>NC_134082.1:90664023-93087148 GCF_000715075.1 Nicotiana tabacum
TAACAAAAGAAGAGACTCCGACATGATGTTGAACGATACAAAAGGGGAAGCTCACCATGGAATCTTGGTCAAGTATCAGGAACGCGCGCCGGACTGGTAGCTAGATGCACCTGCCTCAGATCGTGTACATTTAAGTACAGAAGTGTAAAATGAGTACATAAACAATATGTACCCAGTAAGTATCCAGTCTAACCTCCAAGAAGTAGTGACGAGGGGTCGACTTTACACTTACTAGGGTCAATCATAATATAATTTAAGTGTTACACTAAGCGTGGATGTCATGAAAAAGTAACAGTTGATAATAGGAAGTGACATGTTCCTTCATAGATAATATTTCAGTTAACAATCTATATTTCAAGGCATTTAAACAGTTCAAATCACAGAAAGTACCAAGCAAGTAGCATGCGCAAATAATGTCGAGCTCGTACAACCCAATCCAACATAAAAATAAGTTGTGCACTGCCAGAGGGTCGAACGGTGCGAACCATAGATGCATCTATTATCCGGCTCGCAAATCATACATGCGACACGGTTAAACACAGATAACCATATCAAGCATTCAATCAATAATTTATCTGGAAAACCATTATCCAAAGTAATGTCAAACTTGTCTTTAACGGTCAAGAAAATGATGTTTAACTTTTTAGAAATTCATTTCCCAATTTCGATATGATTCACGCAATCTAAATTAACAATAAAGTTACAAATATGGCACGTAAAGCATGCTTTTGGGTCCTAAACTACCTGAACTTAAGCATAATAGTAGCTACGAATGGACTCTCGTCACCTCGTGCGTACGTAGCCCCCGCAATTAGGGGTAAATATTCAATTATTTCTCCTATGGGGACACTTACCTCTTACAAGGTTAGAAAGGAGACTTACCTCATCCCAAAGCTCACTTCAAATTTCAAGAATGCGCTCAAATCCTCATATCGGAGCCGAACGATCCAAAAACTATTTAAATGAGGTAAGAACTAGTCAATACATGCTCAAGAGTTCATATTCTAGCTATTAAACTAATTTGCCAACCCTAAATGCGAAGTTCCTAAAATTCATCCCCGGGCCCATGTGCCGGGTTTCGAAAATATTTTGAAAAAAATTGTCACCCATAACCTAAGGATCATGAATATATGGTTTTTACTTCATTCCATAACAAATTTTATGGATAGATCTTGTTTTTATCAAAACCCTAGGCTTTACTCTAATCCCATTATTTTCACTAATCTTTATGTGTTAAGCTACCCAAAAACTAAGTATTAAACTCACATTAAATAGAAATAACTTACCTCACAAAGGTAGGTTGAAATCCCCTCTTTGTAAGCTCCCAAATCGCCCAAGAAATAAATAAAATGTGTCAAAAATGACACATTTCCCGTATTTAATGAAGGCATTGCCTTCAGTGATTACCGCACCTGCGGTTAGGGGACCGCATCTGCAGTCTCGCTTCTGCGAAGGAAGGTCTGCATCTGCGAAACTGGCCGGGCTAGCTGGGGCCGCATCTGCAGTTTGGGACTGCTTCTGCGATCTCGCACATGCGGCTGGCCAACCGCAGGTGCGGTTATGATAGAACCGGAGCTTCACCTCCTTCTAAAAATTTCTAAATCAACTCGAGCCTCGTACAATTGACGCTCGGGCTCCCGAGGCCCCGCCCGAATGTACCGAGATGTTTGCAATGATAAAACGGACTTGCGCGAACACTCGGAACGCCCGAAACAACGCTAAATCTAAAAATCACCCCCTAAACCAATTGAATCAAACTTATGAACTTCAAATTCTTCAATCTACCTCAAATGTATCGAAACACACTTATACTACACGGATTGGCACCAAATTTTGCGTGCAATTCTTAAATAACAATACGGAACTATTCCTAGTCTCGATTCCGTTTGGAACTCGATAACACAAAAACCCGCTCAATATTTAAGAACTTCAAAATCCTTAAGGAATCAACTTTCACTATTTGGCGCCAAAACGCTCACGGGTCATCCAAAACCCGATACGGAAGTGAAATCGTCATACAAACCTGTTGGAACCTTCAAATCCCAATTCCGATGTCGTTTACTCAAAATATTGACCGAAGTCAAACTTGGCCTTTTAAGCCAACCTTAAGGAATCAAGTGTTCCGATTTCAACTCAAACTCTTCCAAATCCCGAACCAACCATTCCCTCAAATCATAAATCAGTTAAAGCAAGTACAGAAAGTCCTATTTAGGATAATGGGGTTCTAGAAAGAAAAATGACCAGTCGGGTAGTTACATCACTTTTTACCTAGGTCTATCCAGATTATTACTAGGTATAGCAGGGACCACAGAAACAATAAGTGGCTACAAAATATAGTATTAATTCAAAAATTCGGATGAATTAAATCCTAGTGTAATTAATTACAGTTTATTCCACTAAAAACTGCAATTAAACTCCCCAATATGAATTTCGAAAATTCACTAACACTTTTCTTAATTCCCCATGTTAAGATTATAAATACCAGTTAATTAAACCAAATCACTAACAATTTAATTTAATCAACTAATTAAATCCTTTACGATTCTACTTAAACTATTTCATAAAACGGATACAAAATCCACTGGCCGGGTTACGTTTTCACATGAAAACTTATAAGCTTACATAAAGGGATATCATCAAACTCAAAACTGAGTCACTGATTCTATCAACTAATTATTATTTCGCAAATGTTATTCATTATTGTCCAATCTACTAGTCATACACTAACTCTAAGTATACTAGCACAAGAAGTTGGAGCAAAACCACTCTCATAATCAAGATAAATTATACTTTAATCTTGTGCTACAATCATCAAGATATTTTGCACAACAATATCTTCGATTGTGAACATAAGTTATTAATTATGAGAACCGATAATTTAATCTTTTGTGCATGAGCTATGACTCCATACACTAAATTGTCTACCACATAACTAAAGGGCACACATGTAACAAATGATCTATTTAAAATAATACTTTATTGAATAAAATAAATCAAATAAATAATTTATTTCATAAAGAATAAAACACAATACATCATAAAATTCTTTTATGAGGAATAGTACCTTGTGAGGGTGCTAGATTCAAGTTGAAAATAGTTCTAAGCTTCCCCACTCCATCTAATTTGGCAAAGAACTCATGGCGATCTCTCGGAAAACCATACGACTGCTCCTGAAAGATAGATGAACGTATAAAACAACTATTCAACATATGCACGAAATATCTATACCACATGGTTAAAAGTATATTCCAACAAAAGAGACTATAAATTCACACAAATATGGGGCAATCTCTTTTTGTATTGCGAAATACACTTTGTTCTTTTTCATTCTTTTTGCGAAATAAGTTCCTTCTATCATCGATGTCTCATTTTTATTGAATGGTATGTAGCCATTTCACATTTGTTCTGTTATTAGAATTGTCAGAAATCAATAATTGAAAATTAACTCAAGAAATTTAAAATAATTGAAAATTAACTCAATAAATAAAAAGCATTTGGCATCACAAGTTAAGGGCGAGAAATATATGCATGAGTAGTCACTTAATCAATTGGACTATTGGAGTGACAAGCCTTTAACCATAGCTTAAATGACACCCTTCATCTCTTGAGATTTTATCTTTTCAGAAGTTCTTTTTTTCCCCTTCTTTCCACAAGTTTAAATCTCATTTATGTTAAGAGGGGTTTGATAATCCAGAAGGTTTTTCTATGATGCTACCCACTAATAGAATTTTCCATTCACTACCATGGCTTTCATGAAATTGCAATTACTAGAACGACGTATTTGAGCTATAGTTTTTCGTTAACAATAGACATATATAACTCTTTTTGATCAGCAGTTTTTTCGTACGTATTATCTCCTTCATCTAGTAATTACTGATGTATTTAAGTGTGTTTATATATATATAAAGCTCCAGAAAGAAAGAAAGGGAAAAACAAAAGAAGAAGAGAACAATACCATGTCGAAAAGAATATAATTAAACAATGTGATGTTTCTACCAAAGAAGTTCCTGCGCTATTTAAAGACTAACATGTTAATTGGATATAGAGGGAAAAAAACAAAGAGAGAAAAAAATCGATTACTCTGTTTAGCTCTACACCAGATTTGTTAATTTTTTTAGTGAAAGATAAGACGTACGATTATAATTCACACATATCATGTCGTATTAACTACATGTCTCACCAGTATGTGAAATGTGAATGTCTCTCTGTAAGCTTAATTTAAGGATACAATACAAATATAGAAAGAAAAGGGTCTGGGATGATGGGAGAATAATAAGGACAAATTACGGAATAGACACCTAAAATGGCCAATAAGAAAAGAGATATAAAGATTACTTTATTAGTTGAGACAAAGTGTTTATGATAATTAGAACTTAGAAGAATTGCAGAATTACGACTCCAGTTTCTAATCGTTGTAAACAGTAAGTGCTCGCGAAGCCAAATTCAACTTTGACTAGAAATCATATACATATATATTCGAATCAATTTACGTTAAATCCTTGATTCACTTCTGCTCCCAGTTTAGGTCACAATTTTACCATGGCGCTTTTACCAAACACATACTCATATTTTATCGAAGAATCAAAGGCAAGAAAAAGTCAAGTCGTCCATGAAAATATCGCTGTTCAAGTTTCTCAAATAAACTAGCTTACTGCATCCGTACACCAATGTAAACATATAACTTAATTTAGATATTATACTAGTTTTATTTGCATATTAATTTATCTATTACATGTTGGATTTATTTCTGAACTTGAGATTGCAAATATTCCTTTTGGTTAGACATAACCCGAAATTGTACAGTTGGAATATCTGTGCGATACGATGCATAACATTAATTGCAATTTGCAACGCAAAGAGCTAAGAAGCTTAACATTATTATCCATATAGGCGAACAAAAAGAGAAGACAAAAAGGTCTGTCCGCACAATTTTGGTAACTTTTTTATCGACTTTTATACATTTTCTACTGAGGCTAGCTGCAGTATATTTATTCTTGGTACTGCTTGGTTAGAACTTAGAAATACCTTATAACAAGGCAAAGTTGAGCTCGTCATCTATAAGAAACCAAACAGTGTCACACGCTAAATGAAGATGATTTATTTAGATTTTCTGTACAAGAAATTAAATGAAGCGGCAAATCTTTCTAAGCCTGGCCGACTTAGTACGTGTAATTGGAAGTTGAGCAATCAATTCACAACGACCATTTTAGAGAATTACCAAGAAAAGACCCCAATAGACATGAATGGCTAAACAGTAATACACTGTAAAAAGGATAACAAAATTATGATGAATGGTCAAAGTTGCACTTAGTAATCCACGAAGAAGAAGGTTCTAATTACTGGCTGCTATGAAAAAGATTTAATTTATATGCGCTATTATTTTAGCAGGTTACCAATTAATAATTTTCATAGAAATATATTTATAATTACCTTACAAGTAATCTATATGTAATACTTTTTATGCTGTACATGAACATAAACCCGCCATAAAAATATGAGTTTAAGTGTCAGCATTAATATAATGGTACAAAATATATTTACACAATCAAATCATGTATAGGATTATCATATGTTAATAATAATAATAATTGATTATTTTTATGATGGCCTCATAAAAATAATACTAACGTACATGTTATCATAGGTTAAATTTCATTAATTGTGTAAAAATCTTTACACTCTCGGCATAACTTTAACTTTTTAGAATATGTCTTGTAGCGTTAGGGTTTGCCAAAGAACCAAGAGCATCACCTATATATCTTCCCCAAATCCCTCAAATCTTTTTCACTCATATCCATCATCACTTTCTTGTTTAGCTTCTAAAATTATCTGCAGTACACAAGAAAAGATGAAAAAACTTCAACTGTATTTGAAGAGAGAAGACTCCTCAATAAATTCAGCTAATTTTAGTGTGAGATATAAAGAGTGCCAGAAGAATCATGCTGCGAGGGTTGGAGGATATGCTGTTGATGGCTGCCGAGAATATATGCCAATTAGTGGGGAAGAAGGAACAAACAGCGCCTTTACTTGTGCAGCTTGCGGCTGTCACCGCAACTTTCATAGAAGACAAGTAGTGGAAACTGAAGTTGCATCTGATTCTTCCTCTTCTTCTTCCTCTACCAATAACTAACGGATAGAGTAAAAATTCTTTTACACTATCGGTGTATTGAAGCTAAACTTATTTGAGATTGCGATTAGTTGTATAAGTTATGCAATTTGTGTTTGAGCATGAGTGGATTTAATTGTAGAAACTAGGGAAGGCTCCAGCTTCCTAATTTTATTTAGTACTTGTAGTGTTTGGCTTTGGCGTAACTGGTAAAGTTGCTGCCATGTGACCAGGAGGTCACGGATTCAAGCCGTGGAAACAGCATCTGGCAGAAATGCAAGGTAAGGTTGTGTATAGATCTTTGTAGTCTGGCCCTTCCCGCGATCCCGCGCATAGCGGGAGCTGAGTGCACCAGGCTGTCCTTTAGTGTTTGGCTTTGCTTATATATGTGGAAGTGAGATTGTTGGTAATGATTTTGCATGGTTGATTGTCAAGGGTGAACCTCTCATTTGATAAACTATTAGTCTATTTTTTCTACTTGTCTTAACGAAAAATTAGGCTATAGTAGTATTTTTTTGTTCACTTTTGGTGTTTCAAATCTTTTATACTGTATAGTACTAACCGCATGTGTGTATATATTCATATATTAACCCTAACGAGAAAGCAGATGGCGCGAGAGTATGGAATATACATATATTCTTTAACAATATATATACAAAGGAATGTAGAAGGCAAAGCATACATAATTCCTACCAGCAAGTTAATTTCATGTGTGAAAATCATCATCAAATGTGGCTGATCATCTATGAATCTCAGGGGTGTAGAAGCGTTTAGTTAACAGCAAAACAGAAAGAGGAATGGCAAAAAGGGTACTCCAATATTTCTGCTCTACCATCCTTTTTTTTAATTGGGTGCAAAAGATGACTAAAATATGGAGTACTAAATATGCGTCGTTACAAAATCCTCAAAGGCGAATGTTTGTAGAGTCCCACTCGAACTTTTTTCTGCACCTATAAAATCATACCATCCAAAAACTTCAAGTCCCGCGGCGCTGCATTTAGAATTTAAGATATATGGTGTATTCATAAGTGAGGAGCCTTGGCGTACCTGGTAAAGTTGTTGCCATGTGACCAGGAGGTCACGGGTTCGGGCCATAGAAACAGCCTCTTGCAGAAATGCAGGATAAGGTTGCGTACAATAGGCCCTTGTGATCCGGCTCTTCCCGGACCCCACGCATTGCGGGAGTTTAGTGTATTGGACTGCCCTTTTACAGTATTTATAATTGGGAGCATGCTTCAGATGTGTCAATTGGGAAAATACCTACAGCTAGTGTCCTCCAAAAACTATCAATGTGCAAGATTTCTATAATGTCCTAAATCTCATGTTGAAATCAACATGCGTCGTATGAAGTTGTACATAAGCAATGAAATATGTACATAGTTGATTAGTATTAGTTTAGCACTAATAGTTAGTTATATGTATTGTTAGAGGAAGTTAGAATAGGGGTTGTATATGTAAGGGCTACACACGTGTTCATTGAGATGTAATAACAGAGTTCAAAAATTCTCCAGAACTTTCCTTTCTTTCTCTCTCTGCTCTCTGTTCTTTCTTTCTTAGCTCAAAGAACATATCTCTTCCTCTTTTCAATATGGTATCATAGCCATAGATCTATGGCGATTTTCGAGTTGATTCTTTGAGGAATCTAAGATTAGTATAGATATATTCACTCAATCTTGTCGGAGAAGTGAGAGATTAAGAGAGTTCATCAGAAATTTGGGGAATTCACCTAGGGTTTGCGATTGTTCTCATAATTTGCAAATTCCGGCAAAGTGAAAGTTTTTCCTTATAGATTGATGCATATTTTACCTTCGAATCACTGATTTTAAGCCTCGATGATGACAAATACAACTCTTGAGACCGGGAAGGACGACGGAGAAAACTTCACGGACATTCATCCCAGGCATCCTCTGTACCTACATCCCTCAGACAGTCCAGGTAGTGTGCTAATTCCTCAACAACTAACAGGAATAAAAAACTATATAGCTTGGAGTAATTCTATGCGAGTAGCTTTATTAGCCAAAAATAAGCTAGGGTTCATAGATGGAAAATATCGGAAACAACAGTATAGTGGTGATTTAGAGCATGAATGGGAGAGATGCAATGACTTCATGTTATCCTGGATAACTAATTCAGTGTCTAAAGAGTTAGCAAATGGTATAATGTACTCAACCAATGCCTATAATGTTTGGACAGATCTAAAGGAAAGATTTGATGAGAAAAATCTCACTAGAGTTTATCAACTGCACCGAAAAACATTTACCGCTAGTCAAGGAAGTTTATCAGTGTCAGAATATTACTCAAAACTAAAATGTGCATGGGATGAGTATTGATCAATGGTACTATTGCCATATGACTGCACAAAGCATAAGGAATATGCTGAACACATGGAGCAACAAAGACTAGTACAATTTCTGATGGGCTTAAATGAGACATATGCACAGGCAAGGAGTCAAGTTCTATTAACTGTCCCTGTTCCCACTCTCAATCAGGCATATAACATGATAATGCAGGATGAAAGCCAAAGAGTGCAATCAAACATGATATCTCAATAGCACCAACCTTGCAATAGCTTGATTTGAATGATCATACAACATTAGCCTCCACTCAAAGTAACAGGTTCAGAAAGAACAATGGAAATAATGTATTGCAATGTGACTATTGTCATATGAAGGGCCACAAGAAAGAAAATTGCTATAAGCTGATAGGATATCCACCTAACAATAAGTTCAACAAAAGGAGAACTTTTGACAAGGGAAATTAAGGAGGAAGCAGGGGACCTACAACCAATAATGTGAGCTATATTGAGGAATCTGAAGGAACCAGCTCAGTAGGTAGCTCATCAGGGCCCATCAACATACCATTTTTCACTCCAGAACGGTATCACCACTGTTAAAGTTAATTGATAAAGAAGCTACAACAACAGATGCAAGAGTAAACATGGCAGGTATAGTTGATCTCCTTAATGCATGCTTCTCTGTGGTTCTGAAACTAACTCTTGGGTCATAGACACTGGAGCTTCGAATCATATGGTTTCTAGCTTGGACATCTTAACTGAATCCCATTTTGTTGCCTCTTACTCTAGTAAAGTACATTTGCCTAATGGCAACACTACTTCCGTAAAACAAAAACAAGATCATTAACTCTTTCAAATGACCTAGAACTGTATAATGTTCTTTATGTTCCTAACTTCAAATATAATTTGTTATCTGTTTCAAAGTTAACTAAAGAACTAAAGTGTTGTGCACTATTCTTTCCTGAATTCTGCATTTTTCAAGACCTTTATAATGGCAGGATGAGGGGGATTGGTAAGGAGAAGGATGGACTTTACATACTTTAACCTGCCAAGATACCACCACCTGTCAAAGTACTTGAAACACCTTCAACTCCTGCTTTCAACTCTTTTATACCTTCAACAATTCCAGCTTCTACAATTCCAGTTACAAAGTCATCTAATATCTCATCAAAGTCATGTTCATATTCTTCTATTTGGCACCAAAGATTTGGTCATGCCCCAGTAGCAGTATTACAAAAGATTCCTTCATTGAAGAATCATTTGTTGAATAAAGACAGTCTAAACTGTATTGTTTGTCCTTTAGCAAGGCAAACTAGATTTCATTTTCCTACTAGTACAAAGAAGAGTGTATGTCCTTTTGATCTTGTACACATAGATGTTTGGAGTCCTTATAAATAATGTACTTATAATGGATTAGAGCTGCTTATTGGGCGGATTGGGCGGTTATTTCCTCTTAACGGTTTGGCTTTATCGGTTATTAGTTTTTAAATATATTAATCTGCTAGCCACCAGATAAGATATCGGACGGATTGGTATCGGTTTAGCTCTTATCGGGCGGTTTATCGGCCTAATTCAATCTATATTGCGTGCATTAATTGTTTGTTAATCTCCCAGCATACAAATTCAAAAATCAGAACAGAAAATTACAGATGAGTCAATCTGGTCTTTATAATACATCTTGAAGTGGGAAATTTATTTTTCAAATTAGTATTATTATTGTTATATTTTTTGGTGCATTAAAAGTTGCTCCTAATTGCTAAATCTTTGTGAACACACACGTTATTAGTTGGAAGGAAAATCTCAAAACAAAATTTCCACTTTTACTGTTTACTTGCCTATGTGAAACTTACCTTTTAGAATTGTGATCTTAATTTCAGACGAATTAAGATATTCAAAAAAGGTCCTTTCTAATCTGGATGTTCAAATGATGCTTCCTTCAAGTTCTCAGTTGGTTGTTAAAACCTATTAGTAGTAAAATATTTATCATAAGTTGTGCGAACCAAAAAAAGAAATAAAAAAAAATTCACAAGTCTCAAGATTCAAGAATGGTTTTCTATCAGAAGAAAAAGACAAAAAGATAAGATAGCTCTTGCAACATTGGAAGATAATACTGAGATGTAGATGGGAATGGATCCACTTAGCTGGAAACAAAAAGCTTAAGCAGTACTCTATCGACGAGATAGAGTGATGGAACCTGGAAGTCGACGAGATAGAGTACTGCTGGTGGCAGCTGGTTGAAATTTAGGCGTTAGAGATTGAGTAATGGAAAGGGTTTTTGATTATTTAATATATATGGATAAAAATAAATTTTATATATATATATATATATATATATTCTTAACGGGTTAACGGATTATCCGTTAAGAAAATTAAATAATCCGCCCTCAAACCGATAAGCCGTTAATAAAAACTTTCAATCAGTTCCCCGTCCGTTAAACCGTTAACCCGATACCAATAAGCCATTAAGTTTCAGTTTCGATTTGGTTTTCGGTTTCGGTTTCGGTTCGGTTATGAACACCCCTATAATAGATACAAGTATTTCCTTACTATTGTAGATGATTACTCTAGAATGACTTGGATCTACGTGATGAGAATGAAAACTGATGTCTTCCTTTTAATTAAATCTTTTCTTACTCTTGTCAAAAATTAGTTTTCTGCCACAATTAAGATCATAAGATCATATAATGGTCTTGAATTCTTCAATTCTCAATATTCAACTATTTTCTCATCAATTGGCATTTTACATCAAAGTTCTTATGTATATACTCCACAGCAAAATGGAGTAGCAGAAAGGAAACATAGACATTTACTTGAAATGGCTAGAGCTCTTAGGTTTCAAGAACATGTAACATTAAAATTCTAGGGGGAATGTGTACTAACTACAACTTTTCTTATTAACAGACTGTCATCTTCAGTCCTATCTAGGAAATCTCCTTATGAGGTTTTTCATGGACATCCTCCCTCACTTGACATCATTAGAGTTTTTGGATGTATTTGTTATGCAACCACCTTACATAACACTGACAAGTTCTCACAAAGATCCATACCTGCTATCTTCATGGGTTATTCAACTTCTCAAAAGGGTTATAGATTATACAACATCTTCACTGACACTTTCTTTGTTAGTAGGGATGTTTCTTTCAAAGAAATAGTGTTTCCATTTAAGTATCCTAAATCCACCTTCCTACATACTCTATCTTCAAGTTCATCACCTACATTTCCGGTTAGTGCTCCAACTTTCCCTCGTGATGATTCTTTTCCTACTTTTATGGTTCCCTTACCACCTGCAACTCTAGACTATGATTCTCCTTCAACTTCTTCTGAACATCCCTTATCTCCATCTACCTCCTTGCCTATGCCCTCTCCACTTCACTCATCTTCCACTACATCTTCTCCTATTCCTTCTCATACTCCAGCATCCTCTCATATCCTGTCTGACCCTCATCCAATCTTATATTCAGCTCCACAGCACCATGATCTACCTCTTACTCCTCCAACTCCTTTAAGGAATTCTAGAAGGCCATCTAAACCACCCTTGTGGCTTACAGACTTTGTCCATTAAGTCAAACCTTCATCATCCACTCCTAATTCTATCACCGATTCCATTAATTACTCTTCCTTATCCTCTTCTTATCAGACTTGTTTGTCTTCCTATTCATCCATTATTGAACCAACCTCTTTTGATCAAGAACTCACTGACAGCAATTGGGTTCAAGGGATTGAAACTTGAGATTCAAGCACTCACCGACAATAATACCTGGAAGTTAGTGACTTTGCCTGCAGGGAAGTTTACCATAGGTTGTAAGTGGGTTTACAAGGTCAAGCACAAAGCTGATGGATCTATAGAGAGGTATAAAGCTAGGCTAATGGCTAAGGGGTTTAATTAGCATAAGGGTCTGGATTATCATGAGACCTTTTCCCCTGTAGTTAAAATGGTCATAGTCAGGAGTGTGTTTATCTTGGCTGCTCAGTATGCTTGGCCCTTGTTCTAGATGGATATTTATAATGCATTCCTCCAAGGTGATTATCATGCCCTAAATCTGGGGAGGCGTGAATGGCACCCGGTGTAGTACTAGCCCGAGCGAACCACTCTGTAACTCATTTTTCTTTTAACTAACATGGGTCTACATGGCCGCAACTCGTAATGTACAATTGTAAGTGGGCAAATGTTATATTAATGAACCATTGTTAATAAAATATTAATACATATGGGTCGTCAAGGCCTCTGACATACTGTACAAAATAAATATCTACAAAGCCTCTAAGAGTATTTGACATCAAATGGGATAGGGTACTAGCTGACCTATAAGTATGTAGTAAAATTCTGACACGATGACTCATAGACTCGGATGCACTCCGAATGAGGTGGAGTCTTACCGATCATTCGATGAATGCCAATCTCGTCTACTATGAGGGATCGCCAAACTGATTGTCTGCACCTGCGGGCATGAAACGCAGCGTCCCCAACAAAAGGACGTTAGTACGAAATAATGTACTGGGTATGTAAGGCAATATACTGAAATCTAAAACTGAACTGATAATATAATAACTGAAAGTAACTAGGAGTCAAAGATAATTTAAAGATATGCTTACTTGCTGATACTGACTCAACTCACTCAATATAGTAAGTAAAATAGATGTCCAGCCTTATAGGACTTGGTATATATAACTGCTCTATTATAGTAGGCTCGCTCATAGGCGCTCGACCATACTAGGCTCTGTATCTCAGCCAACTGGGCTCGTTCATAGGCGCTTGGCTCGCTCATAGGCGCTCGACCATAGTAGGATCAGTATATAACTTACCAACTGATCAGAGGTTGCCCAATAGAGGCCTGCCCATTGATTATAGCTCGATGGTAATGAAAATACTTTTAATACTGTATATATATAAACTCTCTGCTCTTTTGACTGGAAGAAGGAAATACTCAATGGAATATGCAGTCCCGATAAGAAGAATATGGTAATTTACAATACTAAGAAAATATATGTAATTTGCGAGATTAGCAAAATATACGTAAATTCCGGGATATGAATTTTTCTTTATGCTTCGTTATCAGATTTGTGTAACTACAATATCATGCTAAAATGAAGAAAAAGCTTAGCCTTAATATATTTGAGTCGATTCTCTTGATAATCCTCTAACACACGTGTATGAAAATCAATTAAGTCATCTATATAATTTGTATTGATCATTTGATCGAGATAACCTCTCCATCTAGTCTCACTATCTCCGATCAAAGCTTGTTGGAAATCCTTCTTAATACACTTGGCCCAACTTTTTCCCCACTTTGTATTTTATCGTGGCATAAATGATGAGAGAAGGAATCAGAAAATCTATGAATTCTAAGAGACAAAACTCCATCATCCAATAAGAGTCACATATATGTGTGCAAGCACAAACTCCATTTGAATTGGATTTGCTCTCCGATTTTCCTCTTCACTAGGTAGTCCTTACAACTATAGAAGTTGTCACACCTCCTTTTTCCTACACCCCCGAGAAGAGAGTATATAAGGGAGTTTTTTCCAAATTAAAGTGACAATTGAAACGAGATTATTTATTTATTAAATTCAGAGTCGCCACTTGAGATAATTTAGGGTGTCCCAAGTTACCGGTTCAAATCCCCAATCGAGGAAAAGATTGACTCTGTATTACAGTCCGCGAACCAGAAATCCGGGTAAGGAATTATGTTAACCCGGGAGAAGGTGTTAGGCATTCCCGAGTTCCGTGGTTCTAGCACGGTCTCTCAACTGTTATAATTGGCCTATTATCTGATTTTAAACATGTTTTAGCCTATGGTATAATTTTAAATTATTAACTGCTTTTAATTAATTTTTAAGGAAGATTGTAACATCTGTTAAAATACGTCTTGAACCACGTCACATAAATACACCCGCAGTTCATAACACATTTTATCTAACGTTGTTGAGATTTGGATTTGGGTCACATAAATGCGCACCCGAGTTTAGGAAAGTAGTTTAAGTTACACGCCTAAAGCAACTACGCATTTGAATTATTTGCGAGGGCCATGGAAGTTCAACTAAATGGCACGCCTCGAATTCTAAAGGAAAAGCATTCAACTAAGCGAACTATGGATATTCATATTTAACTAATTAGGGACTAAGTATCACAACTACGTCACGGGAACCGTACCCGTAGCTATGATGATTTTATTATAGCGCGCGTAAAGCAAGCTACGATGTTCTTCAACACATTCCATTCCATGGCAGTAGAACACAAACAAGATTTCATCAAAAGAAAAATAACTGAAGCATTAATATTAAGCCTAATCTTCAAAGACAAAGTCAATTACTCCTATCTTTTAGCTTAGAACCAAAACCAAAATTTTCACTAGAGTTTGTAAACTGCACCACACTTCTTTTAATGTATTACTTTTTCCATGAGATAAACCAAAGAACACATATCTTAGGAGTTAAACTAAGAAAGAATAAAAGAAAATTATTTTGCTACGCTCATTTCAAGTGGAACATACAAATATCAATCATGAGCATTCGAGCAGTATATTAAAGTTCATGTTATCTATTTACGAAACAGATAAAATATATATGAGTCGAAAGTGAAAATCTGGTAGTTTAAACATTCACTGAACTAACAAGCATATAAAAATAAAATAATAAAAAAAAGTAAAATAGAAGTGAGAAAATGGAACTTAATAAATCAGCTCCTCCTTTTCATTTATTGAGGAGGAAGCAAAACTCCGAAGATTGCTCAAGACCACGACAAAACTTGTAAATAAATAGCGATCGCACCAGCAACCTCGAACGAAAACTTCACTGCCTCGACTCGGTTTGGACGACAATTTTGAGTGTTAAAGGATCTAGTTGAGTAGTGAAATTTCAGCAAATTTTTATGGTCTTTTTTAGCTGGGTTCGGGGCTATTTTAATGTTATTTTTCACCTATTTTGTGGGAATTTCAGTTGGTCTTTGTGACCGTTAAAGGCTGGTTCCAAGAGCTGATTTTTGCTGATGAACAGGATGCTTTAGATGACTGTTTTTGCTACATTTTTAGAGTTACTTCAGCTGTAGGTTTTGTGTGATTTTGGACCTGATTTTTAGCTGAAATTTGCTGCCAAAAGGGTGTTGGTTCGTTGGCATTTGTGGCTGAATTTGGATTTGTTTTTAATGGATTTTACTGCCTTTTTTGAGAGATATGGAACTTGTTTTTGTGAAGAGATGGAAAGGTGGGTCAAGGCTTGGTGTTCTTTAGGATTTTGGTGGTAATGGCTGAAGCTTAGGTCTGTTGCTTGGAAATGGAGAAGAAGAATGTTCAGGGGAGGGGTTTGTATGTGTATTGCTGCATTGTATGTCCTTAGGGTTCTAGGCTTTTTCCTTTCTGTATTTTTCAGCTCTTAGGCATTAGCTTTTCTTCATAGGAACCACTGATTAGTGTGTGTAGGGATCTTCGTGTAGGTATAAAGTGTGGTTTGCTTTATAGGGTTTTTTTAGGTTAGGGGTATGGGCCTAGGGATTATGGGCTTGGGAATTATGGGCTTTTCTGACTTGTTTTGCTTAAAATTAGCTTTATTAACTAAAAATCTATCCATATAGAAATATTACAAAAAAAATATTAATTAACCCTACTTAAATAAAAATAATTATCAAAATAAGACTGCCTGTTAAAACAAAACTATTTTTTGGTATTTTTTCAAGATTAAAAATAACTACAAAACATTAATGAATCTATTTTTTGTAATTTTCATTTTATTGTGATAAATAAAGTAAAAAAGTAAAAATGAGCTGAAATAGCTATATTAGGCCTAAATTAAATATTTTACGCTAAAATGTGAAACATCTTGGGGAGGGTCAAAAATCACATGTCTACAGTTGCCCCTCTTTGACTGGAAAGACGAAGTATTTTCAAGCAAAGAACGACTAGACAGGTTTTTTGGCCCAACCCTTATTTGGAGAGACTAAAACTAAGAGAAAAGGGGAATGTGACCGAGCCTTGGTATCTAAGCTGCCTACATATCCTTGGCTATAAAGGAATCAGGCCACGTGTAGTTCAAAGGTGAGTGAGATGATGGAGTATGCCGAGGTGGAGAGCCGGTCGAGGTGCCGTTCCGCCGAGGTTCCGGTCCGCAGTCCTGTTATTACATTAAAAATCAATACATGAAAAAGACTAACTAAGCCTTTCAACTACGAGTTACAAGATTCCTATCTATAAGTCTTCTGAAGCTTGATCTTGAGTCTTGAATGGTTCTTCATGCAGACTTTAGATTTGAACCTTAGCGCTTGTTAGCTGCAGGTGCTAGCTCGTTCTTCTACAGCTTTTGAATCAAGACCGGACATGTAGTGCTTGTGACTTCCACCATATCTTAAGCAGTTCACATCTTTCATCAACTTCTGCATTTGGATTCACTTCTTGCCTTTCTCTTTTTTTCTTTATTGTGACTAACTTTTGTTGACCACCTTGGACTGTTGACTCGCATTCTTGCCGCGAGCTTCTTTGGTTGCTGACTTGAATTGCAATCTGAGATGTTTTTCCTTTTCTTCAGGTGGACACTTGATTGTTGAACTCAAATTATATTCCCTTGCTCTCGAGGTGGGCGCCTGACTGCTGAACTTGAATTGTATTCCTGTGCTCTCCAGGCGGGCTCCTGATTGCTAAACTTGAAATGTATTCCCATGCTCTCTAGGCGGGCTCCTGACTGCTAAACTTGAATGTATTCCCATGCTCTCCAGGCGGGCTCCTGACTGCTAACTTGAAATGTATTCCCTGCTCTCCAGGCAGGCTCTTGACTGCTAAACTTGAAATGTATTCCCATGCTCTCCAGGCGGGCTCCTGACTTCAACAAAATAGACAAAAAAAGAAAATTTTCTGCCCCAGTTTGGTGGTTGGGCATAAATGTGAGTGTAAAACTAAATCATGTTAACAAATATCAATAAGAACTTAAAAGCTAAAACTTGAATTGTACTCCCTCGTTCTCTAGGTGGGCTCCTGATTGTTGACTCGAAATGTATTCTCTGCTCTTCAGGCGGACTCCTGACTGCTGACTTGAAATGTATTCCCTGCTCTCCAGGTGGGCTCCTGACTACTATCTTAAAATGTATTCCCTGCTCTCCAGGCAGGCTCCTGACTGCTGAACTTGAAATGTATTCCTTGCTCTTCAGGCGGGCTCCTGATTGCTGACTTGAAATGTATTCCCTGCTCTCCAGGCGGGCTCCAGACTATTGTCTTGAAATGTATTCCCTGCTCTTCAGGCAAGCTTCTGATTTCTGACTTGAAATGTATTCCCTGCTCTTCAGGCGGGCTCCTGATTGCTGACTTGAATTTCTTCTCCCTATTCTCCAAGTGGGTACCTGATTTCAACAAAATAGATAAAACAAAGAAAACTTTCTGCCCCAGTTTGGTGGTTGGGCTCATATGTGAGTGTTGAACTGAACAATGTTACAAATTATTCGTAAGAATTTGAATGCTAAATCCCGTTATCCAGGTGGGTCCTGACAACTCTCAATTAAACGACCATTATAAATCTAAGTTATGTCTTCTAAAGGTGTGACTTCCGCTAAATCTTGTTATCTAAGAGGGTCTTAAAGCTACGTCCCATTACCCATGAGGGTCCTGAAGATCACAAGTCAAGTTTTACCTTAAGAGCGACAATTTTACGGCTAAATTATACTACCCTACAGCAGAAATTACGCTAAATCTTGTTATCTAATGGAAATCTTAAAGCTAAGTCCCATAATTCAGGAGGGTCCTGAAAACTCCTAATTGAATCCTATCTTAAACATACAAATTTTGAAGCCAACTTATATTCCTTTGGGGTACATTTATGCTAGATTATGCTACTCATGATTGTTTCGAATTTTAAACTAGGTCCAATTTTCCAGGAGGGTCCTGAAAATTTACTGTCAAACCTGTTTGGTGCTTGCCTTTCCCTACGGAGGGTTTCTCCAAAACAAACGAAATTTTCTGCCCATGTTTCAAATCAAAGATTAAAAATCTTGTCAGTTTAAAATATGGTGGTTGGTTTGTGGCCTTGACTTTGAGGACGGTTGCTCCTTCACTTCCCATGATAACTTTGATTTCCACTCGAAAACTTTGCTTGTTTATTGATTAACCACTTTCTCTGTCACCCTTATCACGGAAAATACTTCTGATCCGTTCCAACCCAATACCCTTCATCTATTGTATTGTGCTCTTGCATTGACATGTACTAAACCTTTGTGGTTCTCATGAATCTCAAAGCACGACAATTGCCGCCCACTCATCGCGCATGTTGTTTTTTTTTCTTGACTTAAACCACTAGCCCTGGCCTTGAGGTCTGTTGCTCCTTCACTTGCCACGATAACTTCGATTTCTGCTCGGAGGACTTCGCTTGTCACTGATTAAACACCTTTTGTCAATCTTACCACAGAAAATACCTTTGATCCGTTCACCAAACACCCTCCATCTTGTTGCATTGTTCATGAATTGATATGTACCAAACTCTCATGTTTCACCGGAAATACCTTTGATCCGTTTACCTAACACCCTCCATCTGTTGCATTGTTCCTGAATTGATGTGTACCAAACCTTTGTATTTCACAAGGGAACCAAAGCATGTTGATTGTTACCAGCTCAGTGCGCTTGTTGTTCTTTCCTGACTTATGACACTTTGATGTACTGGCCAGATCCCGTTTTGTGCAATTGAAAACTGGTGGCAAATTTTGAAGTCATTTCTCACTTGTTCTGACCAAACAGACTCGGAAAGAGGAGGTAAACAAGACAAAAGGAACAGAGTAAAGGACAAAGGAAAGAGATGATTCCTAACAAGAAAACTACAAAGTAGAAACCTATCAGATGTGGATACCAACTCTAATGACCATGACATGCACATGTTGATTAAGTGGCCTAATCTGTCAAACAAGTCTGATGTTCAACTCTTGTTATACCCCTGAACCGTGAAACTGGACTTCAATGCTCTGATTATCCAATCCGGTTCACAATCCTTATTCGACTTGTAGTGCCCGAAGGGTTTTCACCATCAGCCTCTCTCATTTTGTTCTTTTTCTCAACTTACCGTCGCCTTACGGTTCCCACGAGGGTTTTCACCAATAAGACTCTCTCATTTTTGGATTTCTCTCAGCTCCCGTCGCCCTACGGTGCACGTGAAGGTTTTCACCAATAAGACTCTCTCATTTTCATTATTTTTCTGCTTGGACTAGAGTGTTGCCCCTGATATGAATTACCTCTTCTTGCTTGACTTGGCATCTCTCGAAGACTGATCGGAAGGTCTTTCTATCGACCGTAACGTGGACTTTTGGATAGGGTTAAAAAGAAAGGATATCAAAGGCTCAAAAAATTCACATGGGTTCAAAATTACAACTTTCGGAATCAGATTTCTTACAACAACCACAACTTCTGCCCCAGTTTCTTGCTTGGGGACTTTTGGATATTTATTTTGATGAAACCGAACCGTGAGGCTGCCTACGTATCCTTAAAAGGAATCAGGTCGAACGTAGTTCATGACATAGGAATTACTTTGTTGTTGTGATTTTCTCTTTTCTCTTTCTTTTCTTTCTCTTTTTGCTTTCTTTTTCTCTTTTTGTTGTTTTTCTTTCTTTTTTTTTCCTTTTTTTTCTTTTTTTTTTGATTTTTATTTTTCTTCTCTCCCTTTTCATTCTTTTCTTTTCTCCTTTTCCTTTACTTATCTTTCACACTTGTGTTTCTGATCTTTTCTACTGATTCCGAAAGAGGGGTATGAAAGAAAATAAACAAGGCTCAAAGGGGTAACGAAGGATACGGTGTTTAGATAGCAGAACAAAATGTCTTCATCATTCCAATCTTCAAAACATGTCAAGTACAAACAACACAATTAAACAAACCAAGGAAAACATTTGTAACATCTTTTGATTGCGCCAGACTTGATGACCATATCCACACATTCGCCTTCTACATCTGTTACATACAAAGCACCATTGGACAACACTCTCACTCTCACTACCACGAACGACCCCCTACAAATTTGGGGCAAACTTGCCGTTATCTTCACCCGATGCAACATAATGTATTTCAATAGTGTATTTTTATGTTCTATCTGCCCCAGTTTAACACAATTCGGGGTTGAAGTGATCTCAAAATGCCTTCACTTATTTCCCTTAAATGTCCCTACATCTTCAACATTGTTTCGTTGTTTCGTGACTAAACTGATTTTTAAAACCAGGTTGAGAATTACTCGTGCATGTCATGTCACTAGAGTCAATCAGGAAAAGAACTATAAAAAGAAAAAGGAACTAAATGAAAATGACTAGAAATTACAGAAAACAAAAAATTGCATTAGACAGATGGTGAAAGGGTTTGAACAACAAAACAAACAAACTAAACTGGGGTCACAAACCTAGAACAAACCTAGACAACACTAGAGGGGCTACTATGACTAAACAAACTAGGCAAAATAAAAGGATAGTAGGGTTTTGTCACAAGACAATATCCGGATTACAACCCTAAAATAACCCGGACAACAGAAATGACAACAAAATAAACCACCAAAACTCCTCCCTGACTAACCAAGAAATGAGCGTCTTTCCAATTGTCAAGCTCGGCATCTTAGCCACTGAATTCCGCATCAACATTACTAGGACTCTCACAAACCTCCATCACATTGTTCTTAATAAATTGCTTTTGGGTTCCCTTTGCTGGCTCGTTCTTAAGATCAACTTCTGAAAGCACTGAAAACTTTGCAGCGCGTGGAACTTCGAGGATCTCAGAAGAATTCTCATATTCCTTTTCAAAACAAATCATACTGACCATATGCATCTCATTACGAACAGGCGATGGACGTTGGCTAGTGTCTGCTGCATCTGGATTTTGCACGACAATGTCACCTGCATCAATAAGCTTCTGAATTGCTTTCTTTAGATTCCAACACTTCTCTATGTCATGCCCCTGGGCATCTGAGTAATATGTGCACCTTTGAGAAAAATCAAACTTCTTTGACAGAGGGTTTGGCATTTTTATATGAAACGGCTTCAACATGTCCAATTTCTTCAACTTTTGGAACAAACTGGCGTATGATTCTCCAATAGAGGTGAAAGCCTTTTCTTTTTTCAGCAACCTCTCATTCTTAAATGCTTGATTGGGTCGGAAACCTGATCTAGGAGGTTTTCGGTTGGCTCGTAGGGGTGGATAGGTATTTTGTGGAGCTGGGTACTGGGAAAGTGATGTACGATTTTGGGAGTTCCGTGGAGAAAAATGGCATTGGGGAGGATCATCTGGCGCACAAGGATATCCATGGGGATGATGTCGAGGCTGGAAGTGTTGATCTGGAAAGCCCATCGGATCATCTTTTCTGTTTCTCTTTCTTCCACCCAAGCTTACTGGGGCATTCTGAATGTCTTTCGAACAACTCATGATTTTGCCTGACTTGATTCCCTCTTCAACTAGCTCCCCTATTTTTAACACATCTTTTAAAGGCTTTCCCAAGGCCGGGATCAAATGACTGAAGTAGGTGGATCCCTGGGCTTGTAGAAAAAGCTCAATCATTTCTTCTTCACCAATCGGGGTATTAACTCGAGCAGTTTGCTCCCTCCATCTGAGCCCAAACTCCCTAAAGCTTTCCTCCGGTTTCTTTTCCATTTTAGATAGGGAGGAGCGGTCTGGGGTAACACCTAATCTGTATTGAAAGTATCCAACAAAATCTTGAGTCGTGTCACCCAATGTAGCCCACTTACCAATATCTTGACGATTATGACATTCCAAAGCTGCCCCGATCAGGCTCTCACTGAAGTACACCATCAACAAATCATCTTTCTCGCCAACACTTCTCATTTCACTGCAATAATCCCTCAAATGGGATACCGGATCTCCACACCCATCATACAAGTTAAATCTTGGCACTTTGAATCCCGCGGGCAGGCGAACGTCAGGGGACATAGATAGTTCTTTATAAGCCATGCTACCCTGGTCTCCCCTTCCTTGTTTGTTCTTTAAGGATTGTTCTATGCCTTTCAGCCTACTTGGTATCACATCTCGCCCTTTTCTTCCTGTGAACTCTTCATTTACAACATGAGGTCCATCCAGCGGACCCTGCTTGTATGAGTTAGGAACCTTGTGGGAAATCTCTGAGGGGTAATATTGGACATCATGAGCTTTGAGTGGGTGTTCATTGTTGGGGATTGTGGATAAGACCGGAGGGCAATTTTTGGGAAAGGTAATTGGAAGATGAGTGATGGAGCTACTAGGGTTGTTGGAAAAGCCATGATAAGCGGGTGGATCTGGAGAGTATGGGGGATCATCTACACTGTGACCGGTGTTTGGGTAAGGGTAGCATTTAGAAAGCTAGGTGGTGGAGGGGGTGGTGCCTTCCCAGTCATCCAGGCCTGATACATGTCCGCCATGTGTTGTCTTAACATCCTCACCTCTTCAACCAACCCATTGTCCTGTTCAACCAATTACTTTTGGACACCTGTATCAACCAACTCAGTTTTGTTGTTATCTGCCATTGCCTTTTGACTTTAGGTTGTGGAGAGGAGTTACTACTTCGAGGACCACAAACAAATCACCTTTCTGCTATGAAGATATCAAAAGGAACAAAATGGGGTCATCCCGTTAGCGTTAGGGCATTTAACACCAGAAATATCACATTGCATGCAATGCACCTAGCAACAATTAATGGTTCTAGAATGACTTCGAGGGTCATAAGGTCACTTGGCATCATCCCAATCTGTCCATTTGAATCTTCTCTTTTCTTTTCTTTTCTTTCCTCGCACTTCTTAGCTCGCTCATTTTCTTTCTGATTATTGCTCTTTTCTTCCTTCTCAATTCTCACCTCCCATAATTTCACCATCTTTTTCTCTCTTTTTTTCCTTTTTTTCTTTTCTTTTAATAAATAAAAAAAAATAGTTCGATCGAACCCTATGTAGGTTGCCTATGTATCATGACGCCGCATGAATCAGATCTTTGCGTAGTTCGGGAAGATCAGGAATAAAGGAAACAAACTGACATTCTCTGTTTCTTTTTCTTTTTCTTTTCTTTTTACCTTAATGACTACTCTGCTGAGAAAAGAGAAATAAATGAAGCAAATCTTTTTTTTTGAATTTTCTAAACTTAATGTTCTATAACCTATTTTAAACTCAAGCTTAACGGATTTTTTTTTCTTTTCTTTGAAACAAATACTCTATTAAGGAAAAACTCTAGAAGAGAAAGATATTTTTGGATTCCTTTTATTTTTTAGGAAGAGAATCTAAAGAGTGAACCACAGAAAAATATTTAGAATTTTCATTTGATATTCTGATGCAAGGTTTCGAAACAAGCAATGAAAAAGATAAAACAAAATGTTTTTGGATTTCAATTTTGATTGCCTAAAGAAGAATTTATAATGATAAACAAAGGATAAAGTGTTTTTTTTTCCTATGTACAATATCTTAAAGTTCTAATGAAAATAAAAAAAAAATTATTTTTCACTAATTTCCCCAAGAAACACTTCAAAAGAAATTTTTTTTGGATTTTGGAATTAATACCTTAAAGAAGGATTTTAAAGAAGTACTAAAAGAAAATTCTCTTTTTTTTTGAATTTTGGTCCTAATATAGTAGAGGAAATATAAAAATAATTCATTTTAAGTCCTAGATATTAATTGTCTAAAGGAAAAACAATCTCAAAGGAGAATTGTTTTTATTTCTTATAACAAAAACGCAAAATTTCTTCTTTTTTCCTGGATTTTCGACTTGTAACACATTTCCACATACAAAATAAGAAATACAATAACAAAAGACTCGGCAAACTTAACCTGACTATTACAATATCTAACATCACCTAAAAGACTAAATACTACTATACAGGACTAGAAAATAAAACAAAAACAATTGACTCAAAAACATAAAATGGCTCATCGAGCAGCTCCTGAATGTTGTGATCTTGGGGTATCTGTCATGCTCAAACTCAAGTAAGTAGATCCACACCTGTATGAGAAAACATAAACTAGCACTATGTGAGAAAATAATATTCCCTAAGACACATGCAAGATATGATTGAGGCTATTTTTGCAAAATGGCTTATTTGGCCAAAAGGTGGCTAGAAGTGCAAAATTTGGCTATGACCCCGCAAAACCAAGAACCTAAGATTTACTAGGAAGACCGGACCCTATGTGGGTTGCCTACGCATCAGGTCCCGAAAGACGAGAATCAGGTATGCGTAGTTCGGGCAGATTGGATACGGGCGAGAATAATAAAAAAACAACTGACATATAGAAAACACATTTTTTTCTTTTTTTTTCGAAAAATGATGAAACATATAAAATCTTTTTGGATTTTCTTTCTTTTTTTTCTGATTTTTTTATTTTGAAAAATGATAAAAAGTGCAAAATCTTTTTGAAGTTTCCATGCTCTTTTTTCCTTAATAAAATGTAACAAAAATATAATTGGGTCCTACTCGCTTCATCCTCACACTTCAGCCTCTCTTTTTTTTTCTTTTTTTTTCATTCGCCCTCAATTATCATTGGTCCGCCAAATGACTCTTTTACCCTTGAAGAAATGCAACATGTAGCACATAGGATGCACCAAGATAGTCTGTTATTTTGGGTACACTTGTCCTAGATGGACCCAACCCCTGTGTTGAGTCCCCAAAGTCAAATGCACATGATGCAAACAAACGTGCCTACTAGGGATCCGGCATGAGGCTGAGTTATTCTAGGTTCAAAAACATGGGTATGTGTGCTAGACGGTGTACCCGAGCGGACTCGAGCCGAGGAGGGGGCTACGTACCGGGAACCAAAAGTCCATCCGACTTAGTAACTTGTCCGAGCCTCTTTCTTATTTCAAGGTATGACACTAACAGAATAGGGTGTCTCGACCAGCGAACACATCCCCGAAGATGAGAAGAGGAGGGTTTCGTAGCAGTTTATATACAGTTCAGATAATATCAAAGCGGTAAAAGCATCATTTAACACATTAGGCCCAAGCATTTAATCAGATAACAGATAAAGTCAAATACAACAATTCATCTAAGCTTGAAATCTGAACCCTGAACCAGAGATTCTGCGTTCGATCCCCAGCAGAGTCGCCAGAGCTGTCACACCTCCTATTTCCTACACCCCCGAGAAGGGAGTATATAAGGGAGTTTTTTCCAACTTAAAGTGATAATCGAAACGGGATTATTTATTTATTAAATTCAGAATCGTCACTTGAGATAATTTATGGTGTCCCAAGTCACCGGTTCAAATCCCGAATCAAGGAAAAGATTGACTCTGTATTACAGTCCGCGAACCAGAAATTCGAGTAAGGAATTCTGTTAACCCGGGAGAAGGTGTTAGGCATTCCCGAGTTCCGTGGTTCTAGCACGGTCGCTCAACTGTTATAATTGGCCTATTATCTGATTTTAAACATGTTTTAGCCTATGGTATAATTTTAAATTATTAACTGCTTTTAATTAATTTTTAAGGAAGATTGTAACGTCTGTTAAAATACGTCTTGAACCACGTCACATAAATGCACCCGCAGTTCGTAACATATTTTATCTAACGTTGTTGAGATTTGGATTTGGGTCACATAAATGCGCACCCGAGTTTAGGAAAGTAGTTTAAGTTACGCGCCTAAAGCAACTACGCATTTGAAATATTTGCGAGGGTCATGAAAGTTCAACTAAATGGCACGCCTCAAATTCTAAAGGAAAAGCATTCAACTAAACGAACTACGGATATTCATATTTAACTAATTAGGAACTAAGTATCACAACTACGTCACGGGAACCATACCCGTAACTATGATGATTTTATTATAGCGCGCGTAAAGCAAGCTACAATGTTCTTCAACACATTCCACTCCATGGCAGTAGAATACAATCAAGATTTCATCAAAAGAAAAATAACTGAAGCATTAGTATTAAGCCTAATCTTCAAAGACAAAGTCAATTACTCCTATATTTTAGCTTAGAACCAAAACCAAAATTTCCACTAGAGTTTGTAAACTGCACCACACTTCTTTTAATATATTACTTTTTCCATGAGATAAACCAAAGAACACATATCTTAGGAGTTAACCTAAGAAAGAAGAAAAGAAAATTATTCTGCTACGCTCATTTCAAGTGGAACATACAAATATCAATCATGAGCATTCGAGCAGTATATTAAAGTTCACGTTATTTATTTACAAAATAGATAAAATATATACGAGTCGAAAGTGAAAATCTGGTAGTTTAAACATTCACTGAACTAACAAGCATATAAAAATAATATAATAAAACAAAAGTGAAATAGAAGTGAGAAAATGAACCTTAATAAATCAGCTCCTCCTTTTCAATTTATTGAGGAGGAAACAAAACTCCGAAGATTGCTCAAGACCACGACAAAACTTGCAAAAAAATCGTGAATCGCACCAGCAACCTCGAACGAAAACTTCACTGCATCGACTCGGTTTGGACGACAATTTCGGGTGTTAAAGGAGCTAGGTGAGTAGTGAAATTTCAGCAAATTTTTATGGTCTTTTTTAGCTGGGTTCGGGGTTATTTTAATGTTGCTTTTCACCTATTTTTGTGGGAATTTCAGCTGGTCTTTGTGACCGTTAAAGGCTGGTTCCAAGAGCTGATTTTTGCTGATGAACATGGTGCTTTAGATGACTGTTTTTGCTGCATTTTTAGAGTGACTTCAGCTGTAGGTTTTGGGTGATTTTGGACCTGATTTTTAGATGAAATTTGCTGCCAAAAGGGTGTTGGTTCGTTGGCATTTGTGGCTGGATTTGGATTTGTTTTTAATGGATTTTACTGCCATTTTTTGAGGGAGATGAAACTTGTTTTTGTTAAGAGACGGAAAGGTGGGTCAAGGCTTGGTGTTCTTTAGGATTTTGGTGGTAATGGCTGAAGCTTAGGTCTGTTGCCTGGAAATGGAGAAGAAGAATGTTCAGGGGGAGGGGTTCGTATGTGTATTGCGACGTTGTATGTCCTTTGGGTTCTAGGCTTTTTCCTTTCTGTATTTTTCAGCTCTTAGGCATTAGCTTTTCTTCATAGGAACCGCTGATTAGTGTGTGTAGGGATCTTCGTGTAGGTCTAGAGTGTCGTTTGCTTTATAGGATTTTTTTAGGCTAGGGGTATGTGTCTGGGAATTATGGGCCTTTCTGACTAGTTTTGCTTAAAATTAGCTTTATTAACTAAAAATTTATCCATATAGAAATATTACAAAAAAAATATTAATTAACCCTACTTAAATAAAAATAATTATTAAAATAAGACTGCCCGTTAAAACAAAACTGTTTTTTGGTATTTTTTCAAGATTAAAAATGACTATAAAATATTAATGAAACTATTTTTTGTAATTTTTATTTTTTTATGATAAAATAAAGTAAAAAAATAAAAATGAATTGAAATAGCTATATTAAGCCTAAATTAAATATTTTACGCTAAAATATAAAAAATCTTGGGAGGGTCAAAAATCACATATCTGCGGAGGTCATACTCAAACACTAAATTAGTCAATTACACAACTACACGCCTCATTCCCAAAGTTATGGAGGTAGGCTATATTTATCCTCTGCATCTATGCATCCTATCTATTTAGCTACATTTAATTCCAATGCTAATTGCATTTGACTGACGGAACATGAATCCTTTTTATCTAAGCCGCTTTCTTCAGACTCATTCCATCTCCATACTAAATAATCTATCTTGCATTACAAATTTAGGGATTCTAAAAATTTTAAGGTTCTTTGAATCTCACATTTAGCCTTACACGGATATACAAGTCTCCAAGAAACCCCTTAAATTAGTAAGAGACAAAAAAAGAAAAGGAAAAATAAATGTAAGCACTCTATATCAATTTATATAACTATTTTCAATCAAATTAATATAACGTTCTTTGTATTCTTGGACATTCTAAGTGTTGACACAATTCCCAATACTAATGCAAGAATCTTCATGAGATTTTTAAGAGAAGCTAAAGCTTTTCAACATTCTTGAAATGGTCACAAACCTTTTAGTATTTGAATAGGTGTGGCTCACGTTAGTTGCCACCTTTCAATTGCATTTAAGAGTCATCAAATATACCATGTATTGCTGCCACGTTAAAGTTCAAAATTTATCCAAAATATTTTAGACAATTACTAATTATCCGTATAATTAAAAATTGTCTCAAATTACTTAAAATTCTGTGCATTTTCAATACACTTTATACGCCATACTATTACGATCATGTGGTACCATGTAAAATAAATTCATACACTATTGTTTCATTAAAACATCCATGTAAAAATTCATATAATTTCTCAACTTTTAATTTTCCTAATCTCATATAAAGAGTAAAAAATTTGGTACGCTTAATTCTTAAAATGGTAAAAAGATAACCGTCTTTGCTTGTGCGAAAATAATGTCTATCTTTACAATAAAGAAAATCTCATAAACTTTCTTATATTATGAGTATAATTTAAAATATATTCGAAAGTAGTTATATTAATAACTATATAATATCATATTTTTCAAACCGTTTTTTTTTCTTTACGAAAATGTTCCACTCAAAATACCATATCAAATATATATATAACGGTATCAAGGTTGTTAAACTTACGGGATGTAACATTGATCTTTCAGAGGAGGTCTACATGTCCTTACCACAGGGCTTTGGTAGTCAGAGGAAGACTAGAGTGTGTAGACTATTCAAGTCCCTATATGGTCTGAAGCAGGCCAGGAGGCAATGGAACCTGAAGCTGACTTCAACCCTTGTAGACTCTGGTTTTAGCCAAAGCAAACTAGACTATTCCTTATTTACCAAAAAGAGTGGTAGGGATATAGTAATCATATTAGTATACGTAGATGATCTCCTAATTACAGGAAGTGACAATGATCTAATACAAGATGTCAAAAGGATTCTGAATGGTAATTTCAAAATGAAAGATTTAAGAGAGCTCAAATTTTTTCTTGGTATTGAGTTTGCAAGATCACACTCAAAGGAAATATGCCTTAGAGTTTATCTCAGAATATGGCGTAGGGGGGAGCAAGACCAATTACATTTCCACTGGATCAAAATGTGAAGCTGATTAGTGTGGAATATGAAAAATTATTTGGGATACAAGAGAATGATCATAAACTTGCAGACATAAGAGTATACCAGAGGTTAATTGGCAGACTTCTATATCTGGCAATCACAAGACTAGATATCTCTTTTGCAGTTCAGAATCTAAGTCAATTCATGAATGCACCAAAGCAATCTCACTATGAAGCAACCCTAAGAGTAGTAAAATATGTGAAAAATAGCCCAGGGAAAGGTCTTCTGATGAGTAGCAAACAGAGTGGCAAGGTTATGGCATTTTGTGATGTTGATTGGGCATCATGCCCAGTAACCACAAAATCAGTAATAGACTATTGCATAAAACTTGGAGATTCAATGATTTCCTGGAAATCCAAGAGCAGAGTACAATTTCAAGAAGCTCAGCAGAAGCAGAATACAAGAGCACTATGGCCACAACTGTAGTAGAATTGGTATGGTTACATGGATTACTTGAAGAGATAGGTATGAAGGTTGATTTGCCCATGGAGTTATACTATGACAATAAAGTAGCACTACATATTACATCTAATCCTATGTATCATGAACGTACAAAGCATATAAAAATTGACTCATTTTATTAGAGAAAGTTGCAAGCAGGAATGATAGAAATAGCTAATGTGCCAGTAAGGAGCAGATAGCAGACATATTGGCCAAGGCACTTGGGAAGCAGCTGCACAGTGAAATGGTTAGCAAGATGGGTATGATAAATATTTTTTATCACCCAACTTGAGGGTGAGTGTTGAAATCAACATGTGTAGTATGAAGTTGTACATAAGCAATGATATTTGTACATAATTGATTAGTATTAGTTTAGCACTAATGGTTTGTTATATATATTGTTAGAGGAAGTTAGAATAGGGGTTATATATGTAAGGGTTACACACGTGTACATTGAGATGTAACCAGAGCTTTCCTTTCTTTCTCTTTTTGCTCTCTACTCTTTCTTTCTTAGCTCAAAGAACAGATCTCTTCCTCCTTTCTATATCTCAATCGAAGACAAACTATTTGGAATTGGAAGAAAGAAACTAGATCATCTATTTTTCCACCACGTATCCTAGTTTGACATCAAGCAAAATATGAAATTGTTTCTTCGATTGTCCATCTTTTTAATATATATCGGGGTTCGATTCTTTGTACTATATAATATGGTATATTAGTTACGTTGAACTCATCTTGAAGTCAAATAGGTTAAATCAAAAAATTAGGGACATGTGGTCTCTTCGAATGGGTAACATCGTGGTCTAAGATCAGGATTGACTGAAAACTGAATACATGAGATTTGTTTCCATCTCCTCTATACATCTTTGTGATGGATAAATCTCCTTAAAAACAAATTCACGTAAGTATTTCAGCATACTTGAATTTTATCACATTCTAAATCTTAGGAGTACTTAAAGTAATGACTAGTAATGTGACAGTTCTTGTACAAGATCGAAATTGCCTGATATCACGCTTATGCACGTTCACTACTACCTAACTGATTGTTCCTTACTTCTTTGAAACTATGTGAATGTAGAATCTTACTTTAAAAGGAAGGGGAAGGAAACTTCATCTGAACATCAGAACACACATCTGCTGTACAGTACTATTGCATGCAAATTAGTACTAGTGCTGGGGAATTTATTTGGACACGTACATTATTTCAAATTTTTGAAATAACATTTGCAAAGATCAACCAATAATTTTAAAAGCGAAATTTAGTCCATTTAACTAAATAAAAATAGCACGGGCTAGCCAGTTTTTGGATTGGTCATTTAAAAATAGTCAGCATTTGCAAAGTTATTGAAAAACAGCCACTATTTTGCTGCAACACGAAAAGTTCCAGCATAATATACTGGAGATCGGTGCACCTGTGTATGAACTTCCAGCATATTATGCTGAAACTCCAACATGCGGAAAGTTCCACTATAATATACTGGAGATTGGAGCGCCGACGCCCCAATCTCCAGTATATTATGCTGGACTGGTATATTATACTGGAGTTCCAGAATATTATATTGGAATTCCAGTATATTATACTGAAATATTTTTTCAGATTTTGAACAATATTTTCTTCAAATTTATCTTTACATGAATAGTGACTAAATTTCGATTATTTTTAAAATTATGGCTATTTTTAAATGGCCACTTATAAATTTGACTATTTTTGAATTTCTCCCTTTAACTAACATGGACAGAACTCAACGAGTGGCCCAAAACTCATACTGTGCAAATAAAATAATAACGTTTTGCTCTAAGCCTCTATGTGGCCCAGAAGAATAAGGAAATGATGGGCTTTTCTCTTTTGCTAATACCTTACCTCTTTCTCAACTATAAAAGCACTCAAAAGAAACAGCCACATTTATACCTTTAATAGCTTTGTTGTACTTTAAACCAAGAAAAGGCCCATTCAAGACCTAGCTAGCTCTATCAGATGATTCCTTAAGCTCTGTTATTATTGACAACTCATTTAAAGTCATTTGTCCTTCTTTTAAGTCTTTTTCTCTCTTGCTTCTTTTTCCCTTCTTTGAAAAACTTCCTCTCGTTTTTGGATCTAAAATATAATATATTAATATTTACCCGTAGAACGGTATAGTTGAATTTATAGCATGATCTATAAATAAGTAAATCGATTTGACCCAAAGATATTAATAACTAAGAACAAAATAAGATTGTGAAATGAAATAAAAGAAAATACAAGCCTCACTATGAACTTAGCTCTCCGGTGGCAAAAGTATGAGCAATATTTAAGGATAAAGACCGAGAAAAGTGTTATAAAATGAGAGCAGAATGTAGCTTTTGTGATAGAATGTTTCGTGTCTACCAATGATCCAAATTCCCCTATTTATAGCTTTATTTGGGGAGACAAGATCCCCAAATCAAGCTCCTCTTGAATGAGAATAAAATCATCATTGATGGTTACATAATAGTTGGCTATAAATGCATATATTCTCTATCACGACTGCTCATTGAATGATATCTGATGACAATATTTCGAATCTTTGTTATCGGCTACTCTGTTTTCGGGATTCGTTCAGCACCGGTTGCATGCTTACGCTAGTGCTAGTTGTTTGTTGACTCACGTCCCACCTGTCTCTAGTTCCACGTGTCACTTCGTCATTCGCTGAATTGTCACTAGCCAATTTAATTTTACCACATACATATAATATCCTTACTTTTCGATGATGCAACTCAGCGTTACCGAAAAGTAGATAAGAGTTTCTTTCTTGGCGGAAAATTTCCTGAATGACCTCTAACACATGAAAGAACGCACGTCTTCTCGTATTTAATGACTCGAACACGTGTTGCTCTGTGATTCAGCAAATATTTCCGTCAGTTTTTCAGGTAATCATGACCACGATTTTTGCCTTCTATAACTTTTCCACTACTCATTGTTTTTACTCTTTACCTTCACAACTCTTTCTTCTTCTTTGAATCTCTTTAGAATCCTCCTGCAACATTCAACCTTCTCAGATAAATTTTTCTTGGTAAACATATCTTTAAACAATACCCCACCCCCCTCGAAAACTCAGGCCTTTTCTTCGGAGGTGGCCAAAAGAAAACCAAAACAAAGGGAGTTGACGTTGAATATGAACCTCATACCGTTAACTCCATCATACCTCTTAAACTTATTACAAATTTAACCTTCAAGAACAACAAGAACCTACAAATTCCAAAAGTGATAGATTCTAGCATATTCGTAGGTACCCTTCTTCCATTCGTCCTCCCAGCATTCGTGTCGTGAAGGAGGAATGCTATTGGAACAATGTCAAAATTCTCACCCCTAATGGAGAGAAAAGGTCACCTTCTCCAAACCAGAGTTCATGTATATCTATACAGACCCTTTTACTTTGGGCCCTTTCGCTTTGAGAGTGGGTGAAGGCATTGACCCACTAATCCTAGAGTTTTGTTTCTGGTACCAAGTTTGCTTGGCACAAATAGGCCCATCTGCATGACACACGGTGGCTTGCCTTCGCCAATTATGTTTTGAGAATGGGGAAACCCTAACTCTCGCACATGTAATAAAACTATACTCCCCACAGATTTTTTGTGGGGGTGTGCTGAAACTTAGAAAACGTGATCAGCATGCCCTCCTTATCAATGTTGAGATGACAACAACCATGGATGGATGGAAGGATTCGTTGTTATTGCTACTAAGGATATCATCCTGGTCACAGAACCAGCTTTTTCCAAATCGTGGAATCTTTTCCGTATGTCCTCGGATATCTATTTCTTTTCCATGTAAAAAGAAATCCTTTTGTTAACTTTTGATTTTCTTTGTTCTAGCTACTCATTGGAAACCACCACGGGTTCAAAACTTGGCCCAATAAGTACAAAAGATTCTGGAGATAATTACACCAGAGACCCAAAGGTGGAAAGAAATGGCTCCCAAATACGCGTGAAAAGCCAAAAACTATAATGACTCTATCGGTCGTTTTAAGCTCTAGCGCGTCTTTCGGCGGTTTGAGGCCTTGAGTAGCTTCACTTCGTATTTTATAACTTGTACGCGTAGTCGTAATCGAATTTCGGGAAGTTCGAAGTTGTCTCGGAAGGAAAATTCTCTATTCCGAAGCTTTAAAATGAAAGAGTTTACCAGGGTTTGATTTTGATTAAACAACCTCGAAATCGGGATATAAAGGTTCCAATAGGTTTCATATGATGATTTCAGACTTGGGCGCATGTTCGGGTCGAGTATCGGGTGGCCCAGGAGCATTTCGGCACTTATTATGGAATGTTGGCATTTTTAAAGTTCAAGGATTTCTTAAGTTTGATTTGAAATGAATTTTGATGTTGTCGATATCTGTTTGGGGTTTTGAACCTTAGAATAGGTTCATATCGTGATTTGTGAATTGCACGTAAAGTTTGGCATTATTTCGGAATATTTAAGTGTAATTCGGACGTGTTCATCGAAGTTTGAATGTTTGAAAGTTTAAAGAAATGTTTCAATCATTGATTCATAGTTTTGATGATGTTTGGTGTAATTTGAGGCTTCGACTAAGTTTGTGTCATGTTTTGGGATGTGTTGGTATGTCCGAATGAGGTCCCGGGGGCCTCGAGTGCGAATCGGATTGGAAACGGATCGAGTTTGGTCTTGAAAAAGTGATGAGGCACCTGAGATCTGGTACAATCGCACCTGAGTGGAAAGGGCCGCAGGTGTGAGCTCACAGAAGCATCCAAAGGGGTCACAGAAGCGGAGGGAAGTGAGGTTGGCTGGATTCGCATGTGCGAGGAATCCACCGCACCTGTGAGCTCGCATATGCGGGTTGTTGGACGCAGAAGTAAAATAGGGGAAAGGGAGGTATTTCTGCAGAAACAGAAAAATGAGTGCTTGTGCGAAAGCTTTCCCGCAGATGCGGAGGGGAGAGGCCATAAAAGAACCATAGAAGCAGAATTTTGGCTACACCTGCGGAACCACAGATGCGGTCAAGTGACCGTAGGTGCGATGACCGCTGGGCAGAGGGCCTTGTTAAGTATGTGGGTATGGCTCATTTTCATTTTATTCCTTCCCTGGGAGTCAGCCTTGGAGCGATTTTGGAGCGCCATTTTCATCGTCTATCATAAGGTAAGTAATTTCTACAAGTTGTGAGTTAAATATACGATTTTGGGCTTGTAAATACATGAAAAATTGTGGGAATTTTGGGATTTTAAGAGAAAACTTAGAAATTGGTATTTTGAATTTTGACCACGATTTTGGAAGTCAAATTGGGAATAAATTATGTATTTGAGTTCGTAATGTTATGGGTAAAGTTTATTTTCGAAATTTTTTAGAATCCGGGCACGTGAGCCCAAGAGTTGACTTTGTTGACTTTTCGAGCGGAGTTGGGGATTTGTTATAAATTGATTAACTATGAGTATTAGAGTATATTCTTATTGGTTTGCACATTATTTTACTAGGTTTGGATCGACGGGCTTCGACTTAAGGTGCTAAGGCAGCGTTGGATCCGGCTGTGGAACTTAGGAGCGAGGTAGGTCTCCATTCTAACCCTGTGAGGGAAAATTTACCCCGTAAGTATTATATTCTTATGTGCTACATGTTCTGGGAGATACGTGCGTATGAGGTGACGAGTGTCCGTGAGTATGCTAGAATTAGACTTAGGTTCACGCCGTGCTAAATAGACTTAGGTTCTGGGAGAATTAGACCTGATTATGTCTAAATAGACTTAGGTTCACGCCGTGCTATAATTGTACTACTTGAGTTATCCTTGCCCTTTTAATTCCTTTATTTCGCGTTACGACTTAAGACTAGACTTGCGCATAGACTCGCTATTGTAGAGATGTGACGAGCTACTTAATAATCCGCGGAATAATTTGTGCTTCCCTTATGAATTCTTCCCGCGTTGTGCGTTTTCATCGCAAAGCTTTCCTTAAAGTTCATAACTCACATATTTATTCGTGAGTGGGGTCAAGGACCCTTAAAGCTTCTTATTCTAATGGGATCGGGTCGTTTGCCTCGGCAGGATTATATACCACACTCTTGTGGGATCGGGTCATTCGCCACGACGGGATATTGTAACACACTCTTATGGGATTGGGTCATTCGCCTCGACAGTATCATATTCTAATGGGATCGAGTTTTTCTCCACGACAGTATCATATTCTTATGGGATCGGGCTGTTCGCCTCGGTAGCATCATATTCTTATGGGATCGGGCTGTTCGCCTCGACAGTACCATTTTTTATGGGACCGAGCCTTTCGCCTCGGTATTTCTAAAAAAATACTCTTATATGATCGGGTCATTTGGCTCGGCAACTTCATCAAATATTCTTATGGGATCAGGTTGTTCACCTCAGTAGACTCGTGCGTAATATTTGACAAGAATTCAGCGTATCTGTGAGTTTTCCTGATTTGAATTGTGACGACCTATCTGGTGGGGACTATTTTATATATATACTCTGGTTGAGGAGGTAACCGATAATTAACACACACACACACACTCTCCGATAGAGGGGGTGACAAATGATTGAGAGCTTGAGTTCAGTGATCAAAGGAGGATTTTACCACATATTTATATTTGCTTATGCTGTTTATTTAATCTACCTCATATTTGTTTACTGCTTATTGTATATGATTTATTGGACCACTAGTAAGTGTCGATATCGACTCTGCATCACTACTTCTCCGGGGTTAGGCTAGATAGTTATAGGGTACACATTGATTTACGTACTCATGCTACACTTCTGCACTTATTGTGCATGTATACATTTCTGGTGGTCTTTCAGGCGCGAAGGCGCAGCTATTGCAGGGACTTACGGTAAGCTGCATCCCATGCTACGATTCACAGCATACAGAGTCTCCATCTGAATTATTTACATTTCTCTGTCTAACTTGTATTCTAGACAGTTGTTGTATTATTATTGTACCTTCTAATAGATGCTCATGCACTTGTGACATCGGGTTTTGGGGGTTCCTACTAGATATTTATTATTGCAGTTCACCTAATTATTATTATTTCACCCTGTAATTTATATTTTATACAGAAATTAGTGAATAAAGACACAGGTTTTTCTACGGTTACTAGATTTTTACTTTATTTAATTAATGGGATTATGATTTCAAAAGAAATAAAATGAGTAATTAAGTTGATCAATCACCATTGACTTGCCTGACGGCGCCGTTAGGCGCCATCACGACCTATTGTGGATTTTGGGTCGTGACAAAAATCATGGTAAATAAAGATTCTTCTTTCCTTATTTCAATATTTCTTGGAAGCAATTTAACCGTTTCCTTGTATAATACAGGACTTTCAAAAGGATCTGTAGTTTGACCTGACATTGAGGTTCTCCATAACCTGGCAGAAGCCGCACAAAATTGCAGAATGTACTTAACCAAAGGAGAGCTCGCGAATCTACTCGCACTTCCGGTGAAGGTACCTCCTCACGAAGTCCCCAGCCTGAAAATAAGATACCAAAAAAGAAACGTCCCTCCTTGACTGGGACTTAGGAGAAGAGAATAAAGGTGAAATACATAAACGACTTAGGAGAAGAGAATAAAGCTCATTCATACCTAAGCCGAATTTACGGGGTATTACAGACCAGATCTATTTGAAGAAAACAAAATTCTTGGTCTGTTCAAAGTCTATTTGAAGAAGATAGGTTTGTTCAAAATTTCTGGGCCTATTCGAAGTGTGCTCGAAGAATTATGTTCGATGACTAATACTATTTTTGTTCGAAGTCTATTGAAAAATGCAAAATTTTTGAAGTTGAGTTTGAAGAATCATAATCATCCCTACTCCTCAATGTGTATCCAATTCCAATTGCTTTTAATTTTTGGGAATTGGTTTGAGAAAATGTTATCGGGGATGCAGATGAGGAAGCAAGAAGATGGTGTGGTTGGGTAAGGGGGAGGGGAGGTTGGGGGAGCTTAGTGCTGGTTTGGAAAAGTTTTCTTTTTCTTCTTTAAATGTATTTTTTTATTAATTATATGTGTCAAATATTTATTACAAATTACATGTGTTATTCTTTAATTGATTCATTTAATATATCATTATCAAGTGTAACTCACACATATATTTTATTGCGCTTGGGTGTTTACGTGACACACTTAGTAGAATGTTGAAGTATTTAAATGGCAAAAGGATTAGTTGAGGTATTTCTTTGATCGGTGTGGACAAATTAAAGAGGTCGTTTATGTATTTTGCCGATAATAAAAGAAACACCAACCAGACTGACTACATTGGTCCTCGATGATGAAGAAGGAGCCAATGACGAAGAAGCTTCCCTTCAGAGAAGAAAAAGATCTTCATAGCTCAACCGGATGCTTAATCGGGGGAGCTTCAAAATCCACAACCAGAAGAAGTTCACGAACTCTGGGGGGATGTAAATATTCAAAAATGCTTCTTCTCGTTTTCTGACTCCCTCAGTTGCTTCTGGTCAAAGGAATCCATTCCCTGACCTTCCTCCACCACTAACTTTTGAGTCGACAACAATCACCCCTCCACCTATACCCACTGCTTCTTTCCACTGGCCCAGGCTGAACAAATAGAAAGTGCTCCTTCTCCACGGTCACCCCACCATGGAAACCTGGGAAGAACTTACTCGGCACCCACTCAGGAACCTCTTAGAAAATAAAGTGCCATTTTTTCAGTTTCGAGTAAGTGTCATATACTTTGTAAGGTGGTGAAGCTTTCTAATTATATAAAGACATTATCCTCAGATAAATATTGGAGAAAATGGAGACTCTCTCTCTCTCTCTGGGGAGAGTCTAACAAATAATAGCATGTATTGTTCGGTGCAGGTAGCAATCAAACTTCCTTCTACCTTCTTTTAATTTATACTTTACATTAAGAACATTAGTTCTAACCTTTTTTCAGGCCAACCTTCTTGCTTCCAAGGGTCTGCAAAGGCTGATTCTAGACAAGCAAGAGCTCACTTAAGAACGAGATCAACTTTTGGCTGAAAGGAATCAGCTTGTCGAGCGCCACCCGGTGCTGGAGGCAAAAATTGCATGAATGGATGACCTCTAGGCTTGGTTGAAGCACTCCCAACAAGATAGGATGGCTCATAGCCAGGAAGCTGCCCAGCTACATGAAAACTTTAAAGAAACAAAGGCTAAATGGGTTGAACTTCATGATATTGTGACTGTTGCTGCTACCTAGCGTGAGTCTTCCTTTATAGAACATGTAAATAACTTGGAGCCTAGCTTATGCTCCAAAAGCGAGGAGGCCAATGCTGCCGAAGAGAAGTGGTCAAGAATGGATGAAGGACTCGAAAGGGTCATGGAGCAAAATCAACTACATTCAAGAATCAATGTCGAGCTTGACTCCAAAATCACCATTATGAAAGCTAAAAATGAAAAGATCCAATCTAAGATGGAAAAACTCCGAGCTAAACTACATGACCAAGAGGATTTAATTGTATACTAGAAAACCTGCACCATTTATCATACGAAGAGGAAGACCTTGGAGGACGCCAAAGAGAGTATTGCTAACATTGATGAATGTATTGACAAGGCCGGGGAGCTAGAGATAATTGCTCAAGAAAACCTCCCTGCTCGGCCCCTTGCTTTGGATTTTTCGAATAATAACTCCGAGTCTTTGGGAACCGAGTGAGAGACCGAAGAAGATGAAGGCCTTGAACCAGAAGCAAAATAGCCTTCTCCTTATAAAGAAAATGAAAACTCTTCTCTCTTGTCGAGTTTTGGCGGCAATGACTAATTCATATATATATATATATATGCAATTATGCCAAAACTTTCTTACTAAGTTTGGACTTTTAATTAATAAAAGGAACTCTTTGTTAAGTGTTGTGCAAAAAAAATTGTTTTTCATTTTACTGACAAAGCTTTGGGAACTTTTTTACATCTGACAGATTTTAATTCCGGACATAACTTCCGGAATCAACCCTTTACTATGAGGGTTTCATTAGAGAGAGCTCTTATGTTTACGATTCTCTTGAAGAGGACGTATCATGTTCATTCTAGCACAAGCACTTGAAGTTTTTGTTAACATTCAAACGATAAACTAAATTAACTTATCATTCGGACAATAAATAAGGTAAAAATAAAAGAACTTTATTTTATTTCCTCTATCTTTAAATGTATATTTACATAAACATTCATTTTCTTAAATAAATAAAGTTGTCAACACATGTGGTTAATGTCACGACCCAAACTGATGTTCCATGACGAGTGCCCAAGTCTTACCTGTCGAACAACCCTAAGCATATGTCTAAGTCATAATGTAAAAAAGGGAAGATCATGCATAACATCTTGTCAATAAACTGTTGAATCACGTGAAAAACATATGCGAGAAAAACATGCCCAAAATACATATATACATATACATGCAGATTATGGTAGGGCGAGCCGACAAGGCTGCTATAGACAACTATATATCCAAAACTAAAAGCCGACAAGGTCACATACTATCCAACTATACATGACTGTCTACAGACCTCTAATAGAGTGTACACCTGTACAAAAGACGAGACTAGGCCCCGTCATACCCATATATGTATACAAACATATCGTACCAAAACCCAAAGCAGCTCCGGATCAAATGGAGTACACCAACTCTCGCTGATCAATGATCCTAATTAGGGGGACCGTCAGCCTGTCTACCTATACCTACGTGTATGAAATACAGGCCCCAAGAAATAGGGGTGTCAGAAAGAATAATGTACCAAGTATGTAAGGTATGAAAATCAGTACATAAAAGACATAAAAGAAATATGGAGTAAAGGAATCCGCCTGTAACTCTAAATAACTTTGTGAATCCTGAAATATTTATAAAGTCATGCATATGCCTATAAAGGTCGTATCATGCATAGGTAAATGTGTACATAACATCATCAAGCCTCTGAGGGCATCCCATCATATCATCTCGACCTCTGTGAGCGAAATCATCAACGTATGCCAACTGATCAGGTGGTAGTACGTATATAACTCCATAACCTTTTCCCATATCCCATATACATATAATATACGTGTATATAACACTATCTGGTTATGAGTCAATGTACATGTATAAATAAATGAAATGCATAAGAAGTAAGTTAATAAGATTTATTGGAATGTCATAAGATCAATATGCCTTCGAATAAACTTTATCAACTACGTATTTCTCTGAGACCCATGAATAAAAGATATAATAATAAGACACATGGGAAATCAAGAACATAGGCACCCCTAGTGCTTCTACGAATAGAGACATTTATGAAAGTTGTGCGTTTGCTTGTTTCGTTTGTATCATATGGATCATTCAAAAAGGAATGAAGGATAGCTTTAAATATACCTTAGCCGATTCTCTTGACAATCCTTCTAACACACGTCAATCATGACAAAACACGTAACGGTAGATCGAAGTAGGGAAAAATCCGTATGATATTCATGTGAAATATTGTATTGTACTCCCTTAAAATCGCAATCTCACGTTGCAATAATATTATGCAGTTTTATATGAATTGTTTTGAGGCTTCATCCATTATTTAGCAAACATAACATCACACTTTAATGATGTAGGAAGATATCTTATCATTGTGGGTTGTGAGCCCCACCTGATAAGGATTAATTTGCCACATCTTAGGTTTTTGATCCATATTTTCACTTGTTTCCACGTGGGGGTAGTGTTTCCACCAAATATTTATCCACTAATTTCTAATTGATTTGCTAATTTCCCACTAAAATCAATAATTAACCCCTTATTAACATAATTAGGTAATATCCTAATTTACTTAAAATACTAATCACTTTTAACATTCTTTATACACCTTACTATCATGGTCATGTGGTACCTTGTATGACATTAGTCCATAAATACGGAGCATTATAGCTTGGACCGTATTCTATTCCAAATTGACTATCTTCAATGAAACTCATTTTCTTTGATTTGTTTACCCTCTAACCTTTACAACACTTACTTATCACTTGTTATAAATAGCTTAAATACTTATAACCTCAAAAATAATCTCATTTCCGATCCTACGTCGATTAACTTACGACAAAAATTTAACGCACGAAAATGAGAAATGTAACAGGTAACTTGTACAACTTATTTCTACAGAGCTGATCATCCAATCCCCGATCATGATAGAACATTGATCTCGGTGCTAATAGTTTCCAGTCTTCGTAATACTTTTAGTTCTTTGTCATGCATTATTCCCCCTTCCCCCTCCCCAGCGTTCAGATACTAAATATGACAATTCGAACACTGAAAGTCTTGCATGACACTTCCTTCGTAGTATGCTTTACACTGTTGTCTCATTAATGGAAATAACTTATGGATGGTTAAAAAATCTATTTACATTGTCGCCTCATTTGGGAGATTAGATATGTTATCAAGCCAAAGATATTTAACCATCCACAAGTTGTTTTCCATACGAGCTGATTTACTAGTGAAGGAATCTAGAGCCTTGACACTGGAAGTCCTACATTTGCCGATGATTATTCCGTCGTAGTATGATTTACATTGCTGCCCCATTAAAAACCTTGCCATAAAAAACCCCAATTGGGACAAGGTCAAATAAAAATGAGTGCAGCACATACTTTCAGTATCAACAAGGATCTTTAGCAGTAATAGCTTTTGAAGTGAGTCACGTTCCAATTGCTTGGCTATTTAACTCCATCTTGATTTTCCAATTCATACGAACCTTAACAAGTTATAGCTGAACCCAGTAAGGTCCTTCCCATGTTGGTCCCAGCTTCCTGACGTTAAATTCCCTAGTACTTTGAGTGACTTTTCTCATAACCAAATCCCAACTTTGAAATATCAGAGATTCGCTCTACGGTTGTAATATCTTGCCATCATTTGCTTTTGTTCTACCATCCTCACATATGCAAGATTCTGGTATTGTGCATGGCGTTGACATTTATTGTACTTTTGTACAAATGCCTCATCGTCTTGCTCCAATCGGGACCAATAGTAGCGAGCTCTGACCAGCTTAAGAACCAATGAGTTTACACCATATTGGTTCCCGCAGACCCCCTCATTCACTTCTCTCATCACTAAGTCAGATTCTGAGGCCCCTAAACACCTAGTCAATGGTCCTTGAAACAACCTCCTATATAAATGTCCATCAACAAGACAATAATAGGCCGCCTTGGTCCGTAGTGCCTAGGACACTTTTGGATCTTTAGGAAATTTACCATATCTTAGATATTCGATGAAATCGTTCCTCCAGTTCCAGATTAAGTTGGACAAATTAACTTCATAGTAGCTATCCACATCCAATATTGAATGCAACAATTGAACTACCACACCAGAATCACATCCTTCTATTTTTGTGGATGAACCCAAATTAGCCAATGCGTCTACCTCCACATTTTCCTCACTTGAAATGTGGATAATTGACCACTCTCAGAACCGTGCAAGAAATGCTTGACCTTGTTCAATTACTATTGCAAACATGAATACAATATATTCATGTTTACCTATAGAACGATACAGTTAAATTTATAGTGTGGTTTATATACAAGTGAATCGACTTGACCCAAAGATATTAAATAACTAAGAACAAAAATAAGACTATGAAATTAAATAAAAGGAAATACAAGCCTGACTATGAACTTAGCTTGTCCGGTGGCAAAAGTATGAGAAATATTTAAGGATAAAGACTACTAAAAGTGTTATAAAATGAGAGCAGAATGTTTCGCATCTACCAATTATCCTAATTCCTCTATTTATAGCATTACTTTGGGAGACAAAATCCCCAATTCAAACTCCTATTGAATGAAAAACAATCGTCATTGATGGTTACATATCGGTTGGCTATAAATGAAGATACTCATTGTAACGGTTGCTCACTAAATGCTATCCGATGACAATATTTCAAATCTTTGTTACCGGGTACTCTATCTTCGGGATTCGTTCCGCACTGATTGCATGCTAACATCCGGTGACAGCTATTTGTTGACTCATGTCCCACATGTCTTTAGTGACATGTGTCACCTCATCATTCACCCAACTGTCACTATGTCATGACCCAAATTTTCCTTCGTAGGATGTCGTGATGGCACCTAGTTTATATTACTAGGTGTAACAAACATGCAGAATAACTGAAATAATTACTTAAAATCTTAAAACATCAACAACTATATAAAATGAAAATTGCAACTCACATGTACAACTCCCAAAACCCAGTGTGATATAAGCCACAAGTGCTAAATATAGTACTAACACTCCTATGCATCACTATCTACAAAATATAAAGAAACAAGAAAGGACGGGATAGAAGGGGACTCCAAGGCCTGTGGACATAGGCAGGTGTCCCTTAAAGTCTCTAAAGCAGCAACGCAACACTCTAATACTGAGGGTGATAGGATGTACCTAGATCTGCACAAAACATATGGAGAAACGTAGCATGAGTACACCACAACGGTACCCAGTAAGTTTCAAGCCTAACCTCGGTAAAGTAGTGACGAGGTCAGGTCAAGGTCCTACTAGAGATAATATGAAAGAAGGGAGAAGATATAATGATATAATAAAAATGATAGATAAATGAAATAATAAAGAATTTACGGAAGGTAACAACACGGAAACCAAGAAAGACAAATACAACACGAAAGGAAACAAGAATCTTACATGTTAAGGAAACAACAACCACAAATACAGCTAATAGAGAAGATCAACAGGAGCACTCTCTAGGTACTGCCTCGTAGTCTCAAATATAAAATAACTCACAGTCTTTCCTTATATCACCGCGGGAGCCTTTATATTTAGTTTTAAAAATCGTTCTCCCGAAAGAGCATCCCTCATTTTAGCCCACCTTATTACTCTATATGGCTTCTAGTAGTTTCCTTACTAGCCATGTGTATCAAGCCCACCTTATCTCACCGCATGCGTTTCAACACCCACACCTTATACCACCGTATGCGTATGAACAATCACAACGGTATGGCAGAAACCTCGTACAAACAATAACAACCGCACGGTAGAAACCTCGTGCAACAATAACAAAAGCACGACAGAAACTTCATGCAAACAACCCAAAACAATCACCTCAACAATAACACGAAAGTCAAACATAACAACTAAATAACATGAAGTTTCACAACTTACGCCTTTCCTCAACAGAAACCACGACCTTTGCAACTCAACACCAACTCAACAGTAAGATATTTCAAGGATAGCGATTTCAAGTAAGGAATTTCACAGTTAAGTAGCAAATACATAAATCAAGAAAAGCAGGTAATTCAACTAAGCATGTAGTACAAGTTGCAATAAGAGATAAGACAAGTAGGCATGTGAAATTAGGATAAACATGATGATTATAACATGCTAAAGTAACTCAATTAAGGCATAAAAGGGAAACTACATAGCTAAACCGGAAATTTCCACATTTAGCTCGTGTACGCACTCGTCACTCTGCTTACACGGCCTCCACATATTACAAATTATCACAACAATAACAAATCCTAAGGGAAATTTCCCTCACACAAGGTTAGACAAGTTACTTACCTCAAACCACGCTCAATCAATTAATTAGAAGGTCTTTCCCTCGATTTTCCAACTCCAAACGGTTCGAATCGTGCCAAAATAATTTAATATTATAAATATAACTATAGAAAACTAGTTTAAATAATGAAATCATGGTCTTAGCACAGAATTGGAAAAGCTCCCCAAAAAGTAAACCCAGATCCGCGTCTTGGAACCTGACCAAAATTATAAAAATCGAACACACATTCGATATCGAGTACAACCATACAAGAATTAGACAAATCTAATTTGTGTAATGACTCGGCGTTCATTTTGAGTGTTGTAGCCTCGTTTCCCTTTTTATTGATTATTTTGTGATCAATTTCTATTATGTAACATGCCGGAGTAGTTGGTTTAGTTCCGGGGATATTCAGAATGAATTGGGACACTTAGTCCCAAGAATATTAAGTTGAAAGAGTTGACCGGATGTTGATTTATGGGTAAACGACTCCGGAATGGAGTTTTGATGATTCTGATAGATCCGTGTAGTGAATTTGGACATAGGAGTGTGTCCGGATAGGGATTTGGAGGTCCGTAGTTAATCTTAGCTTGAAATGGCAAAAGTTGGAAAATTAGTAGTCTTGGAAATTGAGAAGTTGGACCAAGAGTTGACTTTGTAGTTACCGGGCTCAGATTTTAGTTTTGGAAGTTAGAATAGGTTTGATGTGTTATTTATGACTTGTGTGCAAAATTTGAGATCAATCAGAATTGTTTGATAGGTTTCAGCATCGAATGTAGGAGTTACAAATTCATAAGTTCATTAGTGTAACGACCCGACCGGCCGTTTTGAACATTTATATTCAGTTTAGCTATTAGAAGTCTTGAGCAGCATCGTATGATGTATTATGACTTGTGTGAGTCGTAGGTTTGATTTTCAGGTTATTCGGAATTGATTTTAAAAAATGAATTTCATGATTGATGCTTTAGAGTTGGAAGAGTTGACCGAGTTTAACTTTTTAGTATTTGACCCCGGAACGGAGTTTTGATGGTTCTGTTAGGTTCGGATGGTGATTTTGGACTTGGGCGTATGCCCGGATTTGCATTTAGATATTTCTAGGAGGTTTCGACGCTAATTGGCAAAACTTGGAAATTTGAAGGTTTGGAAAGTTCATAAGTTTGACCGAGAGTTAACATTGAGGATATCAGACTTAGATTTAGATTTTGGTTCCGGGAATTAGAATAGCTTCGTTACGTTATTTGGGAGTTGTGTGCAAATGTCACGGCCCAAATTCCATATTAGGCCATGATGGTGCCCAACACCGTTGTTAGGCAAGCCAACATTGATCATATAGTAAATCCTCATTTATGTAGTTAGTATATGATAACTTCCATTATTGATTTAAGAAATGCATAGTTTTTAAAAGCTTAAGCATATTCAAGTGAAAGGAATAAATGTGAATCTCAATCATGAAGACAAGCCAAAATATCATAATTCTACTAATGTGTGTGCCAAGACCAGGTGTCACAAGTGTGTGGGCAATCTAGTATAATATACAAAACCATACTATCCTACTGTTTGGAATAGAAATAGACAGGAACATAAAGACAAAAAAGAGACTCCAGCTGCTGCAGATCGGCTGGAAAGGGCAGCTCACCAGAAAGTCTCGAGCTGAGATGACCACTCTATGCGCCAGACTAATGGCCAGATGCACCTATCTCAAAGTTGTACAATCAATTACAGAAGCGTTGCATGAGTACATAAAAATATATACCAGTAAGTGTCTCGCCTAACCTCGCAGAAGTAGTGACGACGGGTCGACTTCAACACTTACTAGGCTAGCAAATACAATAGTATGAAGTTCAACATATTTCATTCATAGTGTATGTAGATAACAACAAGCTCAAACAAGAATAATTATTGAAAATCCTTTCATCCAATTAATAAAACTAAGAACTTTCCTCATTTAAATTAGTGACTTTTCCAGCAATAAGTCATACAAATTATGAGGGTTACGGTTCTATTATCACACACAAATACCACCGAGGATGATTGGCCAGATCCAACATAAAAGTAAAATGTGAACAGTCGAGGGTCGAGCGGCACGAACCATAGATGCAACTATTCACCCCACTCGTGAATCATACATGCGACGTAATAAACATAATTTTCATAATTTAAACACAGCAATTCTTTAATTACCTTTTTACAAAAATGAATACAATTCAATTGAAGCCCGTAAATCTTTAGATTTCGTTCAACTTACTTCCTTTCATATCATTAGCATATATAAGCAATTAATAGCGACCACGAAGCATGATGTGGTCCTAGAACTACCCAGATATAACAGGAACAATAGCTATGTACGGACTCTCGTCACTTCGTGCGTACGTAGCCCCCATAAATAATCATATATTAATTAAGTACACCTATGGGGACATTTCCCCCTATAAGGTTAGAAAAGAGACTTACCTCTTCCCAAAGCCTATATCCCGATTCAAAAATGTGCTCAAAACCCTCAATTCAGAGCCGAACGATCCAAAACTAATCAAACGGGGTAAGAACTAGTCAATACAAGCTCAAGGAGTTCATATTCTAGCTATTAGAGTAATTTTCCAACCCTAATTGCAAAGTTCCTAAAATTTATCCCAAGTCCCACGTGTCCGGATTCCGAAATTTTTTGAAGAAAGTTATTACCCATAACCTAAGGATCAAGAATATATGATTTTTACTCCATTCCATAACAAATTTTGTAGTTACATCTTGTTTTTATCAAAACCCTAGATTTTACTCTAATCCCATGATTTTTACTAATTTTTATGTATTAATCTACCCAAACCAAAGTATTAAACTCATGTTAAGTGGAAATAACTTACCTCACAATTCTAGGTTGAAATTCCTGCTTTGGTAGCTCCCAAATCGCCCAAGTGTAGAAGTGAAATGAAATAAATGGCATAAGTCCTGTTTTTAAAAACTGTGTCCAAGTCTCTAATGTCGCATTTTGTCCGCAAATGCGAAGGTCGCAATTGCGACAAAACCATTGCAAATGCGAACCTGGGCTCCCTCTGCAAGGGTCACAAATGCGACAAAAGGGGCCCAAATGCGAACCCTGTTGGATTTGCAAATGCAAACAAAATGTCGCAAATGTAATGACTGCCCAGCTCAGGCTTCTTCGCAATTGTGAAGCCTTCCTCGCATTTGCGAGACCTGCAACACTGCCCAGAAATACCAGAAAAACTGGAGTGTTTTCACTCCCAACACACGTCCGAAACTCACCCGAGCCCTTGGGGCTCCACAACGAATACTCACACAAGGCTAATAACATCATACAAACTTGTTCGTGCAATCAAATTGCCACAATAACATGTAAAACTACGGATTTAACACCAAAATACATGAAATCCTTAAGAACATTTGAAATTCCTATTTTTACAACTGGACGTCTGAATCACGTCAAATCGCTCTCGTTTCTCACTAAATTTCACAGACATGACATAAATATTATATTGGACATGTACCGAGATCCAAAACCAACATTCGGGTCCAATACAAATATGATCAAACATTATTCAATTTCTTTAAATCCTTAGATTTTCGGTTTAACAATTTTCAACAAAAAATCATTACTCGGGCTAACCTCAGATTCGATTCCGGGTGTTATACCCCGCAATATTACGATGATGTTACAACCTGCAGTATTATATTACGATGATGTTACGCCTTGCGGTATTACATTACGATGATGTTACGCTTCGCAATATTAAGTTACGACAATATTGCACCCTGCAGTGAAAAGGGAAGCAAGTCAAGAAAATAAATTTTCGTCAAAGTCTGGCATTTTGGGGTAAAATATAGCCCGATCTAAAATACTCGGTATTTATGGACTAGTGCCATACAAGGTACTACATGACCATGCTAGTAAGGTGTACAAGGTATGTTAAAAGAGAGTAGTATTTTAAGTAAGTTGAGATAATTCTTAATTATGCGGGTAATTGGTTAATTCCCGGTTAACGGGACATTACCTAGTTAATTGGGGATATTTGGATAAGTATTAAGTCAAAACGTGGCAGCAAGCCACATATTACACGCATGACTCTTAGTCATATTATCTTAGGTGGCCATTAAAGTGATATACATAAGACAACAAGACAATCATGTGGAAGACATTTTGAGTTGGTTTCATTTATACAAGTTTAGGTTTCATTTGGACAAAGAATAATAAAGTGAGATATCATAATACCTTTCCCAACCAAGTGAATAAAGTTTCCTTTCCAACACTGCATAAGAAGTGATTTTTGACGACCACTTGAGCCTTGACAATCTTCAAGTCTAATTCACAAGAAACATGAATTAAAACTAAGTGATGGATTTTGGGCAAAATTTCCATACAAAGTTACACTGCGTAATAACAATGGGATTTATAATTCTAAGAGAGCACGGTGCAACCGTTTCCAAGAATATCATACGGATTATTTCTTACTCCAGGTATGTTAAGGCTATCCCTTCTTTCTTTTTGCATGATCCATACGATACACATGAAACTAGCAAAATACGCAACTTTCATAAATGACTCTATTCATAGAAATACTATGGGTGCCTATATTCTTGATTTTCCATGTGTCATATTATTTTATCATCTGTTCATGGGTCTCAGAAAAATTCGAAAATTGAAAAGAATTTAGTTTATGATGTTACTCAAATGCAAAATGGTCTTATGACATTCTGAAAGATTTTAATAATGTACTTTTCATGCATTGCATTCATGTACATTGACCCATGACCAGATGGCATTCTATACGCGTATATATGTATGTATATATATGTATATGGGATATGGGATATGGGAAAGGTTATGGCGTTATATACGCACCACCACCTGATCAACTAGTATACGTTGATGATTTTGCCCATAGTGGCCAAGATGATATGATGGGATGCCCTTAGAGGCTGATGATGTTATGAAACATGTACCTATGCACAACATGACATTCATACCCATATGCATGATACTATAATTATTTCATGATTTACAAAGTTATTCAGACTTACAGGTAGAGTCATTTACTCTATATTTCCTCCATATCTATTATGCATTTATTTATGTTCCTTACATACACAGTACATTATTTATACTGACATCCCTTTTTGCCTGGGGACGTTGAGTTTCATCTCCGTAGGTCCCGATAGACAGATCGAGAGCTCTCCAAGTAGTCTATCAGCTCAGCGGAAGATGTTGATGCGCTCCATTTGCTTTGGAGTTGCTTGTTTGGTTAGAATGAGTTAGATGTGTATTGTTTGGTAAGGCGGAATTTTGTCCCGACCTTTATGAAAATTGTGTATTCTTAGAGGCTTGTAGACATATGTCATGTACGTAAAAGATTGTACGGCCTTGTCGGCTTATGTTCAGTGTTCAAGTGGTTATTTTGGTCTTAGAGGCCCATATGTCTTATGTATAAACTGGCATTACCTTTTGTATTCTACCTATTTCACGGCAGCCTCTCCAGCTTAGTTATCTATGATAGTATGACATGAAAAGATAAGCTATGTTGGTACTATGTTGAGTAAGGTACCGGGTGCCCATCGCGGCCTATAGGTTTGAGTCGTGACAAAAGTGGTATCAGAGCAGTTCTGTCCTAGGGAGTCTACAAGTCGTTTCTAGTAGAGTCTTGTTTATGGGTGTGTCGTGCACCATACTTATAAGCAGGAGGCTATAGGGCATTTAGGACTGTCACTCTTTCTTCTTACTCTAGATCGTGTGGTATAGCTCACTTATAAGAATTCAAATTCCGAACTTCTATTTTATTCGTAATACAATGATACCTACATTCAGAAAGACAGTCGGTAAGAGATATAGATGTGAAAATATGGAGTTAGAGGAACTCGATTTTGCATCTTGCTTATGATGAGTAAATGTGAGGTCTTCAGTAGATCATGAGTGTACTAAAAGGTGTAAGGTTCTTGATAAGGATCTTCATGGAAGAATACTTATCCACTCTTACGGTAAAAAAAGGAATCACAGAATCGGAAGTTAGACACAAGTTTTAGCAAGTAAAAGAAAGAAGGTGAAAAAGGGTACGAGGTATTTATTTAATAAAGATTATCATAATTTACCAATGAGGAAGAGAAATATAAGCATTTTAAGTCACATTCAACAGTAACAGATGTACGTTCAATCAGTCATACCAATCTTAGTCATGCCCTATGGGAGCTAACGGATATGCTTTAAGAGAAGGACAGGCTATCATGATTCGGCTGGGGTTAAAATAACCCAAAATGATGGATGGATGGTTTGCTTTAGTTGATAATTTCGAAGGACCTTGCAAAAAGTGCTACTAGATCTCCTTGTAAAACACCTAGATGGTGCATTTTAAAATAGTACCAGTAGATATGAGTGCTACAAAGATAGGTGCTGGAAGCCTGGAAAGGATAAATATTATCTTAGTATGACTCCCGTCCCTAGTAGAGAGATAATGCTAGGAAAACCGAAGAGCCAAAGGATGGAGCAAAGGGGAGCTAAAAGCAAAAGAATATCTTGTTAAAGTATTTCGAATAAAGTGATAGACAGAAAGGTTAGCAGGAAATAAGAAACGAGCTAATGAAACATTAAGAGTAAGATGTGATACATGGATGGAAACGGTAGGTCAAAAAGATGATGGTATTACAAAGTCTAGAGTCAAGTAAAGGAAAAGACGAGAGGTGACAGGCCTTGAGACAACAAAAGAGTATAGGCCATAAAGTCATATCCTCACCTCGAGAAATGAGTTCGTGACTCCAACGCAATTGCCGGAAGGAACAATTAGACCCCAGAATAATAGGAATCAGTATGGGCTGGTGAACAAGAAAAACTAAACGTGAATTAGGGACAGAGTGATTGGATAATACTCAGCATCATGAGAGTTTCAGATTTCGTTCCGACGATAATAGAATAGACAACAGAAGAAGATTCATGAGAAATTCAGAGAATAGTCATTTAGGAAGACGGTTCCCTAAAGCAAGCAATGTGAGGAAAGTTAAGCTTAAAAGACTATGTGTGCCAGTTACACTAAGTTCCACCTTCGCAAGTAAGGAATTTCGTTATCCTTGATACAAAAGAATTACCGCAAAGTGAGTAAGGGTCATCGATAATGTGAGAAGACACCAATGATGAAAAGGTAAACCATCTATAGGTAGATCGTTGTAGCGCTAAATATTAGTACTTCCCTAAGGGAGGGGGGGAATGTGGAGTGAGGTGGCATTAAGTCAGAATTAAGTGGTTCCAGGAATATGGAATGATAAAGGAAGAATGCGATAAAAATGAGAAAGGGATGAGGTTGCACTTATCCAAATATTACAGATATGCTATGATTCCAGAACGTTATGTAAGCATGACGTAAAAAAAAGGAAGTAAGGGTTCTTGCACGGGATGTTATTGATAGATAAGGAGCGAGTACATAAGGTAAGTTAAGAAAAGGAAATAACCCAAGAAAGATTACGCAGAATATGGATATGAGAATGGGCCGACGAGTAATTAGTAGTTGATTCAGGAAGAGCCTAGTCATGACTAGACAAGAAGTTACAGATAAATCAGCAGATCATGTAAGATAAATGTAGTAAACCCCAACATGAAGAATTCAGCCTCGCAGTAATGTCATTATAATACTTGAGATATATTTAAATAGGAGTCGGGGTAGTTAAAGGTACCGTATGAGTGTTACGGGAATAAAAGAAAGTGCCACTAGGAAGGCAATCAAAATACCAGTTCAGAAGCAACCCTGCAAGCACAAGGGCACAGAGGTAAGCAACTACAGATAATTATAGGCAAGGAAGGACATCAAAAGATCCGTAATAAGCCCACAGCTTTACGAGGATCAAGGGTTCTCCCTAAGTACTAAAAAGAAAAACTAACTAGGGAAATAAGGAAGAAGGCTCCAACTTAAGCACAACGATCTAAAGAGGAAATGGTCGTGTAACAACAGTCTCACAACAATATTATAAGCACTCCAAAGAAAAGTGGCACCTACCATGACTAATGAATGGAAAGTAAAATTAAAAGTAATATTCGAGATCATATGAGTTGCACGAAAACTCTGGCATGTGCGGGCACTAAGATCAGCTAAGTATAGATGCAACAAGGGGGCAGAAAGACCAGGAAAAGTAATAACTTACGTTGAAAGAAAGCTAAAATGGAACGATAGAAATTATTCGATCAATGATCCAGAGTTGGTTACGTTATGAACTCACTTAAGGGTTCAGAGTTTTATACATGCAGCATATACAGTCGTAGAATATTCAGGTATACGTTAAACGAAAGAATTGAGCCCAGGTCATAAACGAAGGATTAAATTATTAAAGGGTTGTATCATACATATTTCTCAGTCCCATGAAAGGCTAAACAGGATAACTAATACCATAAACCACATATCGGAAGATAGCTTAAGCCTATATAAAGGTTGATCATAGGGAAGAGGAAACTAAAGAGTGACATCAACTAAGTAATCAGGAGTCTATTATTGGACCCAAAAAATTAGAAACATCATGATCAAGAACATTGCGGGATCTCCCTTAGAAATCAGAGTTACGAGAGAGATAGTACAACAACTATAGTCTATAATGGCTCTACAATAAAGCCAGTTAAAAAAGTAACAGCCAGTAATAAGAAGTCAGTATAAAGCTCCAACCGGATTGTAGTATTATAATAGAGCTTCAAGTTATGGTGTGAATCATACCTATGTGGAAGAGAGGTTATGAAAGAGATAGAAGATATGATATGAGATTTTAAGTAAGTAAGGTAAAGGTGAACAACGTACGAGATACTCAAATGCAGAAAGTTGTGAATAGTCCATACTTCGGATAGAAGGCTATAAGCACAGGGATCCAATAACCAGGAATGATAGCGGCATCATCAGCGGCATGTCTTCTAGCCTATGGTTTCTAAGTACTGAGAGATCTAGTTAAGAAAGTAGAGAAGAGTTGGAGACGATGTGATGTCTCGCTTGACATTCTAGAATAACATAAGGAAATCTATGGTGCAAGCAAGTTGAAGGAAAGTTGTGAGTAGTATAAATGAATATGTATAGGTCGCAAGCTAAAGTATGGTAGAGCGACAAGATTTTAAGAAAGCATGAGTAAGGATGAGGAAATGCAAGTGAAACGATGACGAGAATGGATAAGTCCTCGGGATTAAGTCGATGAAAACAAGAGAGATGATGGTTTCTCTAAGTTATTGAAAGTTCAGTATAGCCTGAATGAACTCAAAGGAATCTAAGCTTAATAGCATTTAGAAAGAACGAAATGCTAATAAAATGAGGGTATAATTGTGACAGATAATGGATGTCGTTCGGGCCTTCGTTTTAATAATGATTTGAAAAAAGAAAAAAAGATTTCGCTGGCGGCACGAAATTAGGATACATAAGGTGAATCATATTTATACACTCTGAAAAACGATTATGGAAATCACTTCAAATATTCCTCAATGCAACGTAAGCCCTAGTGGCAATGTATTATGTAAGAAGTTTCAAGTCTTCGAATAGAGGATTGTAGATCAACATTGAGGTGAATCAACAATGGGAAGATACAAGTTACAAAGTATGACATGAGATTAGGCCCTGATTCTTAAGACGAACGGTAATGAAGGAGCATTAAAGGACTGAGATTTATACCTAAAGGATAGGCAACAAAAGTAACTGGGAGCTTGGTAAGCATACCTCAGTAACGATAAATTGAAGTAAAAATTATGGTATAGCATAACTCATGTAGATGCAGTAAAGTCATACGAATGGATAACCAGATCTATGAAATAAGATATGGCCATATTCGCAAGTTCTACAAAGTATCGAGCAAAGAACTTCAGTACACCTATAGATGCCCATAGAGGCATCCTATTAAGCCTTGTATATGTTTACAAAGTAAGGCCTAGAGATTGACTAAAATCTAAAAGAAAAAGGGAAAGATGAATCGCATAAGCGCACTTACAAAGCCAGGGTCATACAGGTTGCATGACAGGAGGTAGCAGCAGTTGCGAGATTAGAAAGATTTAGACCACAAGTCATGAGATGAGCAAAAAGACTAAAGTGGGGAATACCCTAGACTTTGGATTTAATCACAGAGCAACTACTTAAATGGCAAGGAGAGTATTAAGGTATTCACAAGAGCTATAAGTTATAAAAATGATAAGCGCATCAGTCAACATTCGAGGACGAATGTTCCAAAGGGGGGATGATGTTACACCCTATGTTTTCGTACGTAAGAGTACGTCGTAAGACAACTGATATAAGCTCATGTTGTATTAAATTATGATGATGTTACACTTTGCAGTATTAAGTTATGACAATGTTGCACCCTACAGTATTACATTACAGTGATGTTACGCTTTGCAGTATTAAGTTACGATGATATTGCACCCTGTAGTATTGTACGTTGAATTTGTCGTAAGGTAATTGATATCAGTCCAAGTAAAAGATTATTTGGAGATTATAAGGATTATGCTATTTCACAAGTGATGAGTAAATTCGTGAAGGTGAAAGGGGAAGCAAGTCAAAAAAAATAAATTTTTGTCAAAGTTTGGCATTTTGGGGTAAAATATGGCCCGAGCTAAAATACCAGGTATTTATGGACTAGTGTCATATAAGGTACTACATGACCATGCTAGTAAGGTGTACAAGGTATGTTAAAAGAGGGTAGTATTTTAAGTAAGTTGAGATAATTCTTAATTATGCGGGTAATTGATTAATTATTGGGTACCGGGACATTACCTAATTAATCCAAATATTTGGATAAGTATTAAGTCAAAACGTGGCAGCAAGCCACATATTATACATATGACTCTTAGTCATATTAGCTTAGGTAGCCATTAAAGTGATATACATAAGACAACAAGGCAATCATGTGGAAGACATTTTGAGTTGGTTACATTTATACAAGTTTAGGTTTCATTTGGACAAAGAATAATAAAGTGAGATATCATAATACCTTTCCCAACCAAGAGAATAATGTTTCCTTTCCAGTACCGCATAAGAAGTGATTTTTGACGACCACTTGAGCCTTGACAATCTTCAAGTCTAATTCACTAGAAACGTGAATTAAAACTATGGAAAGTGATGGATTTTGGGCAAAATTTCCATACAAAGTAACAGTGCGTAATAACTCCGTATTTACAATTCTAAGAGAGCACAGCGCAACCGTTTCCAAGAATATCATATGGATTATTCCTTACTCCATGTATGTTAGGGTTATACCTTCTTTCTTTTGACATGATCCATACGATACAAATAAAACGAGCAAAATACGCAACTTTCATAAATGACTCTATTCATAGAAATATTAGGGGTGCCTATATTCTTGATTCCCCATGTGTCATATTATTCTATCATATATTCATGGGTCTTAGAAAAAAATGAAAATTGAAAAGAATTTACTTTATGATGTTACTCAAAGGCAAAATGGTCTTATGACATTCCGAAAGATTTTAATAACGTACTTTTCATGCATTGCATTTATATACATTGACCGATGACTAGATGGCGTTATATACACGTATATATGTATGTATATATATGTATATGGGATATGGGAAATGGGATATGTGATATGGGATATGAGATATGGGAAAGGTTATGGCATTACATACGCACCACCACCTGATTAGCTGGTATACGTTGATGATTTTGCCCACAATGGCTAAGATGATATGATGGGATGCCCTCAGAGGCTGATGATGTTATGAAACATGTACCTATGCATGACATGAAATTTATACGCATATGCATGAAACTATAATTATTTCATGATTTACAAAGTTATTCAAACTTACAGGTGGAGTCATTTACTTTATATTTCTTCCACGTCCGTTATGCACTTATTTATGTGCCTTACATACTCAGTACATTATTCGTAGTAATGTCCCTTTTTGCATGGGAATGTTGCGTTTCATGCCCGCAGGTCCCAATAGACAGGTCGAGAGCCCTCCAAGTAGGCTATCAGCTCAGAGGAAGATGTTGGTGCGCTCCATTTGCTTCGGAGTTACTTGTTTGGTTAGTATGAGTTAGATGTGTATTGTTTTGTATGGGGGGACTCTATCCCGAGCTTTATGAAAATTGTGTGTTCTTAGAGGCTTGTAGATAGATGTTGTCACACCTCCTTTTTACCTACACCCCCCGAAAGGAGTAAGGGAGTTTTTCCAATTTAAGTGACAATCGAAATGGGATTATTTAATCAAATTCAGAGTCTCCACTTGGGATAATTTATGGTATCCCAAGTCACCAATTCATATCCCGAATCGAGGAAAAGATTGACACTATTTTACAAACCGCGAACAAAGAAATTCGGGTAAGGAATTCTGTTAACCCGGGAGAAGGTGTTAGGCATTCCCAAGTTCGCTGGTTCTAGCACGGTCGCTCAACTGTTATTATTGGCCTGGTTATCTGATTTTAAAACATGTTTTAACCTATGGTAGACTTTAATTTATTAACCGCTTTTAGTCATTTTTTAAGAAGATTCAACGCTATTTAAAACGCACCTTGGACCACGCCACATGAAATGCACCCGCAGTCCGCGATACCTTTTATCTAGCGTTGTTGAGATTTGGATTTGAGTCACATGAAATGCACACCCGAGTTTAAGGAAGTTAATTTAAATTACGCGCCTAAAGCAACTACGCACTTTCAAGTTTGCAAGGTCCATGTAAAGTTCACTAAATGGCACACCCCAAGTCTAGATGAACTAAATTAATTAGTAGCCTATGAAAATCCATTCTATTATTAAGAAAGTTTGTTCGAAGTTGCGCGAACGCATACTCTGATCTTAATTTTGGAAGCTATAATTATGCCACGCAAAAATGTCATAAATACATACTACTAGCGAATTTATATTGATAAAAATAAAAGTAAAATGAACTACCTCACATTTCAACCAACCAAACCAATTATTATCAGTTGTAAATGACGAAGTCATAAGCTACTGATATCTTATTTCATTGCCAATTTCAACGCTATTTACATTATCCAACTTCCTGATTTCACTTTACACTCCTTTGTTCTTTTTTGGGATCGAAAGAAAGCTTCTCAAAAGCCTTAATTAATTGAATAAGGTACTGAAGAGATCTTCACGATCAGCTTCTCGTTCAACGGCCTAGAACCTTTCTTCGTCCTCAAATATGGTTACTGTCTTACTCCATCTAGTAGATGAAATGAGTTTCTTGGACTCTTTCAGTTTTCAACACAGCCTATTCAACTTAGATAAAATATTTAACTCTAGTAAATCAATCAAACACAACTTCACACACATGCTCATTAGCAGCAGATCTTATTTAACCAAATTGCACATCAAGATAAAATTTCAAGGCACATAAGCTAACCATTTTTATCAAACTCATTCACATGAATCATACAAAAACATTGAAGAGTACAGTTAGAAATGGACATTAAAGAATTCTCACCAAGAAGAAATCCGAAAGGAATTTGGACCTTACAAAATTTAGAGCAAAAACAGCAATCTAGATCCAATTTCAGACTGCGATCAGAACCTCAACGAACCAAAAATCTGCCCAGAAATCTCGAACGGACAACCTCGAATGACATCCACACCTTAATTTTGATACAACTCGACATAAACAAATTTTAACAGTTTCGACGACTATCGCCGATTTTATGTTCATTCGACGTCGATGGTGCGACTCCGGCGAAACAAAGAAGTAGAGAGGAAATAAAGGTCAGAAACAGTGGCAAAGCACAAGAGTGACAGTCATAGCCGTCGCCGGTCATCACCTACGGAAGCGGCAGCCATGGAAAGGGTGAGAGCTGGCTGGTTTCCAGCAACGGCAGCTAAGAAGCTTGCAAGTCTGGTGTGTCGCTGATTTCTGGAGTTCTTTGTGTGTGTGTCCGTTTATATGGGTGTGTGTTGTTTTGGGTGTTCAAGTTTTGACGATGCTGAAGATGGTGAAGAACGATGGGGGGAGGTCGTTCTGTTACCGGCGCAGCTTTTCAGCTCTTTCCCAGGCGTTATTTTTGTGTGTGTATTTTTGTCCCCTTCAGCATTAGGCATTACCCCTATTATATAGATCTAGGTCTAAATGTGTATTTTTGTGTTAATTGCTCCTAGGTCCTTAGGGTCTTTTTATTTATTTTTTTGTTCCAAAGAAGAGTCTAGAAGGGTCCATAGGATTAGCTTAATGGGTATTGGGTATTGAGCTTAAGGAACGGGCTAGAAACTTGGGCCTTTATGACTAGCTATGCTTTAAAATTAGCTTAATTAACTAAAAAAAAATTAAAATTATCAAAAATATTAATTAATTCTACTTAAGTAAAAATAATTATTAAAATAATACTGACCATTAAAACAAAAAAAAATTGTATTTTTTCAAAATTAAAAATAACTACAAAACATTAATGAACCTTTTTTTGTAATTTTTATTTTCTTGTAATAAAATAAAGTAGAAGAGTCAAAATTAGTTGAAATAACGATATTAGGCCTAAATTAAATATTTACGTGCTAAAATATGAAAAATCTTAGGGAGGGTCAAAAATCACATATCTACAGCTGCCCCTCTTTGACCGGAAACGCGAAGAGTTTTTGGACAAAGAACGACTAGACAGATTTTTTGACTCGACCCTTATTTAGAGAGACTAAAACTAAGAGAGAGGGGAATGTGACCGAGCCCTAGTATCTGAGCTGCCTACATATCCTTGGTTATAAAGGAATTAGGCCACGTGTAGTTCATAGGTGAGTGAGATGATAGAGTATGCCGAGGTGGAGAGCCGGTCGAGGTGCTATTTCGCCGAGGTTCCGGTCCGCGGGCCTGTTATTACATCAAGATCAAAAGATGAAAAAGACTAGCTAAGCCTGTCAAGTATGAGTTACAAGATTCCTATCTATAACTCTTCTGAAGCTTGATCTTGAGTCTTGAATGACTCTTCATGCAGACTCTAGATTTGAACCTCGACACTTGTTAGCTGCAGGTGCTAGCTCACTCTTCTTCAGCTTTTCGGATCAAGATCGGACATGTGGTGCTTGTGACTTCAACCACGTTTTGAGCAGTTCACATCTTTCTCTACTTCTGTATTTTGGATTCACTTATCTTTTTTTTCGTTTTCCCCTCTTTTTATTCTGGATTGAGACTTCTGTTGGTCATCTCGGAATGTTATCCCGCATTCTTGCTGCGAGCTTCTTTTATTGCTGACTTGAATTGCATTCTGAAGTGAATTCCCTTATTCTCTAGGTGGCTCCTGATTTCCAACATTTGAACTGCATTCCCTTGTTCTCCAGGAGGGCGCCTGATTACCAAAACTTGAATTATATTCCCTTTGTTCCCTTAAATTGTTTTCCCTTGAAACCTGTGATGTCTTCCTTTGAAACTTGAACTTTATTCCCTTGCTCTCCAGGTGGGCGCATGTTGCCAAAACTTTAATTGTGTTCCCTTGATTTAAAGGTGGGTGCTTGATTACCAAATCTTTAACTGTATTCCCTTGCTTTCCAGGTGGACGCCTGATTACCAAATCTTTAACTGTATTCCCTTGCTTTCTAGGTGGGTGCCTGATTACCAAACCTTTAGCTGTATTCCCTTGCTCTCTAGGTGGGCGCCTGATTACCAAATCTTTAGTTGTATTCCCTTGCTTTCCAGGTGGGTGCCTGATTACCAAAACTTTAACTGTGTTCCCTTGCTTTCCAGGTGGGCGCCTAATTACCAAATCTTTAACTGTATTCCCTTGCTTTCTAGGTGGGCGACTCATTACCAAATCTTTAATTGTATTCCCTTGTTTTCCAGGTGGGCACCTGATTACCAAATCTTTAATTGTATTCCCTTGTTTTCTAGGTGGGCGCCTGATTACCAAATCTTTAAATGTATTCCCTTGCACTCCAGGTGGGCGCCTGATTGCCAAAACTTTAACTGTACTCCCTTGCTCTCTAGGTGGGCACCTGATTACCAAAACTTTAACTGTATTCCATTGCTCTCCAGGTGGGTACTTGATTGCCAAAACATGAACTGTATTCCCTTGCTCTCCAGGTGGGCGCCTGATTATCAAAACTTTAACTGTGTTCCCTTGCTCTCCAGGTGGGCTCCTGATTGCCAAAACTTGAATTGTATGCCCTTACTCTCCAAGTGGGCGCCTGATTACCAAAACTTTAACTGTTTTCCCTTGCTCTCTAGATGGGCTCCTGATTGCCAAAACTTGAATTGTATTCCCTTTCCCTCCAGGTGGGCGCCTGATTGCCAAAAGTTTAACTGTATTCCCTTGCTCTCCAAGTGGGCTCCTGATTGCCAAAACTTGAATTGTATTCCCTTGCTCTCCAGGTGGGTGCCTGATTACCAAAACTTTAACTATGTTTCCTTGTTCTCCAGGTGGGCTCCTGATTGCCAAAACTTGAATTGTATTCCCTTGCTCTCCTGGTGGGCGCCTGATTGCCAAAACTTTAACTGTATTCCCTTGCTCTCCAGGTGGGCGCCTGATTGCCAAAACTTGAACTGTATTCCCTTGCTCTCCAGGTGGGCGCCTGATTGCCAAAACTTTAACTGTATTCCCTTGCTCTCCAGGTGGGCGCCTGATTGCCAAAACTTTAACTGTATTCCCTTGCTCTCCAGGTGGGCGCCTGATTGCCAAAACTTTAACTGTATTCCCTTGCTCTCCAGGTGGGCGCCTGATTGCCAAAACTTTAACTGTATTCCCTTGCTCTCTAGGTGGGATTCTGATTGCCAAAACTTTAACTGTATTCCCTTGCTCTCCAGGTGGGCACCTGATTGCCAAAACTTCAACTGTTCATCTGAAATTGCTACCTTTGAACCTGATTACAACAAAACAAACGAAAGAAAAGAAATTTTCCTGCTCCAGTTTGGTACTGGGCGTATCTATGAGTGTTAGTTGAATCATGTCACCAAATATCTCTATGAATTTAAAAGCTAAATCCCATTATCCGGGAGAATCCTGAAAACTCCTAGTTAAATGACAGCTTTAAATCTAAATTATATCTTCTAAAGGTATGACTCCCACTAAACCTTGTTATCTAATAGGGTCTTAAAACTACATCCCATTATCCAGGAGGGTCCTGAAAATCAAAAATCAAGTCTTATCTTAAGAGTGACAATTTTTACGGCTGAATTATAATACCCTTCAACATAACTTACGCTAAATCTTGTTATCTAATGGAAATCTTAAAGCTAAGTCTCATTATTCAAGAGGGTCATGACAATTTCGAATTGAGTGCTATCCTAAGAATGAAAACTTCAAAGCCGACTTATATTTCTTTGGGGTAAGACTTATGCTAGAGCTTGTACTCATGATTGTTTTGAATTTTAAACTAGGTCCCATTTTCCAGGAGGGTCTTGTAAATTTACGGTCAAACTTGTTTGGTGCTTGCTTTTCCTTACGACGGGTTTTTTCGAAACAAACAAAATTTTCTGCCCCTGTTTCAAATCAAGAAAAATTTTGTCAGTTTTAAAAATATGGTGGTTGGTTTGTGGCCTTGACTTTGAGGGCGATTGCTCCTTCACTTCCCATGATAACTTTGATTTCCACTCGAAGACCTTGCTTGTTTATTGACTAACCACTTTCTTTGTCACCCATATCACAGAAAATACCTCTTCTTCGTTCAGACCCAATACCTTCTATTTGTTGCATTGCTCATGAACTGACATTTACCAAACCTTTGTGTCTCACATGATCCCAAAGCACGTCAATTTCCACCCACTCAGTGCGTATGATGTTCCTTTTTGACTTAAACCACTGGCCTTGTCCTTGAGGTCTATTGCTCCATCACTTGCCATGATAACTTTGATTTCTGCTTGGAAGACCCTGCTTGTCACTGGTTAACCACTTTCTTTTGTCAATTTTATCACAGAAAATACCTTTGATCTGTTCCAACCCAACACCTTCTATCTATTGCATTGTTCATGAATTGACATATACCGATCCTTTGTATTTCACATGAATCTCAAAGCACGTTAATTGTTACCAACTCAATGCGCTTGCTGCTCTTTTCCCGACTTATGCCACTTTGATATGTTAGGCAGATCCTGTTTTGTGCAATTGGAAAGATGGTGGCAAATTTTGAAGTCATTTCTCACTTGTTTTCCCCAAACAGACTCAAGAAGAGGAAGTAAACAGTGCAAAAGAAACAAAGAAAAGGACAATGGAAAGGGATGATTCCTAACAAGAAAACCACAAAGTAGAAACCTATCAGATGTGGATACCAACTCTAATGATCATGACATGCACTTGTGGCCCATTCTGTCAAGCAAGTCTGATGTTCAAGTCTTGTTGTACCCTTAAACCGTGAAACTCGGCTTCAATGCTCCGATTATCCAATCTTATTCACAATCCTTATTTGACTTGTAGTGCCCAAAGGGTTTTCACCATCAAACCTCTCATTTTGTTCTTTCTCTCAACTCACAGTCGCCTCAAGGTGCCCGTGAAGGTTTTCATCAATAAGACTCTCATTTTTCATTTTCCTTGTTTGGACCGGAGTGTTGCCCCTAATATGATTTACCTCTACTTGCTCGCCTTGGCATCTCTCGAAGGCTGATCGGAAGGTCTTTCTTTGGACTGTAATGTGGGGTTTTGGATGGGGTTAGAAAGAAAGGGTATCAAAAGGCTCAAAACAACTCAATCGGGTTCAAAATTACAACTTTTGGAATCAGATTTCTTACAACAACCACAACTTCTGCCCTAGTTTCTTTGCTTAGGGACTTTTGGATTTTTATTTTAATGGGACCGAATCGTAAGGCTGCCTACGTATCCTTAAAGGAATCAGGTCGAACGTAGTTCATGACATAAGAATTACTTTGTTTCGTTGTGATTTTCTCTTTTCTTTCTCTTCTTTTCTTTTTCCTTTTTTTTCTTCTTTTTGTTGTTTTGTTGTTTTTTTTCTTTTTTTCTTTTTTTTCTTTTTTTTCTTTTCATTTCATTCTCCCTTTTTCTTTTTTTCTTTAATTATCTTTTGTTCTTGCGTTTCTGAACTTTACTACTGATTCCAAAGGAGGGGTATGAAAGGAAATAAATAAGGCTCAAAAGGGGTGACAAAGGATAAAGTGTTTAGATAGCAGAACAAAATGCCTTCGTCATTCCAATCTTAAAACATGCCAAGTACAAACAAACAAAATTTAACCAAAGAAATCATACATAATATCTTTTGACTGCATCAGAATTGATAGCCATATCTATACATTTGCCTTCTATATATGTTAAATACAAAGCACCATTGGACAACACTCTCATTACGATGAACGGCCATCGCCAATTTGGGGCATACTTGCCTTTAGCTTCAACCCGATGCAACATGATGCATTTCAATAGTGTTTCTTTATGTTCTATCCACCCCAGTTTCACACAATTCGGGCTTGAAGTGATCTCAAAATCCCTTTACTTATTTTCCTCAAATGTCCCTATCATCTTCAAAATTGTTTCAAAGCTTCATGACTAAACTAACTTTTAAGATCAGGTCGAGAATTACGCATGCATGTCATGTCACTAGAGGCAACAGGAAAAGAACTATAAAAGGAAGAGAGAACTAAACAAAAAAATGACAAGAAATAACAAAAGATAGAAAATTGCATTAGACAGACGGTGAAATGGTTTGAACAACAAGACAAGCAAACTACAACGAGGTTACAACCTTGTAACAAACCTAGACAACACTAAACGAGTTACTACGACTAAACGAACTAGGCAAAATAAAAGAATAGAAGGGTTTGAGTCACAAGACAATATCTGGATTACAACTCTGAAAATAACCCGGATAACAGAAATGACAACAAAATAAACCACCAAGACTCCTCCCTAGCTAACCAAGAGAGGAGCGTCTTTCCAGTTACCAAGCTCTGCATCTTAGCCACTAAGTTCAACATCAACATTGCTAGAACCTTCACAAGTCCTCATCTCTTTGTCCTTAGCAAATTGCTCTTGGGTCCCTTTAGCCGGCTCGTTCTTATGATCAACTTCCGGAAACAAGAGTGATAGCGCTGAAAGCTTCGCAGTAGGTGGCCCTCCGAGGATCTCAGAATAGTTCATATATTCCTTTTTCGCACAAATCATGTCCTCCATATGCGTCTTATTGTGAACAGGCAATGGACTTTGGCTAGTATCTGCTGCATTTGGATTTTGCACGGTAAGGTTAACTGCATCAATAAGCTTCTGAATCGCATTCTTCAGGCGCTAACACTTTTCTGTACTATGACCCAGGGCATCGGAGCAATATGTACACCTTTGAGAAAAATCAAACTTCTTTGGCAGAGGGTTTGGCATTTTTATCTGAATCGACTTCAACATATCCAATTGCCTCAACCTTTGGAACAAACTAGCATATGATTCTCCAATAGGGGTGAAAGCCTTTTCTTTTTTCAGTAGTCTTTTCAATTTGTATTTTGGCCTCGGTTGGAACCTTTTGTGGGGAGGTGGATGATATGTTTGAGGGGGCGGGTAAGACATTTGGTGAAGTGGTGCGGGCCATTGCGGGCCTCGGGGATGTGGAACATATGGTGGTGCATTGTGGATGGGGTATCGGGGAAGTGATGTACGATTTTGGGGGTTCTGTGGAGAGAAGTAGCAGTGGGGAGGATTACAAGGATATCCACAGGGTCAACATTGAGGCTGAAAGCGTTTAGCAAGAACGACCACTGGACCATGTTGTCGGCGGGGCTCAGCAACATCTTTTCTATCAATGGGAGGACTATCCCGAGCAACTTGTTCGTTCCATCTAAGCCAAAAATCCCTAAAACTTTTCTTGGGTTTCTTTTCCATCTGAGATAGGGAGGAGTGGTCTGGGACAATGTCTATATTGTACTGGAAGTGTCTCACAAAATCTTGAGTCATGTCACCCAATGTATGCCACTTACCGACATCTTGACGATTATGCCATTCCAAAGCTGCCCCAGTCAAGCTCTCACTGAAATACGCCATCAACAAATCATCTTTCTCGCCAACACTTCTCATTTAACTGAAATAATCCCTCAAGTGGGATACCGGATCTTCACACCCATCATACAAGTTAAACTTTGGTACTTTAAACCCCGCGGGTAGGCAAACGTCAGGGAACATACACAATTCTTTGTAAGACGTGTTAACCTGGTCTCCCATCCCTTGCATGTTCTTTAAGGACTGTTCTATGCTTTTTCAGCTTCCTGGATATCTCATCTCGCTCTTCTTTTCCTGTGACCTTTTCATTTTCAGCATGAAGCTCATCCCGAGGGCTCTGCTTGTATGAGTCAAGAACCTTGTGGGCAACCTCTGTGGGGTAGTATTGGGCATCCTGAGCTTTGAGTGAGTATTCATTGTTGGAGATAGTGGATATGACAGGAGGGAAATTTTGGGGAGAGGTAATTGAAGGATGAGTGATGGAGCTACTAGGGTGCTTGGGAAAGCTGTGATAAATGGGTGGATTTGGAGAGTATGGGGGATCATCCGGCACTATGACTGAAGTTTGGGTAAGGGTAGTATCTAAGAAGCTAGGTGGTGGCGGGGGTGGTGACTTCCCAGTCATCCAAGCCTGATACATGTCCGCCATGTGTTGTCTTAACATCCTCACCTCTTCAACCAACCCATTGTCCTGTTCGACCAATTGCTTTCGGGCACCGGTATCAACCAACCCAATTTTGTTGTTGTCCGCCATTGCCTTTTGACCTTATGTTGTGGAGAGGAGTTACTACTTCGAGAACCACAAACCAACCACCTTTCTGCTATGAAGATATCAAAAGGAACAAAATAGGGTCATCCCATTAGCGTTAGGGCATTTAATAGCAAAAATATCACATTGCGTGCAATGCACCTAGCAACAATTAATGGTTCTAGAATGACTTCGAGGGTCGTAAGGTCACTTGGCATCATCCCAATTTGTCCATTTGAATCTTCTCTTTTCTTTTCTTTCCTCGCACTTCTTAGCTCGCTCATTTTCCTTTCTTTTTTTCTTTCTGATTATCGCTCTTTTCTTCCCTCTCATTTCTCATATCTCATGATTTCATCTCTTTTTTCTTTTCTCTTTGTTTTTTGTTTGATTTTTTGTTTATTTAATAATAATAAAAAATGATTCGATCGAACCTTATGTAGGTTGCCTACGTATCATGACGCCGCATGAATCAGATCTTTGCGTAGTTCAGGAAGATCAGGAATAAAGGAAACAAACTGACATTCTCTTTTTCTTTTTCTTTTTCTTTTTCTTTTTCTTTTCTTTTTACCTTAATGACTACTCTGATGAGAAAAGAGAAATAAAAGAAGCAAATCTTTTTTTTTTGAATTTTCTAGACTCAATGTTCTATAACCTATCCTAAACTCAAGCTTAACGAGTATATATTTTTTTTTTTTTTTTTTGAAACAAACACTCTATGGGAAATAATTAAGGAAAAATCCTACAAGAGAAAAATATTTTTTGATTCTTTTTTTTCTGAAATGAAATCCAAACAACAAACCAAAGAAAAATATTTCGAATTTTCATTTGATATCCCTGAAGAAAGACTTCGAAACGAGAAATGAACAAAATAAAAAATATTTTTTTGGATTTCGATTTTTGATTACCTAAGAAAGAAACTTTAAAGATAAAGATAAAGTATGTTTTTTTTTTCTTCTATGCACAATATCCTAAAGTTCTTGGGAAAATAAAAGAATATTTTTTTTCATTTCTCATTAATTTCCCAAAGAAGAACCTCAAAAGAAAAATCTTTTTGGATTTTTTAGATTAATACCTTAAAGAAAACTTTTAAAAAGGTACTAAAAGAAAATTCTCTCATTTTTTGAATTTTTAGTATTAATATACTAAAGAAAATATAAAAGCATTTTTTATTTTGATATTAATTGCCTAAAGAAAAAACCACCTCAAAAGAATTTTTTTTTTCATTTCTAGAATTAGTATTCTAAAGAAACTTATAACGGGAATGTGAAAACACAAAATTTCTTCTTGGTTCTTTGATTTATAACACACTCTTTGTCAATATGAAAATAGTAAATACAATAACAAAAGACTCGACATTACTGTATAAAACTAGAAGGTAAAAGAAAACATAAAAAGAAAAACAGACTCAAAGCACAAAAAGAAAAATCCCCTTTAGCAACTCTTGAATGATCCTGACTGGATGGTCTCGGGGTGTCTGTCATGCTCAAACTTCGGTAAGTAAATCCACACCTGTATGAGAAAACTTTAAACCAACGCTATGTAAGACAATAATACTCGCTACTGGACACATGCAAGACATGATTGAGGCTATTTTTGCAAAATGACTTATTTAGCTAAAAGGTGGCTAGAAGTGCAAAATTTGGCTAAGACCCCGCAAAGCCAAGAACCTAAGATTTTCTAGGAAGAACGGACCCTATGTGGGTTGCCTACGTATCACGCCCCGAAAGACGAGAATCAGGTATGTGTAGTTCGGGCAGATTGGATACGGGCGAGAAAAATAAATAACAACTAATTCAGAGAAAATATATTTTTTTATCTTTTGTTTTGAAAAATGATGAAACATGTAAACTCTTTTTGGATTTTCTTCTTTTTCCTTTTTTTTTGATTTTCTGATTTTCGGAAAATGATGAAAGAGTGCAAAATCTTTTTTTGAATTTTCATGCTCTTTTTCCTTAACAAAAAATGAGACAGAAAACATAATTGGGCCCACTCTCTTCACACTTCACCCTCTCTTTTTTTTATTTGTCCTTAACTATCATTAGTTCGCCAAATGACCATTTTACCCTTGAAAAATGCAACATGTAGCACATAGGATGCATCAAGATGGTCTGTTATTTTGGGTACACCAGTCCTAGACGGGCCCAACCCCTGTGTTGAGTCCTCAAAGTCAAAATGCACATGATGCAAACAATCGTTCCTACTAGGGATCCGGTATGAGGCTATGTTATACTAGGTTTGAAAACCTGGGTTTATTGTTCTAGACCTGGCTTATCCGAGCGGACAAATCGAGCCGGGGGGCAGCGTACCGGGAATACAGAAGCTTCACCGGCTTTGCATCTTGTCCGAACCTCGTTCTACAATTGGATAAGACTCTAGACAGAAGAGAAGTCACACGAAGTGCAAACTCCCTAAATGATTTAGAAGACTCAGAGAGAAGAAGGGTTTCGTAGCAGTTTATATACAGTTCACAGAATATCAAAGCGGTAAAAGCGGCAGTTAGCACATTTGGCCCAAACATGTGAATAAAACCATATAATAAATAAATCCAAATATAACAATTCCTCTAAGCTCGAATCCTGAACCCTGAACCAGAGATTCTGGGTTCGATCCCCAGCAGTGTTGCCAGAGCTGTTACACCTCCTTTTTACCTACACCCTCCGAAAGGAGTAAGGGAGTTTTTTCAATTTAAGTGACAATCGAAACGGGATTATTTAATCAAATTCAGAGTCGCCACTTGGGATAATTTATGGTGTCCCAAGTCACCGGTTCAAATCCCCAATCGAGGAAAAGATTGACTCTGTTTTACAGTCAATCTAGGTTTATTGTTCTAGACCTGGCTTACCCGTGTGGACAAATCGAGCCGGGGGCAGCGTACCGGGAATACAGAAGCTTCACCGGCTTTGCAACTTGTCCGAACCTCGTTCTAAAATTGGATAAGACAATAGACAGAAGAGAAGTCAGACGAAGTGCACACTCCCTAAATGATTTAGAAGACTCAGAGAGAAGAAGGGTTTCGTAGCAGTTTATATACAATTCACAGAATATCAAAGCGGTAAAAGCGGCAGTTAGCACATTTGGCCCAAACATGTGAATAAAACCATATAATAAATAAATCCAAATATAACAATTCCTCTAAGCTCTAATTCTGAACCCTGAACCAGAGATTCTGGGTTCGATCCCCAGCAGTGTTGCCAGAGCTGTCACACCTCCTTTTTACCTACACCCCCCGAAAGGAGTAAGGGAGTTTTTTCAATTTAAGTGAAAATCAAAACGGGATTATTTAATCAAATTCAGAGTCGCCACTTGGGATAATTTATGGTGTTCCAAGTCACCGGTTCAAATCCCGAATCGAGGAAAAGATTGACTCTGTTTTACAGTCCGCGAACACAGAAATTCGGGTAAGGAATTCTGTTAACCCGGGAGAAGGTGTTAGGCATTCCCAAGTTCTGTGGTCTTAGCACGGTCGCTCAACTGTTAATATTGGCCTGATTATCTGATTTTAAAACATGTTTTAACCTATGGTAGATTTTAATTTATTAACCGCTTTTAGTCATTTTTTAATAAGATTCAACGCTATTTAAAATGCACCTTGGACCACGCCACAAGAAATGCACCCGCAGTCTGCGACACATTTTATCTAGCGTTGTTGAGATTTGAATTTGGGTCACATGAAATGCACACCCGAGTTTAAGGAAGTTAATTTAAATTACGCGCCTAAAGCAACTACGCACTTTCAAGTTTGCAAGGGCCATAGAAAATTCACTAAATGGCACACCCCAAGTCTAGATGAACTAAATTAATTAGTAGCCAATGAAAACCCATTCTATTATTAAGAAAGTTTGTTCGAAGTTGCGCGAACGCATACTCCGATCTTAATTTTGGAATCCATAATTATGCCACGCAAATGTCATAAATACATACTACTAGCGAATCTATATTGATAAAAATAAAAGTAAAATGAACTACCTCACATTTTAACCAACCAAACCTATTATTATCAGTTGTAAATGACGAAGTCATAAGCTACTGATATCTTATTTCATTGCCAATTTCAACGCTATTTACATTATCCAACTTCCTGATTTCACTTCACACTCCTTTGTTCTTTTTTGGTATCGAAAGAAAGATTATCAAAAGCCTTAATTAATTGAATAAGGTACTGAAGAGATCTTCACGATCAGCTTCTCGTTCAACGGCCTAGAACCGTTCTTCGTCCTCAAACATGGTTACTACCTTAATCCATCTAGTAGATGAAATGAGTTCCTTGGACTCATTAGTTGTCAACACAGCCTATTCAACTTAGATAAAATATTTAACTCTAGTAAATCAATCAAACACAACTTCACACTCATGCTCATTAGCAGCATATTTATTTAACCAAATTGCACATCAAGATAAAATTTCAAGGCACATAAGCTAACTATTTTTATCAAACTCATTCACATGAATCATTCAAAAACATTGAAGAGTACAGTTAGAAATGGACCTTAAAGAATTCTCGCCAAGCAGAAATCCAAAAGGAATTTGGACGCTACAAGATTTAGAGAAAAAACAGCAATCTGGATCCGATTTCGGACTGCGATCGGAACATCAAAGAACCACGAATCTGCCCGAAAATCTCGAACGGACAACCTCGAACGACATCCACACCTTAATTTTGATACAACTCGGTAGAAACAAATTTAAACAGTTTCGACAACTATCGCCAGTTTTATGTGCGTTCGACGTCGATGGTGAGACTCCAGCGAAACAGAGAAGTAGAGGGGAAATAAAGGTCAGAAACAGCGACTAAGCACAAGAGTGACAGTCATAGCCATCGCCGGTCATCACCTCCGGCAGCGACAACAATGGAAAGGGTGAGAGCTGGCTAATTTCTAGCAACGGCAGCTAAGAAGCTTGCAAGTCTGGTGTGTCGCTGATTTTTGGTGTTCTTTGTGTGTGTGTGTCCGTTTATATGGGTGTGTGTTATTTTGGGTGTTCAAGTTTTGACGATGCTGAAGATGGTGAAGAATGACGGGGGGCGGTCGTTCTGTTACCGGCGTAGCTTTTTAGCTCTTTCCCAGGCGTTATTTTTGTGTGTGTATTTTAGTCCCCTTCAGCATTAGGCATTACCCCTATTATATAGATCTAGGTCTAAATGTGTATTTTTGTGTTAATTGCTCCTAGGTCCTTAGGGTCTTTTTATTTATTTTTTTATTCCAAAGAAGAGTCTAGAAGGGTCCTTAGGATTAGTTTAATGGGTATTGAGTATTGAGCTTAAGGAACGGGCTAGAAACTTGGGCCTTTATGACTAGCTATGCTTTAAAATTAGCTTAATTAACTAAAAAAATGAAAATTATCAAAAATATTAATTAATTCTACTTAAGTAAAAATAATTATTAAAATAAGACTGACCATTAAAATAAAAATATTTGGTTTTGGTATTTTTTTCAAGATAAAAAATGACTACAAAACATTAATGAACCTTTTTAGTTGAAATAACGATATTAGGCCTAAATTAAATATTTACGTGCTAAAATATGAAAAAACTTAGGGAGGGTCAAAAATCACATGTCTACAGATGTCATGTACGTAAAAGATTGTATGGTCTTGTCGGCCTATGTTTAGTGTTCAAGTTGTTATTTTAGTCTTAGAGGCCCATATGTATTATGTATAAGTTTGCATTACCTATTGTATTCTACCTATTTCATGGCAGCCTCTCCAGCTCAGTTATCTATGATAGTATGACATGTAAAGATACGTTATATTGGTGCTGGGTGGAGTAAGGTACCAGGTGCCCGGCCCGGTCCATCGGTTTAGGTCGTGGCATCGGGTATACGCCCAAGTCCCATATTTTAGTACGGACCCTCTGGGACCGTCAAAACACATGTCTGGGTCTGTATACTAAAAATGTTCACAGAAGTCAAACTTGGCCTTTTAAGCCAACCTTAACGAACCAAGTGTTACGATTTCAACCCAAACTCTTCCAAATCTCGAACTGTCACGACCCAAACCGATGGGCTGCGACAAGCACCCGGTACCTTACTCAACTGAGTACCAACATAACATATCTTTCTTATTACATCATCATATACACATAACATATGGGCCTAATAGGCCAACATGATTCTTTATAAACTCGAAACATAGGCCGACAAGGCAGTACAATATTTTATGTACACGACATATATCTACAAGCCTCTAAGAATACATAAATATCATAAAGGTCGAGACAGGGTCCTGCCATACCAAACAATATACATCTAACTCATACTAATCAAACAAGCAACTCCGAAGCAAATGGAGCGCACCAACATCTTCCGCTGAGCAGATAGCCTACATGGAGGGCTCTCGACCTATCTATCGGGACCTGCTGTGGGGCTAAATTCACTATATTGGGTTTTACTATCTTTATCTTGCATGACCTGCTATCTTGTCTGTATCCTCTTGACTAGCCATGACTAGGCTCTTCCTGAATTAATTACTAATTACTCGTTAGCCCATCCTCATGTCAATATTCTGTAAAATCTTCCTTGGGTTATTTCTTTGGTCTTAACTTATGTCTCACACTGGCTCCTTAATTATCAATAACATCTCGGGCAGGAACCCTTACTTCTTCTCCTTGACATTGTGTTTGCATAATGTTCTAGAATCGTAGCATACATGTGGCATTTGGATAAGTGAAATCTCAACCCTTTCTCATTTTTATCGCATTCTTCCTTTTATCATTCCATATTTCCCCCTTTAGGGGAGTACTAATAGTTAGAGCTACGAGGATCTACCTATAGATGTTTTCCTCTTCATCTTTGGCATCGTTTCTTAACATCAATGATCCTTACTCGCCTTGCAGCAATCCTTCTGTACTAAGGATGACAAATCCCCTTACTGGTGAGGGTGACACTTAATGTAACTGGCACATACAATCTCTTAATAACTTTGCTCATATTGCTTGCTCTAGGGAAGCGTCTCCCTGAATGACTATTCTCTGAATTCATCGTGAATCTTCTTCTGTGGTCCATTCTATTACCACCAGAATGAAATCTGAAATTCCCATGATGCTGAGTACTTTCCAATTATTCAGTCCCTAATTCATATTTGGTTTATCTTGTTTACCAGTCCATACTGATTTCTGTTACTCTGGGATTAACTCTCCCCTCTGGTAGTCGCGTTAGAGTCACGAACTTATTTCTTGAAATGAGGACATAACCTTATGGCCTATACTCTTTCGTTGTCTTGAGGCCTATCACCTTTCATCTCTTCCTTCATTTGATTATAGGTTTTGTAACACTCTACCGTTTTCATCCATGTATCACACCTTATTCATAATGCTTCCTTATCTCTCTTCTCAATACTCTGCTAATATTTTTACATAACCCTTTTCTTGTGAAAATTTCAATACGATATTCTTTCGCTTTTAGTTTCCCTTGCTCCATCCAGTGGCTCTTCAAGTTGCTTAATGTTCTTGCTTTACTAGGGACGCGAGCCATACTAAGGTAATATTTATCCCATCAAGGCTTATAATGCATGTCTTTGTAGTACTCATATTTGGCTGCACTATTTTAAAGTATACCAACTGGGTGTCTCAAAAGGAGATCTATTAGCACATTTGCAATATCCTTTGGAAATGTCAACTGTCAAAAACAATTCATCCATTATATCTTCTTATACTACTTCTATTAACCCCCATAGGGCATATCTGTAATGGGTGTGAATAATTGTATATACCTCTGTTACTATTGAATATAACTCAAAAAGCTTATGTGCCTCTGCCTGAATTATAAACACTGTTAACCTTTGTTAACTGGGCGCCTCGTACTTTTCTTCATCTTACTTCTTTTACTTGTTGACACTTGTATTTACCTTCTAAATCTCTCATTGTCTTTCACCATTAAGGTGGATATGTATTCTTGCCTCAAGATCCTTACCAAGAGGCTTACACCTTTCAATACATCTATGATTTGCTAAAGATTTCACATTTACTTATCATAAGCAAGATGCAAAATCGAGTTCCTCTAAATCAATAATCCCACAGTTGTATCTCTTATCGATCGTCTTTCTGAATGTAGGCATCGTCTTATTACGAATAGAAGTTAGGGACTCAAATTCTTATAAGTGAGATCTACCACACGATCTAGAGTAAGAAGAAAGAGTGACAATCTTAAATGCCCTGTAGCCTCTTGCTTATAAGTGTGGTTCACGACACACCCATAAACAAGACTCTACTAGACACGGCTTGTAGACTCCCTAGGATAGAACTGCTCTGATACCACCTTTGTCACGACCCAAACCAATGGGCTGCGATGGGCACCCGGTACCTTACTCAACCGAGTACCAACGTAACATATCTTTCTTATTACATCATCATATACACATGACATACGGGCCTAATAGGTCAATATGATTCTTTATAAACTCGAAACATAGGCCGACAAGGCCGTACAATATTTTATTTGCACGACATATGTCTACAAGCCTCTAAGAATACATAAATATCATAAAGGTCGAGAAAGAGTCCCGTCATACCAAACAATATACATCTAACTCATACTAATCAAACAAGCAACTCCGAAGCAAATGGAGCGCACCAACATCTTCCGCTGAGCTGATAGCCTACATGGAGGGCTCTCGACCTGTCTATCGAGACTTGCGGACATGAAATGCAGCGTCCCCAGTCAAAAGGGATGTCAGTACGAATAATGTACTGAGTATGTAAGGTACATAAATAAATACATAAGAGACATGGAAAACATATAGAGTACATGACTCAACCTGTAAGTCTGAATAACTTTGTAAATCATAAATTACTTTTAGCGTCATGCGTATGCATATGAATGTCATGTCGTGCATAGTTACATATTTCATAACATCATCAGCCTCTGAGGGCATCCCATCTTATCATATTGGCCACTGCAAGCAAAATCATCATCGTATACCAGCTGATCAGGTGGTGGTGCGTATATAACGCCATAACCTTTCCTATATCCCATATACATATATACATACATATATACATGTATATAACGCCGTTTGTATACATATACATGCATATATACGCGTATATAACGCTGTTTGAATCATATTTCAGCCACTATGGGTAACATCATCATCATATACCAGCTGATCAGGTGGTGGTGCGTATATAACGCCGTAACCTTTTCCCATATCTCATATACATATATTTACATATATAAGTGTATATAACGCCATCTGGTCATGGGTCAATGCACATGAATGCAATGTATGAAAAGTACGTTAATAAAATCTTTCGGAGCTTTATAAGACTATTTTGCCTTTGAGTAATATCATAAAGTAAACTCTTTTCAACTTTCATATTTTTTTTTGAGGCCCATGAACAAATGATAAAATATTATGACATGTGGAAATTCCAGAACATAGATGTCTCTAATACTTCTATGAATAGAGTCATTCATGGAATTTGTGCATTTGCATGTTTCGTTCGTATCGTATGGATCATGACAAAAGAAAAAAGGGATAGCCTTAACATACCTGAGCCGATTCTCTTGTGAAAAATTACACCTTACTTCCTAAAATTTGCAAAAATCTCACGCTATATTGACAAAATGGAGCAACTTGTTCAATTAAAGAACAGAGGTCACCGGAAATTCATGTGTATATATAAACCTCTTACATTAAATCCCTGTATATTTCCTTATTGGTATACAATTTAAGCCCGGCATACTCAACTGCTCTTCCTCGCTTGAGAGCAATACTAAACAAAGCAAAGTTATTAATTCCAATTCTCAAGCTACTTGTGCTAATAGTGTATTTATCTATTTGAATGATAATAGCAATCAACTACAAGCCAGAAAGCTTGTCAAATTATGACAAAATGTCTTTATATATATTAACTGAAACGTGTACAACTTGTAAACATTGTTGCATAATAGCACATCTCTAAGCTAGCCACGTCACATAATGACTTTAAGAGTCACACTCTTGGCAATGGAAGGGCTGCCACGTAATCCTCTTATTGGGGATTTAAACTTTATCCAATAATTAATTAATTAATTAGGTAATATCTCGCTACCGGATAATTAACCAATTACCCCTATAATTAAGAATTATTCCCACTTACTTAAAATATTACTCACATTTCACATACCTTATACACCTTTCTATCATGGCCATATAGTACCTTGTATGGCACTAGTCCATAAATACCGGGTATTTTAGCTCGGGCCGTATTTTATCCCAAAATGCCAAACTTTGACAAAATTTATTTTCTTAGACTTGCTCCCCATTTCACCTTCATGAATTTACTAATCACTTGTGAAATAACATAATCCTTATAATCCCCAAATAATCTTTTTCTTGGACTGATGTCAATTACCTTACGACAAATTCAACGTAAAATACTACATGATGCAACATCGTCGTAACATCGTAACTTATTACTGTGAATCACCGTAATGTAATACCGTCGGGTACAACACTGTCGTAACTTAATACTGTAGGACGTAACATCAATCGTAATATATTACTGCAGAGGGTAATACCATCGTAACACATAATATTGACGTAATATTGCGGGGCGTAACATGAACCAACCATCCCCGCAAGTCATAAATCAGTTAAAGCAAGTACGGAAAGTCTTATTTAGGGGAACAGGATTCTAGAAAGCAAAACAACCAGTCCGGTCGTTACAGCAAAATTTGAGTTCATTCCGAGTTGATTTGATATGTTTCGGCGGGGCTTTGGAAGTTGAAAGTTCACTAAGTTTGATTTAAGGTGTGATTCGTCGTTTCAATTTAGTTATGCATGATTTGAGGCCTCGAGTAGGTCCATGTTATATTATGGGACTTATTGGTATGTTCGTACGCCATCCCGAGGGCTCGAGTGAGTTTCGGAATGGTTTGGATTGTGTTGCGCTCGTTTGTTTTATGTTTCGACGTCATTTATTCAAGCATAAATGGTACCACATTAAGAAAATGAGTTCCAATTTCTGTTTTGACTGAAGCATCAGATCCGTATAGTAATTATGGAGCCATATCAAAAATGAATCATCGAATTTGGACATCGTATGAGGAGTTTATGATCATTTTACTAAGAACGCCAGATTTGTTTAGATTAATTACGAAATTGCCACTGTCTTCGTATTTAAAAATCTGCACTATTTTCAAATATTGGAACAAACTTATCTTCTTCATTTTAAGGCCAAATGGAGTGCTTCAAAAGCCTAACTTGGCTGAAAATTTATAAGGAATCCATTGGAGGCATAAAAGGCAAGTTTCAAGATTGTTTAGCATAAGACATGAGGCAGAACATCTGGGCAAAAATATTTAATATCGAGGGTTTGTTCATTTGGTCATATTTTTAGTTGAGGAGCTCGGATTTGGGCAATTTTAAAGGCGATTTTCACCACATGAATTGGGGTAAGTGTTTTATACTCGATTTTGGTCATATTTCATGAATTCGTCTTCGTTTTTAGCATTTAATTGATGATTTCAACATGAAATTTGGGGATTTTGTCTAGAATTTCATAAAGTAATTTTTTGAGTTTTGAATACGGATTCGAAGTCGGATTTGAGTGAAACTAGTATGGTGGGACTCGTAATTGAATGAGTTATCGAATTTTGTGAGTTTCGTCAGATTTCGAGGCACGGGCCCAGGTTTGACTTTTTGATTACTTTAGGATTTTGATTAAAAACTTGACCTTTATCATTTGAAATTATTTCCTTAGGCATTATTTGATATTCTTGAGTTGCTTTTGGCTAGTTTGGAACCGTTCAGAGGTCGGTACACACGGGATGGCATATTTGAAGCATCATTTGGCTTGCTCGGTATTGGATTTGGCTTGTTCGAGGTAAGTAACACTTTAAACTTGGTGTTGAGGGTATGAAACCCCGAATTACGTGTTATGTGAGTGATGTTGAGGTGACATGCATGCTATGTGACGGGCGTGTTGGCGTGCACTGTAGTAATTGTGATTTAGTCGATTCCATGGAACTGTGTAGCTATTTTATCTGAACATTTTTTATTGTACGCTATGTGTTAAAGCACTTGAGCTGTGAGTTATGATAGAAAATATGTTTAGGCTATATGCTGGTACTATTGGGACCCACCATGCTCGTTCTTTGCTGTTGAAATATTTGCTTAATTGCAGTTATGTACTCAGTCACATTCATCTTTATGTATCATATCTCAGTCTCTATCTATATATTGTCACATCTTGTATCCCTGATTAGGGCTGCTTAGCATGAGTGTTGTAAGCCCGAGAGACTGGAGAGATTGATGACTAAGTAAGGCCGAGGGCTTGTTGTGAGAGATATTATGGGATCGGGCTGCACACCGCATCATGCATTATTGATTCATGCCAGGATTTAGCTTATTATAGTGTTTGGGCTGGATCGACCCCACCAAAGTCTACTCATCCATAGTGGGCGCAGTTGCTATGGATTTTTGGGCTGGATTTACCCTAGACTTATTTATGATTGGGTTGGATCTACCCTGGACTTATTTATGATTGGGCTGGATCTACCTTGTACAATGCTGAAAGACTGAGTGTGCTGAGTGTTGAGCATGGTGAGTGAGAATACAAGATAGTGATATTGAGTACTCTGAGATTGTGATTACCTGAGTTGATCACTCAGATGCATTGTATTTGACATGCGTATTTGGCATAGAGATGCATTTCCTCACGCTACCCGGCTTTAGTGACATTCATGATTTCACCTACTTATTGTCATGTAGGCATAGAGATGTACTTTCCTCATGCTATCTGAAAATAAAACATCTTGTTTGTTGTTGAAAGGTTTTTGGGAAAATCACAGTTTTCAAACTTACACATATATTTTGGGTTTTTCGGTGAAAGATTTGGGATTTACTATTATACTTGTAAATCATGCCTATTTTCCATAACTGTGAACGAGCTGAGCTATTTCTTGTACCATATTTATTATATTGTTATGGACTGTTGTTGGTTATTGGAGTTGGACACTGACCCTTGTCCCAACTCGTCACTACTTTCAACTTAAGGTTAGGTTTGTTACTTATTGAGTACATGGGATCGGTTGTACTCAAACTACACTTTTGCACTTTGCATAAAGTTGTTGGATGCCCATATTACTATGTATGGTGCAAGCTGGCTGTGAAGATGAACCCGCATTCCAGTTATGGCTATCACTTGTCCTTGGTAGCATTAGATTCGAATTTTATTCATTTACATTTCAAATAGATGTTGTAATTATTTCAATTCAATCTTGTAAAGATCTAAATCATAAAAGCTCACAATTTGTACTACCAATCTTTGGGAAGTTCTATGTATAAAAATAGATTTATTATCATTGCTTCTCTTAATAAATCTTATTAAATTGGATATTTATTAAATGGATTACCTAGCGGGTTGGGTTAGGTGTCATCATGACTAGTAGGATTTTGGGTCGTGACATTTAGGCTTGAATCGATGTGTGATTCGTGGTTTTAGTGTTGTTTGATGTGATTTGAGGCCTCGACTAAGTTTGTGTGGCATTTTAGGACTTGTTGGTATATTTGGTTGAGGTTCTGGGAGTCTCAGGTAGATTTCGGATGGTTAACGGATCAAATTTGGAACTTAGGGCATGGCTGGGCAGACCTGGACTGGTGTGATCACACCTATGAAGGTCATGGTTGCAGGTGCGAGGCCACAAGTGCATGGATGGAATCGCAGAAGCAGCCTACAAGGAACTGGGCAGTGGTCATCGGTGCGATGATTTTGTCCGCACCTGCGAGGTCGCAGATGCAGCGTATGGACGCAGAAGCAGAGCTTAGTGAGGAGGTTGGGGAGTGTAGGTGCGGAGGAAGTTCTACAGATGCAGACTCACATCTGCACATGTGTAATCATAGAAGCAAAGGCATGGGCCTTAGGTGAAACCGCAGAAGCGGAGGAAATGTCCGCACTTGCGAGACCACAAATGCGGTTAAGTGGGTCGTAGGTGCGAAAGCACTGGTAGATTATATTTTGAAAGGTTTTCAAGATTCTATCCTTCTTGGACTTTATAAACTTGGATTAAGGCAACTTTTGAGAGGGATTTTGAGGGGTTTCTTGAGGTAAGTCACTCGTGATCATTTTTATGCAATAATATTATTTAACCATTGAATTTCCCACCTAGTTTATGTGTTCTTGAGGTATAATTTTGGGAGTTTTAGGCTAGGGATTGGAGAGTTAAATTTGGTGATTTGAGTGACGATTCAATGTCAGAATTTGGTAATTTTGATATGGTTGGACTCATGGTTGAATGGGTTTTTTGTAACTTTTGTTAAATTCTGAGACGTGGGCCCGAGGTTGACTTTTGAGTTGACTCTTTGACTTTTGATTAAGAACTTAGCATTTTCATATGGAATTGATTCCTATAGCTTGAGTTGATTGTACTGAATTATTTATGGCTAGATTTGAGGCGTACGGAGGCCAATTCGTGAGACAGGGGCTTGTTAGAGTAGAGATTTGTACGATTTGAGGTAAGTAATACTTCTAAACTTGGTTCAGAGGGTATGAAATTACGTGCTATGTGATTAGTGTTGAGGTGACACGCATGCTAAGTGACAGCCGTGTGGGTGTACACCGTAGTAATTGTGATTCAGTCGATTTCATGGAACTATGTAGTTATCTTATCTGAATATTATTATTGTACTCTATGTGATAGAGCACTTGAGCTATGATTTGTGTTAGAAATCATGTTTAGGCTACATTTTGGTACTATTGGGACCCCCAATGGTCGTTTTTTGTTGTTGTGTTATTCGCTTAATTGCAGTTATGTACTCATTCGCATTCATCATTGCTTATCATATCTCAGTCTTTGTTATCATACATTGTCATATCATGTATTAATTATTTGGGCTGCTTGGCATGAGTGTTGTGAGCCAAAGAAACTGGAGAGATTATTGAGTGAGTGAGGTCGAGGGCCTGTTTATGAGTGATATTGAAGGGATCGGGTTGCACATCGCAGCAAGTATTATTGACTCACTATAGAGTCAATATGCATGATTCAGTCGGTATTATTGATTCACGATGGGATCGGGTTGCGCGCCACGGCAGGTTTCATTAGCGCTTGGGAATGGTTCGCCCCTCCGGAGTCTGCACACCCACAGTAAGCGCAATTATTACTGATTCATGATGGGATCGAGCTGCACGCCACAGCGGGTACCATACAGTGTTGATTGAATGAGGGTGATGAGTGAGAATTGAGTCAGTCAGGTTGAGTACTCTGAGAGTGTGAGTACGTGAGACTTTCATTATGTTGCATCACATACGATATACATATTTACATGTAAATATAGAGATGTTATATTCCTCATATCATTCAGACTTGGCATATTTTATTTATATTGAGCTTAACTGTTAAACCTAGAAGCATGTCTACATTCCTGTACTGGTACCTGCAGATTATGAGTTTCTCTGAGATATTATTATCATACTTTCTGTCAATTTCCATACTGTTTAATTCTGTATTTGGACTGTGTTGTTCGAGCTCGTCACTACTTTCAGCCCAAAGGTTAGACTTATTACTTATTGAGTTGGTTGTACTCACGCTACACTCTGCACTTCGTGTGCAGATCCAGGTATTTCTGGATACGGTGGTTGCTAATTTTTGGAGCTTCATCAATCAGAGATTATCGAGTTAGCTGCCCTGGCATCCGCAGACCTTGACTCTCATCTTTTATATTTTATCTTTGTTTATATTGTTCTACCTTTCTGGATAGTGTTTCATTTGTCAGACCGTGTTATTGTTTAGATGCTCATGTACTTCGTGACACCCGGATTTTGGGGAAATTTTGCATTGGGTTATGATGTTTTCATCCAATTTTTATGAGATTTTTACTTGGTTAAACCTATTTCAGTATATTTTGAATTTAAGATGTTGGTATGTATGAGTTGTCGACTTGCCTAGTATCATGATAGGCGTCATCATGACACTTATGATTTAGGGTCATGACAATAGGTCTTCACACATCCGGAATGGAGAGTTTCTTAGCCAAAACTTCCACCCGAGACGTATTGACAATTTTTGGGAGTTTATCAGGGACCACCCACTTCTCCTCGTAAAGTTGCATGCCTTTATTGGACTGGATTTTACCGGGTTATAGAGGTCGGCTGGTTGTAGTTCGATTGGCTTATGATCATAGCTCTGATCGATCGGTGTAGATAGGAGACTTATCCATTTCATTTGCCTATTGGCGAGGCGACCATCACGCTATAGAACGTGAAGGTATTATTCGGGTTGCTCTTTGATGGTTTTGTTGTCTACTGCCCACCTACTCTTAGGGAGTATAGGAGGCACGACTATCTACAAATGTTGTAGATGCTCATTGGATTCCAACCGGCAGAGCATAAAACTATCAGTAGCGTTAGTCGATTGCAGTTATCACCTGTTAGGCAGCATCTGGAGGCGCTACACAAGAAGATCACAGATGAGTCACCATGTGAGGCTATTGAGTGGTAGTTGAGGCACTTGATCTTGATGATATTTGGTGGAATTCTTTTCCCAAACACTTCAGGAAACCTTGTAAGGCTACAATTCCTACATCATCAGGAGCACTTCAATCACTTACCCATGTAGAGTCGGGTGGAGCCGTTCTAGCATACCTTAATAGGCAGCTGTGCAGGGTGTCGATGGGTCGTGTGAGAGACGTCACTAGATTTATTTCGCTACTGCAGATAATATCTTTTCATGATTATTGTAGATATAGTAAAAATTACAAAAAATTACATCCATAATCAATATTAGGTTTGGGCTTGGGAGAGATTCTTGCAGATGCAGCCCCCTCTTCGACGGCTAGCTCCAGATGCACCACCTCTGCTATTTCTGCCGCATCTAGGAGGTGGGTAGATAGGCGAGGCCGCGCCCACAACGTTGAGGCTCGACATCATCTCCCTTATTACCAGGAACTGTTGGATCTACCTGAAGATGCTCAAGTAAATATTTGACTAATTTTGTTTGATAATGCTTGATTTATCTTGAGTTTACTCTTTATTCTTGTGTTTAATAAATAGTTCATATGGAGGCCATATAGCTACTAGCTCTTTGCCGGTTTGCCAGATTATTGCTCACGCAGTCGAGTTGTATGGATATCTGAGGTCCCACTGGCATGTCTTGATATAGTCAAGCATTATCCGATCGGATGAGTCCGGCGACAATTTGATCACTGAAATCTTATACCTGCTCCTCCTAGTTTTCATGCCACACATTACGAGTGGGATGATCACAGTAGAGTAGACCAAGCATACTTGGTTTGGATAGAGGTCCAAATAGAGGACTGGGATCAGAAACTGGTCCTCATTCCTCCATACCCTCCACATGACCGTGTTGACGGTAAGCATTAGTACATGTCTTGGTATCATCGTGTTGCTCGCACTCTGATCGATAATCTCGTTCATTGGGGGGTGGTCGGTATGTTTCATATTTCAGGAGGCATGAGGCACTAGTATGTTATTTGATATATTTACTTATCATGTTAGATTTCCTTAACTTCCATAATCAATATGTTATATTCTATGCAGGTTATTGTCATACAACTTTTCTAGTAGATGGGTCTGTAGATGCAGCAACATGTAGGCGACAGAGTGTCATATGTGCACGATTGAGGTCGTCAAGTTTCTCAGCTTACTACTACTACTACATTGGTAGCAGCACGAGCAGATGCGCGATTAGGTTTTGATGTTGCGTATATTCCCCTGAGGATTACTATCATGGGCATGGTGTGCCTCCAGCATGTGGTATACGTGCTAGGTACGTCCAGAGAGTAAGGGGTGGCCCTCGTGATAGTGGTGGTCGGTGAGGATGGGGTCCGCAGAAAGGGGGCGGTGAGGCACTCGTGGAGGATATTGGTGAGAATTTTCGAGTTGACTTTAGTGAGGCACACGATGTTGGCGATGATATGCCTACATTTAGATTGTTGTCACCGGGGACTTCACAATTTACCTCGACAGCTCCATTATTGATCGCAGGCACCGACATTACGGTGTTTGATTGGGATGAGAATTATCATGATGTTCCAGGCTCATCGATGGTTGCAGAGGATCGTCTGGTGCGAGATGTGCATAGTGGCAAAATTTTTAGTTATGGCTCTACATCGAGGGATGATGAGGATCCTCCAGGCAAAGAAAGGGAGACATCACAGCCGGTGGAGAGGGCACAACCCTCATCTAGACTAGTTCATCTCGAAGTTCCGCCAGAGCATTGTGTGCCCACTCAGACGCATGTTTGTTTGTATTCCCATTAGTTTAAATTTATTTGACCTTAATTATTAGTCAGTAATATCTAATTTACTTTTATATTTTTTAAGATTTTGCCATTAGCTATCACAAAGACGACAGCGTGTGATACTTGATTGCCAGGGTCGCGGGATCTTATTCAGGAGCCAGTTGAGACACTGGTTGACTATAAATATTATTTAAGATATTATGTTACTATTGTATATATCATATACTAAAATCTGCTAATATTTTGTAGTTTACTACTGGTCCAACGGACGCCTCTATTGATCCAGCTAGCCTTCCAGACGATAACGTTGCAGTGCATCCTCAGATAAAGAGGCGACGAGATAAGGATGATCCGGATAGCGTAGCCAGTCGGGATGGTATGCGCCTCAAGCTAGCCAATGCACTAAAGTATACAGGTTGTGGGGCATATTGATATTTAATTTGATTTGTATATAAGAGATTAAATATTTTTTAATATTATTGATGTTTTTACATTATAAGCTTTGTGTTTTTAGTTTAAGCCTTGTTGATTAGGTTAATACTATAAACAAAAAATATGTTAGATTATCATACATTAAAATAAGATAAAAAATACATTATACATGAAATCTAAAACATAAAATAAACACTATACTTAAAACAACCATGTGTTCGTTTAGTTATTATCGCCCATTATTCTCTGCTTCAACCACTGAAATGTTTTTGCAACCGATTAGTTTCTTCTTCTGCCTCTTTCAGTTGCTCCTTTATTTCCACAAGTTGTTCTTCGCGTTTTTGGATCCGTATTTCATACTCCCAGGTACAATTTTAAAGGTTTAGCAAACATGATTTGTAGTATTCCCGGTTAATGGCTTTATCGTACCATTCTTCAAAATCATATTTATTTTCGTTCTACAAATGGTGATGATAAGAAATGAATATTAATGAAGATGTTATAAATAATCTATCAACCAGCAGAAATTTCAATATTACTAACTCACAACGTGTTTACACATCCAACGTCTACGCCCTAGATTGCAAGTTGACCAACATGGATTCAAAATCGCACGTTTCCTACAGTAAAACCTAGTCACCTCATCGCGTCCAGACATATCATATTGAAAATTTATGAAAAACAGTATTCTTTATTTGGTTAAGATGTGATGATCCGCAAAAAATAATGTAAAATACGTCGGGGTTTTATAGGTTAGAATGACCGATTTTAGGTTATATAAAGCATATTGTTCATGACCCATGTTTTACTAGAATGGAATAATTACGGTACAAGTGCATACATGCTTTTTTCAGTTCGACAAGACAAGACGTCCATTAATTCATACTATGTTCTGAACTGGTGCATAACCAAATTGTTCATGTGCTATGTTTCACTCATAATGGATTATTTACGATACAAGTGTGTGCAGGCTTTTTCAGATCGACAAGACAAGACACACATTAAATTTGTATTGTTTACTAAGATACTGCATAACTCGTATTCATGCACCATGGTTCACATACAATAGAATCCTTATGGTACTAGTGCGTACAAAATTTTCCAAGTCGACAAGAGAAGTTAATGTATATTGCACATGCGTCATGTTGAACTACCTCCTATTTGTTTCTTTTTAAGTTGAACCAAATTTCCAGTTATTCTTTTAAACAACCGTCTCGCAAATGCCACTTACATTTAATAAGTGGTTTAAGATGACCAAAAAGGATGAAAGTAGTTCAAAAGATCCATATGGAACATGTCAGAACACAATCGATTCATTCCTTGGAAAAAAACATGCTAGGTTGCTATACTAATTTGGTGTATGACAAGTGGTATGGTTTTTTACATCCCTTGAAAAATAAGCCCATCAATACACATATAGATTTCAAAATTGCAGGGCACATTATTGAGGGGGAAGGGCATTCTACAAAGCCTGAAGGTATGTGAATTTGGGGTGAAAACCTACAATGGGTTCTCTTTGATAAGTAGGGATTTTGACTACTTATTTGCACTCTTTTACTTTCGTTTTAGTTCAAAATTGCTTAAAGGTATTCCCGAAAACTGATAAAATGTGCTTACTTGCAGGAATGTTGGAATATGATTCAAAGAGATGAAAATCAACTCAAGAAAGAGTAATTTTGGACAAGGACTAAAACAAAGCAAAAAGAGAAAAATGCGGACCACACAATATTGAGTGCGGTCGTTGACCAAGAAGAAGTCTCTGACAGATTTCCTTTGCAAAGTGCTGACCGCACAAGTATTATGCGGCTGCAGAAGATGAAGTTCAGAGAGATGGGATTCTGGGACCATGAAGAAGTGCGGACCACACCATTATTGTGCTACCGCAGAATTCAAAAGTGTGGCCGCACTTAGAAATGTGCGGTCCACAGAAGTCTCTCATATCAAGCTCAAGTTCAAGAGTGCGGTCGCACTCGGAAATGTGTGGTCTGCGGAATCTGAAGAAGTGTGGCTACAACCCAGAATTGTGCGGCCACAAAAGTCAGGAGCAATTTTGTCCGATAATTTGAGTTGTGTATAAATAGTCTTGTTTGTCAAAATTAGGTTAAGTTTGAACTCTAGAAAATAGATAGCCATTTTTCCTTTACTACGTTGGGTAACTTTGTAATAGTTTATCATTTAACATTGGATTTGCTTCCCTTTATCATCTAATATGAGTTTAATCTCCTTTTCTTCTTCAATTTCTTCATTTTTATCTATGAGTAGCTAAATTTCTAGCTAGGGTTATGACCCAACCCTAGTGTGGGTACCTAATAAGTGTTTGATTTAGGGCTTATTTATGGTTGGGTGTGTAATATTTAGCCTAGTTCTTACTTTAATTGTAGAATTAATGGTTGAAAATATTGATTCAAGCCTATTTGACTTAGTCTCTACTTGATAAAGAGAGATTGAGTCTAGGAAAACTTGGCTAATAAGAAATTAGGATGAACTCAAGAAATTGATAGTCCCAATTAAAAGGTTGAATCTAGAGATAGTAAAATTCAACTTGAGCATATAAAAACGGTTTTGTGAATTGCCCATTTGGACTTGAGAAAGCCAAATTGGACAAAACCACTCTATTACCGAGAGGTATAGAGTGGGTAATTGTGTGTTGATTTCTATATTACATCCCGACTAACGAAACCCGCTCTAGAGCCCACAACCCATTAGGCAACCACCTAGGTGGAAGTCACAGCCCTAGACCTTTTACATATTTGAAAAACAACCACAAAAATATTATTCTCTAGTTTAATATTTTACATTTGCAAACAATAGCTTAATTTAGAAGTAAATAAAAACAACAAAGTTTGTGCAAGTGCATTTTGGGCACATCATACATTTAGTCCGAGTATATACCTAATCACATCTACTCTCCCTATGGATTCAATCCCGACTCCTAGTTGGGTAATTATAATTGCATTGGACGCTTCACTATCCCAATTTGAGGTGTGAACTTGGGCGACATCAATTTTTTGTGCTGCGGCGGCACACCGAGTATTGTCAAATGAAGGATACGCAATTGCCATAGTCCTGCCCCGCATCAAGGCAGGAAACTTTCAAAGTACAAATATCATGCTTACATTGCTAGAACAACGGGGAATTCTTCACCGGGGATCCAAATCAAAATGCATACAAGCACTTGAAAGGGTTTGTTTACACTTGCTGGGGGAGCAAACAAACTAATGTCTCTGAGGATGCTTTGCGGTTGAGGCTATTCCCTTTCTCTCTACGGGGGAAAGCCTTGGATTGGTTGGAGAGGTTACCAAATCATTCTATCCATACAAGGGATGAATTGGCCGAGAAATTCATATCCAAGTTTTTTTCTCCCAGGCATATGGCAACGTTTAGGGATGAGATTCTAGCTTACAAACAAGAACCCAATGAGCCTTTGCATGAGATATGGGAGAGGTACCGTACTATGGTGAAAGAGTGCCATAATAATGACATGACGGAGGATTTATTCAACAAACTTTCTATAGGGGAGTCAATACTACCAATCAATGCGTGATCAACCAACTTGCTGGTGGAAATTTCATGACAATGCCGTATGCGGAAGCTTGTGAAATTCTTGATAAAATGGTGGATACTTCATCAGTATGGAAAAGTAGATCAAACGTTCCTCAAGAAGATCCACATGTGATTCACTTGCATAAAGAATTGCATAATCATGGGCAAGCAATTACGGAGTTGACCACCACAATTAATCAACTAGCCAAAGCTCAACTTCAACAAGTGTAAGGTCCCAAGCAAGTAAATGCAATGGAAGGAGTTAGTCTGATGGTAAACAAGAGAAGGCAAAAAGTCCTCAAGTGCAAAATCGGGTTGAAATTATGTGCAAGATAATAGTGTATTTGATCAAGATGGACAATACAATGAGCAAGATGAGGAAGTACAATATGTGAACAACTTCCAAGGGTAAAGAAACAACAATCAAGGCCCAAGTTAACAACAATGGCGACCACAAGGAAATCAAGAAAATTGGAATTCAAACAATCAAGGTGGTTGGAACAATCAAAACAACCAAGGGAATTGAAACAATTAAAACAATCAAGGAAATTGGAATGGTCAAAATAACCAAGGCAATTGGAGTGGTAATAATCAAGGCTATTGGGGAGGTAACAACCAAGGAGGGTGGAACAACAACAACAATTGGGGGGCGGGTTTTCAAAGGCCCCTGATGTTTCAAAAACAAAGAAACCCACCTCCATATCCTTCCCAAGGTCCGAGTTCTTCCAACAATGAAATAAGACAAATTGAGAACATGTTTAAACAAATGATGGAGAAGAATGCCGACTCCGATGCTCAACTAGCCTCTCACAACACTTCAATTCGCAATTTGGAAGTTCAATTGGGCCAAATCTCGTAAGAGTTGAACACGCGTCCTAAGGGGGCACTACCAAATGATACGGTGGTGAACTCGAAGAGTGGGAACAACATGGGACATGCCATGTCAGTGACTACAAAAAGTAGAAAAGGTGGGGATGCAACCACCTCAAGTCAAAAGAAAATTATGGATGATGAACAATTGGTACGAGAAGATGAGATGCCAAGCAATGAAGTGCAAGAAAATGAAGATGTGAGAATTGATATTGAAGACAATGTGGAGGAGACTCAAGAAGAAGTTAAACCATCTAGGGAGCATATTGTTGACATACCGGAACTGGTAGTGCCAAAGGCTAAGGCACCAATGCCAAGACCTCCTCCTCAAAGGCTTGCCAAGCAAAATGGAGAGAACCAATTCAAAACGTTTATTGATATGATGAAGAGTTTGTCTATTAATGTGTCATTGGTTGAAGCCTTGGAAAAAATGTCGGGATATGCAAAGTTCATGAAGGACTTGGTGATAAAGAAGAGATCAATGAATCGTGAGGCTATAAAGATTAGACATCAAGTGAGTGCAATTGTGCACTCAATGGCTCCTAAATTGGAAGATCCGGGCGCTTTCACAATCCCATGTACAATTGGAAGTGCCAACTTTGCCAAAGCTATATGTGATTTTGGGGCGAGTATCAACTTGATTCGCTATTCGGAGTTCAAAACTTTGGGAATTGGGCAACCAAGACCCACATCCATGAGGTTACAAATGGCGGATCATACAATGAAGAGACATTTGGGTTTTATTGATGATGTGTTGGTTCGTGTTGACAAGTTCATCCTCCCGGTGGACTTTGTGATTATTGATTGTGAAGTGGACTATGAGGTGCCTATTATCTTGGGTAGACCTTTACTTGCTATAGGGAAGGCTCTTGTTGATGTGGAAGCTGGTGAGCTCACTTTCTGGGTGGGTGATGAAAAGGTGGTTAGCTTCAAGTTTCACGAATTAATTTTGATGATAACAAATCAATATAATTATTAACCAAAGAACATTCACTTGTGGTAATCTTATTTTGTGTATAGGTACTTGGTGGAAATCATGGTAATCTTAATTTACTATGAAGTTGAAGAAGAAAGCATTTACTACGGATGCTATTGAAGATATATTGGGATGATTTGCTTATTATATGGAAAGAAGAATATTCTAGCTATTAAGGACAATGATTTAGAAAATCCAGAAAGGAAAATATTCCATGATTACCTTCAAGATTCAAACATTTGAATTGAATTTCAAATGTGAAATGGCTTACTGCACTTCTAGTAGAAATCTCTACTGAAGGAAAGATTTTCTCAATTTCATGGAAGGAGGCTTGCTAGAATCATGGAGATGTTCTATTATTCTGTGGAAGAAAAATACTACATAAAAACGATACTACAAGACCAAGGAAGAATATATTTTCTATGGAAAGAAAATATATTATGGATGTAGTACAATCTATACTATGGAAGGAAGAATATATTTTCTATGGAAAGAAAATATATTATGGATGTAGTACAATCTATACTATGGAAAGAGATTATTTTTCAAGATCAAGAAAGGAATATTTTCAATATAATAGGAGAAGAATATATTTTATTATGGAAGATTATCAAAGGAGTATTTCCAATAGGAGTTCAAAGATGCTACTATTATTTATGGGAAAAATTTCTTACTACATTTTCCATTGGTATGGAAAGAAAATAATGTATGGAAATAAGGTTGAGTTCCATATAAAGAATGACTATTGCTCTTATGGAAATACATCAAGACTATAGAAGATTGAAGAAGATGCATGTGGAGATGGAGTTATGAAATGCAAAGTTCTGTAAAGAAGATCAACCAAGATATTGCTTGCAAATAAAGAGAAAATATTCTACTACCATAAAAGGAAAAGAATCCTCTACACAAGGATTCTCAGGCTGGTACTTAATGAAGAATTTATATATTCAAGAAAGGAAAGTGGAGACAATTAGAATCTGTCCAAGTACATGAAGTCAAACAAGGAAAGGAAATCAATATTGCAAAGTTGCTCATATCCATCTTCAAAGGAGTGCCAATTCAACATACTATCCTTAATCATACAAGTGCTGGAGCTACAAATTATGGAAACAAATAAATGATCAACCGTCAAATCCCCTTGGGTCATGCAATAGCCATAACAATTTGAGAGGGCTATAAATATACAAGCTCGATGAAGGAAGAAAGTACGCATCCTTCTATACAATTATCTATCCAACTACAAGTTCTTTATTCTACTCTTAACAAGCATTGTAATTCACTTTAGTAGATTTACTGTGTGCCCAAAAGAGAGAAGAGAGACAAAAAAAATTGGAGAGACAGTATGTCCTAGAGGTTGTGTCATTGTTCGTTTCTTTGGTGAGCGAGTGAAAACCAAAGGGTCGTTGTTGGTGAGCGAGTGAAAACCAACCTTGTCAGCCTTGGTGGTGATCGCTGAAAATCACAAAGGTTGTACTCAATTCAATTTACGAAGAGCTCTAAAAGACAACACTCTTGCAACCCAAGAGGACTGGATTAGGATACCACATTGGTTCCGAACCAGTATAAAATTCCTGGTGTCATTTACTTTATCGCTCTTATACTATATTCTATTCCTTTACTATTTATTGTGGTTAACACTTGTTTAAATCGAAAGGACTAACAGTTCTGTGTAGGTTGTCTCCGCATAAGTCGACTAGGTCTGAAGAGTAGCCGACTAGAAATTTAAAAAGGCTACCATCCCCCCCCTCTTGTACTTTCAATTGGTATCAGAGCAGGTCTCACATCTTTATTTTTTTTGCTTAACAGCAAGTGAGAAAAGATCCATGGCAGGTCATCAAATTGTTGGGACCATACTTCAAGAGGGATACTCAACAAGAAGGCCACCGTACTTAAATAGTCAACACTATAGCCATTGGAAGGAAAGAATGAAATTTTATATTCAATCAATAGATTATCGAGCCTGGCTAGTTATACAGAATGGACCCAGAAGTATTACGAACAACAATGATGGAAAGAAACTTGTAAAAAGGGCATCCATATTTGACTACACAGAAGAACAGTTGGATATTATACAAATAAATGCTAGAGCAAACAACATGCTCTATTGTGAGATTAGTGAAGAAGAATATAAGAGAAAATCCACCTGTGAGACTACTAAAGATATATGGGACAAATTGGAAAATATCTACAGGAACGCCAACAAAGTTAAGGAAATTGAATCCATGTCAACTCTTGAAGAACCTGAAAATGGTGAAGATCGAGAAGACTCGGGCGTGATACCCAGGATGAGAAAAAGGATGAGTAGAAAGAAACAGAATAAAAAATCTCAATCCATCTAGAATCATCAAAAGAATCAGAAGAATGAGGTTCAACAACAAGAGAACATATGTTGCTACAAATGTGGTAAACCTGAACATATGAAATTAAAATGTCCCAACATCAAGAAAAAAAATCATAGAATCTCAACTTGGAGCGACGAGGATGATCAAGAAGAAATGACAAACATATGTCTCAAGAAAAGAGAAGAAACTGACGAGGCGTGCTTTAATGCTATTCTGGATTGTGATCTCAAGAAAAAGAATCACAAATCTTGGAGCGACGAGGATGAATATGAAGAAGAAAACAATCACGAAAGAATGGAGAATACATGTTTCATGGCAATGGGAGAAATTAACAAGGTACCCCCACTCCTACTACGTATTACGATAAATGTGATGAATTGCATGATGACATCGAATTGGTTCTCAATGGATGTAAGAAAGTTCTAAATGGATATAATAAGTTGAGCAAGGAGAAAAAGAATTGGGAGGTCCAACTTGAAGAATAAACAAGTTGAGAAATGAAAAGAATAAGTGGGATACTCAGCTTAAAGAATATCTGGTGGAGAACAACTTACTTCAAGAAGAAAATTTTGAGCTTCGCAAACAAATAAGCAGCTTGCACAAATCCCCCATCCACTACTTCGATCGATCAAAGTCGTCTCGTTGGCTTAACAACTATAAGTCGACTGAAAAGGGATCTACTGGTAAATGTCCTACTTTGAACAAGTTGACTGAGGAAAGCTCCAAGTCAACTAATAAGGCAGCTGCAGGTAAACACTCTTATTCTCACATTACATGCCACTATTGTGGCAATTCTGTACATAAAGTATTTGCATGTAATTATGCCAAAAGTTATGTTAGATCAAAATATGTTTGGAGACTAAAACAGTTACATGCATCTCGAATTATTCAATCTACTAACCATGAAGGACCCAAAAAGATTTGGGTACCAAAAATAAATTAATCTGTTTTGCAGGAATTCTGAGTCCAGCCATAAAAAGGGATAAATGAAATTTGCATAATGGCTGGTCAAGGCACATGCTTAAAAATGCTTAAACGTTCATACATACTCTACAAATGATGAAGGAACTATTACATGTGATGGTAAAGCTTAAGTGATTGGTATCACTAAAGGTTATTCAAATTCCTTCGGATTCTTTATAAGGTGATGCGCATCTAGTAACATTTTTTTGTTATGTACAACTACATATTGCTCGAGTCAACTAGCTACAACATACTACTATTATGTTTGGTGTTAATCTTATCCGTGACCTAGAGATTTGAATAAGAACGAATATCTTTCATGAACCATGCCATTTGTATAAGCATTAGGATAAGCAAGTATGCATGCATGTATTCCTTTCATGTAGTTGTGAGCTTAAAATAACTTGTGAAGAGAATTACTTCTTATATTCATTCTTTTAGTGAAAGTTTCAATATTTCATTCATTTTTGAGAAGATTGTTTTAACCTTGATGCCTCGGTAACTTGTGCACATATGGAGATACTCGACCATTCCTAAGACTCAAAAGCTTGGAAGGTACATGTATATGTTTCTATTGATGTTTATCTATACTTTTTCTTAGGTTATATTCCTTAATAAGAAAATGATGATTATAGATGTAAGTTAAAGTATTTGTTCGATAATTTCTTTGTCATACATGATTCTACTCTTATTTAGTTTGGTGCCTGAATTGAATGCAGACTTGAAAAGAAAGCATCATTTTTGCATAATTGTCATCATTGGCTTATATGTGCTTTAATATTTACATTAAATCTTATCTTGAATGAAATTCTGTCTGAGCTATGGGAAGGAAGAAAAATTAATTTTTTGGTTATCATATTTCCTTTGGTTGCAACTGTCTTGGTAAGACTTTTGGCATATTTCTTATTCATTAGTTGTAAAGAAATCTCATCATGCGCATTTTTCTTTATACTAATATTTTTCTAAGCAATTTGTGAATAAGGATGAAGAATTACAGTGGATAGCTTGAAATAAATTGCTAGTGACACAACTATACTAGTTGAACTAGACAGTTATGAAGAAGCATTAAACGATGAATGTTGGATTCTAGTAAAACAATATTTGTTGAGCGAAGTTGAAAGAATCAATAGTATAAAAATCCCGGTGTTTTTCATTCCTGCAATTATTTTCTGCATTTTACCTTCCGTGACCATATCTGCTAAATTATCATATTCAGTCGACTACTCAAGTTATAAGTCAACTTATAAGCAATTAATTTTAAGTATTTACAATTCACCCCTCCTTCCGGATAGGTGATGAAAAGGTGGTCTTCCATGTGTGCAAATCTATGAGGCAACCGAATAGCAATGAAGTTTGTTCGTTCGTGGATTTGGTGACCATGTGATTATTGATGATGCTAGTGACACAATGAATATTGAGGATAATTTGGAAGCCGTTTTGCTCAACCTTGATAATGATGAGGAGAAAGAAGGCTATGTGGAATATGTGAATGCATTGCAAGGAATGGGGTCGTATACTTATGAACCCCGCAAATTATCCTTGGATCTTGAAAACCAGAAGACTTCTCCAACAAAGCCCTCATTCAAGGAGCCTCCTACTTTGGAGTTAAAGCCATTGCCTCCGCATCTCAGATATGAATTCCTTAGCCTTTCTTCTACTTTATCGGTTATTCTTTCCTCTTGTTTGACTAACATGTAGGTAGAGTCCATATTGGAGGTTCTACAAAGGAGGGAGAGAGCTATTAGATGGACATTGGCAGATATTCGAGGTATAAGCCCCGCCTTTTGCATGCACAAGATTAATTTGGAGTAGGGTGCCAAACCCTCCGTTGAATATCAAAGGAGGCTAAATGAAGCAATGCAAGAGGTGGTCAAAAAGGAGGTTATAAAGTGGTTGGACGTCGGGGTTGTTTACCCCATTTCCAATAGTTAATGAACTTCTCCGGTGCAATATGTCCCAAAGAAAGAGGGCATGACTGGTTACCAATGACAAGAATGAGTTGATCCCTACCAAAACGGTGACCGGATGGAGAGTGTGTATGGACTATCGCAAGCTCAAAAAAGTCACAAGAAAAGATCATTTCCCACTTCTCTTCCTTGATAAAATGCTTGATAGGTTGGCTGGCCGTGCTTTTTAATGTTTCCTTGATGGATATTCCGGCTACAATCAAATTCTTATTGCTCCAGAGGATCAAGAAAAAACTACTTTTATATGTCCATATGGTACTTTCGCATTCTCGTGGATGTCATTTGGGTTATGCAATGCACTGGCGACTTTTCAACGATGTATGGTAGCTATTTTCACCGACATGGTGGAAGATATTCTTGAGGTCTTCATGGATGACTTTTCCATGGTTGGGATTTCTTTTGATGATTGCTTGAACAATTTGGATATGGTCTTGGCAAGATGTGAAGAAACAAACTTGGTATTGAATTGGGAGAAATGTCACTTCATGGTCGAGGCATTGTCCTTGGCCACAAAATTTTAAAGAATGGTACTGAGGTAGACATGGCCAAAATAGAGGTGATTTCTAAACTTCCGCCCCTACATCCGTGAAGGGAGTAAGACGTTTCTTGGGCCATGCGGAGTTTTATCGCCGTTTCATCAAGGATTTTTCCAAAGTGGTGAACCCCTTATGTAAACTTTTGGAGAAGGATGCCAAATTCCATTTCAATGAGGATTTCATGAAGGAATTTGAATTTCTCAAGTTCAAATTGACAACTACTCCTATTATCACCGCACTAGACTGAAGCTTGCCTTTTGAGCTCATGTGTGATGCAAGTGATGTGGCATTTGGAGCAGTTTTGGGCAATGAATCTACAAAATCTTCCATCCGGTCTACTATGCTAGTAAGACAATGAATGATGCCCAAGTATATGACACATTGATCGAAAATGAGCTATTTTCTATTGTCTTTGCTATGGAGAAGTTCTACCCGTACTTGATGGGTACAAAGGTGATTGTCCACACCGATCATGCGGCGCTTCGATACTTAAATAGAAAGAAGGATTCGAAGGCGAGGTTAATGCGGTGGGTGCTTTTATTGAAAGAGTTTGATCTAGAGATCCAAGACCACAAATGTAGTAAAAATCAAGTGGCGGACCACTTGTCTCGATTGGAGGAGGAGGGGAGGCCACATGACGGCCTTGAGATCAATGATTCCTTCCCCGACGAGCAGCTTCTAGCCATTTTAATTACCGGTATGCCATGGTTCGCCGGCTTGGCAAATTATCTTGTGAGCGGCATTGTACCGAATGAATTCTCTTCAAACCAAAGGAAGAAGCTCAAAGGGGATTGCCTTGACTATTATTGGGATGAACCGTATCTTTTTTGGATTTGTACCGATGGTGTGATTCGACGATGTGTGCCGGAGTAAGAACAAGTGGAAATTCTTAAGGCTTGCCACTCATCACTATATGGTGGTCACCATGGTGGATCTAGAACAGAGACAAAAGTGTTGAGTTGTGGATTCTATTCGCCTACTCTCTACAAGGATGCCAGTGATCTAGTCAAGTGTTGTGATAAATGTCAAAGGGCCGATGGGATTTCTAAGAAGAATGAGATGCCCCTCACCACCATCTTGGAATTGACATCTTTATGTGTGGGGTATTGATTTCATGGGACAGTTTGTGAGCTCTTGTGGAAACACCTATATTCTAGTCGCAGTTGATTATGTGTCTAAATGGGTTGAGGTTGTTACTTTGCCCAACTATGAAGCGAGGAGTGTGGTGGAATTTTTTAAGAAGAATATCTTTACAAGATTTGGTACTCCAAGGGCCATCATACATGATAGGGGTTCGCATTTTTGCAATAAGGATTTTGATACCTTACTCACCAATTATGGTGTCACTCACAAAGTCTGGGCCCCCTATCTCCCTCAATAAAGTGGTCAAGTGGAAGTTTCCAACAGGGAGATCAAGAGTATTTTGTCAAAGACAGTGAATGCCAACCGGACATATCGGTCAAGAAAACTTGATGATGTTTTATGGGCTTATAGGACGGTTTTCAAAATACCTATTGGGATGTCTCCATATCGATAGGTGTTCAGGGAGGCTTCTCATCTCCCGATGGAACTTGAGCACAAGGCTATGTGGGCATTGAAGAAGCTTAATCTTGAATGGGATGTCGCCGCAAACTTAAGGGTGACACAATTCAATAAGCTAGATGAATTCAGTTACCATGCATATACAAGTTCTTCTTATACAAGGAGAAGATGAAGTACCTCCATGACAAGTACATCTAAAACAAGGAGTTTAAAGAAGATGATCTTGTGCTATTGTTCAATTCTCGATTACGGATGTTTCCGCGAAAGTTAAAGTCAAAATGGAGTGGCCCGTTTGAAGTTGTTGGTGTGACACCATTTGGTGCATTGACTTGAAAAATAATAATGATGAAGTGTTTAGAGTCAATGGGCACCGGGTGAAGCACTATCTTGGAAAAGTTGATGATGGACATGTCGTGGTGGTTCTTCATTTCAAGTGATTGGTAATTTGTGTCGTGCCACGACTTTAAATCAGGCGCTTCTTGGGAGGCAACTCATGTATCTTTTTCTTCTTCTTTAGGTAGGTTTTGTTTTGTGCTAACTAGTTTTGAAGTGTATGCAAGAATGAGTGTGTTTTGCTGGGACTGTGCCCAGAAAAATGGCTAAGTGTTGAAAGAGTGTGGACCGCACATTTATTATGCGGACCGCACAATCTTGTATGCCACAGAAGAGAAGAATCTGCAGCCGCACAATTCTGTGTGCGGCCGCACAATTGGAGGCCTAAAAATACAACTTCTCTAAAATTGGTCTGACAGAAAACATAGTCATTCTGCGGCCGCACTTGAAATTGTGCGCTCCGCACAAATTTATACGGCCGCACTCACTTTTGTACGGACCGCAGAGCTTTATCAAGGTCCAGGTAAAGAGTGTGGACGCACTCAAAATTGTGCGACCGCACTCGGGTTAACTTTTGACCAACTTACTCAACCTATAAATAGATCCTCAGTGCACTATTCACAACTTTACACACTTTGAGTTCGTGAGACCTAAGCAAGTACAGTGCATGACAATTTAGTTCACACTCCTCATTCATTTCATCAGTGTAGATTCCTATTTGCATCTTTTATCACTGGTATGTTCAATGCATTTTTAGATTTTTCAATTTTTCTTAGTTTTTGTTCTTCAGCAGTATAGTTATATTTTACGCCTAAAACGTCAAACGTTACTCATGTGTGCTTAAAATAATGTGGGTAATATCATATGTGTTCGTTGGGGACTGGGTAGATCATTAATTATGTTTATTTGCAAATACCATGTATAAATTGTGTACAAATTGCAAAACATAAAGTCAGTGCTGTGTGATTTCAAATTGTGCGGCTGCACACAAAATCAAAAGTATGAGCACACAATGTGCGGACCGCACTCAAAATTGTGTAGTCCGCATAAAATTGTGTTGTTCACGTAAAAATGTGTGCGACTGCACTTTTAAACTTTAGAGAACCAGTAGTCTGAGCCTGGTTTTGTGCGACCGCACTCAAATATTGTGCGGTCCGCACAAGGCAGTCTGTGGCCGCACTCCAAATTGTGTGATCCGCATAAGGCAGTCTATAGCTGCACTCAATATTGTGTGGTCCGCACTTTCACATCTGTAAACTTTCTTGTTTTTCTGCAACTGATAATTGCTTTTGGACTTTAACTGACCTATGTGCTTTGTATTGCAGACAATGGTTTGATCAGAGGCAGAGGTGATACTTCCAAAGGGAGGGGTGCACCCTCCCGAGGCCGAGGCAAGAGTAACCTACCACTGGTCATACAAAATGCAATAAACAAGAAGGCTACTGCCAACAGAGTCCCAGAACCTTCAGAATCCAGTGAACATCCCCCATCTAGGGAAGCCTCTGAGGGCAACTCTGTGCAAGCACAACCTGATACACAATCCCAATAACAACAGCCTTTGGGTAAACTACAACTGAGAGATGAACCCTCCACCACAACAAGTTCTTCTAAGGGTTCAAATGCCGCCAGTCAGAGTTGAGAGCCCTCCTCTACACACACACTCCCTCTGCACCAGTTGCGGTGGATGATGATGATGATGTTCTTGATGATGGTAGAGGATGTGACACTAGAGTAGGCGGCTTAGAGAGGTCGAATAAAAAGGAGATATGGGAAGATAGATTTGTGAGCTTGGCATCCTTCACAAGGTTCAGAAAATGGTGGCCCTAAAGATCGCTCACACTTGAGAGGCAATTCTTAGTGAAGGACTTGGATAAATATAATCCAAATGTCCTTAGGCAGTTCGGGGAGCGCAAGGGGTGGATGTGGTTTACCTAGAGTGTTATGGATGCCAATGAGCCCTTGGCACGTCAATTCTATGACAATGTGGCACATATCAAGAAAGGTACCAAAGTGACTAAAGTGAGTAATTTGAAAGTTAGATTCGATTAATGCACTTTGAACACTTACATGGAATTTGAGGAGGTAGAGGTAGTTCATTATATGGAGAAGCTTGCTATGGGTGATGCAGCTCGCCCTTGGGTAGCAGAGATCTTAGCAGCTCTAGGACCACCACCACCGTGGATCACAGCAGGAGTTTCTATTGCATGGAACACCCTCAATTTTGAAGCAAAATGGTGGCAAAGTTTTTGTGTGCATCCAGATAGACCCGAGCAGGAATGAGAACAATTTTCCACTTCCCCTAGCAGTTCTAGTGGCATCTATCATGGCCGGGTACCCAATCAATGTGGGTGCCATCATATCGGCAAACATGTATGTGGTTTTCCGAAAAGGTGAAAGCTCTTATCCATATCCAAAGACCCTCACTGAATACCTTAAGGATGCCAAGGTAGAGCCGAGGAGATTTGATACACAGTTGCGGGAAAAAAATCCCTTCTCGTGGTACTCTTTGCGAGGACCGGGAAACCCAAAGTTCAAGGGTAAAGAAACTACCACCAGTGTCCAGTCTGATGAGCCGATGGTGGTGGTTACAAATTCAGCTGCTGAGACTTCTATAGTTGTCATGCCTTCCACAGCAGTCGGTCCTTCCACCGAGATAGCGGGCATGCCACCACCTCCATTTTCTAGACAATTTACATCAGTACCAGTGCCTGCTTCATCCATATATCCACTCACTGCGTTGTGAGTCTCCCAGACATTGGCGAGTCTCAACAAATGGATGCAGACAACTACTTCAAAGTTGTCTGACATATCCATTGATGTTGCAGCATAGTCTTCTGCCCCAGTAGCATCACAGGTACCTCTGTCAGTGGAGGAAACATTGTAGAAGATTCTGGAAAACCAGGAGACCATTATGGATACTCTGGTAGCACATGGGGGAGCCATTGAGGAGTTAGGCAAACAGGTGAAGAAGATGCGGAAATCTCAGGCTTCAAAGAAATTAGTGGATAGGCTGAGAAAAGAAGTGTCCAAGATAGCATCCGCTGGGGATATACCACTTGATCTGCTAATGGAGTCAGCACCAACAGCATCAGCAGCACCATCAGTACTTGAGGCAGCAGCTGGCCAGTCTGAGGAGCCAGACCTTGCTGCCCACACTGTTGAGGAGATGCTTCAGATGTTCACCAACCCCGTTATTCCCTGACCGAAGGATGATGAGATCCAGTTGGCGGAGCCCGAGGATGTTGATGATGCCATGCACACTAAGACCACATAGGGAGTTCTCTTTACTCTCTACCCTTCCTTATTCTGATTGTTGTTAAGCATTAAGGACAATGCTTATTCTTATTCAGAGGGTGGTCTATTTTGGTTGATTTGATATGACATTGTCCTGTAATAACTTTAATACTCTTTTCTTTTTATCTTTTTTCTCTGTTTCATTATGTATATATTCCTCCTTCTCTTTTGGTGTATATATTCTATTCCCCTCGGTTTGTATATTCATTTGTCTCACTTTCAGTAGTTTATTTTATAGCTTCTTTAGTTTGTTTTTCTTAGTAGTACAACTTCTTATTTACTTTAATAGCTTCTTTTTGTTTTGGTTGCTTCTTTTTATGTTTAAGTGAGTAATAAGCCTTTTGGTTTTCATAATTCCACGGTTTTTTTCAAATGTGGGTTTTGTGTGAACCGGGTGGCTCTTCCCAACGATGGATGGCGTGACAACCTTCTTAAGGGATTGAGTCCATTTTTTATGTTTAGGTAAAAATATTAGTATTAATGAATATAAAGGTCAAGCATGCTTCACTTGGTACCAACACATTTAACTATGGTTTTATGGTTAAAAACAAGTTCTTGGCAAGAAATAGCTCTAATTAGTGACCTTACACTCTTGTGTTGACTTGAGAAAAATCGAGTGGTTTAGTTGAACCATTAGTGATCTTCAATCTTGAATAGGGTTGTTGTGGGCCCTCGATTCTATCCTCTTTAATAATCCAATTGTGTGAGAAGTGAGATTTTTGTTGCAAGTTCAAGTACCCGTGTGAATTATCTAGAACTTGCCCTGAATGTGTTTCTAGGCGAAATTCTAAGCTTGGTTTGAGAAGTGATTGTAAGCTCTCCTTGGTCCACTTGAAATTTTACATGTCCCACCAATGTTGTTATCCCTAGTCAACCCATTTGAGCCTAAGACCTTTCTCATTTGATAGCCATGTTACAAGCCTTTACTTGTTCTGCAGTGTCATGGCCCAAACCGATGGGACGCGACAGGAACCCGGTACCTTACTTAACCGAGTACCAACGTAACATATCTTTCATATCATTCTATCATAGGTAAATAAACCAGAGTAAAGCATGAGGGAATACAAACTTATGCATATGACGTACGGGCTTATAAGACAAAAATAACCACTCGTGTACTAAACATAGGCCGACAAGGCCATACAATCTTTTACGTACATGACATCTGTCTACAAGCCTCTAAAAATACATAATTTCAATAAATATCAGGACAGTGTCCCGCCATACCAAACAATACACATCTAAATCATATTAACACAAGCAACTCCGAAGAAAATGGAGCACACCAACATCTTCTGCTGAGCTGATAGCCTACTGGGAGGGCTCTCGACCTGTCTATCGAGACCTGCAGGCATGAAACGCAATGTCCCCAAGCAAACAGGAAGTCTATACGAATAATGTACCGAGTATGTAAAGCACATAAATAAGTACATAACAGACATGGAAGAAATATAGAGTAAATGACTCAACCTGTAAGTCTGGATAACTCTGTAAATTATGAAATACTTATAGTTTCATGCATATACTTATGAATGTCATATCGTACATAGGTACATGTGTTCATAACATCATCAAGCCTTTGAGGGCATCCCATCATATCATCTTGGCCACTATGGGCAAATCATCAACGTATACCAGCTGATCAGGTGGTGGTGCGTATATAACGTCGTAACCTTTTCCCATATCCCATATACATATATATTCATATATACGCGTATAACACCATCTGGTCATGGGTCAATGTACATGTATAAATGAATTTGATGCATGAGAAGTACGTCAATAAAATCTCTTAGAACCTCATAAGACCATTATACCTCTAATTAATATATGAAACAACTTTATCAGCTTAAGTATTTTCTGAGACACGTGAACAAGTGATAGAATAATAAGACATATGGGAATTTAAGAACATAGGCACCTCTAATACTTCTATGAATAGAGTCATTTATGGAAGTTGTGCATTTATTCGTTTCGTTTGTATCGTATGGATCATGCCAAAAGGAAAGAAGGGATAGCCTTAACATACCTATATGATCTCTTCCTTATTACTCAACCAAGCTCAACACAATTTCTTGCATCTTGGACAACAGCTGCAACTCGAAACTCCATCTTAACTTAACTCACAATAGACCTCAATCACACCACAATATCATAGAAGTATTTGCTTATAGTCTTTAACACCTTTGATGAGGATTTGTGTTGATTTCCCTTGAGTTTAGTTCTTGGAACCTTGGACACGTTCTTGGAGCATTTGAGAGTGTTTTGCAGTAATTAATCTCTGGATATTGACGAAATATAATAGATAAAGACAACTTATAAGCCCACCGCCTCAATTCTCCAAGCAGGTGAGTAAGCTTCTTGTTTGGCAGCTTGAGCAGTGCCACTTCGGACACTTGTATCTCTCTACTCCGATATCATATTGACAAATGATTTGTAGCGTTGGAAACTAGGCACATAGAGATTTAATTCCATATAAATATCTCCATCTCAATATATTGGAAAAAAACTGCGTCGTAACTTGGCCTATAAACCTATCAGTTTCTCCGAAGTGCGGCAACGTGACTTGGTGACCCTAGTTTAAAAATCCATATTTCTCTACCCCGATGTCGTATGAATAAATGGTTTGGACCATTGGAAACTAGGTTCCAAGAACTTCATTTTTTTGTGATTTATGCCCCTAAATGATACCATAAGGCATATGAATTTAATTTCTCAAAACGGCTCGTTACAAGGCAAATCTTAACTCAATTTTTCCGTAAGTTAAATCCAATTTTTCTGAAACTTTATATTTTATGTACAAACATCATATATAGTCATATTATGACTTTACGGTCATTAAATCATGATTAACAATTCTCATATTCATTATATATCACCTTAGGATGCAAAGGGTGTAACACCAAACTTGTCGACTTTCGACAAAACTTATCTCCTTCAATTCATTTAGCTTATAAGCCTTCCAACCATCTTGGTACTTGTTATTAATGATCTTATATATTATTAACTTCCACGGTAACATGATTAACTTACTTTATAAATTTTTCAAAGCTGATTTTATTTCTGAGCTTACATCAATTGACTTACGACATACTCTCAAGTACGAAAACATGGGGTGTAACATCATTCCCCATTCCCCCCTTTGGAACATTCGTACTCGAATGTTGACTGATGCACTTATCAGTCTCATACCCCATAGCTCTTACGAATATTTAAATATTGGCCTTGCCATCTAGCCAACTGCTTTGTGAACAAATCTAAAGGCCAGGGTATTCCTCCTTTAGGCCTCTTTCTCACACCACGAATTGTAGTCAGAATCCTTCATCATGCAGCATGTACCACCTTTTTCTTTGTATGTGCGCCTATGCGACTCTTCCCTCCAGCCTTTTCCTCAAGTTCTTATCCAATCTCTAGGCCTCACTTTGTAAACATATACAGAGCTTGATAAGATGTCCCTCTAGACATCTATAGGTATACTGAAGTTCTTTGCTCGGTACTTTGATGAACCTATGAATATTGCTATACCTTACTTCATGGACCCGGTTATCCATCCATATGACTTTACCGCATCTAGTAGGTCATACTGTAATTACTGAGGCCTGCCACCAAACTCCAACTTATTCTCGTTGCTTGTCCTATATGCATAAATCTAAGTTCTTTAAAGCTTCCTCATTATTGTTCATCTTAAGAACGATGGCCTAATATCATCTTATACTTTGTGACTTTTGTCCATTCATTGTTGATTCACCTCAATATTGATCTACAATTTACCACTGATAACTTAAAACCTCTTACATAAGCACTATGGCCCATGTTGCATCGAGGAACATCTGGAGTAATTTTCATAACCGTTTTTCATAGCATCCAAATGTGATTCATCTTATGTGGGTGTGTCAATCATGTACAATTCATGAAATCTCCCTTTTTCAAATAATTACTCAATCAAAGGCCCAAACGTCATTCCTTATTTATCACAACTACATCCTCATTCTATTACCAGGGAAGCATTCCATCTCTTCTAAATGCTGCTAGTCTTAGACTCATTTGAGTTCTTTCAGGCTATACTGAGCTTTCTATAACTTATAGAAACCATCAGCTCTTTTGTTTTCCTGGCTTAATTCCGAGGACTTATCCATTTCTCTTCACCTTCTTACTCGCCCTTTCTTGTCCGTACTCATGTCTTCCTAAAACATGTCACTTCACCATACTTTAGCTTGCGGCCTATACATGTCTATTTATACTACTCGCAGCCTTTCTTCAACTTGCTTGCACCATAGATTTTCTTGTGTTATTCTGGATCATCAAGCGAGACATCACGTCGTCTCTAACTCTTCTTTACTATCTTAATCAGGTTTTTTGATACCTAGAACCCATAGGCTAGATGGCATGCCACCGCTATCTTTCCTGGATACTGAATCCCAACGCTTCTAGCCTTCTATCCGAAGTAAGGACTATTCACAACCTTCTACACTTGAGTGTCTCGTATGTTGTTCACCTTTACCTTACTTGCTTTAAAATATCGCATCACGTCTTCTATCTCTTTCATAACTTCCCTTCTACATAGGTATGATTTACATCCACAACTTGAAGCTATATTGTAATATTTACACCTCTGGTGCATACATAATCCGGTGGGAGCTTCATACTAACTTCTTATGAGGCTGGTACTCTTCTAACTAACTTTCTCGTAGAGCCATTATATAATATAGTTGTCGTACTATGTCTCTTGTACCTCTGATATTAAGGGTGATCCTGCAATGTTCTCAATCGTGATTTCTATAATTTTTCGGGTCCAATAATCAGACTCTTGATTTACTTGGTTGATGTAACTCCTTAGCTTCCTCTTCCTTCTGATCAGCCTTTATGTAGGCTTAATCCATCTTCCAGTTTGCAGCCCATGGTATTAGTTATTACTTTAGCCTTTCATGGATGTTATGGAATACCTGTGACACCATCATCTAACAATTCAATCATTTGTCTATGATCTGGACTCAATTCTTTTCTTTTCTTTTAACTTATACCAGAATCTTCTAGGTTGTATGATTGTCAACATATATGATGTATGGATAATACTCCGAAATCTTAAGTGCGTTCATAATGTAACTAATTCTGGATCATTGTTCGAATATTTCCTTTTGTTTCTTCTCAGCTTTCTTTAAATGTAGGCTATTACTTTTCCTAGTCTTTCTGCCCCCTTGTAGTGTGCATACTTAGCTTTTCTTAGTTCCCACGCATGACAAAATTTCCGTGCAACTCACATGATCTCGAATCCTACTTTCTTATAGAGTGCATACAATGTTGTAGTGAGACTGTTGTCATAAGGCCATTTCCTCTTTAGGTCATTATGCTTAGGTTGAAGCCTTCTTCCTTATTTTCTTAGCTAGTCTTTTATTATAGTACTTAGTGAGGACCCTCTGATTCTTGCAAGGCTGTGAGCTTATTACATCATTTACTTGGTGCAATTTTGATGTTCTTTCTTACTTGTATTTATCCTTACTTACTTACCTTCATGCCTTTTTACTCGTAGGGTAGCTTCTAAGATGATATTTTGATTGTCTTCCCAATGGAACTTTCTCTTTTTCCTCCGTAACACTCATACTGTACCTTTGACTACTCTAACTCCTATCTTAATATTTCTCAAGGTTACGATGTTATATCTGCGAGACTGAATTCACTATATTGGGTTTTACTATGTTTATCTTGCACGATCTGCTGATTCGTCTGTAACCCCTTGTTTAGCTGTAACTAGGCTCTTCCTGAATCATTTGCTAACTACTCGTTGGTCCATTCTTATATCAATATTCTACGTAATCTTTCTTGGGTTATTTCCTTTATCTTAACTTACCTCTCGCACTTGCCCCTTATTTATCAATAACATCCCGGGCAAGAACCCTTACTTCCTCTCTTTGACGTCGTGTTTGCATAATATTCTGGAATCGTAGCATATCAGTCGGATTTGGATAAGTGCAATCTCATCCCTTTTCTCATTTTTTTATCGCATTCTTCCTTCACCATATCAAAATTACTAAAATCACTTAATTCTAACTTAATGCCATATCATTTAATAATCCCCCTTTAGGGGAGTACTGAGATTTTGCGCTACGACGATCTACCTATAGATATTTTTACCTCTTCATCTTTGGCGTCTTCTCACATCATCGATGAACCTTCAAGGCTTCCGGTGCCTATATTTATAGTACTCATATCTAGCTATACTAATCTAGAGTGCACCATCTAGGTGTCTCACAAGGAGATCTATTAGCATATTTGCAATATCCTTTGGAAATGTCAACTAATGCAAACAATTCATCCATCATTTTGGGTTACTCTAACCCCAGTCGGGTCCTAATATCCCATCCTTCTCTTAGACCATATATGTTAGCTCCCATAGGGCATAACTAAGATCGATGTGGCCAATTGTACATACTGTTGTTACTGTTGAAGGAAACTCAAAATGCTTATATCTCTCTTCCTGAATTGTAGATAATGTTCATCTTTACTAACTAGGTACCTTGTACCCGTCTTTACCTTGCTTCTTTTACTTGTTGAAACTTGTACCTTCTGATTCTCTCGTTTCTTTTCACCATATGAGTGGATAATTATTCATGCCTTAGGGCTCCTCAACAAGAAGCTTACATGTCTTAGTACACACATGATCTGTTGAAGACCTTATATTTACTCATTATAAGCATCATGCAGAATCAAGTTCCTCTGACTCAACTCTTCCATACCTACGTGCAATCTCTTACCAACCGTATTTCTAAATATAGGCATCGTTGTATTATGAATAAGATAGGGTTTAGGAAATTGATTTCTTACAACTGAGCTCTACCACACAATCTAGAGTGAGAAGAAAGAGTGACAGTCCTAAATTCCATGTAACCTCCTGCTTATAAGTGTGGTGCACAACACATACCCATAAACAAGACTATACTAGACACGGCTTGTAGACTCTATAGGATAGAACTGCTCTGATACCACTTTTGTCACTACCCAAATAGATGGGCCGCGACAGGAACCCGGTATCTTACTCAATCGAGTACCAACGTAACGTATCTTTCATATCATTCTATCATAGGTAAATGAACCGAAGTAAAGCATGAGAAAATACAAACTTATACATATGAAGTACGGGCCTTTAAGACCAAAATAACCACTCGTGTACTGAACATAGTCCGACAAAGCCATATAATCTTTTACGTACATGAAATTTGTCTACAAGTCTCTAAGAATACATAATTTTCATAAAGGTCAGGATAGAGTCCCGCCATACCAAACAATACACGTCTAAATCATACTAACCAAACAAGCAACTCCGAAGCAAATAGAGCATACCAACATCTTTCGCTGAGATGATAGCCTACTTGGAGTGCTCTCGACCTGTCTATCAGGACCTGCGGGCATGAAACGCAGTGTCCCTAGGAAAAAGAGGCGTCAGTACGAATAATGTACCAAGTATGTAAGGCACATAAATAAGTACATAACAAACATGGAAGAAATATAGAGTAAATGACTCAACTTGTAAGTCTGGATAACTTTACTTATAATTTCATGCATATGTGTATGAATGTCATGTCGTGCATAGGTACATGTGTTCATAACATCATCAAGCCTCTAAGGGCATCCCATCATATCATCTCGGCCACTGTGGGAAAATCATCAACGTATACAATTTGATCAGGTGGTAATGTGTATATAACGTCGTAACCTTTTCTCATATCTAATATACATATATATACATATATACACGTATATAAAACTGTCTGGTCATGAGTCAATGTACATGTATAAATGAATGCGATACATGAAAAGTACGTCAATAAAATCTCTCGGAACATCATAAGACCATTATACCTCTAATTAATATCATGAAACAACTTTATCAACTTACGTATTTTCTGAGACCCATGAACAGGGCGATAGAATAATAAGACATATGGGAATTCAAGAACATAGGCACCTCTAATACTTCTATGAATAGAGTCATTTACGGAAGTTGTGCATTTATTCATTTCGTTTGTATCGTATGGATCATGCCAAAAGGAAAGAAGGGATAGCCTTAACATACCTGTATGATCTCTTCCTTATTACTCAACCAAGCTCAACACAATTTATTGCATCTTGGACAACAGCTACAACTCAAAACTCCATCTCAACTTAGCTCACAATAGACCTCAATCACACCACAACATCATAGAAGTATTCTCTTGTAGTCTTTAACAACTTTGATGAGGATTTGTGTTGATTTCTCTTGAGTTTAGTTCTTGGAACCTTGGACAAGTTCTTGGAGAGTTGAAAGTGTTTTGCAGTAATTAATCTCTAGATATTGATGAAATATAATGGATAAAGATAACTTATAAGCCCACTGCCTCAATTCTCCAAGCATGTGGTTAAGCTGCCTGCTTGGCAGCTTGAGCAGTGCCACTTCGGACACTTGTATCTCTCTACTCCGATATCGTATTGACAAACGGTTTACAGTGTTGGAAACTAGACACATAGAGATTTAATTCCATATAAAGATCTCCATGTAAATCTCAATATATTAGAATAAAACTACATCGCAACTTGGCCTATAAACCTTCTAATTTCTCCGAAGTGCGGCAACGTGACTTGGTAACCCTAGTTTAAAAATCCATATTTCTCTACCCCAATGTCGTATGAATAAATGGTTTAGACCATTGGAAACTAGGTTCAAAGACCTTCATTTTAGTGTGATTTATGTCCCAAAATGACACCATAAAGCATACGAATTGAATTTCTCAAAACGGCTCGTTACAAGGCAAATCTTAACTCGATTTTTCCGTAAGTTAAATCCAATTTTTCCCAAACTTTATATTTTTTGTCCAAACATTATATATAGTCATATTATGACTTTACTCTCATTAAATCATGATTAATTAGTCTCATATTCATTATACGTCACCTTAGGACGCACAGGGTGTAACACCAAACTTGTCGACTTTCGACAAAACTTATCTCCTTCAATTCGTTTAGATTCTAAGCCATCCATCCATCTTGGTACTTGTTATTCATGATCTTAAATATTATTAACTTCCACAGTAAAATGATTAACTTACTTTATAAATATTTCAAAGCTGATTTCATTTCTGAGCTTACATCAATTGACTTACGACATACTCTTAAGTACTAAAATATGGGGTGTAATATGTAGTGACCCTCTCTTGGCACCCTAGCTTTTCTTATCACTCTTGAGAAGTAATTGGCTAAAACATAAGTTTGGAGGAGAGACAAGGAGTTTGAAAGTGGTATAAAAGGCACAAAAAGGGAAGAAATGAAGAAAAAGAAAGGCAAAGAAAAAGAAAGAATGAGCAAAAGAAAAATGCAAAAAGAAAGCGAATAAAATGAACAGTTGAAGGGATTCAAAGAAAAGCAATGATGCAAAGCATGGAGAAAACAAAGAAGGAGAAAATGACCATCATGACCAAGAAAGAGTGATGTTAAGTCTCTCTAGTTCCCTTGAGGAAAAAGATAATGACTCAAAGAGTCGGCAAAACATGAGCCAAAAAGAGAAAAATGGAGTGCTTAACGAAAGATGAACCCGTTTTATTCCAACATTCTCTACCCTTATCCAAAGGCCTTCGTTACATACCGCAAAAACCCTACGTGATTTCAAGCTGAGTGAACTTGCATTAGTGATGATTTACATGAGGGGCAAGCATATGGTACTTAGAGTCGTACTTGTGATATTTCTTTGAGAGAGATGAGCAAACTTTTCACAAATCCTTTTATTGAGTTCTACATTCTTAAGTGACATATGTTAATGGAGAGTAGAGGAGGAGGAGGAGGAGTTTTGGATCCACAATGACCTACATGAAAGAGCGAGCCTCCTTGATGAATAAAGTCAACTCTTGATGCTCTAGTGTCACATTAGAACTATTGTACTTGAAAAGTCAAATCATTGCCTTGTTGATAATTCATAAATGTTGTGGGTAATTGTTGGTCCCAATTAATGTGTGTTTGATTCACCTTAGGCAAGCTGAAATAGCTCTTTTCTTGTGGAAGTGGGAATTACCTTATTTGATTGAGGACAAGCAAAAGCTTAAGTTTGGGGGAGTTGATATTTGACTACTTATTTGCACTCTTTTACTTTCGTTTTAGCTCAAAATTGCTTAAAGGTATTCCCGAAAATTGATGAAATGTGCTTACTTGTAGGAGTGTTGGAATATGAGTCAAAGAGATGAAAATCAACTCAAGAAGGAGTAATTTTGGACAAGGACTAAAACAAAGCAAAAAGAGCAAAATGCGGACTGCACAATATTGAGTGCGGCCGCAGACCAAGAAGAAGCCTCTGACAAATTTCCTTTGCAAAGTGCGGACCGCAAAATTATAGTGCGATCCCAGAAGATGAGGTTCATAGAGATGGGATTCTGGGACCATGAAGAAGTGCGGACCGCACCATTATTGTGCGGTCGCAGAATTCAAAAGTGCGGCCGCACTCAGAAATGTGCGGTCCGCAGAAGTCTCTCATATCAAGCTCAAGTTCAAGAGTGCGGCCGCACTCAGAAATGTGCGGTCCGCAGAATCTGAAGAAGTGCAGCTGCAACCAAGAATTGTGCGGCCAAAAAAGTCCATCCTGTCAAGCCAGCTTCAAAGTGCCGACCGCATACAGAATTGTGCGGTCGGAGAACCTCCGCATGGACAATTTTGTCCGATAATTTCAACTGTATATAAATAGTCTTTTTTTTCAAAATTAGGTTAAGTTTGAACACCAGAAAATAGATAGTCGTTTTTCCTTTACTACTTTGGGTAACTTTTGAAATAGTTTACAATTTTAACATTGGATTTTCTTCCCTTTATCATCTAATATGAGTTTAATCTCCTTTTCTTCTTTAATTTCTTTATTTTTATCTATGAGTAACTAAATTTCTTGCTAGGGTTGTGACCTAACCTAGTGTGGGTACGTAATGGAGGTTTGATTTAGGGCTTGTTTATGGTTGGGTGTGTGATATTTAGCATGGTTCTTGCTTTAATTGTAGAATTAATGATTGGAAACATTGGTTCAAGCCTATTTGACTTAGTCTCTACTTGAGAAAGAGAGATTGAGTCTAGGAAAACTTGGCTAACAAGAAATTAGGATGAACTCAAGAAATTGATAGTCCCAATTGATAGGTTGAATCTAGAGATAGTAAAACCTTGAGCATATATCAACGGATTTGTGAATTAGCGATTTTGGACTTGGGAAAGCCAAATTGCTCAAAATCACTCTATTACCGAGAGGTATATAGTGGGTAATTGCGTGTTGATTTCTATATTACACCCCGACCAACGAAACTCGCTCTAGGGACCACAACCCGTTAGGCAACCACCTAGGTAGAAGTCATAGCCCTAGACCTTTTACATATTTGAAAAACAACCACAAAAATATTATTTTCTAGTTTCATAGTTTACATTTCCAAACAATAGCTTAATTTAGAAGTAGATAAAAATAACAAAGTTTGTGGAAGTGCATTTTGGGCACATCATACCCTTAGTCCGAATATATACATAATCCCATCTACGCTCCCTGTGGATTAGATCCCGACTCTTAGTTGGGTAATTATAATTGCATCGACCGCGTCACTATCCCAATTTGAGGTGTGAACGTGGGCGACATCACCCCTACACTAAAAAAGGTGTGATTATAAAGTATTATGTTATTGATATGGGCTAGTTGTATCACAAACATTATTTGCACTTGACTGGGACGCAAGAAATCCTTGTTACAAATCATTTTAAATGGTTCTGGCAGCCAATAATGCTTAGAAGGCACAGGTTGGAAGTGGCCGTTATAGGTGTTTGTGTATGCAGCCATACTATATTATTTATCAACATACCTCATCGCTGCAAACCCGGCATGTTGAAAGTACTTCATAGCATATGAGTATGGCAAGTGATAAATCGACCATTTACCACATGAACATAATCGGGTGGATTCATTGATGGTATGGGTATTATTACTGTGGATTTGATGCAAATCAGTGCGAACTTCAAAAATATTTTGATTGCTGCAATATTGAAAATATGTATGCCACCGTGCCCGCTTCCTATATCTCTCAAATCATTTCATTAGTTGTGGCATAAATTGAACACTCCTTTCCAACAAGGATGATGTACTGCGGAATCTTTCAACAAACCTCTCCACCAGCTGCTTGAATGCCATCTATACCATGACAGTGATAGGTAATCCACGGGCAGACTTCAACAACCCATTGAAAGACTGACGCATTTGTAGTCAAATTTCCCTATATTATTGTGAGACCCCATGTTTTTTCTTTTTCTCTTACGTAATATACGTAATGTGGCGCGGTTATATTAGGTATATATGATTAGGTGTAGCACACTGGGAGAATAAGAACCGCTACTTCTGAAACAGCTAGATAGATAAGCAACCTTTCCCCATCTTTTAGTTTTGCGAGCAACGGTGGATTTGACAGGTATGCCTTCAAGTTTTTGAGTGCTTGTTAACACTCCTCAGACCATTCGAACTGATCTTGCTTTTTAAGAGCTGAAAAGAATTTAAAACATTTTTCTGATGACTTGGAAATAAATCTTCCCAAGGCTGCAATTCTTCCCGTTAGTCTCTACACCTCTTTCTTATTTGTAAGTATGCCAGAAATTTCTTCAATGGTTTTAATCTGCGTGGGATTTACTTCAATACCATGGTTAGAAACAAGAAAACCCAAAAACTTACCTGATGAAATGCCAAATGCACATTTCTCATGATTTAGCTTCATATTGAATTTTCGTAAGATCAGAAATGTATCAGACAAGTGCGGTATATGATCCCCTGATTGTTGATATTTGACAAGCATATCATCTATGTAGACTTCCATAGTTTTTCTTAAATATTCCTGGAACATTTTGGTCACCAACCTTTGATACGTGGCACCAGCGTTTTGAGGGCAAAAGGCATTACTTTGTAACAGTAAGTCCTCTTGTCCGTTATAAATAAAGTTTTTTCCTCATCTAGGGGATCCATTTTGATCTGATTATACCCTGAATACGCATCTAACAAGCTTAACAATTCATGTCCTGTAGTAGCATCAATTAGTTGATATATATGCGGTAACGGAAAAGAATCTTTAAGACAAGCTTTGTTAAGGTCGGTGTAGTCTACACAAACTCGCCATTTGCCATTCTTTTTTGGTACTACTACAGTATTATCTAACCAATTATGATACTTTACCTCGCGGATAGACCCAATTTTTAAATGTTTTTGGACCTCATCTTGAATCACCTGATTTTTGAAAGACCCCTGCTTTCTCTTAATTGGTTTGATAGGTGGATACGATGGATCTTCATTTAACTTGTGAGTCATTACTTCTGGGGGTATTCATGTCATATCAAAATGGGACCAGGTAAAGCAATCCACGTTAGTTTTCAAAAATTCAATCAACTTACTTTTCATTTCGTGGCTTAAGTTGGCTCCAATGTAGACTTTCTTTTCAGGCCATTGTGTGAATAGCTCTACAGCTTCCAACTTTTCAATCGTCATTTTGATATTTTCATTTTCTTCCGGTTCTTGGATGGAATCGGGCCTTGAGTCCACATCTGCTCGCCCATGTTTAGTTGAGGCTTGTGTCATAGTATCCTCAACTGGATTCTGTAATTGCTATTTTTCTTCGTTTTTTGTTCTTGAATCTGCTACAGAGTTGATGCTCCTGGATGTTTGTTGATCCCCGTGGATTTGACGTATTCCCCATGGTGATGGGAATTTAATAACTTGATGTAAGGTAGACGGCACAACATCCATCTCATGAATCCACGGTTTTCCGAGAATCATATTGTAAGCCATTTCCATCTCCACCACCTGAAACTTCATATCTTTGACAACTACTTTTGCGAATGTTGTAAGTACTACCTCCCCTTTTGTCACAACGCTTGAATTGTCAAAGACAGATAAAGTATGTGCCTTAGGTACTAGCTTATCTTCAGCTTGCATCTCGTTTAATACTCTTAGCAAAATGATGTTCACGGAACTACCTAGATCAATCAAAACTCGTTTCACATTAGTATCATGCATCGTTGTGTGGAGTTAGCACGCTGTCTGCATCTGCATCATCAAATGTAATACTTTCTTCCTCCAAAACATGTCGAATCCACTTCCCGTGTGTAACTGTAACTTTTGAAACTTTCTTGGCCGCCGTATATGTCGCACCGTTAATTTCTTCGCCCCCGCTTATAACATTAACGGTCCTTTTTGGAGACAGAGGTTTAGGGGGCTCCTGCCTGTTCTTCATGTATGATTGCTTACCTTTTTCACTAAATAGTTCGGTAAGATACCCTTGCTTTAATAAATGGTCTACTTCACCTTGTAAAAATCTACAATCTGCCATTTTATGACTATGATCGTTGTGAAACTCGCACCAGTGATCAGGATTACACCTATTTGGATTTGATCTCATTTCCTTTGGCCACCGCACCTTATCACCCATGCTTCTTAATACTGCTACTAACTCTGAAGTGCTGACATTGAAATTGTAACTGCCAAATCTTGCCTTCAAGCTTCTATCATCATCTCGCATCTCTCGTGCGTTTCGATCGTTTCCAAACCTTGATGATGAACCCGACTCTCTATTTCTCTATCTATGATCATACCTTGAATTGTCCTGCTTTGAACGTGAGTCTTTTCCTACTGGGCCCATGTAGGGTTCGTATCTGTTTTTACCGGACCTTTTTTCGGTTTCAGCACGTCTCGAACTCACTTTCTCCTCTTTCTGAGACCGGGAGATGGTATCTTCTTCTATCCTTAACTTCGTGTTGTATCTATTGTAAACATCATTCTAGGTTGTTGCTAGAAATTCACGTAGACTTTCCTTGAGTCGTCTCGTGGCTTCTGAGCTTTTCTTATTCAAATTACTAGCAAAAGCCATAGCTGCCCAGTTATCAGGTACGCGTGGTAACGTCATCCTTTCACGTTGGAATCTATCCACGAATTCTCTAAGAAGCTCGAAATCTCCTAGCTTTATTTTGAAAATATCTTCCATTCTTTTTTTGACTTTTTGAGATCCTGAATGCGCTTTGATAAATGAATCTGCAAGCTCAACTAACGAATTTATAGAATTTTCAGGTAAGAGAGAATACCATGTCAATGCTCCCTTGGTGAGTGTTTCACCGAATTTCTTGACCAATAATGATTCAATTTCTTGTTTGGTTAAGTCGTTGCCTTTCACACCAGTTATGAACGCAGTCACGTGGTCTCGTGGATCAGTTGTGCCATCATATTTTGGAATATCAGGCATCTTGAACTTCTTCGGAATCGGCACAAGAGCAGCACTGGGCTTCCAAGGTTGTTGTGAATATTTATCTATATCTATTCCTTTGATCACAGGCGATACTCCAAGTATTTTCTCTATGAGATCGCTTTGCTCCTTGAGCTGTTTCTGCAAGGTTAAAACTAAATTTTGTAAATCAGAATTAACTGTATATCCTGTTTCGCCATCACGAGACTCGCTGGGAGTTCCACTACTACTTGAATTAATGAGCCCAGAACGTGGGTTTTCCAAAGTATTGTGATTCGGAGTTGGTGTTGGTGGTGCAACTGGTAACTACCTGGTAAAAGCTCGGAGAGCATTATTGACTTTTTGAGCAATTAGTTTCTTCAGAGCATCATCGAGTGCTTGTTCGTTCGCAACTCTGTCATTTTGATTTGCCTCAGATCCGTTTTGGTTCGCAACTCCATTATTTGCTTCAGAGCCATCTGGAGTCCCCTCTCGTGACTGTCGTGTGAATCATGCGGCGAGGGAGGTGGGGTCCTGGCATCCGCATCAATCACTTGATGTTGTGGATCTTGGAGTCGTAAATTGTGTTGGTTATTGTCGTTGACATTCGATATGGTAAGTTTTTGATGAAAGAATTGATTAAGAAAGCAAACGATTATCAGATTTCTGGTAACTGAACTAATTTGTTTAACCAAAAATCGGGATTTCGGCCAAAGCTTATTTTAGAAGAACTCGAGCTAATAGAAATAAGAATAATTGATAAATAACAGCTGAATATAAAGCAAAGTAAATCAATATATTCTAATAGTATTTCGTGTCCTTACAAATGATCAGTCTTCTCCTTTTATAGCTATCTCTAGGTAATACGTTTTGTTTCTATCATAATAGAGCCATTATTGATAATTAATGGCATTTAATGTAACGTTATAATTGGTAATCATATTTGATTCAATACAGATTCCCTAATGTTTTCCATATTTAATGCCTATTAATTACTGACAATACATATCTATACCTTTTTTTGCTATCAGATTCATTCTCTTAATATGACCTTCGAACATTAAGAGGTTCGAGCATCTATCCTTCCAGTTTTTTCTTGAACCTCTGCCCGTGCCCGTTGAAGCTCGTGCCTTTTTAATTATTCTTTGCTAACTGTCATCCTTTGACCAGTTCACGTGTCATGACATGTCACCTTACAATCAATTCTATATATGAACTTAATTTTTCCCAATACAAAAGTAGACTTAAAATAAGAAATTGGTGCAAGTGCTGCTGCAGGCTTCAATAATATTTATACCTTTTTGCTTGCTTTTTTAAAGGTTTTTTTTAACAAGTTCGGGTATTGCTTTCTCATTTTTGAATAAATTTTTTCAATGAAGATGTACAACCAACAAAACATTTTTCCTCGGTTTTTCTTTTTCCTCAGTAACTCTAAAGATTTTGATTTCTCACACAATAATAATTGATGTTTATTAGGAGTGTACATAGGTCAGGTTGGTTCGGATTCTGCAATTAACAAATCAAATCAATTGTGTCGGGTTATTAAATCTAAAGACCAAACCAAACCAATAAAACTCGGGTTTTTCAAACTTGGGTTCTAAATTATTGCAAAAACAAAGATAGATATTCAATACATTGTCGTTCGTAGTATTGAATTGAATGTCTTTTGTTAGCATTAGTATTGATTTGATTTTGGTTTGGGCTTTTGTTAGCATTATTTAAGTTACTAATATTAATAGTTATAAAACTTATTGGGACATTCAAAATTCTAAGTCCAACCTTGAAATAATACCTTAAAAGATAAAATTATGAAAAAGTTTAAGAAATATTTATAAATTACATCACAATAAATATATTTATATCTTAAATATATCTAAAATTTCTATTTATGTAATGTCGGGTTGGTTTGGTTTCGGTTTGACTTTCTTTAGTTAAAACCAAACCAAACCAATTATGGTCGGGTTTTTTTTTCAACACCAAATCAAATCAAACCAAACTATAGTCGGGCTTTTTTTACGGTTTGACTCAGATTATCGGGTTGGTGCGGTTTGTCGGTTTCCTTTGTACACCCCTAATGTTTATTATTGTGTAATAGTGTCTGTTTGGAGTTAGTGATGAGCAATAAAGACCGAGAAAGGTTTAAATAGAAAGAGGTCGTTATTTTTATTGCTTGCTCAACACTGATGAAATTTGTGAAAACTGGGAAAGAGTGAGAGGAACAATGGCACAGACCATAGAGTATTTAGCCAGTTTAAGAATACATCCATACATCTCTATAACGGCATCCCTATATAACATTCATTCACTATAAAAGCCTAGTTTTTCTCAGAACCGATTTTTTATGTTATATTTTACCTCTATATAACAATATTCTGCCTATAACAACAACATCCATCTTTATGGCAGTACACTTTTTATAAAATTACCCCTCTATAACAACCATGCATATTTTCTAAGATTATTACTAATAATAATTCCAAATATTTAAGCAAATATTTTTAACTTTAATGTACAACTTATAATAACTATATATATTATCTTAAGGATAGTAGTATGTTCCATGAACATATGCGCACCAAATATTTTTATAATTAAATATCCACAAATGATATATCTTGAATTAGAAAAATGCCAAAAGATACTTAAAAGATCTATTTATACTTTTTGAAGATATGCATATCATTCTTTTTTTATTTGAAGATGTACACATGATATATCTTATAGTGAAAAATTACCAACAATATGTAAACGTAATCTAATCGTATTTTTTAATTGTGTGCCTTAGAGTTTAAATATTTGTGCGTTTAGTTAAGAATTTTTTTAATAATGTATTAGATTTCTTTAGCATTTAATTCGTGAAATATTTATATCTTTTGAGATTTTGAATTTAAATATTTTATTAATCTTTTATATATAATATTATAAAAGAAAAATAATTAGTTTTTGGATAATTTTTGTCTATAACAGTCAAAATATATTTAAATGTCAATGTTATTATAGGTATAAACAACCATTCACTATAAAAGCCGAATTTTTTTAGAACAAACGATGTTGTTATGGAAGGTTGTGACTGTAATCGTACGTTTCTAACAATAGCAATTTTAAGAGATCCTCTTAATTACTCTTCTTTGCTACTCGGCCACTCCATTTCTTATGAATTTAATATATACTGAATGTGGTATTTATTTGGAATGTGAAATATATTTTATAATTTTTGTTTGTTTATACATATTTAAACCACTATGATTTAGGGAATCGTACTATTTTTGTAATTTTTGTGTTGCGCCTTTAATACCTTCCCTCGCTTCTTATTCTTTCTCTACTAGCTTCTTTTCTTTTTTCATTTCAAATGTTTTTCGTGCTTACTAGATTTTTTTCATTAACTTTGTTAATTATTTTATTTCTTCTTTATTAATTCCAATGTGATAATCTGTTTAGATTAGTAAATGAAAGAAAACAAGGAACTAAACGAGTAAATTGATAAGATAGCGAAGAGGAGAAAGAAGTAGGAAGGGGGAAAATTGATGTCAAGAACTTATATGGACATAGAATACAAATTATTCACAAATATAACTCACACATAAGATACAAGTTAATCACAAATGTATTTACAGAACCTATACTTCCTCACTTTCTCCTTTTATAACCTTTTCATTTAGAGTATTTCTCAAAAAGAAAGATGATTGGACTTTCAGTTTAAACTTTTGGAGGATTCTCTCTTCCTGGCCATTTTTTTTATTGATGAAGTTCTATGTTGGATTTGTAGGAGAATTTTCAATAGAAAATAACATAATTTTTGAATTTGCACAATTTCGGTATAATTTGATGATTTTGTCAATAAAAAGATTATGTTATAACGAAGGCGTGATCGATTATGGGATGTTACAAAGTGAGAAGAAGAAAGAAGCGGAATATCGACTTTTTCTTATTGAAAATAAATGGGTAGAGAAGTATGAAAGTGAAACGGAGGGAAAATACAAAGAAAAACGATAAAAAAGAAAGAAAAGCAAGGAAATAATTTTAATTGATTTTCGTATATTTAAGGCAAAGGGTTCTGGTTTTGTGCTATTTTCCCCTTCCTTAATTCTTCTTTGTTCTTTTTACTTCTTCTAGATTTCAAACATGGAGAAAAGTTTGAAAGTTATAAAATTTAACTCTATAATGGAAGGGAAAAAGTTACATACTTATATACATGTAAAGTTTATGCCTTACCCACATAGAGATCAATTTTTCTTGAAATCCATTTCTTCCTGTATATGCTTTTTAAAGAAAAAAATTAGCTTCACCTATACTATTATGCGAAAATCACAATTTGAGGAAAGCACACAAGCAAGTGTTAATCAAATTCATTTGAATTGAAAATAGTATTTCTAATATTTACATTATAAAATACATGTATTACTCCGAAACTATTAGAAAATTATTTGTAAATTCACTAAGGTCTTTTATTACCGCGTGAAACATGGTCAAATTCACTAGTTTGAATATAATTACGCTTACAAACTCTGTAGTCTTAATTATGCTAGCACAAAAGTCCTATCACGTGTCTATCTGCTAGCTTCCCTTGTCTTTTATTTGCTTTAAATCAACTGCGTAATTAAGTGTAACGACCCGACGGGTTGTTTTGAGCATTTGCACTTCGCTCAGCTGTTTGAGGGCACGAGTAGCTCCGTATGATGTATTATGACTTATGTGAATCGTCGGTTTTGGTTTTTCAGATTATTCGGAATTGATTTGGAAGAATGATTCTCAGCTTGAAGCTTTAAATTTGAAAACTTTAATCATGTTTTGACTTTTAAGTATTTGACCTCGGATTGGATTTCTGATGGTTCTGTTTGGACTTAGGAGCGCGTCCGAATCGTGATTTGGAGGTCCATAGTGGAATTTGACTTGAAATGGCAAAAGTTGGAATTTTTGGAAAGTTTGACCGGGAGTGAACTTTATAATATCGGGGTCGGATTTCGATTTCAGAAGTTGGAGCAGGTCTGTAATGTCAAATGTGACTCATGTGTAAAATTAGAGGTCAATCCGGCGTGATTTGATAGGTTTCAGCATCAGTTGTGGAAGTTGAAGTTTCAATGTCAGGACCCAAAATCCACTAAGGGTCGTGATGGCGCCGGACACCACTGTCAGGCAAGCCAACCAAAAATACTTAATTAAACTCAAATTTTAGTGCTTGTTGAAATCATTTTTCCTTATACATTTAAATAATAAATAATAAAATTTACAGAAATAAACATGGAATCTTTAACAAACTTAATATTAGATAATCCAAAAATCATCCCAGAACCCGGTGTCACAAGTGCATGAGCTATTTCTAGGAAGCAATACAATACAAAAACCGTCTGGAATACAATGGACAGAAAGTAAATACAATACGCTGAAAGAGACTATACTAGCTGTGGGTCGCCTCGAGAAATGTAGCTCACCTAGTCCCCGCATCATCCACGCTGCTACGCCCAGTAGGCTACTAGAAGTATATGTGCATGTGCAACAAAAATGCACAGCAAGTGTAGTATGAGTACGAAAACAACGTGTGCTCAGCAAGTATCCCGTCTAATCTCGAAGAAGTAGAGACGAGAGGTCGACTACGACACTTGCTAGTAGTCCAATAATAATATGGTGAAGATGCGAGGAAATCATGGATTTATCTAGGAATTTTAACTCATGAAACCGGAAAAACAGGTAACACCTTCTCAAATAATAAGGAAATTTCCAAGATTTACTTTTCATTATCTTTATCAATTTATATCGGGCCATGAAAGGCAATATCAACATTTAAAACTCTCAGGCACGCAATACAAGCATGCGCAGATCATGCCGAGGACGTACGACCCGATCCAACAGAAAATAAATTGTGCACTGTCGAGGGTCGAACGGCGTGAACCATAGATGCATCTATTTAATCAACCGAGGCGTTCGGTCCGTTCCAAAAATAAACACATACAGACAATAAATCAAGAAGTCAACACGGAGCAATTATCCAAAGGAAGCCAATTCCCTTTTAACCATTTAAGAAAATGAAGTTTAATTTGTTTAGAAATTCAATTACTAATTCGATGTGATTTAAGCAATTCAAGCTATTAATAAGTTTACAAATAATCCAAGTATAGTATGCTTTTGGGTTTTAGACTACCTGAACAATAGCATAATAGTAGCTACGCTCGGACTCTCGTCACCTCGTGTGTACGTAGCCCCCACAAATAGGAGCACATAACCAATTAACTCACCTATGGGGACAATTCCCTCTTACAAGATTGGAAAGGAGACTCACCCCGCTCTAAAGATCCATAACCGGCATTCCATGCTCTTCCGAAGACTCGAATCGATGCAAAAATACTCCAAAGCTAGCCAATAATTATGCAATTCCATTAATATATGTTCAATTACACATTATAATCCAATTTATAGTAATTCCTAACGCCGATTGAAAAGTTGACAAAATTGCCCTCGGGCCCACGTACCCGGATTCCGAAATTTTTCGAAGATAAAGTTTACCCATGAACTCACGAACTCAAAAATATGATTTTCTCTTAATTCCATACCCAAAATTGTGGTCAAAATCCAAGAATACTAATTTCCTAGGTTTTCCCTCAAACCCCAAGTTTCTACAAAATTCCATGCTCAAATCCATATGTAATCAATATATTTAACTTAGATAGGTAGGGATAGCTTACCTTGTCGTTGATGATGAAAAACCCCACTTGAAGCTCTCCAAAATCGCCCATGCCAAATGGAAAATGGGAGAAGAATGGCCAAATCCCGACTTTAAAACAAAGCACTGCCTCTAGCACTTTCCGTACCTGCGGTCTCTTGACTGCTTCTGCAGTTCCGCAGGTGCGGTTCAAATACCGCTTCTGCGGTTCCTCACCAAGCTGCCCTTTTCCATTTTTGTGTCCTCCCCACCGCAGGTGCGGTCCCGCATCTGCGGCAAAACGACCGCATCTGCGATCCCAGCTCTCCTCCACCAATACCGCATATGCGGCTCTTCTGGCCGCTTCTGTGGCTCCGCACCTGCGGCTCAATTCTCGCAAGTGCGGTTATGACAGCAACCTGCAACTTCAGCCTTCCGAAAATTTCATTTTTGATTCGTTAACCATCTGAAATCCACCTGAGGCCCTCTGGACCCCAACCAATCATACCATCCAGTCCCAAAACACATTACGGACTTGCTCGAAGCCTCAAATCATATCAAGCAATGGAAAACCCACGAATCGACCTCCAATCTAAGCCTTATGAACTTTAGAATTTCAAACTTCTACTTTCGATATTTAAACCTATCAAATCACGTCCGATTGACTTCAAATTTTGCACGCAAGTCATATTCAACATTACGGACCTACTCCAACTTTTGGAATCGGGTTCCGACCCCAATGTCAAAAAGTCCACTTCAGGTCAAACTTCTCAAAAACCTTCAAATTCTATCTTTAGCCAAATGACTTCAAAATGACCTACAGAGCTCTGAATTCACTTCCGATCGCGCTCCCAACTCCAGAATCACCATACGGAGCTACTCCCAGACTCGGAATCCCAAACGAACATCGATAACACTGAAATGCTCTTCAACCCAATCTTATGAAATTTCTTCCAAAATGCTGACTTCCACAATAGGCACCAAAATACTCCCGGGTTATCCAAAACCCGGCTCAGGCATACGTCCAAGTCTGAAATCGCCATACGGACCCACTGGAACCTTCAAATTCCGATTCTGAGGTTGTTTACTCTGAAATCCAATCTTAGTTAATTCTTTTAACTTAACGCTTCCGAAATGAGAATTCTCTTTCCAAATCAACTCCGAACTACCCGAAATGCAATTTTGACTATGTGCATAAGTCATAATACCTGAAGTGGTGCTTCTCATGGCCTCAAACCGCTTAACGACGCGCTAGATCTCAAAACAATGGGTCGGGTCGTTACATTCTCTCTCACTTAAACATACGTTCGTCCTAGAACATGCTAAGAACTGCACTGGAGTTGTCCGAAATCACTATTTAACGCCTCGAGCACCAACCCGTGCTACCACAACTCAGCTGTGCACCCTAGCCCGATCAATCCGAAGATATCCTTTCTCACTTAAGCAAATAAGCCTTAGAGCCCAATTCCATCATTCGGAATTCTCTGCCAGGCCTGTTTCCAACATACGAACACCGTATCAACCACCACATGATGCACTAGAACATGACTGCATACCTTCGTTGAATCCATACCTTGCACCGCTTTATTCATGGGGACACAATAACATCCTCTAAGCACAATAGTCGAAATTCCAAGAATCTGATACTCTCATTGCACCTCATGACATACATAGGTCTTGCTCTAACTCTTACAATACCGCCACGACGGACGAGATGTGTAGAGATTCATACCAACTGCCGAGTCAACCAATCATTGAGTCTATACTTCTGACAAGAACCATCACCTCATTCTGAACTGAATAAAGATATTTGCTCCTTAATATACTTCATATAATCAGATTGCACTGAGCTATGCTAATAACTTTTCAAAGGTCCATAATAACCCCCCTTTTCTCGTAACACACAAGATCAACCGTCATAACTGGAGAAATCCTCCATAGTCCAGTACTCAATAAATCGAGTGCCCTCCAGACATAAGTTCTCAAATTAATGATATCACCACGATCTTCATACTTGGTTTAAATTCTTCAACCAATCAAGTGGCTACATGCCACACTTATACAACCTTCATGTGGGCACGCTCCCATAACCTTCCGTAATAGATAACAGGTCTGTACACCCAAACCACCGGCCGCACTAACGCTGAAAAGCGATCAAGACTTCCTTAACCAGGATGCAAAGCCTTTTTCACAAAACACCAATCTCAGGTGACGCTGAAGACAATACCCACTTACTTTAGACATCGAAACTCCTTTACTGCTCGTCCGAGCTCGTGACATCCTTGTCAACACCGAACTACAAACTTGATCCTTACTACAATTTCCATACCACTCATTGCACCCAACGTGACAATATACGATAGAACACGATTTTCATCATAACTCCGGAATCACTAATAGACTAACACTTCATCATATAAAAACTTTTCACTTAACTCACTTCAGGAGAACCATAGCAACACACAGGCGAATTCTCATAACCGTAGAATACGCAAATCTCTAAGTAGTGGTCTAAGCCACCATAGCCCTTCTGGGATCTGCCTAAACATAACAGGCCATAAAGTAGAATACTCTTGAATAACATCAATTATGGCGGTCGACAGGCCTCACACATACCGCCACAAATCACATGCATAACTTGATCACGCTGAAGGAACTGATCTCTACCACCAATATGCCAACTCAACTATGGATAACCAATCTATCTTCTTTCGATTTACCCTGATTGCTTTAGAAATAATAATAACTCCATTCAATATATAACACACTCCATCTACACTCATCCCGATTGACCTTGAATTACAAGACCATGTTGTCTCAAATCTCACGAATCATTTCATATTTCTCAAATGCTACACTGTAAGTCAAGACATCATAGAACATTCTGGGCCTCTTTTCATAAGCTGCTACAAAGCTTGAATCTTAACCGTACCTATAGGCTCGAAATCATTAGGCTCCACACTTTACCTCTTTGTATCCACTAGGACCGTTGTTGAGAGCCACCCGCTCTGACTAGACCTCGAATATAATCTACTCCATGAATCTTCTAACACATGAATACCTTCTCGACGAAGCACACAACAGAATCATTTTCCTTGAAACCCGCATCTATACAAGGCATAAATCCTGAATCCTTCCCCAAGTCTGAACATGAGCCAACAAGGCCAACCATAGCACCATTTAACAATCCCTTGCTCAGGTTACCACTTATGTTCTTTTCCCGTAGCTGAAATAACCCACAATATGCTAATAACCAGAAACTTCGCAAGTAGTTAACCATACAACCCAATCATAGGCGGTGGGACTCTCCCACTTAGTTTGAAGCCACTATTATATAACTCTGGAATTCACCAGGATTCTTCATCTCTTATTGACATAGCCTTATGCAATCAACCGCGAAAATTCTCGAAATCCTTCTGTAAGACCCCTTTTTATACTTTGAATCATCAACCACATTCGCATGACCAATCTCTTTGCTGTATAACCAACAGAATTCTTCACAGAAGCCCCGCCAACCACGCGACCGCTAACCTGCTCACAGGGAATAACCCATCTGTGGGAAATCACTTCTAGACATCTTCCAACATTGCTGCACGGGGTACAACCACTACTACATCAATAACCCACCTTGAGTCTGAGCTCACTCTCTAGTTGCACAAGTCCATTCACCCCTCGTGGACATCAATTAAATTTGCGGCAACATCCTTCCAATTCAAAGTTATGTTGTATCCTTCTTCTTTTCTAGCAGCACCTTCCAGTTATATCAAATCTCCTGCCGCATAATAGCCCATGCTCCAAATTAAATCTGTAGACCCCAATCACCAAATCACTAAAATTCCCAAATCGTTCCAACTCTCCTTAAGGTGCATAATCATCCTACCACCAAGCCCATATGCAACTCCGCCACTCTCCCACTTTGGGCAAACTCGCTTCTTTAATCAACTACTCGACCTGCGCTTCTTATACTTGGCCTTCTAGAAGTTTTAAACACCGCCTGACACTTCCCACCTATCCTTCCTCATACTTTGCTGCTCAATTGTTGCCTTAAATAAAATCTATCTTCGTAGCACTTGAACCCACAAATCGCTACTAACTTAAAACCTTTCTGAAGATCATCTTTCTCGAGCCTTCAACACTAGGAACATCGATTCCATCCTGAACCACTGCACCCCGCGCTCTCTAACCGTCGCTTCTTCAATATTGACCCGCAATATCCTGCTCCAAAGGCAATTGTAGAAGATCATAACACCGACTAACTTAGTACATTCAATAAGGACAACGACACCTCATCATAGGAGAAAACTCCACCACACTCGCAAATACCGAGTCTCGTTACCCCATCAACCCAAACCTGAACACTCTCAGCCTGATTGTCTTTCCCCTGCCGAGAATAAAATACCGGATCTCTAGATCATGCACTGAGTAAACCTCCCTTTAAGTCATTCACTGCCCCGACACGTAGGCAAACATCCTACCATCATAACAATACTGCAGAACAATCATTCATAAGAATCATGGCAACTTGCGCCTAGCCTCAGAGCTCTCAGAAGTACTGCTACTAAGCTGAAACAATAGAATATCCTTCCACAAGGCGACGATAATAGCTCAAACAACCCCACAGGGAGAAACACCCCACACCACATTCATAATACCATTACAATCCTTAAATTCTTGATTTATAACAAGCAGTTCATGTCGAGTAAGATTGAGTAGAAAGGAAAGAAGGGCCTAAGCCTCAAAGAATCAAATCACACGATGAGGAATCAAGAAGGGAAGTACTCCAAACAGTCATGTAGCCTCCTGAAGATAAGTATAGACATCTCCATACCGATCCGCGAGACTCTACTAGACTTGTTCATGACTCGTGAGACCTAAGAGAACCTAGTGATTTGATACCATGTTGTCAGGACCCAAAATCCACTAAGGGTCGTTATGGCACCAGACACCACTGTCAGGCAAGCCAACCAAAAATACTTAATTAAATTCAAATTTTAGTACTTGTTGAAATCATTTTTCCTTATACATTTAAATAATAAATAATAAAATTTACAGAAATAACCAAGGAGTCTTTAACAAACTTAATATTGGATAATCTAAAAATCATCCCAGAACCCGGTGTCACAAGTGCATGAGCTATTTCTAGGAAGCAATAAAATACAACAACCGTCCGGAATACAATGGACAGAAAGTAAATACAATATGCTGAAAGAGACTATACTAGCTGCGGGTCACCTAGAGAAATGCAGCTCACCTAGTCCCCGCATCATCCACGTTGTTACGCCCAGTAGGCCACTAGAAGTACATGTGCTTGTGAAACAAAAATGCACAGCAAGTGTAGCATGAGTACGAAAACAACGTGTACTTAGCAAGTATCCCGTCTAATCTCAAAGAAGGAGAGATGAGAGGTCGACTCCGATACTTGCTAGTGGTCCAATAATAATATGGTGAAGATGTGAGGAAAACATGGATTTATCTAGGAATTTTAACTCATGAAGCCGGAAAAACAGGTAACACCTTTTCAAACAATAAGGAAATTTCTAAGATTTACTTTTCATTATCTTTATCAATTTATATCGGGCCATGAAAGGCAATATCAACATTTAAAACTCTAAAGCACGCAATACAAGCATGCGCAGATCATGCTGAGGACGTACGGTCCGATCCAACAAAAACAAAATTGTGCACTGCCGAGGGCCAAACAACACGAACCATTGATGTATCTATTTAATCTACCGAGGCGTTCGACCCGTTCCAAAAATAAACACACACAGACAGTAAATCAAGAAGTCAACACGTAGCAATTATCCAAAGGGAGCCAATCCTCTTTTAACCATTTAAGAAAATGAAGTTAAATCTGTTTAGAAATTCAATTACTAATTCGATGTGATTTAAGCAATTCAAGTTATCAATAAGTTTACAAATAATCCAATTATAGCATGCTTTTAGATCCTAGACTACCCGGACAATAGCATAATAGTAGCTACGCACGGACTCTCGTCACCTTGTACATATGTAGCCCCCACAAATAGGAGAACATAACCAATTAACTCACCTATGGAGACAATTCCCTCTTACAAGGTTAGAAAGGAGACTCACCCACTCCGAAGATCCATAACCGGCATTCCATGCTCTTCCGAAGACTCGAATCGATGCAAAAATGCTCCAAAGCTAGCCAATAATTATGCAATTCCATTAATATATGTTCAATTACACATTATAATCCAATTTATAGCAATTCCTAACGTCGATTGAAAAGTTCACAAAATTGCCCTCGGGCCCACGTACCCGGATTCCGAAATTTTTCAAAGATAAAGTTTACCCATGAACTCACGAACTCAAATATATGATTTTCTCTTAATTCCATACCCAAAATCGTGGTCAAAATCCAAGAATACTAATTTCCTAGGTTTTCCCTCAAACCCCAAGTTTCTATAAAATTCCATGCTCAAATCCATACATAATCAATATATTTAACTTAGATAGGTAGGGATAGCTTACCTTGTCGTTGATGATGAAAAACCCCACTTGAAGCTCTCCAAAATCGCCCATGCCAAATGGAAAATGGGAGAAGAATGGCCAAATCCCGACTTTAAAACAAAGCACTGCCTCTAGCACTTTCTGTACCTGCGGTCTCTTGACTGCTTTTGCAGTTCCGCAGGTGCGGTTCAAATACCGCTTATGCGGTTCCTCACCAGGCTGCCCTTTTCTGCTTCTGTGTCTTCCCCACCGCAGGTGCAGTCCCGTATCTGCAGCAAAATGACCGCATCTGCGGTCCCAACTCTCCTCCGCCAATACCGCATATGCGGCTCTTCTGGCTGCTTCTGCGGCTCCGCACCTGCGGCTCAATTCTCTCAAGTGCGGTTATGACAGCATCCTGCAACTTCAGCCTTCCGAAAATTTCATTTTCGATTCGTTAACCATCTGAAATCCACCCGAGGCCCTCTGGACCCCAACCAATCATACCATCCAGTCCCAAAACTCATTACGGACTTGCTCGAAGCCTCAAATCATATCAAACAATGGAAAAACCACGAATCAACCTCCAATCCAAGCCTTATGAACTTTAGAATTTCAAACTTCTACTTTCAATGTTTAAACCTATCAAATCATGTCCGATTGACTTCAAATTTTGCATGCAAGTCATATTCAACATTACGAACCTACTCCAACTTTTGGAATCGGATTCTGACCCTGATGTCAAAAAGTCCACTTCAGGTCAAACTTCTCAAAAACCTTCAAATTCTATCTTTAGCCAAATGACTTCAAAATGACCTACAGACCTCTAACTTCCGATCGCACTCCCAACTCCAGAATTACCATACGGAGCTACTCCCACACTCAGGATCATAAAAGGACATCGATAACACTGAAATGCTCTTCAACTCAAACTTATGAAATTTTTTCCAAAATGCTAACTTCCACAATAGGCACCAAAATGCTCCCGGGTTATCCAAAACCCAACCCGAGCATACGCCCAAGTCCGAAATTGCCATACAAACCTATGAAACCTTCAGATGGTGATTCCAATGTCGTTTACTTTGAAATCCAATCTTAGTTAATTCTTTCAACTTAACGTTTCTGAAATGAGAATTCTCTTTCCAAATCAACTCTGAACTATCCGAAATGAAATTCCGACTATGTGCACAAGTCATAATACCTGAAGTGATGCTTCTCATGGCCTCAAACCCCTTAACGATGCACTAGATCTCAAAGCGACCGGTCAGGTCGTTACATTCAAAGTTCAACGATTTCGAATTGAGGATTCGTCATTTCGATGTTGTTATGTGTGTTTTGAGGCCTCGAGTAGGTCTGTGTGATTTTATGTGACTTGTTGGTATATTTGGACGGGGTCCTAAGGGGCTTGGGTGTGTTTCAGACTGATTTTGTATCATTTTCTTCAAAGTTGCTATTGCTGGTTCTGGTGTGACCACACATGCGGTTGGTGTGTGCTGGCATGGTGGTCGCAGAAGTGACAAAGTGATCGCAGTAGTGGAAATAGTACTAGGTGAGGAAGACCACAGAAGCGAATATTTTGGCGCATATGCGGATGCGTAGGTGCGAGGCGATGGAGCGCAGGAGCGAGGTTTTTCACAGGTGCGGATGGTGGCTCGCACCTGCGATGTTGCAGAAGCGGGTATATTGTCCCTAGGTGCGAGGGTCGAGCCCTCAATTGATTCTACAGAAGCGGAGGTTTTGTCGCAAAAGCGACGCTGCAGATGCGACTAATGTGTCCGCAGATGCGAAAGTGCTGGACAGAATGTTAAATACAAGGGTTAGGGATTTTGGCTTCATTTTTACATTTCCAAGTGCGGATTGGGGCAATTTTGGAGCAATTATCATCACACGGATTGGGGTAAGTGTTCTACACTCGGTCTTGGTTATATTTCATGAATCTGTCTTCGATTTTAGCTTTTGGTTGATGAATTGAAAGAGGAAAGTTGGGGATTTTGGCCTAAAGTTTCATAATATGAATTTTTGAGTTTTGAACACCAATTTGGAGTCGGATTTGAGTAAAACTGGTATGGTTGGACTCGTAATTGAATGAGTTATCGGATTGTGTGATTTTGTCGAGTTTCGAGGCGTGGTCCCACGTGTGATTTTTGGGCCGGATTTGGGATTTGACTTAGGATTCAATTTGTATCATTTGTAATTACTTCCTTGGGCTTTATCTGATGTATTTGAGTTTCTTTGGACTAGTGTTGAGTTGTTCGGAGGTCGCTACGCGAGTGATGACATTCTTGGAGCATTGCTTGGCTTACTCGGTGTCAGAATCTGCTTGTTTAAGATAGGTAACTCTTCTAAACTTACTGATGAGGGTATAAAACTCCAAATTATGTGTTATGTGATTGATGTTGAGGTGACGCACATGCTAGGTGATGGGCGTGTGGGCATGCACCCTATGAGTTGTACCTATGGTGTTTCCAGGGCATTGTTTAGTGGCCCACTTTATTGATATTTTGTGTTTTTCACCATGTGATAAAGTAATTGAGCTATACATCATGCTAGATATCATGTTTAGGCTTTATGGTGATATTGTTGGGACCTCTAGCGATCGTTTCTTGTTGTCATATTATTGATTTTATTGATACATCATATCATTATTCATGACATTGTGAGCCCGTGGGTGAGACTGGAGAGATTGATGACTGAGTGAGGCCGAGATGCTGATTATGAGTGGTAGTTATGGGGTCGAGCTGCACGCCGCAGCATATTTTATTGATTTATGACTGAGTGAGGCCGAGGGCGTGATTGATTTTTGCCATGATCTGCTTGTTATAGCATTTGGGGCGAAGGAGCCCCTCCGGAGTCTGCACACCCCCAGTGGGCACGGTTGATTATATTTAGGGATGGATATTCCCTTGGTATAGATATGGATCTTCTCCGTGAGGGTGGATTGGCCTGTTTTCCTCAGTATTGGAGACTGATGTTCAGTGATGTATATATTTCGGGATGGATCTTCCCTGGGCCGCATGGGCCATATATAGTACCGAGTAGTTGAGCATATATATATTATGAGGATGGATTTCCCTGGTCATGGATTTGTCCAAAGTACTTGATACCTGGAGATGGATCTTCTCCATGAGTACCGAGTGGTTGAGTATGATGAGTGGAAAGTATGATATAGTGAGGTTGAGTACTCCGAGAGTGTGAGTACATGATTCATCTATGAGATACATGGCATTGGCATGCATATATGACATACATGCATAGAGACGCATTTTCTTCATGTTGTACGGTATCACGTCATTCATGACATTTTACACACATTGATATGTGGTCATAAAGAGGAATCTCACACTTCTATCTGGAAAGAAAATGAAACATCTTATTTATTGTGAAAAGGATTTTAGAAAAAGAAATATAGCTTTTCAAACTATCTCATATTTCACGACGTTTTCGGTAAAGAATTTGGGGTTTTACTGATATTCATGAAAAACAGAACTATTTTTCGGAAAATAATGTGAAAAAGCTGAGCATCTTATCTTTGAGTTACTTCCTTATTTATATACTCTATGTTGTTATGAATTGTTATTGGCTTTTGGTTTTGGACCCGACCATGTTCCAGCTCGTTATTGCTTTCAACCTAAGGTTAGGTTTGTTACTTTTTGAGTACATGGGGTCGGTTGTACTCATACTGCACTTTCTACACATTGCGTGCAGATGCCGGATGTTTATGTTGCCGCATTCTATGGTTGCTAGATTTGAAGGCGTACCTATGTTCATGCTATAGCTGCCTCTTAATCACGGTAGCCTTAGATTATAAAATAATATTTAATACTTTTCAAACAGAAGATGTAGTTTCTTTATATAAGCTTTGTAAACTCTATTCTTAGAAGCTCATGATTTGTACTACCAGTCTTTGGAAAATCTAATAGATCCAGATAATTTGTTTGTTTAAGTGACTTATTAGAAATATTGAAATTGGATAGTATTTAGTTGTGTTGCCTAGCGGGTTGGGGTTAGGTGCCATCACGACTAGTGGATTTTGGGTCGTGATGGATTGGTATCAGATCTCTAGGTTCATAGGTTCTACAAGCCATGATCAAGTGTCTAGTAGAGTCTTGAAGATTGGTATGATGACGTCCATACCTATCTTTGAGAGGCTACAGGACATTTAGGATATACTTCCCATCTTTCTTTCCTTATCGTGCGGTATCGATTCATCTTGAAGTAAAATCCTTTGAATTTCTTCCATGCATTTGTATGCACACATGAGCGCTAGGTATCAGCTGTGCATCGACGGCTTGTGATTCCATGGAAGAGGTGCGAGATGTAATTTCTGTATGCTGATAATTGCCAGTCTAAAGGACTTGAGGCCGAAATTTTACTGTAGCTTGAGCGTAGAGATGTTGGTTGTGTGAGCACGTGTTTTTAGACTTATATGTCCGGTAGCGTCCCTATGAGTGGAATTTGTGGCTCGATGAACGGTTGGATAGATATATAACAAGTATGATATGACTGCGGAAAGTGTTCAGATTGTTCGAATGTGACAAAAAGAGTTTGATTGAGATGTAAATTTGGTGCTTGATTTTCATCTTAATTTGATGTATAGTCTCGAGTTATGGATGTGTTGAAGGACATTTTCATATTGTTTAGTTGAGGAGTGAAGTAGATTTTCATGTCATGATATGAGTTCAGACTCAGGAAGATTAAGTGATTGTGTAATAGTTATGACTGTGGAAGGGTATAAAGAGATGTTAGTTTGAGGCGAAGCAGGCGGGTTATCTCCTGCGGGGTGTCCTGAGGTTTGAGTGATCCCTATGTCTTTTTGTAGCGAGTCCTCTTTTACCATTGAATTATATGTGTTGCAATTTGAGTTTAGATTGTTTATGAGGGTTGTCTTGACTGTTACAAGGGTGAACGCGAGAATTGCAGATGATGTGAGATATTAGATAGTTTGTGTTACATGAGCTTATGAAGGATTTAGTTGAATTTCACTACGGAATGTTGGAGACAACAGAGTTTGGGTATTGTAAGTTATCAGATACTTTATTCTTTGGTTTTGCACCAAGTGGGGGAGTCTGTTATCGACGGTTTTTATTATGTTTTGTGGGTGTATGGGGAAACATTTAATGATTGAGTTATTGTTCGTAAAGAATGTAGTGTGCATGGAGTAGGGATTCACTCGGTTGCTTAGAAGTGTGGATTACTTCTTAGGTGGTTGGTGTGCAAATGGGGCACAGGTCGTTTAGTCTGTTTGATCAGTTTAATTGAGATTTGAGCAGAGTAAATGATTCTCGAGAATGGTTCTAATGGATTCAAGATTTATAAGGTACAATTGGGAATCTTCAGGATGTGTATTTGACTAGATCTGAGATTTACATTGGATGATATCAAGACTTGTGGCATTTCTATATCATTATGGATTCTACACATCAGTATCAAGAAGGTGAAGGTAATGGCTTTAGATTCATAGGAAGTCTCTTCAGAGTAAGTATTTTGGTTGTGGTACTTTTGGGATACTTAAGAGGGAATTCAGTGACTTATAAGCCGTAGGGCGGTGTGGTTCTATGCTAAAGTTCGTGGGGCAAGTTTTGGTTAAGGTTAGTAGTGTTCTATCAAGGAAAAGTATTAATTTGAAGGCAATTTGGAAGGAACTCGGAGAATTAAGACAAGTTGGTAGTAGGTTGGACCTGCACATTAATGGATATGATTGGTTCTTTAGGTGTTTATGATATGGATAGTCTCTACATGTGTCTCGTGGTGATGCTCTTGGGTTTTTGGTGACATGCGTGGCTTGGTTGAGTTAGAGAGAATTAGATATGATGGCTTAATTATGTGCAAATGAGTTTCGAAAATTTCTCAATGGTTTCTACCACGGTTCAAGGAGTATATTCCCTACTGGCGTGAGAAGCATGTGATGTATAGTGATTTTCTCCTGGATGAAATCAAATGGAAGGTCCTTGGCTAATTGAGTATGTATTTTCTTGTGACTCGGAGTGGATTATGAAGTTCTCGTATTTTTCATATGATGGCATAGTATAAGTGGTGTGTTGTGTGGAATGGAGATTTGCATGAGCAAGTTCACAGCTCAATTATGAAGGGAAAATCATAAAATTCTTAGGCAGCATGGATTGTTTCAAAGGACTAGGTAAATGACATTACTATTTGGTATGGTTTGATGATAGTGTACATTTCAAAAGGGGCAACGTGTTTTGATTTATGGATACTCCAGTGGTACTACGACACTCTCCTGGTTGATCGACTGTTGATATTCAATTTGGCCATGAGGCATGGAAGAATTATAGAACTATTCCGTGTGGGATGATCACGTGTATGAGATGTATTAAACATTCAGGCGGTAGAGTCGAGATCAGATATGGTGATTCATATGTTCTATGGATTTGGAGATTGGGAGTTCTCATAAACAGGTTATTTCATGGTTGTGGACTTTTAATATGTGGGCAAAGCTAGCCAGATGATAGTATGTGTTATGATTCAGTCATTGTGGACTTTCGGAGGGTTATTCATCTATCTGTGGCTGACTAGAGCTGATTTGGGCGTCCATTAGTAGGCCTAATTTGGATGTGTATTCTGTACCGAGCCGGATTAGTTGGCTCTATACTGCTATTGTTGAGGGATGTGCCATTTGGTTAGAGTTGATTTTATTCGTATCAGATATGTTCTATGTGTTACTCTTTCATGCTGTGAGGAGTTGTGATTCGTTGGTTATATGCACACATGGGATGGTTCCATTTGGGCTTTATAGCGGAATTTGAGCGGGATGGGTATTTAGGTGTTGCATGATTGATTGCGCATCGGTTATGTTCTTTCGGGCTTGTGTGGCATTGCGTCATTTGCTTCTTCGTGGTTATGATAATTGTCGCGCCCTACTTTTCCCATCCTCGCAGAGGGAGGTCCGGGTTTCGACATTCATGGGGGTGCAATGACTCATTTTCTTTTGGGAATTGGGTATTTGAAGAGTCGCCACCTAACAGATTATGGTACGTTAGGGCACCTATAGCAATTAACTCTTGGAATGTTTGCATTACCAGAGATTAGGGTATTAGGGTAAAGGCTCGAAATAACCTCGAGGGAAAGGTGTTAGGCACCCCTCTTGGTCTACAATTGGGGGTCCCGACCGAACTTATATTTACAAATTAGTCCATATAAACAAGTAAGTTGTAAAGCTCATTGAACAAGTCAAGTAATGAAATAAAGGTTTGAACAAATTATACAAACAAAGTTTTAAATAAGGAGAGGATTTGGGGTAAGAAGGGGTCCTAGGTTGTTTATCCTATAGGATCACCCCATGCAATGTCTGGTAAACACTCCTCAATGAGGGCCTACACGTGAAATTAACGCGTAGTCATCATATCTCATGTCTACCCTTCCCATCCCCTTATTGGTCATGCAAAGCGAGTGTTTGGTCATTGATTCCTATTGCGTGTTGCTACCCATCCCTTCTTAATAGTCCTGGAAGGAGTTGGGACCTCTACCTATAGGTAGTTCTAGACGTACCTGTGATCACGTGATTTTTGCCCTAAGCTAATTATTCCCAAAAATTCAAACAAAACAATTTCTTTATTTTTACAATTTTTGTGAATTTTGGTGTCACTTTCTGATAGTTGTTTGAATTTTATTTGTGCATGATAATTCACATGAAAATACAAAAATATGCATTTAGGATATAAGTTCATATTTTAAGATTAAGTAGGGGTAAATTTATTTTGGAACAAAATATAAAAATCACAAAAATAGTCCACTTTGCATGTTAATCATTTAATTGTGAATTTGCCGTGAAATAGGTTTTAAATAATTTTAGAATTTAATTAATTTAGCTTTGACATCTATTAGGATTTTTTATTTTTAATGGTGCATCCTTAGAAAATTAGGGAAAAATAAAACAAAAATACAAATTGAAAAATGAGTAAGAGAATTAAAAAGGAAAAGGGGAATAAATGAAAGAGGGTTTCTCACAATTGGGTCTTTTCAATCAATTTCACCCAGCCCAAAAGAAAAAACACAATCAGACCAAACACACCCCAGAAACCGGCCCAAACCCGTCCCAATACCCGGTTCACCTGTTACTAAACCAAAACGACGTTGTTTCGTTGCTTATTGATCCGGACCGTCGAGGTTAATCAATCCAACGGTTGAGAAGCTCGGATCGTTTGGTATATTAGTGTCCGAAACTCCCCCCCCCCCTTCTCAGATCCCCCTCCTAATCAAACCAAACCCTAATCCCAGCCGCCCCTGTTCTCTCCGGTGTAATATGCCGCCGGCGAATGCCACCTATGCCAACGGCCACCAGAAATACACCCGAAAATCTCCTTGTTCCCTTGTTTCTAACCATGCCACTGACTTCCTTCAAATCTCACCAGAAACCTTCGAATATCTCATGGAAGATTTTCCGGCCATGACGTCGGTTACGCCAAACGCCCCAAAATTAACACCCCAACATCCTCTATTCCTCCTCTACCCAACCCCCATGGTCTGTTGTCTCGAATGTAGTCGGACAGACTCGAATATTAATTTTTATTTCTCCGGCCAAAACCCTAAAAACAACCAAAGCACATGCAATTGACATCAAAGGATCCCTGGACCTTCCTCGTGAGGATTTGAGTGTCGTTAGAGCCAAGCGTCATCAGAATTGGCCGAGGTTTGGGAAATTTCAACTGGTCAGAGTTTTCTTTTCATCAGTGAGTTGTATTTCTTTTGTTTCATTTTTTCTTGTGGTAACATCTTAGTTTTACTTTGCTAGCAACAATTAGTAATATGAAAATCAATAAACTCTGTTAATTCTATTTTTAGTCGCCCCCTATCTGCTTTTGGTTTAGCTTTAATTTGTTGATTAGTTTAAATTCGCCGATTAGTTTAGCAATTTTGTTTGAATGAAGCTAGGAACTCAGTTAGTTTAATTTTTTGTTCTGCATGCTGTTTGATTTTGTGCTTTGATAGGTTAAGTTTGTTAATTCTGATTTGGTAATTTAGTTTGGTCAGTTAAATGTGGTCAGATAATCGCTTAATCACAGGGGCAATTAGGGTATTATCAGGGTAAGGCTTCTTTGGCATGTGATCTAGTATCCCCTAGAAGCTTCTAGGTTGGGGTCATAGTGGAATATCAATGAACATGTGTGTTAGCTTGCTGAGTAAGTAAAAGAACTAAGGGACTCGGGTGAAATTACATAAGGGACTAAAAGGAAAATAAGGAGGTGTTTGTTTGCCTATAAATAGGGTCACATTTGCCTTGTGAAAGGAGTCAGCTCTTCACCTAAAAATTTCCCCCTAAAAACCTTCTCTGCAGATCTGAGCCTATAGTTGAATTTCAAATTAGTAAAAAGTTCAACAAAAAAAACTTAATTTTAGATCTTAGATTTCTATTGAAAATCAGAAAACAAATGTGAATATTCCACTAGTTAATTCATTTAGGATGATAAGTAGCACGGATTTCTCAGGTTCTGTCCTGTACCTGAGTGTTTAGGGCATTTGAAGGTGTTTTGAGATAATTTCAAGTGATTGCTGATTATTTCTTGATTGAAGAAGTGTTGTAGTCTCTGGTCAAATTGCAATTGCATTTGGGTGTAGTAACTTGTGGTTGATTGCCTGAGTGTTATTTGGTTTCCAACTCTTCGTGGCTATTGAATTAAGTTACTGGCTGATTGATTGCTACTCGTGGCTATTATTGTTGCTGATCATTTTCCTCTTCTTATTGTATTTCACATCTCCAGGTACTCAACATGAAACTCGATACTATGTAGATCTCCAGCTGAAACGAAATGAAGAGGAAGCATATTTTGTTGAAATTTCCGTTGGTTTCAATGCTTTCATTATAGTTTTGTAATGATTTTGGACTGTATTGAACTGGTGAACTATTAGGATTGAATTTGTTCATGTGGACCATAAGTTGTGTGTTTGTGCCTATTGAATAATTTCTGGTGTTAGTCAACTTTCACAGTTTCAAAAATGGCCCAAATTATAACTGATTTTGGAAATGCTGTTTGGACAATCACTATTGGTACTAATTAGAATATGCGGATTGTGTTCAGAAGGACATGGGTATTAATTGTAAGATTGTCTAGGTTCGAGTTGGAAGTGACGTTATTTAAGGAGTTAAGTCACTGATATTGTTAGATCTGTGCTGGTTTTGTATTAACTGGGCTAAATTGCTACCTCTCAGATTCATATGAGATTTTTGAGTTAAGTACTAATTGTAATTGATCTCACGTTAAGTTAATAGAATAATTCAGGTTAGTTTTAGTAATTTCCTGCTAGCCTATGGTTAATCTGAAATAATGAAGTAATGCAGCTAGCCCAGTCCATATGAAATTGAACTGTGAAAGGTCAAAACATTGTTGTCTTGTTATTCATGAAAATTGCAATCTCATTCATTTTAAAAAAAAAAGATTGGGTTAATTGTAGATAGTCACTATTAGGTTGAAAACCATTCTGGATTGGCTTACATCTCCCGTCCCTGCTCGAATTTCTCCTTTTAAAGCCAAATGTTGAGTTGCTTTTGGGCCTGTTGCGTAGCTAAAATCACTTGGCACCTTCTGTTGAACAGGACCGTTGCCCCAAGGCCCAGGCCTCATAAGCTTCACTTGCAGCCTCATGTGGAGACCATGGGGTCTCACTTGATTACGCTTGGGTTTGTACAAATGTCCATTAGTATTATAAAATTGGCCTGAATCCATTTCGCATATCTTGCTAAACAATTAGGGTTTCTTCTTTATTATTAGAGACAAAGTGAAAAGAAAATTGTAGTTTGCTTTAGGATTGGCCTTTAAATAATAAACGAGGTGAGCCCCGCCAAATAAAAATGCATAAATTGTGGGGGCCTCTTTAAATGTCTATAGTAAATTACCTAGAATTCAGGATGGACCGTTTAACGAATTTCATTTCACGCCCTCCAAAGATAATAACGCGTTAGATTCTTTAGGCACGATTTTAATAAAATTATTGTCTTAAACTAGGGTGCGCATTGATGCGACCCAAATCCAAATCTCTACGAAGTCGAAATGTGTTAACAACCACGGGTGCATTGATTGCGACGTGGTTCGAGACGCGTTTTCACGACATTGCAATTCTTTTAAAATAATGACAAAAGTGGTTTATGAATAAAAGGCACATAAGCTAGCATGTATTGAAATCCGATAAAATCAAATACAACAATTAAGCGACCGTGCCGGGTTAACAGAATTCCTTATCGGGATTTCTGATTCGCGGACTGTAATACAGAGTCATATTTTTCCTCGGTTCGGGATTAAAACCGGTGACTTGGGACACCATTAATCTCCCAGGTGGCGACTCTGATTAATTAATAACCAAATCTCGTTCCAATTGCCCTTTAATTGGAAAAACGCCTTTACGCCCTTGCGGGTGTAGTGAAAAGGAGGTGTGACAGTACCCCTAAGGTTTAAAGGCAAAACTCTAAGGCGACAGTCAAAAGTATCTAGGACTTTCACATAATGAAAGCAAGTAAAAGGCTCATAGTTTCCTTCGCAAACAAGCATACATGCAGCATGACTCAACCACAAGCAAGGTCTTTAGTAATCAAAGTCCTAAAGCAGGATTTCTAAGTGATTATGCAGAAATAAATCACTTTCAGATATAGAAATCATAACATTATTAGCTACCTAGGACCTCCTCTTTAAAAACTTATTAGAATTCAGAGACGTCGAGTGACAGAAACAGCTTCAGAGAAATGCAAGTTTTGAAAATGCCCTAAGGCTTGCCTATATGCAAAACTGTGTCTATGTTAATGTAGAAACAGACAAGTTTTCGAAATAGAACCTTTCAATACCTATAGGAAGAATATCTAATGGGATTATAGCAATTATGAAAGGACTAGTTTTAGAGAGTTATCGCTTGACAAGGCTATTTTTAAGAAGTAAACTAGGTGAGATAAAATCGAATCATTAGGCTAATTAAATTATCAGACATAATTGCGAGTAGAAGTCCCTATAGGCATGGTATCTAGGCGTGTTACTGGTTTTAGGCAATTTGCATTAACTTATTGAATCAAAATTATGTCCTATAGGCATGGTATCTTTACTTGAATTGATTTAAAATATGATGGCTTGGAACCTGGAAACATGGCTTCTAACATGACAAATGCAGGATTTATGAACATGGTTTATATCTGATGCAGATGACATTAAAAGTGAAAACCTATAGACATGATGTTTATTATGCAAAATGAAATCAGATTCAACAAGAGTCACACCATATGAACATGTTTTCTATTGCGTAAAGCATGAAAGTAAAATCCTAAGAGCAGGATTTCTACCCATATTACCCCACAAAGTATACATCTACCCACCCCTTTTACTAAATTACCCCGAATATCTGTTTACAAAATATTACAAGCCAACAAATTAATTACATAAATGAAATAGAAAACTAAGAAGCTATTCTATAGAAAGCCTGCAATCAGGACTAAGTTTCCCAAAGCCTCCAATGGTCTTTCAAACCTCATTTTCATAGACAAATCAGGGTCTAGGTGCATCAAAGTTCCCTAAGGGTCTTAAGGACCCCGGACAATGCTTACACCTAGACTTAGTAGCCAAGCATTGAACCAGTGCAGTATGGAATCCAACCTCAGTATGCCAGAGTTCCAAGGGTTCTCAAGAAGATCCCATGGCAGTACACATACTAGAGGGGGCAGAACTTATTAACTAAGAGTAGAGTAAAAGTGCAGGACACATGTTTGAAAGAAGTTTATTAACGACTGGATTTAATGGTCTATTTTGAAAGCAATTAGTAAAGCAATGGAGGTTGTTTGAAAGAGGTTGGAGTAGTAAACAGAGTTCAAACACTTCAGGATAAGACCACACACAGCAAGTTCATAGAATCTAAATGTATTCAGTAATCACACAGGGGTTAAGGGGTTTGGGGATACACAGACATTGGCTGCAGACACATGACCCCAACAGGAGTATTAGGACTGGTATGGACATGCTCAGAGATAGCTTGACACTGGCATAATCACAAACCAGTCATGAGGAACATAAACATTTAGAGGGGAATAGGGATTTGGGATTCACAAAATGGTAAGTGCACAGTAGGTAAAGGAAAACAATTGTCCAGACATACTTGAATCACACAAAGGAATACATGAGCTTAAAGGGAGGGGCGTCATACTAGCATGTTTAACTACAAACTCCACAACATAACCATAAGTAAAAGCAGGCTAGAAATAAAAGAAACTGAAACAAGAAAAGAAATATGTTGTTGTTGTGGCTGTAAATTAAACTAGGACATACAAGTGAAGATAGAAGTAAGCGGAATGAAAGAACCAAAGAGCACAAATGATTAGCCTTGGCTTGCAGCCGGCTAATAGTAATAGAATAACACAGAGATTTTAAATAAGAGAGGGGTTTTTTAAAAGCCAAGTGTGTCTTGTTTGTGAAAGACTTAGGGTATTTATAGTTGAAAGTAGGTAGTGGAATAAGGTAAAAAAATAGTAGAATACTAATTTAAGAACTCAGAATCAATCACTTAGAGAACCAAGGAAGTACTTCTTTGAGTTAGGGGAATCAAGGTCAAACAGAAAGATTCAGTGCCATATAAGGGGAAAAAGAGGAATCAGTGCATAATTAAACAAGGAAAGGAGCCAGAGTCCATTAAGCATAAAGTGGTCGATTAGGACCAAATTCAGAAAGACCCAATTAAGGAATGACTAAGTAAAACCAAGTATCATAGTAAATAAGGTAATAAAATCAGGGAATTCAAACAGACGAGTAGAATTCTAGGGCCTTGAAGGAAAATCTTTCAATTACCAACAGTTAAGGAAAATCATAATCAATCATAAGGGGTCATGATTCTGCGTGTTTCAACATATAAATAGAGACGAATGAACAGAATTAGCAAACAAAACAAGGTCAATTATATAGGCAGAAACAAATAAGAGATGAGCAAACACAGTCATATAGAGGTAATGTAAGTAGGCTGGAGATTCAGTAGAACATACTTGAAGCATGGTGACCATGAGAGATTAACAAGACCAAAGAAAATCAGGCTAACACGCAGAGCCAAGGCAAAGAAAATCATGCTAACACATGGAACCAAAAGTGGAGAAAATCATGCTACACATAGAAGCAAATAAAGGGAATCATGCTAACATATAGAAACAAGTAAAGAAAAATCTTTAACACAAGTAAAGAGAATCACGTTGACACACAGAACAAGTAAAGGAAAATCTTTAAAAAAATAGGGCCTTTAACAGAGTCGAGTTAAAAAGTAGTAGGAACATAAAATCGGTCTAAATAAATAAGGGAAAAAGTTTAATCATGAAGAAATCGGTTGAACTAGGTATAGAAAGAACTCCAAGAAAACCCTAGTTTTCAAAGAAAGTAAGAACGGTTTAGACTAGAGGATCTTTCAGAAGAAAGCTCGAAAATAAGCAAATCATAGAAGGAAACATGTTTAAAGCATGAAAATAACACAGATCTGAGAGATCCAGAAGAGAGTTAGGGTTTCAAAAGGAAACCTAGGTAGAAATCGAAAGAACCTGTTGTAACTTCAGAAATCATAACACACATGGTGTGATTTTGCCCAAAATCACACCAGAGAAGCCTGGAACAATAGAATCAAAAATCCTAAGTCCGAATCGACATGGCCCAGGACCGTTGAATGCCTTATAGATGATGTGCAAGGTGATGAGAGTGACCATTGGAGGCTTGGGGTTTGAGAGATAGTCGCCGGAGATGACCGGAGAAGAAGGTGAGTGGAGGAGTCTAGGATTAGGTTTGAGAGAAGAGTGGAGATGAGAGAGCATCTGAAGGCAGCGCCTTTGGAAAAGTGACTTAGGGTTAGGGGTCGTTTGAAAATTAAAAAGGAAAAGAATTATTTGAACCGTTGATTTGGGAGATCAACGATCAGGATTAAAATGGGTAGGTGGGTTCCAAATTTGTGTAAGGATTAATAGGGTATGGGTCAGGTGATTTGGGTGTGAAATTGGGCTGGAAATGGGTCCAATTTTTACTATAATTGAAAGCCAAATTTGGATGTTATTTAAATAGCCAATTTTCCCTATTTAATTTATAAAAAATAGTAGGTAATTTCTGGAAAATAAATTAAGGTACCAAAATGATTTAAAATACATAATTAATAATTTAAAAATATAGGATCCAATTTTATGCATATAAACATAATTATATCTAAAAATGGGCTAACATTGCAATTATATGCAATTTAGCTTTAAAATACCAAATGTAATTGTAAAAAAAATACATAAAAATTAAATTATCCATATTTTGGCATAAATATAGAAATTAAATAAAAGAATTATCAAAACAATAATTTTGGAAATAATTATTGGGATTTTATAGATAAAAGGGGAGAAAATAAATCAATTTAAACCCTTAAAATTATGGGAAAAATAATGTGTGTGTGTGTATATATATATATATATATATATATATATATATATATATATATATATATATATATATATATATATATATATATGCTATTTTGAAGGTATTTGCCCCTATTTACCCGGAAAGGATGAAAGAGTTTTCGGGTAAAGAAATGATGACCAATTTTGACCGGACGGGATATTTTGAAATACAGAGGCTGAGCTCCGGTTTCCGAGTTGCCTACATATCCTTGGTTTTACATAAATCAGGCCATGTGTAGTTCTGGATTCACCTGCAGAGTATGCTGATGGAATCATTGTAAGAATGGACAAGAGATGTGGAAGCGGCTACGGTGAGCGTTTAAGGCCGGGGACGGTTGGAGGGAACTGGAGCGAGATTGCTCCTACTAGAATAGTGGTTGCTTACTGGTTACCTGCAAATAAAGATGCTACAAACGTGTTTGCGAAAATTTAAACATGATGCAAATTTCCTTTGGACAATGAAGGTTGTCTTCAGACGATTAAAGATGACGTCCTTAGACTATGACGTCCTGGGCCATAAATTGTTTAATGAGGGATTCGCAGGCCATGACATGATGTTCTCAGGCCATGAAAATGGTGCCTCCGAACCATGACGCCTTTGAATAATGATATGAAAATTTGAGAGATCCTCAGGCCATGGCATGGTGTCTTCAGGCTATGAGGATGGTGCCTTTAGACTAGGACGCCTTTGGACAGATTGGCGATGTTTCAGTCCATGATATGCAATAATATGATGTAACAAGACAAGGCTTAGTCTTACGAAGTAGAGGGCACAACTTAGCCCGATTGAAAAGCAGGTAAAGTAGTAGAAAATAGAGCAATATTGATGCAAGGAGGGACTGTGCTTAGTCCCATGCGAGTGAGGAGGCAAGGATTAGCCCTATGCAAATGGGGAGGCAAGGATTAGCCCTATGCAAATGGGGAGGCAAGGATTAGCCTCAAGCAAATACGGAGTCATGGCTTAGACTCATGTAGGTATAGAAGCAAGGATCAGCCTCATGCAAATATGGAGTCAGGGATTAGACTCATGCAAGATTGGAGACAGAGCTTAGTCTCCTGCAAAGAGAAGGCATCGCTTATCCTTATGCAAATATGGAGGTAGAGCTTAACCTCATGCAAGATTCGGGACGGGGCTTAGTCCCATACAAATGGAAGGTAATGCTTAGCCTTATGCAGATATGGAGGTTGGGCTTAGCCTCATGCAAGATTCGGAACAGGGCCTAGTCCCATGCAAATATGGAGTCAAGGATTAGACTCATGCAAATGTGGAGTCAAAGCTTAGACTCATGCAAATATGGAGTCAGGGCTTAGACTCATGCAAATATGGAGTCAGGGCTTAAACTCATGCAAATATGGAGTCAAGGATTAGACTCATGCAAATGTGGAGTCAGGGCTTAGACTCATGCAAATATGGAGTCAAGGATTTGACTCATGCAAATGTGGAGTCAAGGCTTAGACTCATGCAAATATGGAGTCAGGGCTTAGGCTCATGTAAATATGGAGTCAAGGCTTAGACTCATGCAAATATGGAGTCAGAGATTAGACTCATGCAAAGAGAAAATAGTAGATAAAGGTAGAGTATATCTTAGCTAGGATAGGTTCAGCGTCTAATGGTCGGATGGATGGTGAATTTGCTTTGTGTACAAATGATATCGTCAAATGTGCCTGTATTCAGAGAAAAATCGTAAGTTTCATGAGGGGAGGTTGGTTCTTGCTTTGTTTGCCGGCCTTGCTTTGCTCCGCTCTAAAAGCCCCGTTCGAGTTCCCCTAGGTAGCACCTGACTGTTATAAAAAAATAGAATTTTTCGAAAACATATGCATTTATTGATAAAAATAGAATTATTTTGGAAGTGTATGGGTATATCAAGTAACTTTTGATGAACTGGCGACTGTGACACATTTCAAAGGCATTGCAGCTCTCTTATGTTGGAATTTTGAGGGTCCTCCTCAAAATTCTGCCCCAGTTTGGTAGATAATTTTTAACCGTTTGCAGATGGTGGACCTTGCTGAATCTTCTTCGGAATTTTGAGAATCCTTCTCAAATTTCTGCCCCAGTTCTTGATTGATGACTGAATTCCTAGCATGTGATGGCTGGCAGGACTTGCTCCAGAATTTTGAGGACCTTCCTCAAAATTCTGCCCCAGTTCTAATTTTGGGGAAAATAAAAAATTTATTATGATATGATCGAACCCATAAGGCTGCCTACGTATCCCCTCTTAAATGGGAATCAGGTCGAGCATAGTTCAATTACATCAGAAAGGAAAATGTGAAATAATCTAAGCATAGTATCTCTTGACTGCGTCTGAATTGATTGGTTTTGGCCAGATCTCTCCATCCACCTCTACAAGTATGAGTGCTCCTCCTGTTAGTACTCTGTGAACCATATACGGACCTTGCTAGTTGGGAGAGAATTTCCCTCTGGCTTCATCTTGGTGTGGAAAAATCTTCCTCAGTACCAGCTGTCCTGGTGCGAACTGCCTTGGTTTGGCCCTTTTGTTTAAAGCTCTAGACATTCTATTTTGATAGAGTTGGCTGTGACACACTGCGTTCATCCTCTTTCCATCGATAAGGTCCAGTTGTTCATAGCGACTTCTTACCCATTCCACATCCCTGAGTTCAGCTTCCTGTATGACTATTAAAGAAGGAATCTCTACCTCGGCTGGGATGACCGCATCGGTACCATAAACCTGCATGTAGGTGGTTGCCTCGGTTGACGTGCGAACTGTGGTACGGTACCCTAACAGAGCAAAGGGTAACTTTTCATGCCACTGCTTGTGATTCTCTACCATTTTCCTTAGTATCTTCTTAATATTTTTGTTGGCGGCTTCTACGGCTCCATAGCGGTGGAATTCTTGTGCTTGATTTTGAAGGTTTCACATATAGCTTTCATCATATCACTATTGAGGTTGACGGCGTTGTCAATGATAATGGACTCGGAAACCCCAAATCAGCAGACAATATGATCCTTGATGAAATCTGCGACGACTTTCTTGGTTAGCTTTGTAAGATGCAGCTTCTACCCATTTTGTGAAGTAGTAAATGGCTACCATAATAAATCGGTCTCTGTTTGAATTCATGGGCTCAATTGGACCAATAACATCCATTCCCCAGGCGGCAAATGGCCAAGGTGAGCTTGTTGCATTGAGCTCATTTGGTGGCACTTTTATCATGTCGGCATGTACTTGACATTGAAAGCATTTGCGGACATACTGAATACAATAAATCTCCATGGTCATCCAAAAGTATCCTTCCCTGAGTATCTTCTTGGCTAGAACAAAACCATTCATGTGCGGGCCACATGTCCCAGCATGCACATCCTTAAGTAGCTTAGAAGCTTCCTTTGCTTCGACACACCTTAGCAAACCCAAATCCAGAGTTCTTCTATACAAGTTCCCTCCGCTGTGGAAGAAATGATTTGACAACCTCCAGAGTGTGCATTTCTGAATGTGATTTGTGTGCTCCAGATATTCTCCTTTTGATAGGTACTCCTTAATGTCATGGAACCAAGGCTTTCCATCTACTTCTTCCTCAAAATGTGTACAATATGCCGACTGATTATGGATCCTCATCGGAATAGGATCAATATAGTTCTTATCTGGATGTTGTATCATTGATGACAAAGTGGCTAATACGTCGGCAAACTCATTCTGGATTCTGGGCACATGTCGGAATTCTATCTTTGTTAACCTCCTTTTCAATTCCTGCACATGGTGTAGATATGACAATATCTTGGAATTCTTCGTAGCCCATTCTCCTTACACCTAGTGCACAAGCAAATCCAAATTGCCGATCACCAACAACTCTTGAACATTCATGTCGACTGCCATGTTGAGCCCTAGTATGTAGGCTTCATATTCTGCCATGTTGTTGGTGCAGGGAAATCTGAGTTTAGCAGATACAGGATAATGTTGACCCATTTTTTATACCAAAACCGCTCCAATGCCCACTCCTTTGAAATTTGTGTCCCCATTGAAGAACATCCTCCAACTGTCATATGCTTCAGTAACGTCTTCTCATACGAATGATACTTCTTCATCAGGAAAATTTGTTTTCAAGGGTTCGTATTATCCTCCCACCGGATTTTCGGCTAGGTGATCTGCCAATGCTTGTCCCTTGACTGCCTTTTGAGTTACATAGACGATGTCGAACTCACTCAGTAGTATCTGCCAATTAGTAAACTTCCCCGTATGAATGAGCTTCTGAAATATGTACTTTAGAGGATCCATCCTGGATATGAGGTATGTAGTGTAGGCATAGAAGTAATACCTCAACTTCTGGGCTGTCCAGGTCAAAGCACAACAAGTGCGTTCGAGCAGAGAATACCGTGCTTCAAAAGGTGTGAATTTCTTACTCAGGTAGTATATGACTTGCTCCTTTCTTCAAGTCTTATTATGTTGTCCCAAAACACATCTGAAGGCTCCATCTAACACGGATAGATAAAGTAGCAAAGATCATCCTGGTTCTGGCGGGACCAGAATTGGCGGTGTGGACATGTATTCCTTGATCTTGTCAAAAGCTTTCTGACAATCCTCAGTCCAACTTGTCTCGGTATCTTTCCTTAGCATCTTGAAGAAGGTTTCACATATTACTGTGGACTGTGCTATGAATCGGCTGATGTAGTTGAGCCACCCTAGGAAGATCATTGCGTCCTTCTTGCTTTTGGGTGGTGGCAGCTCCTGAATAGATTTGACTTTAGTCGGATCCAGTTCGATCCCTCGGCGACTAACAATGAATCCCAATAACTTTCCTACATGAACCCCGAATGCACACTTTGCAGGGTCCAACTTCAAATTGTACCTCCTGAGCCTGTCGAAGAATTTCCTCAGGTCTAATATGTGATCTGCAGCCCTCTTGGATTTGATGATGACGTCGTCCACATAGACCTCTATTTATTTGAGTATCATATCATGGAAGATGGTTGTCATGGCCCTCACGTAGGTGGCCCCAGCATTCTTTAGACCGAACAGTATCATCTTGTAATAGTATACACCCCAAGGCGTAATAAAAGTTGTTTTCTCGGTGTCTTCTTTATCCATCCAGATCTGATGATAACCTGCGAAGCAATCTACAAAGGATTGGAGTTCATGCTTGGCGCAGTTATCGATTAGGATGTGTATATTTGGCAGCGGGAAATCGTCTTTGGGACTTGCTTTGTTTAAATCTTGATAATCGACACATACCCTAACCTTCTCGTCCTTCTTCGGAACTAGCACAATATTAGCTAACCATGTTGGGTACTCAACCACCATGAGAACCTTGGCTTTGATCTGCTTGGTAACCTCCTCCTTGATCTTTAAACTCATGTCTGGTTTGAATTTTCTAAGTTTCTGCTTGACTGGCGGGCACATGGGATTGGTAAGCAACTTGTGATCTACTATAGATGTGCTCAAACTGGTCATATCATCATACGACCATGCGAAGATATCCTCATATTCCTTTAGAAAATAGATGTACTCTTCCTTCTCTGTTGGTGATAAATGAATGCTGATGCAGGTCTCTTTGACAGTCTCGGCGTCTTCCAAATTTACTGCTTCTGTTTCATCCAAGTTGGATTTAGGCTTGTTCTCAAAATTCTCAACCTCCGTGACAATTTCCTCGGGTATCTCATCTTCTTCCTCTGAGTCACTATTCTCATGTTGTGGTTCCTCATTACATATCATAGTCGCTGGTTTATCAGGAAAAGTAATAATAACACTATAGAAAGGAAAAAGTATAAAAATAGTAATGACTAATGATAAAGGATAAATGTATTTGATTAAAACTGAGAAAATTGTTCAAACAAAGTTGGGCTCGGTGAATCGGGCGTTTATTTTGAAACAAAGAAATCTTAAAACAAAATTGCTGGTAATTTTAAATGCCTAAAACGACTTATAAATTCTGCCATGTGACCCAGGGACTCGGCGGGCTCGGGATGGTGTGACGGTTCAGTTTATGAGAATAGCTCCCTTTGCCACAGTCTGAATGGAGATAGGGGTGTGTATTCGATTTTGACCCTTATCGATTATCGATTTGTACATATGCTTATCGTTATTGTTTCAATAAGGTTTCAATTTTTTTGATTTTGATTTATTGATTTTTGTGGCTTATCGATTCGGTTATCGATTACACCAATAAGAAAATTTGCGGGATTCCACGGAAAGTATATCGCTATAAACACGCCTAACTAATATGGACAAAAAGAAGCTAAAATAAGACGAACACCGTTTATAACATAAAAATTGTGTCAACAAGCATATCCAATGAAACTAAAGTAAGGGATCAAATGTATGCCACCAACACTCCAACAGTATAAAAAAAATAAAAGTACATCATCACGGCTAATTCTATTATCCATTAATTTGAACTTCATTCCCTTGAGCTTTAAATATGATCATTCCTTAAATGTGGTAGATGAAATAATAGGGTTAGGGACTTAGGGTAAAGGAAAGGGTATTATAGAATAAGGGTAAAAAAATTTAGTATATCTTATCGGTTTATCGATAAACTGATAACCGAAGAGGACAAAATCGAAATTGAAATCGATAACTCGATAAGGAAAATTTCGAAATTGATAAATCAATAAACTGATAACAAATAATCGATTCGATTTATCGACAAACCGATTCGAATGCACACCCCTAAATGGAGAGGCCTTCTTCCTCCTCCTCCTCAATTACGGCACTGCAGTCCATATCCTCATCTTCCAAGAACAGATCCTTCAGCCCAGCTAGTGCTTCTTCTTCAGCAATTCCCCATATTGTGTCCGCCTAATGGGAAGCATGTTCTAAACGGGGTATCGGTTTCTCAAGAGGGTAATATGGTTCACGCCATGGGGGCGACCATTCCCTGTACTCCTGCCATGTATACTGGTATCCGAGCCCAAAGGTGGTACCATGATTTTTTAGTCGTATCGGCTTGGTGATACCCTGGAGGTTCTTTCCCAACCCTTTGACGGGTTCATATCCGGACCATGCTAGTATGTTTTTTATTTTGTTACTCCACCACTTATCTTTCTCGACGGCATTGACCCATTCAATGTGATGATATGTTTCCCCTCCTAGCCTCCTTCTATGTCCAATGGTCGAGATGGTTTGACTAGTGTAGATGGGATTGCTCCCGTCCCCATGAATGATTACCTCCTGATGGTTTCATTCGAATTTTACGACTTGATGTAGTGTAGAGGGTACGGGTCCAGCAGCATGGATACATGGGCGGCCTAACAAAAGATTATATGAGGCTGGTATGTCAAGCACTTGGAATTCAACATCGAACCAAGTTGGTCCCATCTGCAAGCAAAGGTTGATTTCCCCAATTGTGGCCCTATGGGACCCATCGAAAGCCTCTACATTCATGGTTTTGATCCGTATTTCATGGAAACCTTTGTCCAACCTTTTCAGGGTATCCAATGGACAAATATTCAGATTAGACCCTCCATCAACCAGGACCCTGGCAATGAACTTATATTTAAATTGTACCATAGTATGCAATGCTCGATTGTGATTTAGACCTTCGGGCAGCAACTCATCTTCGTGGAAGATAATCTTATGGATCTCCAGCACATGACCAACCATGTTGTCCATTTGTCCACCGGTGATATTATTGGGTACATAAGCCTCGCTCAATACTTTCATCAAAGCGTTCTTGTGTGCCTCTAAATTCTGTAGTAGTGATAGGATAGATATCTGAGCAGGGACTTTGTTCAAATAATCAACAATAGAATATTCTTTTGCTTGTACCTTCCTCCACAAGTCATCTGTTCCAGTCTCAATGACAGGTTGTCTAGCAGCGACATCTTTGCTTGAACCTCCCAGGTGTTCAGGTGTGTAGACTCTTCCAGCTCTAGTCATCCCTTGTGTGGCATCAGATTCTTCCATCTTAGTCTTCCTTTTTCGCCGAGCCTCGGCTACATAATCCCAAGGTATTGCCTTTGAGTTGAATGGGGGTGTGGTTGACACCGTCACAGTAAAGGTGTGACCACTTCTACTTCAAATAGAGAGGAGGTGGCTTCGGGCAGAGCTACTTCCACCTCGAATGAAACTGATGAAGTCACCTCAACGTCAATAGGTTCTTGAGTGTGAACCACAATGGGAGTAAGTGTAACTACAACCTTAAATTCATTGCCTTCTCGGATAAGCCCGATTGACCCTTCGGGTCCCATCCTTCCTTTGTTTCTATAACATGTACACCGTCACATCTATGATCATGGAGGGCATTTTTGCGGACATTAGGTGCGGCTTCCTTCGCTTGTATGACCTTGTTGTCAATGAGTGTATGAATCTTATCCTTCAATGTTCGACACTCAGCAGTGGTGTGCCCCTTCATGCTGGAGTGGTATGCGCAAGCTTTTTCGGATTGACCTATTAGGATGGATTTTCTAGTGCCACAGGGGGAATAAGAGTGACGTAACCTCTGGCCTTTAACCTTTCATACAATTGGTCGATGGGCTCAGCAATGGCAGTGTATTGTCTGGGTGGCTTGCGTTCGAAATTGGGTCATGGTCTTGGATAATTTTGGTGATTTGGTGGTGATTTGAAGTGGTATGGTTGGGAATTGTAGGTGTGATGGATAGTGGCTGGTTGAGAATATCTGGGAGATGAGAGTTGATATGTAGGTGGTGATGCTTGATATGTGGGTGGAGATGTTTGGTATGTGGGCGGAGGTATTTGATATGTGAGTGGAGTTTTTGGGACCTGGGCCACCATTACTGCCCCAACATCTTTATTCTTCAATATGCCACCTGATTGTAGTGCCTTGTTCGTGGCTTGCAACTCCTCGAAATTTGATACCATCCGCTCTTGATTCCTTCCTCGATTCTTTCCTCGAGCTTGATGATATCAGAGAATTTGTGATTTTCGATGACCATCAGTCTCTCATAATATTGTGGATCCTATGCTCTGACGAAATTTATTCATCTGTTCTTCATCTAAAGCGGGCCTGACCTTGGCGGCTTCCGACCTCCAACGAGTAGCATATTCGCAAAAAGTCTCAGTGGCCTAGGACCCTTGAATGCCTTAGAGATATTGAGCAAGGTGACGAGAGTGACCATTGGAGGCTTGAGGTTTGAGAGATAGTCACCAGAGATGACCGGAGAAGAAGGTGAGTGGAGGAGTCTAGGGTTAGGTTTGAGATAAGAGTGGAGATGAGAGAGCATCTGAAGGCGGTGCCTTTGGAAATGTGACTTAGGGTTAGGGGTCGTTTGAAAATTAAAAAGGAAAAGAATTATTTGGATCGTTGATCTGAGAGATCAATGATCAGGATTAAAATGGGTAGGTGGGTTTCGGGTTTGGGTAAGGATTAATAGGGTATGGGTTGGGTGATTTGGGTATGAAATTGGACTGGAAAGGGGTCCAATTTTGGCTAGAATTGAAAGCCAAATTTGGTTGTTATTTAAATAGCCAATTTTCCCCTATTTAATTTATAACAAATAGTAGGTACTTTCTGGAAAATAAATTGACCAAAATGATTTAAAATACATAATTAACAATTTAAAAATACAGGATCCAATTTTATGCATATAAACATAATTATATCTAAAAATAGGCTAACATTGCAATTATATGCAATTTAGCTTTAAAAATACCAAATGTAATTGTTAAAAATACATAAAAATTACATTAGCAATATTTTGGCATAAATATAGAAATTAAATAAAAGAATTATCAAAACAATAATTTTGAAAATAATTATTGTGATTTTTATGGATAAAAAGGAAGAAAATAAATCAATTTAAACCCTTAAAATTATGGGAAAAATAATAAAAACCTTGTGCATGCTTATATATATGCTATTTTGAGGGTATTTGTTCATATTTAAAATATATAAGGAAAAATTGGGTATCAACAGCAATTCACTTTGGGAACTTGATGTCGAAATCGTGCATGGTTGTTGATTTTGAGCAAAATGGCTTGAGGCATATGCCATGGACCGGTGGTTGTATGGGGTCATGCATTGTAGCGGAGTTTTATTGGGGTATGATCCTTTGTGATAGATTCGTGTGTTTTGGTTCTGTGGTGTGTGATGGGCTCTTAGCATTGCATTGTGGTGGTAATTGTTAAGCTTGCGGGATAGTTCTCGCATTTGAGTTATTTTCCATAATTTGAGTACATTTGGATTGTTGCTTATTGGTGCACGGATTGCATGAGTTGTGGCTTCAGATTATATTGATGTGTCGTCACTAGAGTGGTCGTGTTGGATGAGATGAGGTCGTTGGACTTAGAATGAATACTATCGAAATTGATTACAACATGTTGAAAGGATAATATTGAAAGTCGGCTTAGAAAATTTACTATAGTTCTTGTCGAAGGAGAGGGAGATTCCACAACTGGTTGATCTGATGAATGGTTATGAGTTTTTGCGTGTTTCTTTCATCATTGGCAGTATATGAAGGTGTTAGAACGAGGCTTTGTTTGATAAGAGGTTTATTACCGGCATTGAGTTGTTTTGAGAAGCTACTGTGATAGGAAATTATCGCTATGAGTATTTGAGTTTTGCGGTATATCATGTGATTACATCTTGGGTTACGGATATGGCTTGATACAGTTTGTTCAGACTTATACAGTGTGTAGATGCGAGATTCTGATTTTATGGAAACTTTCGGTTGTGAAATTTCAGTGGGATATAACTTATATAGTGGTTCTAAGACTTATGGGCTAGGTTGGATTAAGAAATTTCAGTCATGTTGTGATCAGATCTATATGTAATAGGGTGACGAGGGATCACCCTCAGGTATGTGCATAGTGGGGTTACATGGCAATTTGATGGCTTTTGGAACAACACTAGGCACGTTCGAGGACAAACATATGTTTAAGTGGGGGAGGATGTAACGACTCGACCGGTCGTTTTGAGCATTTGCACTTTGATCGGTTGTTTGAGGGCACGAGTAGCTCCGTATGATGTATTATAACTTATGTGAATCGTCGGTTTTTGTTTTCAAGTTATTCGGAATTGATTTGGAAGAATGATTCTCAGCTTGAAGCTTTAAATTTGAAAAGTTTGACCAAGTTTTGACTATTAAGTATTTGACCTCGAATTAGATTTCTGATGGTTTTGTTAGCTCTGTTGGGTGATTTTGGACTTAAGAGCGCGTCCGGATCGTGATTTGGAGGTCCGTAGTGGAATTTGGCTTGAAATGAAAAAACTTGAAATTATTGGAAAGTTTGACCAGGAGTAGGTCCGTAATGTCAAATGGGAATTGTGTGCAAAATTTGAGGTCAATCGGGCGTGATTTGATAGGTTTCGACATCGGTTGTGGAAGTTGAAGTTTCAAAGCTCAATGATTTTGAATTGAGGTGTGATTCATTGTTTCGATGTTGTTATGCGTGTTTTGAGGCCTCGAGTAGGTCCGTGTGATGTTATGTTACTTGGTATGTTTGGACGAGGTCCCGAGGGCTCGGGCGTGTTTCGGATTAGTTTCGGATCATTTTCTTCAAAGTTGCTATTGCTGGTTCTGGTGTGATCGCACATGCGGTTGGTATGCACAGGTACGGTGGTTGTAGAAGCGACAAAATGGTCGCAGGAGCAGAAATAGTGCTGGGTGAGGAAGACCGCAGAAGCGGAAATTTGGGCGCATATGCGGATGCATAGGTGCTAGGCGATGGAGCGTAGGAGCGAGGTTTTTCGCAGGTGCTGATGGTGGCTCGCACCTGCAATGTCGTAGAAGCGGGTATGTTATCCGCAGGTGCGAGGATCAAGCCCTCAATTAATTCTGTAGAATTGGAGGTTTTGTCGCAGAAGCGGCTAATGTGTTCGCAGATGCGGATGTGCTAGACAGAATGTTAAATATAAGGGTTCACGATTTTGGCTTCGTTTTTACATTTCCAAGTGCGGATTGGGGATATTTTGGAGCAATTATCATCACACGGATTGGGATAAGTGTTCTACACTCGGTCTTGGTTATATTTCATGAATTTATCTTCGATTTTAGCTAGCTTTTGGTTGATGAATTGAAAGAGGAAAGTTGGGGATTTTGGCCTAAAGTTTCATAATATGAATTTTTTAGTTTTGAACACCGATTTGGAGTCGGATTTGCGTGAAACTAGAATGGTTGGAGTCGTAATTGAATGGGTTGTTGGATTTTGTGAGTTTTGTCGAGTTTCGAAGCGTGGGCCCAGGTGTGATTTTTGGGCTGGATTTGGGATTTGACTTACGATTCGATCTGCATCATTTGTAATTGCTTCCTTGGGCTTTATCTGATGTATTTGAATTGATTTTGGCTAGTGTTGAGCCGTTCGGAGGTTGCTACGCGCGTGATGGCATTCTTGGAGCATTGCTTGGCTTGCTCGGTGCCGGAATCGGCTTGTTTAAGATAAGTAACTCTTCTAAACTTAGTGTTGAGGGTATAAAAACCCTAAAAATTACGTGCTATGTGATTGATGTTGAGGTGACGCACATGCTAGGTGACAGGCGTGTGGGCGTGCACTATGTGAGTGTTGCCTCTATTGTTTCCACGGCACTATTTAGTGGCCCACTTTGTTGATATTTGTGTTCTTCACCACATGATAAAGTAACTGAGTTGTACATCATGCTAGATATCATATTTAGTCTTTATGTTGATATTGTTGGGATCCCCAGTGGTCGTTTCTTGCTTTCATCTCATTGATTTTATTGATATATCATATCATTATTCCGGGTCAATTTTCATGACATTGTGAGCCCGTGGGTGATACTGGAGAGATTGATGATTGAGTGAGAGCAAGAGCCTAATTATGAGTGGCAGTTATGGGGTCGGACTGCACGGCGCAACATATTTTATTGATTTATGATTGAGTGAGGCCGAGGGACTGATTGATTTATGCTATGATTGGCTTGTTATAGCACTTGGGCCGAAGGAGCCCTTCGGAGTCTGCACACCCCAGTGGGCACGGTTGATTATATTCAGGATGGATCTTCCCTTGGTATGGAGATGGATCTTTTCCGTGAGGCTAGATTGGCCTGTTTTCCTTAGTATTGGAGATTGATGGTCAGTGATATATATATATTCCGGGATGGATCTTTCCTTGGCCGCATGGGCCATATACAGTACCGAGTGGTTGAGCATATATATATTATGAGGATGGATTTCCCTGGTCATGGATTTGTCCGAAGTACTTGATACCTGGAGATGGATCTTCTCCATGAGTACCGAGTGGTTGAGTATGATGAGTGGAAAATATGATATAGTGAAGTTGAGTACTCTAAGAGTGTGAGTACATGATTTATCTATGAGATACATGGCATTGGCATGCATATATGACATACATGCATAGAGACGCATTTTCTTCATGTTGTACAGTATCACGTCATTCATGACATTTTACACACATTGATATGTGGTCATAAAGAGGAATCTCACACTTCTATCTGGAAAGAAAATGAAACATCTTATTTATTGTGAAAAGGATTTTAGAAAAAGAAATACAGTTTTTCAAACTATCTCATATTTCACGACATTTTCGGTAAATAATTTGGATTTTCACTGATATTCTTGAAAACGAACTATTTTTCGGGAAACAAATGTGAAAAAGCTGAGCATCTTATCTCTAAGTTACTTCCTTATTTATATACTCTATGTTGTTATTAATTGTTGTTGGCTTCTGGTGTTGGACCTAACCATGTTCCAGGTCGTCATTGCTTTCAACCTGAGATTAGGTTTGTTACTTTTTGAGTACATGGGGTCGGATATACTCATACTGCACATTGCGTGCCGATCCCGAATGCTGATGTTGCTTCGTTCGATGGTTGTTGGATTTGAAGACGTACCTGCATTCCTGCTGTAGTTGTCTCTTGTTCATGGTAGCCTTAGATTATAAAATTCTGTTTATGTACTTTTTAAACAGAAGATGCATTTTCTTTATATTAGCTTTGTAAACTCTATTCTTAGAAACTCATAATTTGTACTACCAGTCCTTGGGAAATGTAATAGATCCAGATAATTTATTTGTTTAATTGTTATTAGAAATATTGAAATTGGATAGTAATTAGTTGGCTTACCTAGCGGGTTGGGCTAGGTGACATCACGACTAATGGATTTTGGATCGTGACACTAAGAATCCAATGATCACATGGAAATTGTCTTTTGAGTTAGATAGGAAAAGTATCACGATCGTAATTGGAATTAAGGGTGTGTTTTTACGAAGGAAAATGTTTTCCATGGACAATGTTTTCCTAAGAAATATTTTCATGGAAAATGAGTGGTTTTATCACTTATTTTCTCTTGTTTGATTGGTGAGAAAATATTTTCTAGTGTTTGGTTAGAGAGGAAAAAATATTTTTTATGATACTCTCCTCACCCCCCATATTTTTCGGAAAATTTTTTCCTATGCTTTTTTAGGAAAATACTCATTTTATTGAAATTAAAGAAAATACTTTTTCGATATCATGAAAAGAAAATACTTGTTTTGTTGAAATGAAAGAAATACTTTTTCTACATCATGAAAAGAAAGTAATTGTTTTGTTAAAATGAAAAAAAAAACTTTTTTATATCATGAAAAGAAAATTTTTATTTGTTAAAATTAAAAAAATCTATCTATAACATAAAAAAGAAATTACTATTAATAATATTTTTATTTAGGGTGGGGTTGGGTGAGTCGAGGTTGGGTTGGTAAGGGGTGAGTTGGTGGGGGTTGGTAGGGAACTAGGGATGGGGAATAGGGTGGGGAAGGTTGATAAGGAAAACATTTTCCTCCAATTGAAGGAAAATGAGTTCATAAGAAAAGTATTTTCTAAAACATTTAAACGAACCAAACATAAGAAAATTGGAAAATATTTTCCTTCATATCAAGCACACCCTAAATATTGTCGGGTTTTCTAGCCTTTATAACAATTTAAAATGATTTTCAAGTCTCGGTTATTACAATTCCACCTGATACAAAATAACGTGTTTGGAAAAAATAATTGAATAGTAAAGGGTATAATAGTCGATTAATATTTCAGGGATATTTTTGACATTCAATATTTAGCATGAAATATTCGTGTTTTTATAATAATTAGTTTTACGGTACGTGCCTTGCGCGTGTACCCTGTCTCAATGAATACAAAATTATAAAAATAATATATAAATTATTATTAAATAATATTTTTAAGTTTATAAATAAATATATAAAAGTGCAAGTTTTTAATAATAAATACTAATCATTGTATACGGGTAAAATCAGAGGTAAGGAGCATCCCTATTTTCTGGTGGAGTGAACGAAGAGAGGACATAACTGCGCGTAGTCAAGAGCAAAGCCCGGAGCCGCCCGTATCAAAGTTTGAACAAAACACCTGCCCTCGGAGCCATCAAGGTCATGCCCTCGGACCTGTTTCGAATAACGTAACCTCGGAAATCATTGTCAAATGACCGCACATGATCAACAAAGGGTCGTATTATCCGTGTCCAACTGGATATCACGGCGGGAATCTCGGCCCGTATCAGCGGTAGATTAGTGATTAGCGAGAAGAAAGATTTTTATCTTTTTAAAAATATTTAGGGTAAAACTTCCCTACTATATAAAGGGGAAGCAGACTATTTATGTGCATACCAAGAAAATATACATCTATTTTTTCTGGTTATTTGAAAGTTCTTCTTTTGGTTCATAAGTTCTTCATAAGCACTGGTTCGGAATCGAAGACGAGCTTCTTGTTAAGCCTTTAACCGAGCTCGGGTTTAGTATAATCATTGGTTTGATTATTTATTCTATCTTTTAATTGCTTATCTAACGTTATTAATCACCTGTATCGAATTAATCTACATATCCTTAAAACTGTGTATAAATTTAATTGTTATCCATTTTTAAGGGTAAACAATCATATTTAGCTAGATTAATATTTATAAAGAAAAAAATTATAATTAAATAAGTAGTATCGCTTTGATATTGTGATGAAGCCTTATCACCATGTCACCCTTTCTTCAGAAAATTTCTTTCATGATTATTTATTCTATATTATTATTTTATTTATTAATTAATATGCGAAAGTAGAATATTCAAATGAAATCTTAATAATCTATTGCACATTTATTAGAAAATCTAATAAGGCTAAGTTTCCTTTTTAAAGGGGGCTAAGATTTTAAAGATCTGCCACTTTATTTATCAATTTAGTTGTTTTTATGATTTGTATAAATTATGTTTATAATGAAGTAAGTTACATTCTAGTGACTTTAAAGACACTGATTACAAGAAGCTCCCTTTTCTCACAAAAAAAACAAACTTTTCACATCCCAAAACAGTCTTGTGGCGAAAAATCATGGCCCAACACTCTGACCTAAGGAAAATCCCTCCCAAACCACCGAACATTAATTCACCACAGCCATTAAATAATCCTGAAATCACCTCCTTCAAGGATATGCTATAGACCCATGAACAAGAAAGAAGCATTTCAATATCAGCCCCACCCCCCAGCTAACCCCAATGGATGTTGTTACCATTGAAGAAGAAGATGAATGGGTACCGACCCCCAGGAAAAAGAATATAAAGTCCTTATAACTGAGAGGATAAACAACGTATTTATTACCCATGGTGATTCTCGGTAATAATTAAACTACTAGGAAAGAGACTTCTTCACCAAATCCTAAAGCGTAAATTGACAGACCTTTGGAAACCAACAGAGGCATTTCCACTAATTGATCTTGGTGAAGACTACTACATAGTGAGATTCAATAAAGAGGAAAATATGAAAAATGCATTACAAAATGGACCTTGGTTCATCTTTGAATACTTTCTGTCAATGCAACATTGGGAACCAAATTTTATTTCTTCGACTGCTAAACAAATATTCACAGCTATTTGGATATGCCTACCTCATCTCCCCACCGAGTTCTATGATAAGGGAAATCCTAAAAAAAAGTGGGCAACATAGTTGAAAGATTACTCAAAGTCGATGCTTGTACATCTGCTGCTCTACGAGGACGATATGCCTGACTCTGTGTAGAACTACCTCTAAACAAATCAGTGAAACCATTTGTGTTGATAAGTTCCCACAAGCAACAAATCATATATGAAAGCGACAAGTTTCTTTGCAAAAACTGCAGCCATCTAGGCCACTCAACAGGGCAATGCACCAACATGCGACAACAATAAACTAGTAAAGTAACAAAGGAAGGGTGATAAGGAACAGGGTGGCCTGATACAAGATCAACCATCTAACGAAAATAGAGAATGAAAAACTGTTACATTCCATAAAGGGAAGAAAAAGACACCAACAAATGAGAACTTAGGAGCACCACAAGCAGCAGGTATTTATGTCAAATTTTTGACGCCATTACAGGTAAGTTTCTTAGTTCTCAAAAACGAAACTACAAAACTCGTCCAAAACATCACTCATTGGTCGAAAATAGAATAGGAAAAACACCAATCTCTAGAGAATACTCCACTGACAGAAACAATATCCAAATAAAAAACCTCTTTTCGACCCTAAAGGAATAGGACATGGTTTTTGAAAATACCACCAACCAGCTGACTGAAAAAATAAAGAAAATTTATTTTAGAACCAATGAGCCTCACAAAAATGACACATCAAAGGAACACGTGTCCCTCACTAATGGTAACTCCTCTAATTACATACACTATGACAACAATGTATTAAGTGGCAGTAATCAAAAATTTCACCCCCATGATAACAATCATGAAACTAACCCAAATCGCTCAACTAATTTTTATAATTACTCCTTGCATGCCACTAATGACATAAAACACTTGTCATACCAACAACTTTCTAGTAACCAAATGGCCAGTGCAAAGGAACACGTACCCCAAAACCAATATGCATCCATCCTCAATAAATCCCTCATACTATCCCTCCCAAATCGCATGCAAATAGAACCCACAATCATTGAGGAAGATCCGGTGAATATTCAAGGAACCAATAGTGTTCTACTACCACCTATAAAAACATCCTCTACAATAAACAATGACAAGAATCCCAATCTCCAATAGAAAATGCAATCGTCTTATCCAAATTCTAAGACAACATCGAGCACAAACCATGGCAAACCAAACACCCCCACAGTCCTAGAACATGAACACTCCCATAATATTTATTTAACCTCTGCTGATGGAGAATCATCAACCTACATCTTAGGTAGAGTTGGGACTGATGGTTCATGCCATCTCCTTCAAAATCATGCTGAGTGGAATAGAGACATCGATTGTGTTGCAAAACACCCACTACCTCAGTCAATTAATCTCGGAGGGCATCCGTATGGCGATGAAAAACTACAGGAACCATGTTTGGGTGAACAATGTTCTCCAACCCATAGTACCAAAATTGAATCCTAATGTTACTCAAATTATGATGGTTCTACCACCACACTTTGTTCGATCCAAAACCTAAACCTAGAGACAGAACTCCCATTCGCCACTCCAGAGATTGTAACAAATATCAACCCAATATTCAAACCCTGGGGTGCACATGCAAACCAAACACTGACTCACAATGCTTAACATGCACCACCAATGGCTCATCAAGGTCCACCACAGCCACATGCACACACAAATATGCCATACCAGGAGCAAATGATGGAGGAGGCAGTGGAACCCATCAACTTAATACTAGAATCGATAATCGAAGATTCAAATCTCAACGAGATAAACGTCTTTCTCTTCACAGAGATGCAAGAACAAAGGAAAATTCTTAATTATCCGATGACATTTTACAAGTGCACAATAGACATAAGACCACTAGTAGACCCACCAGTATGGCAACATGCAATAATCCTGGTTCCCTTTCAGTGAAGGAATTCAGTACATGCACCAAGAGTACTGGAGAATAGGAATCTACACAACTAGAACATCAACATGAATAGAGTTATCTCTTTTATCATATAGAACATTCGTGGTGGAAACAATGAGAACTTCAGATTAAATTTTAGGGAAATGGTCGACACCCATCGCCCTTGCATGGTCACCCTCTTGGAAACTAGAATGGATAACCACATGCCCCTTCTAAACCCGTATGGTTTTTCTGACATGATTGAAATTCCAGTAGAAGTCCAATAATGTGGTATGGTCATTCTCTGGGATCACACTCTTGTCAATGTTCATAGATTTCTCTGTAGAAGCCAAGAAATTAGTGCTACCATTGAGGTAATTTTTACGCTAGCACTAATATTAACCGTAGAAATTAGCTTTGGAACAAGTTAGTTGAAATGCATGCTAACCATAGAGGCCCTTGGCTTGTAGGCGGGGATTTTAATGATGTATTATCTTCAAATGAAAAATTAGGTGGTAACGTGTCAATAAAAATCGAGCTAAGTACCTTTGGGCCTATATAAATAAATGTAATCTTATTGATCTAGGCTTTAATGGGTGTAAATTCACTTAGTCGAATCGTAGGAGGAAAAACAAGGGCCTTATTATGGAAAGATTAGACAAAATATTTGCCAATAGCGATTGGATCAGTTGCTTTCCAAGTGCAATAGTGACTCATCTACCAAAAATGCACTCTGATCATAACCCCTTACTCCTTCAAATAATCCCTAAAACTAACATTGCCCTTCAGAAACCCTTTAGACTAGAAACTTTTTGGTGTAGACATCCAAATTTCAGTAACTTAGTAAGGAATAGTTAGAAAAGGTCTAACTACCTCCAAGCGTCCAAAGGTCTAACTACCTCCAAGCGTCCAACTCCTTTCTAGGAAACGTTAGAACCTGGAAGAACAAAGTCTTTGGAGACATCTTTAAAAAGAAAAGAAGAATCCTAGCTAGGCTCAAAGGAATTCAAGAATCCAAACAATACCCTAATAGTGACTTCCTACAACACTTGGAACAATCCTTACAAGCTGAATATAACAACTACCTCAAAATAGAAGATGACTACTGAAAACTTTGAGCTAGAGCCTCTTGGATTCAAGACGGGGATGCAAATACTAAATTCTTCCACATCATGGCTTCTAATAAAGAATGAAAAAATAAAATTACGTACTTCAAAAATAAGGTGGGGGACTGGATTAATGACCCTTTGGTAATTCTTCAGCATACCTACCAATATTTTCTCAATGTATTCACAACCTCTTACCAAAATACTAACAGGCAAAGTATTCGCCAAGACCCCACAAGCTTCACAAAAATAGATCTCACATCCTTGGACAAACCTTTACTGCCGTTTGAAGTAGTAAATGTCACACCTCCTTTTTCCGCACCCGCGGGGCGCTTAGGGAGTTTTCTCCAATTAAAGGACAGTCGAAACGGGATTTGTTTATTTGTTTCAGAGTCTCCACCTGGGAATTTTAAGGCATCCCAAGTCACCAGTTTTAATCCCTAAATCGAGGAGAATATGACTCTGTTTGTTATTCTGCGAACCAGAAATCCTGAGTAAGGAATTCTGTTAATCCGGAAGAAGGTGTTAGGCATTTCCGAATTCCGTGGTTCTAGCACAGTCGCTTAACTGTTTTTATTCTTGGCTTATCTTGATTTTACATTTTTTATTGCAGGATTTTGTCACCGCTTTTGTTTATTGTTTCCAATTATATAAACGAATTACGTGTACGTATATTCGTATTATATACCCTTTTATAATTACAGAGGATCGTGCCACGCATACGTGTACACAATAAAATTGACCATATTATAGTTTTTATTACAAATTCATATGTTCGAGATTTAAAATAAAATTAAGAACGTCATCACCCTTATATTTAAACAGTGAACTGCACATCCCGGGTTATATGAAACTATTTTACATCCTCGGAGAAATCCCTTTTATTAAATATTCACTCGAAGTTGCGCGAACGCATAATCCGAATTTGCTTTTAAAAATATAATCAGGTTACGCGAACGCATCCCTAATCGCGCAAAATATTCTTAATGGTATTATAGATTTACCACAAAATTGTTTATTATATTTACATTTTTATGTGAAAATCATGAGAAATTCCCTTTTTTGAGATACCCTTAAATTCTTTGAAAAGAATTCATAATTATTAAATGTTGACCGTTGATTATATTTTTCGCGTATTAACTATATTCCTCCAAGCCATTCAAATTTTAGGAATAAAAATAAACAAAGTATGATTAATACTACCATTTCTCTCGCAAATCCAATATAGTATACCCGAAAAGTGAATTGTATGTGAAACTAAAAAATTTGATTTATGAAAGGAAGAGATGTTTTTGAAGAATTTTCATTATTTTATTTAATGCAAACTCTTTTTCTACATACCCTTGCTATAAAATATTGCAATTTGTGCTTATACATCCCATCTCATTCTCATATGCTTGTTTTTAATCCAAAATTATAATTGCTTAGTTAATTTGTTTATAACGATAAATAATCAAATTGATGAGAAAGGGGTTATTATTCGAATTGATTCAATAAAATTGTATTACATGCAACATAGTTGTGCGCCTAAACATTCATAATATTCTAACATCGTAACGAGCTATACCAACTCACCTTACTCATATGATTATATATATACCTGTCATCATGCCATATATGAACATATAACTTATATCAATCTAAACAAAATCATATTTTTACAAGATATACTAATAATGTAACTTCTTGATACTTCCATTCTACTTTACATTTAGCTAAAGATATTACGGGATGTAATCAATGGCCCATTTTTATGCCATATTCCCTATTTTGACATTCAAATAAAACTATACTAATGAGAAATTCTGGAATAGATAATACTATTACAACACTTATATGAGTTTCAGAAGAGAATGATCAACTGCTAATTATCATGTCAAGCATATTACTATATTAACCAACATGAAACAAACTGAAATTTAAAATAATGAACTTAGACAAATAAAAATAGAATTGCAATTCAAACTTCATTGATTTGTCACGTTGAATCTCTTCCCAACATAGAATTTTAAAGATATGTACCTGGAAATAAAGGTAGAAGGAGTAAGTTTCAGCAGTAGTAGTAGTAACAAAACACCGGCAGAATATACCAATAACACAGCAAGTCTGAACATGACCCTTTAACCCAGATGAACAGTGACAGAAACTTGAGAAATTTCAGATTTTTAAATGAACAATGAGATCGAACAAATCCGGACAGATTTAGTGAAAAGAATAATATTTCTGATTTTGAGACTTAGAACAAAGCAGACTGAAAAAGCTTTCAATTTCAAAACACCGAATCAGCTTCAATACTGACTTCCGAGGCAGAATTCTGTTTTAATGTTTCTGTTTTCCTTTCTTTCTGTCTTCCCTTTTAGATTTCTGTTTCTGCTTGTGATTTTCCTCTCTCAAATTTATCTTTTCCCTCTGTGTATCTCCCTTAAAATCTCTCTCAAAATCTCATCTTTAAATCAGTCTCAATCCCCCCTCTCTTATACAGGTCTGCCCCTCTTTTTTAGCCTACTGTCTGGACCCCTTTCTTCTTTTAAAAATCAGAAAGTTCCATTAAAATCTGCTTTTAAATACTTTAAATCCCATTAAGTGATCTTATCCTGATTTTCAGCAGCCCCATTACCCTTTGTTTCCCATTATCACATTAAATAATAGTCATTAACTTTCCACTTTCAGCCCACTATACTATCATATTACCCTTACTGTTCTATCCCAGAAATGTCCCAGAAATCCTACTGTAATTACTGTTATTACTGCCCTTAAACTAAAATCAGAATCTGATACAAAACAGATTTTAAAGTCTGTTTAAGCAACTATAACCAATCCTATGATTAACCTCCTAATACAATTGTATTTACCCAACCTTTGTAAACTTGAATTCAGAACTAACATCACAACAACATTACACTGAATTTATTATAACAATTCAAACTGAATTTCAACATTGAACTAGAATCAGGCAAACACAGGAGCATTGTCAATATACTGACAATGCCCTGAAACTCAACGCTCAAAAATCAACACTCATACAGCATCCATTTGATGGATTTTATTGAACTATAAACAAAGATGATTTAATTGACGAGTATTCATTAAACTGATTATCAAATAAGAAACAACTGATTACAACAAAATAATCCATCCAAAATAGGTTGTTTCAGTCAACATTTTCAGAAACAAGATTTATAATACAACTAATCGACGAACTTAATCGAGTCGATTACACACATTGTAATTAATCACAACCAACAGAAACAATTCACATTCGGATCAAGTAGATGGGTAGGAGGCAGAATCACAGAATTAAACAAAAATATGCAACATTACACAGGTTACTGAAACAAACATATAGAATACAAAAAAGGAAATAGAAAAACATACCTCTGAATCTTTAAATTTAACCGGACTCAAACTCAACTTGGATTCGGATTTTTTTTGAAATCAAACAGACCTTATTCGAAGTATTTTCAACTGAAAATACTTCGACTAAGGTCGATTAAACCTCAATCCTTCGTTTGAATTGAAAAAATTCCAAGATTGGAAAATTTTAGGGTTTCAGAATTTGGATCTTAAATCCGAACACTTCTGGGCAAATTCGAATCAAACCAATGGTATTCTAGGCACGAGGGAGGTCAGGGGGGTAACTGGTGTGAGTTTGAGGTAGGTTGGGATAGGGTCAGGTTTTACTCGAATCTTCAAATGAAGATTCGAGTAGTTCTAGTAGGATTCGAGCCATGCAACTAACAGATCCGTGGTGAGGGTATTTAGGGGAAGCTGTGGTGTTATTTTGGAGGTCATCGGAGAAAGTTGGTTTTTCAGGCCAACCTTCAATCGAAGATTCGAGACATTGGGGCCTGATTCGAGGTATATGGGTTATGGAATTGGAACGGGGAGGTTGAGAGGAGTCGAGGGTGTTAAGGTGGGGTGGTTTGGACTACCGGAACCGCCGTGAGGCGATTTCCGGTAGTCGGTGTACGGTGGTGAAGGGCGAAGTTCATCAGATCTCTTTGAAAGAGATGATGAACAGGTCCGGGGGTGGGGTGTTTGGTTTGGGGGGCTGGGGTATGGATTGGAGTTATATACGAGTGGGGAGGATTGATCTCATCCGTTGGATCAATCAAGATGCACGGTTGAGATCAATTCCCTTAACCAAACGACATCGTTCGGTTTAAGTTGGGGGAAAGGGGTCAGCCCGGGGGTGATATGGATCGGGTTTGGATGAGTTCCTGAGGCCGTGGGATCAAGATAGATGAACGGTTCAGATCTGATAGCTTAAAACGTCGTCGTTTTATTTAAGCAATGGCTGAACTGGACCGTTTGATTGAAACGAATCAATGGCCCAGATTTGAAGTATCCATACGGCGTCGTTTAGGTTTGTTCGAATTGGACCGAACATGGGGATTGTTGGGATTGGGCTGTGAAGGGGATTAATTTGGTTGGGCCTGATTTTGTTTAGAAATTTTGGCCCAGACCCATTTTTGCCCATTTAATTTCCACTCTTTTTAATTTCGAATTTAATTCTTCAATTATTAAAATCCTAATTAAAATTATAAAAACAAAATTACTCCTTCAAAATATTAATCAACCTTTAACAATTTAACACATAGACAAAAATATTAATCACATAGTGAAACATTAAAATTAGAACAAACGCATATTTTTTGTAATTTTATTTTTTAATTAATTATTAAATGCATAATTAAATCCTAGATATGCATGAAACATGTATTTTTATTTTAATTTTTTGTTTAATTATAACAAAGCAAACATTTACGGACAACACAAATAATTAACAAACACCACACAAATTCTAAAAATTGCACACTAAAAGAAATTTATTTTATTTTTTTGATTTATTTTGGAGTAGTTTTCGTGAGGCAGAAATCACGTGCTCACAGCTGCCCCTCTTTGTGCGGAAACTCGAAGAGTTTTCGTGCAAAGATAAAGTGAGCGGATACGAGTGATTTTTTGCCCGTTCAAATACTCCGTGGGAAGCATTTTTGAAAGATTTGACCGAACCTCTGCTTCAAAGGTTTCCTACATATCCTTGGCTATAAAGGAATCAGGTCAATGTAGTTCGGGAAGTTTTGGGTAGCTGGGACTATCATGGGACTGTGATGCTGCTGCTGTTTCGTGTTGTTTTTACTGCTTGTTGACCTCCTTATTATACCTTGCTTCAGAGGTAATACAAAGAAAATTAAACTAGACTATGGTACATGAATTATAAAATCTTATCTAGATCATGCCCTGCGTTCCTTGTTGTCTTGATATCTTGGTGACTCTTGGGCATTTGGCTTATTCTGTATTCCTTTTCATTGTGTCCCATATTTTCTTTATCTGTTTGGGACTCTTGTCGTTTCCTGCTGGGGACTTTGTTGGACTCCTCTGCTTTATTGACTCTAAGTGTGCTCCTTTCTCATATGAGCGGGCTTTTGATTTCAATACTTCAATTGTATTCCCTTGTTCTCCAGTGGGTGCCTGACTCTGCAATTCTTCATCCTCATTCTCCAGGTGGACGCCTGATTTCTTCTTAAATTCTTTATCCTCATTCTCCAGGTGGACGCCTGATTTCTTCAATTCTTCATCCTCATTCTCCAGGTGGACGCCTGATTTCTTCAATTCTCATCCTCATTCTCCAGGTGGACGCCTGATTTCTTCAATTCTTCATCCTCATTCTCCAGGTGGACGCCTAATTTCTTCAATTCTTCATCCGCATTCTCCAGGTGGACGCCTGATTTCTTCAATTCTTTCATCCTCATTCTCCAGGTGGACGCCTGATTTCTTCTTAAATTCTTTATCCTTATTCTCCAGGTGGACGCCTGATTTCTTCAATTCTTCATCCTCATTCTCCAGGTGGACGCCTGATTTCTTCAATTCTTCATCCTCATTCTCCAGGTGGACGCCGGATTTATTCTTAATTCTTCATCCTCATTTTCCAGGTGGACGCCTGACTTCTTCTTTAATTCTTCATCCTCATTCTCCAGGTGGACGCCTGATTTCTTCAATTCTTCATCCTCATTCTCCAGGTGGACGCCTGACTTCTTCAATTCTTCATCCTCATTCTCCAGGTGGACGCCTGATCTCTTTTTAATCCTTTATCCTCATTCTCCAGGTGGACGCCTGATTTCTTCTTCAATTCTTTGTCCTCATTCTCCAGGTGGACGCCTGATTTCTTCTTCAATTCTTTATCCTTATTCTCCAGGTGGACGCCTGACTTCTTTTTAATTCTTCATCCTCATTCTCCAGGTGGACGCCTGACTTCTTCTTCAATTCTTCATCCTCATTCTCCAGGTGGACGCCTTACTTCTTTAATTCTCATCCTCATTCTCCAGGTGGACACCTGACTTCTTTTTAATTCTTCATCCTCATTATCCAGGTGGACGCCTGATTTCTTCTTTAATTCTTCATCCTCATTTTCTAGGTGGACGCCTGATTTCTTCTTAAATTCTTTATCCTTATTCTCCAGGTGGACGCCTGATTTCTTCAATTCTTCATCCTCATTCTCCAGGTGGACGCCTGATTTCTTTTTAATTCTTCATCCTCATTCTCCAGGTGGACGCCTGACTTCTTCTTCAATTCTTCATCCTCATTCTCCAGGTGGACGCCTGACTTCTTTAATTCTCATCCTCATTCTCCAGGTGGACGCCTGACTTCTTTTTAATTCTTCATCCTCATTCTCCAGGTGGACGCCTGATTTCTTCTTAATTCTTCATCCTCATTTTCCAGGTGGACGCCTGACTTCTTCTTTAATTCTTCATCCTCATTCTCCAGGTGGACGCCTGATTTCTTCTTTTCATTCATCAGGTTTCTCCTGACACAAATGTTGTTTTTGCCCCTATTTTCAAATCAAAGAAAACTTTGTTAGTTTTAAAACAGGATGGTTAACTGGGCATTCTCGCCGACGGTGGGGCTTCTCTGTCTTGTTTTGTTGCCTTGAATTGGTTGAAAAGACTGTTTGTCCTTGTAATTGATCCTTAACTATAGGATTCCCCTCTGTATGTTTTCCTTCAAACCCTTTTAACCGTAATCATATGTTCTCCTGACATTGCTGATCCACTTTTGATTCCACTTTTCTTACACCCATATCTTATTATTTTTATCTCCCGCCTTTCATGGCCGTATTTTGCATCATGTAATCTTGAATCTTGGTAGTATACCTTGACATTCCTTCTTATTTGTTTGAAATAAAACTTATCTCAAAGCTTTAGAAAAGTAAGATTATTAGTGACGAAACACGCTGATTTTGACAATTATAGAATGAAAAGAAAAATCCAAATTTGGATGACTGTTGGAGAAGGAATAAAAACTTATCTGATTGGAGTTACTGGCGCCAATGATCAGGGTATGCATTTCGGATTAATCAACCCAGTCTTTTAATCAATCTCTTTTTAATTGTCTCATTTTTGTTTTCCCCAAAATTTCCATAACCCAACTTCATTTTTCATTTTACAGACCTGTTTGACTTGCAATATCTCAAAGAGTTTTCACCGACAAACTTTCCTCATTTGTTCATTTCTTACTTCCTTTTCGCCTTATGGCGCCTGCGAAGATTTTCACCAATAAGACTCTCTCATTTTACTTTCTCTCAACTTATGTCATCTTATGGTGCCCGTGTGGGTTTTCACCTATAAGACTCTCTCATTTTTACTTTCTTTTCGTGTTTGTACCAGAGTGTTATGAACCATCTTCATTTGCTTGACTCAGCATTTTTCTAGGATTGATCGAAAGATCTTTTTGGTATGGGGTTGGAATGGAAAGGTATCAAAAGCTAAATAGTTTTGGTATGGGTTTAAAATTACAACTCTTGGAATCTTTTTCTTATTTCCAATACAATTCTTTGCCCCAGTTTCTTGATTGGGGTCTCTTGATGTTTTTTTTGGGCACATAATGCATATTGTGCACCCTAGGACCGAGTTGTGCGCCTACGTATCCTTCTTTGAGGAATCAGGTCAAACGTAGTTCACTAAATAATAGTGATTTTCTTTCTTTCTTTTTTTTTATTTTATTAATATTATTTCATATTTGATTTTCATTGATTCCAAGAGAGGGTAGGAAAGAAACAAATATGGCTCAAAAGGGAAAGCAAAGGGTATAGTGTTTGGATAGCAGAATAAATTGCCTTTGTCATTCCAATCTTCGGAATAATGCTAAATACAAACATTCAAAAAATTATGCATAATATCTCTTTACCGCGTCAGAATTGATCGTCATGTCTATGCATTTGCCTTCAATATCTGTTAAGCATAGTGCACCATTCGATAATACTCTGGTCACAATGAATGGTCCTTGCCAATTCGGGGCAAATTTGCCTTTTGCCTCAACCTGATGTGGAAGAATACGTTTCAGCACATGTTGACCCACTTCAAATTTCCGTGGACGCACCTTTTTGTTGTATGCTCTTGCTATTCTTCTTTGATATAATTGACCATGACATACTGCGGCCAATCGTTTTTCATCAATCAAGTTTAACTGTTCCAGACGGGTTTTGACCCATTCATCATCATCAATCTTTGCTTCGGCGATGATCCGAAGGGAAGGAATCTCAACTTCTGCAGGAATTACTGCTTCAGTGCCATATACCAACAAATAAGGAGTTGCTCCTACTGAAGTGCGAACAGTAGTGTGGTATCCCAATAATGCAAATGGTAATTTTTCATGCCATTGTCTTGAACCTTCTACCATTTTCCGAAGTATCTTCTTTATGTTTTTGTTGGCTGCCTCGACTGCTCCATTCGCCTTGGGCCGATATGGGGTAGAGTTGTGATGTGTAATCTTAAACTGTTGACATACTTCCTTCATTAAGTTGCTGTTAAGATTAGCACCGTTATCTGTGATGATCACCTTTGGGATTCCGAATCGACATATGATATTTGAGTGGACAAAATCGACCACAGCTTTCTTGGTCACTGATTTGAATGTCTTGGCCTCAACCCATTTGGTAAAATAATCAATGGCTACCAGAATGAACCTGTACCCATTGGATGCTGTCAGCTCAATTGGTCCAATCACATCCATGCCCTAGGCAATGAAGGGCCATGGTGCCGACATTGTGTGCAACTCGGATGGTGGAGAATGAATCAAATCTCCGTGTATCTGGCATTGATGACACTTGCGCACAAAATGGATACAATCTCGCTCCATGGTAAGCCAATAGTAAACAGCTCGGAGGATTTTCTTTGCTAATGCATATCCGCTCATGTGGGGTCCACAAACTCCCGAATGTACTTCAGACATGACAGTCGTAGCTTGTCTGGCATCTATGCATCTTAATAATTCGAGATCTGGTGTTCTTTTATACAAAACTCCTCCGCTTAAGAAGAATCCATTTGCCAATCACCTAATGGTCCTTTTTTGATCTCCTGTGGCTTGTGCGGGATATATACCCATCCTGATATACTCCTTGATGTCGTGGAACCATGGTTCACCATCAAATTCTTCTTCAACCATATTGCAATAAGCGTGCTGATCGTGGACTCGAATATGTAGTGGATCCACATAAGCTTTGTCTGGATGGTGCAACATTGATGCCAAAGTAGCCAATGCATCGGCGACCTCATTATGGATCCTTGGAATATGCCGAAACTCCACTGATTGAAACCGCTGACAAAGATCATGTAGACATTGTCGGTATGGTATGAGCTTTAAGTCTCAGGTTTCCCATTCTCCTTGAATTTGATGTACTAGAAGATCCGAATCTCCCATGACTAAGATTTCTTGGATACCCATGTCTGCGGCTAGCCTTAACCCCATAATACAAGCTTCATATTCAGCCATATTATTGGTGCAATAAAATCGCAGTTGAGCCGTAACAGGATAGTGATGCCTTGTTTCAGAAATGATTACAGCTCTTATTTCGACTCCTTTCATGTTAGCAGCCCCATCGAAGAAAAGTTTCCAGCCAGGTTTTTCAATTTGCTCCATCTCATCGATATGCATTATTTCTTCATCGGGGAAATAGGTTTTTAATGGCTCGTATTCCTCATCGACCGGGTTTTCGGCTAAATGATCGGCCAGTGCTTGGGCTTTTATTGCAGTCCGAGTCACATAGATGATGTCAAATTTTGTGAGCAATATCTGCCACTTTGCAAGTCTTCCCGTTGACATAGGCTTTTGAAAAATATATTTCAATGGATCCAAACGCGAAATGAGGTAAGTAGTGTAGGACGACAAATAGTGTTTCAACTTCTAAGCTACCCATGTTAGGGCGCAACATGTCTTTTCCAGATGAGTATACTTAACCTCATAAGCTGTGAACTTCTTGCTAAGGTAGTAGATGGCCTGTTCTTTTCTTCCGGTGAGGTCATGTTGCCCCAATACACAACCAAATGAATTTTCCAAGACCGTCAAGTAAAGAATCAGAGGTCTTCCTGGCTCTGGCGGGACCAACACGGGTGGGTTCGACAAGTACCCTTTTATCTTATCAAACGCTTCTTGACACTCATCGGTCCATTTGACCGCAGCATCCTTTTTCAACAATTTGAAAATTGGCTCACAGGTTGTTGTGAGCTGAGCAATAAACCTGCTGATGTAATTTAACCTTCCCAACAAACTCATTACTTCAGTTTTGTTCCTTGGAGGTGGCAATTCTTGGATGGCTTTGATTTTTGACGGGTCTAGCACGATGCCTCGTCGACTGACTATGAATCCCAGCAACTTTCCAGATGGAACTCCAAATGCGCATTTGGCAGGGTTAAGCTTGAGGTTGTACCTGCGAAGTCTTAAGAAGAACTTCCTCAAATTCCCAACGTGGTCGGCCTGATGCTTTGATTTTATGATCACATCGTCCACGTATACCTCAATCTCCTTGTGTATCATATCATGAAACACTGTGGTCATTGCTCTCATGTAGGTTGCTCCGACGTTCTTCAAACCGAATGGCATTACCCGGTAGCAATAAGTTCCCCATGGTGTGATGAATGCCGTCTTTTCTGCATCTTCTTCATCCATTAGAATTTGATGATACCCAGCATAACAATCCACGAAAGATCCTATATCATGCTTGGCACAATTATCGATCAAAATATGGATATTGGGTAATGGGAAATTATCCTTCGGACTGGCTTTGTTGAGATTGCGGTAGTCGACGCATACTCTAATTTTGCCGTCTTTCTTTGGCACAGGAACGATATTAGCTAACCAAACAGGATATCGAGTGACTCGAATGACCTTTGCTTCCAACTGTTTGGTGATTTCTTCCTTAATTCTCACACTCATATCAGGCTTGAATTTTCTCAGCCTCTGCTTGACAGGAGGCACCGTTGGATCGGTGGGCAACTTGTGAACCACTAAATCAGTGCTCAGGCCTGGCATGTCGTCATATGACCATGCAAAAACATCTTTGAATTCTATGAGTGCTTTAATTAACTCTTCTCGGATCTTTGGTTCGAGATGGACACTTATTTTAGTTTCCCGGATATTACTCATGTCCCCTATATTGATGTCCTCGGTATCACTCAGGTTAGGTTTGATTTTTTCCTCAAAGTGAATTAACTCTTTACTAATCTCTTCAAAAACCTCATCTTCATCATATTCTGATTCATAATCACAATATATTTCTTGAATTAATATTTCGGAACCAGATTGATTTTTAAGACTGGGCTGAGGATTCCTCATGCATGCCATATCACTAGAGCCAGCGTAAAAAGAACTGTATAGAAAAAGAAGAAAGGGAAAAAGAAAACTATCAGGAATGATAAAGGAAACTGTATTTTATTGGATGCTGAAAGATAACAAGGTTTGCACACTTCAAAAAAACTGTAAGATAAGCATTGGGATTACAACCCTGAGGTAACCCAAACAAACTGAAAGAAAATCAAAATAAACTACCAAGACTCCTTTCGAATGGGGAGAGGAGTGGCTTTCCAATTATTAAGCTTTGTTTCTGGCCCAACGAATTGAAATTCTGCGTTGCTACACCCTTCTCCGCTTTCCAACATATTCACATCATTAAACAATTTCTCGAATCTTTCAATTAATTCCTCCTCAGGATTGACCCGGGATTTAGGAATTGTTGTTATCGGGCGATTTTTAGCACCGGTCTTGACAAAAGACTTTGACAGATGTGGGACTGGTTTTGGAAGAACCCATGCCTTGTGTTTCAGCTTTCTGACCTTTTTCACATCGGTGATAGTGGGTATAAATCCCAAACCAAACGTTCCCCAGTTCTCGGAGAGAGGTACTGGTTGTATAATTCCTTGCAAAGATGAGCCCAGACCTTTGCCGGGTATAAAACCATTTTTTAACATTTCATAGGCTACCATGACTGATGCAGAGGTTATCCTTGGATTCGGAAGGTACTTCCCCTCTGGAATTTTCTCTACCGACACTGTATCGGACACTTGGTACACCCATGGTCCCTGGTCATTTTCTATTCCCTCGACCGGTACAATGGCACTGCTGCGAGCATTTAAACTTTCTTCCCCATGCACAACTATTTCTTGATGATCCCATTCAAACTTGACCACCTGGTGTAGTGTTGACGGGACTGCTTTAGCAGCATGGATCCATGGTCGACCCAACAACAAGTTGTAAGAAACAGTTATGTCCAACACTTGAAATTTCATTGTGAATTCAACTGGCCCTATTGTTAGTTCCAACACTATGTCGCCACATGAATCTCTGCTTCCACCGTCAAACCCCCGTACGCAAATACTATTCTGCTGGATCCTCTCCTCTTTGATTTTCAATTTGCTTAGAGTAGAGAGAGGGCAGATGTTTGCACTTGATCCGTTATCAACCAATACCCGGGTTACTACGGAGTTTTCACATTTCACGGTGAGGTAAAGAGCTCTGTTGTGCTCGGTACCTTCCACAGGCAATTCATCATCAGAAAATGTAATTCTGTTTGCCTCAAAGATTCTGTTGGCTATTCTTCCCAAATGATTTACAGAGATTTTTTCAGGAACATGAGCCTCATTCAGGATTTTCATCAAAGCCAGACGGTGCTCCTCTGAATGGATCAGTAATGACAATAATGAAATTTGAGCGGGCGTCTTCTTTAGTTGATCCACAACAGAATAGTCATGGAGTTTCATTTTTCTTAAAAACTCTTCCGCTTCTTCTTCCGTCACAGCTCTCTTTATTGGTGTTGGATTAATTTTAGTTTTCTTAACTCTTCGGGAGTAAAACATCTTCCCGAACGAGTCAAGCCTTGCACCTCACACACTTCTTCCTTGACTTCTTTTCCCTTGTACATTATAGTCACCCGTTCATAGTTCCATGGAATGACCTTGTTGTTGATCACTGGTAGCTGGGTTACACGTGTGATAATAACCCGATCTGTACGGGCTCCTTCCACGACTACAATGGGTTTACTGGCAACCCCTGGTACTATCACTTTTAACCTTTCTTGATTTGTGCCAACCTTGCTCGAAGACCCTTTTTCGATTATCACAGATGGTTCATCACCATTTCTGTTCTGCTTAGGTACCGGCTTCTCCTCTATTAACTGCTTATCTGGCTTGGCTTCATGAGACCTGGTCATCATGATAGTTTGTGATGGCTTCTTTGTCTCCCCATCAGCTTGTATGATTTCTATCATATTGGCCTCCTGATGGGCTGGCATTGGATTTCTGTTGATATTGGGAGTTTTGGGGTTTTACACCTCGATTTTATTAGTATCAATCAGCTCTTGTATTGCATTTTTCAAATGCCAGCATTTTTCCGTATCATGGCCTGGTGTACCGGAACAATACTCACAGCTAATGGTGTAGTCCAGATTCTTTGGAGGAGGATTGGGTAGCTTGGATTGTATTGGTCTTAGCATGTCCAGCTGTCTCAGCCTGTGGAACAAACTAGTGTAAGACTCTCCCAATGGAGTGTAGGTTTTCTTTTTCTGTTCCCTTTCTCCCTTAAATGCTGGCCTAGGCCTGAAACCTGGTCCGGGATAGGCTCGTGGGTAAGTACTTGGTATGGCAGGAGCACGCCAATTAGCGTGAACCGGTGGCTGATTGTATGCTTGTGCATGGTTAATGGAAAAATGAGGCTCCGAAGGGTGATAGTAGTGTTGGGATGAATCGTGATGGTAAGTTGATTGGCGAGGTCGTTGTTGATTGTAGTAAAGCGGTGAACCTCTGGGTCCCGACCAAATTCCTGAATCTACTACCGCTGCTTCCTCCCTCTTCTTTCTTCCAATTCCTCCTACCCCGCCTTGAATAGCTTGAGTAGTTGCCTTAATTGCTGAATAGCTCATGATTTTATTTGTCTTGAGGCCTTCTTCCACCATACCTCCCATCTTCACTACTTCGTTGAATGATTTCCCTACCACTGAAACCAAATGGGCATAGTAAGTTGGTTCCAAAGCTTGGAGGAAGTAGTCTACCATTTCACTCTCCTTCATAGGAGGATCCACTCTTGCTGCCTGTTCTCTCCATCGGAAGCCATACTCTCTGAAACTTTCATTGTGTTTCTTCTCAAATATTGTTAAAGATAGTCGATCTGGGATGATTTCCAGATTGTATTGGAAATGGTATGCGAATGCCTGTGCCAGGTCATCCCAGGTGTACCATCTCCCATGGTCCTGGCGTGTATACCACTCCAAAGCTGATCCGCTTAAACTTTGACTGAAGTAAGCCATCAATAATTCGTCATTTCCCCCAGCTCCTCGCATTTTGCTGCAGAAACCCCTTAAGTGGGCTACTGGGTCGCCGTGCCCATTGTATAGGTCAAATTTAGGTATCTTGAAACCAACTGGTAATTGTACATTTGGGAATAAGCACAAATCCTTGTATGCTACACTGACTTGCCCGCCTAATCCTCGCATGTCTCTGAACGATTGTTCTAGACTTTTGACCTTCCTGAACATCTCTTCTTGTTCAGCATTTTTGGCTGGCTTGTCAATTTCGGTTGGGAGATCAAAACGAGGAGCAGTTGAATGGATTTCGGAGGCTTTGAGGGTGAGCTCCGGGGGGTAATATTGGTTGTCCTGGGCCTGGAATGTAGGCTCACTAGGAGATTTGTGGAATGTAGTCGGGGGAGGTGCTACGAAAACAGGAGTCACAGGTGGAGGAAAGTATGGAACTGGTTTCGGAGGTGGAGACTGCGGTGTCTGAGAGGTGGTGCCTCGGTAGTGCTGGAAAATGGGGAAATTTGGGGATAATTCAGTGGTAATATTATCCTGAGTTTGGGTCATTGATGGAGCAGGGTTATTTGGGTAAGATGGGGGTGCCTGTCCTGTAGACCAGGCCTGGTACATTTCAGCCATTTGCTGCTTGAGTTTAAACATCTCTTCTTTCATTTTCCCGACATCCATCTCCTCTAGCTCAATACCTGTGTCAACATCTGGGATAGACATACTTTCGGGTATTGGTCCTTTTGATCTCGTGTGATAATGATAATATGCCAGTATACTCTTTAGAGAAACTAACTGCTTGAATTCTGGAAATGAACAAACTTGTTAGTTTTGAGAGTTTAACACATATATAATTACACGTTGAGATGCAATGCTCCTAGACAAGTAATCCCTTTCTATTATGCATTTGCTCGGCTGCTTGTGTCGTCCCAGCTTTCTTGAAATTTTTATTGTTATTCACTTTTAATTTTATTTATTATATATATCTTTTATTGTGGTGGTCGAATCTTATAAAGATTGCCTACGTATCATGCCCCCGCATGAATCAGACCTTGCGTAGTTTGGACATAAGGCAAACACTTTTATTCATTATACAAAGATGGAATTACATTTGAAAACTTTAAGAAAATGGTTTGAAACACACACACTTAAACAAAAATAAAGATACAATTCTTAACATCTCACAACATGCCCCACTTTCCACTTTTGTTGTCAATTATTGGATTATCTTCTCAATGTGGGGCTTGACCTGGATGACCTCCCAGCGTACGATACATCCTTTCCAACTCCGTTGCTAGATGGCGGGAAAAATGGGTGCATGCTCTGTAAACCTTTCAAAATCCATTCTTTGGCAGTTTATATAACTTTGAGAGGTGTAGACCGCCAGGTCGTGAATTTGTGCCCTGAAATCCTGGAGACGTTGGTCTTGGTTCTGCAATTACTGCTGGCGAGTGGTGGCTATATCTCTGACACGGTTTTCACGATCTAGAGCTGACTCTAATAGAGCTCGGAGTCTGGCTTGCTCTAATCTTGCCTGCGCTCTTTCCTTGTTGATGTCTGCTTGTTGATGTTCTCTGTTGCATCTTCTTGCCTCTTCTAGTTGTGCACGAAGTTGGTCTTCTGATCATATCCAATGGTCTTTTTCCTTCTTGAATTGTGCCCTGTCTTCTTCGGATTGCCTTACTTGGCGTTCCTTATTAGATCTGGCCTCTTCGTTTAATTGTTGGATTCTTTCTTTAGCTTTGCTCAACGCCCTTTCGTTTTCCGCAAGAATGGAATCATAATCTTGCATTCTTTCAAAAAGATTGGCGATGGTTTTTTTGATCCTTCCAACTCCTCTTTGGTATTTCAGAAACTCTTTTCATTTTTTGGAATCGAGCGTGAAGATTTTCATTCTCACAAGCTAGACTCTTCTTCTCGCCTTCGGCTTCTTGTGCTTGCAAATCTTTCTCCAGACTGAGGCCCCTCAGATTTTCCTTTAGGGCATGGATAGTTGCTTTGTACCCTTTTTCCTTTTCTCCCCAGATTAACCGCTCTTGGATTTTATCATTAAAGCTTTGAACATGGGGTCTTTTTGTTGGCCTACTTAGCTCGGTTTCTGGTACATCATCCACGCGAGACCGTTTCTCGAACCACCTTGCATACCCGGGATTTATTTCACCCCTTGTAGTGTCTGGGACTTGAGTATCACTTTTCAAGTATCGACATCCATTCCACATTTGCTGAATTAAAGCCTCGGGAATAGTGGCTTCAGGGTGTAATTCGATTACTTGCATACTCAAATCTTCATCATCAGGAACTACTTGGTATCTCCCTAGTTGTCTTAGAACTCTTAGTGGCGCATATGGCTGGATGTTTCTCAATCCCAATAATAGCAAATAACTATTTGAGGTTGACATGTGTATCACTTACCTCATCGGGAGCCATCCCAAAGTCCACTCAATTTGATTTGACGTTAAAGCCCTTAGATGAGATACCCAGGCTTGTATCCCTTCCGGGGACTTATAATCTTTCATTCTCTCCTCATAACTCTCGATGAAATTATCATTGCTTGGCCCATACTGTATGATCTTGGGCTGTTGTTGGAGATGTTCAATCACCCACATTTGCAACAAAATTTTGCATCCTTCGAAGACTTTCGCTCCTGATTTACATAAAGTCAACGCCCGATAAATGTCTGAGAGAATGATGGGGACAAGGGTGTGATTTTTCTTGGTGGTGAGGACCTGTACAACTTTTGCCGTACGAATATCAATTGTTAGCTCTTTGTTTGGGAAGACCATGATTCCTAGAAAAGCCACCATGAAGGAGAAGCGACGGTGAATCTGCCAGGTGTCTTTGTTTTGCTTGTTAGTAAGGCCTTTCTCATGAATTTCAAATCCATCTGGCTTTCCGAACCTTGAATACAAGAAGTTGAAAGAACAACATCCATTGATGACATTGCTTTTCCTGATTTGACTGCTGATGTTCAGAAGACCGAAGAATCGATGTACCGAGGGAGCCTTTGTGAATATCAGGCTTTGATTTCTTAGACTTCCGTCAAAACCAGCATATCCAGCTATCTCTTCTAATGTAGGAGTAAGCTCGAAGTCAGAGAAACGAAAGACATTGTGAACAGGGTCGCAAAAAGTTACTAACGATGCAATCACGGTGTTTAACTTTCATGATATCCGTGAGATTTCCCAAATGCTTGACGACCCATTTTTGACCATCTTCGCCTAATTCATACCACCACATTTGAAACTGAAATAGAAACTCTTCTGTATTCGTGGATGGGGGGTTTTGTGTGGTGCTCATTTTGTATCTGAAATTTAATTTTAATAAAGTCAAGACTCATTTTGAAAATATACACTAAAAAAATCATTTTCAATTTTTTATTTATTAAATACCTTTATTTCAAGATTTAAAACTATTTTTTGGGAATTTTTAAAACAACCCATTTTATTCCTCGGTTCTCACCATGATTTCATTTAAGCTGGTCAACAAGCATGTTCGAGGCAAATGAATGCACAGGTAGCAAGTAGGATGTATCAGAATGGTTTTTTTATTTTGGGTTCACCTGTCCTAGACAGACCCAACCCCTGTGTTGAGTCTCCAAGGCCAAATGTACATGATGCAAATAGACGTTCCTACTAGGGATCCGGTACATGGCTGAGTTATTCTAGGTGAAAAACCTGAGGTTGATTGTTCTAAACCTGGCTTACCCCAACGGACAGTTTGAGCCGAAGCGGGGGCAACGTACCGGGAGCACGAAAGTCTACCCGGCCTAGTTATTTGTCCCAACTTCGTCTTATTTGGTACGACTTTAACAGAAAGGTGGGCCACGCGCACGTGTACACCATAAATTCAGAAGACTCAGAAAGAAGGGGGTTTCGTAGCAGTTGTATATATTCACAATTCAAATAATATTAAAGCGGTAAAAAAAAACAACATTTAGCATGTTAAGCATAAAAATAGTTGAAAATCATATAGTAAATAAAGCCAATTATCGCAGTTATTTTAAGCTCGAATTCTTTAAACCCTGAACCAGTGGTTCTAGGTTACGCTCTGTTCCCCAGCAGAGTCGCCAGAGCTGTCACACCTCCTTTTTCCGCACCCGCGGGGCGCTTAGGGAGTTTTCTCCAATTAAAGGACAGTCGAAACGGGATTTGTTTATTTGTTTCAGAGTCGCCACCTGGGAATTTTAAGGCGTCCCAAGTCACCAGTTTTAATCCCTGAATCGAGGAGAATATGACTCTGTTTGTTATTCTGCGAACCAGAAATCCTGAGTAAGGAATTCTGTTAATCCGGAAGAAGGTGTTAGGCATTTTCGAATTCCGTGGTTCTAGCACTGTCGCTTAACTGTTTTTATTCTTGGCTTATCTTGATTTTACATTTTTTATTGCAGGATTTTGTCACCGCTTTTGTTTATTGTTTCCAATTATATAAACGAATTACGCGTACGTATATTCGTATTATATACCCTTTTATAATTACAGAGGATCGTGTCACGCATACGTGTACACAATAAAATTGACCATATTATAGTTTTTATTACAAATTCATATGTTCGAGATTTAAAATAAAATTAAGAACGTCATCACCCTTATATTTAAACAGTGAACTGCACATCCCGGGTTATATGAAACTATTTTACATCCTCGGAGAAATCCCTTTTATTAAATATTCACTCGAAGTTGCGCGAACGCATAATCCGAATTTGCTTTTAAAAATATAATCAGGTTACGCGAACGCATCCCTAATCGCGCAAAATATTCTTAATGGTATTATAGATTTTCCACAAAATTGTTTATTATATTTACGTTTTTATGTGAAAATCATGAGAAATTCTCTTTTTTGAGATACCCTTAAATTTTTTGAAAAGAATTCATAATTATTAAATGTTGACCGTTGATTATATTTTTCGCGTATTAACTATATTCCTCCAAGCCATTCAAATTTTAGGAATAAAAATAAACAAAGTATGATTAATACTACCATTTCTCTCGCAAATCCAATATATGTATACCCGAAAAGTGAATTCCATGTGAAACTAAAATATTTGATTTATGAAAGGAAGAGATGTTTTTGAAGAATTTTCATTATTTTATTTAATGCAAACTCTATTTCTACATACCCTTGATATAAAATGTTGCAATTTGTGCTTATACATCCCATCTCATTCTCATATGCTTGTTTTTAATCCAAAATTATAATTGCTTAGTTAATTTGTTTATAACGATAAATAATCAAATTGATGAGAAAGGGGTTATTATTCGAATTGATTCAATAAAATTGTATTACATGCAACATAGTTGTGCGCCTAAACATTCATAATATTCTAACATCGTAACGAGCTATACCAACTCACCTTACTCATATGATTATATATATACCTGTCATCATGCCATATATGAACATATAACTTATATCAATCTAAACAAAATCATATTTTTACAAGATATACTAATAATGTAACTTCTTGATACTTCCATTCTACTTTACATTTAGCTAAAGATATTACGGGATGTAATCAATGGCCCATTTTTATGCCATATTCCCTATTTTGACAATTCAAATATAACGATACTAATGAGAAATTCTGGAATAGACAATACTATTACAACACTTATATGAGTTTCAGAAGAGAATGATCAACTGCTAATTATCATGTCAATCATATTACTATATTAACCAACATGAAACAAACTGAAATTTAAAATAATGAACTTAGACAAATAAAAATAGAATTGCAATTCAAACTTCATTGATTTGTCCCGTTGAATCTCTTCCCAACATAGAATTTTAAAGATATGTACCTGGAAATGAAGGTAGAAGGAGTAAGTTTCAGCAGTAGTAGTAGTAGTAACAAAACACCGGCAGAATATACCAATAACACAGCAAGTCTGAACAAGACCCGTTAACCCAGATGAACAGTGACAGAAACTTGAGAAATTTCAGATTTTTAAATGAACAATGAGATCGAACAAATCCGGACAGATTTAGTGAAAAGAATAATATTTCTGATTTTGAGACTTAGAACAAAGCAGACTGAAAAAGCTTTCAATTTCAAAACACTGAATCAGCTTCAATACTGACTTCCGAGGCAGAATTCTGTTTTAATGTTTCTGTTTTCCTTTCTTTCTGTCTTCCCTTTCAGATTTCTGTTTCTACTTGTGATTTTCCTCTCTCAAATTTATCTTTTCCCTCTGTGTATCTCCCTTAAAATCTCTCTCAAAATCTCATCTTTAAATCAGTCCCAATCCCCCCTCTCTTATACAGGTCTGCCCCTCTCTTTAGCCTACTGTCTGGACCCTTTTCTTCTTTTAAAAATCAGAAAGTTCCATTAAAATCTGCTTTTAAATACTTTAAATCTCATTAAGTGATCTTATCCTGATTTTCAGCAGCCCCATTACCCTTTGTTTCCCATTATCACATTAAATAATAGTCATTAACTTTCCACTTTCAGCCCACTATACTATCATATTACCTTTACTGTTCTATCCCAGAAATGTCCCAGAAATCCTACTGTAATTACAGTTATTACTGACCTTAAACTAAAATCAGAATCTGATACAAAACAGATTTTAAAGTCTGTTTAAGCAACTATAACCAATCCTATGATTAACCTCCTAATACAATTGTATTTACCCAACCTTTGTAAACTTGAATTCAGAACTAACATCACAACAACATTACACTGAATTTATTATAACAATTCAAACTGAACTTCAACATTGAACTAGAATCAGGCAAACACAGGAGCATTGTCAATATACTGACAATGCCCTGAAACTCAATGCTCAGAAATCAACACTCATACAGCATCCATTTGATGGATTTTATTGAACTATAAACAAAGATGATTTAATTGACGAGTATTAATTAAACTGATTATCAAATAAGAAACAACTGATTACAACAAAATAATCCATCCAAAACAGGTTGTTTCAGTCAACATTTTCAGAAACAAGATTTATAATACAACTAATCGACGAACTTAATCGAGTCGATTACACACATTGTAATTAATCACAACCAACAGAAACAATTCACATTCGGATCAAGTAGATGGGTAGGAGGCAGAATCACAGAATTAAACAAAAATATGCAACATTACACAGGTTACTGAAACAAACATATAGAATACAAAAAAGGAAATAGAAAAACATACCTCTGAATCTTTAAATTTAACCGGACTCAAACTCAACTTGGATTCAGATTTTTTTTGAAATCAAACAGACCTTAGTCGAAGTATTTTCAACTGAAAATACTTCGACTAAGGTCGATTAAACCTCAATCCTTCGTTTAAATTGAAAAAATTCCAAGATTGGAAAATTTTTAGGGTTTCAGAATTTGGATCTTAAATCCGAACACTTCTGGGCAGATTCGAATCAAACCAACGGTATTCTAGGCACGAGGGAGGTCAGGGGGGTAACTGGTGTGAGTTTGAGGTAGGTTGGGTAGGGTCAGGTTTTACTCGAATCTTCAAATGAAGATTCGAGTAGTTCTAGTAGGATACGAGCCATGCAACTAACAGATCCGTGGTGAGGGTGTTTAGGGGAAGCTGTGGTGTTATTTTGGAGGTCATCGGAGAAAGTTGGTTTTTCAGGCCAACCTTCAATCGAAGATTCGAGACATTGGGGCCTGATTCGAGGTATATGGGTTATGGAATTGGAACGGGGAGGTTGAGAGGAGTCGAGGGTGTTAAGGTGGGGTGGTTTGGACTACCGGAACCGCCGTGAGGCGATTTCCGGTAGGCGGTGTACGGTGGTGAAGGGCGGAGTTCATCAGATCTCTTTGAAAGAGATGATGAACAGGACCGGGGGTGGGGTGTTTGGTTTGGGGGGCTGGGGTGTGGATTAGAGTTATATACGAGTGGGGAGGATTGATCTCATCCGTTGGATCAATCAAGATGCACGGTTGAGATCAATTCCCTTAACCAAACGACATCGTTCGGTTTAAGTTGGGGGAAAGGGGTCAGCCCGGGGGTGATATGGATCGGGTTTGGATGAGTTCCTGAGGCCGTGGGATCAAGATAGATGAACGGTTCAGATCTGATAGCTTAAAACGTCGTCGTTTTATTTAAGCAATGGCTGAACTGGACCGTTTGATTGAAACGAATCAATGGCCCAGATTTGAAGTACCCATACGGCGTCGTTTAGGTTTGTTCGAATTGGACCGAACATGGGGATTGTTGGGATTGGGCTGTGAAGGAGATTAATTTGGTTGGGCCTGATTTTGTTTAGAAATTTTGGCCCAGACCCATTTTTGCCCATTTAATTTCTACTCTTTTTAATTTCCAATTTAATTCTTCAATTATTAAAATCCTAATTAAAATTATAAAAATAAAATTACTCCTTCAAAATATTAATCAACCTTTAACAATTTAACACATAGAAAAAAATATTAATCACATAGTGAAACATTAAAATTAGAACAAACGCATATTTTTTGTAATTTTATTTTTTAATTAATTATTAAATGCATAATTAAATCCTAGATATGCATGAAACATGTATTTTTATTTTAATTTTTTGTTTAATTATAACAAAGCAAACATTTACGGACAACACAAATAATTAACAAACACCACACAAATTCTAAAAATTGCACACTAAAAGAAATTTATTTTATTTTTTTGATTTATTTTGGAGTAGTTTTCGTGAGGCAGAAATCACGTGCTCACAGCTGCCCCTCTTTGCGCGGAAACTCGAAGAGTTTTCGTGCAAAGATAAAGTGAGCGGATACGAGTGATTTTTTGCCCGTTCAAATACTCCGTGGGAAGCATTTTTGAAAGATTTGACCGAACCTCTGCTTCAAAGGTTTCCTACATATCCTTGGCTATAAAGGAATCAGGTCAATGTAGTTCGGGAAGTTTTGGGTAGCTGGGACTATCATGGGACTGTGATGCTGCTGTTGTTTCGTGTTGTTTTTACTGCTTGTTGACCTCCTTATTACACCTTGCTTCAGAGGTAATACAAAGAAAACTAAACTAGACTATGGTACATGAATTATAAAATCTTATCTAGATCATGCCCTGCGTTCCTTGTTGTCTTGATATCTTGGTGACTCTTGGGCATTTGGCTTATTCTGTATTCCTTTTCATTGTGTCCCATATTTTCTTTATCTGTTTGGGACTCTTGTCGTTTCCTGCTGGGGACTTTGTTGGACTCCTCTGCTTTATTGACTCTAAGTGTGCTCCTTTCTCATATGAGCGGGCTTTTGATTTCAATACTTCAATTGTATTCCCTTGTTCTCCAGGTGGGTGCCTGACTCTGCAATTCTTCATCCTCATTCTCCAGGTGGACGCCTGATTTCTTCTTAAATTCTTTATCCTCATTCTCCAGGTGGACGCCTGATTTCTTCAATTCTTCATCCTCATTCTCCAGGTGGACGCCTGATTTCTTCAATTCTCATCCTCATTCTCCAGGTGGACGCCTGATTTCTTCAATTCTTCATCCTCATTCTCCAGGTGGACGCCTGATTTCTTCAATTCTTCATCCTCATTCTCCAGGTGGACGCCTGATTTCTTCAATTCTTTCATCCTCATTCTCCAGGTGGACGCCTGATTTCTTTAATTCTTTATCCTTATTCTCCAGGTGGACGCCTGATTTCTTCTTAAATTCTTTATCCTTATTCTCCAGGTGGACGCCTGATTTCTTCAATTCTTCATCCTCATTCTCCAGGTGGACGCCTGATTTCTTCAATTCTTCATCCTCATTCTCCAGGTGGACGCCGGATTTATTCTTAATTCTTCATCCTCATTTTCCAGGTGGACGCCTGACTTCTTCTTTAATTCTTCATCCTCATTCTCCAGGTGGACGCCTGATTTCTTCAATTCTTCATCCTCATTCTCCAGGTGGACGCCTGACTTCTTCAATTCTTCATCCTCATTCTCCAGGTGGACGCCTGACCTCTTTTTAATCCTTTATCCTCATTCTCCAGGTGGATGCCTGATTTCTTCTTCAATTCTTTATCCTCATTCTCCAGGTGGACGCCTGATTTCTTCTTCAATTCTTCATCCTTATTCTCCAGGTGGACGTCTGACTTCTTTTTAATTCTTCATCCTCATTCTCCAGGTGGACGTCTGACTTCTTCTTCAATTTTTCATCCTCATTCTCCAGGTGGACGCCTGACTTCTTTAATTCTCATCCTCATTCTCCAGGTGGACACCTGACTTCTTTTTAATTCTTCATCCTCATTATCCAGGTGGACGCCTGATTTCTTCTTTAATTCTTCATCCTCATTTTCTAGGTGGACGCCTGATTTCTTCTTAAATTCTTTATCCTTATTCTCCAGGTGGACGCCTGATTTCTTCAATTCTTCATCCTCATTCTCCAGGTGGACGCCTGATTTCTTTTTAATTCTTCATCCTCATTCTCCAGGTGGACGCCTGACTTCTTCTTCAATTCTTCATCCTCATTCTCCAGGTGGACGCCTGACTTCTTTAATTCTCATCCTCATTCTCCAGGTGGACGCCTGACTTCTTTTAATTCTTCATCCTCATTCTCCAGGTGGACGCCTGATTTCTTTAATTCTCATCCTCATTATCCAGGTGGACACCTGACTTCTTCTTTAATTCTTCATCCTCATTCTCCAGGTGGACGCCTGATTTCTTCTTTTCATTCATCAGGTTTCTCCTGACACAAATGTTGTTTTTGCCCCTGTTTTCAAATCAAAGAAAACTTTGTTAGTTTTAAAACAGGATGGTTAACTGGGCATTCTCGCTGACGGTGGGGCTTCTCTGTCTTGTTTTGTTGCCTTGAATTGGTTGAAAAGACTGTTTGTCCTTGTAATTGATCCTTAACTATAGGATTCCCCTCTGTATGTTTTCCTTCAAACCCTTTTAACCGTAATCATATGTTCTCCTGACATTGCTGATCCACTTTTGATTCCACTTTTCTTACACCCATATCTTATTATTTTTATCTCCCGCCTTTCATGGCCGTATTTTGCATCATGTAATCTTGAATCTTGGTAGTATACCTTGACATTCCTTCTTATTTGTTTGAAATAAAACTTATCTCAAAGCTTTAGAAAAGTAAGATTATTAGTGACGAAACACGCTGATTTTGACAATTATAGAATGAAAAGAAAAATCCAAATTTGGATGACTGTTGGAGAAGGAATAAAAACTTATCTGATTGGAGTTACTGGCGCCAATGATCAGGGTATGCATTTCGGATTAATCAACCCAGTCTTTTAATCAATCTCCTTTTAATTGTCTCATTTTTGTTTTCCCCAAAATTTCCATAACCCAACTTCATTTTTCATTTTACAGACCTGTTTGACTTGCAATATCTCAAAGAGTTTTCACCGACAAACTTTCCTCATTTGTTCATTTCTTACTTCCTTTTCGCCTTATGGCGCCTGCGAAGGTTTTCACCAATAAAACTCTCTCATTTTACTTTCTCTCAACTTATGTCATCTTATGGTGCCCGTGTGGGTTTTCACCTATAAGACTCTCTCATTTTTACTTTCTTTTCTTGTTTGTACCAGAGTGTTATGAACCATCTTCATTTGCTTGACTCAACATTTTTCTAGGATTGATCGAAAGATCTTTTTGGTATGGGGTTGGAATGGAAAGGTATCAAAAGCTAAATAGTTTTGGTATGGGTTTAAAATTACAACTCTTGGAATCTTTTTCTTATTTCCAATACAATTCTTTGCCCCAGTTTCTTGATTGGGGTCTCTTGATGTTTCTTTTTGGGCACATAATGCATATTGTGCACCCTATGACCGAGTTGTGCGCCTACGTATCCTTCTTTGAGGAATCAGGTCAAACGTAGTTCACTAAATAATAGTGATTTTCTTTCTTTTTTTTTTATTTTATTAATATTATTTCATATTTGATTTTCATTGATTCCAAGAGAGGGTAGGAAAGAAACAAATATGGCTCAAAAGAGAAAGCAAAGGGTATAGTGTTTGGATAGCAGAATAAATTGCCTTTGTCATTCCAATCTTCGGAATAATGCTAAATACAAACATTCAAAAAATTATGCATAATATCTCTTTACCGCGTCAGAATTGATCGTCATGTCTATGCATTTGCCTTCAATATCTGTTAAGCATAGTGCACCATTCGATAATACTCTGGTCACAATGAATGGTCCTTGCCAATTCGGGGCAAATTTGCCTTTTGCCTCAACCTGATGTGGAAGAATACGTTTCAGCACATGTTGACCCACTTCAAATTTCCGTGGACGCACCTTTTTGTTGTATGCTCTTGCTATTCTTCTTTGATATAATTGATCATGACATACTGCGGCCAATCGTTTTTCATCAATCAAGTTTAACTGTTCCAGACGGGTTTTGACCCATTCATCATCATCAATCTTTGCTTCGGCGATGATCCGAAGGGAAGGAATCTCAACTTCTGCAGGAATTACTGCTTCAGTGCCATATACCATCAAATAAGGAGTTGCTCCTACTGAAGTGCGAACAGTAGTGCGGTATCCCAATAATGCAAATGGTAATTTTTCATGCCATTGTCTTGAACCTTCTACCATTTTCCGAAGTATCTTCTTTATGTTTTTGTTGGCTGCCTCGACTGCTCCATTCGCCTTGGGCCGATATGGGGTAGAGTTGTGATGTGTAATCTTAAACTGTTGACATACTTCCTTCATTAAGTTGCTGTTAAGATTAGCACCGTTATCTGTGATGATCACCTTTGGGATTCCGAATCGACATATGATATTTGAGTGGACAAAATCGACCACAGCTTTCTTGGTCACTGATTTGAATGTCTTGGCCTCAACCCATTTGGTAAAATAATCAATGGCTACCAGAATGAACCTGTACCCATTGGATGCTGCCAGCTCAATTGGTCCAATCACATCCATGCCCCAGGCAACGAAGGGCCATGGTGCCGACATTGTGTGCAACTCGGATGGTGGAGAATGAATCAAATCTCCGTGTATCTGGCATTGATGACACTTGCGCACAAAATGGATACAATCTCGCTCCATGGTAATCCAATAGTAAACAGCTCGGAGGATTTTCTTTGCTAATACATATCCGCTCATGTGGGGTCCACAAACTCTCGAATGTACTTCAGACATGACAGTCGTAGCTTGTCTGGCATCTATGCATCTTAATAATCCGAGATCTGGTGTTCTTTTATACAAAACTCCTCCGCTTAAGAAGAATCCATTTGCCAATCACCTAATGGTCCTTTTTTGATCTCCTGTGGCTTGTGCGGGATATATACCCATCCTGATATACTCCTTGATGTCGTGGAACCATGGTTCACCATCAAATTCTTCTTCAACCATATTGCAATAAGCGTGCTGATCGTGGACTCGAATATGTAGTGGATCCACATAAGCTTTGTCTGGATGGTGCAACATTGATGCCAAAGTAGCCAATGCATCGGCGACCTCATTATGGATCCTTGGAATATGCCGAAACTCCACTGATTGAAACCGCTGACAAAGATCATGTAGACATTGTCGGTATGGTATGAGCTTTAAGTCTCAGGTTTCCCATTCTCCTTGAATTTGATGTACTAGAAGATCCGAATCTCCCATGACTAAGATTTCTTAGATACCCATGTCTGCGGCTAGCCTTAACCCCATAATACAAGCTTCATATTCAGCCATATTATTGGTGCAATAAAATCGCAGTTGAGCCGTAACAGGATAGTGATGCCTTGTTTCAGAAATGATTACAGCTCTTATTTTGACTCCTTTCATGTTAGCAGCCCCATCGAAGAAAAGTTTCCAGCCAGGTTTTTCAATTTGCTCCATCTCATCGATATGCATTATTTCTTCATCGGGGAAATAGGTTTTTAATGGCTCGTATTCCTCATCGACCGTGTTTTCGGCTAAATAATCGGCCAGTGCTTGGGCTTTTATTGCAGTCCGAGTCACATAGATGATGTCAAATTTTGTGAGCAATATCTGCCACTTTGCAAGTCTTCCCGTTGGCATAGGCTTTTGAAAAATATATTTCAATGGATCCAAACGCGAAATGAGGTAAGTAGTGTAGGACGACAAATAGTGTTTCAACTTCTGAGCTACCCATGTTAGGGCGCAACATGTCTTTTCCAGATGAGTATACTTAACCTCATAAGCTGTGAACTTCTTGCTAAGGTAGTAGATGGCCTGTTCTTTTCTTCCGGTGAGGTCATGTTGCCCCAATACACAACCAAATGAATTTTCCAAGACCGTCAAGTAAAGAATTAGAGGTCTTCCTGGCTCTGGCGGGACCAACACGGGTGGGTTCGACAAGTACCCTTTTATCTTATCAAACGCTTCTTGACACTCATCGGTCCATTTGACCGCAGCATCCTTTTTCAACAATTTGAAAATTGGCTCACAGGTTGTTGTGAGCTGAGCAATAAACCTGCTGATGTAATTTAACCTTCCCAACAAACTCATTACTTCAGTTTTGTTCCTTGGAGGTGGCAATTCTTGGATGGCTTTGATTTTTGACGGGTCTAGCACGATGCCTCGTCGACTGACTATGAATCTCAGCAACTTTCCAGATGGAACTCCAAATGCGCATTTGGCAGGGTTAAGCTTGAGGTTGTACCTGCGAAGTCTTAAGAAGAACTTCCTCAAATCCCCAACGTGGTCGGCCTGATGCTTTGATTTTACGATCACATCGTCCACGTATACCTCAATCTCCTTGTGTATCATATCATGAAACACTGTGGTCATTGCTCTCATGTAGGTTGCTCCGACGTTCTTCAAACCGAATGGCATTACCCGGTAGCAATAAGTTCCCCATGGTGTGATGAATGCCGTCTTTTCTGCATCTTCTTCATCCATTAGAATTTGATGATACCCAGCATAACAATCCACGAAAGATCCTATATCATGCTTGGCACAATTATCGATCAAAATATGGATATTGGGTAATGGGAAATTATCCTTCGGACTGGCTTTGTTGAGATTGCGGTAGTCGACGCATACTCTAATTTTGCCGTCTTTCTTTGGCACAGGAACGATATTAGCTAACCAAACTGGATATCGAGTGACTCGAATGACCTTTGCTTCCAACTGTTTGGTGATTTCTTCCTTAATTCTCACACTCATATCAGGCTTGAATTTTCTCAGCCTCTACTTGACAGGAGGCGCCGTTGGATCGGTGGGCAACTTGTGAACCACTAAATCAGTGCTCAGGCCTGGCATGTCGTCATATGACCATGCAAAAACATCTTTGAATTCTATGAGTGCTTTAATTAACTCTTCTCGGATCTTTGGTTCGAGATGGACACTTATTTTAGTTTCCCGGATATTACTCGTGTCCCCTATATTGATGTCCTCGGTATCACTCAGGTTAGGTTTGATTTTTTCCTCAAAGTGAATTAACTCTTTACTAATCTCTTCAAAAACCTCATCTTCATCATATTCTGATTCATAATCACAATATATTTCTTGAATTAATATTTCGGAACCAGATTGATTTTTAAGACTGGGCTGAGGATTCCTCATGCATGCCATATCACTAGAGCCAGCGTAAAAAGAACTGTATAGAAAAAGAAGAAAGGGAAAAAGAAAACTATCAGGAATGATAAAGGAAACTGTATTTTATTGGATGCTGAAAGATAACAAGGTTTGCACACTTCAAACAAACTGTAAGATAAGCATTGGGATTACAACCCTGAGGTAACCCAAACAAACTGAAAGAAAATCAAAATAAACTACCAAGACTCCTTTCGAATGGGGAGAGGAGTGGCTTTCCAATTATTAAGCTTTGTTTCTGGCCCAACGAATTGAAATTCTGCGTTGCTACACCCTTCTCCGCTTTCCAACATATTCACATCATTAAACAATTTCTCGAATCTTTCAATTAATTCCTCCTCAGGATTGACCCGGGATTTAGGAATTGTTGTTATCGGGCGATTTTTAGCACCGGTCTTGACAAAAGACTTTGACAGATGTGGGACTGGTTTTGGAAGAACCCATGCCTTGTGTTTCAGCTTTCTGGCCTTTTTCACATCGGTGATAGTGGGTATAAATCCCAAACCAAATGTTCCCCAGTTCTCGGAGAGAGATACTGGTTGTATAATTCCTTGCAAAGATGAGCCCAGACCTTTGCCGGGTATAAAACCATTTTTTAACATTTCATAGGCTACCATGACTGATGCAGAGGTTATCCTTGGATTCGGAAGGTACTTCCCCTCTGGAATTTTCTCTACCGACACTGTATCGGACACTTGGTACACCCATGGTCCCTGGTCATTTTCTATTCCCTCGACCGGTACAATGGCACTGCTGCGAGCATTTAAACTTTCTTCCCCATGCACAACTATTTCTTGATGATCCCATTCAAACTTGACCACCTGGTGTAGTGTTGACGGGACTGCTTTAGCAGCATGGATCCATGGTCGACCCAACAACAAGTTGTAAGAAACAGTTATGTCCAACACTTGAAATTCCATTGTGAATTCAACTGGCCCTATTTTTAGTTCCAACACTATGTCGCCACATGAATCTCTGCTTCCACCGTCAAACCCCCGTACGCAAATACTATTCTGCTGGATCATCTCCTCTTTGATTTTCAATTGCTTAGAGTAGAGAGAGGGCAGATGTTTGCACTTGATCCGTTATCAACCAATACCCGGGTTACTACGGAGTTTTCACATTTCACGGTGAGGTAAAGAGCTCTGTTGTGCTCGGTACCTTCCACAGGCAATTCATCATCAGAAAATGTAATTCTGTTTGCCTCAAAGATTCTGTTGGCTATTCTTCCCAAATGATTTACAGAGATTTTTTCAGGAACATGAGCCTCATTCAGGATTTTCATCAAAGCCAGACGGTGCTCCTCTGAATGGATCAGTAATGACAATAATGAAATTTGAGCGGGCGACTTCTTTAGTTGATCCACAACAGAATAGTCATGGAGTTTCATTTTTCTTAAAAACTCTTCCGCTTCTTCTTCCGTCACAGCTCTCTTTATTGGTGTTGGATTAATTTTAGTTTTCTTAACTCTTCGGGAGTAAAACATCTTCCCGAACGAGTCAAGCCTTGCACCTCACACACTTCTTCCTTGACTTCTTTTCCCTTGTACATTACAGTCACCCGTTCATAGTTCCATGGAATGACCTTGTTGTTGATCACTGGTAGCTGGGTTACACGTGTGATAATAACCCGATCTGTACGGGCTCCTTCCACGACTACAATGGGTTTACTGGCAACCCCTGGTACTATCACTTTCAACCTTTCTTGATTTGTGCCAACCTTGCTCGAAGACCCTTTTTCGATTATCACAGATGGTTCATCACCATTTCTGTTCTACTTAGGTACCGGCTTCTCCTCTATTAACTGCTTATCTGGCTTGGCTTCATGAGACCTGATCATCATGACAGTTTGTGATGGCTTCTTTGTCTCCCCATCAGCTTGTATGATTTCTATCATATTGGCCTCCTGATGGGCTGGCATTGGATTTCTGTTGATATTGGGAGTTTTGGGGTTTTGCACCTCGATTTTATTAGTATCAATCAGCTCTTGTATTGCATTTTTCAAATGCCAGCATTTTTCCGTATCATGGCCTGGTGTACCGGAACAATACTCACAGCTAATGGTGTAGTCCAGATTCTTTGGAGGAGGATTGGGTAGCTTGGATTGTATTGGTCTTAGCATGTCCAGCTGTCTCAGCCTGTGGAACAAACTAGTGTAAGACTCTCCCAATGGAGTGTAGGTTTTCTTTTTCTGTTCCCTTTCTCCCTTGAATGCTGGCCTAGGCCTGAAACCTGGTCCGGGATAGGCTCGTGGGTAAGTACTTGGTATGGCAGGAGCACGCCAATTAGCGTGAACCGGTGGCTGATTGTATGCTTGTGCATGGTTAATGGAAAAATGAGGCTCCGAAGGGTGATAGTAGTGTTGGGATGAATCTTGATGGTAAGTTGATTGGCGAGGTCATTGTTGATTGTAGTAAAGCGGTGAACCTCTAGGTCCCGACCAAATTCCTGAATCTACTACCGCTGCTTCCTCCCTCTTCTTTCTTCCAATTCCTCCTACCCCGCCTTGAATAGCTTGAGTAGTTGCCTTAATTGCTGAATAGCTCATGATTTTATTTGTCTTGAGGCCTTCTTCCACCATACCTCCCATCTTCACTACTTCGTTGAATGATTTCCCTACCACTGAAACCAAATGGGCATAGTAAGTTGGTTCCAAAGCTTGGAGGAAGTAGTCTACCATTTCACTCTCCTTCATAGGAGGATCCACTCTTGCTGCCTGTTCTCTCCATCGGAAGCCATACTCTCTGAAACTTTCATTGTGTTTCTTCTCAAATATTGTTAAAGATAGTCGATCTAGGATGATTTCCAGATTGTATTGGAAATGGTATGCGAATGCCTGTGCCAAGTCATCCCAGGTGTACCATCTCCCATTGTCCTGGCGTGTATACCACTCCAAAGCTGATCCGCTTAAACTTTGACTGAAGTAAGCCATCAATAATTCGTCATTTCCCCCAGCTCCTCGCATTTTGCTGCAGAAACCCCTTAAGTGGGCTACTGGGTCGTCGTGCCCATTGTATAGGTCAAATTTAGGCATCTTGAAACCAACTGGTAATTGTACATTTGGGAATAAGCACAAATCCTTGTATGCTACACTGACTTGCCCGCCTAATCCTCGCATGTCTCTGAACGATTGTTCTAGACTTTTGACCTTCCTGAACATCTCTTCTTGTTCAGCATTTTTGGCTGGCTTGTCAATTTCAGTTGGGAGATCAAAACGAGGAGCAGTTGAATGGATTTCGGAGGCTTTGAGGGTGGGCTCCGGGGGGTAATATTGGTTGTCCTGGGCCTGGAATGTAGGCTCACTAAGAGATTTGTGGAATGTAGTCGGGGGAGGTGCTACGAAAACAGGAGTCACAGGTGGAGGAAAGTATGGAACTGGTTTCGGAGGTGGAGACTGCGGTGTCTGAGAGGTGGTGCCTCGGTAGTGCTGGAAAATGGGGAAATTTGGGGATAATTCAGTGGTAATATTATCCTGAGTTTGGGTCATTGATGGAGCAGGGTTATTTGGGTAAGATGGGGGTGCCTGTCCTGTAGACCAGGCCTGGTACATTTCAGCCATTTGCTGCTTGAGTTTAAACATCTCTTCTTTCATTTTCCCGACATCCATCTCCTCTAGCTCAATACCTGTGTCAACATCTGGGATAGACATACTTTCGGGTATTGGTCCTTTTGATCTCGTGTGATAATGATAATATGTCAGTATACTCTTTAGAGAAACTAACTGCTTGAATTCTGGAAATGAACAAACTTGTTAGTTTTGAGAGTTTAACACATATATAATAACACGTTGAGATGCAATACTCCTAGACAAGTAATCCCTTTCTATTATGCATTTGCTCGGCTGCTTGTGTCGTCCCAGCTTTCTTGAAATTTTTATTGTTATTCACTTTTAATTTTATTTATTATATATATCTTTTATTGTGGTGGTCGAATCTTATAAAGATTGCCTATGTATCATGTCCCCGCATGAATCAGACCTTGCGTAGTTTGGACATAAGGCAAACACTTTTATTCATTATACAAAGATGGAATTACATTTGAAAACTTTAAGAAAATGGTTTGAAACACACACACTTAAATAAAAATAAAGATACAATTCTTAACATCTCACAACATGCCCCACTTTCCACTTTTGTTGTCAATTATTGGATTATCTGCTCAATGTGGGGCTTGACCTGGATGACCTCCCAGCGTACGATACATCCTTTCCAACTCCGTTGCTAGATGGTGGGAAAAATGGGTGCATGCTCTGTAAACCTTTCATAATCCATTCCTTGGCCGTTTACATAACTTTGAGAGGTGTAGACCGCCAGGTCGTGAATTTGTGCCCTGAAATCCTGGAGACGTTGGTCTTGGTTCTGCAATTACTGCTGGCGAGTGGTGGCTATATCTCTGACACGGTTTTCACGATCTAGAGCTGACTCTAATAGAGCTCGGAGTCTGGCTTGCTCTAATCTTGCCTGCGCTCTTTCCTTGTTGATGTCTGCTTGTTGATGTTCTCTGTTGCATCTTCTTGCCTCTTCTAGTTGTGCACGAAGTTGGTCTTCTGATCGTATCCAATGGTCTTTTTCCTTCTTGAATTGTGCCCTGTCTTCTTCGGATTGCCTTACTTGGCGTTCCTTATTAGATCTGGCCTCTTCGTTTAATTGTTGGATTCTTTCTTTAGCTTTGCTCAACGCCCTTTCGTTTTCCGCAAGAATGGAATCATAATCTTGCATTCTTTCAAAAAGATTGGCGATGGTTTTTTTGATCCTTCCAACTTCTCTTTGGTATTTCAGAAACTCTTTTCATTTTTTGGAATCGAGCGTGAAGATTTTCATTCTCACAAGCTAGACTCTTCTTCTCGCCTTCGGCTTCTTGTGCTTGCAAATCTTTCTCCAGACTGAGGCTCCTCAGATTTTCCTTTAGGGCATGGATAGTTGCTTTGTACCCTTTTTCCTTTTCTCCCCAGATTAACCGCTCTTGGATTTTATCATTAAAGCTTTGAACATGGGGTCTTTTTGTTGGCCTACTTAGCTCGGTTTCTGGTACATCATCCACGCGAGACCGTTTCTCGAACCACCTTGCATACCCGGGATTTATTTCACCCCTTGTAGTGTCTGGGACTTGAGTATCACTTTTCAAGTATCGACATCCATTCCACAATTGCTGAATTAAAGCCTCGGGAATAGTGGCTTCAGGGTGTAATTCGATTACTTGCATACTCAAATCTTCATCATCAGGAACTACTTGGTATCTCCCTAGTTGTCTTAGAACTCTTAGTGGCGCATATGGCTGGATGTTTCTCAATCCCAATAATAGCAAATAACTATTTGAGGTTGACATGTGTATCACTTCCCTCATCGGGAGCCATCCCAAAGTCCACTCAATTTGATTTGACGTTAAAGCCCTTAGATGAGATACCCAGGCTTGTATCCCTTCTGGGGACTTATAATCTTTCATTCTCTCCTCATAACTCTCGATGAAATTATCATTGCTTGGCCCATACTGTATGATCTTGGGTTGTTGTTGGAGATGTTCAATCACCCACATTTGCAACAAAATTTTGCATCCTTCGAAGACTTTCGCTCCTGATTTACATAAAGTCAACGCCCGATAAATGTCTGAGAGAATGATGGGGACAAGGGTGTGATTTTTCTTGGTGGTGAGGACCTGTACAACTTTTGCCGTGCGAATATCAATTGTTAGCTCTTTGTTTGGGAAGACCATGATTCCTAGAAAAGCCACCATGAAGGCGAAGCGACGGTGAATCTGCCAGGTGTCTTTGTTTTGCTTGTTAGTAAGGCCTTTCTCATGAATTTCAAATCCATCTGGCTTTCCGAACCTTGAATACAAGAAGTTGAAAGAACAACATCCATTGATGACATTGCTTTTCCTGATTTGACTGCTGATGTTCAGAAGACCGAAGAATCGATGTACCGAGGGAGCCTTTGTGAATATCAGGCTTTGATTTCTTAGACTTCCGTCAAAACCAGCATATCCAGCTATCTCTTCTAATGTAGGAGTAAGCTCGAAGTCAGAGAAACGAAAGACATTGTGAACAGGGTCGCAAAAAGTTACTAACGATGCAATCACGGTGTTTAACTTTCATGATATCCGTGAGATTTCCCAAATGCTTGACGACCCATTTTTGACCATCTTCGCCTAATTCATACCACCACATTTGAAACTGAAATAGAAACTCTTCTGTATTCGTGGATGGGGGGTTTTGTGTGGTGCTCATTTTGTATCTGAAATTTAATTTTAATAAAGTCAAGACTCATTTTGAAAATATACACTAAAAAAAATCATTTTCAATTTTTTATTTATTAAATACCTTTATTTCAAGATTTAAAACTATTTTTTGGGAATTTTTAAAACAACCCATTTTATTCCTCGGTTCTCACCATGATTTCATTTAAGCTGGTCAACAAGCATGTTCGAGGCAAATGAATGCACAGGTAGCAAGTAGGATGCATCAGGATGGTTTTTTTATTTCGGGTTCACCTGTCCTAGACAGACCCAACCCCTGTGTTGAGTCTCCAAGGCCAAATGTACATGATGCAAATAGACGTTCCTACTAGGGATCCGGTACATGGCTGAGTTATTCTAGGTGAAAAACCTGAGGTTGATTGTTCTAAACCTGGCTTACCCAAACGGACAGTTTGAGCCGAAGCGGGGGCAACGTACCGGGAGCACGAAAGTCTACCCGGCCTAGTTATTTGTCCCAACTTCGTCTTATTTGGTACGACTTTAACAGAAAGGTGGGCCACGCGCACGTGTACACCATAAATTCAGAAGACTCAGAAAGAAGGGGGTTTCGTAGCAGTTGTATATATTCACAATTCAAATAATATTAAAGCGGTAAAAAAAACAACATTTAGCATGTTAAGCATAAAAATAGTTGAAAATCATATAGTAAATAAAGCCAATTATCGCAGTTATTTTAAGCTCGAATTCTTTAAACCCTGAACCAGTGGTTCTAGGTTACGCTCTGTTCCCCAGCAGAGTCGCCAGAGCTGTCACACCTCCTTTTTCCGCACCCGCGGGGCGCTTAGGGAGTTTTCTCCAATTAAAGGACAGTCGAAACGGGATTTGTTTATTTGTTTCAGAGTCGCCACCTGGGAATTTTAAGGCGTCCCAAGTCACCAGTTTTAATCCCTGAATCGAGGAGAATATGACTCTGTTTGTTATTCTGCGAACCAGAAATCCTGAGTAAGGAATTCTGTTAATCCGGAAGAAGGTGTTAGGCATTTCCGAATTCCATGGTTCTAGCACAGTCGCTTAACTATTTTTATTCTTGGCTTATCTTGATTTTACATTTTTTATTGCAGGATTTTGTCACCGCTTTTGTTTATTGTTTCCAATTATATAAACGAATTACGCGTACGTATATTCGTATTATATACCCTTTTATAATTACAGAGGATCGTGTCACGCATACGTGTACACAATAAAATTGACCATATTATAGTTTTTATTACAAATTCATATGTTCGAGATTTAAAATAAAATTAAGAACGTCATCACCCTTATATTTAAACAGTGAACTGCACATCCCGGGTTATATGAAACTATTTTACATCCTCGGAGAAATCCCTTTTATTAAATATTCACTCGAAGTTGCGCGAACGCATAATCCGAATTTGCTTTTAAAAATATAATCAGGTTACGCGAACGCATCCCTAATCGCGCAAAATATTCTTAATGGTATTATAGATTTTCCACAAAATTGTTTATTATATTTACGTTTTTATGTGAAAATCATGAGAAATTCTCTTTTTTGAGATACCCTTAAATTTTTTGAAAAGAATTCATAATTATTAAATGTTGACCGTTGATTATATTTTTCGCGTATTAACTATATTCCTCCAAGCCATTCAAATTTTAGGAATAAAAATAAACAAAGTATGATTAATACTACCATTTCTCTCGCAAATCCAATATATGTATACCCGAAAAGTGAATTCCATGTGAAACTAAAATATTTGATTTATGAAAGGAAGAGATGTTTTTGAAGAATTTTCATTATTTTATTTAATGCAAACTCTATTTCTACATACCCTTGATATAAAATGTTGCAATTTGTGCTTATACATCCCATCTCATTCTCATATGCTTGTTTTTAATCCAAAATTATAATTGCTTAGTTAATTTGTTTATAACAATAAATAATCAAATTGATGAGAAAGGGGTTATTATTCGAATTGATTCAATAAAATTGTATTACATGCAACATAGTTGTGCGCCTAAACATTCATAATATTCTAACATCGTAACGAGCTATACCAACTCACCTTACTCATATGATTATATATATACCTGTCATCATGCCATATATGAACATATAACTTATATAAATCTAAACAAAATCATATTTTTACAAGATATACTAATAATGTAACTTCTTGATACTTCCATTCTACTTTACATTTAGCTAAAGATATTATGGGATGTAATCAATGGCCCATTTTTATGCCATATTCCCTATTTTGACAATTCAAATATAACGATACTAATGAGAAATTCTGGAATAGATAATACTATTACAACACTTATATGAGTTTCAGAAGAGAATGATCAACTGCTAATTATCATGTCAAGTATATTACTATATTAACCAACATGAAACAAACTGAAATTTAAAATAATGAACTTAGACAAATAAAAATAGAATTGCAATTCAAACTTCATTGATTTGTCCCGTTGAATCTCTTCCCAACATAGAATTTTAAAGATATGTACCTGGAAATGAAGGTAGAAGGAGTAAGTTTCAGCAGTAGTAGTAGTAACAAAACACCGGCAGAATATACCAATAACACAGCAAGTCTGAACAAGACCCGTTAACCCAGATGAACAGTGACAGAAACTTGAGAAATTTCAGATTTTTAAATGAACAATGAGATCGAACAAATCCGGACAGATTTAGTGAAAAGAATAATATTTCTGATTTTGAGACTTAGAACAAAGCAGACTGAAAAAGCTTTCAATTTCAAAACATCGAATCAGCTTCAATACTGACTTCCGAGGCAGAATTCTGTTTTAATGTTTCTGTTTTCCTTTCTTTCTGTCTTCCCTTTCAGATTTCTGTTTCTGCTTGTGATTTTCCTCTCTCAAATTTATCTTTTCCCTCTGTGTATCTCCCTTAAAATCTCTCTCAAAATCTCATCTTTAAATCAGTCCCAATCCCCCCCTCTCTTATACAGGTCTGCCCCTCTCTTTAGCCTACTGTCTGGACCCTTTTCTTCTTTTAAAAATCAGAAAGTTCCATTAAAATCTGCTTTTAAATACTTTAAATCCCATTAAGTGATCTTATCCTGATTTTCAGCAGCCCCATTACCCTTTGTTTCCCATTATCACATTAAATAATAGCCATTAACTTTCCACTTTCAGCCCACTATACTATCATATTACCTTTACTGTTCTATCCCAGAAATGTCCCAGAAATCCTACTGTAATTACAGTTATTACTGACCTTAAACTAAAATCAGAATCTGATACAAAACAGATTTTAAAGTCTGTTTAAGCAACTATAACCAATCCTATGATTAACCTCCTAATACAATTGTATTTACCCAACCTTTGTAAACTTGAATTCAGAACTAACATCACAACAACATTACAATGAATTTATTATAACAATTCAAACTGAACTTCAACATTGAACTAGAATCAGGCAAACACAGGAGCATTGTCAATATACTGACAATGCCCTGAAACTCAATGCTCAGAAATCAACACTCATACAGCATCCATTTGATGGATTTTATTGAACTATAAACAAAGATGATTTAATTGACGAGTATTAATTAAACTGATTATCAAATAAGAAACAACTGATTACAACAAAATAATCCATCCAAAACAGGTTGTTTCAGTCAACATTTTCAGAAACAAGATTTATAATACAACTAATCGACGAACTTAATCGAGTCGATTACACACATTGTAATTAATCACAACCAACAGAAACAATTCACATTCGGATCAAGTAGATGGGTAGGAGGCAGAATCACAGAATTAAACAAAAATATGCAACATTACACAGGTTACTGAAACAAACATATAGAATACAAAAAAGGAAATAGAAAAACATACCTCTGAATCTTTAAATTTAACCGGACTCAAACTCAACTTGGATTCGGATTTTTTGAAATCAAACAGACCTTAGTCGAAGTATTTTCAACTGAAAATACTTCGACTAAGGTCGATTAAACCTCAATCCTTCGTTTAAATTGAAAAAATTCCAAGATTGGAAAATTTTTAGGGTTTCAGAATTTGGATCTTAAATCCGAACACTTCTGGGCAGATTCGAATCAAACCAACGGTATTCTGGGCACGAGGGAGGTCAGGGGGGTAACTGGTGTGAGTTTGAGGTAGGTTGGGATAGGGTCAGGTTTTACTCGAATCTTCAAATGAAGATTCGAGTAGTTCTAGTAGGATTCGAGCCATGCAACTAACAAATCCGTGGTGAGGGTATTTAGGGGAAGCTGTGGTGTTATTTTGGAGGTCATCGGAGAAAGTTGGTTTTTCAGGCCAACCTTCAATCGAAGATTCGAGACATTGGGGCCTGATTCGAGGTATATGGGTTATGGAATTGGAACGGGGAGGTTGAGAGGAGTCGAGGGTGTTAAGGTGGGGTGGTTTGGACTACCGGAACCGCCGTGAGGCGATTTCCGGTAGGCGGTGTACGGTGGTGAAGGGCGGAGTTCATCAGATCTCTTTGAAAGAGATGATGAACAGGACCGGGGGTGGGGTGTTTGGTTTGGGGGGTTGGGGTATGGATTGGAGTTATATACGAGTGGGGAGGATTGATCTCATCCGTTGGATCAATCAAGATGCACGGTTGAGATCAATTCCCTTAACCAAACGACATCGTTTGGTTTAAGTTGGGGGAAATGGGTCAGCCCGGGGGTGATATGGATCGGGTTTGGATGAGTTCCTGAGGCCGTTGGATCAAGATAGATGAACGGTTCAGATCTGATAGCTTAAAACGTCGTCGTTTTATTTAAGCAATGGCTGAACTGGACCGTTTGATAGAAACGAATCAATGGCCCAGATTTGAAGTACCCATACGGCGTCGTTTAGGTTTGTTCGAATTGGACCGGACATGGGGATTGTTGGGATTGGGCTGTGAAGGGGATTAATTTGGTTGGGCCTGATTTTGTTTAGAAATTTTGGCCCAGACCCATTTTTGCCCATTTAATTTCCACTCTTTTTAATTTCCAATTTAATTCTTCAATTATTAAAATCCTAATTAAAATTATAAAAACAAAATTACTCCTTCAAAATATTAATCAACCTTTAACAATTTAACACATAGACAAAAATATTAATCACATAGTGAAACATTAAAATTAGAACAAACGCATATTTTTTGTAATTTTATTTTTTAATTAATTATTAAATGCATAATTAAATCCTAGATATGCATGAAACATGTATTTTTATTTTAATTTTTTGTTTAATTATAACAAAGCAAACATTTACGGACAACACAAATAATTAACAAACACCACACAAATTCTAAAAATTGCACACTAAAAGAAATTTATTTTATTTTTTTGATTTATTTTGGAGTAGTTTTCGTGAGGCAGAAATCACGTGCTCACAGCTGCCCCTCTTTGCGCTTTAAACTTTTTAAAGCACTATGGCCCGATGGTATACACCATTTTTTCTATCAAAAATATTAGAATATCGCTGGCCCATCTATTATCAACTATTGTCTCCAAGTGTTCCACACCAGCACACTACCAATAAATATTAATAATACCTACATTTTCCTTGTACCAAAAATCCATAATGCTAATAACCTAAAAACTTTACGTTCAATAGGCCTTTGCAATACGATCTATTAAGTTATCACTAAAATAATTGTTAATAGATTAAAACCTTTTCTCAATGATCTCATTATCCCATTCCAAACTGGTTTCATAAAATGTGAGAGAACTAGTGATAATGCTATCATCGTCCAAGAAAGAATCAACAGTTTTAAAAAGATGAAAGGGAAAAAGGCCAATATGATCCTAATGCTGGATTTAGAAAAGGCATTAGGCCTGAATGGTCATTCATCTACCGTACCCTCAAGTTCTTCAATTTTCCTCCATCTATCTCCAAATTAATCATGCACTACATTTGTACAAGCAATATTGCAATCTTAGTCAATGGTACCACGACTTAATTCTTTAGCCCTAGTAGAAGTATTGGAAAAGGTTTCCCCCTCTCCACTTAACATTTCCATACTCTCCCGCCTCATCTCCCATCAAGTAGACACTTGTTAATGGGACCCCATGCACCTTATCCCAGGAGATCCTAGCATATCTCACTTATTTTTTGCGGACGACCTTACATTAATGGCTAGGGTGAATGAGAAATCCTACAACTCCATCGAAAATAGCCTTTCCCTCTTTTGCAAATTATCGGGCCAAAATATTAATCTCCAAAAATCCAATATCCTTCTATCAAAAAATTGTCAACCAAATGTGGCCAAAAATGTGGCAAGCAAATTCAACATCAACATTAGTAATGCACTTGTAAACATGTCACGACCCTAACCCCGAACCCGTTCGTGATGGCGCCTTTCGTGAAGACAAGGCCAGCCAGTTTGACCCAAATCACCTCTTACACAGTTAATCAACACAAATATAGTCTAAACATGGTTTAAATAATACTAAATAGCGGAAATATAGATAACAATGCAGAAATCTAGCCCGACACAACCCTAACCGGGGTGTCACAAGTCATGAGCATCTATGAGTCATAATACAATTCTGCGAGATTCAATAACTAGTACAAATGTTCTAAAGGAATAGAAATGACAAGATAATAGAGACACGGGGTTGCGGGCGTCAACAGCTACCTTGTAGTCCCTGAAAGCCGCCTTGAACTGGAGGAATCAACACTCAGGAGCGGAACCAGCAATGCCTCAATCTGCACACACGGTGCAAGGAGTAATGTGAGTACTCCGACCCAGTGAGTAACAAATATAAATAATGGCTGAAAGTAAGAAATCATGTAAAAACACAAGGCATTCCATACTGAAGCAGTAAAATCACTTAAAACAGTAAAACAGTGAAAAGTCGAGTGAAAATCCCTTTTTCAATAAGTAAAACAAGTAATTGATAGGTAAGTAAACAAATAAAAATTCGCCCCTCGGGCACAGTATCAACAAATCCGCCCCTCGGGCAACATCTCAGAACAGTACCAACCCCTCGGGCTCAATCTCAGAATAGTACCAGTCCCTCGGGCTCAATATCAGAACAGTACCAGCCCCTCATGCTCAATATCACATCATAATGGGTACCCATGCTCACTGGGGGTGTACAGACTCCAGGAGGGGCCCCTTACGACCCAAGCGCAATATCAAGCCATCTCGTAGCATCAAATTTAGGCCCTCGGCCTCATATCAATCAAGCGACCTCGTGGCGTATATAAGTATCTCAAGCCCTCGGCCTCATATTAGTACCAGTGTATCCTCACAACTAGGCCCTCAGCCTTAATAAGTCCAAAATCATCACAAGCCCCTCGGGCAATAGTAAAACAGTATTTCTCAGCCAAAAACATCATTTAAAATATCATTTAAGTCTCCAAACTGAGTAAAAATGGCTGAGTATTAAAAATAGTAGAAAATAACGGGATTGAGTTCAAGTAATAAGTCAAAACAGTGAGGAAATGGTAATAAAAATCCCCGAAGGGTTCAAATAGTTGGCTCAAAGCCCAAATATGGCGTTCAGCCCAAATAATGATGATAAAAAATAAGTTTCAGTCAAATACGCGGTAAAATCATCAATCGGGATGGACTAAGTCACAATTCCCAATAGTATACGACCACACGCTCATTATCAAGCGTGTGTCTCACATCAATATAGCACTATGATGTGCAATCTGGGGTTTCAAACCCTCAGGGCATCATTTACAATCATTACTCACCTCGAACCGGTTAAACTCTAGCTCGCGACGTCGTTTCCCCTCGAATTGGCCTCCACTCACGTTGAATCTATCTAAAATCGGAACGAATACGTCACAATATGCTAAGGGAACAAAGCCCAAGCGAAAAAAATCGAAAAATACCAAAAATCCCGAAATTGGCCAAAACCTGAGCCCCGGGCCAACTTCTCGAAACTCAGAAATTTTTACATCAACGGATTCCTTATCTCCCCACGAGTTCATACATATCAAAAGTTCTCAAATCCGACCCCAAATGGTCCTCCAAATCCCCAATTAAAATTTCAAAATTCCAAGCCCTAGTTCTTCCATTTTTAGCAATAATTTAATGATTTTCTAGGTGGATTTCACAATAAAATTGAGTTTTAGGTCCGAAATTCTTACCTCCAATCGATTTCCCTTGAATCCCTCTTTAATATCCTTCAAGAACCTCCAAAATAAGCAACTATAGGTGAAAATATACCCAAAATCGCGGACAAGAAGACTTAAAAATATTCTGCCCAGGCCTCATTTCCTTCATCGCGATCGCGGCACTTCCCTCGCGATCGCGAAGGAAAAATATCAGCTTTCTAAATTTTACTCTACGCGAACGCGATAACTCTTACACGAACGCGATGCCTAGTGACTTAACACTACGCTATCGCGGACACACTTACACGTTCGCGATGAACAATTATCCATCCAAGACTCAGGTCCATTTAACCCTATGCGAACTCGACTCCCCTCCCGCGTTCGCGAAGAATGCCTTTCCCATGCTACGCGATCACGAGCTTATATTCGCGAACGCAAAGAAAAACTAGACAGACTCCTCCATTCCTCCTACGTGATCGCGATACACTCTACGCGATCGCGAAGGGCAAATTCTCTACAACCTGAACCTGCAATTTCTGCTATCCTTTCAACTCCAAAATGGTCCGATTGACCACCCGCAACTCACCCGAGGCCCTCCGGACCTCAACCAAAAGCACCAACACAACCTAAAACCTGATTCAAACTTGTTCCAATCATCAAAACACCTCAAACAACATCAAATTACTCAAAACACATCGGATTCAAGCCTAAGTTTCTAAAATCTTTCGAAATACGCTTTTTATCAAAACCCAACCAAACCACATCCGAATGACCTAACATTTTGTACACACATCCCAAATGACACAACGAAGCTACTGTGACTCTCGGAATTCCATTTTGACTCCTATATAAAATCTCGCCTATCAACCGGAAATCGCTAAAATATCAATTTTGCCAATTCAAGCCTAAATCTTCTCTACAACTCCAAAACCCATTCCGATCACGATCCTAAGTCACCAATCATCTCTCGAAGCTAACTTAACCATCAGAACTCACATCCGAGCCCTCTAACTCATAAGTCAACATCCGGTTGACTTTTCCAACTTAAGCTTTCTTAAGAGAGACTAAGTGTCTCATTTCTTACCAAATCCTCTCCGAACGCAAACTAATCAACCCGATCACATAAAACACAGATAACAAAGCATAAAGAAGCTGAAATGGGGGGAAACAAAGCAGTAACTCATGGGACGACTAGCCGGGTCGTCACATCCTCCCCAACTTAAACAAACGTTCATCCTTGAATGAGTCAATAAACATACCTGAAGCCTCAAATAGGTAAGGATATCTGCTCTGCATCTCCCACTTGGTCTCCCAGGTAGCATCCTCCACGGGCCAATCTCTCCACTGCACTTTCACTGAAGCTATATCCTTTGACCTCAACTTCCGAACCTAACGACCCAAAATAGCTACTGACTCCAACATCATAGGTCAGATCTTCATCCAACTGAACAGTGATGATATCCAAAACATGAGACGGATCCCTAATATACTTCCGGAGCATAGAAACATGAAATACTGGATGCACACTCAACAAGCTAGGTGGCAAAGCAAGCTCATAAGCCACCTCCCCGATCCTCTGAAGCACCTCAAAAGGCCCAATGAACCGTGGACTCAATTTCACTTTCTTCCCAAATCTCATAACACCCTTCATGGGTGAAACCTTCAACAGAACCTTCTCGCCAACCATGTAGGACACATCTTAAATCTTTCTATCAGCATAACTCTTTTGCCTCGACTACGCCATACGAAGCCTCTCCTGAATCACCTTCACCTTCTCCAAAGCATCCTGTACCAAATCAGTCCCCAATAGCTTAGCCTCACCGGGCTTGAACCAACCAATTGGAGATCTACACCGCCTCTCATCCAAAGCCTCATATGGAGCCATCTGAATACTCGACTGGTAGTTGTTGTTATAAGCAAACTCTGCAAGTGGTAGAAACTCATCCCACGACCCCCCGAAATCAATAACACAAGCACGCAACATGTCCTCACATATCTGAATGGTACGCTCGGACTAACCATCTGTATGAGGATGAAAAGCTATGCTCAGCTCAACCTGAGTACACAACTCTCTCTGCACGGCTCTCCAAAACTGTGAAGTAAACTAAGTATCTCTATATGAAATGATGGAAACTGGAACACCATGCAAATGAACAATCTCCCGGATATAAATCGCTGTCAACCGCTCTGAAGAATATGTAGTACACACCGGAATGAAGTGCACGGACTTGGTCAGCCGATCCACAATCACCCAAATAGAATCGAACTTCTTCAAAGTCCGTGGGAGTCCGACAACAAAGTCCATAGTGATCCTCTCTCACTTCTACTCAGGAATAACTATCTGTTGAAGCAAACCACCCGGTCTCTGATGCTCATATTTTACTTGCTAATAATTGAGACACCGAGCTACAAAACCCACAATATCTTTCTTCATTCTCTTCCACCAATAATGCTGCCTCAAATCCTGATACATCTTCGCGGCTCCCGGATGAATGGAATACCGTGAGCTATGGGCCTCCTCCACGATCAACTCCCGAAGCACATCCACATTGGGCACATAAATCTGGCCATGTATCCTCAACAACCGAAATATCCAACCTCACGAACCGGTTGGCCAAGGCCTGAACATCAACTACAAGAGGTCTCTACCCAACTGGAATATATGCCAAACTCCCCATACTCACTGTCTTTCGGCTCAAAGCATCGGCCACCACATTGGCCTTTCCCGGATAGTACAATATAGTGATATCATAATCTTTAAGCAACTCCAACCATCTCCGCTGCCTCAAATTTAGATCCTTTTGCTTGAACAAATGCTGAAGGCTGTGATGATCAGTGAACACCTCACAAGATACGCCATACAAGTAATGCCTCCAAATCTTCAATGCATGTACTATGACAGCCAACTCCAAATCATGAACAGGGTAGTTTTTCTCATGGGGCTTCAACTGACGAAAAACATAAGCAATAACTCTACCCTCATGCATCAACACACAACCAATCCCAACTCTCGAAGCATCACAATACACGGTATATGAACCTGAAGCTGATGGTAAAACCAACACAGGAGCTGTGGTCAAAGCTGTTTTGAGCTTCTGAAAGTTCTCTTCACACTCGTACGACCATACAAATGGAGCACCCTTCTGAGTCAACTTGGTCAAGGGCGATGCGATAGATGAGAATCCCTGAACAAACCGGCGATAATAGCCTGCCAAACCAAGAAAGTTGCGAATCTCTGTGGCTGAGGACGATCTGGGCCAACTCTGGACCGCCTCTATCTTCTTTGGATCAACCTAAATACCCTCGCTAGACACTACATGCCCCAAAAAAGCCACTGAACTGAGCCAAAACTCACACTTGGAGAATTTTTCATAAAGTTTCTCCTCTCTCAATCTCTGCAACACAACTCTCAAATGCTCTGCGTGCTCCTCCTAACTACGGGAGTACACCAGAATATCATCAATGAAAACAATCATGAACGAATCAAGATAAGGCCAAAACACACTGTTCATCAGATGCATGAACGCTGCTAGGGCATTGGTTAGCCCAAAAGACATCACCAAGAACTCATAGTGACCATATCGGGTCCTGAAAGCTGTCTTAAAAATATCCAAATCTCTGATCTTTAACTGGTGATAACCTAAACGGAGATCAATCTTGGAGAACACTCTCGCTCCTTGAAGCTGGTCGAATAAATCATCAATGCGAGGCAAATGATACTTGTCTTAATTGTTACCATATTCAATTGTCTATAATCACTGCATATTCTCATCGTGCCATCCTTCTTCTTCACAAACAGAACCGGCGCACCCCAAGGTGACACACTAGGCCGAATGAACCCTTTATCTAGGAGTTCTTGAAGCTACTCCTTCAATTCCTTCAACTCCATCGGTGCCATATGATATAGCAGAATAGAAATGGGCTGAGTGCTCGGTACCAGGTCAATACCAAAATCAATATCCCTATCTGGTGGTATGCCCGACAGGTCTGCAGGAAACACATCGGGAAAATCCCTCACAACAGGAATAGAATCAATACTAGGAGTCTCAGCTCCGACATCCCTCACAAACGCTAGATATGACAGACAAACCTTCCCAACCATACGCTGGGCCTTTAAGAAAGAGATCACTCTACTAGGAACATAATTAGTCACACCACGCCACTCGATCCGTGGCACACCCGGCATAGCCAATGTGACTGTCTTAGCATGACAATCCATAATAGAACGACACGGAGATAACCAATCCATGCCCAAAATGACATCAAAATCTACCATGCTCAATAATAACAGATCCACTCGGGTCTCCAGACCCCCAATAGTCACTACACACGACTAGTACATACGGTTTACAACAATAGTATCGCCCACCGGGGCAGATACATGAACATGTAAAGCAAGATACTCACGGGGCGTACCCAAATAACGAGCAAAGTATGATGACACATAAGAAAAAGTGGAACCGCGATCAAATAATACAGAGGCATCTCTGTGGCATACTGAAACAATACCTGTTATAACAGCATCTGAAGCAATTGTATCGGGTCTGCTGGGGAGTGCATAGAAACGGGCCTGACCGCCCCCTGATCGACCTCCCCCTCTAGGGCGACCCCTGGCTGACTAACCCACCCCCTAGCTAGTTGAGCGGGTGGCGGTGAAGAGACTAGTGCTGAAGCTGATGACTGTCCCCTCTGCTGGGACAAACTAGTAGCACGACGAGGACACTACCTCCATATGTGGCCCAACTCACCATACTCAAACAAATCCCAGGTGTTGGAGAAGGGGACTGAAGGGAACCCCTCACACCAGAGTGACTAGCAGATGCACCCGGCATAGAAGAACCCTGAACTAATAGGGCACGAGATGAACTCTGAGTTGGGAGGGCACTGAGTGATGGCTGGCCCTACTGAGATCCACGATAACCATGACCTGAAGATGCCCCATAATAACCTGGGCGAGCTGACTGAGTAGGCCTGAATGAACGACCTCTACCATGCTAAAACTGGCCCCTCAAAGGAGCACCACTATAACTGCCCGATCCTCGAGGCCTCTTGGCCTCCCTCTTCTCTCGCTCCTGATAGCAAACCAACTCAATCTCACGAGCAATATAAACCACCTCCTCGAATATACACCCATCACACTCTCTTTGATCATAAGAATATGGAGATGATAATTAAGGCCATCAACAAATCTCCTGATCCTCTCTCAATCTATCGGAACCATCTAGATGGCATGACGAGCCAACTCAGAAAAACTCAACTCATACTGTGACACAGTCATATCCTCATGTCGTAACCACTCAAACTATCTACGCAACTCCTCTCTGCGGGACGGCAGCACATACTTATCCAAGAAGAGAACGGAGAATCGCTGCCAAGTAAGGGGCGCTGTACCAACAGGCCTACACCTCTCATACGCCTCTCGCCAAGTGAAGGCAGCCCCAGAAAACTAAAAGGTAGTAAATGCCACACCACTAGTCTCAAGAATCCCTGTTGTACGAAGCATCCGCTAGCACTTATCCAATAAACCCTGGGCATCCTCGCCCTCTACACCGCTGAATATCGGAGGTTAGAGTCTACCAAACCTCTCAAGGTGACGCTGCTCATCATCCGTCATAACCGGTACCACAAACTCTTGAGCTGGTGCAACCGACTGGGCTGGAGGTGCCCCTAGCATCTGAAGTCCCTGCACTACCTACTCAGGTGTGCGAGCAATTGGAGTTGGGGTGCCTCCCCCGGTCTGTAAAGTAGCTGCAGCTGTAGTGGCTGAAACTGCTTGAGCCACACCAATGCAAACTGATAAGATCTGTGCCAAGGCCTCCTGAAGACCCAGAATCACTATAGGCATAGCTGGTGCCTGAACTAGTGCTGCTGGAGCCTGATCCTGAGTTGGGGCAGCTAGTGGATCTACATGTGCTGCCCTCGCTGCTCTGCCTCTACCACGACCACGACCGTGTCCACGACATCTGGTGGCCTCAGCTGGTGATACTGGGGTCATCCACCTCGTCCGGTAGCTCGAGTCCTCACCATCTATGAGAGAATAGAATAACAGAAGTTTAGTACTCGGATCAACAAGTTCACACGACAAGAGTTTCAAGAATATAAAGCTTTTCCTAAAGGTTCTGCAGCCTCTTGAGGATAAATATAGACGTCTCTGTACCGATCCGCGAGACTCTACTAAACCTGCTCATGACTCGTAAGACCTATGTAACCTAGGTTCTGATACCAACTTGTCACGACCCTAACCCCAAACCCGGTCGTGATGGCGCCTCTCGTGAAGACAAGGCCAGCCAGTTTGACCCAAATCACCTCTTACACATTTAATCAACACAAATATAGTCTAAACATGGTTTAAATAATACTAAATAGCAGAAATATAGATAACAATGCGGAAATCTAGCCCGACACAACCTTAATAGGGGTGTCACAAGTCATGAGCATCTATGAGTCATAATACAAGTCTGCTAGATCCAATAACTAGTACAAATGCTCTAAAGGAATAGAAATGACAAGATAATAGAGACACGGGGCTGTGGGCATCAACAGCTACCTCTTAGTCCCTGAAAGCCACCTGGAACTGGAGGAATCAGCACTCAGGAGTAGAACCAGTAATGCCTGAATCTGCACACACGGTGCAGGGAGTAATGTGAGTACTCCGACCCAGTGAGTAACAAATATAAATAATGGTTGAAAGTAAGAAATCACGTAAAAACGCAAGGCATTCCATACTGAAGCAGTAAAATCACTTAAAACAGTAAAACAGTGAAAAGTCGAGTGAAAATCCCTTTTTCAATAAGTAAAACAAGTAATTGACATTTAAGTAAACAAATATAAATTCGCCCCTCGTGCACAGTATCAATAAATCCGCCCCTCGGGCAACATCTCAGAACAGTACCAGCCCCTCGGGCTCAATCTCAGAACAGTACCAGCCCCTCTGGCTCAATATCATATCACAATAGGTACCCGCACTCACTAGGGGTGTAAAGATTTCGGGAGGGGCCTCTTACGGCCCAAGCGCAATATCAAGCCATCTTGTGACATATATAAGTATCTCAGTCCATCGGCCTCATATCAGTACCAGTGTATCCTCACAACTAGGCCCTCTACCTTAATCAGTCCAAAATCATCACAAGCCCCTCGTGGAAAATAACAGGACTAAGTTCAAGTAATAAGTCAAAACAGTGAGGAAATGGTAATAAAAATCCCCAAAGGGTTCAAATAGTTGGCTCGAAGCCCAAATATGGCGTTCAGCCCAAATAATGATGACAACAAATAAGTTTCAGTCAAATACGCTGTAAAATCATCAATCAGGATGGACCAAGTCACAATCCCCAATAGTATACGACCACACGCTCGTTTTCAAGTGTGTGTCTCACATCAATATAGCACTACGATGTGCAATCCGAGGTTTCAAACCCTCAGAGCATCATTTACAATCATTACTTACCTCGAACTGGTTAAACTCTAGCTAGCGATGCCTTTGCCCCTCGAATTGGCCTCCATGCGTGTCGAATCTATCTAAAATCAGAACGAATACGTCACAATATGCTAAGGGAATAAAGCCCAAGTGAAAACAATCGAAAAATACCAAAAATCCCGAAATTGGCCAAACCCGAGCCCCAGACCCACTTCTCAAAACTCAGAAATTTTTACATCAACGGGTTCCTTATCTCCCCACGAGTTCATACATATCAAAAGTTCTCAAATCCGACCCCAAATGGTCCTCCAAATCCCAATTAGAATTTCAAAATTCCAGGTCCTAGTTCTTCCATTTTTAGCAATAATTCAATGATTTTCTAGATGGATTTCACAATATAATCAAGTTTTGGGTCTGAAATTCTTACCTTCAGTCGATTTCCCTTGAATCCCTCTTTAATCTCTTTCAAAAACCTCCAAAATGAGCAACTATGGGTGAAAATATACCCAAAATCGTGGACAAGAAGACTTAAAAACATTTTGCCCAGGCCTTATTTCCTTCATCGCGAGGGCGATCGCGACACTTCCCTCGCGATCGCGAAGGACAAATCTTAGCTTCCTAAATTTTACTCTATGCGAATATGATAACTCTTACGCGAATGCAATGCCTGACGACTTAACTCTAAGCGATCGCGGACACACTTACGCGTTCGCGATGAACAATTATCCATCCAAGACTCAGGTCCATTTAACCCTATGCGAACGTGACTCCCCTCCCGCGTTCGCGAAGAATGCCTTTCCCATGCTACGTGATCGCGAGCTTATATTCGCAAACGCGAAGAACAACTAGACAGCTTCCTTCATTCCTCCTACGCGATCGCGATACACCCTACGTGATCGCGAAGGGCAAATTCTCTGCAACCTGAACCTGCAATTTCTGCTATCCTTTCAACTCCAAAATGGTCCGATTGACCACCCGAAACTCACCCGAGGCCCCCGAGACCTCAACCAAAAGCACCAACATATCCTAAAACCTTATTCAAACTTGTTCCAATCATCAAAACACCTCAAACAACATCAAATTACTCAAAACACATTGGATTCAAGCCTAAGTTTCTAAAATCTTCCGAAATACGCTTTTGATCAAAAACCCAATCAAACCACGTCCGAATGACCTGAAATTTTGCACACACATCCCAAATTACACAACAAAGTTAATGCAACTCTCAGAATTCCATTCCGACCCCTATATCAAAATCTCGCCTATCAACCGGAAATCGCCAAAATATCAACTTCGCCAATTCTAGCCTAAATCTTCTCTACAACTCCAAAACCCATTCCGATCGCGCTCCTAAGTCAACAATCACCTCCCGAAGCTAACCGAACCATCGGAACTCACATCCGAGCCCTCTAACTCATAAGTCAACATCCGGTTTACTTTTCCAACTTAAGCCTTCTTAAGAGAGACTAAGTGTCATATTTCTTACCAAATCCTCTCCGAACTCAAACTAATCAACCCGATCACATAAAACATGGATAACGAAGCATAAAAAAGCTGAAATAGGGAAAAATAGAGCGATAACTTATGAGACGACTAGCCGGGTCGTCACAAAATATTTAGGATTTCTAATCCTATACAAACATCCAAAACCAACGGACTACCAATTCATTATTGACAACATGCAAAGTAGACTGACCTCTTGGAAAGCCAACTTTCTCAATATAGCTGGCAGAACAACTCTAACTATCTCCACCTTAAACTCAATTCCTAGCCATGCCTTGCAATGCACTCATCTACCTATTAAAATTCTCAAGAAAATCGACCGTATCTAACGAGATTTTATCTGGGGATCCACTAATGAAACTAAAAGGTCTACTATCTGAGCTGGAAGACTATACTAACCAGTCTAGCTTGGAGGCTACTCACAAACCCCATATCTACATGGTCTAAGTTTCTTATTTTTAAATATGCCAATAATAAGTCAAAAACTAACACCACCTTCATTTGGAAGAGTGTCCTCAAAGGATGGACGATTTGTTCAAAAAGAATCATATGGCAACCCAGCAACAAATCGGTTCTTAACATTTGGTCTTCAAAATGGATCCCGGACCTTCCACCCCCAAGACATTGTATAGAAGGCCCCCCTTAGTAGAAAATAGGCCAACACCAAGGTAAAATATATCCATTCTGATGGTAAGTAGGACCTCACAAATATTTTCTTTGATATACCTAGGGATATTAAGATCAAAATTGATCAAATTTTCTTGCCTTTAAAGACTGGAAATAACAATGGATGCTTCACCAGCAAATCTTGTTTTAGCATCATCAATAACACACATGTTCCATAATACGACTTTATATGGAAGTAGAGTCTATTGTACACATCTTCATTCGATGCCCCCTAGTTCAACCTCTTTGGAGAAAACTTGGAATTGAAACTCTACCCTCAATCTTCACAACTCACTGGCTCTTCTATATTAAAAACTTCAAACCAAAATTTGAATCGCCATACATATCTGGATAGATCTTTTTCATTTTTGATTGGGGGGATGTGGATCAAAAGGAATAACAACAATATTACCAATACTAACCTTTGTCGTTCTTTCCATAAAATCTTAAACCATTCCCTGGAATACCATTTCCTGGCATCCAAGAGCACACCCACCCATACCAACATAATTATTCAAATAAAATGGCATGCTCCTAAGAAAGGATGGGTCAAACTCAACATAGACAGTGCGTTCCAAAAACAAAAAACAAAATGTGGCTTGGATGGAGTATTTAAAAACAACACGGGCAAATGGATACTAGGATTCCAAAAATATTGTAATGGACTCTTTTCCTTATATGTTGAACTGCAGGCACTCCAGGAGGGACTGCAACTGGCGGCAAGGTTTACTCTATTCCCATTAGAAGTGGAAACAGACTCGAAGAGGTGATAAAGGCACTTAACAATGGGCATGTGGTTCTAGATAATCTTATATACTCTTGCAAGTCATTAATGCACCAGGAGAAGGGCCTTCTACTACGACATAATTTCAGACAAGAAAATACAGTAGCTGATGCACTAGCTAAAACGCCAAAAATCAAGAAAACAAACAATATAAATCTGGAAGAATAAAACTATTTGTTGAACCGCCTTTTTTGTGATGCAACAATTAACTACGGACATGAGCGGAGAATGCAACTCTTTGAAATAATTACCTACTACAGTTTGTAATATGCTTAGAACTCTAGGTAATCAAAATATTTTATGTGACAATCACCGTTTGTCTATGAGGATAACTAACCCCAATGTCACCACAACTGACACTATGGCTTGTAATATTGTCACGACCCGGATTCCCCACCCTCGAGAGTCGTGATGGCGCCTGCTAATGTGAGCTAGGCAAGCCATTCGTTTGAACTAATTTACCTTTTTACCAATTTTATTCTCTTTAACATTATATAAAATAATAACGGATAAACAACGGAAATTTAGAATAAGTGGAAGAAAACAACAAAAATATCTGAACATGTATCTATTACAACAGTCTAAGCCTTAATCACCCAGAACTGGTGTCACAGTACCACAGACGATCTAAGACTGCTAAATACAAGGTCTGAAAATAAAAGACACACAATTCTGAAGCAAAGAGATGAAACAGGAAATAAAGGATAGAGGAGACGCCAGGGCCTGCGGACGCCTGCAGGTCTACCTTATATCTCCGCGTGGACTGAAGGTAGCCACCCACTCTACGGGCCAAAAGTTGCTTCGGGATCTGCACATAGTGCAAAGTGTAGTATCAGCACAACTGACCCTATGTGCTGGTAAGTGTCTAGCCTAACCTCGGCGAAGTAGTGACGAGGCTAGGACCAGACTACCAAATAAACTTGTGCAATTCAAATATATACAACGGAAAAGAAGAACAAAAATAAACAGTCAAATAATGGGAGGGGGAGCATGCTGCGGGGGAGATATCAATTCCGAATAGAAAGACAACAGGTAAATGAAAGAAGCAATATATATCTCAGATATCAACAAAAGAACCAGAAATCAATAAATGCACGGCATCACCCTTCGTGCTTTTACTCTCATCCTCACCAAAACAATCATATAATGAAAACGTACACGGCATCACCCTTCGTACTTTTACTCTCTTTCCTCACCATATAATCAATATAATCGGCACGGAATGGTACATCATGCGGCACGACATCACCCTTCATGCCTTACACTCTTTCCTCACAAATCATGCACGACATCACCTTTCGTGCTTTACCACTCTCTTACCAAAACAATGCATGACATCACCCTTCGTGCTTTTACTCTCTTCCTTATCCAAACAACAATCACAAACAATAGGGCAAGGAAGTAAATGAAGTTACAATAAAAATACCGTTAAGGGAACAATAATTCAACAACAAGTCCCGGCAAGGGGCAACATCAAAACAACAACAACATCCCGGCAAGGGAGACATTCTTTTCTCTTTTTCACTTTTACTTCACAACTACTTTACAACTTGAGTCAATGCTCTAATAGGGTTCAATTTACCTCTTACACTTCCACATTTCATTATACGACTTGATCCAACGCTCCTCGATATTCGAATGCCACAATTACTTCCACAATCTTTGCCCAACAATAGAAATCATCACCAAAGCATGAACAATACTACGAAGTTGTAATAATCACAACATAAGACTCACGGGCATGTTTGACACCAACGTATAGATACTCGTCACCATGCCTATACGTCGTACTCTACAAATACCATATAGCAAATAAGACTCGACTCTTAATCCCTCAAACTAAGTTTAGACCAAACACTTACCTCGATGCACGAACACAATTCACGTTTCAATTATAGCTGTACCCCTTGATTCCATCACCGATTCGCTCGTATCTAGTCACAAGTTACTTAATTACATCAATAAACGCTAAATGAATCAATTCGAATGCATGAAAATGAGTTTTTCAAAGTTTTACACAAAAAGTCAAAAATTGCCTATGGGCCCACATGGTCAAAACCCGAGGTTCGAACCAAAACCCGATTATCCATTCCCCCATGAACCCAAATATATAATTTGTTTTGAAATCGGACCTCCAATCGAGGTCCAAATCCCCAATTTTTGGAAAACCTAGGTTCTACCCAAAACACCCAATTTCTCCCATGAAAATCATTGATTTTGAGTTGAAATCATATTAAAAGATGTTAATGATTGAAGAAAACGAGTTAAAATTAACTTACAATCGATTTGAAAGAAGAGTTGTTCTTGAAAAATCGCCCTAGGAAGTTTGTGTTTTGAAAATATGTGAAAAATGGTTGTTTTTCGGCTAAGTATAAAAGTTGCAGGTCGCAGGTATGGGAAATGTGACCAAGGGTTCACAATTGCGAATCCCGACCTCTGCTATGTTGGGAAATGCGAAAAGGGGCTCGCATTTGCGAGCTGGGAAATGCGAAGATAGGGTCGCATTTGCTACCACCGGCTAGGAAGTGAGGGGATCACATTTGCGATAGAACCCTCGCAATTGCGAGGATGGGCTGGCCTGGGCCTCTTTCGCATTTGCGACAGGCCTCTCGCATTTGCGAGCCAGGCTTCGCAAATGCGAAGCCTGCAATGCAACAGCTGAAAACCTGCAATTTTCTAAGTCCAAAATACATCACGTGGCCTATCCAAAACTCATCCGAACCCTCAGGGCTCCAAACCAAACATGCACACCAACCTAAAAACATCATACGGACTCGCTCGTGCATTCAAATCACAAAAATAACATCAACAACTATGAATTTAGCATCAAAATCATGAAAATTTCTTAAGGACTTCAAACTTTCAAATTTTTCCAAAAACGATCCGATTCACACCTTTTCAAGTCCGTTTCTTGTCAAATTTCACAGACTTATCTTAAATCACATATAAGACCTGTGTCGGGCACCGGAACCAAATTACGGGCCCGATACCATCAAGTTCTAATCACAATTCATTTCCAAATCTCATAATTAATTTCAGAAAATAATTTTCTTTAAAAATTCATTTCTCAGGCTTGGGACCTCGGAATTTGATTCCGGGCATACGCCCAAGTCCCATATTTTCCTACGAATCCTCCGGGACCATTTCCCCAAAATGTTGACCGAAGTCAATGTAATTCATTTAATAGCCAAAATTTATCATTTTTCACAGATTTTCACATAGTAGCTTTCCAGCTACGCGCCCGGACTATGCACACAAAGCGAGGTGATGCTAAAAAAGGTTTTTAAAGTCTCGGAACATAGAATTTTATTTTAAAAAAAGTGATGACCTTTTGGATCATCACAAATATGTTAAACTCTTTTTAGTAAGTAATATATAAAATCCTATTAGTACTCGAAAAAGAAGAAGTTAAGTTACATTCTAGATTGGCTTTAATAATACGTAATAGTACTAAAATAAATACCTTGACCAAAACAATGAAAAGGAGTAGACCTTCACAAACAACATAGAGACGGCAGAAAAAAAAAAACAAAAGCAAAGTTCCATAAAAGCTCAAGAAAAAATATGTAAAATCTTACTTGATTTTAAATTATTAAATATTAGGAGTTTTTATATATTTTGAATAACAAAAGCTTCAACCGCTAAGATTTTGGTTAATTTTAAAATTATAAATCTTAAAAATATAATTAAATAGTAATGTTATTTATATGAAATTTATTTATTTTATTAAAAAGAATAAACCAATTGTGTATAGCCTTCATAATTATCATAAAAATATTTGTTTCACTTATAAATAAGAATAAACTTATATATAGTACAAGTGCACATCCTAATTTATATGGTTGCATTATTTGTTACGCAACCCAGCATGTAGTGCAAATTAATCGTTAAAAAACTTTGAATAAAAGTATATTTAAACAACATACAGAGTCTCAATTCATATTACAAAAGCCTTTGTACAAACATATATGCGCACACAACAAAATATAATAGATTTAAAATAAAATAAATATATGATAATGTTGAATGATAAGACCTAATACCATTAAACTAAAAAAAGTCTGTTGGAATCCGTCTTATATTAGAGTCAACAACAAAATTATTATCATAATTACTATTTTAGAGTGACTCGAATGCAACTGTTCTTCTAACCTATAATATGAAAAAGTTGGAACTACAAAAAATATTATGATATTTTAGTATAAATATAACAAAATCGTATCTTTATAACTGAAAATTTAGTAAATATTATTCAAAATAAAAAAGATACCATCACTGCTCATTCAGATACAAAATGCATTAGAAAAAGGGGAAGAATACAGAGAGCATATTAAAGGAAAAAGAGAAACTTGATTACCATTACAGACAATTTCCTTTAAACAAAAAATAATAATTGTATAATACACAATAGATAAACATACATTATAATTTACAATTGAAGATAATTTTAAACTAATAATCGTACATGATATATTGTAAATAAAAATTAAAAGTGACAATCACAAATAAGTTTATCTTTGCAACATCAATATTATCATGAGTTTATGGCAAAGAATGTGGCATATTGACCTTTTTTATTTTTTATAAAAGTGTTCACTTCCTCCTTATTTTAAATGGTTTTGATTTTAATACTCTAGAAGCTTTAATCCTAAGATAATTTTGGTAAAAGAATACTAGTCCTAAACTAACATTAATTAGTGATATTCGGTTATGGTAAAAACATACTAAACCTAAAGTAACATTAATTCTAGAAAACTAAAGATTAGACTTGTATCCTACGATAATTATGATAGGAGTAAAAGAATACTAAACCTAATAATATTAATTGCTTATTTTTATTTGCTTTTGGTTTTAAAATTTTGGGAAACCAAAAACAACAACAACAACAACCCAGTATAATCTCACTAGTGGAGTCTGGGAAGAGTAATGTGTACGCAGACCCTACCCTGAGGGGCAGAGAGGCTGTTTCCAGGAGACCTCGGCTCAAGAAGGAGACAAGAGGCGATATATTAGTACCATCAATAAAATCATAATAAAATAACAGCAATATATAAAATACGAAATAGACGGAAAGTACAATAATAACCAGTAGATAAAGTCATGCATCGGTACATAACCACTAGCATCCTAAAACTAAATCTTAACTGTCTAGTCCTACTCGGATGTGCCCTAGAAATATTCGCAACTTCCTCCTAACCTACAACCTTAACGTCGAATATCTCCTAAACCTAACATGAGACATTTAATACTCCTAAGTGTAAATGGAGTTAGTGTGAATTGGAATTGCAAAATCAATGCTTTATATAGTAGGAAAATTATTAAATTACTATTCCTAAATAGTAGAAAATTAATTAAATGATTATTCCTAAATAGTAGGAAAATAATCAAATTATTATTTTATCTGGTGTAAGCTCTACTTTAAAAGGATTGAAAAGACGAACGCTTTTAATATATTATATATATATATATATAGATATTATATTTAAAAATTAAAATTATGGCTAAAGGGCGCCAATATCGTATGGTTTTTGTATGCCAATTAATTGGGATTTGGGTGCCTTCTAACCCGGTGCCAAATTTCCTTTTTTAAAACCGTCCATTTAGCTTTCGGATTTGTATCAAGGAGAATTTGTAATTTTCGACCTTTAGCCTTTGTCAAGGCCACAATGTCGGTTTAGGCAAAGAGATTATAAATATGCTCCTTTTCACACGGCAGCCAGCATATTTACAAACAGAATTACAAAGTTCTTTTGCAAAAGGGTTTCCTCCTTTTGCAACAGCCAGCTTAGTTACAAACAGAGTAATTTCGCCTCTCAGGTTCTTTTTTCTCCTTTACTTGTTAATTTTAAGGTAGCTCTAATGATTCTGTGTTTTTCTAAAGATTGTTAGATTTTTTTCTTTTAAAAAAAATATATATGTGGCGTGCCTTAAAATTATTTATGTTGTTTTTCGATCGAAGTGTTTGAAAAACTGCTTTTTGCTTTGTATTAGCGATACTTTATGTATGTATTCTTTGTTCTTTAGTCATGGAGGACCCAATATAGAGCTCTGAAGCTTTTAGTCTTTTGTTCCGAAAGGTTTGATGTTGTTGTGGGGTTGACAGTGCGAGTATCTGTTCGTTCTCTTTGAGTAGTCTTGGTTAAAAAAGTGAAGCTTTTGTTATTGTGCATTTGAATTATTTAACTTTATTTTTTCTTTTGGATATGGACTGTTTTGTTAAAGTGAGCTCATAATTTTGTAGCACTGTGAATTTTCATTACTTTGTGTGTTTTTTGGTAAAAAAAAATTTTGGGTGGAAATTTTGCTGAATCTCTTTGACATGAGGATCTGCATGCTTTCTTCTTTCATCATGGCACAACAATAAGAAGCTAAAAGTTTTGTCTCATAATGGCTTGCCTTAGGTCTTGTCAAGGCCTCTTAGACTGAGTCAACCTACTCCATCAGCCGCGGGTTCTTCGTCCTTCTCTTATGCGCCATTGTATTTTCTCTTCTACAGCCGATACGATGATGGTAAGAATCAAATTTTCTGTTTGGTTTTCTTTAATGTGTTTTTGGTTTTAAGTGACTTGAGTTTTTAATAGGTGGCGGCGGCGACAGCAACATCAGATGGAAAGGAATTAACTCTTGAAGATTTTGAAAAGAAAAAGAAAAAGAAAGAAAAGGTTTGTTCGATACTTTTTTGGTTTTGTTGCGAAGGGTGGTTCTTCACAATGAACCACGTCCAAACATTAGTTCCTTGTTAAAATCAATTTTTTTCCGATATATTCAAGTATATTGATTCTAACTTAGGATTGACACAGTTAATTGATTGATTCAAAATATTCTGAAATGGATATTCCCTCCGTCCCGCTTTATACGGTGATGTTTGATTGGTGATGGAATTTAAGAATGAAAGAAAAACTGTTGAAACTTGTGATCTAAAACTAGTCTTAAATATTAGGGTAAAAAAAAGGAAAATTTAGAATTTGAATTTAAATTTAAATTAGGTGATAAATTGGGACATAAAGAACCAGACACTCCTTCTTGGAGGGGTATAGCAGGGAGAGGAAGGATTATGCTACTGCTAGCATGAAACACTGTTGGCTTTCTACATAGTACTGTTTAAGTTCTTTTTTGGCGCTTTTAATGTATTTACTTTTAATGTGTTTGCTGGTCATACATCTACTAAGTGTTTCTTTTGTGTTTATAGGCTAGAGAGAAAGAATTGAAAAAACTCAAGGCTGCACTAAAAATGGAAGCAGCAAAACAGGTAAAAAAAACTTTTTTGCTTATTTATCTGGTTATGGTTGATACTTTTATATTTCATAAATGTCTGTATTGGTGGAATGGCTTAGTTTCTGTTATGTCATTCTCTATATATCAATTTCAACGGAAAGGAAATTACTGAACTCTTAGTGCAACTATTACAAGACCTTCAGCAAGCTCACATAGTGATAAATTATGAAAGTTGATTTTAGTCTTATCTATATGTAAGCTTCTCTGACATGGTTCGTCTGTATTAAGGCACAAGCCGCCTCCAATGTGTCAAAGAAGGATAAGAAGAAGAACTCAAAAATGGAGGGTGAAGAGGAAAATTATGAAGATTTTGTTGATCCAGACACACCCCTGGGAGAGAAGCAGCAGCTCTCCTGTCAAATGGCAAAAACTTATAGTCCCAGTGCTGTAGAGAAATCGTGAGTATGAATTTTTTTTTCTACCTTTACGTGCTACTTACTAGCAATTCAGGAAAGAGTTCTCTCTTGTTAGCGCACTATCATGATTCCTTATTTTAACTTGAATAGGTGGTATGCATGGTGGGAAAAGTTCAATTTCTTTGTTGCTGACCCAAACAGCTCTAAGCCAGCTTTTGTGATTGTAAGTTTACCACCTTACTTCATATGATGTTCTAGTTGAAGATGTTGGTATGAATGAATATATAGGACATATAGGAACTATGTGTACTTTGAGTTCGTAGAGAGCTTTTTAAGGCGAAGCACATGGTATCTCACGACATAGCAATTTTTACTTGGGATGTTAACGTTTGAATATATGTAGTTTTATAACCTTTTATTTGTTATCTTACCGTGCTTTGGTGTTCATGATGTAGGTTTTCGAGATCATTTTTTTACTCTCTTTCTCCTGAATAGCAAAAATGCTCTAAACAATTAGAGGAAAGTTTTATTTGCTCATTTTCCTCGAGTATTCTTCGATAGCTTTGTCAATATCAGCCTCATTTCTCTAGGATTTTAAAGGGGAGAATGTTATTACTCCCAATTAGTGGGAAATCTATTTACACTTTTTAGTTTCTGATAATGTGTTATTTTACTAATACAGACTAGTATCAAGTGTGTGCTGATAGTTTTAGAAAGGAGTAGAGACGAATGTTACATAGATTTTGCAGTGAGCTAATTAAGTCAAACATGCCATCAAAATCATTTACAAAAACCATTTTGGTCCAAAAAGAAAGCAAAACAGAATATTTGAGTTTAGGCCTAAGTATATCGTTTTCGTCTTCAAACATTTTGGGGAGGCATTTTCTCCAGATTACCCACCAATACCCACGACCAAACTGTTGCCTGGATGGAATTCTGAATCATCAATAAGACTCCATTTTACTTCTTTACAGTGAATGTGCATATGTGCCCAAAAGCTACAAAAAAGTTTTTCCATAGTATTATAACGGTGCGCTTAAGTGGTATCATTTCATTTGAGACAATCACTTGGTGAATTGTATTGCTTAATAATTTGGAAGGGGAAATAAACTGTGCTGAAAGTTTTGCTTGGTATTGTGTACCTTGTCTAACTTGGACTCCTTTTCCTAAGCTGCTTACCTGTTTGCTTATATGCAGGTCTTGCCCCAACCAAATGTGACTGGCGCTCTCCATATAGGACATGCACTTACAGCTGCCATCCAGGTATTAGAATCATCGAGCCTGGTATAGAGTGTTCATCTATTTGTACGAATTTTATATTTTACCTTTATTTTGCAGGATACAATTATTCGTTGGCGGAGAATGTCTGGATACAATGCCTTGTGGATCCCAGGGATGGATCATGCTGGAATCGCAACCCAGGTTGTGTGTCAAACATGTCAAATCCTGGCATTACCAATTTTCTTGTTTGAGGGTGTTTGGCTAAGCTTATAAGCCGCTCAAATTAGCTTATAAACACTGTTTAGCTTATCTACACGTTTGGTAAAAAATTGCTTATAAGCCAAGTGCTTATAAGCTAAAATCAGCCAAAAGCCATAACCTGGTCACCCCAACTTATTATTTTTCAGCTTATAAGCACTTTTAGTTTGAGAAAGAACTTTATCATTTATCCTTAGTAAATTTTACACTTTCTAATATATTTTACTAAAATAACATGCCTAATCTTCTTCAGCCTCATAGTTTCATCTTTTTCCCGTCCCCGTTCGAAACCAAGCTGCAGTTCTCTCTCTCTCTCTCTCTTTCCCAACAAGCTGCTACTCTTCTAGTGTATCCTTTTGTTTTGCGACCAAGTCCAAGGTGTTATTTATGATTTGTGTCAAAATATAAACTAAAACCAATTGGAGACACCAGCATTATTTTGTCTACTAGTGTATTTGTATGTATTTCATATAGTATCTTGAAAAATAACACAAGAAAGATAAATAGCAACTAACATGTTTTAAATAATGAAAAAGATTCAAATAGGCCTATTTTATTGAATTGTTTACCATGATGTGATATGACAACTCAAAATATTTGTAATATGAGAATTTAAGTTTAGCCGAATTGAATTTTTTAACTTTCTGGAGAAAATCTCAAAAAGATTTTTTAGTATGGTCTTACAGAACGACAATTACTTAGATACAGTCATATCATCAGAACTTGAATAAATATTTACTCATAGAGGATTGTTGAAATCGCAGTCTTTTTCAAGATGAATCAGAGTCAAGGACAATTGCTAGTAAAAGTTAAAAAACAAGATAATGTTTTATGTCAGTTTACTGTTCCTAAAGCTAAATTTCACCCCCAAAGATTTGTTAGGGATTTGAAACGTGGTATAGCAGGGATTTTAAGGCTATTCAATTATTTTTACTTACAATAACATGGTCGTTTCTGCTCTTTGCATTCCTATATGCTATTTCTAATTCTGTGTCGTGGATGCTAAATCTAGGTTGTTGTGGAAAAGAAGATCATGCGGGAGAGGAATTTGACTAGACATGATATTGGTCGGGAGAACTTCAAATCTGAAGTGAGTATATACTGCGAAGTGCTACCATCCTTTTTAATGTCTTTAACTTATCTTAGTGTCATCATTATTGGCTTTTCATTCTCGTCAAAAATCACTTTACTGGCTGTAGTATCCTTCCAATTGTTGCCTTGCCTGCTTTGTCAGTCTGGGACAAGATCTCTGCTGAAGAGTTGAATAAGGAAGCCAAGTACTAATTTTTAACAATTCATTGCACCCATATATTTATTAATTGTACTTGTTGATGTTTTTAAGGTCTGGAATTGGAAGAATGATTATGGGGGTACTATACTGAAGCAATTACGTCGCCTGGGTGCGTCACTTGATTGGTCTCGTGAGGTATGAATCGAGATTTTACCATTTTCTTCGTCTGTCGAGAAAATCCTGAAGTTATTATAGTTATACTTATATATTGTGCTCCAACATGTTCTCCCAAATCAGTGTTTTACCATGGATGAGAAAAGGTCTAAGGCTGTTACTGAAGCATTTGTTAGGCTGTCCAATGAAGGTCTTATATACAGGTAAGTAACTCTTTTTCTTCCTCTTTGTTTGCCTTCTCTCCTCGTTATGTGCATGTGAATGTCTTCTTGCCTATGTGTGGGACGCAACCGTTTTCTTTGCTTGCGCAAGTTTTTGAATTGGTTTTAGCTTTGTATTAACTTCAATTATCATCTATCAAGGGCTCCACGTATGGTGCATTTGGGATTGTGTCTTGCGTACTGCAATCTCTGATATTGAGGTGAGCAAATCGCCCTTCATGATCAAGCTTTAGATGGTGTAGCAAATACTTCTATATAAACTTTACAAGCTGCTTGCTGTTTGTAGGTTGAATATAAAGACATAAAAAAGAAGACACATTTGAAGGTCCCTGGATATGAAGAGCCAGTGGAATTTGGGGTGCTGACATCATTTGCTTACCCCTTGGAAGGTGGGCTTGGTGAAATCGTTGTGGCAACCACCAGAATTGAAACTATACTTGGTGATACTGCTATTGCTATACATCCTGAAGACAAAAGATACTGCCACCTTCATGGGAAATTTGCTATTCATCCATTCAATGGAAGAAAGCTTCCAATAGTTTGTGATGAAATACTTGTAGATATGAACTTTGGGACTGGCGCTGTTAAGGTACTTTATATCATTATATTTTGAATGTTAAGGAACAATTGCCCCTCTCTCTCTAGATATTCATCATTGCTTTTTGGACCATTCTTTGAATATCCTTGCAGATAACTCCAGCCCATGATCCAAATGATTTTGAGTTTGGACAGCGTCACAAACTTGAATTCATAAATATTTTTACTGACGATGGGAACATAAATAGCAACGGGGGTGCAGACTTTGAAGGAATGCCTCGTTTCAACGCTCGTTTCGCTGTGGCTGAAGCTTTAAAGGAAAAGGTACCTTCATAACTTTATGTATTGTCTTAGCTGAAAATGAAATGCTAATGGACTTGTGTGCATGTATTGATGTATAGAAATTTGTCAAGTTTATGAGATCTTGCATTTAAAAAATCCATAAATATCTTCACAAAACATTAATGCAAAATACGTAAATAGACACTGATAGTTGGACCAAACACTCAGTTGAACACTTCAACTTACCCAGTTGGATGTCCCGGAAGTAGAAAATGTCATTTATCAGGGCGGAGGTTGTGATTCCCTATTGCAACCATTGCAACCACCATACTCAGAACTAGGGAAACTAATATTCGAATGTCGTGAGCTTGCATTCAGCTTATTAATGAAATTAATGCCCTAGGGTCTCAGTAACAGAGGATCTATTTGCAGATCTCCAGAAGCCTGGGTATCGGTTTTCCATCTTTGAACTTCTGGTTCAATGAGTGCCCCAGCCTAGCTGCTTTTATGTTTCTCTTTGTTAACGTTGTTTACCATGAGCATATAATAAACGAGTCAAATTAACACCTTATATTTCAGACCTAGTAGAATTCAATGACTTAAAGTGAGATGGATTTGAGTATTTAATTAGTTGTGATTGGGTGAGTAACATTCTGTTCCAAATTTTTCTTTTAGACATGTAACATCTTGCTTGAGTTTAGCTTTACGAGTTCATGAGGCTGTTGAATTGTTCTTAAGTTTCTTACCTATGAACGTGGGTTGCATTTGAGGATAACCTCGAGAAGAAGCTGTGTTGTGTAAACATGGGGTATAGTAAGTAAAAAATAGTATCCTGGGATAACTGGACGAGGCTTAGTTGAGTTGACTGTGGCTTAGATGCGATGTCTGAATTGTGTTACAGGGTCTCTACAGGGATGTCAAGGATAACGAGATGCGCCTTGGGATTTGTTCAAGAAGCAATGATGTAGTGGAACCTCTTGTAAAGCCCCAGTGGTTTGTCAACTGCAAAAGTATGGCCAAACAGGCTTTGGATGCTGTGATGGATGATGATAAACAGAAGATGGAGATCATCCCCAAACAATATGCTGCTGAATGGAAAAGGTAATGTTGGATCTGGCCACCAAAAATGCTTTGGTTAAATGAATGCAAAGGTTTAAATGAGATGCTAACTTGTGTGCCCCACTGCCTCCCTATATTTGGACTTATGCATTTTGGTGGGACTGATGACTGCTTTAGGATCTTCTGATTGTCATTCTCTTTTGTTCGTGGTGGAAAATGGATATTCTATCATTTACTTTTGTGCAAGTATCACATCAGATATAGATGTTGTGAGAAGGCACGGGAGAAAATATGATATATATTGATATGTTGTGTGTGATGCAATACAAGAGGTGCTATTTATAGCTACTCTATACAAAGGGGATACTACTCCTATTCCAATGTGGGACAATTACATAGCTATCTCTAACACTCCCCCTCAAGTCGGAGCATATAAATCATATGTACCGAGCTTGTTACATATATAATCAATGCGAGGACTAGTGAGGGACTTGGTGAAAATATCTGCAAGTTGATCATTCGATCTCACAAACTTCGTAGTAATATCTCCTGAGAGTATCTTTTCTCTGACGAAGTGACAATCAATCTCAATGTGTTTAGTTCTCTCATGAAACACCGGATTTGATGCAATATGAAGTGCAGCTTGATTATCGCACACAAGTTCCATCCGACTGATTTCACCAAATTTCAACTCCTTGAGCAATTGTTTGGTCCAGACTAGTTCACATGTTGCCATAGCCATTGCTCGGTATTCTGCTTCTGCACTAGACCGAGCAACTACATTCTGTTTCTTACTTTTCCAGGACACCAAATTTCATCCTACAGAAGGTGATCCTGCCCAATCAGCATCCGAAACCCAACGATCTACTCATGACCTCGATCCTCAAACAGTAATCCTTTACCTGGAGCCGATTTTATATACCGGATAATGCGGACAACTGCATCCCAATGACTATCACAGGGAGAATTCATAAACTGACTTACAACACTCACATGATAAGAAATGTCGGGCCTAGTCACTGTGAGATAATTTAATTTACCAACCAGCCGCCTATAGCTTGCAGGATCGCTAAGCGGCTCCCCTGTCCAGGCAGAAGTTTAGAATTCGGATCCATCGGCGTGTCAACAGGTCTGCAACCTGTCATCCCTGTTTCCTCAAGAATGTCTAACACATATTTCCTTTGAGAAATAACAATACCTGAGCTAGATTGAGCAACCTCAATACCTAGAAAGTACTTCAATCTGCCTAGATCCTTAGTTTGAAAGTGCTGGAAGAGATGCTGCTTCAGATTAGTAATACCATCCTGATCATTGCCCGTAATAACAATATCATCAACATAGACTACCAGATAAATACATAGACTTGAAGCAGAGTGGCAATAAAACACAGAGTGATCAGCTTCACTACGAGTCATGCCAAACTCCTGGATAACGGTGCTGAACTTACCAAACCAGACTCGAGGAGACTGCTTTAGACCATAAAGTGACCGACGCAAGCGACATACAAGGCCACGAGACTCCCCCTGAGCAATAAAACCAGGTGGTTGCTCCATATAAACCTCATCCTCAAGATCACCATGAAGAAAGACATTCTTAATGTCCAACTAATAGAGGGGCCAATGACGAACTGCAGCCATGGATAGAAAAAGACGAACTGATGCTATTTTAGCCACTGGAGAGAAGGTATCACTGTAATCTAGCCCAAATATTTGAGTGTATCCTTTGGCAACAAGACGTGCCTTAAGTCGATCAATCTGGCCATCGGGACCAACTTTGACTGCATAAACCCAACGACAACCAACGGTAGATTTACCTGAAGGAAGAGGTACAAGCTCCCATATACCACTTGTATGTAAAGTAGACATCTCGTCACTCATAGCCTGTCGCCATCCTGGATGAGACAATGTTTCACCTGTAGACTTAGGGATGGAAACCGAGGACAATGAAGATATAAAAGCATAATGGGGAGATGACAGACGATGATAACTCAAACCAACATAATGAGGATTAGGGTTTAGTGTGGTCCGTATACCTTTTCGAAGTGCAATCGGTGTACTAGGAGCAGGATCCGCAGTAGGAGCTGTGTCAGGTGCAGGACGAGAACCAGATGGGCCTGATGTAGGGCGCGAACGACGATGATAAGTCAAGAGTGGTGTTCCTGTGGCTGGGGAACTAGGAGGGATAACACTGGACTCCTCAAAAGTTGGTATGGGTGAAACCTCTGTGGTTGAAGGTGGAGGAGGATTACTAAACTCCTCAAAAGTCGGTATAGGTAAGACCTCAGTTATGTCATGATGGTCAGCAGAAGTGACATCAGTTGTGAAGAAAGGTTTAGACTCGAAAAATGTGACATCAGCTGACATAAGGTACCTATGAAGATCAGGTGAATAACAACGATATCCCTTCTGAACACGAGAATAACCAAGGAAGACACACTTGAGAGCACGAGGAGCTTACTTATCTTTCCCCGGGGCTAAGTTATGAACAAAACATGTGCTCCCAAAAACCCGAGGTGGAAGAGGGTATAAGGCTGACTGGGGAAACAATATTGAATGTGGAATCTGACCCTTGATGGGAGATGAAGGCATCCTATTAATCAAATAACAAGGTGTGAGAACTGCATCGCCCCAAAAACACAGCGGAACACGAGACTCAATTAGAAGTGTGCGAGCAGTCTCAATAAGGTGCCTATTCTTTCTTTCTGCAACCCCATTTTGCTGAGGGGTATAAGGACAAGATGTCTGATAAATAATTCCATGAGAAGACATAAACTGCGGAAACTGAGAAGATACATATTCTAAGGCATTATCACTACGAAAAATGCGGATAGAGACACCAAATTGGTTTTTGATTTCAGCACAAAAACTCTGGAATATAGAGAATAACTCAGAACGATCTTTCATTAAGAAAAGCCAATTACATCTTGAGTAATCATCAATAAAGCTAACAAAATAACGAAATCCCAAGGTTGAACTGACTCTACTAGGACCCCATATATCAGAATGAACTAAGGAGAAAACAGACTCTGCATGACTCTCAACACTACGCGTAAAGGAAGCTCGGGTATGTTTCCCAAGCTGACACGACTCACAATCTAATCTAGACAAACTGGATAAACTAGGCACCATATTTTGAAGTTTGGATAAACTCGGATGTCCTAAACGTCTGTGGATTAGATCTGGAGGATCTATAACTAGACATGTTGTGGAAGGACTGAGCGAGTTAAGGTAGTAAAGACCTTCTGATTCACGACCTGTACCAATTGTCCGTCCCGTACTGCGGTCCTGCATAATAAAAGAATCATCAATAAAATATATACCACAATTGACGGCACGAGTCAAACGACTAACAGATGCAAGACTAAAAGGACAACCAGGAACATAAAGAACGGAATCTAGGGTGATAGAAGACAATGGGTTGGCTTGTCCAACTCCTTGTGCCTTAGTTTGATATCCATTGGCTAAAGTAACAGTAGGAAGAGACTGTGAATATACAATATTCGACAAAAGTGATTTATTACCAGAGATATGATCAGAAGCGCCTGAGTCCATGACCCATGTTCCAAGAGTACTAGACTGGGAAACACAGGCAAAAGAATTACCAGCAATAGGAGTATCAGTCTGGGCAGCTGAGGCTACTTGTGGAGATGTTTGCTTACTTGCTCGATACTGAAGGAGCTCATTATATTCTTCTTTAGATACAGAAAAGCCCTGGTTACCTGTATTCTCGCTCTGAGCAACGTAGGCATTTTTGGGTGGACGACCATTTAAGGAATAACACATTTCGCGAGTGTGTCCAAGTTTGTGACAATAAGAACACTTGGGTCTAGATCTCCTAAAACGACCGCCTCCTCGTCTATTCTCCATAGCTTGAGATGCCCGAACATCCACTGTCTGGGATGCAAGAACAGAGGAATCAAGTATCTGTGATGAAATCACTGGGTGACTTGGTGCTGCAGCAGCAAGGCGAAGTAATCGAGAGAATAATTCATCAACTGTAGGGACAGTCGGACTCGCCAAAATCTGGTCTCGTACTGAATCAAGATCATGAGGAAGTCCAGCGAGTGTAAGAACTAGAAACATTTTCTGTCGCTGCTCTTGTTGTTTTGACACACTAGCAGAAACTGACATCAATATCTCAAATTCTTCCATGACTGCCTGTACCTGACCCAAGTAAGTAGACATATCTAATTCTTGCTTCTTTAAGTTTGTCATCCGTGATATCACATCATAGAAGCGAGATATTTCATTAGTGTATAACGTACGAGCCTTTGCCCAAACCAAATAACATGTCTGGAATGGCCGAAACAAAGGCATCAACTTAGAATCAATAGAACGCCACAAGATGCTACATAATTGAGCATCAATTTTTGCCCAAAGTGCTATCGCCTTTTCATCTCCTTCGCTAGACTGTTTAATCAGATGATCTTGCACACCTTGACCTTTACACCACAACTCGACAGATGAAGCCCAAGCTAAGTAGTTTGAACCTCCCATTAAAGGTTTCGAGGTAATCATAACATTAGAGTTTCCAGAACTCATGCTTTTAGACCCAAAAACATCAATTCCCAAAGACATCTTGTAAATTATTACCAAATAAGAGAAATAATCAACTGTAATCCACTGAAAATAGAATAAGAACACTGAACCAGAATAAGAAACTACTGTAGCAGTTGGAAAGTTACTGTTGCAGCCGGAAAATATTCAAAGTGGTCGGAATGAAATAAAAACAGTAGGGGTAGGATCGGAATTACCAGAAGACCCAACTGTTCTGAAGGAACTTTTTCAAAAAAATGGCCGGAAGTCCACTTTTTTTTGAAATCACTATTCACGCCGGAAAAATAAAAAAGTGGTCGGAATTGGTGTAACCTGGATGGGTAGGCTCGGAATTGCAAGGGAAACAATCTGTCCTGAAGAGTTGTCGCCAAAAAATGGCCGGAAGGTGGCCCACGCAACGTTGGAACTTCGCCGAAAAATTTTCTTTGGACAGTTACAGTACCGCCGGAGATTTTCACTGGGATTTGGTCGCCGGACAGTGACTCCTCTTGTGGTAGTGTTGGATTTTGTGCACAACACTGACCGAGATAAAGCAGACACAAAACAACTTTGAAAGTCGCCGAAAAAAAAGGGTTCCGGTGACTGATTTTATTTCCCGGAATCGCTGGAATTTATGCACAGCGATAAATCTCTCACGATAGCTCTACTACCATGTGAGAAGGCACGGGAGAAAATATGATATATATTGATATGTTGTGTGTGATGCAATACAAGAGGTGCTATTTATAGCTACTCTATACAAAGGGAATACTACTCCTATTCCAATGTGGGACAATTACATAGCTATCTCTAACAGATGTATAGATGCGGAAAACTTGGTTGTGGTTTTTCTATGGAATTTAAACATAAAAATCCTGTACATGTTGTTTTAAGCCGTTTTTTTTTCTTGATTCACCATTTGATTAAAAAATTTGTTGTCCTCCATGTGATGGACATGCTGATGGCTTGATAATATTCGTGACTGGTGCATCTCAAGGCAGCTTTGGTGGGGTCATCGAATTCCTGCTTGGTATGTGACACTGCATGATGATAAGCAGAAGGAATTTGGTGTTTGTGATGATCACTGGATCGTCGCTAGAAATGCAGAAGAGGCTCGAGATTTGGCTTGTAGGAAATTTCCAGGGAAGACGATTCTTGAGCTCTCTCAAGATCCAGATGTGCTGGATACCTGGTTTTCATCTGGTCTTTTTCCATTATCTGCACTGGGGTGGCCAGACGATACTGCAGATTTAAGAGTTTTTTTTATCCAACTTCCGTTATTGAAACTGGACATGATATTCTCTTCTTCTGGGTTGCACGTATGGTGATGTTGGCGATAACACTGGGAGGTGATGTACCATTTATGAAGGTTAGCAAATTTCATCATATCCCTCATAGAAAAGCCAATTTTTCTTATTTATGCTATAAGTGGAGTATGATCCTAATCTATTTTAAGAGCAGTTGATATCTTTTTCACGAATGTGGCTCTGTTTCCACGATCCATGGCCTTTTCAGTGCTTAAAACAGAATTTTAAATGGAGTGCTACTGAAAGTTATTTAGTAATCTGTTTTTATCTACTTGCCAAAAAACAAAAAGAATCCGTGTTTTATCCACATGATGCAAAAAACTTTATTATGTGTCTCATAACTGACACTAGTTGTGTGAGGCTTGTTTTTGTCTTGTAAATTGATGGACCCAAATCATACACTTTTGGGTCCATGGGTCCACTAACTTGTGAGACAAAAAGAAGCCTCGCTGCTAATGTCAGTTGTGTGAGGCACATATTAACTTTTTTCACATGAAGCAGTTAAGTAACTTGACCTTTCTGTTGAGATCATAATAAATCTTATTCATTTTAACATGCGTTGCAGGTTTATTTGCATCCAATGATCCGTGACGCACAGGGACGTAAGATGTCCAAATCTTTGGGAAATGTTGTTGATCCTCTTGAAGTTATTAATGGAATTACCCTTGATAATCTTCATGAGAGATTAAAAAAGGGTAACCTGGATGCCAAAGAAATTGAGAGTGCAAAGGAGGGACAGGCAAAGGACTTTCCTAAGGGTATTCCTGAATGTGGGGCAGATGCTCTTCGATTTGCCCTACTCTCATATACTGCTCAGATTTGTAACATTTCTTAAAATTTAATAAGATGTTCCTTTTTACTTTCTTTGGATATTACTAACTTTCTTAATTTGTCCTTCCAGTCCGATAAAATCAATCTGGATATCCAGAGAGTTGTTGGGTATCGTCAATGGTGTAATAAATTATGGAATGTTGTTAGGTTTGCCTGGAGTAAACTGGGTGAATATTACACCCCTCCAACAAATATAGCTCCTCGTGAAATGCCTTTTATCTGCCAGTGGATACTCTCAGCTCTTAACAAGGCCATAGCAAAAACTATCTTATCCCTGGAATCTTATGATTTCTCCGATGCAGCAACAACAATGTATTCGTTCTGGCAGTTCCAGTTGTGTGATGTGTTTATAGAAGTAATCAAGCCATACTTTGTTGGTGATAATCCAGAATCTGTATCTGCAAGAAGATTTGCTCAAGACACCCTGTGGCTTTGTTTAGATAACGGGTTGAGATTACTCCATCCGTTTATGCCATTTGTCTCCGAAGAATTATGGCAGCATCTTCCTGCTAGCGGAAATTCCATAAAGAAAGAATCTATTGTGATAAGTGATTATCCTTCAACTATAGAGGTATGCTTTAAGCACAAATGTTAAGTTCCAAAACTAGCAAATAGATATGTTACCTCTGTTGGTGGCTGTCAAGTAAATTCGATGTATGCTTCCTCTTTTTATTTGACTGAGGTTGAAGTTTAGCTTTTTCCTCTTATCTTTTCGGCATTGATTTTGGTGTGATGTTAGAGTCTTATGGTTACTCAGAGCTGTATGGGATCAATTTCTGAAAAATCAATGTACATAGTAGGCATCATGCTTGTACATTGCTAAATTTCTCATAAATAAACCTATGTAGGCAATTTGTTTTTCAAGAATATATATTTGGAATAGGTTAACTTGCTTTGAGGGTCTAAAAATGGTAGCTTATCAAGATGAGTCTAGTAGTGGAAAACAGGACTTAATATATAATGCTTGCTAGCTGCTGCATGATTGTTATATTATCTTTTGACCCTGTTTCTCTACATCTGTTCACTTTTTCAGGGCTGGGATAATGATTGGGTAGAAGCTGGGATGGAAAAGGTGTTGTCCATTGTTAAAGGTCTGAGGTCGAGGAGGGCATTGTTGCCGCCGAAGGAGAGTTTCGCAAGGTAAATGATTTGCCGTATCTTCTGTCTTCTAGGTGAACGTATCTTTTCGTATAAAAAGCATTTCAAGTGCCATTTTCTGGTTTCTTTTGCTATCTCTTAGAGGGAGTCTATATGGTGTCCAATGGTGTGTGAACTACATGTTATAAAAGAGCTATTATAAAAGAGCTATGTTATAAAAAAATTTCATCACTGATGATGAACATGTGCAGTCCACACAAGATTGTTAAAGTATCACAGGGATCACTTTTGAATGTAATGTCACATCGAATATGTGGTTGGTCCATATAAATTTTGTGATTATTAGACCTGTGAGAAGGTTGAATTTATCTTTGAGATTGGTCTTAAGGCAATCTCTCAACTTAGTTGTTCGTAATATCTATCTTCAGTACCCATCTTTAGAAGATTAGAATTTGCTACTTCAGCTTTCATACTGCTTTAATTGTTGTTTGTCTGTTGAGTTGTAATTTCTTTAGGTGCCTTTGCTAAATTCCACAACATATATAACGTATGGTACTTGAGCTAAGGATACCAGCGTGCTATGATCTGTTTGATTATGTGTTGGTGAATCATTCAGTAAGTGATACACCTTTTGATGACGCACCTAAGTGATTGTTGGAGAGATTGATATGCTAGGCTTTCTTTGTATTGCTTGATATGATAGTTTGTTTTGAGAAAGAAAAAGCTGTTTCATAAAACATTCAACTGGTGATCTTGCTGTCCTTAGGCGAAAAGCATTTGTGCTTTGCTGGGTGGATGATAATGTGGAGTTCATACGAAGCCGCAAAATGGAGATTTGCACTTTAGCTGCGTTGTCATCTTTGCAGGTATCTCTTTCTATGTCTAGCTTGGTTCTTTTTGATCTGAAACTTCTTCATTTCCTTTTCCACATGATATGAAGCTGGAAATAGAGGTTTAAACACTAAATGTGCAGGGTTGAACTGGGTGGAAAATTACGAATGACCTCGGTAACCCTAATAGAGGACCAGTAGAGACTAGTGCCCTTTTAGATATTGTATGTAATATGCATATGAGTCGACGTTTTAGTGGCTATTAGGTTGGAGGGATGGGATATGTATGTATTTTTATAATATTTTCTTATTTTTCTTACAGCCCACATTTCTTGCATTATTTTTCTTCAGGTCTCAAGTAAGGGTGATACAGCTCCCATTGAATGGCTGATAGAGGTTTTTAAATATTTTTTTTTTGGCAATCTGCTAGGCAAGCGCCTAGGGCTAGTTTTTTATTAATAACAGAAAAGAAAAATACAACAATTAGGAAAAGTACAAATAAGGGGGACAATAGCACCGGTATTGTTACCCATATGTCTTGGCTATATAATCACTCCTCTGCGCCTCACATTGCCTTATGATGGCAGCCTCATGTAGAGGATTCATGGTGTAGCTGCCGGCACAGTCTCACGAGGGCATATAATCTCATAGCCTTGAGGATATTTTTCAAAGGCATAGGACCAAGGCAACACTAACCGGGCTGATAGAGGTTGTGGATGAGTCTCTCACAGTTTTTCTTGAGGGAGAAGGGACTACTTGTGACCCAGTGGTTGAAGTTCAAAGGCTCATAAAGAAGAGAGAAGACACTAGGAAGTAAGTGAATTTCATAGACTGGTGCTATTGTTTGCAAAACTTGATTGTGCCTTTGAATTTCTCCTTGATGCTATACTATCTGATTTTTCTGTCGAACAGAAGTAAACTAGACGCTTTTCCTTTTGAATCAGTATTTAAAGCATATAAGCCTTGCAGAAACAGGAAATTGGTGTTTGTCTTAGTCTTTGAGTCACTGAAACTTTGGGCCCGATCTGGTCAATTGCAGAGGTCATTGAACTACATCGAGGAAGTTGTTTTGGGTATCAATAGATATTAATATACATGTGGCATGTTTTTTCTTTTATAATGGGAAATCATGTTCCTCTATTCCTCCCTCCTGTCTGCTATCAGTGCTTTCAATTAGTGCATCCATTTGAAGCATAGCGCAAGATGCAATTTGGTTTTTTGTCGTTCAGTTGTTTTTGTTCAAAAGTGGACTTTGGCCTCAAGTTGATATTGTGAAATTTGAGTCAGTTTATAATGTTAAGTTTACAAGCGGTTCAATTTGCCATGTAATGATGTATCAACTCTTTCTTCTTCTGCAGGCAATATGAAAAGCTTAAACAAAATGATGACTGCCTCTCGCTATAAAGAGAAAGTTCCGCTTAACGTCCATGAGGACAATACAGTGAAACTCTGTGTCGTAAGGCAAGAATTGGAATCATTTGAAGATAATATTCGGCGTTTTACACCTCATATTGATCTGCAAGTACTGAAATTACTGGAAAGAACTCATAGCGCGCGGCACAGGAATGGAAATCTTTTGAAGGACCTAGTACCGTCTCAATCATCAAGTTGAGGTACTATAATTAGAGTGTCTTCTGGTTCCGGAAAACTCCATTTGGAAGGTCATCGACTGTTTGGTTTTGCTGTAATTCTATTTAAGTTAACTACCATTAGAATAACATTAAAATTATTAATTATTGTAATACCTGTGTGAGAATTTAAATTATATTTTCAATTGTTGCTTGGATTTATTGTGTTTAATTTACGTGATTTTATCCATTTAGCACCAGTTTTCTCATCATAATTCAAAACGAAATCTGCATCTCAAATACAAATACATTTAACTGTTGTAAAGTTTAATTTACGTGATTTTATCCCCTCTTTGTTCCTTGTTGATTATTGTGTTATCCATGTGTAGACAATAAATTTGGGTCGAGAAAATAAAATCAAGATCGAAAAAATATCGCAACAGTCGTAGTATTTTATTTTGAATATTTGAGTGTTACAATCTCTATGATTCCTTTGATTCTACTTTTCTAGTATAAATTCAAGGGCATTTGAGTTTGATCTTGAATATGTATTTGTTGCCTCGAACGATGATCTTGTTCTTGAGCTTGAACTTTATTACTTGAACTTGACCTTGATTTGTTCTTCGTTCTTGAACTTGCACTTGATTTTTTTGAACTTGAAGCCTGAAACTTGTGGAGGAATTTGCAGCGTTTAATCCACGAGCTCTTTCTTACTTCTTGTTATAACTTCTGGTCTCTTTTCTGAGTTATGAAGACCCCTATTTATAGTTGTGGAAGGGAAGAGTTGTGATAAGAACAAACTCTTTCCGACCAATCAAATTGAAGTGTGACATGGTTGCATTTGATTGGCCAGAACATGTCACTTGCACACGTGGCGCGATTTCATTGGCCTTTTAGCGCGATTGGACATGCCTTGTCATTTTGACACGTGGCATGGTCCTATTGGCTCTTCCGCTTGACTTGGCGCGCCATGTCATTTGACACGTGACACCAAACTGGGCCTCTAGGAAGATGACATCTTGGGCTTAATGAAGTGGGCTCATCACTTTAGCCCAATTAAATGGGCTAGCCCAATGGATTAAGACTTATTTATTTAATCCATATATATTGGACTTATATAACTAATTCAATTATATTAGCCCAATAATATTTATTTGGACTAGCATATTAAAATATAGTCCATATTATTTTATCGATTTAAATTCGATAAAATTTTAATGCTTACAGTAACTACTAAATATTAGGACTAATTAATTACATAAAATTTTAAATAAAGAAAGATTTTGATATGCAATTTTTTTTATTGATTTCAAAGTCCTAAAATTTAGGAAAATAATAAAATAACTATTTTGTCTAAAGGAAGCCACGTAAATTGAATTGAATTTGCATTTGGATTGTCAAATGGAAATTGAGTTTGGGTTAAATTTGGATTGGCTTACACGTTGACAACGAATTGGTAAGGACTCCAATTGACATCTTATTGTTTTGCAAGGATTCCATCCCACACCAACTCTAATTAGAGTAACTGTCGCCGCCTCAACAGTCCATGTCCTTTTCCAAGACCAATTGTCGCAAAGTCCCACATCGAGAAATCACTATTTGACAGCCACCTTTGTTATCTATATAAACCCCTACGTCGTATTTGTTTAGCATCAATTCGCATTATTTGCAAGCCATATTGAGTCTAGTTTTGCGGATTCGGAAGCATTAACACTAAGGTAATTTCTTCTTCTTTTCTTGTATTTTTCTTCTTTTGTCATTTTTTTTGTAGGTCGAACAAGAAAGATATGTTCTATTTTTCTTCTTTTGTCATTTTTTTTGTAGGTCGAACAATAAGATATGTTCTATTTTTCTTCTTTTGTCATTTTTTTTGTAGGTCGAACAAGAAAGATATGTTCTTGTTCAATAAGATGATCCACGCATGAAGAAGATAATCTTGGGGTGTGAGGGGATGAGTATTCATCCTTGCCCGATTCTTGGAGAGATTACTCTCAATGTGACCCAATTCTTGGAGAGATTACTCTCAAAATGGCCCGATTCTTGAAGAGATTACTCTCAATGTGACCCGATTCTTGGAGAGATTACTCTCAAAATTGCTCGATTCTTGGAGAGATTACTCTCAATGTGGCCCAATTCTTGGAGATATTACTCTCAAAATGGCCCGATTCTTGGAGAGCATTTCATCCATTTAGACCTTTGTACCCATTCTAATATTCTTGATTCGGACTTTGATGACCCCTCTTTTCTTTTTCTTTTTTTTAGCACGAAGAGATGACAAATTTCAGGGACTATACCTTACCTTCCTCAAAACTTAGATATCTCATCATCGAGACTGAAGATGGCATAGAACAAACCAAGCTTTTGGTTCACACCTTACAAGCCGACCGATATGCAGCCCCATGGCCTCCTCTAAGGAACTCCTTTCATGTAGAGAACTGGACCTTGGAACACAAATCGATTTCTAATCCATTATCCAAGATGTGGTCTCTCCAAGCGCCAATCCATCGCCATGTAAATATTGCTAGCACCCTTCCAAACTTAGGAAGTCACATAATTCAAGGCGAAGTACATTGGGAAAACACAACAACAATCGAGGGCGATTATTATCATATCCCAAGATATTGGGAATGGGCTGAAGACGTACTTGGTGGAAGCCAACAAACTCTGAGTACAACAAAGATTTATGATGCTGTCTATGCCTCACTTTTCATTTATGATCGAAACTCGAACATTTGCAAGCATTTTGTGAGGCTTGGTGCCCCAAGACGAACACACTTCTTACATCAGCTGGGGAGCTATCTATATCTCTTTGGGACTTACATATCCTTGGGGGTTTGCCCATTGCGGGTTCTCCGTATGAAGAAGTGGTACCTGAGACAAGAGAACTCATCGGTTTGAATGAAAAACAAGTCAGATTTATTCCTCGATCTTGTGAGTATTTATTTGCCGCATTTTATCATCTTAAGGAGGGTACGGGTGCTACCCAAAAGGTCTCCTTCATCAAGTGGGCAAGTTTTTGGTATAAAAAAACTTTAATATATAGGCCTGCCCTGTTGAGAAAGGAAAAGAAATCTGCATGCCTAAAGTCAACACATAATCCTAACAGAGTTATTCCCGAGACGACGAGGTTGTCGAGTGATCAAGAAACTATATTCTCTAAGCTTAGGGTGAGGTCTGACAAGAAAGATGAGACATATGTAGCGACATTCTTATCAATTTGGCTATGTGCCTTTGTGTTCCCCAAGGTAGAAAACTCCATTCGTCCTGAGACTTTTAAGATGGCAAGCATGATGGCATGCGGGTGACAGATTAGCCTTGCAGTCCCAGTTTTAGCGAGTATTTATCATGGTTTGAATAAGATTTCGCGTTCTTCCCAACTCGATCAGGTCAAAGTTTCTTTTCCCATTCATTATGTTTATGGCCGGCTTACACATTACTTCAAAACCCACTATCCACTTGCTAAGGGTCCGTATGTCCCTTTGATGGTGACATACTCAGGAGAAGGGGCTGCAAGGTACTTTGGCGAGAAGGATGGAAGAAAACGCATCCACAATGGGGAGGATATAGTTTGGGCACCAACAATGTTAACCAATTCCCGTCCTTATTATTACGTGGATAACGATGCCCCTCAAGATTTGGAATCAAATTACTTCATGAGCTTACGTTTTAATTACCTTCCTTTGAGGTATGGTAACTCATTCATCATCGAGCCATATAACCCGCATCAGTTTGGTCGTCAATTTGGATTTTACGAGAACATCCCCAACTTTTTAGAGAACGATATCCGCGACACCTCTCTAGATTAAGGAATCAGATTTTGGAGGATTTGCACATTGTATCGATCTATGTCACGTGCGATTTTTCCCCCAGCGGGAGATCCTATGGAGAAGCCTTTCTCCACTAATTATATGTCTTGGTAGGAGAAAGCGCATGGGAAGTTTCTCGAGAATAACTTACAAGCTTTGGTAGACAATGTTGGGCTAAAGTCTACAACTCCTTTAGGAGGTGAAGATCAAGGTGTTAGAAAGACGCTTGCAAAAGTTAAAAAAATATCAACTCCAATCCCAAAAGTAGTTATACAACCTAAAAAAAGGAAGCTTAAATCCTCAAAGGCAGCTTTGAAAGAAGTGGTGTGCACTTCAACAGCTATACAGACACACCCTCTAGTTCTTCCATTTAACACGCGTGTTTCTCAAGACATAAACCAGAGTACCAATGAAGATCAAAATTGGAAAAGGAAACGACCTAACCCAATAGAGATCGTAGAGGTTCAAAGTGTTGATAGTCCCTCAAAAACGCATACAACTTGTAACAAAGAGGTAAAATACAATCGCCTCGCTCATTCCTTTTTTTAGGAGTAGCTTCACTATAAGTTACTTACTTTCTTTGCCTTTTCTTTATGCAGGTAAACACTATTGGGCAGCCGATGGTATCCCCATGCGACAAGCCGCAAGTGAGTGATGAATCTATTGGAGGGCCTACGTGTAAAGTGAAGTCATCGTCAATGGCGTCATCTCTTCCTCATGACGAATCCCTAAAAAGAAAAACTCCAAATGAGATAACTCGCATTTTACCAATGACAAATACGGCGGTATCTATATTTGAAGGAAAACGCATTGTTTTCAATCGCAAGAAGGAATTCATTTTGGGACTTTGGGAGGATATTTGCAATAGGCTCTCCAAAACTTGTCTGGAATTGCTCTCATCTTATAGGGAGCAAATCATTGAGATTTTTGAGGATATAAAGAAGATGAATATTCTGGATTTTTCTCCATTAGAAGATTTACTGAATTCTCTTTTTGAACTTGCCGCATCATATGACCAAGAGCGATCCAATATGGCTGATAAGACGAGTGAAGATGAGAAGCTAGAGCTGATTTCCAAAGCTAAAGAGCGTCTCGAATCGTTCAAACTTGAAGCAAGTGAGAAAGTCAAGAAAGTTTCCTCTAGTGAAAAGAAATTGAAGAGAGTCGTGAAGAAGTTGCATACATTACAACAAGAGAGGGAGAACCTCGAAGGTGTTATAGAAGTGACTCAAAAGGAGGTTGAAGAGATTCAGAAAAATATTTCAACTGCCGAGACTGAGGTCTCTTCATATGACAACATGAATTTATTGACTGTTGATGATTCGGCCAATTTGGAGGAGAAGAAGAACTTGGAGACTAGCTGTCAAGAACTGATCAACTACAAATTTTGTTTAGATTAGGCTGTTAGCATTATCTCCCCTTTTAATTTTTATATTAGGTTGACCTAGTGGATATTATTTCATCTTAGATAAGATTGTTTCTCGTTTGCTTTACATTACCCGACATTTATCTTAGTTGCATAATTTTTTACTTTACGCACTTGTAACGAAAGATTCATATCTTGTCGTGGGAGAGTCCAAATAATGAACTATTTGATTTTTCGAAAATTAGATTTCAATATCTAAAATATATCCAAAATTCAGAATCAAGCACTTTCAGAATCGCCCCAGATAATATTTTGGGACCAACTTTAGATCCCACCACGTTGAAAATTTCAGATTTGCGCAGTCTCACCAAAAAATTCATATCTCGGTGTAAAAATATCAAAATTGCAAACCGTTTGATTTCAAGAAAACTCGACTTCAAGATCTAGAGCATATCCAAAATTCTAAATCAAACAATTTCAGAATCGTCCCAAATAATATTTTGAAGCCAACTTTATATTGCACCTCGCTATCAATTCCAGATTTGCCCAGTCTCACTAAAAAAATCATATCTTGGTGTAGGAACGTTGAAATTATAAACCGTTTGATTTCTTGAAAACTAGGCTTCAAAATCTAGAACATATCCAAAATTCTCAATCAAATAACTTCAGAATCGTCCCAGATAATATTTTGAAATCAACTTTAGGTTCCACCACGTTGAAAATTTCAGATTTGCGCGACTTCGCCAAAAGTTTTGTATCTTGAAGTAGGAACGTTGAAATCATGAACCGTTTGATCTAATGGAAACTTAACTTCCAAATATATAACATATCCAAAATTCAAGATTTAATGCCTTACGGATACATTCAGATAATATTTCAAAGTCAAGACTAAATTCTGATACACCGACAATTTCAGATTTGCGCGACTTCACCAAATATTTTGTATCTTGATATGGAAGCCTCGAGATCGGAAGACGCCTTACTTGACATAAATCGAAATTTAAGAGCCATATTCTCACAACTATCTTGGGGTTCAAATCTCACTGAATTTGAAACGTTGCGCCAAGCAATCATTTCCTTATACTTGTGTTTCCTTTTGACGCCTCGCTTTTCTTCCCCTTTTTTTTTAGGCAGATGGCGGACTTGGAGACCAACAAACTTGAAGGTTTGGCGAACCTGAAGACATAGAGAATCTCTGGACTTCAATGCAAATATTTGACATCCTTCTAAAATTGGCCCATTGAAGATATCAATTTACCAAGGAGGGTTGCCACCTTTAAATCAAATGAGATCAAAGTTCAACAGAAGAATGACATTTTAGCTTGATTTTGCATTCCTCCATACTTCACTCGAACAACAATTGGGGCAATATGTATCTTTTGAACTTATACGACTAAACTTAATAATGAAACTCTAAGTTGCCTACGTACCTCAGTGAAGAGGATCAAGTCATACCGTAGTTCAGACTGAGTAGATATGCCTAGGCCACCTCTTTCGAGATTTTCAACCTAGCGGAGTTTTTTTTGGGTCGTACACAGTTTATACTCTTGCGGGCTAGGAGTGTAGCAACATGTAGTTTAGGCTCGTGCGTCAAGGAGCGTGGCGACTTCAAGGATAATACTTCTTCAAAAACTTGCCATTGATAGGGCCGATCCCCATACCATCTGCATCAACCAGCTTGTAAGCCCCACTTGAGTAAGCTTCTTGTACGACATATGGCCCATCCCATTTTGAAGTGAACTTCCCTACAGGTTTATGTGAAGTAATTATGGGTCTTCGTACGGCAAGGACTTGATCTCCTACTTGAAAGGATCTCAGACAAACTCTTTTATTGAAGGCGCGAGACAATCGAGCTTGATAACATTCAAGACTCTGTTGAGCTTCCAATCTCTTTTCATCAAGAGCTTCCAACTCTGCTAATCGAAGTCGAGCATTTTCTTCATCAGTGATCCCTTCTTGAATAGCCAGTCGTAACGAAGGTATTTGACGCTCATGTGGCAAGACGGCTTCGACTCCATAAACGAGTGAATAAGGAGTCGCATGTGTTGGCGTGCGATGAGTCGTTCTATATGCCCATAGAGCTTCTTCCATACGGTCATTCCAATCTCGTTTGGATTTGGAGACAACTTTCTTTAACAAGTTGCATAGAGTCTTGTTGAATGCCTCAGCTAGACCATTGGCGGCAACATTGTACATCAAAGAGTTACGTTGCTTGAATCCAAAGAGATCACAAATCCTGTTCATCAACCTATTATCGAATGGTTTTCCATTATCCATTATTATGTAACGAGGAATGCCAACGCGATAAATAATGTTTACTCGGATGAAACTTGCAACATTTTCCTTTTTTACTTCCTTAAGAGCAACAGCTTCAACCCATTTTGAGAAGTAGTCAGTTGCAGCCAAGATGTATAGGTGCCCACCAGAGGACTTTGGCAGTGGTCCAACAACATCCAATCCCCAAGCGTCAAATGACCAGGATGCAACAGTCGGGTGCAATATTTCAGGAGGTTGATGAATAAAATTCGCATGGAATTGACAAGCCTTGCATCTTAGAGCGTAGTCCAAGCAATCTTTTACCATCGTTGGCCAATAATATCCCATCATTTTTATATGGAAGTGGAGCTTTGGTCCAGACTGGTGTGACCCACATACCCCAGAATGTGCCTCTTGCAAAACTTGGAGAGCTTCTTCTTCTCCTAGACATCGCAAGAGTACTCCCTCGAACGACCTTCTGTATAGAGTATCCTTATAGTAAAGGAATCGAGGTGCACGACGACGGATTTCAGTCCTTCTCCTCGGATTTTCTGGAAGTATCCCATAGCATAAGTAGTCGATAATGGGTTGTCGCCATTCTTCTTTCTCAACTTCAGAAATAGAAACAAGCTGCTTGAGTTCGTTTTCTTCACCTTCGACCTCATTTGGCGGCATTACTACCCATTTTTGGCAGACGGTAACTTGCGCTTGGTCAGGCAGGGCTAATGATGAAGCTAGAGTAGCTAAAGCATCAGCCTTCTTATTTTCTTTCCTTGGTACATACTGAATAGTCACATCGCTGAGCCACCCCATCAACTTTTTCGCGTAATCATGATATGGGTGTAGTTCAGGCTTCTTGACCTCGTAACTACCTAAAAGCTAATTGACCACTAACTAGGAGTCACCAAAGACTTGCAATTGCTTCATATCAACGGCCATTTCAAGCCCAAGTATTAATGCTTGATATTCAGCAACATTCTTGGAACAGAGTTGTGTCAAGGTGAAAGAGTAGGGCAAGACTTCACCTTGAGGAGTGAAAAATGCTACGCCAGCCCCGGATCCCCCACGATGCATAGCACCATCAAAGTACATCTTCTATGGGGGTTGAACTTCAACGACCATTGCGTCCTCATCAGGTAGTTCATCAGTTAGCTCCCAGTCATCAGGTATCGGATGATCTGCCAAGAAGTCTGCCAATGCTTGTCCTTTTACAGCCTTTTGAGGGATGTACAAAATCTCAAATTGTTGAAATTGGAGGTACCATCTCGCTAGTCGATCACTAAGAACAGGTTTTGACATCACAAACTTGATGGGATTTGCTTTAGAAACAAGACGGACAACATGATCTTAAAAGTAGTGCTTCAACTTTTGAATTGAGAAGACTAGCACCAAACACAACTTTTCAATTGGCGAATAGTTCAACTCGTTAGGTGTCATCATCCTGTTCAAGTAGTAAAGAGAGTTTTCTTTCCCCTCACTATTTTCTTGGGCCAATAATGCTCCCACAGACCTTTCCTGCGCCGTAATGTATAGTATCAATGGCTTTCCTAGTATAAGAGCTTCTAAAACTGGAGGCTTCATCAAGTAGGTTTTGATACTTTCAAAGGCATTGCTACAAGCTTGATCCCACTTGAAAGGAACGCCTTTCTTCATGAGATGACTAAATGGTTGGCACCTCCCAACCAGGTTTGATATGAATCTTCTAAGGTATGCTAGCTTTCCTTGCAGACTCTTCAATTCATGGATATCTCGAGGCTCAGGCATTTTCAAAATGACATCCACTTTGGCTTGATCAATTTCGATCCCTCGATGGCGGACAATGAAACCAAGGAACTTTCCAAAAGTAACTCCAAAGGCACATTTCAACGGATTCATCCTAAGTTGGTACCTCTGGAGCAATTCAAATACCATCCTCAAGTCTTTCATGTGGTCACCCTTCTCTCTTGATTTCACCACCAAGTCGTCAACATAGCATTTGACATTCTTGTGGAGAAGATCGTCGAAAATATTCTGCATAGCCCTTTGGTAAGTAGCACCAGCATTCTTCAAGCCAAAAGGCATTACCTTGTAGCAATAAATACCCTTGGGGGTGCGAAATGCAGTAAGCTCTTCATCTTTTGGTGCCATGCGAATTTGGTTATAGCCCGACGAACCATCCATGAAAGACATTGCCTTGTAACCAGTAGTAGCATCGATCATCAGCTCTGGAATAGGAAGTGGGAATTCATCTTTGGGACATGCATTATTGAGGTCCCTGAAGTCAACGCATACTCGAATCTGGCCATTCTTCTTCCTTACAGGGACAATACTTGAAACCAATGTTGGGTATTTAACTTCCCGAATAAATCCAGCTTCAATGAGTTTGTTAACTTCAGTTTCAATCAGGGGAACCAAGTCTGGCCTAAAATGCCTTTGAGCTTGTTTAACAGGGCAAGCACCATTTCTGACTGCAAGGTGATGGACTGCTACTTTCGGGTCCAAGCCAGACATCTCTTTGTAACTCTAAGCAAAGACATCCCTGAATTCTTTGAGTAACTCAATATAAGTGCTCTCTTCATCAGCTTCTAGTAAAGCACTTAGGTAGGTGGGTCTTGGTTCCTCATCGGTGCCAAGGTTAACTTCTTTTAAGGCATCAACTGTCGTCTTCACTCCTTCTTCAAGTTCAGGTGGAGCATCTTTCGCATCTTCATCTTCTTGAGGGTCCCCATCATTGAAGTATATGTGATAACACGGCGAAACATCCTCCAATTTCGCATTATCTTCCATCGAAGACGAAACACCATTCTCGCCTGGTACAGTGATATGATACGAAGAACCTACACTTTCTTCATCTTCGTTACGTTCCTTAGTGTAGACCACAGTATATGGCTTTACCTTCAGTACTTCTTCACATAAAACCACCAGTTTTGTTTGTCGCCTCATTCTGGAAGGAACCAAACTTTGGAAATCCTTAGAGATCTCCTGAATTTTGGGTAAAACGGGTGTTCTTATATTTCGATGATTTCTCTGGAACTTATTCCCCTTATTTAATGGACCCAATCTCTTAAATACAGAAGTTCTCACAGTTGATTTTCCAAGCCGATCAAAGATAGAAGGCCTATTAGAAGCGGCAGATTCGTCTTCTACAGTGATATAATTGCTACTTGCCCTTCTTATTGAGATGTGCACTGGTGACGGTTGCTTGTATCCCAGACCTTCACGGGGTTGCCTCGTTTCAGCTTCTGATGGGAGCTTCCCTAACTTTGAAGGCTCGTTGGGATTGTATCCAGCTATTGCAAATAGCTTGTAAGCATTAGGATCGAAACCTTCATCTGTTCGTTTTGTAGGGAGTGCCACATTCTGCAAACGATTTTGAGCTACAAACCCTGCAAGCGGCTTTGAGGACAACTTTACTGCCTCAATTCGTTTTACTGGAAGAGTTCTCCCTTAGCGTCTTGGTTTGGAGATTATGTGATCCTCCCTCGTCTTTCTTCCTTTTAGGGACATATTGGAGCGCGGGACTTACTTTCTTTCCATAAGACGCAATACCCCCTTTATGAGATTTACTCACGTTGGTGGGTACCTCCTCAGTAACAGTTTTGGCTTTACCAATAGTCACATCAGCTCTTTTAGTTATGGGTTCGTCATTCTTGCTTTTCGTACCATCATCAACTTTCAACTCCTTCACAATGCGGTTCTTCAAGTAGAACTTTGCATCGGCAAAGTGTGACTCAGCCTCGGTGAATGGCTCATCATCGACAACTACCGTCTTCTCGACTTCACCCTCGTAGTATTTTAAACATTGATGGTAGGTAGATGGAACAACTTTATTCTCATGTATCCAAGGCCTCCCAAGCAAAACATTGTATGAAGTCTTCGCGTCGATCACATGCAGCCATGCACTTGATTGCATATCTTCAATAGTGATTCCCATCCTGATTGCGCCTATGGCTCTTTGCCCCCCTTGGTTAAATCCTTGGATCATCACACAACTTTCTGAGAGTTCGTTCATAGGAATACCAAGTTCTTTCACAGTATGGATTGGCAAAATATTCACTGAGGATCCTCCATCAACTAAAATCCGATTTACCCTTTCATCGCGCATATAGCCAACCAGGTACAATGGACGGTTATGAGGAGTGTCACCTAGCAAAAGATCATCATTTGTGAACGTGACCTTTTCCTCACAAGCATTAACTTCTTGAGGAGTGGACTCGATGGGCTTTTCCGAAGATGGTTCCAACGGTAGGTCATCACTCTTTTCTTCCCCTTTGTCAGCATGGAAACAAGAGGCATCAATGCCCTCATGGGAAATCTTCGTGCGAAACCAACTTGGTAAAAACTCCTCCAAGGTCACTGGATTTCGTGGCTTTTGAGGGTGGTGCATCTCCACTTTTGCTTTCTTCAAATGCCTAACTGGATTCTTTTTTATTGGTCTTTTTACCATCATCTTCCTTGTTGGTTGTTCCACTGATTCTTTTTGTGGGCTCCTTTTGTGGCGTCTACGACAAGTCACCAACGTCCAACCTTCATCATCATCAGGTTGGTTGACTTCAGCTTTGTCGCTCTACAGTAATTCTTCATTTTTACTTTCTTTAAAATTACATAATTCATCCGGACTGAATGTGCCAAAGGTGATAGAGACTTGGTTTGCGCTTGCTTTCTCATCTTCAAGCACGATCTTCTTTTCGCGAGCCAAGTCCATGACTTTATCCTTGAAGATAAAACACTTCTCTAGGGGGTGGCTTACAAGACGGTGATATTTGCAGTAGTTTGGGTCATTTGTTTTCCCAGCTTCATTTGGTCGCTTCATCTCCGAAAGCTCGATGAGATTTAACTCGAGGAGTTCTTCGAAAATGACTGGCACATCAGAATCCAGGAATGGGTACTCTTTCTCTTGCATTTCTTTTAGAGTCAGCTTCCCACTTGGCTTATCTTGAAACGAAGTGGATTTCATACTCTGCTTCTTGCTCTCCTTCGTCGTGAACTTCACAAGTGACGTATTGACATTCATAGCTTCTTTGCTTTCAGACTTAGGTACGAACTTGCCCCATTTCCTGACTTCTTGCTTGTCATTCACTTTGCGAGGTTCATAGATGGGTAGCCTTTCATTTCCAGCGGAAGCCATGCTCAATTCCATGTCATGGGCACGAGTTGCAAGTTCTTCAAATGTGCTAGGCTTGATACCTTGCAAGATGTAGCGCAATCCCCAATGCATGCCTTGGATGCACATCTCTATGCCTGAAGCTTCACTAAGCCTGTCTTTGCAGTTGAGGCTTGCATTCCTCCAATGATTGATAAAGTCGATAACTGGTCCCCCCTTTCGTTGACGAGTATTTGTAAGCTCTATCATACTCACCGTGCGTCTTGTGCTATAAAAGCGATTGAGGAACTCTTTCTCTAGTTGATCCCAACTGTCGATAGATCCAGCCTCGAGGTCCGTGTACTAGTCAAAAGCATTTCCTTTTAGCGAGCGAACAAACTGCTTGATGAGGTAGTCTCCATAAGTCCCAGCATTGTTGCACGTCTCAAGGAAGTGCACAATATGTTGCTTTGGGTTACCTTTACCATCAAACTATTGAAACTTCGGAGGTTGATAGCCAGCAGACATCTTCAACATATCGACCCTTGCAGTGTACGACTTTGCATATGTAAGAGAGGATTTGGCAGCAACTTCATATTTGTTCTTAATGGTTTCTTCGATGAACTCCTTCAGTTGATCGATTGGAATCATCCCTTCAGATGAGACAGGGATAGCCTTAGTGGATGCTGCTTGTCTTGGGGGAGAGTCACTCTCTAGAACTTCTGGGAGCTTGCCATGGGTAGATTCTTCTTCCATCAAAATTCCCACCCTGTCTGTTAGTTATTCAATTCTAGCCTCTTGATTTTGCATGCATTTGGTCAAGCCAACGATTGTTTCCATCAAGTTTGCCAACTGCTCCTCCATAAATGAAGTGTTTTTCACCATGGCTTGCATGATTGTCGTCGATGACGGAGAGTAGCATGGATTTTCACACAGATTGATCCTTGACTGGCTCACGCTATGTGGTGTAAGTGGGGAGGATCCATCGCTTGAAGCATCATCATCTTCCTTCACAGTAGAGTGCTTGGAGCCGGAGAGGTCAAGCAGAGCAAGAGTTTTCTTGATCTTTTCAGCAACATCGCTTCCTCCTTCAGATGCATTTGTGGAAGATCTTGCTCCTTTTGAGGATGAAGATCCGAAAACAGGGGTTGATGCGGATGACACTTGGGGTGCTTGTTGTCCTAAAGAGCTTGCTTTGCTCCTCGTAACTGGTTTGAAGCTTCCAAAGGTTCAGATTGTTGTTTTGGGAGTTGGAATAGGTTCTTTATGTCATTTGTAACTTATATGCAAAATTTGAGGTCATTCAGAGTTGATTTGATATGGTTTGACACGAGTTTTGGAAGTTGAAAGTTCAAAAGTTTATTAAGTTTGATTTGAGGTGCGATTCATGGTTTTGGTGTTGTTATGTACGATTTAAGGCCTCGAGTAGGTCCGTGTTATGTTTTGAAACTTGTTGGCATATTCTGATGGGGTCCCTAGGGGCTCGAGTGAGTTTCAGACGCGTTTCAGACCATTTTCCCTTCTTGTGTGGTTGGTGGTTTCTGCTGGTACTGATGTTATGCACCTGTGGTTGGATTTGCGCAGGTGCAGTGGTCGCATAAGTGTAGTCATAGTCGCTCCTGCAAATAAGTCTGGAGATATGTTGTATCAGCAGATGCAGTGTAGGGGACGCATCTGTGAGGGTGCAAATGCGGTGGTTTGGGCGCAAAAGCAAAGGTTAAGCTGGGGCATGATATCGCAGATGCGAAAGCTTTAGCGCATCTGCGGGGGGAGTTGCGCAGGAGCGGAAAGGCGGATTTGTAGGGTGTTTCGCAGAAGCAGGGGAGCCTCGCACCTGTGATGATACAGACATAAAGTACTTTTCGTAGGTGCGAGAGGTCAGGGTTTTAGTGTTCTTCCGTAGAAGCAGAACTTGGTTTGCAAAAGCGATGCTGCAGAACTGGCAGGTGGTTTGCACATGCGTAAATGCTAGGTAGAAGTTTATAAATCGAGGTTTGGTTCATTTTATCACAACTTGAGATTTGGAGCTCGATTTTACCTGATTTTTGAAGTGATTTAAACCACATAGATTGTGGTAAGTGCTTTCTATTCGGTTTTTATTATATTCCATGATTCTATCTTCAATTTTGACATTTGATTGATGATTTTAGAAAAGAATTGGGGATTTTTGTCTAAACTTTCCTAAAGTGAATAATTTAGCTTCGAACATCGATTCAGAGTCAGATTTGAGTGAAATTAGTATGGTTGGACTTGTATTCAAATGGGTTATTGGAATTTGTAAGTTTTGTAAGGTTCCGAGGTGTGCGCCCAAGGTTGACTATTTGGTTGACTTTGAGTATTTGATTAAAGATTCGACCTTTATTGTTTCTTTTGGCATTATTTGATGTTTTGAGTTGCGTTTTGCTAGTTTCGAGCCATTTGAACGTCTATTCGCATGGGTTGGTGTTTCTAGAGTGTTATTTGGCTTGCTCGAGGTAAGTATATTATCTAAACTTGGTTGGGGCACTAGTTGCCTGAGTTATTTGTGATAGCTACATGCTATGGGTGCGCATATATGTTGGGTTTGAGCCCATGTGCGAGCACCAAGGTATTTATCCATGTCCGAGGTAGTGCTTAGGCTATGATATGCCTTGTATTGACTGTTAAGCATTAAGTTGTGATGTTTTCCATATTTGCAACCTTGTTGTGAACTATTTGATCTATGTTTGAGGTTACATAGAGGCTAATTCCTTGAATGAACTTGATAATTGCTATTTCTGTAATGAAATTGCTGATTTGAGCTACGATAGCACACTTTGCACATGCCTGCACTTTAGCATGTCATTATACCCTTCAAGGAGCATGAAATTTGATATTTACTCATCATATACATGTATTTTTGTATATTTGCTTACGTGTGATATGATTTGGACTGGATGCCTGTGATCCGCTGGGCGGATTGTGTTGTTATGCTTGTGACCACACCGGGAAAATTGTGTTATGCCTGTGACCATGCCGGGCGGATTGTGATATAGTATGTGACCACGCGTGATCGAATTATGATATTGAGCCTGTGACCACACCGTACTGATAAAAAGTTGAATTGGCCGTGCATATGTATGGATATGGATCCATCCCCCTAGGGTCATGGTCACGTCCAAATGCATGCCTCTAAAGAGGTATGACACAGTTGTTTGCAATAATAAAACCCAACAAAGATTCGGGGTCGAATCCACAAAGAGCTAAGATGTGAGTTAGAAGTATATATTCGGTATAAGCAAGTGAAGTATCTAGATTGCACTTCCACAAATAGGTTTTGTTTCTAATTCTAAAATTGAGCTAATGATTTCAAATCTAAAGATATAAAACTAGAGATGATTGTTTTTGAATGTTTTTCAAATATATAAAAGGCCTAGGGCTGTGACCATGACCTAGGTGTTTGCCTAATAGGATAAAGACTTTTATGCTCGTTTTATTGACTGGGGTATATTATAGCTCACAACACTACGTTGCCCACTCAATACCTCCGGTCAGAGAGTGATTTTGCCCAATTTGGCTTTCTCAAGACCAAATGGGTATCTACCAAAACGGTTGATAAGAGCTCAAGTTGGGTTGTTACTATCTCTAGGTTGAACCCTTTAATTGGGTTAATCAATCTCTCAATTGACCCAATTCCTTGTTAGCTAAGTTAACCTAGACTAGGTCCCTCTTTCTCAAGAAGAGACTAAGTCAAATAGACATGAATCAATGTTTGCAACCATTAATTCCACAATTAAAGCATGAACTAATCTAAATAATAAACATCCATTCATAAACAAGTATAAAATTAATCACCCATAAGGTTTACACACTAGGGTTGGGTCAAACCTTAGTAAAAATCTAACTACTCATAGTGGGTGTAGAAGAAAACAAAGAAGAAAAGATAATAAAACTCATATTGAAGGATTAAAATAGAGAAATCTAATGTTAAATCACCAAAATAAGCTAAAGGTTTCCTAAAGAAGCAAAGATAAACGACTACAATACTTCAAATATTCAAAATTTGACCTAATTTCGTGAAACTTTTCTATTTATACAAGCTGATAATTTCGGACAAAAATGCCCCTCGGGAGCTTCTACGGCCTCACAATTCCATGTGCGGTCCACAGGTTTCTTCAACTTGTCAGGAACTGGAGGTCTGCGGCCGCACAATTCTGAACTGCAGCCGTGAGGCAATCTTTCTGCGGTCCACAAATTAAGCACTCCGGCCGCAAGGCACTCTTTTGTGGTCTACAATAGTATGATCGTGACTACAAAATAATCTTATGTGGCCACACAACCGCAATTTGAGGAAGCTCTAGACTTGACCTTTTTTTCATCTCTCTGATCTTTAATCCTAGCCAAGCTTTTGCGGCCGCAGATGGAATTCTACGGTCCGCACTTTGTAAGTTTCTATGCCTTTTATTGCCTTTATTTAGATTACTCCTTTTTGAGTCGAATTTTATCTCGGGAACCCAATTTCCATCACTCCTGCAATTTTACACAATTTGATTAGTTTCGGGGATACAATTCAATGCTTTTAGACTAAAACGAAAGCAAAAAAGGCGCTAATAAGTAATCAAAATCCCCACTTATCAACTTCCCCAAACTTAAGTCTTTGCTTGTCCTCAAGCAAATAAAATAGTTCCCACCTCCAAAAGTTAAGGGACATTACAGCTAGCCACTGGTGAACCATTCACACCTTAGTTGGGACCAACAATTACCCACACCAATCATACATTATTGACAAGGCAACAAGTTAAAACATTTACGCACATATAGCTCTGATGTGACATTCGAGCATCAAGGATTGACTTTATTCATCAAGGACTTTCACTCTATCTTGTAGGTCATGGTAGATCCCAAACTCTCCATCCTCTACTTTCCATTTGCCAAGCTCACTTAAGAATTTAGCACTCAATTCAAAAATATATGAAAGGTTCACTCATCTCTCTCAAGAGAATGTCACAAGTACAACTTCTAGTACCATAAGCTTTCCCCTCATGTAGATCACCACTAATGTAGCTCACTCGTCTCAAAATCAAGTAGGAATTCTTTCGGGATGTAATGAAGGATTTTGGATTAGGGATTGATACAATATGGATAAGTGGTTACACCTTCCTTAAGCACTCCATCTTTCAATTCTCGACTCACACTTTGCAGATTCCTTGAGGCACTTTCTTTTTCTTGGGGGACTAGAGAGACTTAACATTACTCTTTCTTGATTATTACATTCATATTTCTCCATGTTTGGGATCATTGCCTTTATAATCCCTTAAACTCTTTCATTTATTCACTTTTTGCATTTCTCTTTTTGTTCTTTTCTTTTCTTGGCCTTTCCTTCTCATCATTTCTTTTCTCTTTTTGTGCTTTGATACCTTTTTTTCAATTTCCTCGTCTCCTCCAAACTTACATTTTTAGCCAATTTTTTTACATGAGTGTTAAGGAAAGCTCGGGTGCCAAGAGAAGGTCACGATAAAACGAGTGAAGGCTTGTAACATGATTTTCAAATGAGAAAGGCTAAAGGATCGAAGGGGTTGACTAGGGATGACATCATTGGTAGACAATAGAAAACTCAAAGGGGCCAAGGAAAGCCTACAATCACTTCTCAAGCCAAGCAAAACCTACGATTTCTCCTTAAAACTCATTCGAGGCAAGTTCTAGACCTTTCACACGGGTACTTGCACTAGCAGCAAAACATCTCACCCCTCATGCAACTAGATTGTTAAAGAGGATAGAGTTGAGGGCCCACAACGACTAAATTCAAGATTGAAGATCACTATGATCCAATTAGACCACTCGATGGTATCAAAGTCAATACAAGAGTCACAAAGTCACTAACTAGAGTTATTTCCTTGTAAAAATCCTTGTCTATAACAATAAGAATATAATTAAATGTGTTGGTACCAAATGAATCATGTTTGACTCTTCGAGTTTGACTTAATCATGTCTTTTTGTTCATTATTACTACTATTATCACAAACACAAAACAGACTCATTCCTTTAAGAAGGTTGTCATGCCATCCATCATTGGGAAGAGTTACCCGGTTCACACAAAAAACTGCCTTTGGAAAGAACCGTGACATTAAGAAAACCAAAGGCTTATTATTTACTAAAACATAAAAAGAAGGTACTAAATTAAACACTAACTAATAAGAAAACAAACATAAAAAATCTACAAAGCAAAAACTATTGAAAGCATAACGAATACACATAATGAGAGAGGAAGAGAAGATATATGCATAATGAGGGAAGAGAGAGAATATATACATTATGATATAAGAGAGAGATATATATATATATATATATATATATATATATATATATATATATATATATATATATATATATATATATAATGAGAGAAATCTTGAAAATAATATCAAGTTAAGTATATGCCAAATGTCTTAAAATCAGCAAATAAGATCAAATAGACTCCATCAATGCTTACAAAGTAAGAGTAAAGGAAAGGAAAAAGTAAAGAAGACTCCCTATGGCTCCTTGGACATCTCTGTGTCCCCAACAATGTCACCGCCATCTGTCTCTTCCAACTGGATCTCATCATCCTCAACTCTGGGAGTGATTGGGTTGGTGAATATCTGGCGTACTACCTCGACAATGTTGGCAGCCAGGTCTGGCTCATCAGACTGGCCAACTGGTGCCAATGGGGATGATGGTGCTACTGGTGCTGTCAGAGCTGGTTCAATCAACATCTCAAATGGGAGATCTCTAGCTGCTGCAATCTTGGTCACCTGTCTCCGGAGCTTGTCAACTGATTTCTTGGAAGCCTGGGACTTTCTCATTTTCTTTACTTCCTTTCCCAGTTCCTCAATCACTGACCCATGTTGTACCAAAGTGTTCATTATAGTAGCCTGGTTCTCCAAGAGCTTCTTCAATGTCTCTTCCACTGTCGGAGGAACCTGAGGTGCCGAAATGGATGACTGTGCTACAATAGTACTGGATATGTCAGACAGCTTTGCAATGGCTATCTGCATCCAGTTGTTGAGGCTCGACAATGTCCGGGAGACTCACAGCTCAAAAAGTGGAGCAATAGGCATGGGCACCTGCTTCAAAGCTGACATGGAACCTGTGGAAGGAGATACAGTGGGAATTGAAGATGGTGGTGGAGGCATCGCTGCAGCACTGGATGATGGCTCGGCCGAAGTGGATGGACCCTCAATTGTATCTGTATCTACCACAGCTGGCTCGTCATACAAGCCCGCAGTGGTATGAGGCTGAACCTTCTTCTTTGGGTTCGTAGTATCCATCAGAGAGTACCATGAGAACGACTTCTTTGGCCGCACCTTCGTATCATAATCCCTCGGCTCTACCCCCACATCCGTGAGATACTCTGTAATAGTGTTGGGATATGGGTAAGACGAGTCAGCTTGCCACGCAATCATAGAGATTTTCGCCGACATAATGGCACCCATATTGATCGGGTATCGGCCATGATAGAAGCAACTAGAATTGCCCGTGGAATTGGAAGATAAGTCACATTCTGGCACAAGTCTAGTCTGCTACAAACAAAGGTCTGCCACCCCTTTGCCTCAAAGCATAGAGTGTTCCTCTGAATAGGAACCCCTGCTGTGATCCATGGTGGTGGTGGCCTAGGAGCTGTTAGCATCTCTATTAAACAAGGACGGGATGCCTCCCCAAGTGCATATTTCTCTAAGTACTCTCTGGTCTCGACATCATCAAACCCCAAGTAAGTGTTCAATGTGTGTTGGTCAAATCGCACCTTGAGGTTTCTCACTTTTGTAACCTTTAGCCCCTTCTTGATGTGTGCCACATTGGCGTAGAATTCCCAGACAAATGTACTCCTTTTGCATCCACCACGCTCTAGGTAAACCACATCAACCCTTTGCGCTCTGTAAACTGTCTTAGAAATGCATGATTGTACTTTTCTAAATCTTTCAAATGGAACTGATGCTCAAGAGTGAGCGACCCAACTGGCCACCATTTGTTAAAAATGGAGAAGGCTGCTAAGCTGACAAACCGGTCTTCTCAGAACTTATTCTTCTTTGACCTTTCAAGGCCGGCAGTTGTCGCATCTCCCCCTCAACCATCATCGGGATGTCATCAATAGTAGTATCTGGTGCCTTTATGGACATGTGTAAAGGAGGGCTCGGAGGCCTCACCAGCACTTTCCGAACCCTCGGAAGTGTTCTGAGATGTGGATGGCTCATCCCAAAGTTGATACCTTCCTGGTGGCTTTGATTGGACAACCGACTGCTCTTGAACCGAGTTGCCCTCAGATGCTTCCCTAGACAGGACATAAGAACTGGACTCGGAGGGCTCAACATTTCTCAGTCGGCCGGCTGTAGCCTTCTTTATGATTATCTTTTGTAGGGCGAGAGGTAAAACACTCTTGCCTCGACCCTTGGAAGGTTCTCCCCCCCTTTGAAGTATCACCTTTACCTCGAGATCTAACCATTTTCTATACCAAGCAAAAGCAGATGTTAGTTGCAATTCAAGTGCAGACATACAAGAACATACTAGTGGGACTGTGAACAACACAGTTTAAAACATGCTTGCAGGGTTGGGAGTTGCGGTTCATGGAATTTTCATTGCGGCCACATAATGGGCATTGCAGACCACACAATTTTTCATTGCGGCCTGCACTATTCTCATTGTGGACGCAACTCAGACACCACCAATATGACAACTCTCTGATTATAGAGAATTGTTTATTTTGTGGCCGCAACCAATTTTCTGTGGTCCGCACATTTTCTATTGCGGCCACACATGTGAGTCATCAAATTGACAACACTCTAACAACAGAAAAAGAGTTGTTCTACGACCGCAGTGGGTTTTCTATGGTTCGCACATTTTTCATTGCGGCAGCAAAATCATGCCTTACTAAAGTGCCCTAATTTTAACTTCTGCGGACAACATAATTTCTTGTGCGCCGCAGATTTCAAAACACTTACGAACAAAGTTCTAGGGCTTGCAATAATTTTCATAAATTTTGACATGGTAATAGCGTATAGCGTTCTAGGGCCATGTTTCTGTGGGACCAACTTCAGAGAGTTGTCATTTTCTATCTTCAATTTGTGCGGTCCGCAATGTAATTGTGCAGCCGCATAACACCTTTTGTGCAACAACTGTAATTGTGCGGCCCGCACAATACAATTGCAGTTCGCAATTCTTTCCACACTTAGCCAAATTTCTGGGCACATTTTCTATAAAGCACACTCATCCCTGCAACACACTTCATATCTAGTTAGCACAAAAATATCACCTAACTATAAAAAAAGAAAAGAAAAGAAAAAAAGAAACATGGGTTGCCTCCTAAGAAGCGCTTGATTTAACGTTGCGGCATGATGCAAAATACTATCAATTGAAATGAATCACCGCCACAACGTGGCCATCACCAACTTTTCTTAAATAGTGCTTCACCCGGTGACCATTGACTTGGAATACCTCATCATTTTTATTCTTCAAGTCCAATGCACCAAAGGGTGTTACACCCACAACTTCAAATGGGCCACTCCATTTAGGCTTTAACTTCCTGGGAAACATCCTCAACTATGAGTTGAACAACAACACAAGATCACCCTCTGTGAACTCTTTGTTCCAAATGTACTTATCATGAAGATATTTCATTTTCTCTTTGTATAAGGACGAACTTGTGTATGCATGGTACCGAAACTCATCCAACTCATTCCAATGTGCCACCCTCAAGATAGTGGCGACATCCCAGTAAGGATTCAACTTCTTTAGAGCCCACATGGCTTTGTGCTCAAGTTCCATCAGAAGATGACAAGCTTTTCCGAACACTAATCGATATGGAGAGATTCTGATAGGTGTTTTGTAAGCCGTCCGATAATCCCATAAAGCATCATCAAGTTTCTTGGACCAATTCGGCCGGCTAGCATTCACTATTTTCGACAAAATACTCTTTATCTCCCGGTTAGAAACTTTCACTTGACCGATTGCTTGTGGATGATAGGGAGTCGTAACTTTGTGAGTGGAACCATACTTGGTAAGTAAGGTGTTGCAGGATTTGTTGCAAAAATGTGACCCCCAACACTTTTGATTGCCCGTGGAGTACCAAATCTTGTGAAAATATTATTCTTCAAGAACGGCACCACACTTCTCGCCTCATTGTTGGGTAGAGAAACAACCTCCACCCATTTGGGCACATAATCAACCGCGACCAAGATGTAGGTGTTCCCACACGAACTCACAAAAGGACCCATGAAGTCAATACCCCACACATCAAAAATATCAATCTCCAAAATGGTGGTGAGTGGCATTTTATTTTTCTTTGAGATCCCACCGTCCCTTTCACATTCATCACATCCTTTCACTAGATCACTTGCATCCAAGTAAAGAGTGGGCTAATAGAAATCTCAACTTTGTACTTTGGCCGGCATTCTTGCTCCACCGTGGTGACCACCATATGGCGGACAATGACAGGCCCCAAGAATTTCCCATTGCTCTTCTTTCGGTACACATCTTCTAATCACCCCATCCGTAAAAATCCGGAAAAGGTACGGTTCATCCCAATAACAATCTTGACAATCCCGTTTGAGCTTCTTCATTTGGTTTGAAGAGAACTCATCCGGGATGATACCACTCATAAGGAAATTTGATAGATCCTCAAACCCTGGCACCTCTTTCATTGAAATAGCCAAAAGTTGCTCATCGGGAAAGGAGTCATTGATTTCAAGGTTGTCATGCGGCCTCCCCTCCTCCTCCAAACGAGACAAGTGGCCCGCCACTTTATTTTCACTTCCTTTTCTATCTTGGATGTCAATGTCAAAATCTTGCAAGAAAAGCATCCATCTCATCAACCAAGCTTTGGAATGTTTCTTGCTCATAAGATAATGAAGTGGTGTATGATCCATGTGGACAATCACTTTAGCACCCATCAAGTACGGGCGGAACTTCTCAATAGCAAACACAATGGCAAAGAGATCTTTCTCTGTAACGGTATAGTTGACTTGGGTACTATTCATTGTCCTACTAGCATAGTATACCGGATGAAAAATTTTGTTTATGCGTTGCCCCAAAACAACCCCCACCGCTACATCACTTGCATCGCATATGAGCTCAAAAGGAACGCTCCAATTTGGAGCGGTGATAGTGGGAGTAGTTGTCAACTTGAACTTTAGAAATACAAAGGCTCTCATGCAACCATCATTGAAGTGAAACATAGAATCTTTCTTTAAATCTTGCACAATGGGTTCACCACTTTAAAAAATTCTTGATGAAACGCCGGTAAAACCCCGCGTGGCCTAAGAAACTCTGCACGCCCTTTACCGATGTTGGAGGTGAAAGTTTAGAAATAACCTCAATCTTTGCCTCGCCATCATAGAGATGTTGACCGACATCATGGAACCCGCATTGATCGGGTACCCGGCCATGATAGAAGCAACTAAAACTGCCCGCGGAAATGGAAGATAAGTCACATTCTGGCACAAGTCTAGTTTGCTACAAACGAAGGTCTGCCACCCCTTCGCCTCAAAGCTCAGAGTGTTCCTCTAAATAGGAACCCTACTGTGATCCATGGTAGTGGTGGCCCAAGAGCTGCTAGTATCTCTGCTAACCAAGGACGGGCTACCTTAACAAGTGCACGTTTCTCTAAGTACTCTGTGGGCTCGACATCATCAAACCCCAAGTAAGTGTTCAATGTGTGCTGGTCAAATCGCACCTTGAGGTTTCTTAGTTTGGTAACCTTTAGCTCCTTATTGATGTGCGCCACATTGGCGTAGAAATCCTGGACAATGTACTCCTTTTGCATCCACCATGCTCTGGGTAAACCATATCCACCCTTTGCGCTCTCTAAACTGTCTCAAAACTATAGGATTGTACTTTTCTAGATCTTTCAAATGGAGATGTAGATCAAGAGTGAGAGACCTCACTGGCCACTATTCACGGAAACTAGAGAAGGCTGCTAAGCTGACAAACCGGTCTTCCCAGAATTCATTCTTTGACCTTTCAAGGCCGGCAACTATCATATCTCCCCCTCGACCATCATCGGGGATGTCATCAATAGTAGTATCCGGTGCCTCAGGGATAGGTATAGAGGAGGGCTCGGAAGCCTGACTAGAACTTTTCGAACCCTCGGAAGTGCTCTGAGATGTGGAAGGCTCATCCCAGAGTTGATACCTTCCTGGTGGCTTTGATTAGACAACCGACTGCTCTTGAACTGAGTTGCCCTTCGATGCGTCCCTAGACAGGACATCAGAACTGGACTCAGAGGGCTCTGCATCTCTCCCTCGGCTGACTGTAGCCTTCTTTGTGATTATGTTTTGTAGGGCGAGGGGTAAAGCACTCTTGCCTCGACCCTTGGAAGGTTCTCCTCGACCTTTTGAAGTATCACCTTTACCTCGAGATCTAACCATTTTTTGTACCAAGCAAAAGCAGTTGTTAGATGCAATTCAAGTGCAGACATACAAGAACACATCAGAGAGACAGTGAACAACACAGTTTAAAACATGCTTGCAAGGCAGGGAGTTGCGGTTCACTCAATTTTCATTGCAGACGCATAATGGGCATTGCAGATCGCACAATTTTTCATTGCGGCTGCAGAATTGGATTGCAGTCCGCACAATTCTCATTGTAGATGCAACTCAGACACCACAAATATGACAAGTGTCTGATAATAGAGAATTGGTTGTTTTGCATCCGTAACCAGTTTTCTGCGATCCAGACATTTTCTATTGCGGCCGCACATATGAGTCATCAAATTGACAACTATCTAACAACAGAAAAAGTGTTGTTCTGCGGCCGCAGTGGGTTTTCTGCGGTCTGCACATTTTTCATTGCGGCCGCAAAATCATGCCTTACTTAAGTGCCCTAATTTTAACTTCTGTGGACCACATAATTTCTTGTGAGGCCTGAGATTTCAAAACACTTACGAACAAAGTTCTAGAGCTTGCAATTTTTTGCACATTTGACATGGTAATAGCGTATAAGCATGGAAACCTATTTACCTATTCCCCATAGAGCAAGTACAAGTTGACCCACTACAGTCTTAACCCCACATGGTTGTATAATTGAATTATACTTACAAATGGCATAAAACAAACTAAAAAGCTGTAAATTAAACTAAAAATTAAAATACTCTACAAGTAATTGAGGCATACAAATATGAAGTAGTGCAAATGAGTGACCACAGATGTTGAGTGTGTGGGCAGATAATTTACCAGATGATTTCAATTTTCAGACTTGTGAATGCTCAGAGAAGGAAAAAGGTAACAGTAGCCCTAGGCCTTATATTTATACTTGTCGATTATTTTCTATGGGAAAGAGAAGTGACTGCGGCCACAGAATTCCAATTGCGGTCCGCTCTGAGGGCTCAGAAGCCCTTTTGTTGTGCGGCCGTAGAGTTTGTTGCGGACTGCAGAATTTGTCTTGCGTCCATAGATTGGCCATGTTTCTGTGGGACCAACTTCAGAGAGTTGTCATTTTCTATCTTCAATTTGTGCGGTCCGCAATGTAATTGTGCAGCCGCATAGCACCTTTTGTGCAACAACTGTAATTGTGCGGCCCGCGCAATACAATTGCGGTTCGCAATTCTTTCCACACTTAGCCAAATTTCTGGGCACATTTTCTGTAAAGCACACTCATCCCCGCAACACACTTCAAATCCAGTTAGCACAATAATAACACCTCACTACAATATAAGAAAAGAAAAAAAAACATGGGTTGCTTCCCAAGAAGCGCTTGATTTAATGTCGCGGCACGATGCACAATACCATCAATTGAAATGAATCACCACCACAACGTGGCTATCACCAACTTTTCCCAAATAGTGCTTCACCCGATAACCATTGATTCGGAATACCTCATTATTTTTATTCTTCAACTCCAATGCACCAAAGGGTGTCACACCCACAACTTCAAACGAGACACTCTATATAGACTTTAACTTCCTGGGAAACATCCTCAACCATGAGTTGAAAAACAACCCAAGATCACCCTCTTTGAACTCTTTGTGGAAAATGTACTTATCATGAAGATATTTCATCTTCTCTTTGTATAAAGACAAACTTGTGTATGCATGGTATCGAAACTTATCCAACTTATTCAAATGTGCCACCCTCAAGATAGAGGCGACATCCCAATCAAGATTCAACGTCTTTAGATCCCACATGGCTTTATGCTCAAGTTCCATCGGAAGATGACAAGCTTTTCCGAACACCAATCGATATGGAGAGATTTTGATAGGTGTTTTGTAAGCCGTTCGATAAGCCCATAAAGCATCATCAAATTTCTTAGATCAATCCGTCCGGTTAGCATTCACTATTTTGGACTAAATCCTCTTTATCTCCTTGTAAAAAACTTCCACTTGACCGCTTGCTTGTGGATGATAGGGAGTCGTGACTTTGTGAATGACACCATACTTGATAAGTAAGGTGTCGAAGGATTTGTTGCAAAAATGTGACCCCCTATCGCTTATGATAGACCGTGGAGTACCATACCTTGTGATAATATTATTCTTCATGAATGCCACCACACTTCTTGCCTCATTGTTGGGTAGAGCAACAACCTCCACCCATTTGGACACATAATCAACCGCGATCAAGATGTAGGTGTTCCCACAAGAACTCACAAAAGGACCCATGAAGTCAATACCCCACACATCAAAAATATCAATCTCCAAAATGGTGGTGAGGGGAATTTCATTTTTCTTTGAGATTCCGCCAACATTTTGACATTCATCACATCATTTCAGTAGATCACTTGCATCCTTGTAAAGAGTGGGCCAATAGAAACTGGAACTTAGCACTTTGGCCGCCATTCTTGCTCCACCATGGTGACCACCATATGGTGAAGAATGACAAGCCCCAAGAATTTTACATTGCTCTTCTTCCAATATGCATCTTCTAATCACCCCATCCGTACAAATCCGGAAAAGGTACGGTTTATCCCAATAATAGTCTTGACAATCCCGTTTGAACTTCTTCCTTTGGTTTGAAGAGAACTCATCCGAGATGATATCACTCATAAGGAAATTTGCTAGATCCGCAAACCATGGCACCTCTTTCATTGAAATAGCCAAAAGTTTCTCATCTAGGAAGGAATTATTGATTTCAAGGCCATCATGCGGCTTCCCCTCCTCATCCAAACGAGACAAGTGGTCCGCCACTTTATTTTCACATCTTTTTCTATCTTGGATGTCAATGTCAAAATCTTGCAAGAAAAGTACCCATCTCATCAACAAAGCTTTGGAATCTTTCTTGCTCATAAGATAATGAAGTGGCGCATGATCCATGTGGACAATAACTTTAGCACCCATCAAGTACGGGCGAAACTTCTCAATAGAAACCCAATGGCAAAAAGCTCTTTCTCTGTAATGGTATAGTTGACTTTGGCATTATTCATTGTCTTACTAGCATAGTAGACCAGACGAAAATTCGTATTTATGCGTTGCCCGAATATAGCCCCCACCGCTACATCACTTGCATCGCACATGAGCTCAAAAGGAGCGCTCCAATTTGGAGCGGTGATAATGGGAGTAGTTATCAACTTGAACTTTAAAACTTCAAAGGCTCTCATGCAATCATCGTTGAAGTAAAACTTAGAATCTTTCTTTAAATCTTGCACAACGGATTCACCACTTTAGAAAAAACCCGTGCATCTGTAAGGTACTCAGTGATGGTGTTAGGATACGGGTAGGAGGTATCAGCTTGCCTTGCGACCACAGACATGTTGGCCGACATCACGACACCCACATTGATTGGGTACCCGGCCATGATAGAAGCAACTAGAACTGCCTGCAGATTTGGAAGATAAGTCACATTCTGGCACAAGTCTAGTCTGCTATAAATAAAGGTCTGCCACCCCTTTGCCTCAAAATTCAGAGTGTTCTTCTGAATAGGAACCCCTGCTGTGATCCATGGTGGTAGTGGCCCAGGAGCTGCTAGCATCTCTGCTAACCAAGGATGGCTGCCTCCCCAAGTGCACATTTCTCTAAGTACTCTATGGGCTCGACATCATCAAACCCCAAGTAAGTTTTCAATGTGTGATGGTCAAATTGCACCTTGAGTTTTCTCACTTTTGTAACCCTTAGCCCCTTCTTGATGCGCGCCATATTAGCGTAGAATTCCCGGACAATTTAAATATTTTGCATTCACCACGCTCTAGGTAAACCACATCTACCCTTTGTGCTCTCTAAACTATCTCAAAACTGCAGGATTGTTCTTTTCTAGATCTTTTAAATGGAACTGATTCTCAAGAGTGAGTGACCTAACTGACCACCATTCACGAAAACTAGAGAAGGCTGCTAAGCTGACAAATCGGTCTTCCCAGAACACATTCTTCTTTGACCTTTCAAGGCCGGTAGCTGTCGCATCTCCCCCTCGACCATCATCGTGGATGTCATAAATAGTGGTATCTGGTGCCTCAGGGACAGGTGTAAAGGAGGGCTCAGAAGCCTGACTAGCACTTTCCGAACCCTCTAACGTGATCTGAGATGTGAAAGGCTCGTCTCGGAGTTGATACCTTCCTGGTGGCTTTGATTAGACAACCGGCTGCTCTTGAACCGAGTTACCCTCTGATGCTTCCCTAGACATGACATAAGAACTGGACTCGGAGGGCTCTGCATTTTCCCTCGGCCGGGTGTAGCCTTCTTTGTGATTATCTTTTGTAAGGCGAGGGGTAAAGCACTCTTGCCTCGACCCTTGGAAGGTTCTCCCCTCGCATTCGAAGTATCACCTTTACCTCGAGATCTAAGCATTTTTCTGTACCAAGCAAAAGCAGGTGTTAGTTGCAATTCAAGTGCAGACATATAAGAACACAACAGAGAGACAGTGAACAACACAGTTTAAAACATGCTTACAGGGTAGGGAGTTGCAGTTCACAGAATATTCATTGCGGCCGCAGAATTGGATTGCGGTCTGCACAATTCTCATTGCGGACGCAACTCAGACACCACCAATATGACAACTCTCTAATAACAGAGAATTGGTTGTTTTGCAGCCGCAACCAGTTATCTACGGTTCGCACATTTTCTATCGCGGTTGCACATGTGAGTCATCAAATTGACAACTCTCTAACAATAAAAAAAGAGTTGTTTTGCGGCCGCAGTGGGTTTTCTGTGGTTCGCACATTTTTCATTGCGGCCGCAGAATCATGCCTTACTAAAATACCCTAATTTTAACTTATATGGACTGCATAATTTCTTGTGCGGCCACAAATTTCAAAACACTTACGAACAAAGTTCTAGGGCTTGCAATGTTTTGCTCAAATTTTGACGTGGTAATAGCATATATGCATGAAAACCTATTTACCCATTCCCCATAGAGCAAGTACCAGTTGACCCACTATAGTTTTAACCCCACATGGTTGTATATTTGAATTATACAGACAAATGTCTTAAAACTAACTAAAAAACTGTAAATTAAACTAAAAATTGAAATATTCTACAAGTGATTGAGGCATACCAGATATGAAGTAGTGAAAATGAGTGATCCCAGAAGTTGAGTGTGTTGGCAGATGATTTACCAGATGATTTCAATAAGATTTGTGAATTCTCAGAGAAAGAAATAGGTAACAGTAGCCCTAAGCCTTATTGTTTACCTTGAAAATTGTAATTACAATTAGATTTGATTTTTTGGTTCTAAAAATATGCGATCTATTTTTATACTAGTTGTTAGGCAATAGATGCTAAGCGAAAGACTGGAAAGTAAATAAGAGCTTGTAGATAGTATAATAACCAAACCGAATGGTCGAAAGTCGGGGCATCGAGCTGGTGTATACAGGGCCTCGATGTCGAATCGGGTGCTCGACTAAGTGCAATCGAGGGAGGATTAACAGTTATGAGAGCTACGATGGCAGCTCTTCATGATCAATAACGAGCAAAAAATGAAGAACAATAAATAGAAGAACACTATGAATATAATCAATAAATGCAAGTAATGAAATCAAGAGAATATGTTAGAAAGCCGAGAGAATGTTCTTGTATTTTCAATATTGTGTCCCAACCCCCATTTGAAAATGACAAGGGTCCCCTTTATATATGAGGGAAAAATCCCAATATGACACATGTGTAATTATTACATAAAGTAACTGGTACAACCACTCAATCAGCCTGGTGCAGGATGTCACTATTTGCGCAGGTGTTGTCAGAAAGTACTGCTCCTAGGGAACTTCCCGTTTACCTGCAACAAGCACCGGTTTGTTTTGCCCTGACACGGGGCACAAAGAGTCCCCTAGGGCATCGGACCCCGGGCTATTCTTCAGGCCCTTCGAGATGAGATTACGTAATACCTTGTCGATCCTAAAATTGGTCTTCCCGATTTTAGCTGTATACAGATAGTCTCCACGTTTCTCAGAGTAAAATGAAAGGAAACATCCTCGAGATCTTGCCCCTCCGACGCCTCCATCGAAACAAATAGTTATGTCCTGCCAAGTGACTGATGTAATAGACAGGGCTTCAAAAGGTCGCATCCACACAATCCTGAAAATCTTTGAATTAATTATAGTGGTTGGCTGTCTTTTGGTCTGCTCCAACCGCATATGTTAGGCTTCTATAAGTATTCATTTCTTTGCCCCTTCCTTTCTACTGCATCATCAGGCTCCCAACAGAGTTTTTCTTTCTTCTTACCTCTCTCCCGTGCCTTTTCCTGAAACGTGATTTTTAGTTTCTCCTTTGTTATCCGCTGGTAAAAATGGCGAACAATTCCGCCTCCATCCCTTAGGGAGATGTATCTTCCTCTTCCACGCTCTCTTTTGAGGGTGAAACAATGCCTCCTAGCACTGGAGAGTGCGTTCCAGGGGCCTTTGAGATGACCTCTGATTTTAAGGTCGAGAGACCTTCTTCGAAACCGGGGCGATGCAAACCTGCATCCCGATACGTCAGTTTAATAACGGATAACGAAAGGGTGAAAATCGACTGTCGCTGGGGAGATGCGGTGCTAGTGGAGGTTCCTTCTCGGGGGAGGACGTAATGATGTATAAGGACGACTTCCTCAGTGTGTATACTTATCCATTTACCCTCAGCCCGGTGGTGCCCTCCATGTCTTCGATAGATCCCGTGATCCTCGACTTTTGCGAATGATATCAAGTGACTCTCGGCCAAATTAATCAGTCATTTTGGCGTATCATTTACATGACCAGATATTACGTGAATATGATAGAGGGGATGCCCTTTACCCTTGACCATTTGATCAAAGTGTACAGTCTCCGACTTTTTCGCGGGGGCCTGATTAAGCTTCGTTGCCGGGCCTCGAGGGCCCTCTTTGCTTGCACCGACGAGATTAGGAACGAGGAGTGGATGAGCCGTTTCGTCCGAGTTAGGACTTCGGACTTGATCCCTGCAGAGAGGATGTCGTTTCCCGAAAGATGGAACATGAAGCGTAAGTAGACATACTTAATTAACTGCCCATTTCTTTCTTTTGGATACATTTCTTCATGGACTGACTTCCTCCGTTGATACAACTGTTGTGGTGTACCCCGATGCGGTAATGAAATCTTTCGGGATGGATAGCTAAACTGGACTCGATTTTCCCATACCTCGAGCGCGTGTGGCGCGATTTATCCTAGGCTCGATGGGAAGCCAAGGATCATGGTGGAATTTCATCTAATTGCGCTCTTATCACACCCCTTTTTACCCACCCGAGGGGGTATATAGGGGAGTTTTTCCAATTAAAGTGACATTATTCGAAATGAGATTATTTTATTTAATTTCAGAGTCGCCACATGGGATAGTTTATTTGGTGTCCCAAATCACCGGTTTATTTTAAAATCCCAAGTCGAGGAAATTTGACTTTATTTAAAAGTCTGCGAACCAGAAATTCTATATAAGGAATTCTGTTAACCCGGGAGAAGGTGTTAGGCATTTTCGGGTTCCGTGGTTCTAGCACGGTCGCTTAAACTATTAAAATTGACCTATTATCCGATTTATTACATGTTTTAACCTATTGTGCATTTTTAGCTTTATAACCGCTTTTAAATTAATTTAAACCGCTTTTAGGAAGATTCAATGTCATTTAAACACATCGCAAACCAAGCTACATGAAATGCACCCGTGGTTCGCAACACGCTTTATTTAACATTGTTGAGAATTGGGTCACATAAAATGTACACCCGTATTTAGTAATTAAAAATCACAACTATGTCAAGGGAACATTACCCGTAGCTGTGATGAATTATTTAAAGAATGCGCCTAAAGCAACTATGAAGGTTCAAATTGATAACAACATTTATGAGGGCCATGGAAAGTTTAATTGATGGCGTACCTCAATTTTTACAAGGTTTGAATTAATTTCATGAGGGCCGTGGGTTATTTAATGGAAAATGGCACACCTCAAAATTTCTATAAGAGCTAACTAGTTTATGAGGGCCATGGGCTTAGGGGTTTTATTTGGCATGGCACACCTCAATTGATTTCAAAGGGTTTTATTATTCGAAGTTATTATGATCGGGTTACATGAAATGCACCCCCAAATTTGGGAATTAGACATCACGACTATGCCACGGGAACCGTACCCATAGTCACGATGGTTTACTAATCGTGCCTAAAACAAGCTACGATGTTCATGATTATTTATTTGCTAAAGTTTGGGATTATTGGAAAGCCATGGATTATGGAAGATTGTTGCAGAAGAACTTTATGAGTAATACTAAGAATCTCAAAACAGTTAATCAAAGTTATAACTCACAATTATGCCTAGAATTACTAATATTCTATCATTTGTTATAGAAAAGATGAACCAACTTCCAGTTCTTGTTAAATTGGGCCACACAACAATAAATACTTCGGCCCAAAATATTTTGTTCAAACACTGCCGCAACCAATATCAAGTTTAGAGTTCTATGGCCCAAACTAATAATTTATAGGCTTAATTTAATCCTAATAGCTAAACAAGATCTATCGCACATAAGTCAGCTGTAACAATTGAAAAGTACCAATTCATTGATGATAAAATGCATGAATAATTAGATAAAGTAATAAATGATATAAAATTTATACATATTTCAAGTTCTTAACCAACTAAGTATTGACCTGCTCCTTTAAACCAGCAACAAGTAACAAAAGGGAAGGAACTTAAAAAAAATGAAATCTCCAGTACTTTATATAGTTCATTCAAACCAAAGTGGGCCAAATCAAAAATGTCACAACCAGTTAAAATGAAAAACTAAACAATTTGAACTAATCTAAAACAAGACAAATAAACAATAAAATAAGGGAAACATCATTTTCAAATCGGAAAAGAAACTACAAGAAACAATTATTTCCATCTTCTAAGAACCTCCACTTCACTGTATTCCCTCTTTTCTAAAATGCATAACCTTAAAGATTCAAATAGATGCCATTTAAAATTATTGTTCTTCTTTTATAAATGAAAGTGTATTTCCCCTAACATCCACATACGACATGGAAGATTGCAGAAGTACTAAGGAGGATGTAACTCTAGCTTCTAACAGAATTGAACCAGTAGGAGAAATAGAGGATTAAACTCAATATCACAAACAATTGGACATCACTTCACTGTTCAAACATTCATCACTAAATATAACAAAATACAAAAGGGGTGCTTTTGAGTTTACCTCTTAAACAAACAAGCAGTAGAGCTCAGCAATTTCAGAACAAAAAAAAAAGAAGCAAAATCAGCGATAATCGAGCGGCAAATCCACGGCTCTTTAATAGCTTCCAGAGACTCAGAAATAAAGAAAATCAAGCTTTGAAATCAGTTCTTCTTCAATTCTCTATTGAAAATTCATGTTTTTCTTCCCATTTTTTAGCTTTTGATTTTTTGGATCTTTTTTTTTTCTTCGTATTTTTGCAGCTGCCCCTATATGGCCTTTGCGTGTGTGAGGGAGGAGTGTATATGTGAGGTGCAGACGAAAGGGTGAGTGTGAGAAGAGGAGGGAATCGGGAAGAGGAGAAGGTGGTGTTCGTCCTTTTTTTGTTCAAGAATAGAGAGGTGCGCCGCTAGGGTCTCTAAGAGGGAAGGTTTTCATTTTTGGGTGTGTGTTCTGATCCTCTGTTGAAGATGAGAGGTAAGGAAGGAGAACCAAAAAAACAATGGGGAAACGACGCTGTGTTGGGTAGGAATCTTATCTCCAAATGTAGCCTAAAATCCATGTGTGGGGGTATTGACTTCGTGGAAACAGAAACACCTACATTTTGGTCGCGGTTGATTATGTGTTCAAATTGGTTGAGGCCGTTTCTCTACCCAACAATGAGGTGAGTAGTGTGGTGGAATTCTTGAAGAAGAATATTTTCACAATCTCTATATAGGTTTAAGTCTAGGTTTTAATTGAAAGGGGATGGATTTTGGGTTGATGGGTTTAAGTGTATTTGGGCTTGGATCTAGGTTAGCTTTGGGAAAGAATTGAGCCAATTTGGTACAAAGAATTAACCCAAATTCATATTAAAACCCTTTTTTTTTCAATTACCTCTTTTATTCATTTTCCTTTGTTTTTTTTCTTCTTCTTTAATTAAAAATTCTAAATTAATCTAAATTGTAAAACTAACTAGTTATCTAATTACAATAATTATAAAAATTACTAGATCCTGAATTAAAAGAGAAAAATCACTAATCTAAAAATTAAAAGGTAAAAAATGTAAAAATGAGCTATTTTGTGATTTTTATTTTTGGTAAAGCAAATAATTAACTAATTAATCCTAAAAATATAAAAACAAACCTAAATGCAATGCATGGTATTTTTTGGCACTTTTCATGATTTTAATAAGAATTAAACATGCACAAAAATGCAAACAATTAATAAAAATCTTACAAAATCCTATAAAATGGCCAATAATTGGAAAAAATCTATTTTCTTTGATTTTATAGGAGCAATTCATATAGGGAAAAATCACGTGCTCACAGCTCTCATTCCCCATGCTTGTTTTTGTATTTGGGCAGGTCCGGGGGAGGCCTTCTTGATGAGCTAAACTCTGCCTGGGGAAACGGGTTCTCTAACACCCGATGAAGAGAGGAAAAGACGAGGGGGATCGCCGGCTTGTCCTCCAAAATCCAGGAAAACTAGAATGGAAGATCTTAAGGATGGTTCAATAGTCTTAATTCCAGAAGGGTTGGGGAGTCCCCGAGCTGGAGGTGAAAGGAAAGATGATTCTTTGTCAGCACCTGAAGGGGGAGAGGATTTGATATTCTCTCATATTGTTGAGTCGGCGGCTTCCGCATCGCGGCTCGGTTCCGATGGTGCCCGGCCTCGGGCTGAAGAGGCATGCGAAGGTGTATCAGATGCTATTGCCGACAGCCGAAATTTCCCTCGAGCCGAGGTGCGCTTGGCAAGCTATCTTGGGGATCCCAATTCCGAAGCTCTTCAAGAGCAAGGGGCAACCCCGATTGACCTAGTCAAGGTCATTGAAGTGAGTGATTCCCCTTCTGAATCGGCCTTTTCTCCGAAGGAGATGCAGGATATCCCCGATATAGAGTCTCTCGGCGTGGGGGGGCCCGTTGGTGATAAAGATGTGCTTGAAAAGCCTACTGATGCGCTTGATATTTCGCTTATTTTTACCAAGATCAACAGGTTATGCGAGCAAGTAATCTATTTGTAAACTCTGCTTGGCACCCCGACCTTTGGCCTTCTAACCTTTTTTCTTCCATGGTTCCAGGCCAAGGTGATTTTATGACCAAACGTTTTCCAATTTTGAAACTGAGCTGACTCGCCGTGAGGGCGAACATAAGTAGCTTACCTCGGAAGCAAATGAGCTCATGACTCTTTCTACCAAGAGCGAGGAAGAACTCCGTGGCCTTCGGGATTGCCTAGATGCAGCGTCCCGAGAAAAGGCTCGTCTTACTGAACAGGTTACATAGCTCCTGTCTATTTTTTGTCTGTACGTCTGACTGAATTCCGCATTTTAATATCATTGGGTCAATTTTTGCAGTTTAAGGAGAAAGATGCCCTTATGGGGAAGGAGCTCCGATCCAGGGACTCCAAAATTCTCGAGCTTAAACGGCATCTGAGTGAGGTAATCTTTGAGAGAGATATCCTCTAGGGAGAGGTGGTTTTGATTAGGCATTGCTTCGAAAATGCGAGGGCTGAGAGCAACAAGCATAAAGATCTCCATACTGCGTTAATTGCTACACTATCCGAGATTAGGGCTGAGGTCGAGGCGCTCATGACCTTGCAAAAGGAGGACGCCACTACTTCAAATGCTCAGGCCTGGAAGGCGTCCGAAGAGGCTGAGCTGTGCCTGACCTGAGCAGTGGATCACGCTCGGTTGGAATCTCAGAGACAGATGATCGAGGACATATACGCGGGAGACATTGATTTAATTGCCGAGGCTAAGAGGGTGATGACCCTAGAAGAGGATGCTGCAGCCCTGCTTCTTTCCAAAAGCGAGTCGAGCAGTGACTCGGGAGGTGATGAAGCTGGAGGAGAGGTCTCTGAAGGGGAGGAGGCCGTTGGAAACTCGGAGGCTATGGCCGAAGTTGCTGAAAGCGTATTTTCTGCCGTCGAAGGCGTAGCTCCGGTGCTAGATTAAGGTTTTCATTTGCTTTCTGCCTTTGCAAGGGCTTCCAGATGTAGGCTTTGTAATTGTACTCTTATGAATCTTTTTATATGTGTGTCAATCTTCTACCTTTTTCTGACTTGTGGCATTCGTTCGGCAATTGATCTGACGTTATGGGTCTCAATTTAGACCCTTGGATTCCTGCTACCGTCGAGCGTTTATTAGTGGTTGAGATTCGATCTGTAAGTCTATCGTGTTGGCTCTGAGGCCATTTGCGCGAATTGTTTTATATTCTCACGCGTCGGGTCGGTACGACCTTTTAATGTAAGTTGGCGTCTTAGGCATATTCAGTTAGTTGCTTCAAGTTCAGTCTCCGAATCGGGTTTCGACTCGAGTTTATTGACCTTTAAGTTTTCGAATCTAAAGCTGGCCCATAGGCTCTTACGCGTTGGGTCGGTACGACCTCTTGTATGGGCTAGCGGCAGTGGCTCTTATGCATGGGGTCAGTACGACTTCTTATATGGGCTGGCGATAGTGGCTCTTATGCATTGGGTCAGTATGACGTTTTAATGTAAGCTGGCATTTTAGGCTCTTATGCTTTTGCTCTTAGGCATATTCGGTTAACTGCTTCGGGTTTAGTCTCCGAATCGGGTTTCGACTCGAGCTTATTGACCCTTAAGTTTTCAAATCTAAAGCTGGCCCTTAGGCTCTTATGCGTTGGGTCCGTACGACCTCTTGTATTTGCTGGCGATAGTGGCTCTTACGCATTGGATCGGTACGACCTCTTATATGGGCTGGCAATAATGACTCTTACGCATTGGGTCAGTACGACCTCTTATATGTGCTGGCGATAGTGGCTCTTACGCATTTGGTCGGTATGACCTCTTATATGGGCTGGCGACATTTGCTCTTATGCATTGGGTCGGTACGACCTCTTATATAGGCTTTATTTTTCCCTCGTTAAGGACATTTTGAAATTGTGTTTGCCTGACTCTTCGACGGTTTGATAAAAACCTCGATTTGAGTCGTTATGTGGCGATGAACAAGCACCTCAGGAGGTTTTGCTCGGTGGCCAAGTGTTTCGATGCCTATAATTTGGAGCTGACATAGTCGAAGCTCTTTTGCCTATGTTGAGGGTAGCCTATTTAACCGGTTCTTTTCGAAGTACTTTCGAAGTAATTGAAGGCCTGTGATTTTATAGCGATGGTCGGGCGTCCCCAAGTCGCGTTAGTTTTTCTGGTACATCCTCGTGACTATAGTCATTGTGTTCATCCTTTCAGTCCCCGAGTGAAGTAGTTTTGGCGTCTATATCGAGGCTATGCCTTTTTAGGGGTCTTACAAGTTCGATATATAGTCTTAACTTTAAGATCAGGATTATGCCTTTTGTAAGGTCTTACAAAATTTTTACATGCCTTTGAGGTCTTACAGTTTTGGTTACTTGGTACAAGTATGGTTCATGCCTTGCTTGAGGTCTTACAGATTTGGTTACTTGGTAAAAGTGTGGTTCATGCCTTGCTTGAGGTCTTACAAGTATTGTTGTTGCCTTATATAGGTCTTACGAAACCGAGGCTGCCCACATGGGGTCTTATGGCCTCGGGTTTTTTGATAAGTCAATGGGGGTGGCAATTGGTGGCAGTCCTCGAGTCATCGAAAGTTTCTTGGCTCGGGATCCATTACTAGTAAACTTGGTATTGCCTCATTGAGGGCTTACGAGTTCGAAGTTTCTGACCCGGAGGTCATGTGGCCTTGAGTTTTCGACGCCAGTCCCCGAGTGTTCGGGACGTTTTTGGCTTCTGGAGCCATTTTTGTAACTTGATGTTGCCTCATTGAGGGCTTACGAGTTTGAAGCTCCGACCCGAAGGTCATATGACTTCGAGTTGTTGATGCCAACCCCCGAGTGTTCGGGACGTTTTTGGCTTTGGAGCCGTTTTGTGAACTTGATATTGCCTCATTGAGGGCTTACGAGTTTGAAGCTCCGACCTGGAGGTCATACGGCTTCGAGTTGTTGACGTCAGTCCCTGAGTGTTTGGGAAGTTTTTGGCTCTAGAGCCGTTTTTGTAAAAAATACCGAACTCCTTTGAAACGGGAAATGCTTTGATAGAGGGGAAAGTATTCTTCGATTACTTGGTACAAATATACACGTTTTCATTGTTTAAGGGCTCGATTATTCTATACGGACACGGTTCGTTTGACCGTTTGGCCCGGTATCATTTTCCTATCGAGACCTCGTTCAGCACATCTTGGCTTCTCCGAGGAGGTATCCTTCTGGGGGGGATGCCCCTAGTATTCGAAGTTGATTGAAAAGAAGCCTTGAATACTTGTTGAGTCCTTTTTAGGTAGCGTATAGATGTTGCCTCGTTAAAAACCTTGCCGGTAAAACCCTTCTTGGGATAAAAACCCGATCAAAGGAAAAGAGTGTAACGTATGCCTTTGAAACTTAAGGCCTTTGATATTTTAGCAGTAATAACGTTTGAGCATTGATACATTCCAATTACTTGGAAGCTATTCTCCTTCCATGGTGCCGAGTTTGTAGGACCCTTTGCCAACTATCCCGAGAACGCGGTACAGTCCTTCCCAGTTCTGACCTAGCTTTCCTTCATTAGGATTTAGGGTATTCAAGGTGACCTTCCTTATGACTAAGTCCCTAATTCCAAAATGTCGGAGATTTGTTCTCTTCTTGTAGTATCTTTCGATCCTATGTTTTTGTGCGGCTATTTGGACCAACGAGGCTTCTCACTTTTCATCCAATAGTTAGAGAGCAGTAGCCATGGCTACATTATTCGAGCTCTCGGTGGTGTGTCGAATTCTGGCGGTAGGTTATCTGACCTAGACCAGTATCAAAGCCTTGGCACCGTATACCAGGGAGAAAGGCCTTTCTCCCGTGCTTAATTTTGGAGTTATTCGATATGCCCAGATTACTTCGGGTAATATTTCTCTCCATCTTCCCTTTGTGCTTTCCAATTTCTTCTTTAAGTTTTGAATGATGGTTTTGTTTGTAGACTCGGCTTGGCCGTTTCCAAATGGGTGGTAGGGCATTGACAAGATCCTTTTGATCTTGTGATCCTCGAGGAACTGAGTCACCTTCCTTCCGATGAATTGGTTCCTGTTATCACACGTTATTTTGGAAGGAATTCCAAATTGACATATGATATGATCCCAGATGAAATTAATGACTTCTTTTTATCTTATTTTTTCAAAAGCCTGGGCTTCAACCCATTTCAAGAAGTAGTCAGTCATAAATAAAATAAATTTAGCTTTACCTGGCGCCGTTGGTAGAGGTCCGACGATGTCCATCCCCCATTTCATGAATGGCCATGGTGCCAACACTGAATGAAGTTGTTCACCATGTTGGTGAATCATTGGGGCGAATCTTTGGCATTTGTCGCATTTGCGGACGAACTCTTTAGTGTCCTTCTCCATGTTGTCTGAATAGTAGCCCGCCCTGATGTTACATCTCGCGTTTTCGTACGTTAAAAGTTTTGTCTTTAGTTAATTGACGTAGACTCGGGGATGAGATCATCTTGATTTTAACGTACTTACGCTATTTATAACAAGCTATAAATAAGTGTTATGAAGGATAAAATGGTACACAGATTAAAGAAAACGAGTTTCATTGAAAGTGGCCAATTTGGAATAAAATACGGGTCGAGCGATAATACCCGATAATTATGAACTAGTACCATGCAAGGTACCATATGACCACGGTAGTATAATATATAAAGTATATATAAAGTATTTTAAAAATAAATAGAATTTTAAGTAATTTGTGGTAATTTTTAAATTATGCGGATAATTGATTAATTACCGGATAACAGGACATTACCTAGTTAACTAATAAGTAAATAAAAAATTAATAAATTAACCACCCTCCCATGTGGCATAAATCCACAATGGCTAAACATGACTCATAAGTCATTAAATCCATGTGACCACCTAAGGATTAAAAGAAACTTTACCAAGATAGGACTTAGTTCAAAAACGTGATATAACAATTCTAATATCATATCCCTTCAGGAATCAAAAGCTAGAACAGAATCAAACTTTCAAAATTCAACAATTAAGGTTAAATCTATTTCTGTCTTTTGGTACACAAAAATGTTAGAAGCAAACCAAATTCGTCCAAGATTTCAAATCAGATGAGGGCGTTTGACATAAGGGCGAGTCAAATCAGATGAGGGCGTTCCCGAGTCCTACCTGTCAAACACCCCTAAACATGCGTCTAAGATATAAAACAAAAAAATATCTGCTAAATTACGAGAATAATGTACATGAAGAAAATCTGCCCAAAAAGGCATACATACATAAGGGCGAGTCAAATTAGATGAGGTCGCCCTTGCCACGATGTACTCAATGTGGTAAACGGCATACCGGGCAGTGCTATATGGGGTTAGGTGTTTGTTATACTTGTGGTTATCCGGGCCACGTTAAGAGGAATTGTCCGATGAGAGGTGATGCAAGCAAAGCTCAGCCGTCGGGATCTGCAGCTGGTTCGTCATCAGTACGCCCCTTGGGCAAGGTCCCCAAGCACCAATGAGTTGTGGTAGAGGCAAAGGCAGAGCATCTAGCTTGAACAGCCCTCAGAACCGCATTTATGCATTGGCATGACGACAGGACCAAGAGTCATTGCCTGATGTTGTTATATGTATATTATCAGTCTCCTCCTATGATGTATATGCACTGATTGACCTAGGTTCCACCTTATCATACGTTACTCCATTGGTTGATAGTAACTTTGGAATAAAACCTGAATTGGTTAAACCTTTTGAGGTGTCTACACCTGTTGGGGACTCGGTGATAGCTAAGCAGGTATATAGGGGTTGTATAATAATAGTTCCTGGTCGACCTACCGTAGCAGACTTAATCGAGTTAGATATGGTAGAATTTGATGTTATAATGGGTATGGATTGGTTGGCTTCTTGTCATGCCAACGTTGATTGTAGATCAAAGATAGTCCGATTTCAATTTCCAGGGGAGCCTGTTTTGGAGTGGAAAGGTAACATGGCATCCCTGAGAGGTAGATTTATTTCCTATCTCAAGGCAAGGAAGATGATCAGAAAGGGTTGTATTTGTCACTTAGTTCGTGTTCAGGATGTGGAAGTGGAATCACCAACCATTCAGTCCATCCCTGTGGTGAATGAGTTTCCCGATGTTTTCCCTGACGAGCTTCCGGGTCTCCCGCTAGAGCGAGAAATTGAGTTTTCTATTGACCTACTACCAGATACTCACCCAATATCTATTCCTCCCTATAGAATGGCTCCCGCAGAGCTGAAAGAGTTGAAAGAACAATTAAAGGACTTGAAAAAGGCTTTATCAGACCTAGTACGTCACCGAGGGGAGCACCTGTTTTGTTTGTGAAAAAGAAAGATGGTTCCTTACGAATGTGTATTGATTATAGGCAACTGAATAATGTGACGATCAAGAATAAGTACCCGCTCCCGAGAATTGATGATTTATTTGATCAGTTACAAGGTGCCAAGTGTTTTACAAAGGTTAACTTGAGGTCCGGGTACCATCAGGTAAGGGTTAAGAATGAAGATATTCCAAAGACAGTATTCAGGACTAGATATGGGCACTTTGAGTTTCGAGTTATGTCATTCGGTCAGACCAATGCCCCAGCAGTATTCATGGATTTGATGAACCATGTGTTCAGGCTTTTTTTATATATGTTTGTAATTGTATTTATCGATGATATATTGGTGTATTCTTATTCAGAGGATGAGCATGCCGATCATCTGCTTAATGTACTTAGAGTTCTACAAGAAGGGAAGTTGTATGCAAAATTTTCTAAATGTGAATTCTGGTTGAACTCTGTAACTTTCCTTGGGCATATCATTTCGGGTGAAGGCATCCAGATGGATACACAAAAGATTGAGGCAGTAAAGACTTGGCCTAGACCCACAGTACCGATGGAGGTTCGTAGCTTTCTCGGTTTGGCCGGTTATTACAGGAGATTTGTGGAAGGATTTTCTTTCCTTTCAGCACCTTTGACAAAGTTTGACTCAGAAGGGAGAAAAGTTTCAATAGATTGATGGTTGCGAACAGAGTTTCCAGGCATTAAAGGACAGATTAACGTCAGCACCAGTTCTAATGCTTCCAGAAGGGACCGATGGTTACGTTATCTATTGTGACGCTTTAGGCGTTGGGTTGGGTTGTGTGCTGATGCAACATGGTAAGGTTGTGGCTTATGCTTCTAGACAACTAAGAAAGCACGAGAAGAACTACCCGACCCATGATTTAGAATTAGCCATAGTGATTAATGCACTAAAGATGTGGAGGCACTACTTGTATGACATTCATGTTGATATCTATGCGGATCATAAGAGCCTCAAATACATCTTCAAGCAAAAGGAATTGAATCTACATCAAAGGAGATGGTTGGAGTTACTTAAAGACTATGACGTTGATATTTTATACCATCCGGGGAAGGCGAACGTAGTAGCCAACGCCCTCAACCATAGATCTATGGGTAGCCTATCGTATTTATATCTAGAAAAGAGGGGAATAGACCATGAAGTTCATCAGCTAGCTAGTCTTGGAATTCGATTACTGGACTCAGGTAATGTTGGAATTACTTATTAGGATACGACAACATCCTCTTTAGTAACTGAAGTAAAGGAACGCCAGTACGAGGATCCTGTGTTAGTTCATTATAGGGATACCACCCTTCAGAAGGAGAAAACGCCGTTTGAAATTATAGGAGATGGGGTCCTCATATATCGAGGATGATTATGTGTGCCTAATGTTGCAGGGCTGCGTCGGCAGGTTATGGGAGAAACTCACTATTCTCATTATTCTATCCATCCAGGACTAACAAAGATGTATCATAATATCATGGAAGTGTATTGGTGGGACGGAATGAAAAAGGATATAGAAAAGTTTGTTGCTCAGTGTCCTAACTGTCAGCAGGTTAAAAGAGCATCAGAAACCCGGTGGGTTATTACAAGCTATGGAGATTCCGACTTAGAAATAGGAAGTAATCAATATGGACTTCATCGTAGGCTTACCTCTTACCCATCGTAAGTTCGATTCGATATGGGTGATTGTTGATAGGCTTACAAAGTCAGCCCATTTTCTGCCCGTTAGAACTATATATTCCTCAGAGGATTATGCGAGGCTTTATATAAGGGAGATAGTACGACTGCATGGTGTACCTGTATCTATTATCTTGAATAGAGGATCTCAATTTACAGCTAACTTCTGGAGGTCCTTCCAAAAAGGATTGGGGACTCAAGTAAGTCTTAGTACAACATTTCATCCCCAGATAGACGGACATGCTGAGCATACTATTCAAATACTAGAGGATATGTTACGAGCTTGTGTAATAGACTTCAAAGGTAGTTGGGATGATCATCTGCCGCTTATTGATTTTGCATATAATAATAGTTACCATTCCAGTATTCAGATGGCTACATACAAAGCTCTTTATGGACGGAAGTGTAGGCCTCTTATAGGGAGGTTCGATGTTGGAGAATCTGAATTATATGGGCCAGACCTAGTTCAACATGCCATAGAAAAAGTAAAGCTCATTCAAGATTGACTATTGATAGCTCAAAGTCGTTAGAAGTCATATTTTGACGTGCGGTGATGAGATTTAGAGTTCAGGGTTGATGACTGGGTATTCTTAAAGGTGTCACATATAAAAGGTGTGCTGATATTTGGCAAGAAAGGCAAACTTAGCCCACGGTATATTGGGCCTTATAGGATCATTCGAAGAGTAGGCCAAGTAGCTTATGAGTTAGAATTGCCCTCGAAATTAGAGTCTGTCCATCCGGTTTTTCACGTATCTATGTTACAGAAGTACATTGACGATCATACCCGAGTAGTGCCCATGGATGATGTACAGATTATAGAGGATTTGTCATATGAGGAAATTCTGATTTCCATCTTAGACCGACAAATCCACAAGCTGCGGAATAAAGAGGTAGCCTCCGTGAAAGTACTTTGGAGAAACAACAATGTGGAAGATATGACTTGGGAGGCCGAGGAAAACATGAAGTCTAGATATCCCTACTTATTTCCTCTTCCAAAGAAGGTGTAAGGCCCTGTGAAAATGTTTACTCAAAAACTCGAAAGCTCGTAGTGCCAAATTAGGAATATGTGTTAGAAATTTGTAAAATGCTTCAGACCCTTTGGATTGATCTGTGCATTAAAACATTAAGGAATTATGTTTCCTAGAAAAGTACATTTCTGTGGTCCATTATGCGGTCGCATAATGGCTATGCGGACTACACCGCAGAGTTATACAGTTTGATGGTTAATTTGAGGTCAACTATGCAGCCAATTGTGCGATCATATAATCAATATGCTCCCGTAGAGCATGTATGCAGACCGCATTTCTGTTGCATACCAGATAGTTTGTTCAGGTTTTGGGACCATTTTTGCGGTCCATTTCGCGGGCCGCATGTCGATTATACAATCGCAGATTTCGTCGGGACTCCTATTTTTTAATTTTTAAAACCCGACCCCATCCCATTAAAAACACCCATTAGACCTCTTTTAGGTCATTTTTACTGCAAATAGAGTGAGAGAGGGAGCTCTAGAGGAGAAACTAACTCTCAAACCTTGCCAAATATTTGAAGACTTTCAAGAAAAAATTTCTAGGCTTTCACCCCAAGAGGTAAGAACTTGAGCCCTAATCTTTGGTTTCGAAATTCACACTAGAATGAGTAATTATCTTGTGGGTTCATGGGTATAAAAATGGACTTTCTTGCATGCATAAGAGATAACAAGGTATGGGGAAGTTATGAGCTAAAAAGATGGCAATTGGGGTATAAGATGATGAAAATCTCTCACAAAATGTTCCTAAAATCACAATGCACACTTAGTGCTTGATAGTATACCTAAACGAGCTAGAATGTTAATCATGTCTCTAATTATTGGTTCAATTTGTAATTTCCATAAAATAGATTGAAGTTGCTAAGGGTCCCGGAATTTTATAAGAATTTAAAGAAAGCTCTATTGAGGTATGTATGGCTAAAACCCCTCCTATTAGAAATTGAGCTCTGTTGGTATGTGTATGTGCAAATTTGGTAAGAACGAAAACTTGATTGATGCATTGATTGTTATTTTACATGAATTGGTTTTGAAATTGTATATATACATGAAAGGTGTGCCTCATTGTGTCCAAAGTACTATTCTAGATATTTAAAGATATGCAAAGAATATGAACCATGTGTTAAAATTGCCTAAACTTCACGTCAAGATTTAAAATTGAGATTGTCATGCTAGTTATGTGAAATATTACCTATGCTTACAACTTGAATTGCTTTTGTATGTACCTATGATCATGAATTGTAAGGTTGACATTGAAAGTGGAAATGATGTGATGATTGTGGCCCTAAGTGGCAATGAATTGATATGATATATGTGAAATAAAGATTCAAATGAGATGATTAGTGAGAAAGGAATAACGCCTAGGTAAGGCGGCGGCCTAGTCGATCGGGCCGTGATCGGACACCATGCCGCACACATGGTGGTAATGTGCTGATATTGAATTCCGGAAAAGGGAAATGAGACGGTGATTGAGGTATATGTCTCAAATGAGGCAACCTAGCCGATCGGGTCGTGATCGGACTGCTCAAAATAGCGGTGGTATTGAGAACAATGATGAACTAATGAAATGCCCCAACTAAAGTTATGGAAATCATATGAAAGTGGTATGATTCTTTATTTGATGATGTGGTGTTCGGTTAAAGCTCTGATTGTCTCTTGTGATTTCCTTGAATTCTTGTATGATAGTTCTTTCTAATAAGATGGTGTTTAGTTATACATACTAATACTATTCCATGGTACTAACGTCCCTTTTGCTGGGGCCACTACATTTTTAAATGAATGTAGGTGGCTCCATAGCGGACAGTGCAGAGTATCATCCTCTCATAGACTTGGTAAGCCCCTTTTTCCTTCAAGGGGTTATGTTGCACATCTTTTGTTGTAGATTTCCACTTTTGAGGTATAGCCGGGGCCTTGTTGCCGGCGTTTTCATAATTATTTTTTGTATCCTTAGAGGCTCCGTAGACGTTTGTGTTGGTTATGTACGGGTGTTGGATGGGTCCATGAACTAGGTTGTAATCTCAAACTCTTGTTTTTCTAAATTGTGACTGTATGTAATCTTGGAACTTAACTACAGTTTAAGGTTGTAATATGAAATGACCTATCAATGTTGAATGTAAAATATTTCCTATTGTCTAAATAAATGAAAGCATGGTTCCCTTAATCATATTGAGTTGGGTGGAAAGTGTTAAAAAGGCTTGCTCAGTTAGGATCACTCGATTGAGCACCGGTCGCGCCTCCCGAGGTTGGGACGTGACAGAAGGGTCCGATTGAGACATCATAATCATAAGGTACGTGTATAGTTATTGTCATTGGTCATGTGAGGCCATTGTCATTATTGATAATTGTGGTCCTGTGTGGCATTGAATTATTAAGCTTCTACAAGAAGAGTTGTTAGTAGTGTTGTTACAAAGACGACCGTGTCAAAGTTATATGGATCATGGGGAGTTAAATATTTGAGGACGAATGTTTCTAAGGGAGGAAGGATGTTATATCTTACGTTTTCGTACGTTAAAAGTTTCGTCTTCATTTAATTGACGTAGACTCGGGGATGAGATCATCTTGACGTTAACATACTTACGCTATTTATAACAAGCGATAAATAAGTGTTATGAAAGATAAAGGGGCACACGGATTAAAGAAAAAGAGTTTTGTTGAAAGTGGACAATTTGGAATAAAATACAGGTCGAGCGATAATACTCGATAATTATGAACTAGTACCATGCAAGGTACCATATGACCATGATAGTATAATATATAAAGTATATATGAAGTATTTTAATAAGTAATTTGTGGTAATTTTTAAATTATGCGGGTAATTGATTAACTACCGAATAACAGGACATTACCCAGTTAACTAATAAGTGGATAAAAAATTGATAAATTAACCACCCTCCCACGTGGCATAAAGCCACAATGGCTAAGCATGACTCATAAGTCATTAAATCCATGTGGCCACCTAAGGATTAAAGAAACTTTACCAAGATAAGACTTAGTTCAAAAATGTGATATAACAATTCTAATATCAAATACATTCAAGAATCAAAAGCTATAACAGAAGCAAACTTTCAAAGTTCAACAATTAAGATTAAATCCATTTCTGTCTTTAGTACACAAAAACGTTAGAAGCAAAACAAATTCGTCCAAGATTTCAAAGAATCCAAGTGTAAATTTTGCAGAAGTAGATTCGTTCAAATAATTCAAGAAACAGGTATGTTAAGGACCTCCCTTCTTTCTTTTGGCATGGTCCATATGATACTGAAGAAACGAGCAAACACAAAATTTCCATAAATTACTCTATTCATAGAAATAGTAAGGGTGTCTATATTCTTGATTCCCCATGAGAATTATTATTATCTTCTGTTCATGGGTCTCAGAATAATACACAGTTGAAAAAGTTTATCCGGAAGGAATATTTAGTTATTACGTATTTTTCATGCATTTAACCCATTTATACATGTGCATTGACCCATGATCAAATGGCGTTATATACGCGTATATATGTAAATATATGTGTATGCGATATGGGAAAAGGTTACGGTGTTATATACGCACCACCACTTGATCAGCTGGTATATATTGATGATGTTGCCCATAGTGGCCGAGACGATATGATGGGATGCCCTCAGTGGCTTGATGATATTATGTATACCCTTACCTATGCATGACACGATATTTATACGCACATGCACAACATTATAAATGTTTCAGAATTTACAAAGTTATTCAGATTTAAGGATGTGTTTCTTTATTCCATGTTTCATCAATGTCTTTTACGTACTAATTTTCATGCCTTAAATACTCAGTACATTTTTTGTACTGATGCCCTATGTCACGGGGCCTCCGTTTCATGCCTGTAGGTGCAAGTAGGCAAACTGACGGTCCCCCTTCCTAGGATCCCTGATCAATGAGAGTTGGCGTGCTCCACTTGATCCGGAGTTGCTTTTGATTTTGGTACGATACGTTTGTGTATATATATATATATATATATGGGTATGACGTGGCTCAGTCCCGTCTTTGTACAGTTATGTTTCTATTAGAGGTCTATAGACAGTATGTCTAGTTGGATAGTATGTGGCCTTGCCAGCTTCCAGTTTTGAGATGTATAGTTGCCTATAGCTGCCTTGTCGGCTTACCCTATGTATGTTGTACGTATATGTATGTATGCCTTTTTGGGCAAATTTCCTTCATGTACATTATTCTCGTAATTCAGCAGATGTTATTCAAGTTTATATCTTAGACGCATGCTTAGGGGTGTTTGACAGGTAGGACAACACCCGTCGCGGCCCATCGGTTTGGGTCGTGACACCTGATTATTTTTCGAATCAAGGAATTGGCACCGGAGTGATTTCCGTTGGTGCCCTCGTGGATCTCTCAGAGCACATAGTCTTTGTCTCCCGGCCCCAGACATACTGCTAGAGGGCCATCAAAAGTTCTCCTGTAAAGAGTTCTGCTTTCGTCGAGTGAGAGTCGGGCTGCTTTGGTTCGCAAGGCCCTCGACTCTTTTGGGTCTGTGGGTGGCTTCCCACACTCCAGATAATCGATATATTTATTTCGCCAATCCCATGTTAGGCTAGTGGAGTTGATCTCGACGTGGATTTCCTCGATCACTGATTTGGATAGTTGAACAACAGGTCCGGGGAGTATGTCATCTTCCTCGATAGACGATCCCAAGTTTACGAGTGCATCGACTTCGCTATTGTCCTCTCGGGGTAGTGGATCAGGGTCCATTTTTTGAAGAGGTGCAATGTTATTTGAATTTTGTCTAAGTATCTTTGCATCCTGTCTTCCCGAACCTCGAAACTCCCATTTACCTGATTTACCACCAAGAGGGAATCACATTTTTCTTCAATGACCTCGACTCCTAGGCCTTTGGCCAATTCTAAACCTGCAATCATATCCTCATACTCGGCTTCATTGTTAGTTAACCTTAAGGTTTTTATAGATTGTCTAATCACATTGCCCATAGGTGGCATTAGGACTATGCCGAGCCCGGACCCTCTTATGTTCGAGGCGCCGTCAGCGAACAGGGTCCATATCCCAGAGGACGTACCCGTTTTTAGCAAAAGTTCTTTCTCGACTTCGGGTACGAGGGGGGAGAGGAGTGAAGTCGGCTACGAAATCTACCAAAATTTGCGACTTTATAGCCTTCCGAGGCTGATACTCAATATCATATCCCCCGAGTTCGATGGCCCATTTGGCCAATCAACACGATAATTCGGGTTAATGCAATATGCTTCGAAGGGGATACATTGTTAAAACACAAATATGATGGCATGGAAGTAAGGTTTCAATTTTCGAGATGCACTTATTAATGCTAGAGCTAGCTTCTCCAGGTGTGGATACCTAGTTTCGGCATCACCCAAGGTCCGACTTACATAATATATAGGGAATTGTGTACCTTGTTCTTCTCCAACCAGTACACCACTTATCGCTATCTCGAATACGTCCAGGTATAGATACAATGTCTCATCCTCTTTTGGGGTGTTGAGCAAAGGCGGACTTGTCAGGTATCACTTCAATACCTTTAAAGTGCGTTGGCATTCCAGAGTCCATTCAAAGTTGTTTTTCTTTTTGAGCAAGGAGAAGAAATGGTGACTCCTGTCCGACGACCTTGATATGAACCGGCCTAAAGCTGCTATCCGCCCGGTCAGCCGCTGCACGGCCTTTACGTTATTCACCACCATAATTTCTTCGATGGCTATGATTTTGTCGGGGTTGATCTCGATTCCCCTATTTGATACCATGAAACCTAAGAATTTGTCCAAACCTACCCCGAAGGCGCACTTCTCGGGGTTGAGTTTCATGTTGTAACTTCTGAGGATGTTGAATGTTTCCTACAAATGAATCAAATGGTCCTCTGCGCACAGGGACATTACTAGCATTCCATCAATATAAACTTCCATGGACTTGCCTATTTGATGTTCAAATATTTTATTAACTAGGCGTTGGTACGTGGCCCCTGCATTTTTTAGCCCGAAGGGTATTACATTGTAACAGTACGTATTGTACATTGTGATGAAAGAAGTCTTTTCTCTATCCTCGGGGTTTATCTGAATTTGATTATACCCCGAATAGGCATCGAGAAAAGTGAGGGTTTCATGGCCAGCCATGGCATCGATCAAATGATCGATGTTGGGCAACGGGAACGAGTCCTTTGGGAACGCCCTATTTAAATCTTTATAATCTACACACATTCTTGGTTTATTCTCCTTTTTGGGAACTATCACCACATTGGCCAACCATTCAGGATATTTTACTTCCCTAATTGACCCTATCTTGAAGAGCTTAGTTACCTCACTTTGGTGAAATGCATGCTTTATCTCAGACTGGGTCTCCTTTTTTGCTTTACCGGTTTGTATCTGGGGTCGACGCCTAGTCGATGGGTAGTTATCTCTGGTGGGATCCCTGTCATGTCTAAATGGGACCAAGCGAAGCAATCGATGTTGTTAATAAGGAATTGAATGAGTTTTTTCCTGAGTTAGAGGGTTAATCCCATCCTTAGGTATACTTTCCGATCTGGGAGATGCTCGACCAATAAGACTTGCTCCAACTCTTCGATAGTTGACTTCGTTGCGTCCGACTCTTCAGGGGCAATGAAGGTTCTGGGAGCGAGGAAATCCTCTTCATCGTCCTCGTGGGTCTATTGGCTTTTCGACTCCTTCAAGGCAGAGTGTACAGAATTCGGTACCTCTTCATGGACCGCGAACATTTCCTTTGCCGCATGTTGCTCTCCATATATTGTCTTTTTCCGTCCTTTGTTGGAAACTTGATCATCTGATGGAAGGTCGATGGTACTGCCTTCATGTTATGTATCCATGGTCTACCGAGCAAGGCATTGTACCTGTATCACCTTTAATGATATGGAACCTGGTTTCTTGAATTGCATATGACATGTTAACCGGGAGAGTGATTTCTCATTTTGTTGCTTCGCCGGCCGTATTTAAGCTGTTGAGGATTCGAGAGGTAAGTATGATCTGATCGAGCAATGCGAGCTGCCCTACCACTATCGATCTAATTACGTTGGCCGAGCTACCTAGATCCACGTGTACACATTTAATTTGGATGTTATTTAAGAGAAATGATATTACCAGTGCATCATTGTGTAGATTAGAAAGAGTCTTGAAGTCTTCTTCGCTGAATGCGAGGATGTCCTCAGATGCCCGGCCCCGAGTTTGTCCTTATGTTGCCGCATAAATCTTTATCTTCTTGATTACGGGCCCCTGGGGAACGTCGGTCCCCCCAATAATCATATGAACGGTGTGCTAAGGTTTTCCCATTTTACTTCCCCTATTTTCCTCTCTTTCTTCCCGAGTGGGGTTTTTTCGAGTGTCTTGTTGATTTTCTCGGCGTATACTCCTGCTAGTGTGGGAACTTATGCCAACGTGTTGAGTGTTACGTGAGATCATATCGACGGGAATTGGCTCTGGTGCAACCTCTGGGTTTTGCGGTGGTACACCATTACCGGGAACAACTGCACCATACTCTCTATGGTCTTCGAGACCGTTGTTGTTATGTGCGTTTACTAAGTTAGACATTTTGACCTGAAATCAAAGATCTTGGATAAGGAAAAGTGTGAAAGATAACTTACGTTATGTAGTAAACTAGCAAGAAAACAATCACTATTATTTTTTGCCCCATGGTGGGCGCCAAACTGTTTACCTTGAAAATTGTAATTACAATTAAATTTGATTTTTTGGTTCTAAAAATATGCGATCTATTTTTATACTAGTTGTTAGGCAATAGATGCTAAGTGAAAGACTGGAAAGTAAGATAAGAGCTTGTAGATAGTATAATAACCAAACCGAATGGTCGAAAGTCGGGGCATCGAGCTGGTGTATACAGGGCCTCGATGTCGAATCGGGTGCTCGACTAAGTGCAATCGAGGGAGGATTAACAGTTATGAGAGCTACGATGGCAGCTCTTCATGATCAATAACGAGCAAAAAATGAAGAACAATAAATAGAAGAACACTATGAATATAATCAATAAATGCAAGTAATGAAATCAAGAGAATATGTTAGAAAGCCGAGAGAATGTTCTTGTATTTTCAAAATTATGTCCCAGCCCCCCTTTGAAAATGACAAGGGTCTCCTTTATATATGAGGGGAAAATTCCTATATGGCACATGTGTAATTATTACATAAAGTAGCTGGTACAACCACTCAATCGGCCTGGTGCATGCTGCCACTGTTTGCGCAGGCGTTGTCAGAAAGTACTGCTCCTAGAGAACTTCCCTCTTACCTGCAACAAGCACCGGTTCATTCTACCCCGACACCGGGCACGAAGATTCCCCCAGGACATCAGACCCCGAGCTGTTCTCCGGGCCCTTCGAGATGAGATTACTTAATACCTTGTTGATCATAAAATTGGTCTTCCCAATTTTAGCCGTATACACTTATATTTATACTTGTCGATTATTTTCTAAGGGAAATAGAAGTGAGTGCGGCCACAGAATTCCAATTGCGGTCCGCGCCCTGTTACCTGGGGCCTCAAAAGCCCATTTGTTGTTGCGGTCCGCAAATTTGTTTTGCGGCCGTAGAGTTTGTTGCGGACTACAGAATTTGTCTTGCTGCCGCAGATTGGCCGTTTTTCTAATGGACCAACTTTAGAGAGTTGTCATTTTCCACCTTCAATTTGTGCGTTCCGCAATGTAATTGTGCAACCGTAGAGCACCTTTTGCTACAACAACCATAATTGTGCGGTCCATACAATACAATTGCAGTCCACAATTCTTTCCACACTTAGCCAAATTTCTGGGCACATTTTCTATAAAGCACACTCATCTCTGCATCACACTTCAAATCCAGTTAGCACAAAAATAACACCTAACTACAAAAGAAGATAAAAAAAGAAAAAAAGAAACATGGGTTGCCTCCCAAGAAGCGCTTGATTTAACGTATTGGCACGATGGAGAATACCATCAATTGAAATGAATCACCGCCACAACGTGGCCATCACTAACTTTTCCTGAATACTGCTTCACCCGGTGACCATTGACTCGAAATACCTTATCATTTTTATTCTTCAAGTCCAATGCACCAAAGGGTATCACACCCACAATTTCAAACGGGCCACTCCATTTAGACTTTAACTTCCTGGGAAACATCCTCAACCATAAGTTGAACAACAACATAAGATCACCCTCTTTGAACTATTTGTTCCAAATGTACTAGTCATGAAGATATTTCATCTTCTCTTTGTATAAGGACTAACTTGTGTATTCATGGTACCTAAACTCATCCAACTCATTCAAATATGCCACCCTCAAGATAGCTGCGACATCCTAATCAAGATTCAACTTCTTTAGAGCCGACATGGCTTTTTGTTCAAGTTCCATCGGAAGATGACAAGCTTTTCCGAACACCAATCGATATAGAGAGATTCTGATAGGTGTTTGTATGCTGTCCGATAAGCCCATAAAGCATTATCAAGTTTCTTGGACCAATCCGTCCGGCTAACATTCACTATTTTGGACAAAATACTGTTTATCTCTAGGTTAGAAACTTCCCTTGACCGTTTTCTTGTGGATGATAGGGAGTCATGACTTTGTGAGTGACACCATACCTGGTGAGTAAGGTGTCAAAGGATTTGTTGCAAAAATGTGAGCCCCCATCGCTTATGATAGCCCGCAGAGTACCAAACCTTGTGAAAATATTCTTCTTCAAGGACGCCATCACACTTCTCGTCTCATTGTTGGGTAGAGTAATAGCCTCCACCCATTTGGACACATAATTAACTGCAACCAAGATGTAGGTGTTCCCACCAGAACCCACAAAAGGACCCATGAAGTCAATACCCCACACATCAAAAATATCAATCTCCAAAATCATAGTGCGAGGCATTTTATTTTTCTTTGAGATTCCATCGGCCCTTTGACATTCATCACATCGTTTTATCCTTGTATAGAGTGGGACAATAAAAACCACAACTTAGCACTCTGGCCACCGTTCTTGCTCCACCATGGTGACCACCATATGGTGAAGAATGACAAGCCCCAAGAATTTCACATTGTTGTTCTTGTGGTACACATCTTCTAATCACCCCATCCGTACAAATCATAAAAAGTTACGGTTCATCCCAATAATAGTCTTAACAATCCTGTTTGAGCTTCTTCCTTTGGTTTGAAGAGAACTCATCCGGGATGATACCACTCATAAGGAAATTTGTTAGATCCGCAAACCATGGCACCTCTTTCATTGAAATAGCCAAAAGTTGCTCATCGGGGAAGGAGTCATTGATTTAAAAGCCATCATGCGGCCTCCCCTCCTCCTCCAAACGAGACAAGTATTCCGCCACTTTATTTTTACTTCCTTTTCTGTTTTGGATGTCAATGTCAAAATCTTGCAAGAAAAGCACCCATCTCATCAACCGAGCTTTGGAATCTTTCTTGCTCATAAGATAATTAAGTGGCGCATGATCCATGTGGACAATCACTTTAGCACCCATCAAGTACGGGCGGGCCTTCTCAATAGCAAACACAATGGCAAGGAGCTCTTTCTCTGTAACGGTATAGTTGACTTGGGCACTATTCATTGTCTTACTAGCATAGTAAACCAGATGAAAAATCTTGTTTATGCATTGCCCAAAACAGCCCCCACCGCTACATCACTTGCATCGCACATGAGCGCAAAAGGAACGCTCCATTTTGGAGCGGTGATATGGGAGTATTTGTCAACTTGAACTTTAAAAATCCAAAGGCTCTCATGCTATCATCATTAAAATGAAACTTAGCATCTTTCTTCAAATATTGCACAACGGGTTCACTACTTTAAAAAAATCCTTGATGAAATGCTGGTAAAACCACGCGTTGCCTAAGAAACTCTGCACGCCCTTTACCGAAGTTGGAGGTGGAAGTTTATAAATCACATCAATCTTTGGCTTGTTGACTTCAATGCCATTTTTTGAGATCTGGTTGCCAAGGACAATGCATTCCTCAACTATGAAATGACATTTTCCCCAATTTATCATCAAATTTGTTTCTATTTATCCAAGTTTGGGAGGCAATTGTCAAAAGAAATCCCGAACACCGAGAAGTCATCCATGAACACTTCAAGGTAATCCTCCAGCATGTCCGCGAAGATAGACATCATACACCTTTGAAAAGTTGTCGATGCATTGCACAAACCAAATGACATCTGCTTGAAGGCTAACGTACCATATGGACATGTAAATGCGGTTTTCTCTTAATCCTCCTGAGCAATAAGAATTTGGTTGTAATCAGAATACCCATCAAGAAAATAATAGAAAGCACGACCGACCAATCTATCAAGCATTTGATCTAGGAAGGGAAGTGGAAAATGGTCCTTCCTTGTGACTTTGTTGACCTTACGATAGTCCATACACACTCTCCACCTAGTCACCGTTCTTGTAAGAATCAACTCATTCTTGTCATTGGTGACCACCGTCATGCCCTCTTTCTTTAGGACACATTGAATTGGAGACGTCCACGAACTTTCGAAAATGAGGTAGATAACCCCGGCATCCACCCACTTGATGATCTCCTTTTTGACAACCTCTTGCATGGCTTCATTTAGTCTTCTTTGATGTTCAATAGATGGTTTGGCACATTCCTCCAAGTTAATATTGTGCATGCAAAATGCGGTGCCTATCCCCAGAATATTCGCTAATATCCATCCAACAACCTTCTTCCTCTTTTCAGCACTGCCAATGTAAAGTCCACCTGCACGTTAGTCAAACAAGAGGATGTGGAGGCAATGTCTTCAAGTCCAAGGACAATATGCGAGGTTCATATGTGTACGACCCCATTCCTTGCAAAGAGTTCACACATTCCATGAAGACATCTATCTTGTTATCATAAAAATTGAGCAAGATGACCTCCAACATATCACCAACATTTATCACAACATTGTTTCATCCACAATCGCATCGGTCACCAAGTCCACAAAAGAGCACACCTTATTGCTATTCAGTTGCCTCATGGATGTCCTGAAGTTCTTTGTAATGTTGTAAAGTTTGCTTAACTCTTTGGGCGGTTTACTAATGTTCCTCACCAACGACGTTGAAGCATTATTGACGTTGAATCTAAAGGATCTACTGCTAGATAAATACCTTTGACAGCCAATTCTCTTGATCGTACGGTAGTAGCATCTAAATATGCAAATGTCGTAGCAGGAGCAGGGTCGGTCAAATCGTCTGGGGGTACATAAACTACTTGAATAGAGGTTATGGACCCTTCTTTGGTAGAAGTAATTCTTTCTTGTAAAGAACCCATTTTGGTACTCAGGGTGGGTTGATAACCCACATCGAAAGGCATTCTACCCAATAAGTTCGATACTATCACGATCCAAACCAATGGGCCGCAACGGGTACCTAGTACCTTACTCAATCAAGTACCAACATACATATCTTACTTATCACATCATCATAGGTAAGTGGGCCAGAAGGGGCGTCATGAGATAACCAGAGTAAACATGAGGGAATACCTGACATAGAACGACTCAACCTGATATAGAAACTCATACTTGTGATATATGGGCCTATAAGGCCAATGTGATTCATTATATACTAAAAATATAGGCCGACAAGGCCATACATGTATCCGTATATATGACATTTGTCTACAAGCCTCTAAGAGTACATACTTATCATAAAGATCGGGACAAGGCCCTGTCATACCAAACAATACACGTCTAAATCATACTGACCAAACAAGCAACTCCGGAGCAAATGGAGCACACCAACATCTTCCGTTGAGCTAATAGCCTACTTGGAGGTCTCTTGACCTGTCTATCGAGACCTGCGGGCATGAAACGCATCGTCCTCAGGCAAAAGGGACGTCAGTACAAATAAGGTACCGAGTATGTAAGGAACGAAAATCAGTAAATAATAGACATGAGACAAACATGAAGTAAAAGACTCGACATGTAAGTCTGAATAACTTTGTGAATCATTAATATGTATAATGCCATGCATATGCATATAAATGTCATGTCGTGCATAGGTACATATATTCATAACATCATCAAACCTCTGAGGGCAACCCATCATATCATCTCGACCACTGTGGGCAAAATCATCAACGTATACCAGCTGATCAGGTGGTGGTACATATATAACGCCGTAACCTTTTTCCATATCCCATATATATACGTGTATATGACGCCATGTGGTCATGGGTCAATGTACATGTATAAATGAATGCAATGCATGAGAAGTACATTAATAAAATCTCTCGAAACGTCATAAGACCATTATGCCTTTGATTAATGTCATGAAGTAAACTTTATCAACTTACGTATTTTCTGAGACCCATGAACAGAAGATGTAATAATAAAACATTGGAAATTCAAGAACATTGTCACCTCTAATACTTCTATGAATAGAGTCATTTATGAAAGTTATGCATTTGCTCGTTTCGTTTGTATCATTTGGATCATGCCAAAAGAGAAAGAAGGGATAGCCTTGACATACCTGGATCAATTCTATTGACAATTCCTCCGACACATGTCTATTGCGATAACACGTAACGGCGGATCGAAGTTGGGAAAAATCCGTAGGATAGTCTTGAGAAAGATTGTATCGTACTCCCTTAGAATCGCAAATCCCACGTTGCTATAATATTAAATGGTCTTTTTATGAAAGGTTTAAAGCAACTACATTGCTATTACAAACCATTACCCTTACTGAAACTTTCTTTCCTAATGTAGTAGATGAGACTTATTTGTTTTGGGTGAATTAGAAAGTGTTATATTTATGCTTTTAGGTGTGGCCCCACTAGGATGACTAGAGACCACCAATCTTTCTTAATGTGCTACCTTATCATAATGACTTAAGAGTCACTAATTTGGGGTGGTTGGATGCCACGTGTAGGGGGTTTAGGCTTATCAAGATTTATTATTAATTAACTAATCTTCCACCAAAAATCATTAATTATTCAATTATCTACATAATTAAAAATCATCTCAAATTACTGATAATACTACTCACTTTTAACATACTTGTTTACTGTGAAAATGATAATAACAATTAGATTTGATTTTGTGGTTCTAAAAATACTTGATCTGTTTTTATGCAAGTTTTTAGACAATGGATGCTAAGTGAAAGATTTGGAAACAAGATAATATCTTGAAAACAATATAATAATCAAACCGAATGGCTAAAATTCGGGGCCTCAAGCTTGCGTATGTGGGGCTTCGTGGTCGAGTCGGATACCCGGCTAAGGGCAGTTGATGGAGGATTAACAGTTATGATAGATTTGATGGCGGCTCTTTACGATCAATAATGAGCAATAAATGAAGAACAATAAATAGAACACAATAAATGTAAGAACTTAATATAAGTAGTGAAATCAAGGGGATATGTTAAGTTAGAGAGCAGAGAGAATGTTCTTATGTATTCAATATTGTGTATCAGATGTTCTGTATATTCTACAAAGTGATAAAGATTCCCTATATATATGAGAGGGAATCCAAGAGAGTACAAATGCATTTATTACAAGGATATGTAGTTGGTACTGCCATTTAATGCCACGGTACGGGTTCACGCTAGACTAATAGACCTATGTTAGTTTTAATCACGTGCTTTGGGAGCTTCCCATTTGTCGATCATATCCTTTGATTTGTACTGCTTTGGGGTCGATAATTGAAAACCCTCTGGGGCGAACTCCGAGCTAAACTTCGAGCCTTCCGGGGGTGGTCTCTAAAAGGCACCCTAACGATCATAAACTTGAGCCCTCTGATTTTACCGTATATAGATAGTCCCTGCGTTTCTTAGATTAAAATGATAAGAAACGATTTTTTATATCGATCTCCTCGAGCATCTTGTGGTGATGTCATGCTTGTGATATCAGCTTTTGTGATAACTGAGACATACCATCGATACGTCTTTCCTAGGAACATTTATCGTGGTGTCAGTTTACTTTCTCAAAGCGATAATATCTCTGCTGATCCGTCTCCCAACAAGCATTGATTGCGCCTGTCGATATGTTTCCCAAAGACATTGATTGTGCCGTTGGTTACGCTACCACCTTTTCTATAAATAGAAGATTTCTTGAACCAAAATTTCATTCAATCTTTATTCAACAACCTTTAACTTACTTATTCTACTCGTCCTCATCCAGCGCTATTTCTCATGTTTGAAGCCTGTGGCCGTAAGGTCACACGGCAGTGTTCTCATCAGTTATACCATGGACCTTTCCCAGAGCTTTTCCCTACTGAGTGGGACTGCACTTATTTGTTATTTTTATTTTTGTTGTTGGCCCGAGATAACGAGAGAGAGATCTCAAATTATCTTCGCATTAAAGGACATGCGGACTATGAACTTCTACTCATCTCTCTAAACTACCCAGTGTGGCGCTTCACTCTTTTTTCTTTCCGTGGAGGAGGTGATGCCATCTACTAACTATTTCATCCCGTATCGGTGCAACGTCTCAAGAAGTGGCTTCACAATAGTAGTGCTGGCGAGACCCATACTCGCCAAATTTTTCACCCAGCCACTTCTTCATCCCTCTATGCTTCTTCATCTTTTTCTGCTTCTTCCTCATTTTTTTCTACTTCTTCTTCATCGTTTTCTGCTCCTTCTTCATCTTTGAAGATGCCATTTGGAATATCGAGATGATAGCCCCAAGGAAATGGTTCTCAAAGATACTGCCGCCGAGGACGCACCCCCGAGAATAGATTAGACTTTTAGCTGTTATTAATATTTTTTCTTCTTTGTTTCTGTATAAGGACCCCTCATGGCCATTTGTAATCATGTGTAAGGACCCTGGGCTTTTGTAATCATGGTTTATTACAACAAAGATGTTTCTTCAATTTGTCTCTAATTTATGCTGGATTTCTTTTTATGCGTGTTTGTGAAGAACCTGAGCACATGACTCTACCGATTGGTCCTAACACCGGACCCGGACATAGGTATTCCCTCAATTCTTGATCGGTCAATATGAATTTCCTTGAAACCTTTTTCCATTTCTCGGACCAAGTCCGGATCAACTTAGTACAGACTTAGGCTACCCAAACTGGCGACTTTGAATCGAGTGAGAATGGGGCCTCAATTTTTAGAACATAGCCCCTTTTAGACCTCGCAGGTAGTCCTCGAGGGAGAATTTCCTTAAACGCCTGAGAATAAAAATAGCCCCAGGACTTTCACATATAGTCCCCGAGTGAGATTTAGCTCGTGTTCGGGTGGCCTAAAGAACTTGATTTGAACATAGACTCAAAGGATCCATCCTGGATATGAGGTATGTAGTGTAGGAACAGACATAATGCCTCAACTTCTGGCCTATCTAGGTCAGAGCACAACAAGTGCGTTCAAGCAGAGAATACCGGGCTTCATAAGGTGTGAATTTCTTACTCAAGTAATATATGGCTTTCTCCTTTCTTCCTATCTCATTATGTTGTCCCAAAACACATCTAAAGGCTCCATCTAACATGGATAGATAAAGCAGCAAAGGTCATCCTGGTTATGGCGGGACCAGAACTGACGGTGCGGACAGGTATTCCTTGATCTTGTTAAAAGCTTTCTGACATTCCTTGGTCCAACTTGTCTTAGCATCTTTCCTCAGCATCTTGAAGATGGGTTCACATATTACTGTGGATTGTGCTATGAATCGGCTGATGTAGTTGAGCCTCCCCAAGAAGCTCATCACGTCCTTCTTACTTTTGGGTGGTGGTAACTCCTGAATAGCTTTGACTTTAGTCGGATCCAGTTCGATCCCTCGGCATCTGACAATGAATCCCAATAACTTTCCTGCAGGAATCGCGAATGTACACTTTGCTGGGGTTCAAATTCAAATTGTACCTCCTGAGCCTGTCGAAGAATTTCCTCAAGTCTGCTATGTGATCTGCGACTCTTGGATTTGATAATGACGTCGTCCACATATACCTATATTTCTTTGTGTATAATATCATGGAAGGTGGTTGTTATGGCCCTCATGTAAGTGTCCCCTGCGTTCTTTAGACCGAATGGCATCATCTTTAACATTATACACCCCAAGGCATAATAAAAGCTATCTTCTCGGCATCTTCTTCATCCATCCAGATCTGGTGATAACCTGCAAAGCAATCTACAAAGGATTGGAGCTCATGCATGGCGTAGTTATCAATCACGATGTGTATATTTGGCAGTGGGAAGTCGTCTTTGGGGCTTGCTCTATTTAAATCCCGATAATCAACACATGCTCGGACCTTCCCGTCTTTTTTTGGAACTGGTAGGATGTTAGATAATCATGTTAGTTATTCAACCACCCTGAGAACTTTGGCTTTGATCTGCTTGGTGATTTCCTTCTTGATTTTCAAACTCATGTCTGGTTTGAATTTTCTGAGTTTCTACTTGACTGGCAGATATATGGGATTGGTGTGCAAGTTGTGAGCTACTATAGATGTGCTCAAACCGGTCATATCGTCATACGACCATACGAAGATATCCTCATATTCCTTTAGAAAATAGATGTACTTTTCCTTCTTTGTTGGTGACAAGTGAATGATGATGCAAGTCTCTTTGACGGTCTCGACATCTCCCAAATTTACTGCTTCTATTTCGTCCAAGTTGGATTTAGGCTTGTTCTCAAAATTCTCGACTTCTCTAACAATTTCCTCGGGTATCTCATCTTCTTCCTCTGAGTCACTATTCTCATGTTGTGTTGCCTCATTACATGTCATAGTCATTAGTTCATCAACAAAAGTAATAATAACACTATAGAGGGAAAAGTATAAAAATAGTAATGAATAATGATAAAGGATAAATACGTTTGATTAAAACTGAGAAAATTGATCAAACAAAGCTTGGCTCGGTGGATCGAACATTTATTTGAAACAAAGATATCTTAAAACAAAATTGCTAAATAATTTAAATGCCTAGAACAACTATAAATTCTGCCAAGCTACCCAGGGACTCGGCAGGCTCGGGATGGTGTGGTGGTCCAGTTTCTGAGGACATATCCCTTTGCCACGGTCTGAATGGAGAGGCCTTATTCCTCCTCCTCCTCCTCCTCCTCCTCAATTATGGCACTACATTCCATATCCTCATCTTCCAAGAATAGATCCTTCAGCCCAGCTAGTGCTTGTTCTTTAGCAGTTCCCCATATTGTGTCCGCCTGATGGAAAGCCTTTTCCAAATAGGGTATCGGTTGCTCAAGAGGGTAATATGGTCCACGCCATGGAGGCAACCATTCCCTGTACTCATGCTTTGTATACTAGTATCCGAGCCCAAAAGTGGTACCATGATTTTTCAGCCGTATTGGCTTGGTGATACCCTGGAGGTTCTTTCCTAACCCTTTGCCGGGTTCATACCCGGACCATGCTAGTATGCTTTCTATTTTGTTACTCCACCACTTATCCTTCTCGATGATATTGACCCGTTCAATGTGATGATAGGTTTCCCCTCCCAGCCTTCTTCTATGTCCAATGGCCAGAATGGTTTGATTGGTGTAGATGGGATTACTCCTGTCTCCATGAATGATTATCTCTAGGCGGTTATATTCAAATTTCACGACTTGGTGTAGTGTGGATGGCATGGCTCCAGTAGTATGGATCCATGGGTGGACCAATAAAAGATTATATGAGGTGACTATGTCAAGCACTTGGAATTCAACGTCGAACCAAGTTTGTCCCATCTGCAAGAAAAGGTTGATCTCACCGATTGTGGCCCTCTGGGACCCATCGAAAGCATTCATATTCATGCTTCCGGTTTGTATTTCATGGAAGCCTTTGTCTAACCTTTTCGGGGTATCTAATGGACAAATATTTAGACTAGAACCTCCATCAACTAGGACCCTGGCAATGAACTTGTCTTGAAATTGTACCGTAAGCTTTTGGTTTGTACCGTACCTTCTGGGACCCATCGAAAGATTTCACATTCATGCTTCCGGTTCGTATTTCATGGGAACCTTTGTCTAACCTTTTCAGGGTATCCAGTGGACAAATATTCAGATTAAAACCTCCATTATCAGGACCCTGGCAATGAACTTGTCTTCAAATTGTACCGTAATGTGCAATGCTCGATTATGATTCAGTCCTTCGGGCGGTAGCTCATCTTCGTGGAAGATAATCTTATGGCTCTCCAGCACCTGTCCGACCATGTTGGCCATTTCTCCCCCATTGTATTATTGGGTACATAAGACTCGCTCAATACTTTCATTAGGGTGTTCTTGTGTGCCTCTAAATTCTGTAGCAGTGACAGGATAGATATATGAGCAGGGACTTTGTTCAGATGATCAACAACAGAATACTCTTTCGCCTCTACTTTCCTCCACAAGTCATCCGGACCGGTCTCAATGACAGGCTTTCTAGCAGTGGAATCCTTACTTGAACCTCCCAAGTATTCATGTGTGTAGACTCTTCCAGTTCTAGTCATCCCTTGTGCGGCATCAAATTACTCTACCTTAATCTTTCCTTTTCACCGAGACTCGGCGACATAATCCCAGGAAATTTCCTTTGAGTTGAATGGCGGTGTGGTTGACACCGTCACAGTAAAAGGTGTGACCACTTCTACTTCAAATGGAGCGAGGGTGGATGCGGGTGGAGCTACTTCTACCTTGAATAGAACTGATGCAGTTACCTCAACGTTAATAGGTGCTGGAGTCTTAACCACGACAAGAGTAAGTGTAACTACAACGTTAAAGTCATCGCCTTCTCGAATAAGTTCGATTGACCCCTTAGGGTCATATTCCTCATTTGTTTCTATAACATGTAAACCATCACCTCTGTGATCAGGGAAGGGATTGTTGTAGACATTGGGTGCAACTTCCTTCGCTTGGATGACCTTGTTATTAATGAGTATCTGGATCTTATCCTTAAATGTTCGGCACTCACCAGTGGTGTGCCCTTTCATACCGGAGTGGTATGCACAGGTTTTTTTCGAATTGACCCATTGAAATGGATTTTCTAGCGCCACAACGGGAATATGAGTGACGTAACCTGTGGCCTTTAATCTTTCATACAATTGGTCGATAGGCTCAGCAATGACGATGTATTGTCTGGATGGCTTACAGTCGAAATAGGGTCTTGGTCTTGGATAATATTGGCGATTTGGTGGTGATTGGAAGTGGGATGGTTGGGAATTATAGGTGTGATAGAAAGTGGTTGGTTGAGAATATGTGAGAGATGAGGGTTGATATGCAGGTGGTGATGCTTGATATATGGGTGGAGAAGCTTGGTATGTAGGTGGAGGTGTTTAGTATGTCGGTGGAGGTGTTTAGTATACGGGTAGGGGTGTTTGGTAGGTGAGTGGAGTTTTTGGGCCTTGGGCCATTACTGCCCCAACCTTTCTTTTCTTCGATATGCCACCTGATTGGAGTGCCTTGTTCGTGGCTTATAGTGCCTCGAAATTTGTTACCATTCCGTTATTGATTCCTTCCTCGATCCTTTCCCCGAGTTTGATGATATCAGAGAATTTGTGATTTTTAATAACCATCAACCTTTAATAATATTGCAGATCCTGTGCTCTGACGAAGAACTTATTCATCTGTTCTTATTCCAAAGCGAGCCCGACCTTGGTGGCTTCCGACCTCCAACGAGTAGCATATTCGCGGAAGGTCTCAGTAGGTTTCTTCTTGAGATTCTAAATGTGGAAAACATCAGGAGCATTTTCTGTGTTGAACCTGAATCGGTCCATGAAATCTGACGCCATGCTTACCCAACTGGACCATTTCTTGGGGTTCTGGATAATATACCAAGACAATGCATCCCTAGTAAGATTCCTCATAAAGAGCTTCATTTGAATCTTTTCATATTTTCCATCCCCCACAAGCTTGTCACAATAAGTCCTTAAGTGAACCCTAGGATCACCCGTACCATCGAACATTTCGAACTTGGGAGGTTTGTACCCCTCTGGCAATTCCACATCGGGCTGTATGCACAAATCTTCATAATTCAAACCTTTTATTCCCTTATCACCTTCAACACCTTGAACTCGGCTTGTTAACTTCTTGAGTTCTTCGACCATGTTCTTAATGAGCAAGTCCTTTTCGGAGGGTTCCCATTCACAGGACATTGGCTAGGTGGAATGTGGTATAGTTTCCACGTATATGGGGTTGCTCTGATGGGTGCCAGGAACCTGGGTATACTGATGGTCATTGGTGGAGTCTTGTGGATCGGGAATGAGTGGTGGTGTATTTTGAGGAGTGTGGTAAGTAGTGGTTGGTGGGTACGGGATTGGTTGATGCTGTTGCGGTGGAGTTGGTATCGGTAATGGATTGACACTTTGTGGTGGAGTCGCGTATTGGTTTGGTATGGTAGGATTTTGCGGCTGTTAGTTTTGTGTGTTTTGAGGAGGTGTTAGGTTCTTTGCATTATATTGGTGGATATCAGGGACATTGAGGGTAAGTGACAAGTTTGCCAAATTGTGGACCTGCTCAAGTTCTCCTTGTATTTCTAGTATCTTTTGTTCAAGCTTCAAAACCAGGTCATTCGGGGCCGGAGTACTACGACCATCGGAAGTCTATGCGTTCTCAATGTTTTCCTTTCGAATTCCACTTAAGTCATCCATCTTTGATTTTTCTCTACCTTTTGTGTTGCTTGGAGGAGGAGGAGGTGGAGGGCCTCTGGATCTGGTATGATATGCTGATGAGGCCAGTATGGATGAACCAACCTATGGGGATGGGAATAATAATAATAAAAATAAACAAACAAAAGGTAACAAGTTAGTGGGGACTCTGAAATATTTACAGTATTTAAACACATAGTGCGAGATATAAACTCGTATCCTAATTAACCCGATCAACACCAAGTGCGGAGCATCCCTGGACCTGATACTGAACTAGTCTGTTGGAAACCATTCAATCATCCACTGCACCTGTTCCTCGGTCAGATTGTCCCTGGGAACCTCATTATGCCCGAGGTAGGCCTAGCGACAAATAAATTTGGAGAACTTTAAATGCCAATAAATGCTTCATTTCATAACATAAAAGTAGACAAATCCAAAACGGCAATAACATAATGAAAAAAGACAAGTCACTACTGGCACCTGACCTTATTACATTTAAGAAAAGCAAGTAAATCTAATCTATTTGTTCCCAAAAGGACCTTCCCCAGATTCGATCTTTTGGACTCCATCAAACAGATCTCCCAGCTCGCGCAGTCCAAGCAGTAAGTAGGCTCGGGCCAGATGTCCTCCCTCGGCTCCTTCAACATTCTGACAGTTTTCGATCCTTTTATGACTTTGCCCTCCAGCTCCAATATTCTTCGCTCCAGGTATTCTAGCTTCCTATTGGAAATGACTGCCATATCTTTCCATTCCTCGATCAACCTCACGTTTCTCTCATATATCTCCCAATGCTCATTCTCATAGTCGTGGACTCTCTTGCACAACCTATTGTATTTGACTTGGGCTTCAGCTTCTTCGTCTATGATTCTATTCCCAGGACCAGTCCCCGATGTCACCGTTCCTTTCAGATTGTCTTCCAACCAAGCAGGGTAGAGAGGCTCGCACCCCGCGTGATATCTGTCTGTCTTAACAGTGCTATTCTCCACAATGATTTTGCAGTGCCACATGTGCTGAACGTGGCACTTATAAGGTATGTCATCGTCTTGGAAATCTTCCCTAAAATGACTCATCTTGATTACCCTTGGTACAACCTGCTTTCTGCCTGCTTGCTTCATAACTCGTATAGGACATATGGATATATTCCTCTTAACCCGATCAACACCAACTGCGGAGCATCCCTGGATTTGATAATGAACTCATCCATTGGAAACCATTCAACCATCCATTGCACCTGTTCCTCGGTCAAATTGTCGAAGAAATCTACCCATTCACTGGCACTTTCTGGCTGAGCAAATCTGTCCAGAATATAGGCCATCCTCTTAGGGTGATGGAAAACAATGTGTTCGTTCCAAGCCCTTCGCAGAAATTCTTGGCGATAGCGACCCTTTTGAAGATGCTCCAACAACCATAACTGCAGCAATAAGTTGCAACCTTCGAAATGCTTGACCCCACTCTGACAGCACTCCAGGGCCCTGTAGATATCCGCTATGATCATGGGGACTATGGTGTATGTCTGTCCATTAATCCCCTCCATCAGAGTTTTGGCGACCATGGGCAACCTAGTGTGGATTCTTTACTTTTTCATTGGGAACACTATCATCCCTAGAAAGCACACAATGAATACGAACACTCTGCGGTGGATGTGACCTAGTGAAGTGAGGGCGATCTCATCATGATAAGTGCATAAATACTTGCTATGGTCATACCTCTCGTAGAGATATTTGAAATGTATGTAGGAGTCCTTCAGGCACACTAGGTCGACATTCCTTTTTAGCCCCATCATCTTCAAAAATCCCCTGCTTGTACGGTTTTCCGGCACCAAAAGCTCGGGACTGTCCCAAGTCAACCCTGCAAGTCCTCCTATTTTCTCTAGGAGCGGTGTCATTTCTATGTCACCGAAATGGAACACAACTCTTTCACTATCCCAGAATAAAGTGGCAGCCTCGATCAATTTGTTGTTTGGTTCAATATCTAGCAGGGAAGGCAAGTTACCCAAGTGCTTTTTCACATGCTTCTTGTCACTTGAGGAAAGATCTTCCTACTACTCTAAAAACAATGGAGGGATATTGCTAACCATACTGAATTGAGGGACCTCTTGCCTCATTTTCTGCAAAACAAAAGGGTTAGGCGTTACCGCTACCAAATTTGACTATTTGTACATTTATGATCAGCATATCGACATTTAGTCTTCAAAATTAATACACAGAATGTGATTGCATCCATTGGGATTATGGAAAACCTGATGGATTTTGGATAAGGCTTATCTTAAAGGATCATTATGTGGACAACATAACTGACCTGACTAAGGTTTCTATGGGGTTTTAGACTGGTACCCTCAAGCTAACAACTTGAGGGGGAAGGCACGGAATCATCGACTGCACCACTGATCAACTAGTTTTACCGCAAATAAGCCTTTCCGAATTTAAGGGTAGTAAATAGGAAGAGTTCAACCACTCATTAAAGCGTTGCTATGGGATCTGAGAAGCACGAGTGGAATATGATGTGGAGCATGATTTATGCACCATTTAATAACATGTAGGCATGTATTTTCACGTAGAAAAGAATAAATACAACATTTAAATAATTTAAAAGACAGTTACAGAAAAAGGAAAACAAAGAGACAAGTCAGTTTTCAAGGTAATAAAGAAATCATAAGTGCTTAAAAGAAACATACAATTAAATTCAGATAAGGGAGAAGGGTACAAGATGAAGCATGCTTGGGCTAATTTATAAACAAACAAGTTCGTTATGGTAAGAGCCTAAAAAATATCCCCAGCAGAGTCGCCATGCTGTCGCGCCCCCTTTTTTCCCTCCTTGCGGAGAGAGGTCCAGGTTTCGATATTCCATGGGGTGCAATGACTCATTTCCTTTTGGGAATTGAGTATTTGAAGAGTTTTCACCTAACGGATTATGGTGCGTTAGGGCACCTAGAGTGATTAACTCTTGGGTTGGTCTGCATTACGAGAGATTAGGGTAATGACTCGAGATAACCTAGATGGGAAGGTGTTAGGCACCCCTCTTGGTCCACAACTGTGGGTCCCGACCGAACTTATATTTACAAATTAGTCCATACAAATAGTTGAATCAAATAAGTACAACACGTTTGAACAAGTTAAGTAGTGAAATAAAGGTTGAACAAATTATAAAGAAAACAAAGTTTTAATAAAAAAAGAAGGTTTGGGGTAAGGAGGGGTCCTAAGTTGTTTATCCTATAGGATCACCCCACGCAATGTCTGGTAAACACTCCTCAACGAAGGGCTACATGTGACATTAACGTGTAGTCATCATATCCCCATATCTACCCTTCCCGTCCCCTTATTGGTCATGCAAAGTTAGTGTTGGTCACTGATTCCTATTGCGTGCTACTACCCATCCCTTTTTAATTGTCCCAGAGGGAGTTAGGAACTCTACCTATTGGCAGTTCTAGACATACACCTAAGGTTTTAAAGGCAAAAATCTAAGGCGACAATCAAAGAAAAGCATGTAGGACTTTCACATAAATGGAGCAATTAAAGTCTCATAGTTTCCTCCGCAAACAGGCATACATGCAGCACGACTCAACCACAAGTAAGGTCATTAGGGATCAAAGTCCTAAAGAAGGATTTTTAAGTGATTATGCACAAAGAAACCACTTTCAAATGTAGAAGTCACAACCTATTAGTTGCCTAGAATCTCTTTTAAAACCCATTAGAATTCAAAAACGTTGAGTGACAGAAACAACTTCAGAGAAGTGAAAGTTTTTGAAAATGCCCTAAGGCTTGCCTATATGCAGAACTGATATTTATGTTAATGCAAAAATAAACAAGTTTTGAAATAGTCCCTTTTAAACCTATAGGCAGGATATCTAATGAGATTACAGCCCTTTTGAAAGGACTAATTTTGAAAAAAAGTTATCGCTTAATAAGGCCAGTTTTAAGAGGTAGACTAGGCGAGGTACAATTGATCTATTGGGCTAATTAGAATTATCAGACAGAATTGCGAATTAGATCCTTATAGACATGATATCTAGGTGTATTACTGTTTTTAGTCAATTTGCAGTAACATATAAAAGACTTGCTAATCGGAATTATATCTTATAAGCATGATATCTATACTTGAGTTGATTTAAAACATGATGGCTTGGAACCTAGAAACATGGTTTCTAATCATGACAAACGCATGATTTAGGAACATGGTTTGTATCTGATGCAAATGAAATTAAAAGTGAAGTCCTTATAGGCATGATTTCAATTATGAAATTAAAAGCAATCAGATTCAACATGAATAAAACCATATAGATATGTTTTCTATTATGCAAAAACAATCAGATTCAACAGGAATAAAACCCTATAGGCATGTTTTCTATCGAGTGAAGCAGGAAAACTTGAAAATAAATCCTAAAAGCAGGATTTCTACCCAATTTACCCCACAAAGTATACATCTACCCACCCTTTCACTAAATACCCCAAATATCTGTTTACAAATTATTACAGGCCAACAAATGAATTACATAAGTGAAATAGAAAATTAAGAAGCTATTCTATAGAGAGCCTGTAATCAGGCCACAGTTACCCAAAGCCTCCAATGGTCTTTCAAGCCTCATTTCAGTACCATATAAGGGGGAAAGAAGAATCAGTGCATGATTAAATAAGAAAAGGAGCTAGAGTTCATTAGGTATAAAGTAGTCAATTAGGACAGAATTCAGAAGGACCCAATTAAGGAAAGACTAAGTAAAACAAAGTACAATAGTAAATAAGGTAATGCAATCAGTTAATTCAAACAGACGAGTAGAATTCTAGGACTTTGAAGGAAAATCTTTCAATTACCAAAAGTTAAGGAAAATCATAATCAATCATGGGGAGTCATGATTCTGCATACCTCAACATATAAATATAGACGATTGAACAGAAGTAGCAAACAAATAAGGTTGATTATATAGGCAGAAAGATACATAAGATGAGCAAACACAACCATGTAGAGGTGATGTAAGTAGGCTAGAGATTCAACAGAACATATTCGAAGCATGATGACCACAAGAGATTAACAAGAACCAGGTAAACAGGCTAACACCCAGAAACAAAGTAAAGGAAAGTCATACTAACACACAGAACCAAAGTGGAGAACATCATGCTAACACACAGAAGCAGAGTAAACAAAATCAAGCTAACACACAGAGACAAGTAAAGAAAATCAGGCTAACACACAGAAATAAGTAAAGAAAATCATGCTACCTCACAGAACAAGTAAAGAAAATCTTTAAGGAATTAGGGATTTTTAACAGAGTTGAGTTAAAAAGAAGTAAGAACTTAGAATCGGTCGAGATAAACATGGAAAAAGGTTTATCATAAAAAAATCAGTCGAAACAGGTATAGAAAGAACTCCGAAACCCTAGTTTTTCAAATGGAGTAAAAATGGTTTAGAGTAGAAGATCTTTCAAAAGAAAGCTCGAGAATCAGAAAATCATAGAAGGAAATAGGCTTAAATCATAAAAATAACATAGATCTGAGAGATTCAGAAGAGAGTTAGGGTTTCAAAAAGAAACCCAAGTAAAAATCAAAAGAACCTATTGAAACTTCAGCGATCGTGACATATAAGGTGTGATTTTGCCTAAAATCACACCTGAGAACCCATAAGTAACAGAAACAAAAACCCTTGGTTTCGTGCAAGTGGGGACGCAAGGATTAGCCTTATGCAAGTGTGGAGGCAAGGATTAGCCTTATACAAGTATGGAGTCAGGGCTTAGACTCATACAGAGAGAAGGCAAATATGGAGGTAGAGCTTAACCTCATGCAAGATGCCGGACATGGCTTAGTCCCATGCAAATGGAAGGCAGATCTTAGCCTTGTGCAAATATGGAGGCAGGGCTTAGCCTCATGCAAAATGCGGGACATGGCTTAGTCCCATGCAAATATGGAGTCAAGGATTAGACTCATGAAAATATGGAGTCAGGGCTTAGACTCATGCAAATATGGAGACAGAGCTTAGTCTCATGCAAAAAGAATGCAAATATGGAGATAGAGCTTAACCTCATGCAAGATGCGGGATAGGGCTTAATCCTATTCAAATATGGAGTCATGGATTAGACTCATGCAAATATGGAGTCAAGGCTTAGACTCATGCAAATATGGAGTCAAGGATTAGACTCATGCAAAGAGAAAATAGCAGATAAGGGTAGAGTATCTTAGCTAGGATAGGTTCAACGTCTAACGACCGGATGGATGGTGAATCCGAAAGCTATCTCCCAGATGTGCCTTCGCTCAAAGAAAAATTGTAAGTTTCATGAGGGGAGGTTGGTTCTTACTTTGCCTGTCGGCCTTGCTCTGATCTGCTCTGGAAGCCCCCTTTGATTTCCCCTAGATAGCACCTGACTGTTATAAAAATAGAATTTTCAGAAAATATGCATTTATTGATAGAATAAAGTTGTTTTGGAAGTGTATTGATATATAAAATAGTTTTTATGAACTAGCGACTGTGACACATTTCAGAGACATTGCAACTTTCTTATGTTGGAATATTGAGGGTCCTCCTCAAAATTTTGCCCCAGTTTTGTAGACGATTTAACTATTTGCGGATGGCGGACCTTGCTGAATCTTTTTCAGAATTTTGAGAATCTCAAAATTTTGCCCCAGTTTTGGCTGATTACTGACTTCCTGACGTGCATTGGCACTGGCTGGACTTGCTCCGGAATTTTGAGAACCCCCCTCAAATTCTGCCCTAGTTTTTGATTCTGGGGAAAATGAAAATTTTATCATTATATGACCGAACCCATAAGGTTGCCTACGTATCCCCTTTTAAATGGGAATCAGGTCAAGCATAGTTCAATTGCATCAGGAAAGAAAATGTGAAGTAATCTAGGCATAGTATCTCTTGACTGTGTCTGAATTAATTGGTTTTAGCCAGATCTCTCCATCCATCTCTGCAAGTTTGAGGCTCCTCCTGTTAGCACTCTATGAACCACATACGAACCTTGCCAGTTGGGAGAGAATTTCCCTTTGGCTTCATCTTGGTGTGGGAAAATCTTCTTCAATACAAGCTGTCCTGGTGCGAGCTACCTTGGCTTGGCCCTTTTGTTGAAAGCTCTGGACATTCTGTTCTGATATATTTGACCGTGGCACACTGCGTTTATTCTTTTTCCATCGATAAGGGCCAACTGTTCAAAGCGGCTTTTTACCCACTTCGCATCGCAGAGTTTAGCTTCTTATATGACTCTTAAAGAAGGAATCTCTACCTCGATCGGGATGACAGCCTTGGTACCATAAACCAACATGTAGGGGGTTGCCCCGATTGACGTACGAACTGTGGTGCGGTACCCTAACAGAGAAAAGGGTAACTTTTCATGCCACTACTTGTGATTCTCTACCATTTTCCTTAGTATCTTTTTAATGTTTTTGTTGGCGGCTTCCCCGACTCAATTCATCTGAGGTCTGTAGGCGGTGGAATTCCTGTGATTGATTTTGAAGGTTTCACATATAGCTTTTATCAGGTCTCTGTTGAGGTTGGCGGCGTTGTCATTGATAATAGACTCAGGGACCCCGCATCAGCAGACGATATGATCCTTGAAAAAATCTGCGACGACCTTCTTGGTTACAACTTTGTAAAATGCAGCTTCAACCCATTTTGTGAAGTAATCAATGGCGACCATTCCCCAGGCAGCAAATGGACAAGGTGAGCTTGTTGCATTGAGCTTGTTTAGTGGCACTTTTATCATGTCGGCATGCACTTGAAATTGAAAGCATTTGCGGACATACTGAATACAATCCGTCTCCATGGTCATCAAAAAATAACCTGCCCTGAGTATCTTCTTGGCCAGAACGAAACCATTCATGTGCGGGACACATGTCCCAGCATGCACATCCTCAAGTATCTTAGAGGCTTCCTTTGCGTCAACATACCTTAACAAACCCAGATCTGGGGTTCTTCTGTACAAGTTGCCTCCACTGTGGAAGAAGTGACTTGACAATCTCCGGAGCGTGCGTTTCTAAATGTGATTTGCATGCTCTGGATATTCTCCTTTTGATTGGTATTCCTTGATGTCATGGAACCCATGCTTTCCATCTGCTTCTTCCTCGACATGAGCACAATATACTGGCTAATTATGAATCCTCACCGGGATGGGATCAACATAGCTTATCTGGATGCTGTATCATTGACAACAAAGTGGTTAATGCGTTGGCGAACTCATTCTGAATTCTGGGCATATGTCAGAATCTATCTTTGTGAACCTCCTTTTCAATTCCTGCACATGGTGCAGATATGGAGATATTTTGGAATTCTTGGTAGCCCATTCTCTTTGCACCTGGTGCACAAGCAAATCTAAATCGCCGATCACCAACAACTCCTGAATGTTCATGTCGACTGCCATGTTGAGCCCTAATATATAGGCCTCGTATTCTGCCATATTGTTGATGCAGGAAAATCTGATTTTAGAAGATACGGGATAATGTTGACCCATTTCTAACACAAAAATTGCTCCAATGCCTACTCCTTTGAAATTTGCGGCCCCGTCAAAGAACATCCTCCAACCGTCATACGCTTCAGTAATGTCTTCTCCTACCAATGATACTTCTTCATCAAGAAAATACATTTTCATGGGTTCGTATTCTCCTCCCACCAGATTTTCAGTGAGGTGATCTATCAATGCTTGTCCCTTGACTGCCTTTTGAGTTACATAGATGATGTCGAACTCACTCAGTAGTATCTACCATTTAGCCAACTTCCCAGTAGGCATGGGCTTCTAAAATATGTACTTCAGAGGATCCATCCTGGATATGAGGTATGTAGTGTAGGCACAAAAATAATGCCTCAACTTCTTAGTTGTCCAGGTTAGAGCACATCATGTGCGTTCAAGTAGAGAATACCGGGCTTCTTAAGGTGTGAATTTCTTACTCAGGTAATATATATGGCTTTCTCCTTTCTTCCTGTCTCATCATGCTATCCCAAGATACATCCAAAGGCTCCATCTAATACGGATAGATAAAGCAGCAAAGGTCGTCCTGGTTCTGGCAGGACCAGAACTAGCGGTGTGGACAGGTATTCCTTGATCTTGTCAAAAGCGTTCTAACAATCTTTGGTCCAACTTGTCTCGGCATCTTTCCTCAGCATCTTGAAGATGGGTTCACATATTACTGTGGACTGTGCTATGAATCGGCTGATGTAGTTGAGCCGTCCCCAAGAAGCTCATCATGTCCTTCTTGCTTTTGGGTGGTGGTAACTCTTGAATAGCTTTGACTTTAGTCGGATCCAGTTCGATCCCTTGGCGACTGACAATGAATCCCAATACCTTTCCTGCAGGAACCCCGAATGCACACTTTGTGGGGGTTGAACTTCAAATTGTACCTCCTGAGCCTGTCGAAGAATTTCCTCATGTTTGCTATGTGATCTGCGACTCTCTTGGATTTGATGATAACATCGTCCACATATACCTCTATTTCATTGTGTATCATATCATAAAATATGGTTGTCATGGCCCTCATGTAAGTGGCCCCTATGTTCTTTAGACCGAATGGCATTACCTTTTAACAGTATACACCCCAAGGCGTAATAAAAGCTGTCTTCTTGGCATCTTCTTCATCCATCCAAATCTGGTGATAACCTGCGAAGCAATCTACAAAGGATTGACGTTCATATTTGGCACAGTTATCGATGGGACTTGCTCTATTTAAATCTCAATAATCAACACACACTCGGACCTTCCCGTCTTTCTTTGGAACTGGTACAATGTTAGCTAACCATGTTGATATTCAACCACCCTGAAAACTTTGGCTTTGATCTGATTGGTGACTTCTCCTTGATTTTCATACTTATGTCTGGATTGAATTTTCTGAGTTTCTGCTTGACTGATGGACATATGGGATTGGTGGGCAACTTTTGAGCTACTATAGATGTGCTCAAACCGGTCATATCTCCATACGACCATGCAAAGATTTCCTCATATTCCTTTAGAAAATAGACGTACTCTTCCTTATCTATTGGTGACAAGTGAATGCTGATGCAGGTCTCATTGATGGTCTCGGCATCTCCCAAATCTACTGTTTCTGTTTCGTCCAAGTTGGATTTAGGCTTGTTCTCAAAATTCTCGACTTCTCTAACAATTTCCTCTGGTATCTCATCTTCTTCCACTGAGTCACTATTCTCATATTATGTTGCCTCATTACATGTCACGGTCAATAGTTCATCAGGAAAAGTAATAATAACACTGTAGAAGGAAAAGGTATAAAAATAGTAATGAATAATGATAAAGGATAAATACGTTTGATTAGAACTGAAAAAATTGTTCAAACAAAGCTTGGCTCGGAGGATCGAGCATTTATTTGAAACAAAGAAAACTTAAAACAAAATTGCTAAAAAATTTAAATGCCTAGAACAGTTATAAATTCTGCCAAGCTACCCAGGGACTCGGCGGGCTTGGGATAGTGTGGTGGTCCAGTTTCTGAGGACAACTCCCTTTGCCACGGTCTGAATGGGGAGGCCTTCTTCCTCTTCCTCCTCAATTATGGCACTGCAGTCCATATCCTCATGTTCCAAGAACAGATCCTTTAGCCTAACAAGTGCTTCTTCTTCAGTAGTTCCCCATATTGTGCCTGCCTGATGGAAAGTTTGTTCCAAACGGGGTATCAGTTGCTCAAGAGGGTAATATGGTCCACGCCATGGAGGCGACCATTCCCTGTACTCCTGCCATGTATACTGGTATCCGAACCCAAAAGTGGTACCATGATTTTTCAGCCGTATTGGCTTGGTGATACCTTGGAGGTTCTTTCCTAACCTTTGTTGGGTTCATATCCGGACCATGCTAGTATGCTTTCTATTTTGTTACTCAACCACTTATCCTTCTTGACAGCATTGACCGTTCAATGTGATGATAGGTTTCCCCTCCTAGCCTTCTTCTATGTCCAGTGGCTGGAATGGTTTGACTGTGTAGATGGGATTACTCTCGTCTCCATGAATGATTACCTCCGCGGTTCCATTCAAATTTCATGACTTGGTGTAGTGTGGATGGCACGACTCAAGCAGTATGGATCCATGGGCGGCCCAACAATAGATTATATGAGGCGGGTATGTCAAGCATTGGAATTCAACGTCGAACCAAGTTGGTCCCATCTGCAAGAAAAGGTTGATGTCCCCGATCGTGGCCCTTTGGGACCCATCAAAAGATTTCACATTCATGCTTCCGGTTCGTATTTCATGGGAACCTTTGTCTAACCTTTTCAGGGTATCCAATAGACAAATATTCAGATTAAAACCTCCATCATTAGGACCCTGGTAATGAACTTGTCTTCAAATTGTACCGTAATGTGCAATGCTCGATTATGATTCAATTCTTCGGGTGGTAGCTCATCTTCGTGGAAGATAATCTTATGGCTCTCCAGCACCTGTCCGACCATGTTGGCCATTTCTCTCCCATTGTATTATTGGGTACATAAGCCTCGCTCAATACTTTCATTAGGGTGTTCTTGTGTGCCTCTGAATTTTGTAGCAGTGACACGATAAATATCTGAGTAGGGACTTTGTTCAGATGATCAACAACAGAATACTCTTTCGCCTCTACTTTCCTCCACAAGTCATCCGGTCCGGTCTCAATAACAGGCTGTCTAGCAGTGGCATCCTTACTTGAACCTCCCAGGTGTTCAGGTGTGTAGACTCTTCCAGTTCTAGTCATCCCTTGTGCTGCATCAGATTCCTTTACCTTAGTCTTTCCTTTTCGCCGAGCCTCGGCGATATAATACCAGGGTATTGCCTTTGAGTTGAATGGGGGTGTGGTTGACACCGTCACAGTAAAAGGTGTGACCACTTCTACTTCAAATGGAGTGAGGGTGGCTGCGGGTAGAGCCACTTCCACCTTGAATAGAACTGATGTAGTTACCTCAACGTTAATAAGTGCCGGAGTCTGAATCACGATAGTAGTAAGTGTAACTGCAACCTTAAAGTCATCACCTTCTCAGATAAGTCCGATTGACCCCTCAGGGTCCCATTCCTCATTTGTTTCTATAACATGTATACCATCACCTCTGTGATCAGGGAGGGGATTGTTGTGGATATTGGGTGCGGCTTCCTTCTCTTGGATGACCTTGTTATCAATGAGTGTCTGGATCTTATCCTTCAATGTTCGGCACTCAACAGTGGTATGCCCTTTCATACCGGAGTGGTATGCACAGGTTTTGTTCGGATTGACCCATTGAGATGAATAAGAGTGACGTAACCTGCGGACTTTAATCTTTCATACAATTGGTCGACGGGCTCAACAATGGCGGTGTATTGTCTGGGTGGCTTGCGATCGAAATTGGGTATTGGTATTGGATAATTTTAGCGATTTGGTGGTGATTGGTAGTGGGATGGTTGGGAATTATAGGTGTGATGGATAGTGGCTGCCTGAATATCTAGGAGATGTGGTTTGATTTGTAGGTGGTGATGCTTGGTATGTGGGTGGAGATGCTTGGTATGTAGATGGAGGTGCTTGGTATGTCGGTGGAGGTGTTTGGTATACGGGTAGGGGTGTTTGTTAGGCGAGTGGAGTTTTTGGGCCTTGGGCCACCATTACTGCCCCAACCTCTCTTTTCTTCGAAATGCTTCCTGATTGGAGTGCCTTGTTCGTAGCTTGTAGTGCCTCGAAATTTGTTACCATTCCGCTCTTGATTCCCTCCTCTATCCTTTCCCCGAGTTTGATGATATTAGAGAATTTGTGATTTTCGATAACCATCAACCTTTCATAATATTGCGGATCTTGTGCTCTGACGAAGAACTTATACATCTGATCTTCATCCAAAGCGGGCCTAACCTTGGCGGCTTCCGACCTCCAATGAGTAGCATATTTGCAGAAGGTCTGAGTAGGTTTCTTTTTGAGATTCTGAATGTAGAAAATATCAGGTGCATTTTCTGTGTTGAACCTGAATCGGTCCATAAAATCAGACGCCATGCTCAACCAACTGGACCATTTCTTGGGGTTCTAGCTAATATACTAAGACAATGCATCCCCAGTAAGATTCCTCATAAAGAGCTTCATTCGAATCTTTTCATCTTTTCCAATCCCCATAAGTTTGTCACAATAAGTCCTAAGTGAAACCTGAGATCACCTGTACCATTGAACATTTCAAACTTGGGAGGTTTGTACCCCTCTAGCAATTCCACATCGGGCTGTATGCATAGATCTTCATAATTCAAACCTTCTATTCCCCTATTACCTTCAACACCTTGAACTCGGCTTGTTAACTTCTTGAATTCTTCGACCATGTTCTTAATGAGCAAGTCCTTTTAGGAAGGTTCCGATGCACAGGAGATTGGTTGGGTGGAATGTGGTATAGTTTCCACGTATATAGGGTTGCTCTGATGGGTGCCTAGAACCTGGATATAGTGATGGTCATTGGTGGAGTTTTGTGGATCGGGAATGAGTGGTGGTGTATTTTGAGGAGTGTGGTAAGTGGTGTTTGGTGGGTAAGGGATTGGTTGATGCTATTGTGGTGGAGTTGGTATCGGCAATGGATTGATACTTTATGTTGGAGTTGCGTATTGGTTCGGTATGGTAGGATTTTGCGGCTGTTAGTTTTGTGTGTTTTGAGGAGGTGTTGGGTTCTTTGCGATATGTTGGTGGATATCAGGGACATTGAGGGTGAGTGACAAGTTTGCCAAATTGTGGACCTGCTCAAGTTCTCCTTGTAGTTCTAGTATCTTTTGTTCAAGCCTCAAAACCAGGTCATTCAGGGCCGGAGTACTACGGCTATCGGAAGTCTCTGCGTTCTCAATGTTTTCCTTTCGAATTCCACCTAAGTCATCCATCTTTGATTTTTCTCTACCTTTTGTGTTGCTTGGAGGAGGAGGAGGTGGAGGGCCTCTGGATCTGATATGATATGCTGATGAGGCCAGTATGGATGAACCAACCTATGGGGATGGGAATAATAATAATAAAAATAAACAAACAAAAGGTAACAAGTTAGTGGGGACTCTGAAATATTTGCAGTATTTAAACACATAGTGCGAGATATAAACTCGTATCCTAATTTGGGAACCTCATTGTGCCCGAGGTAGGCCTAGCAACAAATAAATTTGTAGAACTTCAAATGCCAATAAATGTTTTATTTCATAACATAAAAGTAGACGAATCCAAAAAGATGCTAATATAATGAAAAAAGACAAGTCACTACTGGCACCTAGCCTCATTACATTTAAGAAAAGCAAGTAAATCTAATCTATTTGATCCTAGAAGGACCTTCCCCAGATTCGATCTTGCGGACTCCATCAAATAGATATCCCAACTCGCGCAGTCCAAGTAGTAAGTAAACTCGGGCCAGATGTCCTCTCTCGGCTCTTTCAGCATTCTAATAGTTTTCGATCCTTTTTATGACTTTGCCCTCAAGCTCCACTATTCCTCGCTCCAGGTATTCCAGCTTCTTGTTGGAAATGACTACCATATCTTTCCATTCCTCGATCAACCTCACGTTCCTCTCATGTATCTCCCGTTGCTCATTCTCAGAGTCGTGGACTCTCTTGCACAACCTGTTGTATTTGACTTGGGCTTCGGCTTCCTTGTCTATGATTATTTTCCCTCGACCAGTCCCCGGTGTCACCGTTCCTTTCAGATTGTCTTCCAACCATGTAGGGTAGAGAGGCTCGCACCCCGCGTGATATCTGTCTGGCTCAATAGTGCTTTTCTCCACAATGATTTTGTAGTGCCACATGAGTTGAGCTTGACACTTGTAAGGTATGCCATCTTCTTGGAAATATGCCCTAAAATGACTTATTTTGACGACCCTTGGTACAACCTACTTTCTACCTACTTGCCTCATAACTCGTATAGGTACATATGGATATATCCCTCTTAACCCGATCAACACCAAGTGCGGAGCATCCCTGGACCTGATAATGAACTCGTCCGTTGGAAACCATTCAACCATCCACTGCACCTGTTCCTCGGTCAGATTGTCAAAGAACTCTACCCATTCACTAGCACTTTCTGGCTGAACAAATCTGTCCGGAATATAGGTCATCTGCTTAGGGTGATGGAAAGCAATGTGTTCGTTCCAAGCCCTTCGCGGAAATTCTTGGCGACAATGACCCTTTTGGAGATGCTCCAACAACCATAACTGCAACAATAAGTTGCAACCTTCGAAATGCTTGACCCCTCTCTGATAGCGCTCCAAGACCATGTAGATATCCGCTATGATCATGGGGACTATGGTGTATGTCTGTCCATTAATCCCCTCCATCAGAGTTTTGGCGACCATGGCAAACCTAGTGTGGATTCTTCCCTTTTTCATGGGGAACACTATCATCCCTAGAAAGTACAAAATGAACATGAACACTCTGCGGTGGATGTGACCCAGTAAAGTAAGGGCGATCTCATCATGATAAGTGCGGAAAGACTTGCTATGGCCATAGCTCTCGTAGAGATATTCGAAAGGTATGTAGGAGTCCTTCAGTCACACTAGGTCAACATTCTTTTTTAGCCCCATCATCTTCAAAAATCCCCTGCCTGTACGGTTTTCAGGCACCAAAAGCCCAGGACGTCCCAAGTCAACCCTGCAAGTCCTCCTATTTCCTCTAGGAGCGCTGTCATTTCTATGTCACCGAAACGGAACATAGCTCTTTCACTATCCCAGAATAAAGTGGCAGCCTCGATCAATTTGTTGTTTGGTTCAATATCTAGTAGGGAAGTCAAGTTACCCAGGTGCTTTTTCTCATGCTTCTTGTCACTTAAGGAAAGATCTTCCTACCACTCTAGCAACAATGGAGGTATATTGCTAACCATACCAAATCTGGGGACCTATGCCTCATTTTCTGCAAAACAAAAGAGTTAGGCCTTACCCCCACCAGACTCGACTATTTGTACATTTATGATCAGCATATCGGCATTTAGTCCTCCAAATTAATGCACAGAACGTGATTGGTACGTTGGGATTATGGAAAACCTGATGGACTTTGGATAAAACTTATCGTAAAGGATCATTATGTGGACAACATAACTGACCCGACTAAGTTTAACCATGATGGATGCACAATTTAAATAGAGTAAGGTTTCTATTGGGTTTTAGACTGGTACTCTCAAGCAGACAACTTGAGGGGAAAGGCACGGAACCGTCGACTGCACCGCTGATCGACTGGTTTTACCTCAAATAAGCCTTTCCGAATTTAAGGGTAATAAATAGGAAGAGTTCAACCACTCATTAAAGCATTGCTATGGGATCTGAGATGCACGAGTGGAATGATGTGGAGCATGATTTATGTAGCATTTAATAACATGTAGGCAAGTATTTTCACGTAGGAAAGAATAAATACAACATTAAAATAATTTAAAAGATAGTTACAGAAAAAGGAAAACAAAGAGACAAGTCAGTTTTCAAGGTAATAAAGAAATCATAAGTGCTTAAAAGAAACATAAAATTAAATTTAGATAAGGGAGAAGGGTACGTGATGAAGCATTCTTGGCCTAATTCATAAATAGACAAGTTCGTTATGGTAAGAGCCTAAAACAATATCCCCAACAGAGTCGCCATGCTATCGTGCCCCCTTTTTTCCTGCCTCGCGGAGAGAGGTCCGAGTTTTGACATTCCATGGGGTGCAATGACTCATTTCCTTTTAGGAATTGGGTGTTTGAAGAGTTTCCACCTAACGGATTATGGTGCGTTAGGGAACCTAGAGTAACTCTTGGGTTGGTCTGCATTACCAGAGATTAGGGTAAGGGCTCGAGATAACCTAGAGGGGAAGGTGTTAGGCACCCCTCTTGGTCCCGACCAAACTTATTTACAAATTTGTCCATACAAATAATTAAATCAAATAAGTACATCACGTTTGAACAAGTCAAGTAGTGAAATAAAGGTTGAACAAATTATAAAGAAAACGAAGTTTTAAAAAAAGGAGAAGGTTTGGGGTAAGGAGGGGTCCTAGGTTGTTTATCCTATAGGATCATCCTACGCAATGTCCAGTAAACACTCCTCAACGAAGGGCTACATGTGACATTAATGTGTAGTCATCATATCCCACATCTACCCTTCCCGTCCCCTTATTGGTCATGCAAAGTGAGTGTTGGTCACTAATTCCTATTGCGTGCTGCTACACGTCCCTTCTTAATAGTCCTGGAGGGAGTTAGGACCTCTACCTAAAGGCAGTTCTAGACAAACCCCTAAGGTTTTAAAGGCAAAATCTAAAGTGAACGTCAAACAAAAGCATTTAGGACTTTCACATAAATGGAGCAATTAAAGGCTCATAGTTTATTCCGCAAACAGGCATACATGTAGTACAACTCAACTACAAGTAAGGTCTTTAGTCATCAAAGTCATAAAGCAGGATTTTAAGGGATCTCTTTTAAAACCCATTAGAATTCAAAAACTTTGAGCGACGGAAACAGCTTCAGAGAAGTGCAAGTTTTGAAAATGCCCTAAGGCTTGCCTATATGCAGGACTGATATTTAGGTTAATGCAGAAACAAAAAACTTTTGAAATAGTCCCTTTTAAACCTATAGGCAGGATATCTAATGAGATTACATCAGTTTTGAAAGGACTAATTTTAGAAAATTTTATCGCTTAATAAGGCCAGTTTTGAGAAGTAGACTAAGCGAGGTACAATTGATCTATTAGGCTATGTAGAATTACCAGACAGAATTGCAAATTAGATCCTTATAGAAATGATATCTAGGCGTATTACTATTTTTAGTCAATTTTCAGTAACATATGAAAGACTTGCTAAATCGGAATTATATCCTATAGGCATGATATATATACTTGAGTTGATTTAAAACATGATGGCTTGGAACCTAGAAACATGGTTTCTAATCATGACAAACACAGGATTTGGGAACATGGTTTGTATCTGATGGAAGTGACATTAAAAGTGAAGTCCTTATAGGCATGATTTCTATTATGAAATTAAAATCAATCCGATTCAACAGGAATAAAAGCATATAGGCATGTTTTCTATTATGCAAAAGCAATCAAATTCAATAGGAATAAAACCCTATAGGCATGTTTTCTATCGAGTGAAGCAGACAGATTTGAAAAATAAATCCTAAAAGCAGGATTTCTACCCAGGTTACCCCACAAAGTATACATCTACCCACCCTTTCACTAAATACCCCAAATATTTGTTTACAAATTTTTACAGGCCAACAAATGAATTACATAAGTGAAATAGAAAATTAAGTAGCTATTCTATAGAGAGCCTGCGATCAGGCCACAGTTAGCGAAAGACTCCAATGGTCCTCCAAGCCTCATTTCCGTAGACAAATCAGAGTCTAGGTGCATCAAAATTCCCTAAGGGTCTCAAGGGCCCCGGGCAATGCTTACACCTAGACTTAATAGCCAAGCATTGAACCAGTGCAGTGTGGAAAACGAGCCTTAATATGCCAGTGTTCCAAGGGTTCTCAAGAGGATCCCAAGGCAGTATACATACTAGAGGGGGAAGAACTTATTAACTAGGACTAGAGTGAAAGTGCAGGACACTTGTTTGAAAGAAGTTTATTAAAGACTAGACTAAAAAGTCTATTTTGAAAGCAATTAGTAACAGATATTGTTAAAAAGAAGTTGGCTTAGTAAACAGAGTTTGAACATCTCAGGATAGTACCACATACAGTAAGTAAATGAATTCAGTAATCATACAGAGGTTAAGGGGTTCGGGGATACACAGACATTGACTGCAGACACACGACCCCAGCAGGAGTATTAGGATTGGTATGGACATGCTCAGAGATAGTTTGATACTAGCATAATCACAAACCAGTTATAAACACATAGAGGGGAACATGGATTTGGGATTCACAAAGTGGTAAGAGCACAGTAGGTAAAAGAATACAATTGTCCAGGCATGCTTGAATCACACAAGGGAATATATGAATTTAAAAGGAGGTGAGTCATACTAGCATTCTTAGCTACAAATTTTACAACAAAACCACAAGTAAAAACAGGCTAAAAACAAAAAAAATTGAAACAAGAAGAGAAACATGTTGTTGTTGAGACTTTAAATTAAACTAGGACATACCAGTGAAGATAGAAGTAAACAGAATGAAAGAACCAAAGAATACAGATGATTAGCCTTGGCTTGCAGCCGGCTAATAGTAGTAGAATAACAAAGAGATTTTAAGTAAGAGAGGGGTTTTTGGAAGCCAAGCATGTGTGTCTGTGTTTGTGAAAGACTCAGAGTATTTATAGATGAAAGTAGGCAGTGAAATAAGGTAAAAATCATAGTAGTATGCTAAGTTAAGAACTTGGAATCAATCAGTTAGAGAATCAAGGAAGTACTTCCTTGAGTTAAGGGAGTTAAGATCAAAAGGGAAGATTCAGTACCATATAAGGGGGAAAGAGGAATTAGTGCATGATTAAATAAGAAAAGGAGCCAGAGTTCATTAGGTATAAAGTAGTCAATTAGGACCAAATTCAGAAGGACCCAATTAAGGAAAGACTAAGTAAAACAAAGTACCATAGTAAATAAGGTAATGCAATTAGTTAATTTAAACAGACAAATAGAATTCTAGGACTTTGAAGGAAAATCTTTCAATTACCAAAAGTTAAGGAAAATCAGAATCAATCATGGGGAGTCATGATTCTTCATACCTCAACATATAAATAGAGACGATTGGACAGAAGTAGCAAAGAAATAAGGTTGATTATATAGGCAGAAAGAAATAAAATATGAGCAAACATAGCCATGTAGAGGTGATGTAAGTAGGCTAGAGATTCAGCGGAACATAGTCGAAGCATGGTGACCACAAGAGATTAACAAGAATCAGGTAAACAGGCTAACACATAGAAACGAAGTAAAGGAAAGTCATGCTAACACACTAAACCAAAGTGGATTACATCATGCTAACACACAGAAGCAGAGTAAAGAAAATCAAGATAACACACAGAGACAAGTAAAGAAAATTAGGCTAACACACAGAAACAAGTAAAGAAAATCATGCTAACTCATAGAAATAAGTAAAGAAAAGCTTTAAGAAATTAGTGCTTTTTAACAGAGTTGAGTTAAAAAGCAGTAAGAACTTAGAATCGGTCAAGATTAAAACGGAAACAGGTATAATCATAAAGAAATCAGTCGAAACAGGTATAGAAAGAACTCTGAAAACCCTAGTTTTTCAAAGGGAGTAAAAATGGTTTAGAGTAGAAGATCTTTCAGAAGAAAGCCCAAGAATAAGCAAATTACAGAAGGAAATAGGCGTAAAGCATAAAAATAACATTGAAATGAGAGATTCAGAAGAGAGTTAGGGTTTCAAAAAGAAACCCAAGTAAAAATCAAAAGAACCTGTTGAAACTTCACCGATCGTGACATATAAGGTGTGATTTTGCCCAAAATCACACTGGAGAACCCATAAGTAAAAGAAACAGAAATCCTAGGTCCAAATCGATATGGCCCAGGATCCTTGAAGGCCTTAGAGATGATGAGCAGGGTGATGAGAGACCCATTGGAGGCTTGGGTTGAAAGGGATAGTCGCCGGAGATGACCGGAGATGGAGGGGAGTGGAGGAGTCTAAGGTTAGGTTTAAGAGAAGAGTGGAGATGAGAGAGAATCTGAAGGCGGCGTATTGGGGGAAATGAATTAGGTTTAGGGGTAGTTTGGAAATTTAAAAGGAAAGGAATTATTTGGACCATTGATCTGGGAGATCAACGGTCATGATTAAAACGAGTAGGTGGCTTCCGGGCTTGGGTACGGGTTAATAGGGTATGGGTCGGGCAATTTGGGCATGAAATTGGGTTGAAAGGGTCTAATTTTGGCTATAATTGAAAGCTAAATTTGGCTGTTATTTAAATAGCCAACTTTCCCCTATTCTAATTTATAAAAATAATAGGCAATTTCTGAAAAATAATTTAGGGTGCAAAAATGATTTAAAATACATAATTAACATTTTAAAAATATAAGTACCAATTTTATGCATATAAAATATAATTATACTTTAAAATGGCTAACATTGCAATAATATGCAATTTAGCTTTAAAAATACCAAATGTAATTGTAAAAATATATAAAAAATACATTAGCCATATTTTGGAAAAAATATAGAAACTAAATAGATGAATTATCAAAATAATAATTTTGGAAATAATTATTGGGGATTTTATGGATAAAAACGGAGAAAATAAACCAATTTAAACCCTTAAAAATTATGGAAAAAATAATAAAAAAACTTGGGTATGCTTATATATGAATATATATGCTATTTTGAAAGTATTTATGCATATTTAAAATATATAGGAAAAAATTGGGTATCAACAGCTTCCCCTCTTTACCCGGGAAGTATGAAAGAGTTTTCGGGTAAAGAAATGATGGTCAATTTGGATCGGACGGGATGTATTGAAAGACAGAGGTCGAGCTCCAGTTTTATAGGAATCAGTCCATGTGTAGTTCTGGATTCACCTGCGGAGTATGCCAATGAAATCATTGTAAGAACGGACACGAGATGTGAAAGCGGCTACAATGAGAATTTAAGGCTCGAGATGGTTGGAAAGAACTGGAGCGAGATCGCTCCTGCTAAGATAGCGGTTCCTTGTTGGTCAACTGCAGATAAATATGCTGTAAACGTGTTTGCAGAAATTTAAACATGAAGCAAATTCCCTTTGAACAATGAAGGTTGTCTTTGGACGGTTAAAGATGACGTCCTGGGCCATGAATTGTTTAATGAGGGATTCATAGGCCATGAAATGATATTCTTGAGCCATGAAAATGGTGCCTCCGAACCATGACGCCTTTGAATAATGATATGCAAATTTGAGAGATCCTCGGGCCATGGCATGGTGTCTTCAAGCTGTGAGGATGGTGCATTTAGACTATGATGCCCTTGGACACATTGGCGATGTTTCAGCCCATGATATGCAATAGTATGATGTAACAAGACATGGCTTAGTCTTGTGAAATGGAGGTTAAAGCTTAGCCCGATTGAAAAGCAATAGAGCAACATTGGTGCAGAGAGGGACAATGTTTAGTCTCGTGCAAGTGGGGAGGTAAGGATTAGCCTTATACAAATGGGGATGCAAGGATTAGCCTTATGCAGGTGTGGAGGCAAGGATTAGCTTTATGCAGGTATGGAGTCAGGGCTTAGACTCATGCAGAGAGAAGGCAAATATGAAGGTAGAGCTTAACCTCATGCAAGATGTGGGACATGGCTTAGTCCCATGCAAATGAAAGGCAGATCTTAGCCTTATGCAAATATGGAGGCAAGGCTTATCCTCATGCAAGATGCGGGGCAAGGCTTAGTCCTATGCAAATATGGAGTCAAGGATTAGACTCATGTAAATATGGAGTCAAGGCTTAGACTCATGCAAATAGGGAGTCAAAGATTAGACTCATGCAAAGAGAAAATAGCAGATAAGGGTAGAGTATATTAGCTAGGATAGGTTCAACGTCTAACGACCGGATGGATGGTGAATCCAAAAGCTATCGCCGAGATGTGCCTGCGCTAAAAGAAAAATTGTAAGTTTCATGAGGGGAGTTTGGTTCTTGCTTCGCCTACCAGCCTTGCTCTGCTCTGCTCTACTCTGCTCTAGAAGCCCCCTTCGAGTTCCCCTAGGTAGCACTTGACTGTTATAAAAATAGAATTTTCGAAAAATATGCACTCATTGATAGAATAAAGTTGTTTTGGAAGTGTATTGATATATTAAATAATTTTTATGAACTAGCGACTGTAGCACATTTCAAAGATATTGCAGCTTTCTTATGTTGGAATTTTGAGGGTCCTCCTCAAAATTCTACCCCAGCTTGGTAGATGATTTAACCCTTTGCCGATGGAGGACCTTGCTAAATCTTCTTCGGAATTTTGAGAATCCTTCTCAAAATTCTGCCCTAGTTTTGACTGATTGCTGACTTCCTAACATGCGTTGGCATTGGCTGGACTTACTCTAGAATTTTGAGGACCCCCCTCTAAATTCTACCCCAGTTTCTGATTCTGGGGAAAATGAAAATTTTATTATGATATGACCGAACTCATAAGGCTGCCTACGTATCCACTCTTAAATGGGAATCAAGTCAAGCGTAGTTCAATTACATCAAGAAAGAAAGTGTGAAGTAATCTAGGCATAGTATCTCCTGACTGTGTCTGAATTAATTGGTTTTGGCCAGATCTCTCCATCCATCTCTGCAAGTATGAGGGCTCCTCCTATTAGCATTCTATGAACATGGACCTTGCTAGTTGGGAGAGAATTTCCCTTTGGCTTCATCTTGGTGTGGGAAAATCTTCTCCAATACCTGCTGTCTTGGTGAGAAATGTCTTGGTTTGACCCTTTTGTTGAAATCTCTGGACATTCTAGTCTAATAAAGCTGATCGAGGCATACTGCGTTCATTCTTTTTCCATCGATAAGGGCCAACTGTTCATAGCGTCTTTTTACCCACTCCTTATCGCTAAGTTCAGCTTCCTGTATGACTCTAAAATAAGGAATCTCTACCTCGGCCGGGATGACAGTCTAGGTACCATAATCCAACATGTAGGGGGTTGCCCCGGTTGACGTACGAACTATGGTGCGGTACCCTAACAGAGCAAAGGGTAACTTTTCATGCCACTGCTTGTGATTCTCTACCATTTTCCTTACTATCTTCTTAATGTTTTTGTTGGCGGCTTCCACGGCTCCATTCATCTGAGGTCTATGGGCGGTGGAATTCTTGTGCTTGATTTTGAAGGTTTAACATATAGCTTTCATCAGGTCATTGTTGAGGTTGGCATCGTTTTCTGTGATAATGGACTCAGGGACCCCGAATCGGCAGACGATACGATCCTTGACAAAATCTGTACGACCTTCTTGGTTATAGCTTTGTAAGATGCAGCTTCTACCCATTTTGTGAAGTAATCAATGGCTACCAGAATAAACTGGTGTTCATTCAAAGTAGTGGGCTCAATCAGACCAATAACATCCATTCCCCAGGCGGCGAATGGCCAAGGTGAGCTTGTTGCATTGAGCTCGTTTGGTGGCACTTTTATCATGTCGGCATGCACTTGACATTGAAAGCATTTTCGGACATACTGAATATAATCCATCTCCGTGATCATCCAAAAGTAACCTGCCTTGAGTATCTTCTTGGCCAGAACGAAACCATTCATGTGCGCATGTCCCAGCATGCATATCCTCAAGTATCTTAGAGGCTTCCTTTGCGTCAACACACCTTAACATACCTAGATCCGGGGTTCTTCTGTACAAGTTCCCTCCGCTATGGAAGAAGTGACTTGACAATCTCCGGAGCGTGTGTTTCTAAATGTGATTTGCATGCTATGGATATTCTCCTTTTGATAGGTATTCCTTGATATCATGGAACCAAGGCTTTCCATCTGCTTCTTCCTCGATATGATCACAATATGCTGGCTGATTATGAATCCTCACCGGGATGGGATCAATATAGTTCTTATCTGGTTGATGTATTATTGATGACAAAGTGGCTAATGTGTCAGCGAACTCATTCTAAATTCTGGGCACATGTCGGAATTCTATCTTTGTAAACCTCCTTTTCCATTCCTCCACATGGTGCAGATATGGCAAAATTTTGGAATTCTTGGTAGCCCATTCTCCTAGCACCTGGTGCACAAGCAAATCTGAATCGCCGATCACCAAAAACTCCTGAATGTTCATGTGGACTGCCATGTTGAGCCTAGTATGCAGGCCTCATATTCTGCCATGTTGTTGGTGCAGGGAAATCTGATTTTAGTAGATACGAGATAATGCTGACCCGTTTCTGACACCAAAATTGCTCCAATGCCTACTTTTTTGAAATTTGCGGCCCCATCAAAGAACATCCTCCAACCATCATATGCTTGGTCTTCTCCTACAAATGATACTACTTCATCAAGAAAATACGTTTTTAGGGGTTCGTATTCTCCTCCCATCGGATTTTCAGCGAGGTGATCTGCCAATGCTTGTCCCTTGACTGCCTTTTGAGTTACATAGACAAGGTTGAACTCACTCAGTAGTATCTGCCATTTAGCCAACTTCCCAATAGGCATGGGCTTCTGAAATATGTACTTCAGAGGATCCATCTTGGCTATGAGGTATGTATTGTAGGCACAGAAATAATGCCTCAGCTTCTGGGTTGTCCAGGTCAAAGCACAGCAAGTGCGTTCAAGCAGAGAATACCGGGTTTCATAAGGTGTGAATTTATAACTCAGGTAATATATGGCTTTCTCCTTTCTTCTTGTCTCATCATATTGTCCCAAAACACATCTAAAGGCTGCATTTAACACGGATAGATAAAGCAACAAAGGTCGTCCTGGTTCTGGCGGGACCAGAACTAGCGGTGTGGACAGGTATTCCTTGATCTTGTCAAAAGCTTTCTGACAATTCTTGGTCCAACTTGTCTCGACATCTTTCCATAGCATCTTGAAGATGGGTTTACATATTACTGTGGACTGTGCTATGAATTGGCTGATGTAGTTGAGCCTCCCCAAGAAGCTCATCACGTCCTTCTTGCTTTTGGGTGGTGGTAACTGCTGAATAGCTTTGACTTTAGTCGGATCTAATTTGATCCCTCAGCGACTGACAATGAATCCCAATAACTTTCCTGTAGGAACCCCGAATGCACATTTTGCGGGGGTTCAACTTCAAATTGTACCTCCTGAGCCTGTCGAAGAATTTCCTCAAGTCTACTATGTGATCTGCGGCTCTCTTAGATTTGATGATGACGTCATCCACATATACCTCTATTTCTTTGTGTATCATATAATGGAAGATGGTTGTCATGTCCTCATATAAGTGGCCCCTGCGTTCTTTAGACCGAATGGGTAATAGTATACACCGCAAGGCGTAATAGAAGCTGGCTTCTCGGCATCTTCTTCATCCATCCAGATTTGGTGATAACCTGTGAAGCAATCTACAAAGGATTGGAGCTCATGCTTGGCGCAGTTATCAATCAGGATGTGTATATTTGGAAATGGGAAGTCGTCTTTGGGACTTGATCTGTTTAAATCCCGTTAATCAACACATATTTGGACCTTCTCGTCTTTCTTTGGAACTGGTACGATGTTAGCTAACCATGTTGGGTATTCAACCACCCTGAAAACTTTGGATTTGATCTACTTGGTGACTTCTTCCTTGATTTTCAAACTCATATCTGGTTTGAATTTTCTGAGTTTCTGCTTGACCGGCGGACACATGGGATTGGTAGGCAACTTGTGAGCTACTATAGATGTGCTCAAATTGATCATATCGTCATATGAACATGCAAAGATATCCTCATATTCCTTTAGAAAATAGACGTACTCTTCCTTCTCTGTTGGTGACAAGTGAATGCTGATATGGGTCTCTTTGACGATCTCGGCATCTCACAAATTTACTGCTTCTGTTTCGTCCAAGTTTGATTTAGGCTTGTTCTCAAAATTCTCGACTTCTCTAACAATTTCCTCGAGTATCTCATCTTCTTCCTCTAAGTCAATATTCTCATGTTGTATTGCCTCATTACATGTCACAGTCACTGGTTCATCAGGAAAAGTAATAATAACACTATAGAAGGGAAAAGTATAAAAATAGTAATGAATAATGATAAAGGATAAATAAGTTTGATTAAAACTAAGAAAATTGTTCAAACAAAGCTTGGCTGGGTGGATCGAGCATTTATTTGAAACAAAGAAATCTTAAAACAAAATTGCTAAAAAATTTCAATGCCTAGAACAACTATAAATTCTGCCAAGCTACCCAGGGACTCGGCGGGCTCGGAATGGTGTGGTGGTCCAGTTTCTGAGGACAACTCCATTTTCCACGGTTTGAATGGAGAGGCCTTCTTCCTCCTCCTCTTCAATTATGGCACAGCAGCCCATATCCTCATCTTCCAAGAATAGATCCTTCAGCCCAGCTAGTGCTTCTTCTTCAGCAGTTCCCCATATTGTGTCTGACTAATGGAAAGCCTATTCCAAACAGGGTATCGGTTGCTCAAGAGGGTAGGATTGTCCACGCTATGGAGGCAACCATTCCCTATACTCCGGCCATTTATACTGGTATCCGAGCCCAAAGGTAGTACCATGAGTTTTTAGCCGTATTGGCTAGGTGATACCCTAGAGGTTCTTTCCTAACCCTTTGCCGGGTTCATACCCGGACCATGCTAGTATGCTTTCTATTTTGTTACTCCACCACTTATCCTTCTCGATGATATTGACCCGTTCAATGTGATGATAGGTTTCCCCTCCCAGCCTTCTTCTATGTCCAATGGCCAGAATGGTTTGATTGGTGTAGATGGGATTACTCCTGTCTCCATGAATGATTATCTCTATGGCGGTTCCATTCAAATTTCACGACTTGGTGTAGAGTGGATGGAACGGCTCCAGCAGCATGGATCCATGGGCGGCCTAACAAAAGATTATATGAGGCGGGTATGTCAAGCACTTGGAATTCAACGTCGAACCAAGTTGGTCCCATCTGCAAGCAAAGGTTGATATCTTCGATCGTGGCCCTCTAGGACCCATCGAACGCTTTCATATTCATGCTTCTGCTTTATATTTCATGGAAACCTTTGTCTAACCTTTTCAGGGTATCCGGTGGACAAATATTCAGACTAGAACCTCCATCAACCAGGATCCTGGCAATGAACTTGTCTTCAAATTGTACCGTAATGTGCAATGCTTGATTGTGATTTAGTCCTTCGGGCGGTAGCTCATCTTCATGGAAGATAATCTTATGGCTCTCCAACACCTGTCCGACCATGTTGCCTATTTCCCCCCCAGTGATATTATTGGGTACATAAGCCTCGCTTAATACTTTCATCAGGGCATTCTTGTATGCCTCTGAATTCTGTAGCAGTGACTGGATAGATATCTGAGCAGGGACTTTGTTCAGATGATCAACAATAGAATACTCTTACGCCTGTACTTTCCTCCACAAGTTATCCGGTCCGGTCTCAATGACAGGCTGTCTAGTAGTGGCATCCTTACTTGAACCTCCCAGGTGTTCAGGTGTGTAGACTCTTCTAGTTCTAGTCATCCCTTATGCGGCATCAGATTCCTCTACCTTACTCTTTCCTTTTCACTGAGCCTCGACGACATAATCCCAAGGTATTTCCTTTGAGTTGAATGGGGGTGTGGTTGCACCGTCACAGTAAAAGGTGTGACCACTTCTACTTCAAATGGAGCGGGGGTGGCTGCGGGCGAAGCTAATTCCACCTCAAATGGAACTGATGCAGTTACCTCAACGTTAATAGGTGTCAGAGTCTGAACCATGATAGGAGTAAGTGTAACTGCAACCTTAAAGTCATCGCCTTCTCAGATAAGTTCGATTGACCCCCCAGGGTCCCATTCCTCATTTGTTTATACAATATGTACACCATCACCTCTATGATCAGGGAAGGGATTGTTGCAGACATTGGGTGCGGCTTCCTTCGCTTGGATGACCTTGTTATCAATAAGTGTCTAGATCTTATCCTTCAATGTTCGGCACTCAGTAGTGGTGTGCCCTTTCATACCGGAGTGATATGCACAGGTTTTGTTCGGATTGACCCATTGAGATGGATTTTCTAGCGCCATAGTGGGAATAAGAGTGACGTAACCTGCAGCCTTTAATCTTTCATACAATTGTTCGATGGGCTCAACAATGGCGGTGTATTGTCTAGGTGTCTTGCAGTCAAAATTAGGTCCTGGTCTTGGATAATTTTTGCGATTTGGTGGTGATTGGAAGTGGGATGGTTGGGAATTATAGGTATGATGAACAGTGGCTGGTTGAGAATATCTGGGAGAAGAGGGTCGATATGCAGGTGGTGATGCTTGGTATATGGGTGGAGATGCTTGGTATGTAGGTGGAGGTGCTTGGTATGTCGGTGGACGTATTTGGTAAACGGGTAGGGGTGTTTGGTAGGTGAGTGGATTTTTTGGGCCTTGGGATACCATTACTTCCCCAACCTCTCTTTTCTTCGATATGCCACCTGATTGGAGTGCCTTGTTCGTGTCTTGTAGTGCCTCGAAATTTGTTACCATTTCGTTCTTGATTCCTTCCTCGATCCTTTCCCTAAGTTTGATGATATCAGAGAATTTGTGATTTTCAATAACCATAAACCTTTCATAATATTGCGGATTATGTGCTCTGACGAAGAACTTATTCATCTGTTCTTTGTCCAAAGCGGGCTTGACCTTGGCGGCTTCCGACCTCCAATGAGTAGCATATTCACGGAAGGTCTCAGTAGGTTTCTTCTTGAGATTCTAAATGTAGAAAACATCAGGTGCATTTTCTGTGTTGAACCTGAATCGATCCATGAAATCTGACGCCATGCTCACCCAATTAGACCATTTCTTGGGGTTCTGGCTAATATACCAATACAATGCATCCCTAGTAAGACTCCTCATAAAGAGCTTCATTCAAATCTTTTCATCTTTTCCAACCCTCACAAGCTTGTCACAATAAGTCCTAAAGTGAACCCTGGGATCACCCGTACCATCGAACATTTTGAACTTGGGAGGTTTGTACCCCTCTAGCAATTCCACATCGGGTTGTATGCACAAATCTTCATAATTCAAACCTTCTATTCCCCTATCACCTTCAACACCTTCAACGCGACTTGTTAACTTCTTGAGTTCTTCGGCCATGTTCTTAATGAGCAACTCCTTTTCAGAGGGTTCCGATACACAGGAGATTGGCTGGGTGGAATGTGGTATAGTTTCCATGTATACGGGATTGCTCTGATGGGTGCAAGGAACCTGGGTATAGTGATGGTCATTGGTGGAGTTTTGTGGATCAGGAATGAGTGGTGGTGTATTTTGAGGAGTGTGGTAAGTGGTGGTCGGTGGGTACGGGATTGGTTGATGCTGTTGTGGTGGAGTTGGTATAGGCAATGGATTAATATTTTGTGGTGGAGTTGCGTATTGGTTCGGTATGGTAAGATTTAGCGGCTGTTGGTTTTGTGTATTTTGAGGAGGTGTTGGGTTCTTTGCGTTATTTTTGTGGATATCAGGGACATAGAGGGTGAGTGACAAGTTTGCCAAATTGCGGACCTGCTCAAGTTCTACTTGCAATTCTAGTATCTTTTGTTCAAGCGTCAAAACCAGGTCATTCGGGGCAGGAGTACTACAACCACCGGAAGTCTCTGCATTCTCAATATTTTCCTTTCGAATTCCACTTAAGTCGTCTATCTTTGATTTTCCTCTACCTTTTGTATTGCTTGGAGGAGGAGGAGGAGGTAGAGGGCCTCTAGATCTGGTATGATATGCTGATGAGGCCAGTATGGATAAACCAACCTATGTGGATGGGAAGAATAATAATAACAATAATAAACAAACAAAAGGTAACAAGTTAGTGGGGACTCTAAAATATTTGCAGTATTTAAACGCGTAGTGCAAGATATAAACTCGTATCCTAATTAACCCGATCAATGCCAAGTGCGGAGCATCCCTGGACCTGATATTGAACTAGTCTGTTGGAAACCATTCAACCATCCACTGCACATGTTCCTTGGTCATATTGTCGAAGAACTCTACCTATTCACTAGCACTTTTTGGCTGAGCAAATCTCTCCGGAATATAGGTCATCTGCTTAGGGTGATGGAAAGCAATGTGTTCGTTCCAAGCCCTTCGCAAAAATTCTCGGTGATAGCGACCCTTTTGGAGATGCTCCAACAACCATAACTATAGCAATAAGTTGCAACCTTCAAAATGCTTGACCCCTCTCTAACAGCGTTCCAGGGCCATGTAGATATCTGCTATGATCATGGGGACTATGGTGTATGTCTGTTTATTAATCCCCTCCATCAGAGTTTTGGCGACCATGGTCAACCATGGTCAACCAAAAGCCCGGGACTGTCCCAAGTCAACCCTGCAAGTCCTCCTATTTCCTCTAGGAGCAGTGTCATTTGTATGTCACCGAAACGGAACACAGCTCTTTCACTATCCCAGAATAAAGTGGCAGCCTCGATCAATTTGTTGTTTGGTTCAATATCTAGCAGGGAAGGCAAGTTACCCAGGTGCTTTTTCACATGCTTCTTGTCACTTGAGGAAAGATCTTCCCACCACTCTGGCAACAATGGAGGGATATTACTAACCATACCGAATCTAGGGACCTCGTGCCTCATTTTCTGCAAAACAAAAGGGTTAGGCCTTACCCCCACCAGACTCGACTATTTGTACATTTATGATCAACATATTGGCATTTAGTCCTCCAAATTAATGCACAAAACATGATTGTGTCTATTGGGATTATGGAAAACCCGTTGGACTTTGGATAAGGCTTATCTTAAAGGATCATTATGTGGACAACATAACTGACCCGACTAAGTTTGACCATGATGCATGCACAATTTAAACAGAGTAAGGTTTCTATGGGGTTTTAGACTGGTACCCTTAAGCGGACAACTTGAGGGGGAAGGCACGGAATCATCGACTGCACCACTGATCAACTAGTTTTACCGCAAATAAGCCTTTCCGAATTTAAGGGTAGTAAATAGGAAGAGTTCAACCACTCATTAAAGCGTTGCTATGGGATCTGAGAAGCACGAGTGGAATATGATGTGGAGCATGATTTATGCACCATTTAATAACATGTAGGCATGTATTTTCACGTAGGAAAGAATAAATACAGCATTTAAATAATTTAAAAGACAGTTACAGAAAAAGGAAAACAAAGAGACAAGTCAGTTTTCAAGGTAATAAAGAAATCATAAGTGCTTAAAAGGAACAAACAATTAAATTCGGATAAGGGAGAAGGGTACGGGATGAAGTATGCTTGCGCTAATTCATAAACAGACAAGTTCGTTATGGTAAGATCCTAAAAAAATATTCCCAGTAGAGTTGCCATGCTATCGCGCCCCCTTTTTTACCTCTTTGCGGAGAGAGGTCCTTGTTTCGACATTCCATGGGGTGCAATGACTCATTTCCTTTTGGGAATTGGGTATTTGAAGAGTTGCCACCTAACGGATTATGGTGCGTTAGGTCACCTAGAGTGATTAACTCTTGGGTTGTTCTGCATTACTAGAGATTAGGGTAAGGGCTCGAGATAATCTAGAGGGGAAGGTGTTAGGCACCCCTCTTAGTCCACAACTGTGGGTCCCGACCGAACTTATATTTACAAATTAGTCCATACAAATAGTTGAATCAGATAAGTACAGCACATTTGAACAAGTCAAGTAGTGAAATAAAGGTTGAACAAATTATAAAAAAAAGAAAGTTTTAAAAAAAAGGAGAAGGTTTGGGGTAAGGAGGGTCCTAGGTTGTTTATCCTATAGAATCACCCCGCGCAATATCTAGTAAACACTCCTCAACGAGGGGCTACACGTGGCATTAACGCGTAGTCATCATATCCCACATCTACCCTTCTCTTCCCCTTACTGGTCATACAAAGCTAGTGTTGGTCACTGATTCCTATTGCGTGCTGCTACCCATCCCTTCTTAATAGTTCCGGAGGGAGTTAGGACCTCTACCTATAGGCAGTTCTAGAACCCCTAAGGTTTTAAAGGCAAAAATCTAAGGCGATAGTCAAAGAAACGCATTTAGTACTTTCACTTAAATGGAGCAATTAAAGGCTCATTGTTTCCTCCGCAAACAGGCATACATGCAGCACAACTCAACCACAAGTAAGGTCTTTAGTCATCAAAGTCGTAAAGCAGGATTTTTAAGTGATTATGCAGAAATAAACCACTTTCAGATATAGAATTCACAACCTATTAGTTGCATAGGATCTCTTTTAAAACCCATTAGAATTCAAAACCGTTGAGTGACTGAAACAACTTCAGAGAATTGCAAGTTTTGAAAATGCCCTAAGGCTTGCCTATATGCAGGACTGATATTTATGTTAATGCAGAAACAAACAAGTTTTAAGATAGTCCCTTTTAAACCTATAGGCAGGATATCTAATGAGATTACATCAGTTTTGAAAGGACTAATTTTAGAAAAAAAGTTATCGCTTAATAAGGCCAGTTTTGAGAAGTAGACTACGTGAGGTACAATTGATCTATTGGGCTAATTAGAATTACTAGACAGAATTGCGAATTAGATCCTTATAGACATGATATCTAGGCGTATTACTATTTTTAGTCAATTTGCAGTAACATATGAAAGACATACTAAATCGGAATTATATCATATAGGCATGATATCTATACTTGAGTTGATTTAAAACATGATAGTTTGGAACCTAAAAACATGATCTCTAGCATGAAAAACGCAGGATTTGGGAACATGGTTTGTATCTGATGCAAGTGACATTAAAAGTGAAGTCCTTATAGGCATGATTTCTATTATGAAATTAAAAGTAATAAGATTCAACAGGAATAAACCCTATAGGCATATTTTCTATTATGCAAAAGCAATCAGATTCAACAGGAATAGAACCTTATAGGCATGTTTTCTATCGAGTGAAGTTAGGCAGATTTGAAAAATAAATCCTAAAAGCAGGATTTCTACCCAAGTTACCCCACAAAGTATACATCTACCCACCCTTTCACTAAATATCCCAAATATCTGTTTACAAATTATTACAGGCCAACAAATGAATTACATAAGTGAAATAGAAAATTAAGAATCTATTTTATAGAGAGCCTGCAATCAGGACACAATTAGCCAAAGCCTCCAATGGTCTTTCAAGCCTCATTTCCATAGACAAATCAGAGTCTAGGTGCATCAAAATTCCCTAAGGGTCTCAAGGACCTCGGGCAATGCTTACACCTAGACTTAATAGCCAAGCATTGAACCAGTGCAGTGTGGAAAGCCAGCCTCAATATGCCAGAGTTCTAAGGGTTCTCAAGAGGATCCCAAGGCAGTACACATACTAGAGGGGGCAGAACTTATTAAATAGGAGTAGAGTGAAAGTGCAGGACACATGTTTGAAAGAAGTTTATTAAAGACAGGACTAAAAGGTCTATTTTGAAAGCAATTAGTAACAGAGATTGTTGAAAAGAAGTTGGATTAGTAAACAGAGTTTGAACATCTCAGGATAGTACCACATACAATAAGTAAACGAATTCAGTAATTATACAGAGGTTAAGGGGTTCGGGGATACACAGACATTGACTGCAGACACACGACCCCAGCAGGAGTATTAGGACTGGTATGGACATGATCAGAGATAGTTTGACACTAGCATAATCACAAACCAGTTATAAACACATAGAGGGGAATAGGGATTTGGGATTCACAAAGTGGTAAGTGCACAATAGGTAAAAGAATACAATTGTCCAGGCATGCTTGAATCACACAAGGGAATACATGAATTTAAAGGGAGGAGAGTAATACTAGCATGCTTAGCTACAAACTTCACAACAAAACCACAAGTAAAAATAGGCTAGAAACAAAAGAAATTGAAACAAGAAGAGAAACATGTTGTTGTTGAGACTTTAAATTAAACTAGGACATACCAGTGAAGATAGAAGTAAACAGAACGAAAGAACCAAAGAGTACAGATGATTAGCCTCGGCTTGTAGCCGGCTAATAGTAGTAGAATAACACATAGATTTTAACTAAGAGAGGGGTTTTTGGAAGCCAAGTATGTGTGTCCGTGTTTGTGAAAGGCTCAGGGTATTTATAGTTGAAAGTAGGTAGTGAAATAATGTAAAAATCATAGTAGTATGCTAATTTAAGAACTTGGAATCAATCACTTAGAGAATCAAGGAAGTGCTTCCTTGAGTTTAGGGAGTTAAGATCAAACGGGAAGATTCAGTACCATATAAGGGGGAAAGAAGAATCAGTGCATGATTAAATAAGGAAAGGAGCCAGAGTTCATTAGGTATAAAGTAGTCAATTAGGACCAAATTCAGAACGACCCAATTAAGGAAAGAGTAAGTGAAACAAAGTACCATAGTAAATAAGGTAATACAATCAGTTAATTCAAACAGACGAGTAGAATTCTAGGACTTTGAAGGAAAATCTTTCAATTACCAAAAGTTAAGGAAAATCAGAATCAATCATTGGGAGTCATGATTCTGCATACCTCAACATATAAATAGAGACGATTGAACAGAAGTAGAAAACAAATAAGGTTGATTACATAGGCAGAAAGAAACAAAAGATGAGCAAACACAACCATGTAGAATTGATGTAAGTAGGCTAGAGATTCAGTAGAACATAGTCAAAGCATGGTGACCACAAGAGATTAACAAGAATCAGGTAAATAGGCTAACACACATAAACGAAGTAAAGGAAAGTCATGCTAATACACAGAACCAAAGTGGAGAACTTCATGCTAACACACAGAAGCAGAGTAAAGAAAATCAATCTAACACATAGAGACAAGTAAAGAAAATCAGGCTAACACATAGAGACAAGTAAAGAAAATCAGGCTAACACACAGAAACAAGTAAAGAAAATCATGTTAACTCACAGAAACAAGTAAAGAAAATCTTTAAGAAATAAGGGCTTTTTAATAGAGTTGAGTTAAAAAGCAATAAGAACTTAGAATTTTGTTGAGATAAACACGGAAAAATGTTTAATCATAAAGAAATCAGTCGAAACAGGTATAGAAAGAACTCCAAAAATCCTAGTTTTTCAAAGGGAGTAAAAATGGTTTAGAGTAGAAGATCTTTCAGAAGAAAACTCGAGAATAATCAAATCACATTAGGAAATAGGCTTAAAGCATAAAAATAACATAGATCTTAGAGATTCAGAAGAGATTTACGGTTTCAAAAAGAAACCCAAGTAAAAATCAAAAAGAACCTATTGAAACTTCACCGATCGTGACATATAAGGTGTGATTTTGCCCAAAATCACAGGAGAACCCATATGTAAAAAAAACAGAAACCCTGGGTCCAAATCTACATGGACCAAGATCCATGAAGGCCTTAGAGATGATGAACATGGTGATGAGAGACCCATTGGAGGCTTGGGTTGAAAGGGATAGTCGCCGTGGATGATCGGAGACGGAGGGGAGTGGAGGAGTCTAGGGTTAGGTTTAAGAGAAGAATGGAGATGAGAGAGCATCTGAAGGCGGCGGATTGGGGGAAATGAATTAGGTTTAGGGGTAGTTTGGAAATTAAAAAGGAAAGGAATTATTTGGACCATTGATCTGGGAGATCAACAGTCATGATTAAAACGGGTAGGTGGGTTCCGGCCTTGGGTACGGGTTAATAAGGTATGGGTCGGGTGATTTGGCATGAAATTGGGCTGAAAAAGGGTCTAATTTTGGCTATAATTGAAAGCCAAATTTGGTTGTTATTTAAATAGCCAACTTTCCCCTATTCTAATTTATAAAAATAATAGGTAATTTCTGGAAAATAATTTAGGGTGCCAAAATGATTTAAAATACATAATTAATATTTTAAAAATATAAGGACCAATTTTATGCATATAAAATATAATTATACTTTAAAATGGCTAACATTGCAATTATATGCAATTTAGCTTTAAAATTACCAAATGTAATTGTAAAAATATATAAAAATTGGATTAGCCATATTTTGGCATAAATACAAAAACTAAATAGATGAATTATCAAAATAATAATTTTGGAAATAAGTATTGGGGATTTTATGGATAAAAAGGGAGAAAATAAACCAATTTAAATCCTTAACAATTATGGGAAAAATAATAAAAACCTTGGGCATGCTTATATATGCATATATATGCTATTTTGAAGGTATTTATGCATATTTAAAATATATAAGGAAAAATTGGGTATCAACACTGGGCAGCTGGCTTTTGCGAAATATCATGTCAAAATCAACCATGCTGAGTAGTAAGAGATCAACTCTTGTCTTATAACCCTCAATAGTCACCACACACGAATGGTACATATTGTCCACAAAAATATAATTACCCACCGACGTAGATAGATGAATAGGCATAACTAAAGAGACACAGGGCATATCCAAATAACGAGCAAAGTATAATGACATATATGAATAAATGGAACCAGGATCAAATAATATTGAAGCATCCCTATGGCACAGTGAAACGATACATGTGATCAAAACATAAGAAGCAACTACTTCTGGCCTGGTGGGAAAAGCATAGTATCGAGCTTGACCACCACCTTATCGACCTCCCCCTCTAGGGAGACCTTGAACTACCTGAGTCCTACCCCGAGATGGCTGTGCGGGTGGTGTAGTAACTGGTGCAGAAGTCGTAGTCTGACCTCTCTACTGTACGGGACCTCCAATAAAATAGGGCAAAACCTCCTCACATGCCCCAACTCCCTATACTCATAGCAACCTTGATCGAGGGGTGATTGTGGGGCCTGAACTGGACCCCGAGAAATAGAATAGCTAGTAGAAAAACACGGTACTAACAAAACCTGAACTGATGGAGCATGGTACGAACTCTAAGCTACAAGTGCACTGAAAGATGACTGAATTAGATGAGCGTTGTATGAACCGTGGCTAGTAGATGCACCACGATGAACCAGACAAGCCATCTGAGCGGGCTTGAAAGGACGACCTCTAATGTGATGTGACTGACCTCCATATAAGGTATCACTGAAACCACCTGAAACTACATAACATGATGCCCCAATATTAATATGTTAACTCTATGTCAAACCTCTCAGCCTTCCAACCCTTCAACTTTTCAACTTTCTCCAAAAAGCTTCAAATGAATCTACAGACCTCCAAAGCAATATCCGGACATACGTCTAAGTCTAAAATCACCTTATGAATCTATTGGCACCATCAAAACTCCATCCTATTGTCGTCTATATAAAATTCAATATCCAGTCAACCCTTCAACTTAAGCTTCCAACATTGGGACTAAGTGGCCCAATTCACTCTGAAATATCTCCGAAATCAAACAAACCACCCCGGCAAGTCACATAACCATAAATGAACATAGAAGATGAAATAAATAGGGGAACAGTTCTACCATACTCAAAACGATCGGACGAGTCATTACACCGCCTTTCCACCCTTGCACCCTACCTCCCGACCCATCCAAGAACAAGACCTTACTCTTCTTTTGTTTTCCATAGCCACTATAAACTAAGGGGTACTAATTTATCACTATCACTCAACCAGCAAAGAACAAAAAAAGGAATATATTCTAACATATCCTTCAACTATAGATGTATGATTTAAGCACATTTTAAGGGCCAAAATATTAGATATATCACCTCCATTGGTGTTGTGAAGACCCTACCAGTAGTCTCATGAATTACCGCTCTGTTTTCCCTATTTCTGCTTCTTTATGCTTTGTTATCCATGTTTTGTGGTATCGGGTTGGTCGGATCAAATCCGGAATAAATTTGGTAAGGTTTGAGACACTTAGTCTCTTTGGAGTAAGTTTAGGTTGGAAAAGTCAACAGAATGTTGACTTATGTGTTAGAGGGCTCGGATGTGAGTTTCGATGGTTCAGTTAGCTTTGCGAGGTGATTTGGGACTTAAGAGCATGATCGGAATGAGTTTTGGAGGTTCGGAGTAGAATTAGGCTTGAATTGGCGAAGTTGGCATTTTTGGCAATTTCCGGTTGCTAGGCGAGATTTTTATATAGGGGTCGTAATAGAATTCTGAGAGTTACAGTAGTTCCATTGGGTCATTTGGGATGTGTGTGCAAAATTTGAGGTCATTCATACGTGGTTTGGTTGGGTTTTTGATCAAAAGCGGAATTCAGAAGATTTTGGGAGTTTAGGCTTGAATCTGATGTGTTTTGGTTGATTTGATGTTGTTTGAGGTATTTTGAAGATTGATACAAGTTTGAATTAGGTTTTGGGACATTTTGGTGCTTTTGGTTGAGGTCTCGGGGGCCTCGAGGTGATTTCGGATGGTTGACGGAGGAGTTTGAGACTTTGTGAAATTGCAGATTTTTGCTGCTTCTAGTATTTTTACACCTGCAGATTGGGGACCGCAGGTGCGATGCCGCATATGCAGGCAATTGGTCACAAAAGTGAAAAGGGGCTTGAAGAGCAGGAACTGCAGAAGCGGCTAGGAGGACCGCATCTGCGAAGTTGCAGATGCGGGTATGGGATCATAGGTGCGGTAATGGGGAGTTAAGTGATTTCTAAAGAAGCGGATCAAGAACTGCAAATGTGGTACTCCAAAAGCGGTGAATAGGGCGGCAAATGTGAAATGCCTGGGCAGAAGGTATAAATTGTGTCCTTCGCGAATTTTGGGTTATTTCATCATTTTTGACTCGGCCTTGGAGTTTTTTGGATGATTTGGAAGAGGGATTTCAAGGGAACCTCATGGAGGTAAGGAATTTGGACCTAAAACTCGTACCTATGCTATTATTTCATGGATTAGGGCTATAATTAATGGAATTTAAGGGCTAAAAAATTTGGATTAGGGCTTGATATTAAGAGACTTTTAAATGGGGATTTGAAGGGTCATTTGGACCCCGATTTCAGTGTTCTTGGTATGTATGGACTCATGGAGTGATAAGGATTCCGTTGATATAAATTTTATCGAATTCCGAGACGTGGGCTCGGGGGCTGGGTTTTGGCCAATTTTGGGAATTGTGCTATAATTTGATTAATTTTGCATGGGCTTCGTCCCTTTAGCCTATTCTAATGTTATGATTCTGATTTTGGGTAGATTCTACGTGAGTGGAGGCCGATTCGAGGGGCAAAGACATCGCGGAGTAGTATTTTCACCAGTTTGAGGTAAGTAACCATTGTAAATCTAGAACTGAGGGTACATAACCCCAGTATATAACTTGATTTGATAAATGCAATGACGCACATGATAGGTGACGTACATGGTGGTGTGCACCGGTAGGGATTGTGACTCGGTCTATCCCGTAGCGACTATTGAGCCGCATATTTGATTTGAAACCTTATGATATTCCGTACTTTAGTCATTATTAATGTATTATGGGTTGTACGCCATGTTTGGGGCCTTGTGCCGACCAGTTGAGACCCTTAGGGACATTTTTACTATTTTCCTCACTTTATTTGTTGAAAGCATATCCTCAATCATGTCTTACCTGTTTAAACATTTAAAATTGGTTTTATCACTCCACTTCTAATTGTGAGGACTGTTTGGGCTAAGTTTCCTAATTTCTATTGTTGTGCCCGAGAGGCTGTGAGGTTAATGACTGAGAGAGGTTGAGGACTTAAGGGTGAGGATATTTATATATGTATGAGTTATGGATCGGGCTACACGCCGCAGTGATATATATATATATTGGATCGGATTGCGCGCCACAGCAACATATCTTGACTGTAGGAGCCCCTCCGGAGTCTGTACACCCCTAGTGAGCGTAGTCGACTATAAATTGCGGATCAGGATGCACGCCGCAATGGTTACTATGATTATTATTATTATGAAATACTAATGAGCCTGAGTGCTGAGAGTGAGTACTGAGTGACGAGAGTTAGGTCACGAGTGACTGAGCGGCTGCCCGAGAGGCCATATTCTGAGTGATACCTTGCCCGAGGGGCCAGTTATGATATTTTCACCTATTTCACTCTTCTTTTAAAATAAGCCTCTAGTGAAAATTTTCTAAGTATATGATTTCAAACATTTAAACTAAAATTGATGATCTTATGACAAAACTGGTTTTAAACTGTAGAGGTTGATTTGTTTCTTGTGTTCATTCACTTATATATGATTTGTAACTGCTCATCACTACTTTCAGACCTTATTTGCTTTAGTTTCTTACTAAGTTGGCGTACTCATGTTACTCCCTGCATCGTGTTTGCTGATCCAGGCTCCCGAGCGGCAGAGTGAGAGTCCTCAGCATTTTCATATCGTGCCAGAGATTGCAAGGTAGCTGCATGGCATCCGCAACCCTGCTTTTTTTCTCTATCCTTGTTCTTTTTGCATTTTTAGACTTTTGATGTAGTAGACATTCAGTCATGTATTAGAGGCTCTACACTTGTGACACCAGATGTTTTGGTCGTGTTGTCTTATGTTTTATTAGTTTTCGCACATTTTTAGTTGTTTAAACACTACTTATGAATTTGGTAATTGCACTCTTGTTAGAAAATGGTTTTATAAAAGAAAAGGGTTGTGATTAATGTTTAAGTTAGCTTGCCTAGTAATGTCATAGGCGTCATAACGATCGGGTATTTGGGGTTGTGACAAGTTGGTATCAGAGCCTAGGTTACATAGGTCTCGCGAGTCATGAGCCGGTTTAGTAGAGTCTCGCGGATCGGTACAGAGACATTTATATTTATCCTAGAGAGGTTGTAGAACCTTTAGGAAAACTTCATATTCTTGAAATTCTTGTCGTGTGAATCTGTTAATCCGAGTACTAAACTTTTATTATTCCATTCTCTCATAGATGGTAAGGACTCGTGCTACCGGGCAGGATGGAGGACCACCAGTACCACCATCTGGGGCCACTAGAGGCCGATGACGCGGTCGAGGACATGGTAGAGGCAGAGCAGCTAGGGCAACACCTGTAGATCCAACAGCTGCCCCAATTCAGGATCAGGTCCCAATTGTGGACGCTACAGTAGCACTAGTTCAGGCACCAGCTGTGCCTATTGTGATTCCAGGCCTTCAAGAGGCTTTAGCTCAGATTTTATCAGTATGTACCGGTTTGGCTCAGGCGGTCTCAGTTACTACGACCGCAGCTACTTCTCAGGCAGGGGGAGGCACCCAGACTCCCGTTGCTTGCACACCTGAGCAGGTTGTACAGGGACTTCAAACACTGGGGGCACCTCCAGCCCAGCTAGTTGCACCAGCTCATGAGTGTGTGGTACCAGTTATGCCGGACGACGAGCAGCGTCGACTTGAGATGTTTGGTAGACTTCGACCTCCGTCTTTTAGCGGTGCTGAGGTCGAGGATGCCTAGGGTTTCTTAGATTAGTGCCAGAGGATGCTTCGTACAACGGGTATTTTAGAGACCAGTGGTGTAACATTTACTACCTTTCAATTTTTTGGGGTTGCCTTCACTTGGTGGGAGGCGTATGAGAGGCGTAGACCTGTTGGTGCAGCGCCCCTTACCTGGTAGCAGTTCTTTGTTCTCTTTCTAGAGAAGTATATGCCACAGTGTCGCCGAGGTGAGCTGCACAGGCAGTTTGAGCAGTTACGTTAGGGAGAGATGACTGTGATACAGTATGAGATGCGGTTCTCTGAGTTAGCTTATCATGCGGTCGAGTTGGTTCCCATAGATCGAGAGAGGATCAGGAGGTTTGTTGATGGCCTCACTTATCAGCTTTGTATTCTTATGACTAGGGAGAGGGTGACTGGTGCTACCTTTGAGGAGATTGTTGACATCGCTAGTGAGATTGAGTCGGTTCGCTGCCAGGAGCGGGAGGAGAGGGAGGCCAAGAGGCCTCGGGGATCTGGTAGCTTTAGTAGTGCTCCTTCGAAGGGTCAGTTCTAGCAGGGCAGAGGCCATCCATTCAGGCAGGCTCATTCAGCTTGCCCAGGTCATCATGGGGCATCATCGTGTCATGGTTTTCACAATTCGCAGCAGGGCCACTCATCACTCAGTGCCCTTCCATCCCAGAGTTCATCCCGTTCTCCATTAGTTTAGGGTTCTTCCATGCCAGGTCCTTCTACTGGTCATTTCGGTGCCAGGGGTTCCCTTCAATCCCCATCTCCAGCACCGGGGAGTTGTTATGAGTGTGGAGAGTTTGGGCATATAAGGAGGCAATGTCCTCGTCTTCATGATAGTCCGTCTTAGTAGAGGGGTCAGCCCTCGGCTTTTACTCTAGTTACTTCACCACTCGCCCAGCTAGCTAGGGGTGGAGGTCAGTCAGCTAGGGGTCGCCCTAGAGGGGGGGTCGATCAGGTGGTGGTCAGGCTCATTTATATGCCCTCCCAGGTAGACCAGATGCAGTTGCTTAGATGCCGTAATTTTAGGTATTGTTTCAGTCTACCACAGAGATGCCTCTCTATTATTTGATCCCGGTTCCACCTTTCTTATATGTCATCATACTTTTCCCGTTATTTGGATGCGCCCCGTGAGTCTCTTGTTTCACCTGTTCATGTATCTACTCCGGTGGGCGATACCGTTGTTGTAAACCGTGTGTACCGGTCGTGTGTGGTGACTATTGGGGGTCTGGAGACTCGAGTGGATCTTTTATTATTGTTTATGGTACATTTCGATGTCATCTTGGGCATGGATTGGCTATCTCCGTGTCGTGCTATATTGGACTGTCATGCCAAGACAGTCACATTGGCTATACCGGGTGTGCCACAGATCAAGTGGCAAGGATTGACTGATTATGTTCCTAGTAGACTGATCTCATTCTTGAAGGCCTGGCATATCGTTGGGAAGGGTTGCCTTTCGTATCTGGCCTTTGTGAGGGATGTCAGTGTTGAGACTCCCAGTATTGATTCTGTTCCAATGGTGAGGGATTTTACCGATGTGTTTCATGCAGACCTGTCGGGCATGCCACCAAATAGGGATATTGATTTTGGTATTGACCTAGTGTCGGGCACTCAGCCCATTTCTATTCCGTTATATCGTATGGCACCAGCGGAGTTGAAAGGGTTAAAGGAGCAGCTTCAGGAACTTCTTGATAAGGGGTTCATTTAGCCTAGTGTGTCACCTTGGGGTGCGCCGGTTCTATTTGTGAAGAAGAAGGATGGCACAATGAGGATGTGCATTGATTATAGACAATTGAACAAGGTAACAATTAAGAACAAGTATCCTTTTCCTCGCATTGATGATTTATTAGACCAGCTTCAGGGAGCGAGAGTGTTCTTCCAGATTGATCTCCATTTAGGTTTTCACCAGTTGAAGATCAGGGACTCGGATATTCTCAAGACTTCCTACAGGACCAGATACGGTCATTATGAGTTCCTTGTTATGTCTTTCGGGCTGACCAATGCCCCAGCAGCGTTTATGCATCTGATGAACAGCGTGTTTCGGCCTTATCTTGATTCGTTCGTGATTATCTTCATTGATGATATTCTGGTGTACTCGCATAGTCAGGAGGAGAACACGGAGCATTTGAGAGTTGTGTTGCAGAGATTGAGGGAGGAGAAGCTTTATGCAAAGTTCTCCAAGTGTGAGTTGTTACTCAGTTCAGTAGATTTCTTGGGGAACGTGGTGTCTAGCGAGGGTATTCAGGTTGATCCGAAGAAGATATAGGCGGTTCAGAGTTGTCCCAGACCGTCTTTAGCCACAAAGATTCGCAACTTTCTTGGGTTGACAGGCTATTACCATCGGTTTGTTTAGGGATTTTCATCTATTGCGTCTCCCTTGACCAAGTTGACTCAAAAGGGTGCTTCATTTGTGTGGTCGGATGAGTGTAAGGAGAGCTTTCAGAAGCTCAAGACAACTTTGACCACGACTCTGGTGTTAGTTTCACCATCAGCTTTAGGTTCATATATCGTATATTGTGATGCTTCGAGAATTGGTATTGGTTGTGTATTGATGTAGGAGGGTAGAGTTATTGCTTATGCTTCTCGTCAATTGAAGCCCCATGAGAAAACCTACCCCGTTCATGATTTGGAGTTGGCTGCCATAGTTCACGTGTTGAAGATTTGGAGGCATTATTTGTATGGTGTGTCTTGTGAGCTGTTTACTGATCATTGTAGCCTCCAGCACTTGTTCAAACAGAAGGATCTCAATTTAAGGCAGCGGAGATGGTTGGAGTTGCTAAAAGATTATGATATCACTATATTGTACCATCCGGGGAAGGCCAATGTGGTGGCCGATGCTTTGAGCCAAAAGGCGGTAAGTATGGGGAGTTTGGCATATATTCCAGTTGGGGAGAGAGCTCTCACAGTTGATGTTCAGGCCTTGGCCAATCGGTTCGTGAGGTTAGATATTTCAGAGCCCAGTCGGGTATTGGCTTGTGTGGTTTCTCGGTCTTCCTTATATGATCACATCAGAGAGCGCCAGTATGATGATCCACATTTGCTTGTCCTGAAGGACAGAGTTCAGCATGATGATGCCAGATATGTGACCCTTGGTGATGATGGGGTGTTGAGGATGCAGGGCCTAATATGTATGCCCAATGTGGATGGGCTTCGGGAGTTGATTCTGGAGGAGGCCTATAGCTCGCGGTATTCTATTCATCTGGGTGCCGCGAAGATGTATCAGGATTTGAGACAGCACTATTGGTGGCAAAGAATGAAGATGGACATTGTGGGATTTGTAGCTCGGTGTCTCAACTGTTAGCAGGTGAAATATGAGCATCAGAGACTGGGTGGCTTCAGCAGATGGATATTCCAGAGTGGAAGTGGGAGAGCATCATTATGGACTTCGTAGTTGGACTTCCACGGACTGAAGAAGTTCGATGCTATTTGGGTGATTGTGGATCAGCTGATCAAGTCTGCGCACTTCATTCCTGTGTGTACTACCTATTCTTCAGAGCGGTTGGCAGGGATCTATATTCGAAAGATTGTTCGGTTGCATGATATTCCGGTCTCCATCATTTCAGATAGAGGTACACAGTTTACTTTGCAGTTTTAGAGAGACGTGTAGAGAGAGTTGGGTACTCAGGTTGAGTTGAGTACAACTTTTCACCCTCAGACGGACGGGAAGTCTGAGCGCACTATTCAAATATTGGAGGACATGCTGCGTTCTTGTGTCATTGATTTCGGAGGACTATGAGATGACTTTCTACCACTTGCAGAGTTTTCTTATAACAACAGCTACCTGTCGAGTATTCAGGTGGCTCCATATGAGGCTTTGTATGGGAGGCGGTGTAGATCTCTAGTTGGTTGGTTCGATCCCGGTAAGGCTAGGCTATTGGGGACAGACTTGGTGCAGGATGCTTTAGAAAATGTGAAGGTGATTCAGGAGAGGCTTCGTACAGCGCAGTCGAGGCAAAAGAGTTATGCTGACAGGAATGTTCGGGATATGTCCTACATGGTTGGTGAGAAGGTTTTGTTGAAGGTTTCGCCCATGAAGGGTGTTAAGAGGTTTGGGAAGAAGGGGAAATTGAGTCCTCGGTTCATTGGGCCTTTTGAGGTACTTCAGAGGATTGGGGAGGTGGCTTATGAGCTTGCTTTGCCACCTAGCTATCGAGTGTGCATCCGGTATTTCATGTTTCTATGCTCCGGAAATATATTAGGGATTCGTCTCATGTTTTGGATTTCAGCACGATTCAGTTGGATGATGATTTTCCCTATGATGTGGAGCCAATAGCTATTTGGGTCGCTAGGTTCGAAAGTTGAGGTCGAAGGATATAGCTTCAGTGAAAGTGCAGTGGAGAGGTCGGCCCGTAGAGGAGGCTACCTAGGAGATCGAGCGGGAGATGCGGAGCAGATATCCTCACATGTTTGAGGTTTCAGGTACGTTCTTGACTCGTTCGAGGACGAACGTTTGTTTAAGTTGGGGAGGATGTGACGACCCGAATAGTCGTCTCATGAATAACCGCTCTGTTTCCCCCATTTATGCTTCTTTATGCTTTGTTATCCGTGTTTTATGGTATCGGGTTGGTCGGATCGAATCCGGAATGATTTTGGTAAGGTTTGAGACACTTAGTCTCTCTGGAGTGAGTTTAGGTTGGAAAAGTCAACCAGATGTTGACTTGTGTGTTAGAGGGATTGGATGTGAGTTTTGATTGTTCGGTTAGCTTCGGGAGGTGATTTGGGCTTAGGAGCGTGATCAGAATGAGTTTTGGAGGTTCAGAGTAGAATTAGGCTTGAATTGGCGAAGTTGGCATTTTTGGCAATTTCCGGTTGATAGGTAAGATTTTGATATAGGGGTCGGAATGGAATTCCGAGAGTTGCAGTAGTTCCGCTGGGTCATTTGGGATGTGTGTGCAAAATTTTAGGTCATTCAGACATGGTTTGGTTGGGTTTTTGATCAAAACCGGAATTTGGAAAATTTTGGGAGTTTAGGCTTGAATCCGATTTGTTTTGGTTGATTTGATGTTGTTTGAGGTGTTTTGAAGATTCGTAAAAGTTTGAATTAGGTTTTGGGACATGTTGGTGCTTTTGGTTGAGGTCCCGGGGGCCTCGGGGTGATTTCGGATGGTTGACGGAGGAGTTTGAGACTTTGTGAAATTGCAGATTTTTGCTGCTTCTGGTGTTTCCACACCTGCGGATTGGGGACCGCAGGTGCGACGCCGCATGTGCGGGCAATTAGTCGCAGAAGCGAAAAGGGGCTTGAAGAACAGGAACCGCAGAAGCGGCTAGGAGGACCGCATCTGCGAAGTCGTAGATGTGGGTATGGAATCGCAGGTGCGGTAATGGGGAGTTAAGTGATTTCCAAAGAAGCGGATCAAGAACCGCAAATGCGGTACCGCAGAAGCAGTGAATAGGTCCGCAGATGCGAAAATGCCTGGGCAGAAGGTATAAATTGTGTCATTTGCGAATTTTGGGCTATTTCACCATTTTTGACTCGGCCTTGGAGGTTTTTGGATGATTTGGAAGAGGGATTTCAAGGGAACTTCATTGAGGTAAGGAATTTGGACCTAAAACTCGTCCCTATGCTATTATTTCACGGATTAGGGCTATAATTAATGGAACTTAAGGGCTAAAAATTGGGGATTAAGGCTTGAGATTAAGAGACTTTTAAACGGGGATTTGAGGGGTCATTTGGATCCCAATTTCAGTGTTTTTGGTATGTATGGGCTCGTGGAGTGATAATGATTCTGTTGATATAAATTTTACCGAATTCTGAGATGTGGGCCCGGGGTCGGGTTTTGGCCAATTTCGGGAATTGTGCTATAATTTGATTAATTTCGCATGGGCTTCGTCCCTTTAGCCTATTTTAATGTTATGATTCTGATTTTGCGTAGATTCGACGCGAGTGGAGGCCGATTCGAGGGTCAAAGGCATCACAAAGTAGTATTTTCACCGGTTTGAGGTAAGCAACCATTGTAAATCAGGAACTGAGGGTACAAAACCCCGGTATTTGACTTGATTTGATAAATGTGGTGACGCACATGCTAGGTGACGAGCGTGTGGTTGTGCACCGGTAGGGATTGTGACTCGGTCCATCCCGTAGCGACTATTGAGCCGCGTAATTGATTTGAAACCTTATGATATTCCGTACATTAGTCATTATTAATGTATTATGGGTTGTACGCCATGTTTGGGGCCTTGTGCCAACCTGTTGAGACCCTTAGGGACATTTTTACTGTTTTTCCTCACTTTATTTGTTGAAAGCATATCCTCAGTCATGTCTTACCTGTTTAAACATTTAAAATTGGTTTTATCACTCCACTTCTAATTGTGAGGACTGTTTGGGTTGGATTCCTAATTTCTATTATTGTGCCCGAGAGGCTGTGAGGTTAATGACTGAGAGAGGTTGATGACTTAATGGTAAGACTATTTATATATATATATGATTATGGATTGGGCTGCACGCTGCAACGATACTTATATGGATCGGGATGCACGCTGCAGCGTTATATATAAATTGGATCGGGCTGCGCACTGCAGCGATATGACGCTTGGGCTGTAGGAGCCCCTCCAGAGTCTGTACACCCCCAGTGAGCGTAGTCGACTATAAATTGCGGATCGAGCTGCACGTTGCAGCGGTTACTATGATTATTATTATTATGAAATACTAATGAGCCTGAGTGCTGAGAGTGAGTACTGAGTGACAAGAGTTGGGTCACGAGTGACTGAGAGGCCATATTCTGAGTGATACCTTGCCCGAGGGGCCCATATATGATATTTTCACTGATTTCATTCTTCTTTTAAAATAAGCCTCTATTGAAAATTTGCTAAGTATATGATTTCAAGCATTTAAACTGAAATTGATGATCTTCTGACGAAACTGGTTTTAAACTGTAGAGTTTGATTTATTTCTTGTGTTCATTCACTTATATATGATTTGTAACTGCTCGTCACTTCGTTCAAACCTTATTTTCTTTAGTTACTTACTGAGTTGGCGTACTCACGTTACTCCCTGCACCGTGTGTGCAGATCCAGGTGCCCGAGCGACAGAGTGAGAGTCCTCATCATTTTCAAAGCGTGTCGGAGATTGCAAGGTAGCTGCATGGTGTCCGCAGCCCTGCTTTCTTCCTCTATCCTTGTTCTTTTTGCATTTTTAGACTTTTGATGTATTAGACATTCAGTCATGTATTAGAGGATCTAGACTTGTGACACCAGATGTTTGGGCTGTGTTGTCTTATGTTTTATCAGTTTCTGCATATTTTTAGTTGTTTAAACATTACTTATGAATTTGGTAATTGAACCCATGTTAGAAAAATGGTTTTATAAAAGAAAAGGGTTGTGATTAATGTTTAAGTTGGCTTGCCTAGTAATGCGATAGGTGTCATCATGATCAGATATTTGGGGTCGTGACAGGTGTCTGTTCAGAAAATTTTGATTTACAATTCCACTTTTTATTTGACTATGGTTGAAGCGTGGTCCCCCCCCCCCCCTCTTTTCCTCTATCTTTTTGCCGTTGGTTTTGGTGTGATGGTCTAGAGTATTAATGATTACTCTAAGCTGTATGGGATCTATTTTCGAAAAATCTCTATATAGGATCACACATGTGCGTTGTTAAACTTCTCATCAAGTATATGTGAAAAGAAACTTATGTATGCAATTTGTTTTTCAAGAATATATATTTGGAATATGTTAGCTTGCTTGAGGGTCTGAAAAAGGCAGATTACCAAGATGAGTGTAGCTAGTAGTGGAAAACAGGACTTAATATAATGGTCCATGCTAGCTGGCAGCAAGGGCGACTCAAGGGGGCTAGTAAAGAATTTGCTTTAGGCCCTAAATTTTGGGGCCTCAAAAATATTTTTAAGTGTGAATTTTTTATCATATTTTTACTTAGACAATATTAAAGTTTATAGAAAAAAATAAAAAGTCCTTATAAAAGTAGAAAGAATAATTGTCTATTTTTTAACAATAGAAATATTTTAGAAATTTGAATAAGATACTCAAATCTTCATATTGGTAAATAACGTTTTTTACAGTAAGATCTAAGGTACGCATTGTATATACGTTCTAACATCTTATTAACGTGAATTTTCTCACTAATGCGAATATAATATTATATATTATAAGATAATTACACTACAAGAATAAAGAGCGAAGTAAAGAAAACAAAATAAATATTAATACTATATTTTGTAACATAACTACACTATAGATAAAAAAAAAAATACTCCTTATTAAAATTTGGCTTTAGGCCTCCTTGGCTAGTAGCTGCTACGTGATTATTATGTTGTTTAATGTTCATGTTGCTTTACGCATGTTCACTTTTTTAGAGCTGAAATAATGATACTGTGGAAACTGAGATGGAAGAGGTTTCATCCATTGTTAAAGGACTGAGGTCAAAGACGGCATTGATATTCAGGCTTAACTTCTGTCTTTTAGGTGAATTTATTCTTTTCATATAAAAATCATTTCAAGTGACATTTTTCGGTTCCCTTTGATATCTTCTTAGGAAAAAGTTATGTAAAAGGACAACTAAAAGTTACTTGTTATCTTGATGGATCATGGATTTTGATGATTGCTTGATATGCTGATTGGTCTAATAGCGAAAAGGATAACTTAGCTTTGGAAGACGGGGAAATGGCCTAGAGGTGGAAAATGAACGGTTTGGGTTAAATTTGGGCGGGTCAAAATGGAATGAACCAATAAATAGATCATTGCTCAATTCCGCCCAAAATTTACATGGGCTAAAATGGGCCAGATCAAGATTGGCTAAATAATGGGTGATAATCCAACCAGTCAACTTGACCCAACTTTTGTTCTTTTGGTACATACACTACTAGAAATTAGAGGAAAATCGTCCAATAAAATTGGTCAAAGTAGGACGGTAATGACTAATAACTGTCCAAAACACGACCATTAGCCTATAGTCGGTATTTTGAAGGTCGGAAAGGCATACCGACCAAAGTTGATCAGAAATTACCGACCAACTTTGGTTGGTCAATTAAATTCAAAAAAAAAATTGTTGACAAAACTGACCGAAGTAGGTCGGTATTTTAATTATGTAATTGAAAAATGCACTATCTGAAAATCATACTAGGGTCTGCACTGTGGCAAGATACTATTCTACCACTAGAGTATTGGTGTAGTTTGTTTTAAGACTGTCATTTATTTCATTTATACTCTTTAATTGTATTTTCGCATGAAAATAACTGACCAACGTCGGTCGATTTTATTAAAAAGTAAAATTACCGACCGAATTCGATCAGTTTTTTAAAATGACCGGGCCGAATTAACCAAGCGATTTCGGCCGCTTTTTTAATATTAATTTTAATTTATTTTAAATGAAAAAGCGGCCAATGTTTGTCGGTTTCTAGAAAAATAAATTTTACGGGACTAAAAAATAGTTTTTCATATTTTTGCGCTAAAGAAAACCGACCAAAGTTTGTCGGATTCGTAAAAAAAAATTAAAAATAAAATATTTTAAAACATCGACCAACCGGTTTTATGACCGACCAAAATGATCGATCGACCATGGTCGGTTTTTGCCGAATTTCTAGTACTGATATCACAAAAAGTTATAAATTTTTCTAAAATTGCAGCCACAAATTTTTGAAATCCTAAATTATCACTAATTAAGCATAATTACTTTCGACGTATATTACAGGTTCATGCCAATGTTTCATCATAAACTTTTCCTATTACAACAGTTGTTAAATTAATGCTAATCACGAATAATTGACAAAGTTCTCTCGTAATCAACATCAACAGAGTGTATGGCTCAGAAGTAGAATTAAATAACAAACAACAATTGGAAATATACATATTTTCCTTTCTCACTACTTACAGCCTCCACCAAAAAAGAATAAAAATTTATTGAGGAATGAAAATATTATTAATTTATAACTGCGGATATTTAAAAATAAAATTTTCAATACTCAATAGTATATCTTTTTCAGTGATTGATTCTTCTCGACTGATTTGTTGTACCAAGTATATTTTACTCTTTTTTGTCCTGATTAGTTATATCTGATGTTTCAACCACTAACTGATTGTTGGTGAGAGAAGTTACTATACTTTTTGAGCCAAAAACATAAATAGACAAAATTTAAGAAAACAAATCCACAAACATAGCAACAATAGGTATTTTACACTTAAGGCAACTAACTAATTATATTCCTAGCAGAAAACTTTAAACCATGTCCCTAAAATCATGAATCTACAACGTTCATTTCCTTAATAATAAAAGGGTTTCAATTAGTTGAAGCCCTCTCTTATATTCCTAGCAGAAAACTTTAAACCATGTCCCTAAAATCATGAATCTACAACGTTCATTTCCTTAATAATAAAAGGGTTTCAGTTAGTTGAAGCCCTCTTAGAGAGAGAACCTCTTCCTTCTCGCTACAATCCCAAACTATGAACAATTAAAAAATCTCTAACTTAATTGCTCCTAAGCCTCCTGACATTGATTAAATGCAGTGCTCAACAACTCCTACGCCTTCAAAAGTTTCAAGGACACATTAATCGATGGAATTCAAGATGGGGAGATCCATATGATTATTGATTTACATAACCAATCTCTTCCATCTCCTTCCAATGGCCTTGAAAATACAATCCCTTACTCAAATGATGATCACCTAATTCATCTATCTCCGGAAGACCTACACCGCATTTACTCTCCATGGAAATACTCAACAATTATAAAGCTACAAGGAATGAGAATCCAACATCAATTACTCAGAAAGAAAATTTAGGACCTGTGGAAACTAAAGGAAATTTTTTTACTCATTGACCTAGGATCCGATTATTATATTACAAAGTTTAGCAATGAATATAGCATGCTCAAAGTCCTTCATCAAGGTCCTTGGTTCATCTTTGGCCATTTCCTATCTGTCCAAAAATGGGTACCAAATTTTATTGACTCAAAAGCCAAGATTTCACTGGCAGCTATTTGGATACGTTTACCATAATTGCCAACAGAATTTTACGATGGCCAAATACTCATAAAAGTTGGTAACAAGATTGGTAAACTATTAAAAATTGATTCATGCACCTCTTCTACCCTAAGAGGTCGTTATGCTAGATTATGCATTGAAATTCCATTGGAGGTTCCGGTTACACCATTCATTAATATTGGACAACACAAACAAGAAATTTAGTATGAAGGAGTCAATTTCCTATGCAAGAACTGTGGTAGATTAGGGCATTCAATGGTAAGCAAAGAAGCAAACCTTCTATCTCAGAAGGGGACAGTGCCACTAACCAATCCAAGGCTTTAGACAATTCAAGTTAAGGCATGCAAAAGGGATCTTCACTGCCCAAAAAGGATGCCTGGCACACTGTTACTTTCCCCAAGAAGAAAAAGTCAATGTACAAGCTAAAACTACAACAAACCAATACTGGTAAGGCAATGGTTCATTTACTTCCAATCCCAGGTAAGTCTCCCCCCCCCCCCATGTAGAAATATTAATCTTAATGGGAACATTGTTACTCCTTTTTTACATGCTAATAATACTAATTAAAATGATAATACAATTGATACAAATAACTCCTTTGATGCATTGGACAATCCGTCTATTAACACCAATGAAATCACAAGGAGTCTAGGAAGTATTGACACTTCCTGTATGGCGATTGACATGGTAGTCAATGAGCCAATAGATGTCCACTTGGCAGACTAAAAAACAACCCAATTAAATCACATGCATTCTCATAATTACTCCTCTACTACTAATGATGCCCTAACCCCTCCTAAACCTAATCGTATGTCACACACAAACATCACTAATTCTACCAATATAGCCCACTCCCTCACTAATGCAAGATTATCTAACTGCATGGGAAGTAACACTTCTCCTCTATTACCCAACCATGTGGCCAAAGAATTACCCTCCCAGTCCCAAATTGGCCAATGAACCACACCACGTTTCCGTAACAAAATCCAAGCAAAATCTTTCTAACACCACTGCTCCAAGTAACCTAAAAGATATCCCTATCACTACTAAAAAAACCAGGGTTTAGCGACGGACAAAATCTGTAGCTAAACAGAAAAATCCGTCGTTAATCTCATTTAGAGACAGATTAACGACGGATTATCAAAAGATTTTTCTAGCAACGAGCATTTTAGCGACAGATTAGCGACGACGTTCGTAGCTAAATCCAGTTTTTTTGTAGTGTATAGATATCAACACTGCCAGTCTCTCTATCTCGACTATTCATAGCAAAAACCTAGACCACTAACCCCCTAACGTTCATATAAACCCTACCCATTTTCTTGATAATGCCAAGGATCCTAATTACTCAAAAAAGAAGATATCATCTAGTGCAAATAATAAGGCACCAACGAGCCCTAAACATGTCCAACCCTACTCTTCCCCAAAATCAAGCAACGGGCAACCAGATTTTCTTCATCCAACCACCATTACCACAAGATTATCAACCTCTCTCGTGGGTAGAGCAAGCCCTCATGGGCCATGCAATAACGTTCAGCATGGTCCTCAATGGTCAAGAAATGATTATTGTGCTCCAAAATTCCCACTTCCTAGCACAATTAGTTTCGGAGGGGATGAACATGGCTATGAACAATTATCTCAATCATGTGTGGATGAACAACATCCTTCACCCACTAGCCCCATCCCTAAACCTCAATCAAACCCAAGCCATGAGAACTCAATGGAGTCTTCCACCCCACTTCAACCCTATTCAATCTCAACAAGTCCCAGTGGATCTCCCATTCTTCCCTCCAGGGGAGATCAACAACATGAACCCCATCTTCATCCCCTGGACAACCCATCTCCCATTCTTCCCTCCAGAGGAGATAAACAACATGAACCTCATCTTCATCTCCTAGACAACCCCCTTCGACACTGTAACCCCATAAAACAACCAGCCACCACCCCATGCACCACCTCCACAATATGCACAACCTCCACTTCCACAGGATCCCCATGCACCACCCCAGATACCTCAAATGAACCCTCAAGTTCAGGTCCCTCCCAATGCACCAAAACCAGAATATGTAGAGATGGATGAGGAGGAAGAAGTAAATCTACTAGGATCCGGTCCAGTCCTAGAATTTTCAAGAATCAATGAGGTAAAATTATACCTCTTCAGGGATCAAAGAGAGAAAGGATATATCCTAAGCTACCCAGTAGCACTATACAAACTCTCAATGGATGTGAGACCCCCTCAGGACCCAACGGTGGGGAATAGTGCCATGATTTTAGTTCCTTCATTAAGGAGGAACCTAGTTCCTCAAGCACAGAGAGACAATGGGACACCAACCAACCATGCAAATATACATAGACCTACCAATATTATAATTTGGAACATCCGGGGTGGTAACAATAAGAATTTTAGGGTCAACTTTTGGGAAATGCTAGACACTCATAGACCTTGCATGGTCACTCTTCTAGAAACTAGAATGGAAAGTCATATGTCCCTTCTAAGTGATTTTGAATTTCTCAAATGATTGAAGTTACTAGTGAGGGTCAATCAGGTGGTATTGTGCTTCTATGGGATGCAAATGTGGTCAACGTCCATGATTTTGTTAGAAACAATTAAGAAATTTATGCCACAATCGAGGTACTTCCCTTAAAAGTTACTTCTCTCTTATCTTCCGTTTATGCTAGTAGTAAATTGTTTAAACGGGTAAAAATGTGGAATAATATAGAAACATCAGCACTAATATAAAGGGTCCATGGCTACTGGGGGGGGGGTGATTTCAATGATGTCATTACCTAAAGTGATAAGCTTGGAGGTAACTCCATTAATCGTAGATGTAGCAACGAGATTTGGAAAAGTATTAATCATTGAAATCTATTAGACTTAGGCTATAAGGGTTGTAAATACACTTGGTCAAATCATAGGAAAAAATCAAAAAGTTTAATTATGGAACGGCTAGATAGGATCTTTGTGAACAATGAATGGATTGACCTTTACCCTAAGGCCGTAGTCATTCATCTACCAAAAACTCATTCAGACCATAATCCTCTTCTATTGAACCTAAATCCTAGGAATGGAAATAGTAGGGACAAACCTTTTCGATTAGAAACTATTTGGTGTAGACATCCTGACTTCATTAATATAGTTAAACAAAGTTGGTTAGAGAAAGACCTAGTTGATGCTCAAAAACATTTTACTAAGGAGGTTATTAATTGGAAAAATACTACATTTGGGGATATTTTTTTTAAAAAAAGAGACAAATCCTTGGTAGACTTAATGGAATCCAGTCTTCCCCCCACAATCACAATAGTCACTTCCTACAAAACTTTGAGTCCACCCACCGATTAAAATACAACAATATCCTCCATATGGAAGATGACTTTTGGAAGTTAAGGTCTAGGAGCAATTGGCTAAATGATGGCGATGCCAACACAAAGTTCTTTTATATTATGGCTTCTAATTGTAAACGTCGTAATGTCATTATGTACTTCACCAATGATAAAGGAGATTGAATAACAGACCCAAATCAAATTCTAGATCACACCTTTACCTTCTTTAAAGAGGCCTTTTCAAAGTTGCCTCCCCAATAAAAAAATCTATCTCTGATCTTTATGCTATTAATAAGCCTGACCTACATTGGCTAGACAACCCTCTTACCAATATAGAAATCACTAAGACCATTTTTTCCTTCAAACCCTTTAAGGCTCCAGGTCCGGATGACATCCATCCTTTTTTCTATCAAAAGTATTGGCACATTTTAAAAAACTCCTTAACTTCTTATTGTCACCAAGTTTTCTCCACCCAATCCCTTCCTAGTGGCATCAATGATATATATTTATGTCTCATTCTCAAATTTACTAATGCTAACAATCTCAAAAACTTTAGACCTACTGGATTGTGCAATACTGCTTATAAAGTTATCACTAAAATAATCCCTAATAGATTAAAACCTTTCCTACCCCTCGTTATTAGTCCTATGCAATCTGGTTTCATTAAAATAGAAGAACTAGCGATAGCGCTATAATCATACAAGAAATTGTGAATAGCCTTAGAAGTTCGAAAAGGTCTAACTTTGATATGCTCATTAAACTTGATTTAGAAAAGGCTTTTGATAGACTAGAATGGTCTTTGTCCATAAGACCCTTCATTACTTCAAATTTTCTCCTAAGATTACTAGACTCATTATGCATTGTATTACTACTAGCTCAATAGGGGTGTTAGTCAATGGATCAAGAAAAACTTCTTCCAACCTAGTAGGGGTATTCGTCAAGGTGATCCTCTCTCCCCCTATATTTTCATATTATGTATTGAGCTTCTTTCTAGACTGATCAATCACCAGGTTGACCTTAGGAATTGGGATCCCATCCAAATTGGCCATAGGGGCCCTTCCTTTTCCCATATACTATTTTCCGATGACTTAACTCTTACGGGAAAAGCTAACAAAAAACTAGCCTATGCATAACAGGATGCATGGATTTTTTCTCCTTGGAATCTGGACTAACAATAAACAAAACTAAGTCTAGAATTGTTATCCCTCCCAAATGCTCAAAAGATCATTTAATCTTCCTAACCTCTCTTTTTGGCATAAAATCCACCACTTTAGTTTGGTAAATAACTTAGATTCCCAATCCTTAGTAAATATCCTAAACTCAAGGACTTCCAATTCATTCTAGATAAGTTACATACTGGACTCTCTCACTGGAAATGTTCTTTTCTTAACATGGATGGGCGTACCACCCTAGAAACTAGTACTATAGGAGCAATCCCCTCTCATATAATGCAATACACTTCCTTCCTACCAAAACACTAAAATTCATTGATAGAATTCAAAGGGATTTTATTTGGGGCTCTACAAGTACTACTAAAAATCTTCATCTAATCAGCTAGGATACTGTCACCAAGGATCTAAAGGAAGGTAGTTTGGACATTCACAAGGCAAAAAATAAGAACTTGGTTACCTTATCAAGACTTGTATGGAGACTCTTAAAAAATCCATCAGCTCTTTGGTGTCACCTCAACATGTCCACGTATGCTCCTTCAAAATTTATCACAAACTCTTCCTTAATCTGGAAATCCATTTTCCAAGGATGAAAATTATGCAATAAAGGAATTCTCTGGCACCCCTCAAAAAATTCCTGTTTAAACATTTGGTATAATAATTGGATTTATAATTCCTCCTCCCTTAGAAGCTCTATTAAGGGCCCCCTTCACAAAACTGAGTGTGATCGTTCTCTGGGTGATTTAACTAGGGATAATAATTGAGACTTAAACAAAATTAGTTTTGAACTACCCCTAGAAGTGCTCCACAATATTAGTATTACTCCAACTCCCTCCAAAAACTCCAAAGTTGATGAATTTAATTGGAAGCTAAGCTCTAATGGCATTTTCTCCACAAAATCTTGTTATAATCTCTTCAGTAATCCCTACCCACCTTCATACTCCCATAAATGGATATGGGAACTCCGTTGTCCTAATAAAATAAAAAAAATTCTCTGAAAATGCTCTCACAATCGTGTTCCATGTAGAGCCTACCTTCACAAAATTGGTATGAATATTGATGCCACATGCACTACATGGAGAATTGGCATTGAGAGCATTCAACACATCTTCTTAAACTGTGTTTCTACCCAACAATTCTAGAAATTCATGGGCATCAGCTACCATAACACTACGGGCAAAATTAATTGGCCTAGGGACCTTCGTGATGCCTTCATCAACCAGAATTCTCGTAAGATTAGTTGGGAAACTCTCTTCCCATTTTGCATTTGAGAACTTTGGAAAAACAGAAATAACAATAATTTAAATAATCTTAGTTGCCATCTGAACGTAAAAAAATCCATGCTCTTTGCATGGGAATATATTTTTTTCACGAAAAAAATCCTTTTACCACCAAAAAAATTCCCATTGAGATTGTATAAACCACCTAAAAATACTATTAAACTAAACTGTGATGGAGCTTTCTCTTCTACTAACAATGTAGCAGAAATTGGTGGATTATTCCGCAACAACAATGGTGATTGGATTATGGGATGCTATAAAGCAATTCGTGCTTCCTCCCCAATTCATGCAGAATTACTGGCCCTTCTGGAAGGACTAAGAATTGCAATGGACTTTAAACATACAAATATGAAAATCAAAACTGATAGCACGGATGTTATTAAACCAATGTATGAGGACTGTATTAATTTTTACAATATTATTTTTGAATGCAGATGGTTAATGCACCAACTGAAGCTCCCATTACTGAGGCACAATTTTAGGGAAGAAAATGAAGTGGCACATTGACTGGCTAAAGAAGCTATGAAACATCCCCCAGTAACAAATGTGTTTACCATGCTTGTCCGCCTTTTTTTGTTGAAGAAGAAATTAAAAAAAAACAAGCATGAATCTTGTAATAGTATAAGAACTATCTCTACTGATGCTTGTAATTTCCTAGCAAGTATGGGCAATAGTAATTCCCTTAAGACCATGTCTTTCTCATGTGAGTTGCCTTTTAAGTAATATAAATATCGTACTTTTATGTTTAAAAAAGGGTTTCAGTTACATCCCAATAACATGAATTGCGAATTTAATACTCAACACATGATTGTTATCTTTTATCTCTTTCCTAAGAATGGAATTGATTTATGATTTTATTGGTCTCTCTCTTTCAATTATGAAAATATTTTATTTGATGGTATAACTATATTTTATTGGTAAAATATGAATGCTTATATAATAGTGCATACTTGGATGAATAAGTGATATTTATACCATTTACATATAATATATTATATATAATTCGTATAATACATTATCAATAAGTATATTATGAAGTATAAATTAAAATATTATTAGTACAACAACAACAACAACAACAACCCAGTAAAATCCTACAAGTGAGGTTTAGGGAGGATAGTATGTACGCAGACCTTACCCCTACCCCAAAGGAGTAGAGAGACTATTTTCGGAAGACCCTCGGCTCAAGATAATAAGAAAAACAAAAAGGCGAGAATATTAGTTTCACCACAGAGATCATAGGAAAAATAGGAACATAAAATGCAGAAGGAAAAATGCAAAACAAAATGATGGCTAGTAAATAGGTCCTGCACCGAAAAGAGAAAATAGTAATACACTGCAACGCCCCTAGCTATTTCAGACAAAAACCCAACCAGACTAGGCTCACAACAGTACAAGGTAACGCTCAGCTACCTCCTAGCCTACAACCATAATACTCGACCTCCATAACTTCCTATAAAGTGTCATATCCTCGGAAATATGAAGCCTCGCCATATCCTGCCTGATCACTTCTCCCCAATACACCTCCTTACTGGAGCATCTGGGATTCTCCTCTGTACATGTCTGAACCATCTGAGCCTCGCTTCCCGCATCTTGTCATCAATGGGAGCCACGTGCACCTTCTCCCGAATATCATCATTTCTAATTTTGTCCATCCTAGTGTGCCCGCACATCCACCTCAACATCCTCATTTCTGCTACTTTCATCTTTTGGATATGTGAGTTCTTAACAGGCCAACACTCAGCCCCATACATCATCGCCAGTCTAACCACCGCTTTATAGAACTTACCTTTGAGTATCGTTGGCACTCTCTTGTCACACAAAACTCTGGATGCTAACCTCCACTTTATCCATCCTAACACAATACGGTGTGCGACATTCTCTTCGATCTCCCCTCCCCCGTGGATAAGCGAACCAAGGTACTTTACGCTGCCTCTACTTGGGATAACTAGTGATTCAAGCCTCACATCCACACCCACTTCCCCTGGCTTAGTGTTGAACTTACACTCCAGGTATTCCGTCTTCGTTCTGCTCAGCTTGAAACCTTTAGACTCAAGAGTCTGTCTCCAAACTTCTAGTCTCCCGTTAACCCCGGCTCGTGACTCATCAATCAAAACTATGTCATCGGCAAATAGCATGCACCATGGCACCGCCCCTTAAATATGGTTTGTTAATGCATCCATTGTCACACCTCCTTTTTTTACCTACACCCCCGGAAAGAGTATAAGGGAGTTTTTTCCAACTTAAAGTGACAATCGAAACGAGATTATTTTATTACAAATTCAGAGTCGCCACTTGGGATAATTTATGGTGTCCCAAGTCATCAGTTTGAAATCCTGAATCGAGGAAAGATTGACTCTGTATTATAGTCCGCGAACTAGAAATCCGAGTAAGGAATTCTGTTAACCCGGGAGAAGGTGTTAGGCATTCCCGAGTTCCGTGGTTCTAGCATGGTCGCTCAACTGTTATATTCAGCTTAATTATCTGATTTTAATACATGTTTTAACCTATGGTACAATTTTAACTTTCAAACCGCTTTTATTTAATTTTTAAAGAAGATTAAATGTCGTTTAAAATAAGTCTTTGGATCACACAACATGAAATACACCCGCAATCCTAAACATATTTTATTCAACGTTTTAAGATTTGATTTGGGTCACATGAAATGCACACCCGAGTTTAGGAAGGTAATATTATTAAAATACGCGCCCAAAGCAACTAACGTATTTGAAGCTATGCGAGGGCCATGGAGATTCAACTAAATGGCACGCCTCGAATTCTAAGGATAAACAAAATTAATTAAACGAGGGTCATACATACTCCTAGCGATTAAAGTGATAAAACAAAGAAGAACTAAATAAAACATGTTGAACCGAGTTTTACTTTTAATTAATATTCAACAATCCATGACTCCTTATTATTATGTTTCAAGATCGGATCTCCCATGGCCAAACAACCATTTAAGATACATAACAATCAACCAAGATCAATCATTCAACATGTAAAAGCATTTAAAAGAAGCTATCAACTAAACAAAATGAGTGGTCTTAAACATGAGAACAATCTTTGATCTTTGATTAACACCATCCATGGTAAAAATCTGATTCCAATTTAAATATCATTGGCCACCACCCACTTGAAAAATTGGCAGTACCCTATGCCCTTTTTAACAAAACTAAAGTTTCATTCCATTCCAGCATAGGAGCCATGGTCTAATATTTCAGCGAGAATGCAAATCCAGATGATTAAAACCAACAAAAAACTATGATGAACTATAAATTTCGGTCAAGTCACAACTAGAAAATATCAAGATAATCATGGTAAAAATATCACCACATAAGAAATAATAAAGATATCAGAATGGACTTTTATAGCTGCAATGTGTTTTTGAAACAACGGGTAGAAAAAGAAAACTCCAAGCCAAAACTTTGATTGACGAGCTCAACAGTCCGGACCTCGACGACCTTGAGCGGAAACTCAAAGTCTAACCTCGAGCACCAGCAGGGCTCGAATCAGAATCGACGTCGAACAATCTCGATCGACGACGAACTCGAAAACGGACAAAAGGGGTTCAAGGGGTCTTCAGCTGGTTTTTATGGTGAGGAAGATGACTGGAGTTCAGCCGGATCTAGGTGGTCGCTGATGGCGGTAGTTTTGTTTCATCGAAGAAGAAGAAGAAACAGCCATGGGGAGTTCTATCGTTTTGGCTGAGGAAGGAGATCGAGTTCGCTGGGGGAGGGTCTTGTATGAAAATCAGCGCCTATCTTACGTCCTCGTGAAGAAGGCGAAGACGAGGGGGTGGGGTCGACGACGAGTCTTCTCCGGTGAGCTTGAAGTGGCCTGATGCGATCGCCGGTCTTGAAGAAGAAGTAGATGAGCAGTGGATCTCTTGTCTCTCGTTCAAGAAGAAGAAGCTCGATGGGTGAGGGATCTATATTTTTTGTTTCTTAATCCTCATGCTATGCGCAGCTTTTTGCCCCTTTTCTTTTTGGTAGATCTGATCTCCTTCTCTCCTTTTAGGTGTTAGTACTATTATATAGTAGTAGGGATTAGGTTAGGGGTATGAGCCTAGGAGTTATGGGCTAGAAAATTGGGCCAAAAACTGAAAAAATGGACTACAAGATTCATAATGACGGGATAAACCAACCCAAAACTAATTCCTCCTTCTAAAATTATATACAATTATAATATAAAAATATAAAACTAATTTTTATTAATTAAACTAAACTATATTAAAAATGAAACTATTTTGTATTTTCAAGATTATATATAAAATAAAAATAAGCTACTATTTTTGTATATTTTTATTTAAATTCATGAAAGGTGCGTAAACTAAAATATTTTTTGTAAGTTTCATTTCTTGTGATAAAATAAGGTAAAAGAGTAAAAATGAGTTGAAATAGCAATATTAGGCCTAAATTAAATATTTACGTGCTAAAATATAAAATATTTTGGGGTGGGTCAAAAATCACATGTCTACAGCTGCCCCTCTTTGACTGGAAACGCGTAGAGTTTTCTGACAAAGACTGACTCGACAAGTTTTTGACCCGACCCTTATTTAAGGAGACCAAAACTAAGAGAAAAGGGGAATGTGACCGAGCCCTAGTATCTGAGTTGTCTACATATCCTTGGCTATAAATAAATCAGGCCACGTGTAGTTCAGAGCTAAGTAAGATGATGGAGTATACCGAGGTGGAGAACCGATCGAGGTGCCATTCCGTCGAGGTTCCGGTCTGCGGTCCTATTATTACATCAAAATCAAAAAATGAAAAAGACTAACTAAACCTGTCAACTATGAGTTACAAAATTCCTATCTATAAGTCTTCTGAAGCTTGAACTTGAGTCTTGAATGGTTCTTCATGGAGACTTTAGATTTGAACCTTGGTGCTTGCTAGTTACAGGTGCTAGTTCATTCTTCTTCAGCTTTTCAGATCAAGACCGGACACACCATGCTTGTGACATCTTGTCTCAGCTTCTGCATTTTGGATTCACTTCTTTTTTTCTTTTTATTTTTGTTTCTTTCTTTTTTTTCTTTTCTATTTTGGATTGAAATTACTTCTGTTGATCATCTCGGACTGTTGACTTGCATTCTTGCCGCGAGCTTCTGCCACTTCTAACTTGAGCTATTTTCCTTTGAGACTTGAAGTGATTTCCCTTGAAATTCAAATTGTTTTCCCTTGTTCTCCGGGTGGACGCCTAATTGCTGAAACTTGAATGTATTCCCTTGTTCCCAGGTGAGCTCCCGATTGCTGAAGTTTGAATGTATTTCCTTGTTCTCCAGGTGGGCGCCTGATTGCTGAACTTGAAAATGTAATCCCTCGTTCTCCAGGTGGGCGCATGATTGCTGAACTTGAAATGTATTCTCTTGTTCTCCAGGTGGGCGCCTGATTGCTGAATCTTGAAATGTATTCCCTTGTTCTCCAGGTGGGTGCCTGATTGCTGAATCTTGAAATGTATTCCCTTGTTCTCCAGGTGGGCGCCAGATTGCTAAATTTGAAATGTATTCCCTTGTTCTCCAGGTGGGCGCCTGATTGCTGAACTTAAAACATATTCCCTTGTTCTCCAGGTGGGTGCCTGATTACCAAAACTTGAAATGTATTCCCTTGTTTTCCAGGTGGGATCCTGACTACTGGACCAAAAATGTATTTCCTTGTTCTTCAGGTGGGCGCCTGATTGCTGAACTTTGAAAAATGTATTCCCTTGTTCTCCAGGTGGGCGCCTGATTGCTGAATTGGAAATGTATTCCCTTGTTCTGCAGGTGGACGCCTGATTGCTGAATTTGAAGTGTATTCTCATGTTCTCCAGGTGGGCGCCTGATTGCAACAAAATAGACAAAAACAAAGAAAACTTCTGCCCAGTTTGGTGTTGGGCGCATCTGTGAGTGTTAATTGAATCATGTTACCAGAAAATCTCCAAGAATTTTAAAAGCTAGATCCCATTATCCAGGAGGATCCTGAAAACTCCTAGTTATATGACACTTTTAAAATCCTGGATAATGGGATTCTTATTTTAAGAATCCGCTAAATCTTGTTATCTATGAAGACCTTAAAATTAAATCCCATTATCCAGGAGGGTCCTGAAATTTAAAATCAAATCTCATCTTAAGGGTGAAAATTTCAGAGCTAAATTCAACTTCCTAACGGTAAAACTTATGCTAAATCTTAGCATCTAAGGGAGGTATTAAATTAAATTCCATTATTTAGGAAGGTCCTTAAAATTTCAAATTGAATCTTATCCTAAGCATGAAAACTTCAAAGCCAAACTTATATTTCCTCAAGGTAGAGCCTAGTTAGATCTTGTTACTCATAAACGTTTTAAATTTTAACTAAGTCACATTGTCCAGGAGGGTTCTGAAAATTTTTAAGATTAAACCCCGTTATCCATAAGTGCCCTGAAATTTTAAAATTAAATCCCATTATCCAGGAGGGTCCTGAAAATTTTCAAAACTAAATCCCATTATCTAGGAGGGTCCTGAAAATTTTAAATTAAATCCCATTATCCAGGAAAGTCCTGAAAATTTAAAAACTAGATCTCATTATCCAGGAGGGTCCTGAAAACTTAAAAAACTAAATCCCATTACACAGGAGGGTCCTGAAAATTTTAAATTAAATCCCATTATCCAGGAGGGTCCTGAAAATTTAAAAACTAGATCCCATTATCCAGGAGGGTCCTGAAAACTTAAAACTAAATTCCATTATCCAGGAGGGTCCTAAAAACTTAAAAACTAAATCCCATTATCCAGGAGGGTCCTGAAAATTTTAAATTAAATCCCATTATCCAGGAGGGTCCTGAGAATTTACAAACTAGATTTCATTATCCAGGAGGGTCCTGAAAATTTAAAACTAAATCCCATTATCCAGGAGTGTCCTAAAAACTTAAAAACTAAATCCCATTATCCAGGAGCGTCTTGAAGATTTAAAAACTAAATCCCATTATAAAAGAGGGTCCTGAGAATTTTAAATTAAATCCCATTATCCAGGAGGGTCTTAAAAATTTGAAAACTAAATCCCATTATCCAGGAGGGTCCTGAAAACTTAAAACTAAATCTCATTATCTAGGAGGGTCCTGAAAACTTAAAAACTAAATCCCATTATCCAAGAGTGTCCTGAAAACTTAAAAACTAAATCCCATTATCCAGGAGGGTCCTAAAAATTTTAAATTAAATCCCATTATCCAGGAGAGTCCTGAGAATTTAAAAACTAGATTCCATTATCCAGGAGGGTTCTGAAAACTTAAAACTAAATCCCATTATCCAGGAGGGTCCTGAAAACTTAAAACTAAATCTCATTATCCAGGAGGGTCCTGAAAACTTAAAAACTAAATCCCATTATCCAGGAGGGTCCTGAAAATTTAAAAACTAAATCTCATTATTCAGGAGGGTCCTGAAGATTTAAAAACTAATTCCCATTATCCAGGAGGGTCCTGAGAATTTTAAATTAAATCTCATTATCCAAGAGGGACCTGAGAATATAAAATTAAATCCCATGATCCAGGAGGATTCTGAAGATTTAAAAACTAAATCCCATTATCCAGGAGGGGCCTGAAGATTTAAAAACTAAATCCATTATCTAGGAGAGTCCTGAGAATTTTAAATTAAATCCCATTATCTAGGAGGGTCCTGAAAACTTTTAAAATTAAATCTCATTATCTAAGAGGGTCCTGAAAACTTTTAAAATTAAATCCCATTATCCAGGAGGGTCCTGAAAATTTTAAATTAAATTCCATTATCCAGGAGGGTTCTGAGAATTTAAAAACTAAATCCCATTATCCAGGAGGGTCCTGAGAACTTAAAAACTAAATCCCATTATCCAGGAGGGTCCTAAAAATTTTAGATTAAATTTCATTATCCAGGAGGGTCCTGAGAATTTAAAAACTAAATCCCATTATCCAGGAGGGTCCTGAAAACTTAAAAACTAAATCACATTATCCAGGAGGGTCATGAGAATTTAAAAATTAAATCACATTATCCAGGAAGGTCCTGAAAACTTAAAAACTAAATCCCATTATCTAGGACGGTCCTGGGAACTTTTAAAATTAAATCCCATTATCCAGGAGGGTCCTGAAAATTTAAAATTAAATCTCATTATCCAGGAGGGTCAATCATAAGCCAAACCTGTCTGGTGCTTGCTTTTCCCTCTTACGGAGGATTCCTCCGAAACAATCGACATTTTCTGCCCCTGTTTCAAATCAAAGAAAAATCTTGTCAGTTTAAAAATATGGTGGTTGGTTTGTGGCCTTGACTTTGAGGGCGGTTGCTCCTTCACTTCTCATGATAACTGATTTCCACCCGAAGACCTTGCTTGTTCCTTGACTAATCACTTTCTCTGCCATCCTTATCACAGAAAATACCTCTTCTCCGTTAAGACCCAATACCTTCTATCTGTTGCATTACTCATGAACTGACATTTACCAACCTTTGTGTCTCACATGAATCCGAAAGCACGTCAATTACCGTCCATTCAATGTGCATGTTATTCTTTCCTGACTTAACCCACCGGCATTGGCCTTGAGGTCTATTGCTCCTTCACTTGCCATGATAACTTTGATTTCTGCTTGGAAGACCTTGCTTGTCACTGGTTAGCCACTTTCCTGGATCATCCTTTCTATTTCTCTTTTCAAATCCCGACAATTTTCCACATTGTGCCCCAGAGCATTGGAGTGGTATTCACACCTTTTAGATGAGTTAAAGCTTCTCGCACGTCGGTCCACCTTATTTGGAGGAATGGGTGCAATCATGTCATGTTGTTTTAACTTCTAAAATAAGCTTGCATAGGACTCTCCTATTGGTGTAAAACTATCTTTCAAATTTTGTTCCCTTCTATACCCCTGGCTTGGATGTTGGTTACAAAGTAATTGAAAATTTTGCGGAGGCTGGTGGAGATTTTGTGATACTCGTGCTCGCTTTCTTGGGTGATTTGGTGGCGGGTGTGAGGGGTTCGGAGGTGGATAGTAGAGCTTAGGGGGGTCATGGAAAACCTGATGAGGCTGCACATACCTTCGAGATGTTCTCCTAGGACCTCTTCTCGACCCTGATATCACCATGATTTCTTCATCCCTTTCACTCGTGTTACCAAATTCAATTTGGACAACTTGAGCTGCAGCTTTGAGAGCTGTTTGACTTATAATTCTGCCTGTATTAAGACCGTTCTCCACCATTTCTCCCATTTTGATTGCTTCCAGGAAGGATTTACCCACTGCGGATGTCATGTATTGAAAATAATCTGGCTCTTGAGCTTGTAGAAAGACAGTGATTACTCGTGGTCATCCATGGGTGGCTTAGCTCTAGCTGTCTGCTCTCTCCATTTGATGGCATATTCCCTGAAACTTTCAGTTGGTATCTTTTTTAGGTTAGAAAGGGAAATGCGGTCTGGGGCAATGTCGATGTTGTATTGAAATTGTTTGACAAAGGCCCGTGCCATGTCATCCCAGACGTACCAGCAAGATGTGTCTTGATCCAAAAACCATTCAGATGCTACACCCGTGAGGCTTTCCCCAAAATAAGCTATAAGCAATTCTTCATTTCTTCCCACACCTCTCAATTGGTTGCAATACCTTTTCAGGTGGGCTATGGGGTCTCCATGTCCATTGTACTTTTCAAATTTGGGGATCTTGAAGCCAGGCGGCAAGTGGACATCGGGGAACATGCATAGATCTCTGAAGGCAACACTCTTTTGACCTGCCATTGCTTGCGTGTTTTTCAACCGTTGTTCTAATATTTTCACTCTTTGGGTTATTTCCTCCTGTATCCTCTTTCGGGCAGGCTTCTCGATGTTTACAGGAAGCTCAAACGAGTATGAGTGGTAATCGGGATAGTGGTACTGTTCTTGCTGTGTAGCAAATTGTGACTCGTGACAAAGCTGTCTTTGGCCATTGGCCCAGGCTTGACGCATTTTGGTCATTTGTTGTTTCGGTGTTCTATTTTCCTCAACCACAGCAGACCCTTGTTGAGCCCTCTGACCCGGAGTCTCTTGAGCACTCGTAACAGCTTCGATGTCAGTTATATTTTCCTTGGATCTTGTGTTTCCAGCTTACCACAACCGGCCACCTCAACTTTCTTCACAATTCAAAACAGAACATGTTAGAATGGATTGGGTCGGTCCTCATTATTCACAACATCTTTTCCCATTTTTCAATTCTTCTTTTCTATTTTTCCTTTTTCATTTTTTTTTTGGTTGCGGTCGAATCCTATGTGGATTGCCTACGTATCGTGACCCCGCACGAATCAGACCAGGCGTAGTTCATGCAAATAAAAGGTAAACGACAATAAAATATTTTTTGGAATTTTTCATTTTCATAATAACAACAAAACTAACCAACTTAATGACGAAATACAAACTCGAAAATCAAACGACCCATATACTCTAATCAAAAGAAATACAAACCCCAAAAATGAAAGATTCCTTCCCCTATATGCCAATTTTGACCCAAAATCTGAACGGTATTCACTTGACCACTGACTCTTTTTCTTGTTTTTTCCAAATTAAAATAAACGACCCGGTATTGCAAACACGGCCTTCCAGCACCTCGGGGACGAAGATTTTAAGGCTGTGAGGGTCAGAATCAAAATATGACCAAAGGTGGTTGTTTGTGCAAAGTCAGCCTTCTGACGCCCCGTTTGGGAATATTTGGCTATTTTTGACAAAAACAGCATCACCTGGTTTATTTACGACAAAAATTAAAATTTTGATATTTTTGGTTATTTTTGCAAAGGGGAGGTTGGACCCGATGAGGGTTGCCTACGTATCTCATGCCCTGTGAGAATCAAACCATGCGTAGTTCGGGCAAATTAACCGAACTATTTTAAAACATGACTCTTTTCCATTTTTATTTTTGGCATTTCATAAGCGAATAAAAACTATTTTTAGAAACGAGACTCTTTTTTTTCTTTTTTCAACAAATAAAACAGCCTATTTTTCCAAGATAAAAATAACAGACTCTTTTTTTTCTTTTTCATTTTCCACAGACAATAAAACAACCTGTTTTCCAAACTAAAAATAAAAGACTCTTTTCCTTTCCTTTTTCAACAAATAATGAAACAACTTATGTTTTTCAAACTAAAACAAAAACTTTTCTTATCCTTTTCTTTTTCAACAACCAACTTTCCAAAAATAAAAGACTTTTTTTTTTTCTGTTTCTCTTTGCTTTTTTTTTTTAGTAAAACAAAATAAAACATTTTCCCCTTTTTTTTTTCCAAAAATTTCGGCAAAGTTTCGCCAGTAATTGGTCATTGATTTTTTATTTCTAAAATAATCAATTAACTCTCTAACTGATATTTTTTTTCTTTTTTTTTCTCTTTTCTCTTTTTGTTTCTCAATCTTCCAACATTCCCGAGATTCAGAAACCGGTCAACATGCAGGTTCGAAACAAATATATGTACAGAGCAAGTAGGATGCATCAGGATGGTCTTTTCATTTTAAGGTTGCTAGTCCTAGACGGACCCAACCCCTGTGTTGAGTCCCCTAAGTCAAATGCAACGTGATGCAAATAAGCGTTCCTACTAGGGATCCGGCATGAAGTCATGTTATTCTATGTTCAAAACCTGGGTCAGTGTTCTAGACTGTGTACCCGAGCGGACAACTCGAGTCGAGGAGGGGGCAACTTACCGGGAACCAAAAGGCCACCGGCTTCGTAACTTATCCGGCCTCTTTCTTATTTCAAGGTATGACACTAACAGAATAGGGAGTCTCAACCAGTAAGCACATCCCCGGAGGTGAAGAGAGAAGGGTGTCGGCACAGTTTATATACAGTTCAGATAATATCAAAGCGGTAACATTAAGCACACTCAGCAAAACATGTAAGAAAATTAGATATAATTAAATACAACAATTTTTCTAAGCTCGAATTCTGAACCCTGAACCAGAGATTCTGGGTTCGATCCCCAGCAGAGTCGCCAGAGCTGTCACACCTCCTTTTTACCTATACCCCGCAAAGGGCGTAAAGGAATTTTTCCAATTAAAGGACAGTCGGAACGGGATTTAATTATTGATTATTCAGAGTCGCCACTTGGGATATTAATGGTGTCCCAAGTCACCGGTTGCATCCCGAACCGAGGAAAAATATGACTCTGTTAAGAGTCCGCGTACCAGAAATTCAAGTAAGGAATTCTGTTAACCCGGGAGAAGGTGTTAGGCATTCCCGGGCTCCGTGGTTCTAGCACGGTCGCTTAACTGTTGTATTTGATTTTATCTGGTTTTAATACATGCTTTAGCCTATGGTGAAATTTTAACTTTATAACCGCTTTTATTTAATTATTTTTTTTAAAAAAAGATTCAACGTCATCCAAAACACGTCTTGAACCACGTCACATAAATGCACCCGCGGTCCACGACACATTTTATTTAACGTTGTTGGGATTTGGATTCGGGTCACATAAATGCACACCCGAGTTTAGGAAGTTAAGCATCACAACTACGTCACGGGAACCGTACACGTAGCCATGACAATTTATTTAGTTACCGCACCTAAAGCAAACTACGAGAGCATGAATATTAACGGCCTAAGCATACTCCTAATGATTAAATCAACTCAGATAAACAAAAAAACACCACCTTAACATTAAATTGATACACACCGAATTCTACTTCCGTGGTCGATATCATATAGAACGGGATTATGATTATTGACAAAATTTCCAAATCAAGGACTACAAAGCAAACATGAAGTTGAAGGATTATATTGGCATTGTCCAGAAAGCACGAAAATGACATGAATCTAATAATTAAGCTAACAGGAATGTCATAACATAATTGTCGCTAAAGGAAGTTTTAAACAAAATATTTCAAGTGAAGGTGCATGAGTTCTAAACTTCTAATGTACTAATTGCTTATTTTCCACGATACACCTTGACTAATTATGCAATAGTATTCATTGTTTTACACACCCCATGTTTCCACACTTGAAACTTGTATCCGATATTGCTATACAAATTCTGAATTCAAGCTGAAAAACAAATAAAGCTACTTGTAATTTTTTTTGATAAGGACAGATTAATCAACGTCACCAATGTAGTACCCAACGTCCAAATACACCATAAATGGAGCAAAGGATAGCGAGAGGAACATTTTATCTATTACTTATCCTTCTTTAAGTATCAAATTAAATTTAATGAACTAAGCTTTTATGCCTCACTCTCAACCCAACAAGTCAGAACCAAAACAGGGAATGAAGCAACAACTCAAACTTTCAACAAAAATCAGAACAACACATTAGTAAAATAGACATTGTAACAGAATAACACATTCATAAATGTTGTAACATCACAAAACGAAAGGAGAGAAGTAATCTCACATTGAAACCTTGTAGAAAACGGAATGAATAACTGTTAACCGGACCAAAAGGGAAACCTCGAACGGAACCACGATTCAGATTTCGAAACTCGCCGGAAACGCGACAAAGTTCAACGACGGACCTCGCATCGCAACCTCAGATTCACAAACGGACAGCTTGAACAAACCTAAATCGAGGCTACTGTTCCATTGATTTTTAGAATGTCACTCGCCATCTCCCTCTTACTCCCGATCTCCCACTGTTGCTGCCCTCCTTTTGCGCCTGTGTGCGTGTGTTTGATGGGGGTGCTGCTGTTGGCTTTGTGTTTTGGAGCCAGGGGTGAGTCGTGTGGTCTGGTGGTCTGGTTGAGGTGAATAACAGCGGGGAAGGGGCTGCTGTATGATTTTTCTTCAGAGGATAGGGTGTGAAGAAGATGAAATTAAGGGGTTGTTTTTGTTGCGCAACTGCTTTCCATCTTCTTCCTCCTTCCCTTTTCTTATTCCTTTTCTTCTTTTTTATAGTGTAGAGTCTAGGTTGTAGGGTTTTAGGTTAAGGGGTATGGGCCTAGGAATTATGGGCTTGACAATTGTGGGCTAGGTCCAAAATTAGGCCTAACGATGGGTTTCTCGAGCCCAAGCTCTATTCTTTTGCCGCGAATGAGATTAAAAATACGCGCCCATTTATTAATTAGTCCTACTATTAAAATAATTTATTAAAACAAAACTAATCATTAAAACAAATCTATTTTTTGTATTTTCAAACATTATATTAAAAATAAAAATACGATACTATTTTTATATTTTTCTTTTGGATTAAAAATGACTACCAATATTAATGAACTTATTATTATATTATTATATATATATTTTTTGTTGTAATTTTTGTTTTCTTGTACTAAAATAAAGTGAAAGAGTCAAAATTACTTAAAATATCTATATTATGCCTAAATTAAATATTTTACGCTAATATATGAAAGATCTTGGGGAGGGTCAAAAATCACATGTCTACAATCCTAGTGCGGAGGTTCCTTCCATGGATTCAGTACCAGTTGTTCATGAGTTTCCAGAGGTGTTTCCTGCAGATCTGCCGGGGATGCCACCCGACAGAGATATTAACTTCTGTATTGATTTGGCTTCGAGCACTCGGCCCATTTCTAATATTGACTACTTATAAGCGCCTTTTTACTTTCGTTTTAGTCTAAAAGTGTTTAATAGTATACCCGAAAACTGATGAAATACACTTAAATGCAGGAGTATTGGAAAATGAGACACTAAGATTAAATCCAACTCAAGAAGAAGTGATTTGAACTCAAGGACAAAAATCAAGCACAAAGGCTTAAAGTGCGGACTGCAGATTTCCATCTGCGGCCGCAGAATATGAAGGGAAGTCCATTAGAGTCCAAGTGTAAAGTGCAGACCACATATGATATGTGCGACCGCAGAAGCTATGCAAGATCTAAAGTTCAGAGGGTCATCATTTCAAGATTAAATAAAATGTGGACCGCACAATTATTGTGCGGCACAGAAGTCATCTATGCAACAACACTCAGAAATATGGAGTCCGAAGAAGATCCTTGTGCGGCCGTACCAAGAATTGTGAGGACCGATGATTATGAGAAATACGGCCGCATCCTCGAATTGTGCGGCCGCAGATGAAACTCCTATCCAGGCTGAAGAAAAGTGCGGACGACACATGGAATTGTACGACCGTAGAACCTCCGATAGGGCATTTTTGTCAAAAATTTCTAGCTTTGTTTAAATACAATAGTTTCACGAATTTAGGCCAAGTTTTGAATATTGAAAGTTCTATAGCTGTTTTTCCTTGCTTCTTTAGGAAACTTTAGCTTACTTTGGTGATTTAACATTGGATTTTTATCTTTTAAGCTTTCAATATGAGTTCTATCATTTTTTTCTTCTATACTCATTATGAGTAGCTAGATCTATAACTAGTGTTGTTACCCAACATAGTGTGTAAACCTAATGGGTGTTTAATTTATGGCTTATTTATGGTTGGGTGTTTATTATTTAGCCTATTCTTGCTTTTTATTATAGAATTAACGGTTGCGAACATTAGTTCATGCTGATTTGACTTGGTCTCTACTTAAGAAAGAGAGACTTAGCCTATTTGACTTCGTCTCTACTTGAGAATGAGAGACTTAGTCTAGGAAAACTTGTCTAATAAGAATGTGGGATAGAATCAAGAGATTGATAGTCCTAATTAAAGGGTTGAACCTAGAGATAGTAAAACCAGACTTGAGCATTTTATCAACAAATTTATTCAATACCCATTTGGACTTGAGAAAGCCAAATTGGGCAAAATCACTCTCTTACCGAGAGACATTGAGTGGGTACATGAGTATTGATAGCTACAATACACCCCAACCAATGAAACAAGCTTTAAAGTTTACAACCCGTTAGGCAAACACCTAGGTAAGGGTCATAGCCCTAGGCCTTTTACATTATTTGAAAACAAGAACAAAAACACATTGTTTTAGTTTCAATTATTTATCTTGCAATCTTAGTTTAAATTAGACCTAGAAACAACTAATTTTGTGAAAGTGCAATCTTAGATAGTTCAAGCTCATTCACCATAATATATACTCCTAAATCCCATTCATGTAGCTCCCTGTGGAATTCGACCCCGACTCTCAGTTGGGTATTACTATTGCATCAACCGTTTCATGACCTCGAATAGAGGTGTGACTTGGACGAGATCAATCTTTGGCACGTTGCAGGGGAGATAAAAACGGATTTAGCTATATATTTGATTTTGTGTGTGAATTATCTTCTTTTCCTTCCGTGTTACTAATCTTTTGTGTGAAACAATTGTAGGTGAAACAATGGCTCTCAACAACAATGATCAACTTCGAAACATGCCCATGGGGGATGTGGACATGGAAGATGACCAAGTTGAAGAGGATCCTCTTGAACCTCAAGCAAATAGACGAGGCCGACCACCTCAAGACAATGTTTTCGTTCCACCCCGGCCTCCACCACGAGCGACACCACACTGGGTGTTTCCGAATGAAGGGTATGCAAGTGTCATAGTCCCGCCCCGGATTAGGGCGGGCAAATGTTATGCTTACATTGTTAGAGCAACGGGGATTCTTCAGCGGAGCCCCGAATCAACATGCATACAAACACTTGAAGGGGTTTGTGGACACTTGTTGGGGGAGTAAGAAAACAAACGTTTCTGAAGTTGCTTTAAGGTTGATGCTATTCTCGTTCTCTCTACAAGGGAAAGCCTTGGATTGGTTAGAAAGGTTGCCAAACCATTCCATCCATACATGGGATGAATTGGCGAAGAAATTTATTTCCAAGTTCTTTTCTCTCGGACATATGGCTACTCTTAGAGACGAGATTTTAGCATTCAAACAAGAACCCGGTGAGCCTTTACATGAGATATGGGAGAAGTACCAAACTATGGTGAAAGAGTACCCAAACAACGACATGACAGAGGGTATGATTCAACAAACTTTCTATAGGTGTATCAATACTACTAATCAATGTGTTGTCAACAAACTTGTCGATGGAAATTTCATGACAATGCCATATGCGGAAGCTTGTGAGATCTTAGATGAAATGGCAGATACTTCATCGGCATGGCAAAGTAGATCAAAAGTTCCTCAATGTGATCCAAACATGATTCACTTACATAAAGAATTGCATGATCATGGGCAAGCAATTGCCGATTTGACCACCACAATGAATCAATTGGCCAAGGATAAACTTCAACAAGTGCAAGGTCCTAAGCAAGTAAATGCAATGGAGGGAGTTACTATGATGGTGAAAAAGAGAAGGCAAAAGGGTCCACAAGTGCAAAACCGTGTGGAAAAATATGTGCAAAAAGATAGTGGGTTTGATCAAGATGAACCTTACAATGAACAAGAGGAAGAAATTCAACATGTGAACAACTTCCAATGGAAATGAAACAACTCTCAAGGCCCGAATCAACAATAACGGTGACCTTAAGGTAATGAAGGGAATTGAAATTCTAGCAACCAAGGTAATTAGAATGGTGGTAACAACCAAGGAAATTGGGACAATCAAAACAAACAAGGAAATTGGAATGGTCAAAACAACCAAGGCAATTGGAGTGGCAATAATCACGGATATTGGGGAGGCAACTGTCACGCCCCGAACCTGGGGAGTGAGACTGGCACCCAGTGCCTCACCTATCCTTGCGTATCAACTTGCAACTAAGGGACTCTGAACATATGATGTCATACTTTGGCCATGGTCCACATTGCAAGATAACTGTGAATGCTGACTAAATGTCAATATATAACTAGGCCGACAAGGCCGTCATAACTATTACATCTGACAAACCAACCAAATATACATACAAGGCCTGCAATCCCAATATATTGCACTAACTGACAGGATATGTCTACAAGCCTTTACTGATAGATATATTGTGATCGGAACAGCTCCCCAACCTATTCATAACATATATACATATGTACATAAGGCTCTAGACCCGAAAACTCGGAAAGGCATGGAGCTTAGCGATCAAGCTGAACTCGGGCAACACTTATTGAAGAGGCCTACTCGTCTGTCTGTCTGACCTGCATGCATGAAATGCAGTGCCCCTATAAAAGGGACTTAAGTACGAAATAATGTACTGAGTATGTAAGGCAATATACTGAAAGTTGAAACTGAACTGATAATATAATAACTGCAAGTAGCTGGAAGTCAAAGATAATCTGAAGATATGCTTACCTGCTGATACTGACTCAACTCTCTTAATATAGTAAGTAAAATAGTTGTCCGGCCCTATAAGGCTCGGTATACATATATATCTGCTCTATCGTAGTAGGCTTTCTCATAAGCGCTCGGCCATACTAGGCTTTGTATCTCGACCAACTGGGCTCGCTCATAGGCGTTCTTCCACAGTAGGATCGGTATATAACTTACCATCTAATCAGAGGTTGCCCAATAGGGGCCTGCCCATCGATTATAGCTCAATGGTAATGAAAATACTTTTATATTGTCTATATAAGCTCTCTGGTCTCTTGACTGGAATAAGAAAATACTTAATTGAATATGAAGTCCCGGTAAGAAGAATATTATAACTTACCAAACTAGAAAAATATAAGCAATTTGCGAGACTAGCAAAATATACGTAATTTTTGGGATATGAATTTTTCTTTATGCCTCGTTATCAAACTTGTATAATGACGAGATCATGACAAAATGAAGGAAGGGCTTAACATTAACATACCTGTTCCTGTAATTATTTGAACGAATCTGCTTCTGCAAAATTTACACTTGATTCCTTGATATTGGAATGAAATTTTGACTGCAATTTTTGGACGAATTATTTTGACTCTGTTCTTGTGTTCTTGGCTTCAACCCCACAACCGATTGTTGGTTCAAGCCTCTTTAAATCTTAGCTTCACGTTTTTTCGCTTCAAGGCAAAGTGTCTTTGAAATCTTTCCATGAATCATATTTTTTTCAAACCAAAGTGATACAAATCTTTTGTTCAAAAAATGGATTCCCAACACTCTTAAGTCTTTACTTAAAACTTAAAAACAACAACAACAACAACATACCCAGTTTGATCCCAACAGAAGGGGTCTGGGGAGGATAGTCTGTACACAGACCTTACCCCTAACCTAATGGAGGTAGAGAGGCTGTTTCCAATAGACCCTCGGTTCAGAAAGAGCAAGAAGAAGAAGAGGAAAGCAAGGAAGGAATAAATATATAAGAGAAAAGAAAAGGGAGAGATAAAGGATAAGTAGTATACAATACATGAGGAGAGCAAAACCACATAACGTAATAAAAAAATCTAAGCATATGAAGAGACATGCATGCTACTAAGACTATCGGTGAACAACTTAAGACTTACTTACACGTTATTCTTTTTGGATAAGACTGTACAAGTCTTATTTAAGATTATCTTCAAGACACCTATACATGAGTTATCTTTACTAATTAGTGGCCTTGTGCCACGTGGAAGGGTGATATAATTTATAGTTTTTAATCCACGTATTAGTTAACTGGGTAATATTTTGTTACCCGGTATTTAATCAATTACCCGCATAATTTAAATTTTTTCCCAAATTACTTAAAATTCTATTTATTTCTAAAATACTTCATATATACTTTATATATATACTACCATGGTCATATGGTACCTTGCATGGTACTAGTTCATAATTATTGGGTATTATTGCTCGACCCGTATTTTATTCCAAATTGGCTACTTTCAACGAAACTCGTTTTCTTTAATCTATGCACCCCTTTATCCTTCATAACACTTGTTTATCGCTTGTTACAAATAGCGTAAACCGTATATTCTCCAATTAATCTTTTACTTGGGCTGATGTAAATTACCTTACGAAAAATGTAACGTACAATAGTTCAGGGTGCAACATTGTCGTAACTTAATACTGCAAAGCGTAACATCACCATAATGTAATACTGCTAGTCGTAAAATCATCGTAATATATTACTACAGAACATAACATCGGGGTAATACTGCGGGGCATAACATTATTCCCCCTGTAGAACATTCGTCCTCGAATGTTTGCTCATGCACTTATCATTTTCATAATGTATAGCTTCCGAATACTTTAGAAATTCCCTTGGCATCTAGGCGACTGTTCCGTAAATAATTCCAAAGTCCAGGGCATTCCCCCTTAGGACTCCTTCTCACCCCACAACTTATAGTCGAAATCCTTCAAATCTCGTAATTGTTGCTACCTTTCATCATGCAGCCTGTACGATTTTGACCTTGTAAGTGTGCCCAATTTCTAGGCTTCATATGTAGAGCTTGATAAGATTTCCCTTTGTGCATCTATGAGTATATTGAAGTTCTTCGCTCGGTACTTTGTTGAATTCACGAATATTGCTATATCTCATCGTATAGGTCCATTTAGCCATTCGTGTGAATTTACTGCCATAACTCTTACTTTAATTTATCGTTTCTGAGGTTTGCTACCAAATCCCAGCTTACTCTCGTAGCTTATTCCATATGTATAAATTTAAGTCCTTTAATGCTTCCTCATTACTGCTCGTCTTTAGAATGATGGCCTAATCTCATCTCATACTTTGTGACTTTTGTCTATCTATTATTGATTCACCTCAATATTCATCTACAATATACCACTGATAACTTGAAACTTCTTACGTAATAATTTGCCCCTAGGGCTTACGTTATCCCAAGGAATATTCAAAGTGATTCCCATAATCGTATTTTATAATGTCTCAATGTGATTCACCTTCACGCCACGAACCTGAGGGGTATTCTAATTTCGTGCCGCCAGTGAAATCTTTTCTCCTTCTCTTCTCTCTTCTTTCATTTTTTTTCTTTAAATCATTAAACTAAGGCCCAAACGTCATCCTGCATCTTTCACAAATATACTCTCATTCTACTATTAGGGCAGCATTCCATCTCTTTTAAATGCTACTTATTAGGAGTGACTCCTTTGAGTCCATTCAGGATATACTGAGCTTACTATAACATAGAGAATCCATTAGCTCCCTCGTTTTCATGGGCCTAATTCTAAGGACTAATCCATTCTTGTCACCTTCTCACTGCCCTTTCTTATCTGTATTCCTGTCTTCCTAAAACCCTGTCGCTTTTACTATACTTTAGCTCCCGACCTATACATATCTATTTATACTACCCGTAATCTTCCTTCAACTTGTTTAAATTTCCTTGTGTTATTTAGAACATCAAGCGAGACATCACATCGTCTCTAACGCTTCTTTACTTTCTTAACTAGACCTCTTGATACCTAGAAATCATTGACTAGAAGATATGCAACTGATGATGCCGCTATCATTCATGGATATTTAATCCTCGTGCTTCTGGCCCTTTTATCCGAAGTATGGACTTGGACTATTCACAATCTTCTGCCTTTGAGTATCTCGTACGCTGCTCCCCTTTACCTTACTTACCTTAAAATTTCGCATCATATCTTCTATCTCTCTCATGATCTCCCTTCCACCTAGGTGTAATTCACGTCCATAACTTAAAGATCTATTACAATACTCGTACCTCTGGTACATACACAATCAAGTGGGAGCTTCGTACTGACTTCTTATGAGGCTGGTACTTCTTCTAACTAGCTTCTTTGTAGAGCCATTACAGATTATGGTTGTTGTGTTATTTCTTTTTTAACATCTAATATTCAGATTGATTCTGTCGTGTTCTCAAGAACAACTTCTATAATTTTTAGGTCCAATAATCAGACTCCTGATTTACTTGGGTGATGTAATTCTTTAGTTTTCTCTTCCTTCTGATCAACCTTTACGTAGGCTTAAGCTATTTTCCGATCTGTGGCTCATGGTATCAGTTGTTACCTCAGTCTTTCATGGGAGTTATGGAATATCCATGATACAATCTTCTAACAATTCAATCCTTTGTCTATGCCCTGGGCTCAATTCTTTCTTTTAATTTATATAGGAGTCTTCTATGGCCGTATGATTATCAACAAATATGTTGCCTGGATAATGCTCCAAAATCTTGAGTGTATCCATAATGTACTAACTTTGGATCATTGATCGAATAATTTCTTTCGTTCCATCTCAGATTTATTTAAACGTGTGCAATTACTTTTCTTGGTCTTTCTACCCCTGTTTCGTCCATACTTAGCTTATCTTAGTGCACTTGCCAGAGTTTTCAGACAACTCATATGATTTCGAATATTACTTTTAATTCTTATTTCCCGTTCATTGGCCACGGTAGGTGCCACTTTCCTTTGGAATGCTTACAATGTTGTTGTGAAACTATTGTTACAAGACCATTTCCTCTTTAGGTCACTATGCTTAGGTTGAAGGCTTCTTCCTCATTTCCTCAGCTAGTCTTTCACTGTAGTACTTAGGGAGGATCCTCTGACTCTTGAAAAGATGCGAGCTTATTATATCGTATTCCCGATAGTATTTTTGATGTTCGTGCTCACTTGTAATTATCCTTAGTTACTTACCTCCACACTCATCTACTCATACGACTGCTTCTGAACTGAAGTTTTGATTATCTTCCCAGTGGAACTTTCTTTTATTTCTGTAACACTCATACAGTACCTTTAACTACCCCAACTTCTATTTGAATATTTCTTAAGTATTACAATGTCATAACTAGGGGCTAAATTCACTATATTTATCTTGTATGATCTGCTGATTTGTCTATAACCTCTTGTCTAGTCATGATTAGGCTATTCCTGAATCAACTACTAATTATTCGTCGACCCATTCTTATATCCATATTCTGTGTGATCTTTCTTGGGTTATTTCATTAACTTACCTCACATACTGCTCCTTACCTATTAATAACATCTTGTGTAGGGCCCCTTACTTACTTTCTTTGATATCATGTTCGCATGATGTTTTGGAATTATAGCATATATGTAGGCCTTGAATAAGTGCAGTCTCATCCTCTTTCTCATTTTTATCGCATTCTACCTTTTTCATTCCATAGTCACTAAAACCACTTAATTCCAATTTAATGCCACATCACCCCATATTCCCCCCTTTAGGGGAGTACTAAGATTTAGTGCTATGATGATCTACGTATAGATGTTTTATCTCTTTGGCATCTTTTCACATCATCGATGACTCTTACCCTCCTTGTGGTAATCCTTCTACAATTGCTTGGTTTAGGAAAGCATCTTCCTGAATGACCTTTAAGGGTTATTCTTCTGTTGTCCATTCTTTTATTGCCGGAACGCAATCTAAAATTCTCATGATGCCGACTATTATCAAATTACTCAGTTCCTTATTAATGTTTAGCTTATCTTACTCACCAGTCCATACTGATTTCTATTATTCTAGGGTCTAACTTTTCCTTTTGTTAATCACGTTAAAGTCACAAACTTATTTCTCGAAATGAGGATGTGATCGTATGGCCTATACTCTTTTGTCATCTTAAGGCCCATCACATTTCCTCTCTTTCTTCATTTGACTGTAGGTTTTGTAACATTCTACCGTTGTTATCCATGTGTCACACCTTATTCGTAATGCTCCCTTATCTCTCTTCTCATTACTCTGCTATTATTTTTGCATGTCCCTTTTCTTGTGAAAACTTCAACACGACATTCTTTCGCTTTTAGCTCTCCTTGTTTCATTTATCAGCTCTTCAGGTTGCTCAACATCCTTGATCTACTAGGGACGAGAGTCGCATTAAGGTAATTTTTATCCCTTCCAGGTTTTCAGTGCCTATCATCTGAATTTTTTTTGATCATGCTAGTATTCACATCTAATTGTAATATTCTAGAGTACACCATCAGGGTGTCTCACAAAGGGATCTATCAGTACATTTGCAATATCCTTCGGCAATGTCAACTAACACAAACAATCTATTTACCAATTTGGGTTACCCTAACCCCAGCCGGATCTTGATATCCCCTCTTTTTCTTAGCTATACCTGTTAGCCCCTACAAAGCATAACTAGAATGGGTGTGACCAATTGTATATACCTCTGTTACTATTGATTATAACTCAAAAGCTTATGTTCCTCTGACTGAATTGTAAACATTGTTAACCTTCGTTAACTGGGTGCCTCGTACCCTTCTTTATCTTGGTTCTTTTGCTTGTTGAAACTTGTATTTATCTTCTTAATCTCTCTCTTTAACCATAAAGGTGGATAGGTATTCTTGTCTTAAGGCTTTTTATCAGGAAGCTTACACCTTTCAGTACACCCATGATTTGCTAAAGACTTCACGTTTACTTATCGTAAGCATCATACAAAAATCCAATTCCTCTCACTCACCTCTTCCACAACTATCTCTCTTTCCAACCTTCTTTTCGGGTGTAGGTATCGTCTTATTACGAATAATAAAAAAAAGAATCTCGAAATTTGAATTCTGATAAGCGAGCTCTACCACACGATCTAGAGTAAGAAGAAAGAGTGACAATACTAAATGCCTTGTAGCCTCCTGCTTATAAGTGTGGTACAAGACACACCCATAAATAAGACTCTACTAGACACGGCTTGTAGACTCCCTAGGACAGAACTGCTCTAATACCACTTTTGTCATGCCCCAAACCTGGGTAGAGAGACTGGCACCCAGTGCCTCACCTATCCTTGCATACCAACTTGCAACTAAGGGACTCTGAATATATGATGTCATACTTTGGCCATGGTCCACATTGCAAGATAACTGCAAATGCTGACTAAATGTCAATATATAACTGGGCCACAAGGCCATCATAACTATTACAGCTGACAAGCCAACCAAATATACATACAAGGCCTGCAAGCCCAATATATTGCACTAACTGACAGGATATATCTACAAGCCTTTACTGATGGATATACTATGATTGGAATAGCTCCCTGACCTACTCATAACATATATACATATATATACAAGGACAACATAAGGCTCTAGATGCGGAACCTCCGAAAGTCATGGAGCTTACCGATCAAGCTGAACTTGGGCAACACTTATTAAGGAGGCCTACCCGTCTGCCTGTCTTACCTGCACGCATGAAATGCAGCACCCTTGGAAAAGGAACATCAGTCGAAATAATGTACTTAGTATGTAAGGAAATATACTGAAAGCTGAAACTGAACTGATAATATAATAACTGCAAATAGCTGGAAGTCAAAGATAATATGAAGATATGCTTACCTGCTGATACTGACTCAACTCTCTCAATATAGTAAGTAAAATAGCTGTCCGGCCCTATAAGGCTCGATATACATCATAGTAGGCTCACTTATAAGCGTTCGACCATACTAGGTTCTATATCTCAACCAACTGGGCTTGCTCATAGGCGCACTCCCACAGTGGGATCGGTATATAGCTTACCATCTGATAAGAGGTTTCCCAATCGGGGCTTGCCCATCGATTATAACTCGATGGTAATGAAAATACTTTAATACTGTATATATAAGCTCTCTTCTCTCTTGAGTGGAATAAGAAAATACTTTATTGAATATGATGTCCCGGTAAGAAAAATATTATAACTTACCAAACTGGAAAAATATACGCAATTTGCGAGACTAACAAAATATACGTAATTTTCGGGATATGAATTTTTCTTTATGCCTCGTTATCAAACTTGTATAATGAAGAGATCATGCCAAATGAAGGAAGGGCTGAGCCTTAACATGCCTGTTCCTGGAATTATTTGAACGAATCTGCTTTTGCGAAATTTACACTGGATTCCTTGAAATTGGAACGAAATTTGCACTGAAATTTTTGGATGAATTTTTTTGACTCTGTTCTTGTGTTCTTGGCTTCAACCCCACAACCAGATTGTTGTTCAAGCCTCTTTGAATCTTAGCTTCACGTTTTTTTGCTTCAAGACAAAGTGTCTTTGAAATCTTTCCATGAATCAGATTTTTTTAAACCAAAGTGATACTAATCTTTTGTTCAAAAAATGGAATCCCAACACTCTTAAGTCTTTACTTAAGACTTACTTACACGTTATTCTTTTGGGATAAGACTTTACAAGTCTTATTTAAGATTATGTTTCAAGACACCTATACATGAATTATCCTTCCTAATTAGTGGCCTTGTGCCACGTGGAAGGGTGATATAATTTATAGTTTTTTATCCACTTATTAGTTAACTAGGTAATGTCCTGTTACCTAGTAATTAATCAATTACCCGCATAATTTAAAAATTTCTCTAAATTACTTAAAATTCTATTTATTTCTAAAATACTTCATATATACTTTAAATATATACTATGGTCATATAGTACCTTGCATAGTACTAGTTCATAATTATCGGGTATTATCACTCGACCCGTATTTTATTCCAAATTGGCCACTTTCAACAAAACTCGTTTTCTTTAATCCATGCACCCTTTTATCCTTCATAACACTTATTTATCGTTTGTTATAAATAGCATAATCCTTATAATCTCCAATTAATGTTTTACTTTGACTGTGTCAATTACCTTACAACAAATTCAACGTACAATACTTCAGGGTGCAACATCGTCGTAACATAATATTGTAAAGCATAACATCACCATAATGTAATACTGTTGGTCGTAACATTATCGTAATATATTACTGCAGAGCATAACATCGACGTAATACTGCGGGGCGTAACAACAACCAAGAGGGATGGAACAATAACCAAGGAAATCGGGGGTCGAGCTTTCAAAGGCCATCGATATATCAACTACCGAGAAACCACCTCCTTATCCTTCCTATGGTCCAAGCTCTTCCAACAATGAGATGGGACGAATTGAGAACATGATCAAACAAATAATGGAGAAGAATGCCGACTAAGATGCTCAACTAGCCTCTCACAACACCTCAATTTGCAATTTGGAAGTTCAATTGGTACAAGTCTCGCAAGCTTTAAACACTCTTACTAAGGGAGCACTATCAAGTGACACGGCAGTGAACCCAAAGGGTGGGAACAACACGGGACATGCCATGGCCATTAGTACAATTAGTGGAAAAGGTGGGATACAACCACCTCAAGTCAAAAGAAACTTGTAGATGTTGAGCAAGTGGTACAAGAAGATGAGATCCCGAACAATGAGGTGCAAGCAAATGATGAAGTGAGGATTGATATTGATGACAAGTGGAGGAGATCAAGAAGAAGTGAACCCGTCTAGGTATCACATTATTGACATACCAAAACCGGTAGTGCCAAAAGCTAAGGCACCAATTCCTAGGACTCCTCCTCCATATCCTCAACGGTTTGCCAAGAAAAATGGTGAGAATTAATTCAAAAAGTTCATTGACATGATGAAGAGTCTATCAATTAATGTGCCATTGGTTGAGGCTTTGGAAAAAATGCCTGATTATGCAAAGTTCATGAAGGATTTTGTGACAAAGAAGAGGTCGATGAACTGTGAAACTATAAAGATGACTCATCAAGTGAGTGTAATTGTGCTTTCAATTGCTCGTAAATTAGAATATCCCGGCGCTTTCACAATCCCTTGTACCATTGGAAGTGCCGACTTTGCTAAAGTTCCTTGTGATCTTGGGGCAAGTATCAATTTGATGCCATATTCGGTTTTCAAGACTTTGGGAATTGGGCAACCAAGGCCCACATCTATGAGATTATAAATGGCAGATCGTACCATAAAGAGACCATTGGGTATAATTGATGATGTGTTGGTTCGAGTTGAAAAATTCATTTTTCCGGCGGATTTTGTTATTCTCTATTGTGAGGTCGACTATAAGTTGCCAATTATTCTTAGGAGGCTTTTCCTTGCTACGGGTAAGGCTCTTGTTGATGTTGAAGCCAGAGAGCTCACTTTCCGGGTTAATGATGAGAAAGTGGTTTTCCATATGTGTAAGTCTATGAGGCAACCCAATAGCAATGAGGTGTGCTCTTTCGTGGACTTGGTGACCGACATGATTATTGATGAAACAAGTGTCGTGAAGAATGTTGATGATAGTTTGGAGGTCGTCTTGCTCAATTGTGATGATAAAGAAATGGAGGGTTACGTGGAATGTGTGAACTCTTTACAAGGGATATGGTCGTACACTTATGAGCCCCATAAATTGTCATTGGATCTTGAGAATAGAACCACTCCTCCAACAAAGCCTTTAAATCAGGAGCCTCTGATGTCACCCAAACTTACACCACAAATATAGGTAGTGAGGTGGTCTAGCAATAATAAAAACCCAACGGAAGTCTGGGTCGAATCCAACAAGGAGTTAGAATTGGATTAGATATATATTTAGTGTAATGGTATGATGAGCCTCAAATCACGCTTCCACATTCTTGTTTGTTGTTTCTATTTCAACTTTAAACTATTGATTCCAATTATAAAACTAGATGACAATATTTTTGGTTTTGGTTATTTTTTAAATGATAAAAGATCTAGGGTTGTGACTTCCACCTAGGTGGTTACCTAACAGGTTGTAAAATCTAGGGCAAGTTTGATTGGTCGGGGTAATAATATAGCAATCACACAAATTACCCACTCTATACCGCTCGGTAGTTTGAATGATTTTGCCTAATTTGGCTTTCTCAAGTCCAAATGGGTATTGCACAAAAAGTGTGATATATGCTCAAGCCAGGCCTTACTATCTCTAGATTTGACCCTTTAATTGGGGCTATCAATTTCTTGAGTTCACCCCAATTTCTTGTTAGCCAAGTTTTCCTAGACTTAGTCTCTCTTTCTCTAGTAGAGACTAAGTCAATTAGGCATAAATTTATGTTTGTAACCATTAATTCTTGAATTCAAGCAAGAATTAAGCTAAATATCACTAACCCAATCAAAAACAAGCTCTAACTCAAACACCAATTAAGTACCCATACTAGGGTTGGGCCACAACCCTACTTAGAAATTTAGCTACTCATGAAAATTAAAGAAATTAAAGAAGAAATAAAGATAGACAACATAATAATTGATTATGGTAAGAAAATCTAATGTTTAGAAGCTAATCTAGTACAAATTACTCAAAGCAGTAATGAAAAATGGCTCAGGTGCTCTCCCAAAACAAAAGTTAACCTAAAAAGGACAAAAAATTCTATTTATAATAAGCTGAAAATATCTAACGAAAATGCCCCTATAGAGGTTGTGCGGCCGCACAATTCTGTATGTTGCATGCACACTTGAGCTTGGCTGGTCAACTAGCCTTATGCGGTTGCATAAAAGTGGGATACGACCGCACTTCATCTGATTGTGTGGACCGCACAATTTTGAGTGCGGCCGCACACTTGAACATATGGCTCTCTGATTCTTCTCGCCTGCGGACCGCACAATTATGACTACGGCTGCACTTGACGTCCTGCGGCCGCACTCTTGTGGTGCGGTCCGCATAGCTTCAGCTTGACCAAACACTAGCTCTCTTAATCTCCTCTTCTGTGGCCGCACAATAATTGTGCGGTCGGCATACTCTTATTGATAGCAGACATTGCTTTTTCCTTGTTTTGCAGCTGCACACAGTATTGTGCAGACTGCACTATAGGCCTTTTTGCCTTATTTTGGTCCTGGTCCACTTTTGACTCCTTTATGAGTTGATTTTGACTTCTTTGTCTCGTTTCCCAATATTCCTGCATGAAAGCATATTTTATTAATTCTCGGGAATATCTTTAATCATTTTAGAGCTAAAACGCAAGTAAAAGAGAGCAAACATGTGGTCAAAATCCTTACTTATCAACTCCCCCAAACTTAAGCTTTTGCTTGTCCCCAAGCAATTAAGACAATTCCTACCTCCACTAGAAAAAGGGATATTTCAGCTAGCCGAAGGTGAATCAATCAACATAAATTTGGACCAATAATTACCCACAACACATATCAATTATCAACAATGAAATTATTTGACTTTTTCAGTACAATAGTTCTAATGTGACACTAGAGAAACAAGATTTGACTTTATTCCTCAAAGAAGCTCACTCTTTCATGTAGATCATTGTGGATCTCATACTCCTCCTCCTTTACTCTCCATTAGAAAATCTCACTTTGAATGCAACACTTGAAGCAAGGATTGTGAAAAGTTCGCTCATCTCTCTCAAAAGAATGTGATAAGTCTGGCTTTGTGTACCAAAAGCTTGCCCCTCATGTAAACCACCACTAATGTAAGTCACTCAACTTGAAATCATGTAGGACTTTTTCGGGATGTAATGAAGGCTTTTTGGACCAAGGTAGGTCTTGATGACATAGAATAGGTTCATATTTCCTTAAGCACTCCATTTTCTCATTTTGGCTCATACTTTGTTGACTCTTTAAGTCAATTTGTTTTTCCTCGGGGGAACTAGAGAGATGTAATGTCACTCTTTCTTGGTCATGATATTAATTTTTCTCCTTTTCTATTCACTCCTTTCCTTTTATCATTGTTTTCTTTGAATCCCTTCACTTTCTATCTTATCCACTTTCTTTTTGGTATTTTTCATTTTGTTCTTTCTTTCTTTCTTTTCTTTGCCTTTCCTTTCTTCCTTTTTTTTCTTCGTTGTACCTCTTATAACTTTCAAAGCACTTGTATCTCCCTCAAACTTATGATTTTGCCAATTGTCTCTCAAGAATGCTAAGGAAAGATTGGGTACCAAGAGAAGGTCATTACAAAACGGATAAAGGCTTGTAACGTTGTTATTGAAAGAAAAAAGGGCTTAGGCTCAAATGGGTTGACTAGGGATATCACATTGGTAGGATATGGAAGATTTCAAACTTCAAATTGGATCAAGGAGAGCCTACATTCATTTCTCAAGCCAAGCTACACTTAGAATTTCCCTAGAAAAACATTCGGGGCAAGTTCTAGACTATTCGCACAAGAACTTGGACTTGCAATTTCAATACCTCACCTCTCACACTGCTGGATTGCTAAAGAGTATGGAATTTTGTCCCACAACAACCCTAGTTAAGATTGAGAATCACAAATGGCTCGACTGAAGCACTCGATGACTATTTAAGTCAACACAAGAGTCAAAAGGTTACAACTAGAGTTATTTTATGCCAACAACTTTGTTTTTAACCATAAGGTCGGAGGTAAATTTGTTGATACCAAGTGAAGCATGCTTGAGACCCTTTTATTCATTACTACTATATTTCCCTAAACATAAAATAAAATGGGTTCAATCCCTTAAGAAGGTTGTCACACCATCCATCGTTAGGAAGAGTCACCCGGTTCACACAAAATCCACCTTTGGAAAGAACCGTGGAATTAAGAAAACCAAAAGCTTATTGATCACTCAAACATAAAAAGAATCTAACAAATAAAAAAACTACTAAAGTAAATAAGAAGTTATACTACTAAGAGAAACAAACTAAAGAAGCTATGAAGTAGACTACAGAAAGTAAGACAAATGAATATACAAACTAGAAGGAAATGAATATATACATAAGGGGAATGAATATATACATCACATGAGAGGGAAGAATATATATATATATATATGTATATATGTATATATATATGTATATATAACCTAAGAGAAAAAATGAAAGAAAAAGAGTATAAGAGTTTATTACAGGCCAAATGTCAATGTCAATCAATCAAAATAGACCACCCCCGAATGAAAATAAGTATTGTCCCCAATGCTTAACAAAAATAAGAATAGGAAAGGGTAGAGAGTTAAGAGAACACCCTATATATCTCAGACTACATGGGATCCTCAACACTCTCTGTCTCCTCTAGTTGTATCTGATAATCTCCTGGCTGATGGACAATAGGGTGGCTGAGCATCTGGATCACTCCTCAGCGGTAGGGGCAATCGCAACCGGTTCCTCATATTGGTCGACTGCTATATGTGATGCATCCGATACTGCTTATGCTGCATGTGTTGTTGGATCTGAAGGTGCATCCTCCATAAGTATGTCCAGTGGTAGATCTCTGACAGATGCAATCTTGGAAACCGCTTTTCTCAACTTGTCCAATGACTTCTTCGATGCTTGAGACTTCCGCATCTTCTTTGTCTGCTTTCCCAACTCCTCAATGACCTCCACATGCACCACTAGAGTCTCAATAATGGTCTTCTGATTGTCCAGAATCTTCTTCAATGTTTCCTCCACTGACGGAGGTACCTATGGCTCTGCAGGGACTGTTGACTGTGTTGCAACAACACTGGATATGTCAGACAGCTTTGAAGTAGCTGCCTGCATCCAACTGTTGAGACTCGCCAATGTCTTGGAGACTCGCAATGCATTCTGTGGATAAGTGGATGAATCTAGCATTGATAATGGCACTGAGAGTCTAGAAGAAGTAGGTGGTGGCATGGCTGCTGTCCCGGTGGAAGGCCCGGCTGTTGTGGAAGGCATGGCATTAGTGGAAGGCTCAACAGCTGACTTAGTAACTACTACCGTTGGCTCCTCAAACTGGCCAACGGAGGTAGTTGCCTTACCCTTGAACTTCGGGATGTCAGCACCCAGCGGTGAAAGGATTCTTTACCTTAACTTCTGTATCAAATTACCTCTGTTCCACCTTTTGATCTTTGAAGTATTTAGTGAGGAAGTTCGGGTACGGGTACGATATTTCACCTTTTTGGACAGCAAGAGTGATGTTGGTAGAAATGATATCACCCACATTGCTCGGGTACCCAGCCATAATTAAGGCCACCAAGACTACTCGAGGAAGTGAGAGGTTATTATCATTGAGGCAGGGATCAATGTGGTTGCACACTAATGTTTGCCACTCTTTTGCTTCAAAGTTAAAGGTGGCCCGGACTATGGGAACCCCTGTTGTAAGCCACGAAGGTATGGATCCTCGAATAGCAAAAATCTTAGCTAGTCACGAGTGAGCTGCATCACCCATATCCAGCTTCTCCAAGTATTGCACTGCCTCTACTTCTTCAAATCCAACATATGAGTTTAAGGCACAGGAGTCGAAATGGATTTTTAGGTTTCTCACTTTGTTTATCTTGGTACCCTGCTTAATATGAGCTACATTGGCGTAAAATTCCTTAACCAACTACTCATTTGCATCGAGGATGCTTTGGGTAAACCATTTCCATCATTTTCTCTCTAGGAACTGTATTGGGGTTGTGTTTGTCTAAATGCTTCATCAAGAATTGTCGCTCAAGAGTGAGCGATCTCTAGGGCCACCACTCTCCAAATTTGTTGAAGGCAGTCAAGCTGACGAATATGTCTTCCCACATCTCCCTTCTCCTTGACCTCTCTAAACCCCGACTATAGCAACACCCCCTCTACCATTGTCCGGGATATCATCATTATCCTCAACGTTGATTGGTGTAGACGGGGAATGTGACTAAAAGGGCTCAGAATCTTGGCTACCCTCTTCCGAACCTTCAGAAGAACTAGAAACGGAAGATGACTCATCCACCAAGTGGAATCTCCCAGGGACTTCCGGCTGTGCTTGCACGGAGTTACCCTTAGAAGCTTTCCTAGATAGGAGATACTCACTGGTTTCGGAGTGTTCAAGAACTCTGTTGGTGGTTGGTTTCTTGACTATGGTATTCTGAATAGAAAATGGTAGGTTATTCTTGCCCCGACCTTGGCCTCGGGAGGGTACTGCCCTCCCTTTTGATGTGTCTCTTCTGCTACATGATCTAACCATTATCTACTATTCCTAACAATAAGAATCAGTTAGAGTTTAGGTTCATATTACACAGATAAATGCATGGCATTTTTAGGACAATTGTGGAAAAACAGTCTCAGAAGAGGCAGTGCGGACCGCATAAAAGTGAGTGCGGCCACACAACCAAAAGTGAAGATCGCACAATTGTGAGTGTGTCTGCACAGCCCCAGGTTTGGAATACTGGGTTCTCCGATCATTCATTAGTGCAGACCGCACAATTTTGCTACGGACCGCACAATTTTACTGCGGACCGCATATTTTTAAGTGTGGTTCGCACAACTCAAGCACATAAAAGCCCTAAGTTAAAGCACTGGGGACCGAACAAAAATGTGTGTGGCCGCATAATTTGAACTACCACGGCACTAACTGTATGAATCATACAAGTTTCGCAAGAATTAGACATGGCCCTAACAATTAAGCATGATTAGCTATTTACCTAATCCCTAGTTAACAATTATGAAGCTACCCACATGATTTTGGGCAAAAATGATTAACTCTTGACATTTTGGGGCATGAAATTAACCATAGAATAAAACACAAAACTAAGAAAAGATGAGAAAATATACAGATGGAATTAATATACCAGTAATGAAGGATGCATGTGAAAATCTACACAGACGAAATGCTTGAAATTTTAGAATTAATTGGGTGCACTGTGCTTGCTTAGGGCTTGAGAGTACAGAGAGTGTAAAGTGTAAAAAGTTATGAAAAGCCCTATTTATAGGGTTGACCCTTGGACCCAGATGTTACCTGTATGCGGCCACACAATTTTAGTGTGGTCCGCACTCCTTACCTGAACCTTGGAAGAATAGCTGCAGTCCGCACAAAAATGAGCGCGATCGCAGAATTTGTGCAAACCGCATAATTTTTTGTGTGGCCGATATTCGTTAAGGAAATTTTACAGGGCAAACTTCAGAGACCATGATTTTTGATCTTCCAGTTGTGCGATCACACATAGAATTGTGCGGCCGGAGAGTGATTGTGCGGTCCGTATAATTCTGGTGCGGTCCAAACTTTTGTAACACTTAGCCAATTTTTCTTGCACAGTCCCTGCAATGCACACCCATTCCGCCATACACTTCAAAACTAGTTAGCACAAAACAAAGAATATCTAATCAAAAGAAGATAATGTTTAACTCGGTGCCCATTGACTCTAAACACCTCATCGTTCTTATTTTTTAAATCTAAAGCACAAAAGGAGGTCACATTCACCACTTCAAATAACCCACTCCATTTTGATTTCAACTTGCCCGAAAACATCTGTAACTGGGAATTAAACAATAGCACAAAATTACCTTCTTTAAACTCCTTTTTGTGGATGTACTTTTTATTGAGGTATTTCCTCTCGCTTTGTAAAGGGAAGAACTTGTGTAGGCATGATACCGTAATTCATCAAGCTCATTCCATTGTGACACCCTTAAGTTTGCAGCGACATCCCACTTAAGGTTCAACTTCTTCAAAGCCCACATGGCCTTATGCTCAAGTTCTACTGGAAGATGGCACGCCTTCCTGAACACTAAACATTATGGAGACATCCTGATCGGTGTTTTGTAGGCCGTTCTATAAGCCCAAAGAGCATTATCAAGTTTTCTTGACAAATCCGTCCGGTTGGCATTGACCATCTTTGACAAGATACTCTTGATCTCCCGGGTGGAGACTTCAACTTGCCTGTTTTCTTGAGGATGGTAGAGGGTCAATACTTTGTGAGTGACACCATACTTTGTGAGTAAGGTATCAAAAGACTTGTTGCAAAAATGCGAACCCCCATAACTTATAATGGCCCTCGGCGTGCGAAACCTCATAAAGATGCTTTTCTTCAAGAATGCCACCACACTCCTCGCTTGAATGTTGGGAAAAACAATAGCCTCGACCCACTTAGACATGTAATCAACCACGAAAATAATGTAGGTGTTCCCACAAGAGCTATCAAATGGACCCATGAAATCAATACCCCACACATCAGAAATGTCTATATCCAAAATGGTGGTAAGAGGCATTTCATTCTTCTTTGAGATCCTACAGGCCCTTTGGTCTTCATCACAATGCTTGACAAGCTCACTAGAATCCTTGTAGAGCATAGGCCAATAGAATCCACAACTCAAAACTTTTGCCGCCATTCTTGCTCCACCATGGTGACCACCATACGGTGAAGAGTGGCAAGCCTCAAGAATACCCACTTTTCCTCCTCTGGGACACATCATCGAATCACACCATCGGTACAAATACAAAAGAGGTACGGCTCATCCCAATAATAGTCAAGGAAACCCTGTTTGAGCTTCTTCCTTTTGGTTTGAAGATAACTCATTCGGTACAATGTCACTCATAAGATAGTTTGCTATGTCGGCGAACCATGGCATCCCGGTCATTGAAACGGCTAGGAGTTGCTCGTCAGAAAATGAATCATTGATCTCAAGGCCGTCATGTGGCCTCCCTCCTCCTCTAATCGGGACAAGTGGTCTGCTACTTGATTTTCACTACCCTTGCGGTCTTGAATCTCTAGATCAAGCTCTTGCAATTGAAGTACCCACCACATTAACCTTGCCTTGGAATCTTTCTTTATCATCAAATACCGAAGAGCCGCATGATCGATGTGAAAAATAGACTTTGTACCCATCCAGTACAGGCGGAACTTCTCCATAGCAAAGACAATAGTAAGTAGCTCCTTTTTGGTCACTGGTGTAGTTGACTTGGGCATCATTCATGGTCTTGCTTGCATAGTAGACTGGATGGAAGATTTTGTTGATACGTTGCCCCAACACCGCTCCAACCGCTACATCATTAGCGTCACACATGAGCTCAAAAGGCAAGCTCCAATCCGGTGCGGTGATAATAGGAGTAGTAGTCAACTTGAACTTAATCCACTTGAATGCCTTCATGAAATCTTCATTGAAATGGAACTTTGCATCCTTCTCCAAAAGTTTACACAAAGGGTTTACCACCTTGGAAAAATCCTTGATGAATTGGCGATAAAACATCGCATGACCTAAGAAGATCCTCACTCCCTTCACGTATGTAGGGGAGGGAGTTTGGAGATCACCTTAATTTTGGCCTTGTCGATCTTAGCACCATGATTTGAAATTTTATGGCCGAGGATAATGCCTTCCTCGACCATGAAGTGACACTTCTCCCAATTCAACACCAAATTTGTCTCCTCACATATATCCAGGACACTATCCAAATTGTTCAGGAAATCATCAAAAGGGTTTCCAACAACAGAGAAATCATCCTTGAAGACATCAAGAATATCCTCCACCATGTCGGTGAAAATGGCCACCATACACCATTGAAAAGTCACTGGTGCATTACATAAACCAAATGGAATCCGTGAGAATGCAAAAGTACCATACGGACAAGTGAAGGTAGTCTTTTCTTGATCCTCCTGAGCAATGAGAATTCGATTGTAGCCGGAATACCCATTGAGGAAACAATAGAAAGCAAATCTGGTCAACCTATCAAGAATTTGATCATGGAAGCGAAGTGGAAAATGATATTTTCTTGTAACTTAGTTGAGCTTGCGATAGACCATACACACCCTCCAACTGGTCACTGTTCTTGTAGGAATCAACTCATTTTTGTCATTGGTAACCACAGTCATGCCCCCTTTCTTTGGGACACATTGCACCAGAGAAGTCCATGAACTATCGGAAATGGGGTATACAACCCCGACATCCAACCACTTTATGATCTCTTTCTTGACCACCTCTTGCATTGCTTCATTTAGCCTCCTTTGGTATTCAACGGAGGGTTTGGCACCCTCCTCCAAAATAATCTTATGCATGTAAAATGTAGGGCTTAAGCCCGGATATCCGCCAAGGTCCATCCGATTGCTCTTTTCCTCTTTTGTAGCACCTCCAATGTGGACTCTACCTTCATGTTAGTCAAACAACAAGAAAGAATAACCGGTAAAATAGAAGAAGGGACAAGGAATTCATATATGAGATGTGGAGGCAATGGCTTTAACTCCAAATTGGGGGGCTTCTCGATTGAAGGCTTTGTTGGAGGAGTCTTTTGGTTTTCAAGATCCAAAGATAGCTTGCGAGGCTCATAAGTGTACGACCCCATGCCTTGCAATCCATTCACACACTCCGCATGGCCTTCTTTCTCCTCATCATCATCAATATTGAGCAAAATGGCTTCCATAGTATCCTCAACATTCATTGTGGCACTAGCATCATCAATAATCATGTCGGTAACCAAATCCACGAACGAACACACTTCATTGCTATTCGGTTGCCTCATAGATTTGTACACATGGAAGACCACCTTCTCATTATCCACCCGGAAGGTGAGATCACCAGCTTCCACATCAACAAGAGCCTTCCCCATGGCAAGAAAAGGTCTACCCAAAATTATAGGCACCTCATAGTCCACTTCACAATAAAGAATCACAAAGTTTTCTGGGAGTATGAACTTATCAACACGAACCAACACATCATCAATAATACCCAATGGCCTCTTCATAGTACGATCTGCCATTTGCAAACTCATGGACGTGGGCCTTGGTTTCCCAATCCCCAATGTTTTAACACCGAATAGGGCATCAAGTTGATACTAGCCCAAGATCACATAAATCTTTGGCAAAATTGGCGCTCCTAATAGTTCAAGGAATTGTGAAATCACCCAGATCTTCCAATTTTGGAGCTATTACGTGCACAATAGCACTCACTTAATGTGTCATCTTGATCATTTCACAATTCATCAATCTCTTCTTGGTTACTAAGTCTTTCATAAACTTTACATAACCCAGCATTTTCTCTAAAGCCTCAACTAATGGTACATTGATAAACAAACTTTTCATCATGTCAATACACTTTTGAATTGGTTCTCACTATTTTGCTTTGCAAGCCTTTGAGGGTATGGAGGAGGAGGCCATGGTATTGGTGCCTTAGCCTTTGGCATTACCGGTTGTGGCATGTCAATCACGTGTTTCCTAGACAGGTTCACTTCTTCTTGTGTCTCCCTACATTTTCATCAATATCAATTCTCACTTCATCATTAGCTTGAACCACATTGCTCGGGATTTCATCTTCTTTAACCACAACATCTTCATCCACAATCCTTCTTTCATTTGAAGTGGTTGTATCTCCACTTTTTCAAATTCTAATAGTCAAGACCATATAATGTCCCGTATTATTCACACCCTTCGGGTTCACCACTGTATCACTAGGCAGTGCCCCCTAAGGATGAGTGTTCAAAGCTTGTGAGGTTTGGCCTAATTGAACAACTAAATTGCGGATTGAAGTATTGTGAGGGGCTATTTGAGCATCAGAGTCGGCATTCTTCTCCATCATCTATTTAAACATATTCTCAATTCTACACATCTCATTGTTAGAAGAGCGTAGACCTTGAGAAGGATAGGGGTGGATTGCTTTGTGGTTGGAACATCGGGGGTCTTTGAAACCCGAACCCCGGTTGATGTTGTTGTTCCACCCTCCTTAATTATTGCCTCCCCAGTTGCTTTGATTATTTCAGTTGCTTTGATTATTGTTACCACCACTCCAAATGCCTTGGTGGCCTTGGTTGTTCCAATTTCCTTGCGACAGCCATTGTTGTTGATTTTGTCCTAGATTATTGTTTCTTTGGCGTTGCTAATTGTTGACATATTGAACTTCTTCATCTTTCTCATTGAATGAATAACCTTGATCATAACCACTATCTTCTTGCATGAATTGTTCCAGACGGCTTTGCATTTGTTGACCTTGTTTTCGTTTCTTGCTCATCATCATATTTACACCTTCCATCGCATTCACTTGTTTTGGCCCTTGAACTTGTTGAAGTTGAGCTTTGGCTAATTGGTTCATTGTGGTTGTCAACTCAACAATAGCTTGCCCATGATCATGTAGTTCCTTGTGTAGGTGAATGACATTAGGGTCACTTTACGGAACATTGGCTCTACATTGTAGGTGAAGAGGTATCTGCCATCTTATCAAGAATTTCACAAGATTCGGCATAAGGCGTGTTCCAGAAGTTCCCTCCGGCGAGTTGATTTACCGTACATTGATTTGTTGTGTTGATCCTTCTGTAGAAGGTTTGTTGAATCATGGCCTCGGTCATATCATTATTCAGGGACTCTTTAACCATGGTACGATATCTTTCACAAATCTCATGTCATGGCTCATTAGGCTCTTGCTTGAATGCAAGAATCTCATCTCGTAGTGTCGCCATATGCCCAGAGAGAAAAATTGGCAATGAATTTTTCCGCCAACTCATCCCATTTATGAATGGTATGAGTGGGCAGTCTCTCTAACCAGACCAATGCCTTTCCTCGTAGAGAAAAAGGAAATAAGCTGAACCTCAACGCGTGCTTGGAGACATTGGTTTGCTTGCTCCCCAAACAAGTATCGACGAACCCTTTAAGATGCTTGTAGGAATTTTGACTCGGAGCCCCAGTGAAGAATCCTTGTTGCTCAAGTAGTGTAAGCATCACATTGGTGATTTGGAAGTTGCCCGCCCTAATGCGAGGCGGGACTATAGCACTTGCATAACCCTCTTTCGATAACTATCAACATGCTGCTGCTCTTGGTGGAGGTGGGAAGGGAAGGGAACATTATCTTGAGGTGGGTGGCCTCGTCTATTTGCTTGAGGTTCAAGAGGAACCTCCTTAACTTGGTCATCATCCACATCATCCCACAATGGCAAATTCCCGATAGGCTCGTTGTTGAGCACCATTTTCATACCTAAAAGCAATTCAAAAACAAAGTTAGTGACTCGGAAGGAAAAGAAGACAAAGCATACAAAAACCTAGATATATAGCTGAATCCGTTTAACTCCCCGACAACGGCGCCAAAAATTGATGTCACCCAAACTCACACCACAAATATAGGTAGTGAAGTGGTCGAAGCCATAAAAAACCCAACGCAAGTCGGGGTCAAATCCACAGGGAGTTAGAATTGGGATTAGGTATATATCTAGTGTAATTGTATGATGAGCCTCAAATTACACTTCCACATTCTTGTTGGTTGTTTCTACTTCTACTTCAAACTGTTGATTGCAATTATAAAACTAGATGAAAATATTTTTTGTTTTTGTTACCTAATGGGTTGTAAGCTCTAGGGCAAGTTTGATTAGTCGGTGGTCGTAATATAGCAATCACACGTAATTGCCCACTTTATACCTCTCGGTAGTTTGAGTAATTTTGCCCAATTTGGCTTTCTCAAGTTCAAATGGGTATTGCACAAAACAAGTGCTATATGCTCAAGTCGGGTCTTACTATCTCTAGATTAGGGCCATCAATTTCTTGAGTTCACCCCAATTTCTTGTTAGCCAAGTTTTCCTAGACTTAGTCTCTCTTTCTCAAGTAGAGACTAAGTCAATTAGGCATAAATCAATGTTTGCCACCATTAATTCTTAAATTCAAGCAATAACTAGGCTAAATATCACTAACCCAATCACAAACAAGCCCTAAATCAAACACCCATTAAGTACCCACCCTAGCTAGAAATTTAGCTACTCATGAAAAATGCAGAAATTAAAGAAGAAATTAAGATAGAATGCAAAATAATTGATTAGGGTAAGAAAATCTAATGTTTAGAAGCTAATCTAGTACAAAATTACTTAAAGCAGTAAAGAAAAACGACTCATGTGCTCTCTCAAAAATAACTTTAACCTAAAAATGACAAAAAATACTATTTATACTAAGCTGAAAATATCTGATAAAAATGCCCCTACGGTGGTTGTGCGGCCGCACAATTCTGTGTGAGGTCTGGTCCGCACACTTGAGCTTGGCTGGTCAACTGGCCTTCTACGGTCGCATAAAAGTGGGATGCGGTCGCACTTCATCTGGTTGTGAGGAATGCACAATTCTGAGTGTGGTCACACACTTGAACATATGGCTCTTTGAATCTTCTCTCTTGCGGACCGCACAATTATAAGTGTTGCCGCACTTGACATCTTGCGACCGCACTATTATGGTGCGGTCCGTATAGCTTCAGCTTGACAGAAAACGAGCTCTCTGAATCTCCTATTCTGCTTCACTATTATGGTGTGGACAATGCTCTTTACTTGTTTTGCAGCCGCACACAATATTGTGCGGTCCACACTGTAGGCCTTTTTGCCTTGTTTTCATCCTTGTCCACTTTTGACTCCTTTATAAGTTGATTTTGATTTCTTTGGCTCATTTCCCAACATTCCTGCATGAAAGCACATTTCATTAGTTCTCGGAATTACCTTTAAGCATTTTAGAGCTAAAACACAAGTAAATGAGAGCAAATTGGTCAATATCCCTACTTATCAGCCTCCCATCTTGGAGTTGAAGCCATTGCCTCCACATCTTTGGAATGATTTGTTGTCCCTTCTTTTACTTTACCGGTTATTCTTTCCTCTTGTTTCATTAACTTGAAGGTAGATTCCACATTGGCGGTGCTACAAATGAGGAAGAAGGCTATTTGATGGACATTGACGGATATTCGGGGGATAAGCCCTGCATTTTGCATGCACAAGATTAATTTGGAGGAAGGTGCTAAACAATCTATTGAACATCAAAGGAGACTCAATGAAGCCATGCAAGAGGTTGCCAAAAAGGAGGTCATCAAGTGGTTGGATGTCAGGGTTGTGTACCCCATTTCCGATAGTTCGTGGACTTCTCCGATTCAATGTGTCCCAAATAAAAGGGGCATGATGGTGGTCACCAATAACACGAATGAGTTGATTCCTACAAAAACAATAACCGGGTGAAGAGTGTGTATGGACTATCGCAAGCTGAACAAAGTCACAAGGAATGATCATTTCCCATTTCTCTTCCAAGATCAAATACTTGATAGATTGGCCAAACATGCTTTCTATTGTTTTTTATGGGTATTACATCTACAATCAAATTCTCATTTCTCCGGAGGATCGAGAGAAAATTACTTTCACATGTCCTTATGGTACTTTCGCATTCTCGTGGATGCCATTTGGGTTGTGCAATGCACCGATGACTTTTCAAAGGTGTATGATGACTGTCTTCATGGACATGGTGAAGGATTTCCTTGAAGTCTTCATGGATGACTTCTCGGTGATCAAGAATTTGTTTGATGATTGTTTAGCAAACTTGGACAAAGTGTTGGCAGGATGTGAAGAAACAAACTTGGTGCTCAATTGGGAGAAGTGTCATTTCATGGTTGAGGAGGGCATTGTCCTTGGACACAAGATCTCAAAGAATGGCATTGAAGTCGACAAGGCAAAGATTGAGGTGATTTCTAAACTTCCACCTCCAACTTCAGTTAAAGGTGTGCGGAGTTTCTTAGGCCATGCTGGATTTTACCGGCGTTTCATCAAGGATTTCTCTAAAGTGGTGAACCCCTTGTGCAAGCTTTTGGAGAAAAATGCCAAGTTTCATTTTAATGATGATTGCATGAGAGCCTTTGAGTTGCTAAAACTCAAGCTAACTACTACTCACATTATCACCGCCCCAAATTGGAGTGTTCCTTTTAAGCTCATGTGCGATGCAAGTGATGTAGCGGTAGGTACTACAAAAATAGATATAAATCAAAGTTTGTAAAGAAAATTATCTGGGTTGTTTTCTCTAAAAGACTATCAGCAATGTTTTCTAAGAATTTCGTGTGGCTGGAAGGTCGTTTTCTAAATGAACTGTTTTTGAAGAATTCCAACATCAGCAAAAAAAATCAACTAGCTGAACCTTTATCTTGCATAAAAATTTTCTTCATAATATTTTCTGAAACATTATCCAAGTGCTATTTTCTTTGCTTTTTCTCCTCCTTTTACACCTTTAAATATTTGTTTAGTTTTAGAAAGTTATAAAAGCTCATGAATAGTTGTGATGACCCAAAAAAGTAATCTTATATTTTAGAACTTGATTCAGCATCCCAAGGCCTTTACAACCTTATTTTATTCTTTCTCGATTTGTGTGTGCAGTCTGGTCATGTTTCCAGAAAGCTTTTATGTTGAAAGTTGATAAAAATAAGGACTTTTATTTAAAACCTCATTTTATTTTACTTCGATCAGCATTTTTGGTAAATGGACCCAGACTCCTATTTTGACAGTCCTGGTGGATCCATATCCAGATATGGGACCCGGGCGTATGGATGAAATAGAATTCCAAGGTCCCTAGCTCGAGATACGAATTTTTGTCGAAAATTTAAAGACTGAAAATCTAATGGTTTTAAGAATTTGGTTGATGTTTGCACTTTTTGTTATCGGGTCCGTATTTTAGTTCTGGAGCCTAGTACAGGTTCAATATAATATTTATAACTTATCTCTAAAATTTAGTGAGAAATAGAGTTGGTTTGACGTGATTCGACGTCAGGTTGAAGAAATAGAAATTTTAAGGTGTTCTTGAAATTTTCATTTGATTTGGTGCTAAATTCGTAGTTCTAGGTGTTATTTTGGCAAGTAGATCGTACGAGCAAGTTCGTATGATATTTTAAGACTTATGTGCATATTTGTCTTAGAGCCACGAGGGCTCGGGTGAGTTTCGGATAGGCACCAGAGTGAATTGAACTTAAGAATTCTTGCCGGTGTGCTTCAGGTCTGCAGACCTCGCATTTTCAAGGTGTCGCTCGCAAATGCGAGCCTCAAATTTTGAAGAAGCTTTGCATTTGCGAGCAGTTGCGCTAGGAGGGGATCTTCACTATTGCGAAGCTCATTATCGCAATTTCGATCATACCAAGCCGCAAATACGAACTATTGTTCGCATTTGCGAAGGCGGCGAAGCTGGGGAAACTTCGCATTTGCAAAGTGTTTCTCGCAATTGGTTGCATTTATGACATCTGCAGATGTGTATAAGAGACTTAGACAGGAGTTTTCTGCCATATTTGTAATTTTCAAAACCTAAAACACAAGAGGCAATTTTCTAAAGACCATTTCTTCCCCAAATCATAGGTAAGTGATTCTAAACTAGTTCTTTCAATCTTTCACTTCTTTTAAAAGATTTCAACCTAGCATCTAAGGTTTTCATGATTGAATTGGGGATTTTTGGGTAGAAATTTGGGATTTCGAAATTTGGAAATTTACACCTCAAATTGAGGTGGATTCCAAAATCAATTATATATCTGGGCTCGGGGGTGAATGGGTAATCAGTTATTGGTCCGAACTTTCGGTTTGGACCAAGTGGCCCAGGTGTTGACTTTTGTTGACTTTTTCTAAAATGGCCTAAACTAAATCCTTTGCTATCGTGGGTAGTACCTAAAGCTTAAATTGAATCGTTTGATTTGTAATTTGCTAGATTCTATTGGATTGGAGGCTTGTGTGATGGGAAAAGTGGTGGTTGAGCTTTGAGTTGGCCGTTGGAGCGAGGTAAGTGTCTGGTTAATCTTGGCTTAATGGATTAGGTCTTATTTGCCTAGTTACTACGTGTTTTGAATGTTTAGTACAATGTATAGGTGAGGTGTCGAGTACCTATGTGTTGTTGTAGTGATATAGCATGCGAGTGAGTCCTATTCTTGTGATTGTTGTGTTCCTTGATCATCTTGCCATGTTTATATTAGTTACTTAATATGTTGAGCTCTCTTGTCATGTTTACGGACCTTGGTATTGGTTGAGTATTGATTCGAAGTTGAGGTTGATATTGTGGAACCAAATGTTGATATAAGACTTGATATTGTCATTTTTATCTCCCTATTACTATTATCTCTTGTTTGGTTAGGGAGAGTGTTAATGCACGAAGAGTGATGTCGTGCCATGTTCTATGCGTGATAATGCATGAAGGGGTGATGTCGTGTGATATTGTGAGTGTTAATGCACGAAGGGTGATGTCGTGCCATATTATAAGAGAGTAAAAGCACGAAAGGTGATGCCGTGACGTTTCTGTCTTTTCATATAATGAGATTGAGAGTAAAAGCACGAAGGGTGATGCCGTGCAGTTTCCTTTACTACTATTACTTGTTCCATCTATTTAAGGCATATTAATTGATAACGTCTTTATCACTTCTTTGATTCCTTATATTCCTATCCCCTCAGCATGTCCTGTTCCCAATTTTTTATGTCTTGTTTCTTTTACTATTGTTATTGGTATATGTTTGGTTATCCAGCACAAGTTGTTTGTGGGTATCTTGTCTTAACCTCGTCACTACTTCGCCGAGGTTAGGCTCGGCACCTACCAGTATATGGGGTCAGTTGTACTAATACTACACTCTACTCTTCTTGTGCAGATTTTGGTGTCAGTCTGGGTTCATCTTGAGACTAGTTGCTGACTTTATTCCATTGGAGACCAAAGGTATATCTGCAGGCGTCCGCAGACCTTGGAGTCCCCTTCTAGCTGTTCACCCTTACTTTCAAACAGTTGTACTTTCTTTCAGCCAGTTACTTGTAGTTAATCTTAGAAGTTCGTCAATTGTGAAACCAGGATTCTGGGTAGTTATGTATAAGTATTAAGGTTATTATGGATTTTCGTTCTTTTATACCTTGCTATGGCTCAATTGTTGTTAATCACATAATGGTTTAAGTATTTGGCTTAATAATCTCCAATGTTGGCTTGCCTAACAAGTTAGGTGTTAGGCGTCATCACGGTCTCGATGGTGGGAAATTCCAGGATTTGAAAATTTGGTATCAGAGCACTAGGTTGCCTAGGTCTCACAATTCATGGACAAGCTTAGTAGAGTCTGGGGATCGATACAAAGACGTCTATACTTATCTCACAATTCACGGACTAGCTTGAACTCTTCTACTCTTGCTCTTTTGTAGATGTCGAGAACACGTACCACATCTTCAATTGATTAGCAGCCAGAGCCTTTAGTAATAGCTCCTACGAGGGGCAAAAGATGAGGCCGAGGCCGCACTAGAGGCTGAAGTAGGGGCAAGGCTAAGCCTATAGCTCGAGCAGCAGCACTAGTGGTAGAGCCTCAGGTAGAGTTTGATGAGGAGGCTCCACCCAGTCCGTTCCAACGGGGCCAGCTCAAGTCTCAGAGGGGTTCATCGCCACCCCGGTACTTCAGGATAATTTGGTCCGTCTAGTGGGCCTCATAAAGAGTGTGGCACAGACTGACACATTCCCTATAGCACCAGTTATCTCTCAGGCTGGGGGAGGAGTACAGACTCCCGCTACCCACAGTCCATAGCAGATGGCTCCTCAATTTTAGACTCTAGCAGCTTAGCCCGTTGGGGTACCTCAGCTGGGTATTGCAGCACAGACCAGAGATGGATCGACTATATCTTCTGAGGCTTTGTGGTGATTGGATATGTTTACCAAGCTTTTCCAAGTTCACTATGGAGGTACATATTCATAGGATCCCAGGACTATTTGGACAGTTGTCATGAGGTGTTATAGAACATGCGGATAGTGGAGACCAATAGGGTCGATTTTTGCTGTATTTCATTTGTCGGATTCTGCCAAGAAATGGTGGAGGGATTATATGTTTGCTAGACCAGCTGGGTTGCCGGCTCTAACTTGGGACCAGTTCTCTTAGCTATTTCGTGAGAAGTTCCTACCTATCACTTAAAGAGAGGACTATCAGTGGTAGTTCTAGCATTTGCAGCAGGGTTCTATGACTGCCACCCAGTACGAGACTCAATTTGTAGATTTGGCCCGTCATGGTATTCTTCTGCTTCCTACCAAGAGAGAGAGGGTGAGGAGGTTTATTGAGGATTTGCTCAGCCTATCAAATTGCAGATGTCTAAGGAGACTAGGAGTGAGATTTCTTTTCAAGCAACAGCCATTGTCGCCAGGAGAGTCGAGATGGTACTAGCTCAGGGGAATGATCAGGGATCTGACAAGAGACCTCATCATTCGGGTGGATTCAGTGGTGCCTCGTTTGGAGGCAGGGGTACTTTTTGTATGGGCCATCCTCCCAGGCCGTTTCATTCAGCACTCCAGGCATCCTATAGTGCTTCTGGTGGTCGTGGTCCCCATATGCATTATTCTAATCAGCTAGCCTACAGTGTACCACCAGCTCCTATTAGTGCACCTCGGCTCCAGAGTTTTCATGGTGGTTACTCAGGACGTCAAAGTCAGTTACAGGGTCATCAGCCACAACAGCCGAGATCTTGTTATACTTGTGGTGATTCGAGGCACATTGTTAGGTTTTGCCCTCGAGCATCGCCAGTTCTTCGCATCAGGGTTCTCGTGCCATGGTTTCGGCACTAGGTGCTTCACTACATGCTCAGCTAGCTAGAACTAGGGGTCAGACAACTAGAGAAGGAGGTCAGACCGTTAGAGGTGGAGGCCTGCCAAACAAGGTCGGTCCTCGAGATGTAGTTTAGAGTGGTAGGGCCCAGCCTCGATGCTATGTTTTTCCAGCCAGGCCTGAGGTTGAGTCATCTGACGTGGTTATCATAGGTACATCTTCGGTTTGCAGTAGGGATGCCTCAATACTGTTTGATCCGGGTTCTATGTATTCGTATGTGTCCTCCTATTTTGCTTCATGTTTGGTTGTGCCTCGTGATTCTTTGAGTGCTCCCATGTATGTGTCAACCCCTATGGGAGATGCTATTGTTGTAGATCGCATTTATCGTTCATGTGTGGTTACCATTGGGGGTCTTAAGAGCCGTGTAGATCTCCTACTTCTCGATATGGTTGATTTTGATGTCATTTTGGGGATGGATTGGCTGTCACTTTATCAATCTATATTGGACAGTCACGTTAAGATAGTGACAGCCTTGCTGGGGTTGCCCCGATTAGAGTGGAGAGGGACTCCTAGTAATTCTGCCAGCAGGTTTATCTCTTATATGAAGGCTTGGTGTTTGGTCGAGAAGGGGTGTGTAGCTTATTTGGCTTATGTCCGCGATTCTAGTGTGAATGCTCCTTTCATGGATTCTATACCAGTTGTTCGAGAGTTTCTAGAGGTATTTCCTGCAGACCTGCTGGGGATGACACCCGACAAGGATACTGACTTTTGTATTGATTTGGTTTCTAGCACTCAGCCTATTTCTATTCCGCCATATTGTATGTCCCCACCAGAGTTGAAAGTGTTGAAGGAGCAGTTGCAAGAGCTGCTTGATAAGGGCTTTATTAGACCTAATGTCTCACCCTGGGTGTGCATGTGTTATTTGTAAAGAATAAGGATGGATCGATGAGGATATGCATAGATTATCGGCAGTTGAACAAGGTCATTATCAAGAACAAGTATCCATTGCCAAGGATTGATGACTTATTTGATTACCTTCAGGTATCCAAGGTGTTTTCAAAGATCGATTTGAGGTTTGGCTACCATCAATTGAGGATTAGAGCATCTGATGTCCGTAAGACAACTTTTCTGGCTCGATGTAGGCAATATGAGTTTCTAGTGATGTCATTTGGGCCGACAAATGCACTAGCAACATTTATGGATTTGATGAACTAGGTGTTCAAGCCTTACCTGGATTCCTTTGTGATTGTGTTCATTAATGATATCTTGATCTACTCCTGCAGCCGAGAGGAGCACGAGCAACATCTTCGGATAATACTTCAGGCTCTGAGAAGAAGTCAGTTATAGAGGCCATTTGCATTAGATGTTCAAGCCTTAGCCAATCAGTTCGTGAGGTTGGATGTTTCTGAGCTAGTTGTGTTTTAGCTTGCATAGTCGCTCACTCTTTTTTGTTTGAGCGCATCAGGGAGCAATAGTATGATGACCCTCATTTTCTTGTCCTTAGGGACATGGTGCGGCACGGTAATTCCAAACAGGTTACGATTGGAGATGATGAAGTTTTGAGGATGCATGGTTGTGTTTGTGTGCCTAATGTGGATGGACTTCATGAGTTGATTCTTCAGTAGGCCCACAGTTCTCAGTATTCTATTAATTCGGGCGCCGCCAAGATGTATCAGGACTTGCGGCAGCATTATTGATGGATGAGGATGAAGAATGATATAGTTGCATATGTAGCTCGGTGCCAAAATTGTCGGCAAGTAAAGTACGAGCATCAAAGACCTGATGGTTTGCTTCAGAAGATAGAGATTCCTGAGTGGAAGTGGGAGAGTATCACTATGGATTTCGTTGTTGGAATCCCACGGATTTAGAGGAAGTTCAATGGCATTTGGGTTATTATGGATATACGAACCAAGTTAGTGCATTTCATTCCTATGGCTGTTATCTATTCTTCAGAGCGGTTGGCAGAGATATAAATATGTGAGATCGTTTTCCTTCACGGTGTGCCCGTGTCTATCATTTCTAATCGAGGTACGCATTACCTCGCATTTCTGGAGGGCAGTGTAGCGTGAGTTGGGCACACGGGTTGAGCTAAGCACTGCATTTCATCCTTAGACGTGCGGACAGTTCGAGCGCACTATTCAAATATTAGAAGATATGCTCCGTGCATGTGTTATTGACTTCAGAGGTTCGTAGGATCAGTTCTTGCCCCTTGCAGAGTTTTCCTACAATAACAGCTACCAGCCGAGCATCCGTATGGCTCCATATGAGGCATTATATGGTAGAAGGTGTCAGTCGCCAGTTGGATGGTTTGAGCAGGGGGAGGCTTGGTTATTGGGTACAGATTTGGTACAGGATGCCTTGGATAAGGTTAAGATGACAGACTTTGCACAACTCATTCTAGGCAGAAGAGTTATGCCGATTGTAGGGTTCGTGATATAGCATTCAGGGTCGGAGAGAGAGTGTTGCTTCGGGTATCACCCATGAAGGGTGTAATGAGGTTTGGAAAGAAGGGCAAGCTGAGCCCTAGGTATATCGGGCCTTTTGAGATCCTTGAGCGAGTAGGAGAGGTGGCCTACAGACTTGCGTTGCCACCAGATTAATCAGTGGTACATCCAGTGTTTCATGTGTCCATGCTTATGAAGTATCACAGTTATCCATCCCACGTGTTAGATTTCAGCGTTGTCGAATTGGACAAGGATTTGACCTATGAGTAGGAGCCGGTAGCTATTCTAGACTGGTAGGTTCGTCAATTAAGGTCGAAGAGTTATCCTTCAGTTCATGTGCAGTGGACGGGTCAGCCTATTGAGGCATCTACCTGGGAGTCTGCATCTAATATGCGGAGTAGATATCCCCACCTTTTCACCAGCTCAGGTAGTTTTTTATGTCCATTCGAGGACGAATTATTGTTTTAGAGGTAGAGGATGTGATGACCCAAAAGGGTCATCTTAGGTTTTAGAACTTGATTCAGTGTTCCGAGGCCTTTAAAACTTCATTTATTCCTCCTTGATTTGCGTGTGCAGTCCGGGTGGGTTTTCGGAAAGGTTTTATGTTGAAAGTTGATAAAAATAAGGATTTTTTCTTAAAACCTCATTTTAGTTGACTTCCGTCAACATTTTTGGTAAACGTACCCAGACTCATGTTTTGACAAATCTGATAGGTCCATATCGAAATATGGGACCTAGGCGTATGCCCGGAATCGAATTCCGAGGTCCCTAACAAGAGATATGAATTTTTGTTGAAAATTTAAAGATTGAATCTAATAGTTTTAAGAATTTGGTTAATGCTTGATCTTGTTGGTATCGAGACTGTATTTTGGTTCCTGAGCCCAGCACGGGTTCAATATAATATTTATAACTTATCTGTGAAATTTTGTGAGAAACGGAGTTGGTTTGACGTGATTCGGACGTCCGGTTGAGGAAATAGAAATTTTAAGGTGTTCTTGAGTATTTCATTTGATTTGGGGCTAAATTTGTAGTTTTAGGTGTTATTTTGGCGATTTGATCGCACGAGCAAGTTTGTATGATGTTTAAAACTCATGTGCATGTTTGGTTTGGAGCTCCGAGGGCTCGGATGAGTTTCGGATAGGCAACAGAGTGAATTGAACTTAAGAATTCTTGCTGGTGTGCTTCAGGTCTGCAGACCTCGCATCTGGCTCGCAGATACGTGCCTTGCATTTGCGAAGAAGCTTTGCATTTTCGAGTAGTTGGGCTGGGAGGGGACCTTTGCAATTGCGAAGCTCATCATCGCAATTGCGATCATTTCAAGCTACAAATGCAAACAATAGTCCGCAGTTGCGAAGGCAGCAAGGCTGGGGAAAATTCTCATTTGCAAAGTGTTTCTCGCAATGCAGGTTCGCAAATGCGAACCCCTAGTCGCATTTGCAACATCTACAGCTGTGTAAAAGAGACTTAGTCGATATTTTTCTCCCATTCTTCAAATTTTCAAAACCTAAATCACAAGAGGTGATTTTCCTAAGACTATTTTCTTCCCCAAATCATAGGTAAGTGATTCTAAACTAGTTTCTTTCAATCTTTCACTTCATTTTACAAGATTTCAACTTAGAATCTAAGGTTTTTATGGTGGAATTAGTGATTTTTGGGTAGAAATTAGGGATTCCAAAATTTAAGGATTTAGACATCAAATTAAGGTTCCAAAATCAATTATATAACCGGGCTCGGGGGTGAATGGGTAATCGGGTGTTGGTCCGAATTTTGGGTCTAGACCAAGCGGGCCGAGTTGTTGACTTTTTCAAAAATGGCCTAAATGAATCCTTTGCTATCGTTATAGTTCCTAAGGCTTAAATTTAATTGTTTGGTTGGTAATTTGCTATATTCTATTGGTTCAGAGGCTTGTGTGAAGAGAAAACCGGTGGTTGAGCTTTGAGTTGGCCGTTAGAGCGAGATAAGTGTCGTGATTAACCTTGGCTTGAGAGATTAGGTCTTATTTGCCTAGTTTATACATGTTTTGAATGTTTAGTACAACATATAGGTGAGGTGACGAGTACCTCTGCATTGTTGTCGTGATATAGCATGCGAGTGAGTCCCATTCTTGTGATTGTTGTTTTCTTTGATCATATTTCCATGTTTAGATTAGTTACTTGTTATGTTGAGCTCTCACATCATGTTTACGGACCTTGGTATTGGTTGAGTGTTGATTCAAAGTGGAGGTTGATATTGTGGAACCAAATGTTAAGACTTGCTATTGTCATTTCTATCTCCCTATTACTAATGTCTCTTATTTTTGTGAGGGAGATTGTTAATGCACGAAGGGTGATATTGTTCCTTGTTCTGTGAGTGATAATGCATGAAGGGGTGATGCCGTGCCATATTGTGAGTGTTAATGCATGAAGGCTGATGTCGTGCCATATTATGAGAGAGTAAAAGCACGAAGGGTGATGCCATTCCATTTTTGTTGTTTCATTTGGCGAGATTGAGAGTAAAAGCATGAAGGGTAATGCCGTGTAGTTTCCTTTACTACTTTTACTTGTTCCATCTGTTTAAGACATATTAATTGATCAAGTCTTTATCACTGCTTTGATTATTGTGATCCCCTCAGCATGTCCCCCTCCCATTATTTTCTGTCTTGTTTCTTTTACTATTGTTATTGGTATATGTTTGGTTATACTGCACAGGTTATTTGTGGGTGTCTTTTCTTAGCCTCGTCACTACTTCGCCGAGGTTAGGCTCGACACTTACCAGTACATGGGGTCGGTTGTACTGATATTTCACTCTGCACTTCTTCTGCAGATTTTGGTGGTTGAGACTAGTTGCTGACTTCATTCCACAAGAGACCCAAATAGATCTGTCGGCGTCCGCAGACCCTATAGTCCCCTTCTAGCTGTTCCACTTTAGTGTTCCATTACTTTCAAACAGTTGTACTTTCTTTCAGCAAGTTACTTGTAGTTAATCTTAGAAGTTCGTGAATTGTGACACCAGAATTCTGGGTAGTTGTGTATAAGTATTAAGGTTATTACAAATTTCCGCACTTTTATACCTTGCTATGACTTAATTGTTGTTAATCACTGAATGGTTTAAGTATTTGGATTAATAATCTCCAATAATGGCTTGCCTGACAAGTGAGGTGTTAGGCATCATCATGAATCCGATGGTGGAAAATTTCGGATCGTGACAATAATTGAGTATAAGATTAATCCATGTGTAAAAGGAGGGGAAAAAACAAATAAAATAACAGTTGGACAATGTTTCAGAAAATATTATGAAGAGAATTTTTGTGCAAGATAAAGATTTCGCTAGCTGATTTTTTTTTTCAGGATGTTGGAATTGTGCCAAAAATAATTCATTTAGAAAAGAACCATCCGGCTACACGGAATTCTTAGAAAACTTTGTTGATAAAATCTTTTAGAGAAAAACAACCTAGATAATTTTCTATACAAACTTTAATTTATAGCTATTTGTGTAGTTATTATTTGTTCTTTACAATGTAATACAAGAAGCCCTACTCCCCACTTAAGAAGTATTCCCTCCTTTCCAAAAAAATGCTATTAATTTTTTTCCAAAATAACAAATTAGTATTTAAAATTTGTAAGTTGAAATGCATCTTTTATGTTATTTTTAAATAAATAAATTTCACCATAACTCAGTTACAAAATTATTTATATTTACATTAAAAAATAGATACTTTGATTCTCGTTTTTCAACTTAGATACAGAAACTAACGATGTGGCAACTAAATAAATTTCCAGACAAGCCTTTAGTTAGGTTGAGATCCCTTTATTTTGGCTTCATGGGTTGTATTTAGGCTACTTCATGGGTCAGAATGGGCTACAAATATAATGAGTTAACTTAGGTTCAGCCCAAATAGACCCATAAACTAAAATAGTTCTAGCCCAACCCATTAATCTATGAGCGAGTTGGGCGGGTTGGATGAGTTTGGGTTCAAATTGTCACCCATTTATTCAGCGTCAAACAATTAGTCAATTATCACGTCAAATAGTACAAACTTTTTTTTGGTAAACCTCCATTTCTATTTCATAAAAAAAAAAATAAGATCAGTATGATACAGAAACTGCTGACCAATTCTTTGACTCTGTTTGACCACTGATTTCTCAAACTATAACCTATATAAAGTTTTAATTTCAACTATAGCCTATACACAACCTACAACCTTTACAATCTGCACATAAACAAAAGGCCAGTACCTTTGATAGAATAAAGAGCTAAACTTGTCTAAGGATCAAATAGTACAAACTTTTTCGGGCAGACGTTAAGTGTACGTAAAAAGTTTGCTAACAAATTTGGACATTTCTAGTATACACTAGTAGGATAAATACAAATGAAAAGAATTAGCTTCAATATCGAGTTCATTCAACATTGTAAATACTTCTACAATGTCAATGCATTGAACTTACACTATAAACAAGGCACGTGTGGAGGTTGATTTGAAAGAAACGTCTATTTTGGAATATTAGAGACAATTGGCTAACCTTTTTAAGAAGGAAATCCCTAAGATTTGACTTATTTGTTATGTGTTTAAGATATTGAGGATAGTATATATATGTGGTGGTGAGCGTATATGCATATACCGAATTTATATCATGACCGGAGGTAGAAATAGAGTATTTTATGTTTTGTTTAACTATGTACTCAATTAATTCATGATTTATTTGACTTATGTGACTACGTTTGTTCTATACTCATGTTTTAAATCATTGCTAGGCTTAAGACTAATTCTGACGGCATGAAAACTTATTCTTGATATGTTAAAAGGTATAATTATCCATAGTCACAAAGAGATTTTATGAGCACATATTCGCATGATATTAATTAAGTCCACGTGCACCTTTATCTATAATTCTTGACTATATACATACACTTAAAATAATGGATACATGATCGCATGAAGGGTAAGTGTGCCGCTGAGATACAATTATGGCACATTGGACTTGATGATAAGGCATTGATTTATGAGGGATGCTATTATACTCCTCTTGCGCTTGGATTTGTATTCGTCCCCCAGAGTCAGGTGATAACCCATGTTACTTTGGGCCCTATGAGAATGGCCGGTACAAGAATTTGGTACCACAATGATATATGAATTTTGTATTGGGTTATGTGATACATAGATTGTATATCGAGGTGCATGGATCTTGTACTGGTTGAGCATGCATTAGTATTATTAACTCGTTTTGAGGAATTTATTTCATTGTAAATTGTTGCCTGACATCCTTATATGCTAATTGGGAGTCCAGGCTTCGTAATTTGAACATGTCATCTTCCATTGTTATATCTAAGCAGTGATAGCTTTAGTCTATGCTAGAAAGGCATGCTTATCCGTTGATATATTTGACTCTTGTCTTTCATGATATTACCTATTGTTCAGTTATCAAATTCTGCTATTATATATGTGTGGTAAGTATTCGGAAGCATCTATCCTCGCTACTATTTCTTTGAGGTTAGATTTTTACTGGGTATCGACAATGATGTACTCGTACTATATTTCTGCACATCTTTTTTTGTACAGATCCTCAAGTTGGTCCTAGTAGAGCTATTGGACCGGGCAAGGATATCTTAGCGCAGACTTAGGGGGAGCTTCACTTCATGGATCTATTTCGTAGTTTGGAGTCCCTGTTCATTTTATGTATTTCTTTCTACTATATTTCAGATAGATTGACCTGTATAAGGACTTGATTTCCTTTTCGTAGTTAGCTCGTGCACTTGTACCACCTAGTCTTGGGAGCATCTCGTATTGCTCGTGTTTAGGCTTTGCTTGTGGTGTTATCATATATCACTATTTTGAAAATATTTCCATCTTTTATTGCTATATATCTTTGTTAAGTAACAAAAATGAACCCTTTTTGTTATCTTCAGGTTAGCTTGCTTAGCAAGTTCGGCTAGGCACCATCACGACCTTGAGGTAGGATTTTAATTTTTCACAAGTTGGTATTAGAGCTCTACGTTGTGCAGGGCTTAGAAGTAACGAGCTGGTCTAGTAGAGTCTTGTGGATCGATACAGAGACGTCTATATTTATCACAGAGAGCTACAGGATGTTAGGAAACTACATTTCTTTCATTCTTTATCGTGCGACTTAACGATTAAAAGTTTGAATCCTTGTCTTTTCTACTGTGTCACTAATGTTGAGAACACGTTCGTTGGGAGAAGTTGGTCAAGCACAAGCCCCTCATGATAGGGTAGTGCAAGGTCGTGGTCGAGGAAGAGGTAGGGCCTATGCTGCAGTCAGAGTCCCTACTTGGGCAGCCGTCGTGGAGCCATCAGTAGCCCCGATGGACGAGCATGCTTTCGATTAGGGTGAGCTAGTTGGACCAGCTCGAGTCTCAGAGGGGTTTCTTGTTATCTTGGTACTTCAGGATGCCCTTGTTTGTTTGGTTGATCTTGTGGAGGGTCTAGTACAAATAAGAGTACTTCATGTGGCACCGAGTACTTCTTAGGCCAGGGGAAGGAATAAACTCTTGCTACTCACACTCTTGAGGAGGTTGCGACTGGTTATCAAACTCCATGGGTGCTACAAGTTGGGGGACATCCTCTCGTAGCTATTGTTAGGCCAGTAGTGAAGGCTGCTATGTTTAAGGAGGAGTAGAATAGGTTTGATAAGTTTAGATGCACATGATTTCTTAAATGGTTGTCAAGAGAATCTACAAAAAATTGGTTTGGCGGAGTCCAATGGGGTTGTATTCACTACTTTTCAGCTTCAGGGGCTAAACAAGAGTTGGTGGCAGTTATATAAGTGCAGCAGGCCAGCAGTTCACTTCCACTCACATGGAGTAAGTTCTCACATCTCTTCTTAGAGAAGTTTATTCCAGTCACATAGAGGGAATAGGTGTGGGGTCAGTTCGAGCACCTTCAACAAGGTCGCATGACTGTGATTGATTATGAGATTAGATTCACTAATTTATCCTGTTATGCAGCTTTTCTAATCCCCACCGTGGTTGAGAAGTTAAGGAGGTTCATTGAGGGGATAAATTTTGGTATGAAGATTGTTATGGCCAATAAGGTTGAGACTGGTCGTACATTTCTTAGGTTATGGATATAGCGCGCAGGATTGAGCGGATTCGAGGTCAGAGCAAAGAGGTCATAGTAGAGAGGGGAAAGAAGTCCCGATGTTCTGGCGGTTTAGTGGTACCTCCTCTGGAGGTAAGGATCATTCTAGGAGAGACCATCCTGGCAGTCCATCTTTTTCAGCTTATCAGCATGCTCGTGATGCTACAGTTCTTTCAGTGCATTACTAGCACTGAGCTTCTACCGTGCTCCTTCATCCCAGAGTTCATCCAATGGGTATTCATGTTATCAAAAACAACATCAAATTCAACAGACATTATCAGCTCAAGGTTATTTTGAGTGTGGAGAGGTAGGACACATCAAGAGGGATTTCCCAAACGTGGTTGAGATGCAGCATAGTAGGGTTCTCAAGTAGTGACTCCAATTTTAGATGTTACACCCCCAACCCCACCAGCTAGAGGAGGAGCTCATATAGTCAGGGGACGCTTTAGAGGCGAAGGTCAGCCAGGCAGAGGTCAGGCCCCCTATTATGCATTCTCAGGAAGGATTGAAGCGGAGGCTTCTGATGTGGTTATTACAGGTATTGTTTCGGTCTATCATAGAGATGCGTTAGTTCTATTTGATCTTGGTTCTATGTATTACCATGTGTTATCGTACTTTGCATCGTATTCGGATTTACCTCGTAGTTCTCTTAATATCCATGTTTATGTATCTACACCAATTAGTGACTCTATTGTAGTAGATCGTGTATATCGGTCTTGTTTGGTTACTATTGGGGGCTTTAAGACCCATGCAGGTCTTCTGTTGTTTAGTATGGTAGCGTTTGATGTGATTCTGGGTATGAACTGGTTATATCTGTATTATGCTATTCTTGATTATCACGCTAAGACTTTAACGTTGGCTATGCCAGGGTTCCAAGGTTGAAATGGAAAGGTTCTCTGGGGTACACTTCTAGTAGGGTAGTTTCATTTCTGAAGGCTTAGCAGATGGTTGAAGTGGTGTTTCACATACTTATCCTGGGTGAGGGATGTTAGTACCTCCTACTCTGGCACTTCAATGAAAAAACATGACCGAATTTGTGGGTTCTCACACCGCATCTATTCAAAAGTTGGAGATGCAAATGAGAGATCTTTCAAGAGAACAAACCCCAAAACAAAAACATGTCGTACTCCTTACGCGTAAATAAAATAAATAGTAAAGTAAGAACATCTATTTGTACAAGATTGAAGTCAGATATTCTTGGGCAACAATCCTTATCGCATCAGGAGTCCATTCTAGCAACAATCCTTATCACAAATGCTAATATAATTATGACTTCTTTTCACCAAAATCATATAACTTTTTTTCTCACACAAAAACCATATAACTATGATTTTTTTAACAAAAGTCATATAACTTTATTTTCCCACATAAAAAATCATAAAGCTTTCACTAGCTCACATAAAAATCATAATGGTCGGAAAAACAATCGGTACTATTTTCTTATTTTATATATTTTTATTTTTTATTTTCAGTCTAATAAATAATTACCCAATTAAAATATGAGAAATATGAGTCTATTTTTAGCCATCTCAAAAAATAATACTCGATGAAATATTTTTTATATATGTGTGTATTATATACATATAACATACACATTCTTTATATTTTTTGTTGTAAATATAATTAGTTTCGACCGTTCGGTTAATTTTATATTTTTCCCTTAAAATAGAATGGCCCAACCCAACCTGACTCAATAACCATATATGCAAGTTAAAATAATACAAAAAGTGAATTCTTTACCCATAAAAAAACTTAGTTCGGAATGCATGAGATTCTGACAACAAAATAAAGAAATAAAAGGTATAATTAGATAGCACCTGGAAAAAATGCTATAAATTTGAATAAAAAACTTGAAAAGAAAAACAAATGATAAAAGTATCATGTTTTAAAGGATTTACTATTCACTTTTAGTATTATTTTAATTTATATATATGAGTATTGGGTTGGGTGGGCCATCCTTATTTTAATTGGATTATTATTTATAAGACTGAAAATAAAAAATAAAAACCACAAAATAAGAAAATACTACTGAAAATTTATATTTTCGGATCACTGTGATTTTTGTGTGAGTTAGTAAAAGCTTTATGATTTTTATGTAAGAAAAAATATAGTTAGATAACTTTGGTGAAAAAAAGTCATAGTTATATGACCAATTATGAAATTTACATGTTAAAGTTATTACCTTATAAGAATCTTCCGTAGCTACTTTGAGAACCTAGTTCTTAGCACATATTTATTGCAAACAATTGTTAATCATCAAAACCCAATTCTCAACACATTCACATGAATTTTGCCCCATGAGAATTAATGATAATACTTATGCCTTTTCCCTTTTTAACTTAACTTTAAATATGAGGATTCATATTGTTGACCCAACTTGTTTAAGCCAAGAGTATCGTTATTTTTATTATTGTTTTCATTCTTTCTCTTTTCTTTGTCTTAATTACCGTTCTTATTGGAAAGTTGAAACTGTTCTTTAGGAGAAATATATATGTTTACCCTTAAAAATTGGATAACAATTAAACTTATAATGTAATTTTAAGGATATGCTATTTCACCTAATACCAATTGATGAATATGAAGATTACTAATAGAAATTAACAATAAGATAAAGCAAACTAGTGTTTGAATGGAATTCCGCCCTCAAGCTTGAATGTCGTCGAACTGATTGATGTAAGAATAGTTAAAAATATAAGCAAGTTGATGAATAAAAGTACAAATTAAAGAAAAAGTATTATATTGCTTTGATATCTCCAAATCCAAATCCCCTACAAATTAATGGAACTCCTCTTTATATAGTAGAGGAATCCTAATTATGGTATAACTCTAATTACAGAAGGAAATCTCATGATTAGCTAACTAACCGTCCTTGATTTGATCCATTTCGAGATTTTTGCCATGATTTCGATCAGTCACGGATATCCTGCCTTTCTGTTATTATGCTATCTTCGATATTGCTCGAGGTCTGTCTCATTTGGTCTCAATCTCTACCGACCTCGATCTTGACAAGTACCTCGAATCTTGAACCCGGTACCTTGTCCTCGTGCCTTGGTCTGATCTATTAAGAGATCGATCTTCGATCCTTCACACTGACCTCGATAAATCAGTAGAATCGGGTGGGCCCGATTTTAACTGTATACAGATAGTTCCCTCATTTGTTGGAGTGTAATGACGAGAAACAAAATGAGCATTCGATCCTCGACCTGTCATGATGTTATTCCCGTAACGTAAGCATCAGACGTGTCCGAAACGTCCCGTCGATGTAGTTCCCAAGGCATTTAATGTTTTCCAATTGATGGTCGGCCATTAGTGGTTTCGAATCATCCCCTTGAAACCCATACATAGGTCCTTTTCTCATTGATTCAAACATTACTTTCAATTTCTTCTAATCTCCAAAGCGTTTAACATTTTTCAAGTTTTTCCATTCTATAAAATCTTCAGGTTGTTTTCTCAACCCTTTCTCAAAACAATAAGTCTTGTTTTCTTCTTCAAATTAAAACCAAAAATGGCGAAAACGTCAAAAACTATGCCGCAGAAAGAAACCACCTCTTTATCAAAGTCTTCTAGTGCCGCCACCGCCGAGGAGCATCCTCTTGCGGACTTCGTTCCGATGAAGTGTGCAACTATTGCTAATTTCAAGGTGGAGAACACACCCTTGACACCGGTCTGATGTGAACCCATGTCGAGGTATATGTGTATGATTACTGAAAGCCTCCTCGAGAAGGTGAAGAGGAATGCAATTGGGTAGGCAAGGACGTCGTGTGACTAGCCCCGAAGAATCCATCACTACTTAGAAGGAGGGGTATCTGACTGTCTATACCTACCCCTTCACAATAAGTTCCTTGGACCCTATCATCATTGCCTTTTGCAAGAGGTACGATGTCACTCTGGGCCAAATCTACTCATCGTTTTGGAGGATCGTGCTCCTCCTCCGATTTTTGTCAATAAGTTTGAGGGGAATCCTTTTACCCTCGATCACCTTATGCGCCTCTACGGCCCTCAGCTTTATCGGGGAGGCATGATCAAACTTTACCATCGAGCCTCCAAACCCTCGTTCTCCAGCATAGAATAGGCTCGAGACCGAGATTGGATGGACAGGTTTGTCCGAATAAAGACTTCGGATCTAATCCCCACCGAAGATATGTTGTTCCCTGAAAGGTGGAACATGAAACGTAAGCATTGCTTGGTCTTTCATGTATTTATTATTGTCGTTCAGCTTTCTCGTTTTTCCCCTCATCTAAGTTCTTGCGTTGCAGCCAAGTATATTATGCTGGAAGTGATTCCCGACCTGAGGCAATGGGTCGAGGGATTGGTGTCACAAAAAACTTATTCCGAGCGCGCTTGGAATGTGTTGTCAAAGGGTCGAAGGGAGCCTTGAGTCCGAGAGAAACGCAAGATCGAGGTCCAGGGTCTCACCGAGAAGGGCAACACTTACAAGATTCTATGTAAGAAGCTTCAGGTAAACCCGGTGGAAGCTCGAAACGCGCATAAAGAGATGGTCGAGCAGGTATTCAAAATTCTTCATGATAGTGAGGACGAGCCGAGGATAACGACTAACAATCCCATTCTACAGGTTCGATAGAGGCTCGAACATATCAAAGGCAGTCCAGGCAAAGAAGTTTGAGGAGCTCGAGGTTGCCCGATCCGAAGTGGCCGCTGCCAATATTAAGTCTTAAGATATTGTGGATCAATACAAAGTTGACACCAAAGCCACCCTTGAGCAGGATAGGGGCATGGTCAATCATCCGAAGTAGCAGGCTCGAAGGGAGGTTCTCGAGGGGATCCTTGCTCAAAATGTCAACATATCTGCTAAACTCGAGATCGCTAAGGCTGAGGAAACAAAGGCTCAGAAGTTAGCATTTCTCGATGAGGATTCCGAGGATGAGGGTGGATCCGACGAAGATGACTCATTCGGCGAAGAAGCTGCTCCCATAGATGACTAGGCCTTTAGGATTAGTAGTGTTTCTCTTTAAGGCTGTTTTGGCCTTTGTAAAGACCTTTTGATCGGGCCATGTGGCCCTTGTAAGAAAAACTTTGGTATATAAAAATTTTCCTTTCGTCTTTGAATCGATCGTTTTCCCTTGCTTTGTATTTGTTTTATTGATGATTTATGAGGTTGCATTCATAGGTTCGAGGTCTAGATAATTTTGGATCGACACCTCACTAGTGTCGAGTGAGTACATGCTCGAACTCGAAGTAAGATAACTCTTAGGTTTTTATTGAGTGAGGATGATCCCTTGAGCTCAAAGCAAAAGATTTCCCCTAGGCTTTCGTATTAGAACGATTTGACCTTTGAAGAATGATCATTTTAATATACATAAGGATTTACATCCCTTTTGGCTTAAAAAATTGTTATGCTTTAGCATGAGATAAATTTGTATTCATATTCCACTATTTTCGAGGGCTGATGATATCGAAACCCTTAATTTTGTAATGCCTTTAGCATAAAACAGAGGAAATGGTTCGAGAGTTCGAACAATTTGGCACCCCTTAGGGTTTTAGAGGGTTGATTTGAACAAAACCCTTGGTAATTTTGCCGAGGGTAGCTTTTTTTTTAAAATCAATTTTGTGAAAATATTCGAAGGCCTATTTTATTACGGAATTTGGACGTATGCGCACTGTATTATTTTGACCGTAGCCTTTAGCATGGGATTTACCTCTTGGGCTCGTTTCCTATTACTCTCTGAACTTGTTCGATATGTGAGTCCCCGAGTGGGATGGTGGGGGACTATAAAAAAAGGAGAGTTGCCTTTTTAAGGCCTTGTGATCTTGAGACTTTAATAATTTGATTACGTCGATTTTTTGGACGGCAGTATCCAAGTATAGGTTAAGTTGTTTGAACTTCAGTTGTGATCGACCCTTAAGCTTGTTTCCACAATAGATCAAAAGTATGAAAATATTAAAGTAATAATTTCTCTAAGGCATGAAATATTTGGAAAGGAAAAATACTTCACTCAACAGATTTTACATGCGTACATGTTTGCCTTTAGGGCTCGAGTAGTCTACATGGGCAAGGTTCGTTTGACCGTTTGACCCTTACAAAATTAAACCTATCGATAACCAATTGACACGAAGTATCCTCCTCTTAATAAAGTTGACATCCGAGGGTGATTCCCCCCAGTATTCTAGGTTTATTGTAAAGAAGCCTTCGATATTTTTGAATTGCTCTAAGTTAGCACGAACTATGATTGTCTCATTGAAAACCTCGCTAAAAACCCTTATTTGGGACAAAAACCGGTCTAAGGGAAAAAGAGTGCAACGCGTGCTTTCGGACCTAAGGACTTTATGTTGAAGAATCCCTCGATGTCTTTGATAGAACACCTGCAATTGGTTAACATAAATATAAATGAAAATACAGAAGGTTGTACCTAAGCAGTAATATCATTTGAGGAGTGATATATTCAAATTGTTTGGTAATTGCTCGTCGTTTTCCAATCCAAGTTTGTAAGATCCTTTCCTGATGATATCGAAGACCTGATATGGTCCCTCCCAGTTTGAGCCAAGTTTTCCTTCGTTCGGGTTTCGAGTGTTGAGGGTGACTTTTCTCAGAACCAAGTCCTCAATTTTAAATTATCGAAGGTTGGCTCTTCAGTTATTATATCTTTCGTTTCGCTATTTTTGTGCGGCTATTCGAACGACGACGACTTCCCATCTTTCATCTAGTAATTCGAGACTTGTATTCATAGCCTCGGGATTTAACTCTTCTATTGCATGCTAAAACCTAAGGCTAGGTTCTCCGACTTCGACCGGGATTAGAGCTTCGGCACCGTAGACTAAAGAGAATGATGTTGTCCCGATACTAGATTCTGACGTTGTATGGTACGCCCAAAGGTCCTCGGGCAGTATTTCTCTCCATTTTCCTTTAGTGTCGGTCGACCTTTTCGTTAGATTTTGAATGATGGTTTTGTTTGTCGACTCGGCTTGTCCGTTCCCACTAGGATGATATGGCATTGATAAAATCCTTTTGATCTTTTGGTCTTCAAGAAATTTTGTCCCTTTGTTGCAGACGAATTACTTCCCACTATCGCATATGATCTTGGTAGGCATCCCGAATCGACATATAATGTGATCCCAAATGAAGTCTGTGACTTCTTTTTCTCTGACTTTTTCGAAGGCATGTGCTTTAACCCACTTAGAAAAATAGTCAGTCATAAACAAACTGAATTGAGCTTTACCTGTGGCCGATAGGAGAGGGCCGACGATGTCCATCCCCTATTTCATGAACGTCCATGGGGATAAGAATGAATGGAGTTAATCCCCGGGTTGGTGAATCATCGGCACATGCCTTTGGCATTTGTCACATTTTCGAACAAACTCTTTTGTATATTTTTCCATATCAGCCCAATAATATCCTGCTCTGATGACTTTGTGAACCAATGACTCGGCACCGGAATGATTTTCGCAAGTACCCTCATGAATTTCCTGTAGAACGCAGTCGATGTCTCCTGGTCCCAAACATATCGCCAACAATCCATCGAACATTCTCTTATATAGTGTTCCATCCTTTGCTAATGTGAACCGTGCGGCCTTCGTGCGTAGAGTCCCAGTTCCTTAGGATCCGATGAAAGCTTCCCATTCTTTAGGTATTCGATATACTTATTCCTCCAATTCTAGGTTAGATTTGTGAAGTTTATTTCGGCATGACCTTCTTTATTTACTGAACTCGAAAGTTGCACGACAATCCAAGAGATAAGTTCGTCGTCTTTGATTGACGACCCCAAATATACAATGGCATCGGCCTCGCTGTTTTGTTCTCGAGGTACGTGCTCTAGGGTGCATTTTTTAAATCGAGGTAGAGACACCTGTAGTTTGTCCAAGTACCTCTGCATTCGATCTTCTCGAACCTCGAAAGTTCTGTTGACTTGATTTACCACAAGTTGGGAGTCACACTTGGTCTCGATGACCTCTGCTCCCAAGCTCCTAGATAGCTCGATACCTATAATCATGGCCTCATACTCGACCTTATTGTTAGTTAATTTTGAAGTTTTGATAGACTGCCTAATTGTATTACTAGTGGGTCGCTTCAAAATGATACTTAGACCAGACCCCTTCACATTCGAAGCGTCGTCTGTGAAGAGGATCCACACCCTCAATGATGTACCCGATTTTAATAGTAGTTACTTTTCGACCTCGGGTACGAGTGCTGGCATGAAGTCGGCCATGAAGTCTGCCAAGATTTGAGACTTGATGGACATTCGGGGTTGATATTCGATATCGTACCCGCTGATCTCGACGGCCCATTTGGCCAACCGACCCGAAAGTTCGGGCTTATGCAAAATGTTGCGAAGGGGATAGGTGGTTATAGCACAAATTAGGTGACACCGAAAGTATGGTTTTAATTTCCTAGAGGCACTTATTAAAGCGAGCGCCAATTTTTCTATACGTGGGTACCGGGACTCGGCCTCACCTAGGGTCCGACTAACATAGTAAACAAGAAATTTTGCACCTTGCTCTTCTCGAACTAAGACCCCACTTACCACTATCTCCGAGGCCGCTAAGTATAACTAGAGTTGCTTGTCCGTTTTCGTGGTGTGAAGCAATGGCGGGCTTGACAGGTATCGTTTGAGTTCCTATAAGGCTTGTTGACATTCCGGGGTCCATGCAAAATTGCTCTTCTTCTTAAGCGGTGAGAAGAACCAGTGGCTCCTATTTGAGGACCTCGAAATAAATCGACCTAGGGCAGCTATGAGCCCTGTTAACCTCGGTACAACCTTGACATTATCATAACTGTGATGTCTTCAATTGCCTTGATTTTATCGGGGTTGATTTTGATCCCCCTATTTGATACCATAAAGCCAAGGAACTTGCCCGAACCGACCCCGAATGCATACTTCTCTATGTTGAGCTTTATGTTGTATTTTCTCAGTATGTCGAAGGTCTTCTACAAATGTTTTAAATGGTCCTCTGCTCGCAGGGACTGAACTAGCACATCATCAATATAAACCTCCATTGATTTACCTATTTGTTTTTCGAACATTCGATTTACTAGGCATTTATAAGTAGCACCAGCATTTTTTAGTCCAAACGGCATTATGTTATAACAATAGGTTCCATATATAGTAATGAACGAAGTTTTTTCCTGATCCTCCAGGTTCATTTGTATTTGATTGTACCCGGAGTAGGCATCGAGAAAACTACCGGAGTAGGCATCGACAAAACTAAGTATCTCGTGGCTGGCCGTGGAATTGATTATGTGATTGATATTCGACAAAGTAAAGGAATCTTTAGGGCATGCCTTGTTTAAATCCTTATAGTCTATGGACATTCTAAGTTTATTTCCATTTTTAGGGACTACAACTATATTTGCTAACCATTCGGGATATTGTACCTCCCGAATGGATCCTAAATTGAGATGTTTTGTTACCTCGTACTTAATGAATGCATGTTTTACCTCAGACTGGGGCCTTCTCTTTTATTTCATCGAGCGAAACTTCGGTTCCAAGCTCAGTCGATGCGTAGTGATCTCTAGTGGGATCCCTATCATATCTAGGTAGGACCAAGCAAAACAATCCATGCTATCTAGAAGGAATTGAACGAGTTTTTTCCTGAGGTCCAGGGTTAACCCCATGCCCAGGTATACCTTTCGATCGGGCAGATGCTTGATCAGTACGATTTTTTCCAGCTCTTCAGCCGTTGACTTTGTTGCATCAGAATCATCGGGCATTATGAAGGTTCGAGGTATCATATAATCATCATCCTCAAAAGTTTCATGCTTCTTCGATCGGGATGATGACTGTGGTTGCTATTTGACTTCTTAATTTCCCTTTGACTCCGATCCCTTTATTAATGAGAGCACCGATACCGGTACTACTTTATCAATTGCAAATATTTCTTTGGCGGCGGATTTCTCACCGTACACCGTTTGGATTCCTTCTGATGTTGCGAATTTTAGGACTTGATGAAGCATTGATGGCACTACCCTCATGTTATGAATCCAAGGCCTTCCGAGTAGTGCGTTATACTTCATGTCACCTTCGATCACATGAAACTTTGTTTCTTGGATAGTCTCGCCCACATTTACTGGCAAAATGATTTCCCCTTTAGTGGTTTCACTTGCCATGTTGAAGTCATTAAGTACCCGAGCTGTGGGGATGATTTGATCTTGGAGGCCGAGTTGTTCTATGACCCTTGATCGAATAATGTTTTCCAAACTACCTGGATCAATCAACACACGTTTAGCTTGAATATTATTCATAAGGATAGATATTACCAATACGCCATTGTGAGGTAGTTCGATCCCCTCTGCATCCTCATCGTTGAAAGACAAAGTTTCTTCTAGTAAGTAGTCCCGAGTTCACTTTTCCCTTGTGATTGTCACCTTGGTGCGTTTAAATACAAGTCCTTAAGGAATATCGACTCCCCTAACGATCATGTGAATCACATGTTATGGTTGTTCCTTCTCATTGTGTCTGTTAGAATCTCTATTTTTGAAGTGGTTCTTGGCTCGATCACTTAAGAATTCTCGAAGGTGACCCTAGTAGAATAAGAGGGCTACCTCCTCCCTCAACTGTCTGCAGTCTTCGATTCAATGACCATGGGTATCATGGTATTTGCATACTTGATTAGTGTTCTTTTGAGCTGGATCGGTCTATAAGGGTCTGGGACATGTAGTATCCTTGATTCGTCCAATGGCCAATACAATACCCGACGCATCGATGCTGAAGTTGTACTCAGATAGTCGTGGTACTTCTGTGGGCTCGACACGTTTATCGAAGACACTTTTACTCATGAGCCCTCGAGAGTTCTATCCTTGGTCATTCCTTCGATCATTTCGAACGGGATTACGTCCTAAGCCGCTGTGTCTATGATCTGCTCTATATGGTTGGTACTGATCTCTGTTCGATCGGGGTTCTCTGTCGATGTCCCTTTGAATTCGGTCGATGGGCCTATTTGGGTAGACGGAACAAGAAGGGGTTCCCAATTGATCATCATCGACCCTAATCTTTAACTGGTACCGATTATGTACATCGGCCTAGGTCACAACTGGATATTCAATTAAATTCCCCTTTAACTATCGTGATGCTATCAAAATTCGTTCGTTCAAACCTGGAGTGAAAGCCTGAACAGTCCAATCATCGGTGACCTAGGGTAGGTCCATGTGTTCCATCTGGAACCAAAATACGAATTCCCTCAACACTTTGTTGTCCTTTTGCTCAGTTTGAAGAGGTCTAACTTCCTGGTCGCAACCTTTATTGCTCCGGCGTGTGCCTTCATGAAGTAATCTGCAAGCATGTCAAAAGAATCGATGGAATTGGGCGGCAAATTATGGTACCATATCATTACCTCTTTCGGAAAAGTTTCTCTAAACTTTTTCAATAGAACAGATTCAATCTCATCATCTTCTAAGTCATTACCCTTTATTGCACATGTATAAGAAGTGACATGCTCATTAAGGTCGGTGGTTCCATTATATTTAGGACTTTCTGGCATGCGAAACGTTTTCGGGATAGGATTCGGAGCCGCACTTGGAGGGAAAAGGCTTCTGCACGAACTTCTTCGAATACAAACCCTTTAGAATCGGGGGTGCCCCCGGTATTTGGTCAATCCTGGAGTTGTATGTTTCTACTCATTAGCCTCGATTTTCTTTTCATCTGATTCAATCCTTTTAGTGAACTCCTCGAGCATCTTCATAATAGCGGGTCAGTCCATGATTTATTAACGTTCTTTCTTCCGGTACAGGTTCGACTCTATGAATAACTTCTTGGGATGTTTCGAGCTCAATTTTGTTTGGTGCCCGATTCTGATCTTAGAGTTGTGGTATTGTATCTTGTTGAGTCTGCAACATCTCGAATATCATTCGAAGACTAATTCCGCCTTTTTCACCGCTCCGTGCGTTCTGATCGGCCGCTCGAGCATCTCTGTAGACGTTATTTTCAGGGTCGAAGACCAAATTCCCATTAATGGCGATGTGGGAGCTGCATCAACTGGGTCTATGGCCGGCGGACCGTCGGGGTTGACTGGAAGTACTGTATTTCCCGGGGCGACTATATTTTTGTTCTCGCCCTGAAGACCAAGGCCGTTGTCTGTGTGAGTGGGTGCTACTTGAGAGTTTGACATATTGATTCCTGAAATCAAAGACACTTACGAGAATAAGCGTAAATCAGTGTGTGTTATAAGAATTAATACTACGTAATTACTATTATCCTTAACTCCACAGTGGGCGTCAAACTGTTTACCCTTAAAAATTGGATAACAATTAAACTTATAATGTGGTTTTAAGGATATACGATTTCACCTAATGCCAATTGATGAATATGAAAATTAGTAATAGAAATTAACAATAAGATAAAGCAAATCAGTATTTGACTGGAATTCAGCCCTCGAGCTTGAATACCCTCGAATTGATTGTTGTAAGAACAATTAAAAATATAAGCAAGCTGATGAACAAAAGTATAAATTAAAGAGAAAGTATTATATTGCTTTGATATCTCTGAATCCAAGTCCCCTACAAATGATTGGAACTCCTCTTTATATAGTAGAGGAATCCTAATTATGGTATAACTCTTGTCACACCTCCTATTTGCGCGCCCGCCCCGGAGGGTTAATGCGGGAGGGAGTTTTTCCAATTTAAGTGACAATATTCAAAATGAGATTATTTAATTGATTTAGAGTTGCCACTTGGGAAAGGTTTGGCTTTTGGTGTCCCAAGTCACCGGTTTATCTTGAATCTCAAATCGAGGAAATTTTCGACTTTTCCAAATGAATTCTGCGAACCAGAAATTCTAAGTAAGGAATTCTGTTGACCCGAGGGAAGGTGTTAGGCACCCTCGAATCCCGTGGTTCTAGCACGGTCGCTTAAATTGTTATAATGGCTAAATATCTGATTTAAATACATGTTACAACTTACGTGCTTTTATTAAGTTTAATTCGCTTTATTATTATCGTTTATTTTTATAGAATTGCAACGTTGTGAAAATGCATCTCGAACCACGTCAAAATCAATGCACCCGTGATCGTCGACACATTTTTGACTCCGTTGAGATTTGGATTTGGGTCACATCAATGTGCACCCGAATTTAAGAATGTAATTTAATTAAGCCGCGCCTAAAGAGTCTAACGTGTTATTGTCTTTGGAGAAGGCAGGGAAATTCACTAGACCGACCATCTCCAAATTCTAAATGTTTATTATGATTAATTATTGAACGCCCCGCAATGTGTATCTTTCTTTGAACGGGGCTCATCTCATTATTTTAAAAGAGATATCCTAAAGTGGCTATATTTCTATTATGTTTGTCTCTAAAATAGAAAGGGAAAAGGTACGTGCTAATTTACTTGCATGCTTTTAACCAAATCCGGATTTCCTGTCAATCATTTGATTCATTTGGTTAATTGTTTGCAAGATGAAGAATGCCATATCTCGTGGAACCTGTTTTTAATTTAATGAAAATTACATACAAGCTGATGAAGCGCTAAAACTACTCCAAACATTTCTTGAGTTGAATTTAACTAAACTTATTTAGGCTGGATTAAAGGAATTAGCTACTAGACGTTGTTACTAATGGGATTTGAACAAGATCCTATGTACTGCCTAACGGGACCCGACAAAAGGACTAAAATAAAACAGAAACAGCATTGTATAAGGTTGGAGTATACATACCCCGTACTAACAAACAACTACAAACTAAAACACAAAGGACTAAAACTCAATCGAGTATCAGTTAACATATCCTTTTATACTATTGAATTATAAACTAATCAATTATACAGACCCATTAATATACCATGAATATTACAACAAATACTTAAACTTCTTCAACCTTTTCATTTCATGCTTTCAAACTGTTTCAGTTACACCAATATGGGACTCGAAATGTGTACCTGGAATGCTGAAATGCAAAGAAGAAGAGGACAATAACAGGGAAGATCAGCAGCAGCAGGAGTCAGAGTAACAGCAGCAATCAAAGCAACACAGCAGAACAGGTTCTAGTGCAAGAAATGGAACTATAGCTGACGGGAAAGTAGCCAAATGATAGCAGCACACAGTGTAGTAGAAACAGAACTCCAGACAATCCAATTCCGAGATAAACCAATGCAACAAACACTACCAGTAATCTCGATTGAAACTTAGAAGAAGAAATACTACCTAACAGATTGACAACATATGAACTTCAAACAAACAAAACAAAGTTTCTGATTTCCTGTCTGCTTTTATTTCTTGCTCTCTTTCTATCTCTATCTATCTCTCTCTGTATGTGTATTTAAAAATCCATAAAAGTCCCTCAATGTGTATACCTTCCTTCTTTTACTTCTCTGTCTATCTGTCCCCCCCCCCCCGTAATGGAAGTTCTGCTTCCTTTTATATCCTAAACTCAAACTACTCACAGCCTGTTAAGCAATCAGAAAACTTTCCCCCTATGTGGTCTGTCCTCTTTTCAGTTTCCACTCAACTATTTAAGTATAAACCCTCCCATGATATTCCTTGACAAACCCCTTTTAATCACCTTAATAAACTAAAAAGCAGACATGGGCAGCAGGAATGTAACCTGATAGCACATGCTGTCAAGTTATTCTTCATCTCAGAAGGGCCTTTATGCACATGTTGTGCACAAATGCACATGCCACCAATTCAGATTGCAGCTAACAATCCAATCTTTTCATTTTCAGATTCAAATACAGCAACTATAAGTAGCCATACTTGATTCTTACTTTGATTTAAACAAAGTTCCAGCAGGCAATAGATCAAATTGTTACCATTCGAACAAACTGAAATTAATCGACGACATATGTCGACTCGACGATACTAATCATAACATGTACAATCGAAAACCATGATCAGAACTCTAACAATATCAACCTACAATTCAAATTGTACTGACTAAGCAAAAGTTGTACTGGTGAATCAATTAATCAGTCAATTTCAAAGTTCAATTGATTGCACAGCTCATACACATATACATATTATCAGTGAATAGAAGAAAGACTCGATCAAACACAGAGGTTCAGGCAAGGCGGACAGGACACAGTCGACCAACAATTCAGAAATAAAATCAACTAACATTTTGGGGCAATAAACATACATTCAATTACAACAAGACTCATGAACTGATAGAAAAGAACACAAAAATACCTGAAATCTTGAAAATCAGCAAACCCTAACTCGGATTCGAATTGATCTTTCTTAGGGTTGAACGGACTTTAATCGAAGTGTTCTCAAATGAGAAACACATCGATTAAGGTCCATTAGACCCTAATCACTTGGCTCAAACAGACACAGATCAGTCACGAGGAACCCTAGGGCTCCTAAAAGCAGATCTGGGATTTATGTTTCCCTGGTTAGATTCGGACCAAACCAAGCATGGTTTGGTCACGAGGGAGGTCCGAGGACTGTCTGGTGTGAAATTGGGGTCAATCGGTGTAAGTCAGGTTCCGACTCGAATCTTCAAATGAAGATTCGAGAAGGTGGGAGGGGATTCGAGCTAAGTGGCTGGTGGATTTGGGCTCAGGATGGTGAGGTGCATCTATGGTGTTAAGGTGAGGGCCACCGACGTTCATGCCGCCGGGTTTTTGGTGAAGGGAAATGGGGGCGGATAGGGTTCCGGGGTTTGTGGTTAGGACGATGAAAGGTAGGGGGGGTCTGGCTAGGGGGCGTGGGGTAAAGGAATGGGATTATATAGTAAGTGAGTGGTCGATTCCTGACCTCAAATGGAGTGAGATGAAGGGTCAGGATCTTTTGGCAGGTACGGAACGGTGTCGTTTCAACCTAAAGGGGGTTGGGTCGGTCCGAGTGGAATGGGTCGGGTTTGTTCGTGGGTAATGCGATCTTGGTCGTTGATCATTCTGAGATAACCGGCCTAGATCAGACCAGATCAAAACGACGTCATTTGGACGCTCTTGAGGTCAGCTGGTCTGGACCGGGGCAAGCACATGCTTTGGGCTTGATTTGGGCCTCAGATTTTAAATGGGAACAAAGCCCAAACCTGATTTCAGGCCAATTTTGCACTCTTTTTTCTTTTATTTTTCATTTTTAAAACAAAACCTAATTAAACAAAATTAAACTCCATTAATTAAACACCTAATACAATTATTCACGCATATTAAAATGTTAAAAGTAGGTAAAATTAAACAAGGCAACAATCAGGACAAAATGCATATTTTATGATTTTCCATTTAATAACCGGATTACGGTTCAAACTACTCATGACACACATTTTTTTGTATTTTGTTTTAATAAAAATAAAATGGGCAAAAATCATAAATAATTAACAACATACCACGTAAAAATCCAAAAATTGTACAGCAAGACCAATTGCTATTATTTTTGTTTCTTTTGGAGTGATTGTCGCGTAAAACAAAAATCACGTGCTCACAGCTTCCCCTCTTTGTTCGGAAACATAAAGAGTTTTCGTGCAAAGATAAAGTGAGCGGATATGAGTGATTTTTGCCTATTGGACTACTCCGCGTGAATCTTTGCAAGAGTTTTCATGTTTTGAAAGATCTGACCGAATCTTTGCTTCAAAGATTTCTTACATATCCTGGGCTAAACAGGAATCAGGTCAATGTAGTTCGGGAAGCTTTGGTAGCTGGGACTACCATGGGACTGCAATTCTTGCCGTTACTGCTGTTGCCGCTGCTGTTGCTGCTTACCGACTCCCTTATTACAAACAAAGGAAAATTGAAACTATACTAACTACGTATGCATGTCAACCGCTAGTTACAAGATTCCTATCTATGATCCTTTGGTGACTTGATATTGGGTCTTAGCTGATTCTGCTTGTAGACTCCGATCTGAATCTTGATGCTTGCAAGTTGTAGACGCCTATTTATTTCTGCAACACTGAGTAAGACGGGGTTGGTAGAACTCGGGACCTTGATCAAACCTTTGAACGATCTGCCCTTCGCCTTTCCGAATATCTCGACACATCTTCTTTTTGTCTTTTTCTTCTTTTATTCTGAGTTGAGACTCATCTTGTGGGTCGTCTCCATCCATGTGTCTCGAGGTCAGACCTGCGGGAAAAAACAAACGAACGAAATTTTCTGCCCCAGTTCTACTAGGAAAATTTCGTGAGTTAGTTTCCGGGAAGTTTACAAAGTTGATGAAGGTATTGGACCACAAAATGCAACTTCGGGATTGGATCCCTAATATTGCCATAAGGTAAAAATGCTCAGTTCAGGGTTGGAGCCCTAATACTGACTAGCTGGGGAGAAGTTCAGTTTAGAGTTGAAACCCTAATACTGACTAACTGGGAAAAAGTTCAGTTTAGGGTTGGGGCCCTAATACTGACTGAATGGAAAAGTTCAGTTTAGGGTTTAAAACCCTAATACTGACTAACTGGAAAAAGTTCAGTTTAGAGTTTAAAACCATAATGCTGACTAAACGGAAAAAGTTTAGTTTAGGGTTTAAAACCCTAATGCTGACTAAATGGAAAAGTTCAGTTTAGGGTTTAAAACCCTAATGCTGACTAAAGGAAAGAGTTCAGTTTAGGGTTTAAAACCCTAATGCTGACTAAAGGAAAGAGTTCAATTTAGGGTTTAAAACCCTCATGCTGACTAAAGGAAAGAGTTCAGTTTAGGGTTTAAAACCCTAATACTGACTAAACGGAAAAAAGTTCTGTTTAGGGATTAGAACCCTAATGCTGACTAAATGGAAAAAGTTCAGTTTAGGGTTTAGAACTCTAATGCTGACTAAATGGAAAAAGTTCAGTTTAGGGTTTAAAACCCTAATGCTGACTAAACGGAAAAAAGTTCAGTTTAGGGTTTAAAACCCTAATGCTGACTAAATGAAAAAAGTTCAGTTTAGGGTTTAAAACCCTAATGTTGACTGAATGGAAAGAGTTCAGTTTAGGGTTTAAAACCCTAATGCTGACTGAATGGAAAGAGTTCAGTTTAGGGTTTAAAACCCTAATGCTAACTAAATGGAAAAGTTCAGTTTAGGGTTTAAACCCCTAATGCTGACTAAAGGAAAGAGTTCAGTTTAGGGTTTAAAACCCTAATGCTGACTAAAGGAAAGAGTTCAGTTTAGGGTTTAAAACCCTAATGCTGACTAAAGGAAAGAGTTTAGTTTAGGGTTTAAAACCCTAATGCTAACTAAAGGAAAGTGTTCAGTTTAGGGTTTAAAACCCTAATGCTGACTAAACGGAAAAAAGTTCAGTTTAGGGTTTAGAACCCTAATGCTGACTAAATGGAAAAAGTTCTGTTTAGGGTTTAGAACCCTAATGCTGACTAAATGGAAAAAGTTCAGTTTAGGGTTTAAAACCCTAATGCTGACTGAATGGAAAAAGTTCAGTTTAGGGTTTAAAACCCTAATGCTGACTATAGGAAAAAGTTCAGTTTAGGGTTTAAAACCCTAATACTGACTGGCTGGAAAAGTTCAGTTTAGGGTTTAAAACCCTAATGCTGACTGAATGGAAAAAGTTCAGTTTAGGGTTTAAAACCCTAATGCTGACTAAAAGAAAAAGTTCAGTTTATGGTTTAAAACCCTAATGCTGACTAAAGGAAAAGATTCAGTTTAGGGTTTAAAACCCTAATACTGACTGGATGGAAAAAGTTCAGTTTAGGGTTTAAAACCCTAATGCTGACTAAAGAGAAAGTTCAGCTTAGGGTTTAAAACCCTAATTCTGACTAAAGGGAAAAAGTTCAGTTTAGGGTTTTAAAACCCTAATGTTGACTAAAGGAAAGTGTTCAGTTTAGGGTTTAAAACCCTAATGCTGACTGAATGGAAAAAAGTTCAGTTTAGGGTTTAAAACCCTAATGCTGACTAAAGGAAAGAGTTCAGTTTAGGATTTAAAACCCTAATGCTGACTAAAGGAAAGAGTTCAGTTTAGGGTTTAAAACCCTAATGCTGACTAAAGGAAAGAGTTCAGTTTAGGGTTTAAAACCATAATGCTGACTAAAGGAAAAAGTTCAGTTTAGGGTTTAAAACCCTAATGCTGACTAAAGGAAAAAGTTCAGTTTAGGATTTAAAACCCTAATGCTGACTGAATGGAAAAAGTTCAGTTTATGGTTTAGAACCCTAATGCTGACTGAATGGGAAAAGTTCAGTTTAGGGTTTAAAACCCTAATGCTGACTAAATGGGAAAAGTTCAGTTTAGGGTTTAAAACCCTAATGCTGACTAAAGGAAAGAGTTTAGTTTAGGGTTTAAAACCCTAATGCTGACTAAAGGAAAGATTCCAGTTTAGAGTTTAAAACCCTAATGCTGACTAAATGGAAAAGTTCAGTTTAGGGTTTAAAACCCTAATGATGACTGAATGGAAAAAGTTCAGTTTAGGGTTTAAAACCCTAATGCTGACTGAATGGAAAAAGTTCAGTTTAGGGTTTAAAACCCTAATGCTGACTAAAGGAAAAAGTTTAGTTTAGGGTTTAAAACCCTAATGCTGACTAAAGGAAAGAGTTCAGTTTAGGGTTTAAAACCCTAATGCTGACTAAAGGAAAAAGTTCAGTTTAGGGTTTAAAACCCTAATGCTGACTAAAGGGAAGAGTTCAGTTTAGGGTTTAAAACCCTAATGCTGACTAAAGGAAAAAGTTCAGTTTAGGATTTAAAACCCTAATGCTGACTGAATGGAAAAAGTTCAGTTTATGGTGTAAAACCCTAATGCTGACTGAATGGGAAAAGTTCAGTTTAGGGTTTAAAACCCTAATGCTGACTAAATGGGAAAAGTTCAGTTTAGGGTTTAAAACCCTAATGCTGACTAAAGGAAAGAGTTTAGTTTAGGGTTTAAAACCCTAATGCTGACTAAAGAAAAGATTCCAGTTTAGAGTTTAAAACCCTAATGCTGACTAAATGGAAAAGTTCAGTTTAGGGTTTAAACCCCTAATGCTGACTAAAGGAAAGAGTTCAGTTTAGGGTTTAAAACCCTAATGCTGACTAAAGGAAAGAGTTCAGTTTAGGGTTTAAAACCCTAATGCTGACTAAAGGAAAGAGTTCAGTTTAGGGTTTAAAACCCTAATGCTGACTAAAGGAAAGAGTTCAGTTTAGGGTTTAAAACCCTAATGTTGACTAAACGGAAAAAAGTTCAGTTTAGGGTTTAGAACCCTAATGCTGACTAAATGGAAAAAGTTCAGTTTAGGGTTTAAAACCCTAATGCTGACTAAACGGAAAAAGTTCAGTTTAGGGTTTAAAACCCTAATGCTGAAGTTCAGTAAAAGTTCAGTTTAGGGTTTAAAACCCTAATACTGACTGGCTGGAAAAGTTCAGTTTAGGGTTTAAAACCCTAATGCTGACTGAATGGAAAAAGTTCAGTTTAGGGTTTAAAACCCTAATGCTGACTAAAAGAAAAAGTTCAGTTTATGGTTTAAAACCCTAATGCTGACTAAAGGAAAAGATTCAGTTTAGGGTTTAAAACCCTAATACTGACTGGATGGAAAAAGTTCAGTTTAGGGTTTAAAACCTTAATGCTGACTAAAGGAAAGAGTTCAGTTTAGGGTTTAAAACCCTAATGCTGACTGAATGGAAGAGTTCAGTTTAGGGTTTAAAACCCTAATGCTGACTAAATGGAAAAAGTTCAGTTTAGGGTTTAAAACCCTAATGCTGACTGGATGGAAAAAGTTCAGTTTAGGGTTTAAAACCCTAATGCTGACTAAAGGAAAAGTTCAGTTTAGGGTTTAAAACCCTAATGCTGACTAAAGGAAAAGTTCAGTTTAGGGTTTAAAACCCTAATGCTGACTCAAGGAAAGAGTTCAGTTTATGGTTTAAAACCCTAATGCTGACTAAAGGAAAGAGTTCAGTTTAGGGTTTAAAACCATAATGCTGACTAAAGGGAAGAGTTCAGTTTAGGGTTTAAAACCCTAATGCTGACTAAAGGAAAAAGTTCAGTTTAGGGTTTAAAACCCTAATGCTGACTAAAGGGAAGAGTTCAGTTTAGGGTTTAATACCCTAATGCTGACTAAACGAAAAAGTTCAGTTTAGGATTTAAAACCCTAATGCTGACTGAATGGAAAAAGTTCAGTTTATGGTTTAAAACCTTAATGCTGACTGAATGGGAAAAGTTCAATTTAGGGTTTAAAACCCTAATACTGACTAAATGGGAAAAGTTCAGTTTAGGGTTTAAAACCCTAATGCTGACTAAAGGAAAGAGTTTAGTTTAGGGTTTAAAACCCTAATGCTGACTAAAGGAAAGAGTTCAGTTTAGGGTTTAAAACCCTAATGCTGACTAAACGGAAAAAAGTTCAGTTTAGGGTTTAGAACCCTAATGCTGACTAAACGGAAAAAAGTTCAGTTTAGGGTTTAGAACCCTAATGCTGACTAAATGGAAAAAGATCAGTTTAGGGTTTAAAACCCTAATGCTGACTAAAGAGAAAGTTCAGTTTAGGGTTTAAAACCCTAATACTGACTGGCTGGAAAAGTTCAGTTTAGGGTTTAAAACCCTAATGCTGACTGAATGGAAAAAGTTCAGTTTAGGGTTTAAAACCCTAATGCTGACTAAAAGAAAAAGTTCAGTTTATGGTTTAAAACCCTAATGCTGACTAAAGGAAAAGATTCAGTTTAGGGTTTAAAACCCTAATACTGACTGGATGGAAAAAGTTCAGTTTAGGGTTTAAAACCCTAATGCTGACTAAAGAGAAAGTTCAGCTTAGGGTTTAAAACCCTAATACTGTCTGGATGGAAGAAGTTCAGTTTAGGGTTTAAAACCCTAATGCTGACTAAATGGAAAAAGTTCAGTTTAGGGTTTAAAACCCTAATGCTGACTGGATGGAAAAAGTTCAGTTTAGGGTTTAAAACCCTAATGCTGACTAAAGGAAAGAGTTCAGTTTAGGGTTTAAAACCCTAATGCTGACTAAAGGAAAGAGTTCAGTTTAGGGTTTAAAACCCTAGTGCTGACTCAAGGAAAGAGTTCAGTTTATGGTTTAAAACCCTAATGCTGACTAAAGGAAAGAGTTCAGTTTAGGGTTTAAAACCATAATGCTGACTAAAGGGAAGAGTTCAGTTTAGGGTTTAAAACCCTAATGCTGACTAAAGGAAAAAGTTCAGTTTAGGGTTTAAAACCCTAATGCTGACTAAAGGGAAGAGTTCAGTTTAGGGTTTAATACCCTAATGCTGACTAAACGAAAAAGTTCAGTTTAGGATTTAAAACCCTAATGCTGACTGAATGGAAAAAGTTCAGTTTATGGTTTAAAACCTTAATGCTGACTGAATGGGAAAAGTTCAGTTTAGGGTTTAAAACCCTAATGCTGACTAAATGGGAAAAGTTCAGTTTAGGGTTTAAAACCCTAATGCTGACTAAAGGAAAGAGTTTAGTTTAGGGTTTAAAACCCTAATGCTGACTAAAGGAAAGATTCCAGTTTAGAGTTTAAAACCCTAATGCTGACTAAATGGAAAAGTTCAGTTTAGGGTTTAAAACCCTAATGCTGACTGAAGGAAAAAGTTCAGTTTAGGGTTTAAAACCCTAATGCTGACTGAAGGAAAAAGTTTAGTTTAGGGTTTAAAACCCTAATGTTGACTGAAGGAAAAAGTTCAGTTTAGGGTTTAAAACCCTAATGCTGACTGAATGGGAAAAGTTCAGTTTAGGGTTTAAAACCCTAATGCTGACTAAAGGAAAAGTTCAGTTTAGGGTTTAAAACCCTAATGCTGACTTAAGGGAAAGAGTTCAGTTTAGGGTTTATAACCCTAATACTGACTAAACGGAAAAAAGTTCAGTTTAGGGTTTAGAACCGTAATGCTGACTAAATGGAAAAAGTTCAGTTTAGGGTTTAAAACCCTAATGCTGACTAAATGGAAAAGTTCAGTTTAGGGTTTAAAACCCTAATGCTGACTGGCTGGGAACAAAGTTCGAGGATACCAACTGACCTCTTTTTTTGAATTTTCTTGTTTTAGTAGAAGATAAAAGGGAATCTCTTGGAAACTTACCTTTCGAGTGAATTCCTTATTGCCAAACTGTTTCTTGTACTCATGTACCTTCTTCGTTGGGTGACACCTGCTTCTTGCACGGTTGTCTTGGATTATACCTATTTCAACTTCTCAAACAAAGAACAATTGTTAGTTCGGAAATGGCGGTTGGTTCGGTGACCTTGATTGTTCCCATTGCTTTGTTGCGTCCTTATTTCTGTTGAGAAATCCTGCCATTGATTGGATTCAAATGGCGAAACCCTTTTGGACTGCTCAGGCTTGTATTTCCAAATTCCGTGATGATTTGCCTTGTAAGGCTCCCCTTTTTGTGTCCCGTTTTCCTTGGGGATTCTCAACGTGGATTTTATTGGGGATACTCTGTGGGAATTTGTACAAAGGGAAGCTCTGTGGGGGAATATTTACAAAGTGGATTCTTTGGGTGGATTTTTGTACAACGGGAACATGCTGGAGATTTGTTTCAAAGCGGACTTTCCAGGATTTGTTGGGGTAAGCTCGCTGGGGAATTTTTACAAAGGGACTCGCTGGGGATTTGCTGGGGAAATCCTCTTTTTTTTATTATTATTAACAAAGGGAAGACCTTGTGGGGATCTGTACAAGAGAGAAAATCTGTGTGGATTTCGTTGGGGCAGACTCTTTGGGGAATATTTACGCAGTGGATTCTTTGTGCGGATTTGTACAAAGGGAAACCCTGTGGGGATTTGTACGAGGCGGACTTGATGGGGAAATTTCTCTCTTTCCTCTTTACTACGAACGCAGTCAAACATTATGATTCATCAGGTTTGGACAAACGTACCAACGAAACGAGGTGTTTTCCTTCATGAAACGGAATTCCGTGAAACCAAACCTGCCACCTGTCCTTTCCGGTATATCTGGAACTTGGGGTTAAACATGAAAGGGATTCGAAGAAAAACAAAGAAAGGAGAAAGCAAATTTTAGAAAAGGAGTGTCCCTTTCGGGACGAGAAAGACTTATCTGAGGAAGACAATGCTGGCTTTAAATGGACATGACATGCTCTTTGGACTGGACGCCTGACCTTCAATGAACTTGTGTTTCCCCGAACCAAAACGGATCCGTGATCCCAAACCGGTGGAACTTTGCCGAGACCTCCTTGGGTGGAGTCATTCTTTCGGCTAACAGCGCCCTTTGCGGGTTTTCGCTGGCTGACCTCTCTCATTTCTCTTCCTGTCATCGCTTGATAGCACTCTTTGCGAGTTTTTACTAAACAAACTCTCTCATTTTGGTTTCTCTACTCCCGTCGCCTCGCGGTGCCCGAAGGTTTTCACCGACGAGACTCTCTCATTTTATCTCTCTCAATTTAGAGTGTACCGGCCTCCATTCGTGACGCTTCTTGGCTTCCCGCTATCTTTGGTAATTGATCTGAAGGCTTGTGCTTGGTAAGGAGATGTAGACGATACTACGACTTTTAAACCGTTCAACGTGCCCCGGCTTCAATTTCAGGGTAATGGGATTTTATTGTTGGTGTGACTGAACCTCAGGGAGAGGCTGCCTACGTATCCTTTCGGAATCAAGTCAAACATAGTTCAGGCCTCGATTAATGTTTTGTTTTGTTTGTTTTTGTTTGTTTTTTTTTCTTTTTTTTTCTTTTCTCTTTTTTTTCTTTTCTTTCTTTCTTTTTTTTAACCGGCTCAAAGGCCTATAGAGAGAGTTGATAGTGGGGACAAAACCTTCAGCATTTCGAATGTGTCAGGACCGCTAGGACGTTACTCAGACATAGTATCTTTTGACTGCATCTGCATTTACTGCTGTTTCGGGATCATTTCCTTCAATGTCACCTAGGTACAATGCTCCTCTCGGCAATATCTTCCTGATGATGTATGGGCCTTTCTAGTTTGGAGCAAATTTCCCTTTTCCTTCCTGGTGATATGGCAGAATACGCCTCAGTACCAGCTGACCTACTTCGAAATTCATGGGTCCGACTTTCTTGTTGTAAGCACGGGCCATTCTTCGTTGGTACAACTGTCCGTGACAAACCACGGCCATTCGCTTCTCATCGATCAAAGTCAATTGCTCTAATCGAGTCTTGACCCACTCGCTGTCTTCGATTTCTGCTTCGACAATGGTTCGAAGCGAAGGAATTTCTACTTCCGTTGGTATCACAGCCTCGGTCCCATAAACCAAAAGGTAAGGAGTTGCTCCTACTGACGTGCGTACCGTAGTGCGATACCCCAACAATGCAAATGGTAACTGCTCATGCCACTGTCGGGAACTCTGGATCGTTTTTCTCAAAATCTTCTTGATGTTTTTGTTTGCCGCTTCTACAGCGCCATTGGCCTTTGGTCGATAAGGAGTAGAATTCCTATGCGTTATTTTGAATTGCTCGCATATATCTCCCATCAAGTGACTGTTCAAGTTTGCTGCGTTATCTGTAACGATAGTCGCATGAATACCGAAACGACAGATAAGATTTGAGTGTACAAAGTCCACTACAGCTTTTTTAGTGACCGACTTGAGAGTGACAGCCTCTACCCATTTTGTGAAGTAGTCTATGGCAACCAATATAAATCTGTGTCCATTTGAAGCCTTTGGCTCGATTGGTCCAATGACGTCCATGCCCCATGCAACAAATGGCCAAGGTGCAGACATGGGATGCAATTCCGTGGGAGGTGCATGAATCAAATCACCGTGCACCTGACACTAATGACACTTTCGAACAAAACTAAAGCAGTCCTTTTCCATGGTTATCCAATAATAACCTGCTCGGAGGATTTTCTTTTCCAAGACGTACCCGTTCATGTGGGGTCCGCACACTCCTGCGTGTACTTCGTGCATGATCTTTCTTGCCTCCTCGGCGTCGACACATCTTAGTAGGTTGAGGTCCGGGGTCCTCTTGTACAACAATTCACCGCTCAGAAAGAAACCACTTGCATGTCGCCTAATGGTTCTCTTTTGATCTCTAGTAGCATGCTCGGGGTATTCTTGTTTCTTCAAGAACCTCCTGATGTCATGGTACCAAGGTTGCGTATCTGATCCTGCCTCGATTATGTTGCAGTAACCGTGTCTTTCCCTGATTTTGATTTCCAAAGGATCGACGTGGGCGTTGCCCGGGTAGGGTAGCATTGAAGCCAGAGTAGCAAGTGCATCCGCTAGTTCATTGTGACACCTCGGGATATACCTGAACTCTATTGTTTTAAAACGCTTGCCGAGGTCCTCCACGTGCTGTCAGTAAGGGATAAGCTTGACATCCCGAGTTTCCCATTCACCTTGGGCTTGCTGGATAATCAGGTCAGAATCTCCCATGATCAGTAAGTCTTCGACATCCTGATCGATCGCCATATGCATGCCCATGATGCAGGCTTCATACTCAGCTGTATTGTTTGTGCAAAAGAAACGCAGTCTAGCTATGGCTGGATAATGCTGACCGGAGGGCGAGATCAAAATTGCCCCAATCCCTACACCTTTGGAGTTTACATCTCCATCAAAGAACAACTTCCAAATATGAGCGTCCTCCGAGACCACTTCTACGGTGTTTACTTCTTCATCTGGAAAGTAGGTACTCAATGGCTGGTATTCCTCATCGACTGGATTTTCGGCCAAGTGATCTGCTAGCGCCTGGGCTTTCATTGCCGTGCGAGTAACATAGACTATGTCGAATTCAGTAAGCAAGATTTGCCACTTAGCCAGTCTTCCAGTAGGCATTGGTTTCTGAAATATATACTTCAAAGGATCCAACCCGCTTATGAGGAAGGTAGTGTGAGTTTGAAGATAATGTCTCAGCTTTTGAGCAACCCATGTCAGAGCGCAACATGTTCTTTCCAGCAGAGTGTACTTGGCCTCATAACCGGTGAATTTCTTGCTCAAGTAGTAGATTGCTTGCTCCTTCTTTCCGGTTATGTCATGTTGCCCGAGGACGCAACCGAAAGAGTTCTCCAAGACTGTCAGATACAAGAACAGTGGTCTCCCTGGCTCTGGCGGGACCAAAACTGGGGGATTCGAAAGGTATTCTTTGACTTTATCAAAGGCTTCTTGACACTCAGCTGTCCATTTGATTGCCGCATATTTCCTTAACAGCTTGAATATGGGCTCACACGTGCTTGTCCGCTGGGCAATAAATCGACTGATATAGTTCAACCTGCCCAACAAACTCATCACGTCTTTCTTCGTTCTCGGGGGAGGTAGATCTCTGATAGATTTTATCTTAGTTGGATCTAGTTCGATACCTCTCCTGCTTACGATGAAGCCCAAAAGTTTGCCCGACGGAACTCCGAAAGCACATTTGGCTGGGTTCAACTTCAAGTCATACTTCCTTAGTCTCTCGAAGAACTTCCTTCAAGTCTTGGATGTGATTATCCTGCGTCCTGGACTTGACTATCACGTCGTCCACGTACACCTCTATTTCCTGATGCATCATGTCATGAAAAATGGCAGTCATGGCCCTCATGTAAGTAGCCCCAGCATTCTTCAAACCAAATGGCATGACCCGATAACAGTAGGTGCCCCAAGGCGTGGTGAAGGCAGTTTTCTCGGCATCCTCTTCATCCATCAATACCTGATGATACCCAGCGTAACAATCTACGAAAGACTGTATCTCGTGTTTGGCGCAATTATCAACGAGGATGTGGATGTTGGGCAGTGGGAAATTATCTTTGGGACTTGCTCTATTCAAATCTCGGTAATCTATACATACCCGAGTTTTCCCGTCCTTTTTCAGTACTGGAACCACATTTGCCAACCATGTTGTATACTGGACTACCCGAATCACTCCCGTTTTCAGTTGTTTGGTGATCTCCTCTTTAATCTTGTCACTGATCTCAGTTTTGAACTTTCGTTGCTTTTGTTGAACTGGAGGACAATCAGGATGAATTGGCAATTTATGAACCACTAGATCAACACCTAGTCCCGGCATGTCATCGTATGACCAAGCAAACACGTCTTTAAATTCAAAGAGAAGTTGAATTATCGCATCTCGCGTTTTCTTGTCCGTGTGAATGCTTATTTTGGTCTCCCGGATTTCTTCAGGAGTTCCTAAATCAACTGGTTCGGTGTCATTCAGATTTGGCTTAGGTTTATTCTCAAAATGTTCCAACTCTCGGTTTATTTCCCTAAAAGCTTCTTCTTCATCATCATATTTTGGTTCTGGGTTCATTAATTCACAGTTAAATAGCTCGTTGTGATCTGGGCGTGAAGTCCGCAAGCATGTCATATTTAAAGCCGCATTATTATAACTGAAAGGAAATATAAAAGGAAAAATAACAAAAATCAGAACAAAAGAAAAAATGGGAAAGCAATGATGATTTTTTTTCATTTTCTTTGGGAAGTTGGAAGACAACAATGTTTACAACTTAGGAATTCAAAACAACAATTGAAAGGAAGAAAACTTTCAAGTTATGTCCTGGAGATAACTTGTGGCACAGGAAAGGTGGCAGGACAGGTCTACCCGGACTTCCGTCTAGTCGGGAATGGCGTGGCCTCCCAGTTTCGAAGTTTGGCATTCGGCCCCACGTACAGCATCTCAGCAGTGCTTGTGCCTTCACCTGGTTGAACCATGTGAGTCTCATAGAGCATTTCTCTCATTGCCCCACATATCTCCTCGATTTCCTCAGCCGTGAAGACCTCATCGTCTTCTTCTTCGGTGTACCTTGGCCTGATGAAAGTTTCATATAAATCCGGCAATGGTCGAGGTAACTTCCAACCCTCATTTTTCCTTTTATTTGCCCACTCTTCATCTCCTAGAGTGGGTTTGAAACCTAGTCCAAAAGGTTTCTTGGTGGTCGGCAAGGTGATGGGTTCTGTTATTCCCTACATGGTTCGTCCAAGCCCTTTCCCTGGCCTAAATCCGTGCCGGATCATCTCTTTGGCCACCATAACCGAGGTGTTAGACAAGAAAGGCTGGGGACAAGGTATTCCCTATTCAGGATGCTCTGCCAGTACAATCTCGAAAGCTTGATAGACAGTGTGTTCGCTCCCTTCTCTTGGTTCAAGATATGGGATGGATGGGTCCCGATAAATAGCATGCTCGTCTTCTCCATGGACCACGATCTCTCGGTCTTCGTACTCAAACTTCACCATCTGGTGAAGAGTGGAAGGCACAGCTCCTGCCGCATGGATCCAAGGTCTGCCGAGGAGAAAATTGTAGGATGTATCCATGTCGAGCACCTGGAAGGTTACTTCAAACTCGACTGGTCCTATGACCAACAACAGGTCTATTTCCCCCATGGTATCTCTCTTGATGCCGTCGAAAGCCCTTACGCAAACATTATTGGGTCGGATTCTTCCGGTCCCAATTTCCATTCTTTGTAGCGTGGAGAGCGGGGAAATGTCAACACCTGAACCTCCGTCCAACATCACCCTCTTGACATAGTAGTCTTCACATTTAACTGTTAGATGCAGGGCTTTGTTGTGAGCTGCTCCCTCTGGAGGTAAGTCATTCTTGCTGAAAGAGATCTGGTTAATGGTGAAAAACCTCTCCGTCATCCGTTCCAGTTGTTCAACTGAGGTTTCAACTGGTACGTATGCTTCATTCAAAGTCTTGATCAAGATCTTTTGGTGCTCGGCCAACCTCATCAATAACGATAGCATGGACATTTGCTCGGGGCATTGGCGTAGTTGGTCTACTACTTCGTAGTCTGGCATTTTCATTTGTTGGAAGAAAACTTCTGCTTCTTCAACGCTTACAGGCTTCTTTGGTGGGAAGCGTCTCCGTGTGGCGTTGTTCAGCTCTTGGGTGTTTGAATACCTTCCAATGAGAGTACTTTCTGGAAGTTCCCCCGTGACTTCTTTACCTTTGTATGTTACCAACGTCCTCTGATAGTTCCACGGTACTGTGGACGGGTTTGTCATCGGCTTTTGTGGCACGCGTCCGATAACCACTGGCTCATTCAGCCGAGGTGGTTGAATCGTCCCCCGGACCACATAGGCCCCTTTTGGTACGTACATAGGTTTTGCCTTTTTGACCTCGAAGTTCTGCGACTTCTCTGCTCGACCTCGTGGGATGTAAAGAACTCCATCCTTTACCGGTACCACTTTCTTCTCCACCTTCTTTTTGGGCTTGCGCTTTGCAGTATTGGCCTTTTCCCCTTTTTCTGGTTTCTGGGCTGTTTCAGGCTTTTTCCCTGCGTCGACAATGGCGATTATAGCTTTCAAAGCAGGGTCAAATTCTTTGTCTTCGCAAATTATCCCGATCAGCGGCCCGTTATTGTGAGCAGGTAATGGATTGTTAGTTACATTTGGGACCTCCTAGTCCCTTAGCACTATTTTCCCTTGCTCTATCAAATTCTCGACCACTCTTTTTAACGACCAGCAGTCATTTGTATCGTGCCCCTCGGCCCCCGAATGATAGGCGCATCTGACTCCAGCTTTGTAAGAAGGTGACGTCGGGTTTTGCCTTGTTTGAGGGACTGGTTGCAGGAAGCCCAACCGGACTAGCTTCGGGAACAAAGTAGAGTATGGTTCACCGATGGGCGTGAAAGTCCGCCTTCTAGGCGGCTCCTGAGGGCGGAAGTTATTCTGCGGAGGTTGTGGGTTATAGTGGTTGCGGTAAGGAGGCTGATTTCTGGGAGGTGGAGCTTGGCCTCAGTTGGCTTGTTGCGGCGGATGGACATAAGGTTGGGCATTCATGACCATATAGGGTTGATGAGCATATGCCAGATTTGAGTGGGGGTAGTAGTGTTGTGGGGTTCTTTCCAGAAAACGGGGTCGGGGATTACGATATTCCCTTGTTCCTGAGGCTGCTATGGCCGTTTCTTCCTTTTTCTTCCCTCTTGCCATTCCTCCGGACCCGCTTTGGACGGCTTGGGAGGTCGCCCTTATGGCTGCTTGACTCAAAATCCTACCTGTTTTCAGACCATTCTCCACCATCTCTCCAATCTTAATTGCTTCTGCAAACGGCTTTCCCATAGCTGACATCATGTTTTGGAAATAGTCAGACTCTTGAGCCTGGAGAAAGGTAGTGACCATTTCCACTTCATCCATGGGAGGCTTCACCCTCGACGCCTGCTCGCGCCACTTAATAGCATACTCTCTGAAGCTTTCTGAAGGTTTCTTTTTCAAGTTCGATAGAGAATTTCGGTCTGGTGCGATGTCGATGTTATACTGGAATTGTCTCACAAAATCTCTAGCGAGATCATCCCAGACATGCCATCGGGACATGTCCTAGTCCATGTACCATTCCGAGGCTATTCCCACCAGACTTTCCCCGAAATATGCCATTAGCAATTCCTCTTTTCCGCCGGCTCACCTTAATTGGTTGCAATATTTCTTTAGGTGAGCAATGGGGTCAACGTGCCCGTCGTACTTCTCAAACTTTGGGGTCTTGATGTTACAACCCATATCCGCATGTGTTAGTTCATGCCATATATTAGTTAACATAAATCCAAGAAGGAATTATGTTTGAGATGATAAGAAGTCAATCTTATTGGTCTTAAGTGATACAAGAGTGTATAAGGGTAATTAACCAGTATTAGAAGTTAAACGAATCAAGGATGTTGTAACTCGTATTTTCAGGTAATCTAGCGGTGCTTAATACACTCAAGAGGTCATTTATTAAGGTATTTTAATCATATAATATCCGTATCATAAGTCTTGAAGTCAAACGAGTTATGAAACAAAAGTCGACAAAAGTTGTCGCAACTTAGGTTCATAATTTTACTTAAACATTAGGTCAAATGTTTCTAATCTTTTCTCATAATTTACAAGGAATTACGGGGTGATATACCAACCAAATTAAATATCTATGAGTCTAGTTTCCAACGCATTAAACCGTTCATCGATACGATCTTGGAGTAGAGAGATATTCGCATTTTCGCGAGACTGCGCCAAGCACCTCTCTATGGGGCCCACTAAGTCGGTTTAAGATATTTGGACCTATATAGGATGACTCCAACCCGTTTTAAGTCATTTCTTTTCACTATTTTCAGACCTTAGAACCCTAGGAACATCCTCTCAAGGTTCTCTCAAGATTCAAGACCCAAAAAGGGGCAAACAACACAAATCAAGTGTCGGGAATTCCGTGGCGCTAGTAAGTCTCTTGTTCTTCTTGTTGTTGCTCATTTTTGTGTTGTTCCAGATCGTGTGGGAGGTTGTTTTAAAGGGTTTATGTTCTGTAAATACTCCCTCATGTTCTTAATATCAATCCTAGGTGATTTCAAGCCTTCTAAAGTGATCCTAGTGCCGAAAAACACTAATTGATCGCTAGTTTCGCTTTTTTGTTGTTGTGGCAGCATTGGAGGGATATTTCATGGAAATTTAAGGTCAAATTGGAGTTGTTATTTCTGTATAAAGGTAAGTAATCTCTTACTCTATATGTATTTAAGATTATCCAAGTTGCGGCTAAGCCATTGAAGCTAGAACTTGTGAGATATATATCGAAAGGCTTGGTAGTAATGTTATTGTTTTGTGGACAGTTTTGCGTTGTTGTTGGGCTGCGTATTTTACTACTATCTTGTGGAGTTTTGGAGGAGGAAGGGTGTGGAGAAACACCATATATATGTAGGGTTATGGGCTGATAGTTATTCGTAACATTTCCAGGTTGTTTGACACGACTACGGTGGTCGTCGTATGTATGGAGTGATTAGGCTATGTGTGGACTATTTTGGGAGGCTCAATATGTTTATTATTGATGTTGTTTGGGCTGTTTGGTGACTGTTTTGAATGGTGTGAGGTCATATATATAGGGGAGGTGCTGTCCGTTTCATCGTAAAATAGGTTGTGGTCGATACATAATAGTTATGACGCTTAAATGATAACGATAGTATCGTTTCTCTTATTGTAGACTAAGGAGTTTTGACAATTGCATAGCTTGAGATTGGGGCAGTATATACAAGGTATGTTAGGATATCCCTTTCCTTCTTTTGCACGACTCCGATTGTACATAATGTAATGAACGATCTTCCAAGATACTCTACTCTTAGAAGCTAGCAGTACTTACATTGTTTTCCCTCTTATGGAACGATTGATGTTAATGTTGCTTCTCTTATTCTTATGTTATCAATGTTGTTGGTACTTCCTGATTCTTATAAGGTTCATAGTGAAGAGTTAGTCCTAATAACGTGTACAGATGATACCGACCTTACGTCACTCCGAAAGGTTTAGAATGTGATTCCATGAGTCGAGCATGCATTATATATATGTATCTATTTTACTCTACCGAGCCACGCTATAGTTGGCCGGGTACGGCACCTATTGTGCAACCACTGATCAGTTGAGTTTTACCGAGCTCCACGTGGCCGGGTACGATTCTACCGAGCCTATTATGGCCGGGTACGATATGATGATGATGCCCACAGAGGCGAATGCTTTAAAGGTTTATGTATTTATACATATGTATCATGCATTTCATGTAAGTAGCCCTCAGAGGTACTAAGATGTTACAGGTTGTATATTCTCTATCCTTGCTTACATTACTGATCGCATTTATGGTTCCTTGCCTTACATACTCAGTACTTTATTCGTACTGACGTCCTTTTATTTGTGGACGCTGCATGTCGTGCTGCAGGTCCTGATAGACAGGCAGGTGCAGCTCCCCCACCACAGTAGACTGTCCAGTTCAGCAGTGATTGGCGAGATCCCTTCTCCGGACTTGCCTTGGTCTTGGTATGCAATTTTTGTTATAGACATTATGGGTATGTCGGGGCCCTGTTCCGGCTACGTTGCAACACTTATGTTCTTTTAGAGGCTCATAGACAGGTGTCGGCTCATGTATAGTTTGGTATGCCTTGTCGGCTAGTTTTTGTTGTATAGTTTTTCATAGTAGCGTGGTAGCTCATACCTTATACGTAGTTTCTTGATTGTCTGGTCATCCCCTGCTATGTATGTTCATGCCGTCATATTTTATTGCTGGTTGTCCATGATCTAGGTCTACCATTTATATTGATCTTGTCAGCCTTAAAAGATAATAATGAAGGTTAGATGAAATGTACGTTGGTGCTCGGCAAGTGTGGTCGGGTGCTAGTCATGGCCCTTCAGTTTGGGTCGTGACAAACTTGGTATCAGAGCAAGTCTGTCCTAGGGGTTGTCTATGAGCCGTGTCTAGTAGAGTCTTGATTATGGATGTGTAGCGCGCCACATTTATAATCAGGAGGCTACATGACATCTAGGGTTGTTACCTTCTTCCTGAATCTAGATCGTGCGTAGAGTTGAGTCGTAAGTGTTCGTCTCTAATATTCACCTTGTTTTTTTCAGTGATGCCTTCGACTAGGAAGCAAACGATTAGTAGACAGCTTGATACAGCAGCAGGAGAGGGTACCAGTCAGGTGCCCCAAGTCAGAGCAGGACAAAGTGAGGCTCAAAGTGAGATGCCCTCTCATACCTCATCTACTCCATCTCCTCCAGAGGATATTAGAAGGCACCCAGCGCCTCCAGTTCCTCCGTCTGGCACTCCAGACCAGGATATACGGAGTGCTTTGCAGTTATTGACTAGCTTGGTAGCTGCTCAGGATCAGAGGCAGAATACAGGTGCTGCTGAGAAACCAGTTAGTACAAGAGTTCGTGATTTTATTAATTTATACCCTCCAGTGTTTACCGGATCAGACCCCAAGGAGGACCCACAGACTTTTATTGACCAGGTTCATCGTACACTTCGGGTTATGCATGTTAGTGATACAGAGGCAGTAGAGTTGGCTTCTTATCGGCTATGGGATTTAGCGGTTCTCTGGTATGATAGTTGGGAGAGATACAGGGGTCCGAACCCTCCTCCAGCTGTGTGGAAGGAATTTTCTGAGGCCTTTCTTCGTCACTACTTGCCAGTTGAGATACGACGAGCTAGAGCTGATAAGTTCTTGAACCTTAGACAAGGTAATATGAGTGTGCGAGAGTAAAGTATGCAGTTTGATTCTTTGGCAAGGTATGCTCCCCATATGGTGGCCGAGATGAGTGATAGGGTGCATATGTTTGTGAATGGGTTGGGACCACATCTGATAAATAAGTGTACGACAGCCTCCTTGGTGGAGGGCATGGATATTTCCCGTATTCAAGCTTATGCCCAGACCCTAGAGGATCGTAAACGCCAGCAGAGGGCAGTTAGGGAGCAGGATAGGGCCCAGCATAAGAGGGCGAGATTTGCAGGGTATTCTGATGACTTCAGAGGCCGCATCAAGCCACAGTTTTCGAGGAGTTCGGCGCCACCTGTAGCTAGTGCTCCTCCACAGTTTCAGAGGCCTCGATATGATCGATCCTATTCTGGTCCAGGTCAGAGTTCGCGGGCATCTGGCTCGCAACATCACAGGGATACTAGTCAGATGAGACCACCAACACCACATTGTGATCAGTGCGGCAAGGCCCACTTTGGACTGTGTCGTCGAGGTTCTGATGCATGCTATTCGTGCGGGCAGCCTGGCCATATGATGCGGGAGTGTCCTAATAGAGGAGGTGATGGTATGGCTCAGCCGACTGGATCTGTGTCTGGTTCTTCCTTATCAGTTCGACCTCCAGCACGGGGTTTTCAGCAGTCGAACAGGTCGTGGTAGGGGTAGAGGTACAGTGCCGAGTTCGAGTGGTGCTCAAAATCGAACCTATGCTCTAGTAGGTCGACAGGATCTCGAGTCGTCTCCAGATGTTGTTACAGGTATTATATCTGTGTTTTCTTATGATGTATATGCGCTGATTGATCCGAGATCTACATTATCATATGTTACACCCTTTGCGGCTAATAAGTTTGGCATTGAACCTGAATTGATAAGTAAATCCCTCGCGGTATCTACTCCGATAGGAGATTCTGTGATTGCTAGAAGGGTATATAGAGGTTGCACTGTGATGATTTGTAGTCGTCAAACCTCGGCAAATTTATTTGAGTTAGAAATGGTTGATTTTGATGTGATAATGGGAATGGACTGGTTGGCCTCATGCTATGCAAATGTTGACTGTCGTACGAAGATGGTTAGGTTCCAATTTCCGGGTGAACCCATCATTGAATGGAAAGGGAACATTTCTACACCGAAAGGTAGGTTTATTTCCTATATTAAGGCAAGGAAAATGATCTCAAAAGGTTACATTTATCATCTCGTTCGCGTTAGGGATGCGGATGCGAAACCGCCTACTTTACAATCAATCCCTGTGGTAAACGAATTCCCAGATGTTTTCCTAGATGAACTCCCAGGCCTTCCTTCTGAAAGGGAGATTGAGTTTAGCATTGATGTGTTGCCTGACACTCAACCGATCTCTATTCCTCCATACAGAATGGCCCCGGCAGAGTTGCGAGAGTTGAAGGTGCAGTTGAAGGACTTGCTGGATAAGGGCTTTATTAGGCCTAGCACTTCACCTTGGGGTGCACCAGTCCTATTCGTGCGGAAGAAAGACGGGTCGTTACGGATTTGTATCGACTATCGACAGTTGAATAAGTCTACTATAAAGAACAAGTATCCACTTCCAAGAATTTATGACCTGTTTGACCAACTCCAGGGTGCCAAGTATTTCTCTAAGATTGATTTACGTTCAGGGTATCATCAGGTGAGGGTTAGGGAGAAGGATATTCCAAAGACGGCTATCCGGACAAGATATGGGCACTTTGAGTTCTTGGTGATGTCGTTCGGGCTAACAAATGCCCCAGCAGCTTTTATGGATCTCATGAATACTATATTCAGGCCCTATCTTGATGTGTTCGTGATTGTATTCATTGATGACATTCTAGTGTATTCTCGTTCGGAGGCGGAACATGCGGGCCACTTGCGGATAGTATTACAGACGCTTCAGGATCGTAAGTTATATGCTAAGCTCTCCAAATGTGAATTCTGGCTAAACTCAGTAGCATTCCTTGGCCATGTGATATCTGATGAGGGTATTAGTGTCGACACTCAGAAGATCGATGCAGTAAAGAATTGGCCGAGACCTACAACACCATCAGAAGTCCGCAGCTTCCTAGGGCTAGCAGGATATTATAGGCGGTTTGTAGAAGGATTTTCCTCTATATCATCACCATTGACTAAGTTAACACAAAAAGCTACCAAATTCCAGTGGTCTGACACTTGTGAACGTAGTTTTCAGGAGTTGAAGAATCGATTGACATCTGCACCAGTGCTCACTCTTCCTGAAGGAACAGAAGGTTATGTGGTATATTGTGATGCCTCAGGTATAGGTTTGGGGTGCGTATTGATGCAGCGTGGGAATGTGATTGCTTATGCATCAAGACAATTGAAGAAGCATGAAAAGAATTATCCAACCCATGATTTGGAATTGGCTGCAGTAATATATGCTTTGAAGATATGGCGGCACTACTTATACGACGTCCATGTTGACATCTACACAGATCACAAGAGTTTACAATACATCTTCAAGCAGAAAGAGTTGAATTTGAGGCAGCGTAGGTGGCTTGAATTATTGAAAGACTACGACGTCGAGATATTGTATCATCCCGGTAAAGCCAATGTTGTGGCAGACGCTCTCAGCCGTAAATCAATGGGAAGCTTAGTACATATTGAGGCAGGTAGATGGGGGTTGATTAAAGAGCTTCATCAGCTAGCCAATATGAGAATCAGATTGTTAGACTCTGATGACGGAGGTGTTACTGTACAGAATACATCAGAATCATCTTTGGTAGCCGAGGTAAAAGCACGACAATATGAAGATCCTATCTTAGTACGATTAAGAGAAAGCATTCAACAGTGTAAAAGTATGGCTTTTGGGATCGGAAAAAATGGGGCACTGAGATACCAAAGCCGATTGTGTGTGCCTAATGTGGCAGGGTTGCGAGAGAAGATTATGAATGAGATTCATCAATCCCGATATCCCATCCATCCCGGCTCGACAAAGATGTATCATGATGTCAAGGAGCAGTATTGGTGGGATAATATGAAGAAGTCTATTGCAGAATTTGTAGCCCAGTGTCCCAATTGTCAACAAGTAAAGATAGAACATCAGAAACCCGGTGGATTGCTTCAAAATATAGAGATTCCGACCTGGAAGTGGGAGGTGATTAATATGGACTTCATTATTGGATTACCTCGCTCTTATCATAATTTTGACTCCATCTGGGTGATAATTGATCGACTTACAAAATGTGCCCATTTTCTGCCAGTGAAGACAACTTACACGGCTGAAGATTATGCGAAGTTGTATATCAAGGAGATTGTTAGGCTTCATGGTGTGCCCATATCTATTATATCAGACCGAGGAGCTCAATTTACGGCTAACTTTTGGAGGTCTTTCCAGAAGGGTTTAGGCACACAAGTAAATCTCAGCACTACATTTCATCCGCAGACTGACGGACAGGCTGAACGTACCATTCAGATGCTGGAAGATATGCTACGAGCATGTGTTCTAGATTTTAAGGGGAATTGGGATGATCATCTTCCACTCATAGAATTCGCCTATAACAATAGCTACCATTCCAGTATTAAAATGGCCCCATACGAGGCACTATACGGGAGGAGATGTAGATCACCAGTTGGATGGTTCGAAGTCGGTGAAACAGAATTATATGGGCTAGATTTGATTCACCAAGCTATTGAGAAGGTGAAAGTGATACAGGAGCGATTGAGGACGGCACAAAGCAGGCAAAAATCTTATTCTGATGTCCGACGTCGTGATCTAGAGTTTGAGGTTGGTGATTGGGTTTTCCTGAGGATCTCACCAATGAAGGGTATTATGCGTTTTGGGAAGAAAGGTAATCTGAGTCCAAGGTATATCGGGCCGTATAAAATTCTTCGACGGATTGGACAGGTTGCTTATGAGTTAGAATTGCCATCAGAATTGGAATTTGTCCACCCGGTATTCCATGTATCTATGTTGAGAAAATGTATTGGAGACCCTTCTCGAGTCATCCCTATCAAAGATGTACAAGTTACAGAGGACCTATCATATGAAGAAGTGCCAGTGGCGATATTAGATCGGCAAGTCCGCAAGCTGAGAACAAAAGATGTAGCTTCCGTCAAAGTATTGTGGAGGAACAAAAATATGGAAGAAATGACATGGGAAGCAGAAGAGGAGATGAAGTCTAAATACCCTTACTTATTCCAGAATGAAGATAACAAGGATGCTGGTGGAAGACAGGATACATTGGAAGGTGAAACGGCTCTATGAGGTAAGCAATAATTTGAGAATACTCCTCCTTAATACAAAATGGTGATATGTAGATAATGTAAATACGCATAATGCTTTGTGTAGCCTTGTGAAGCCATATGTTGGGATTAATTACTTGCAAGTTTTGCTAGTGACCATTTTATAGGGGAAAATTGATCGAAAATTGCCATTGGAATCCACGATGATTTAAACTCCCCATAAACCCTTACATTCGAGGACGAATGTTCCTAAGGGGGGGAGGGTGTTACAACCCATATCCGCATGTGTTAGTTCATGCCATATATTAGTTAACATAAATCCAAGAAGGAATTATATTTGAGATGATAAGAAGTCAATCCTATTGGTCTTAAGTGATACAAGAGTGTATAAGGGTAATTAACCAGTATTAGAAGTTAAACGAATCAAGGATGTTGTAACTCGTATTTTCAGGTAATCTAGCGGTGCTTAATACACTCAAGAGGTCATTTATTAAGGTATTTTAATCATATAATATCCGTATCATAAGTCTTGAAGTCAAACGAGTTATGAAACAAAAGTCGACAAAAGTTGTCGCAACTTAGGTTCATAATTTTACTTAAACATTAGGTCAAATGTTTCTAATCTTTTCTCATAATTTACAAGGAATTACGGGGTGATATACCAACCAAATTAAATATCTATGAGTCTAGTTTCCAACGCATTAAACCGTTCATCGATACGATCTTGGAGTAGAGAGATATTCGCATTTTCGCGAGACTGCGCCAAGCACCTCTCTATGGGGCCCACTAAGTCGGTTTAAGATATTTGGACCTATATAGGATGACTCCAACCCGTTTTAAGTCATTTCTTTTCACTATTTTCAGACCTTAGAACCCTAGGAACATCCTCTCAAGGTTCTCTCAAGATTCAAGACCCAAAAAAAAGGGCAAACAACACAAATCAAGTGTCGGGAATTCCGTGGCGCTAGTAAGTCTCTTGTTCTTCTTGTTGTTGCTCATTTTTGTGTTGTTACAGCTCGTTTGGGAGGTTGTTTTAAATGGTTTATGTTCTGTAAATACTCCATCATGTTCTTAATATCAATCCTAGGTGATTTCAAGCCTTCTAAAGTGATCCTAGTGCCGAAAAACACTAATTGATCGCTAGTTTCGCTTTTTTGTTGTTGTGGCAGCATTGGAGGGATATTTCATGGAAATTTAAGGTCAAATTGGAGTTGTTATTTCTGTATAAAGGTAAGTAACCTCTTACTCTATATGTATTTAAGATTATCCAAGTTGCGGCTAAGCCATTGAAGCTAGAACTTGTGAGATATATATCGAAAGGCTTGGTAGTAATGTTATTGTTTTGTGGACAGTTTTGCGTTGTTGTTGGGCTGCGTATTTTACTACTATCTTGTGGAGTTTTGGAGGAGGAAGGGTGTGGAGAAACACCATATATATGTAGGGTTATGGGCTGATAGTTATTCGTAACATTTCCAGGTTGTTTGACACGACTACGGTGGTCGTCGTATGTATGGAGTGATTAGGCTATGTGTGGACTATTTTGGGAGGCTCAATATGTTTATTATTAATGTTGTTTGGGCTGTTTGGTGACTGTTTTGAATGGTGTGAGGTCATATATATAGGGGAGGTGCTGTCCGTTTCATCGTAAAATAGGTTGTGGTCGATACATAATAGTTATGACGCTTAAATGATAACGATAGTATCGTTTCTCTTATTGTAGACTAAGGAGTTTTGACAATTGCATAGCTTGAGATTGGGGCAGTATATACAAGGTATGTGAGGCTATCCCTTTCCTTCTTTTGCACGACTCCGATTGTACATAATGTAATGAACGATCTTCCAAGATACTCTACTCTTAGAAGCTAGCAGTACTTACATTGTTTTCCCTCTTATGGAATGATTGATGTTAATGTTGCTTCTCTTATTCTTATGTTATCAATGTTGTTGGTACTTCCTGATTCTTATAAGGTTCATAGTGAAGAGTTAGTCCTAATAACGTGTACAGAGGATACCGACCTTACGTCACTCCGAAAGGTTTAGAATGTGATTCCATGAGTCGAGCATGCATTATATATATGTATCTATTTTACTCTACCGAGCCACGCTATAGTTGGCCGGGTACGGCACCTATTGTGCAACCACTGATCAGTTGGGTTTTACCGAGCTCCACGTGGCCGGGTACGATTCTACCGAGCCTATTATGGCCGGGTACGATATGATGATGATGATGCCCACAGAGGCGAATGCTTTAAAGGTTTATGTATTTATACATATGTATCATGCATTTCATGTAAGTAGCCCTCAGAGGTACTAAGATGTTACAGGTTGTATATTCTCTATCCTTGCTTACATTACTGATCGCATTTATGGTTCCTTGCCTTACATACTCAGTACTTTATTCGTACTGACGTCCTTTTATTTGTGGACGCTGCATGTCGTGTTGCAGGTCCTGATAGACAGGCAGGTGCAGCTCCCCCATCACAGTAGACTGTCCAATTCAGCGGTGATTGGGGAGATCCCTTCTCCGAACTTGCCTTGGTCTTGGTATGCAATTTTTGTTATAGACATTATGGGTATGTCGGGGCCCTGTTCCGGCTACGTTGCAACACTTATGTTCTTTTAGAGGCTCATAGACAGGTGTCGACTCATGTATAGTTTGGTATGCCTTGTCGGCTAGTTTTTGTTGTATAGTCTTTCATAGTAGCGTGGTAGCTCATACCTTATACGTAGTTTCTTGATTGTATGGTCATCCCCTGCTATGTATGTTCATACCGTCATATTTTATTGTTGGTTGTCCATGATCTAGGTCTACCATTTATATTGATCTTGTCAGCCTTAAAAGATAATAATGAAGGTTAGATGAAATGTACGTTGGTGCTCGGCAAGTGTGGTCGGGTGCCCGTCGTACTTCTCAAACTTTGGGGTCTTGAAACCCACTGGTAGGTGTACGTGAGGGAACATGCATAGGTCGGCGTAAGAGACGCTTTTCTGTCCGCTCAAACCTTGCATATTCTTCAAACTCTGTTCAAGGCTTCTCATTCTTTTGGCCATCTCATTTTGTTCCGCAATTCTGGGGTTCTGATCCTGCCCAGGTGCAAGCTCGCACTGAGGCTGTGGAGGATTAGTGCTGGTAGCGAACCTAGTTGGTTCCATCGAGAAAGATGGGGCTTGGAATGTAAACGAGGACGAGTCAAAAGTCGGCTTGTATGCAGCAGGTTGTGCCGTGATCGGGCAAGGTGGTGCAGTAAAGATATTGGTGTTTACATCCGTCGTTGACACCCGAGGATGAGACTCAGAGGGCGATCCAGCAGAGAAGGCTGAAATGGCTGGGTATCCGAATGGGGTAGCAGGATAACTTATGGGGACATTAGAAGTCCCGCTTGTCCTGGAGAATAACTAAGGGAATCCAGGAACGATGCTTGGTGGCTCTTTTCCATTATTCCAGTCATCAAGTATTTCCAGCATGCGAAGCCGCAAGATTCTATTTTCCTCCGCAGTTGCGGATTCGGGCGTGAGGACGGCCGAGATAGAACTTTCCTCGGAAACAGGGATTGTTGGCAATGGAATCTCTGAAGACATTTCTACACTTCCTTTTGACCTGGTGAAGTAAGTGTGAGTACTGCTTCCGGACTTAACAACAGGTAGTTGAACACTCCTCTTTGACCTCGTGAAGTATGAGTGCGAGGCCAGACTTTCACCAAACCAACCGTCTTCTCCAAAAACCTGGAGGAACTCAATGACAAATGAGCGGTTAATTCGAAACAAATAACAGATAGGCAATCTCATGTTGGGCATGATGCACCTATACAGTTAAGTGGATTCCTATATGTTTGCGACGAAAGCATGCGTCATTCCGGCATTCTTTTTAGGCTTTTTATTATTTTCCCCTTTTTTTTCAATTTTTCTCTTTGGTTAAACCGTGACCGGATCCGATGAGGATTGCCTACGTATCACGATGCCACGTGAATCAGATCATTACGTAGTTCAAAAACACAAATGAGCGTAAAAGAAGCAACCTTTTAATTGTTGAAACGGTCTATTACAAACTACATTTTGCAAAAGAAAGAGCAAACTTTGAAAATAAACCTAGACTCAAAATAGACTAAAAATCACCCTGATGGGAAAAACAAGCAAGAGATGCTAAGATACAGACTTGACTTATGAGTACATTATGGTTTTGAAAATTGGTGTCCGCGGGGCATCGTTCGGCCTCACCGCGGTCCTAGGTGTGAGATCCCTCTCAAGTTGCTCCAGCTCATGCATGGTCTGCTTGACATAACCCATTACTGCCGAGAGGACGGTAACGCTGGTCATGTTCTCACATTGTAGACATCGTCTGGTGATGGCATGGGCAATGGCCTTGATCCTATCTTTGGTTTGCTTCTTCTCTATGAGTAGGCGTTTTATCTGATCGCTACATATCTTGAATACCTGAGAATCCTGTATATGCTGATTCTTCAGTCGCCGTACTTCTAACTTCATCTGGCTTAACATATCGTAACAGTATCTGCTCTCAATTTGGAAATCCTTGGCCTGATTAGCTGCTTTGATCTCAAGTGTAGCCATCTCTCTCTTCATTTTAGCAACAGTTTTCTCGTGGTCACCTTTCAATTGATTCAAGTATCGACGATGCTTATCTGCTTTTGTATCCCACTGTGCCCTGAGCTCTGCTATGACGTTTTTAGATTTCTCTAAACCCTCTTGCCATTCCCTGACTTCACTTTTTAGCCTTTTTATCAACTGCTCGTATGATCGACGCCTTGGCTGTTTATCCGCATCCATCCTTATCTGTTTGATCTGGGCTTTGAGCATTTCGTTTTCCTGAATCAACCTGTTCCGCTCTCCCAGATCGGTAGCAACTTGCACATTGTGCTCATATATCAGGCTTTCCACTTGTTGCTTCAACCTGCTGATTTCGGCGCAATAGCCTCTTTCTTTTGCTAACCAATCCCACTGCCTTTGCGACGACTCGGCGAAATTCAGGATGTGGGGTCTCTTAGCCGGCCTTTAATGCTCAAGTTCCCTTCTATACCATGCAAGGTAACCTGGCGCCGTCTCACCTTTGGCTCGATACCGCACGCAAGTATCTGATTTCAAATATTGACACTCACTCCAGATTTGGCGAATTTTCGCTTCTGGAAACTGTCCGTCAGGACTTATCTCAATTGTTTGAGCGCTAAGATCTTCCTCATGCGGTACTGTCTGGCATCTTCCGAGCTGTCTCAAAACTCGGCAGGGCGCGTAAGGTTGAATGCTCTTAAGCCCCATTAGTAAGAAATGAGTTCTAGTTATTGGCATATATATGACTTCGTCAACAGGCAACCATCCCAGTGTCCACTGTATTTGGCTGGCAGTAAGAGCTTGAAAGAATGAGGTCCATGCCATAACTCCTTTGGGCAGACTGATCTCTTTGGTTCTCATGTAAAATTCTTCTACGCAAGTTTTCTCCGAGGAACCATGGCTCAAGAGCTCGTAATGATGGCAAAGGTGTTCAGTCATCCACATTTGTAGCAGCAAGTTACAACCTTCGAAGAAATTCTCCCCGGCTTTGCAGGCTGTGAGAGCTCGAAAGATATCAGATACTATCATGGGCGCGAGAGCGCTATTGTTTTGAGTGAGCAAAGTACTGACTACCCCAGATATTTTCAAATCAATATTCCCGTATTTCCTCGGAAATATCAGAAGGCCTAAAAACATCATCATGAAAGCTACCCGTCTGTGCTTGTCCCACTTCTGACGAATACCTTTGTTACACAGTTTGTTGATCGGATTGTTGAATCCTCCTTCATGACCGTACCTGTCATATATGAAGCATGGAGTACAAAAACTGGCAGCCAGATCCGGGTTGTGGACCATCCTGGGTATCTTTAGTGAATCTAAGAACCGATGCATTGTGACGACCCTTGGGGCGACCAGGTATTTATGCTTTAATGGAAGTTCAGCATTTCCGATGTACCCAGCCATTTCTTCCAGAGTCGGGGTGAGTTCAAAATCGGAGAAATGGAAAACATTGTGCGTCGGGTCCCAGTAGGTGACCAAAGCTCTTATGATATCCCCTCGAGGCATGATTTCCAATAAACCCGTGAGACCTTTCAGATATTTCTTGACCTCGTCTTGTCCTTCAACACCTAGATCATTCCACCATAGCCGCAACTTGACAGGGATTTTAGTCATTATCGAAAAGTGTTCATTTTGCTTTGTGCTCATCCTGCACATTTATTTAGGGTGATTTATTAAAAAAACCTTTATTAGACTCAAAAATTAAAAATCATCTAGATCCCCTTTTTTAAGAGATTTTTTTTTTTTGCAAAATGGGAGGTTGGACCCGATGAGAGTTGCCTACGTATCTCACACCGTGTGAGAATCAAACCGGCGTAGTTCGGTACATCGTGAATAGAGAAAATCAATTAAACCCAGAAAAGCAAGAATATGTTTTTTTTTCTTATTTTCTTTTGAAAAGAGATAAAGACTAAAGAAAATATTTATTTTCTTTTTTTAAGGAAATATTTGGACTATTAGTCTGAATTTATAAAAGAGGTACTACGAAAGAAACAACATTTTTTTTTGAATTATGAATTTTCCATTTTTTTTACCTTTAAATAAATACCCTTTTTTTTATTTTGAAAGTGATTAAAAGAAAATTTTTATATATATATTTTTTTTAATAAATCAAACTAGAAGACAAATTTTGTTTTTTTTGTTTCTTTTTTTTTTTAGAAAAATTCCGGCGAGGTTTTGACACTACTCGGACATTGGTTTTATTTTTCAAAATAAGTAATTATCTCCCTACGCTGCTATTTTTCCCCTTTTTAGAAACCGGTCAGCATGCGGAACTGAAGCAAATAAATGCGCAAAACAAATAGGATGCAGCAGGATGGTCTTTTCATTTCAGGTTGCCTGTCCTAGACGGACCCAACCCCTGTGTTGAGCCCCCTAAGTCAAATGCAATATGATGCAAATAAGCGTTCCTACTAGGGATCCGGCATGAAGTTTCGTTATACTAGGTTTATAACCTGGGTATTTGTTCTAGACTGTGTACCCGAGCGGACAACTCGAGTCGAGGAGGGGGCTACGTACCGGGGACCCGCGGGATCGTCCGGCTTTGTAACTTGTCCGACCTCTTTCTTATTTCAGGTATCGACACTAACAGAATAGGGAGTCTCGACCAGCGAGCTTCTCCCTGGAGGTAAGAAGAGAAGGGTTTCGGCACAATTTATATACAGTTCAGATAATATCAAAGCGGTAAAAAAACAATATTTAGCACGTTATGCAAAAACATGTAATAAAGATCAGATAATAAAGCCAAATATAACAATTATTCTAAGCTCGAATTCTTGAACCCTGAACCAATGGTTCTGGGTTAAAAAAATTCCCCAGCAGAGTCGCCAGAGCTGTCACACCTCCTTTTTGCGCGCCCGCCCCGGAGGGTAAATGCGCGAGGGAGTTTTTCCAATTTAAGTGACAATATTCGAAATGGGATTATTTAATTGATTCAGAGTCGCCACTTGGGAAAGGTTTGGCTTTTGGTGTCCCAAGTGACCGGTTTATCTTGAATCCCAAATCGAGGAAATTTTTGACTTTTCCAAAATGAAGTCTGCGAACCAGAAATTCTAAGTAAGGAATTCTGTTGACCCGAGGGAAGGTGTTAGGCACCCTCGAATCCCGTGGTTCTAGCACGGTCGCTTAAATTGTTATAATGGCTAAATATCTGATTTAAATACATGTTACAACTTACGTGCTTTTATTAAGTTTAAATCGGTTTATTATTATCGTTTATTTTTATAGAATTGCAACGTTGTGAAAATGCATCTCGAACCACGTCACAATCAATGCACCCGTGATCGTCGACACATTTTTGACTCCGTTGAGATTTGGATTTGGGTCACATCAATGTGCACCCGAATTTAAGAATGTAATTTAATTAAGCCGCGCCTAAAGAGTCTAACGTGTTATTGTCTTTGGAGAAGGCAGAGAAATTCACTAGACCGTCCATCTCCAAATTCTAAATGTTTATTATGATTAATTATTGAAGGCCCCGCAATGTGTATCTTTCTTTGAACGGGGCTCATCTCAGTATTTTAAAAGAGATATACTAAAGTGGCTACATTTCTATTATGTTTGTCTCTAAAATAGAAAGGGAAAAGGTACGTGCTAATTTACTTGCATGCTTTTAACCAAATCCGGATTTCCTGTCAATCATTTGATTCATTTGGTTAATTGTTTGCAAGATGAAGAATGCCATATCTCGTGGAACCTGTTTTTAATTTAATGAAAATTACATACAAGCTGATGAAGCGCTACAACTACTCCAAACATTTCTTGAGTTGAATTTAACTAAACTTATTTAGGCTGGATTAAAGGAATTAGCTACTAGACGTTGTTACTAATGGGATTTGAACGTGATCCTATGTACTGCCTAACAGGACCCAACAAAAGGACTAAAATAAAACAGAAACAGCATTGTATAAGGTTGGAGTATACATACCCCGTACTAACAAACAACTACAAACTAAAACACAAAGGACTAAAACTCAATCGAGTATCAGTTAACATATCCTTTCATACTATTGAATTATAAACTAATCAATTATACAGACCCATTAATATACCATGAATATTACAACAAATACTTAAACTTCTTCAACCTTTTCATTTCATGCTTTCAAACTGTTTCAGTTACACCAATATGGGACTCGAAATGTGTACCTGGAATGCTGAAATGCAAAGAAGAAGAGGAGAATAACAGGGAAGATCAGCAGCAGCAGGAGTCAGAGTAACAGCAGCAATCAAAGCAACACAGTAGAATAGGTTCTAGTGCAAGAAATAGAACTATAGCTGACGGGAAAGTAGCCAAATGATAGCAGCACACAGTGTAGTAGAAACAGAACTCCAGACAATCCAATTCCGAGATAAACCAATGCAACAAACACTACCAGTAATCTCGATTGAAACTTAGAAGAAGCAATACTACCTAACAGATTGACTACATATGAACTTCAAACAAACAAAACAAAGTTTCTGATTTCCTGTCTTTTTTTATTTCTTGCTCTCTTTCTATCTCTATCTATCTCTCTCTGTATGTGTATTTAAAAATCCAGAAAAGTCCCTCAATGTGTATACCTTCCTTCTTTTACTTCTCTGTCTGTCTGTCCCCCCGTAATGGAAGTTTTGCTTCCTTTTATATCCTAAACTCAAACTACTCACAGCCTGTTAATCAATCAGAAAACTTTCCCCCCATGTGGTCTGTCCTCTTTTCAGTTTCTACTCAACTATTTAAGTATAAACCCTCCCATGATATTCCCTGACAAACCCCTTTTAATCACCTTATTAAACTAAAAGCAGACATGGGCAGCAGGAATATAACCTGACAGCAGATGCTGTCTAGTTATTCTTCATCTCAGAAGGGCCTTTATGCACATGTTGTGCACAAATGCACATGCCACCAATTCAGATTGCAGCTAACAATCCAATCTTTTCATTTTCAGATTCAAATACAACAACTATAAGTAGCCATACTTGATTCTTACTTTGATTTAAACAAAGTTCAAGCAGGCAATAGATCAAATTGTTACCATTCGAACAAACTGAAATTAATCGACGACATATGTCGACTCGACTATACTAATCATAACATGTACAATCGAAAACCGTGATCAGAACTCTAACAGTATCAACCTACAATTCAAATTGTACTGACTAAGCAAAAGTTGTACTGGTGAATCAATTAATCAGTCAATTTCAAAGTTCAATTGATTGCATAGCTCATACACATATACATATTATCAGTGAATAGAAGAAAGACTCGATCAAACACAGAGCTTCAGGCAAGGCGGACAGGACACAGTCGACCAACAATTTAGAAATAAAATCAACTAACATTTTGGGGCAATAAACAAACATTCAATTACAACAAGACTCATGAACTGATAGAAAAGAACACAAAAATACCTGAAATCTTAAAAATCAGCAAACCCTAACTCGGATTCTAATTGATCTTTCTTAGGGTTGAACGGACTTTAATCGAAGTGTTCTCAAATGAGAAACACTTCGATTAAGGTCCATTAGACCCTAATCACTTGGCTCAAACAGACACAGATCAGTCACGAGGAATCCAAGGGCTCCTAAAAGCAGATCTGGGATTTATGTTTCCCTGGTTAGTTTCGGACCAAACCAAGCATGGTTTGGTCACGAGGGAGGTCCGGGGACTGTCTGGTGTGAAACTGGGGTCAATCGGTGTAAGTCAGGTTCCGACTCGAATCTTCAAATGAAGATTCGAGAAGGTGGGAGGGGATTCGAGCTAAGTGGCTGGTGGATTTGGGTTCAGGATGGTGAGGTGCATCTATGGTGTTAAGGTGAGGGCCACCGGCGTTCATGCCGCCGGGTTTTTGGTGAAGGGAAATGGGGGCGGCTAGGGTTCCGGGGTTTGTGGTGAGGACGATGAAAGGTAGGGGGGTCTGGCTAGGGGGCGTGGGGTAAAGGAATGTGATTATATAGTAAGTGAGTGGTCGATTCCTGACCGTCGGATGGAGTGAGATGAAGGGTCAAGATTTTTTGGCTGGTAAGGAATGGTGTCGTTTCAACCTAAAGGGGGTTGGGTCGGTCCGGGTGGAATGGGTCGGGTTTGTTCGTGGGTATGGGGAATGCGATCTTGGCCGTTGATCATTCTGAGATCAACGGCCCAGATCAGACCAGATCAAAACGACGTCGTTTGGACGCTCTTGAGGTCAGCTGGTCTGGACCGGGGCAAGCACATGCTTTGGGCTCGATTTGGGCCTCGGATTTTAAATGGGAACAAAGCCCAAACCTGATTTCTGGCCAATTTTGCACTCTTTTTTCTTTAATTTTTCATTTTTAAAACAAAACATAATTAAACAAAATTAAACTCCATTAATTAAACACCTAATACAATTATTCACGCATATTAAAATGTTAAAAGTAGGTAAAATTAAACAAGGCAACAATCAGGACAAAATGCATATTTTATGATTTTCCATTTAATAACCGGATTACGGTTCAAACTACGCATGACACACATTTTTTTGTATTTTGTTATAATAAAAATAAAATGGGCAAAAATCATAAATAACTAACAACATACCACGTAAAAATCCAAAAATTGTACAGCAAGACCAATTGCTATTATTTTTGTTTCTTTTGGAGTGATTGTCGCGTAAAACAAAAATCACGTGCTCACAACTCTAATTACAGAAGGAAATCCCATGATTAACTAACCGTCCTTGATTTGATTCGTTCCGAGATTTCCGCCATGATCTTCGACCAGTCACGGATATCTCGCATTTCTGTTATTATGCTATCTTCGATCTTGCTCGAGGTCTGTCTCATTTGATCTCAATCACTACTGGCTTCGATCTTGACATGTACCTCGAATCTTGAACCCGGTACCTTGTTCTCGTGCCTTGGTCCGATATATTACGGGATCGATCTTTGATTCTTCATACTGGCCTCAATAAATCAGTAGAATCGGGTGAGCCCTTAACTGTATACAATATATATATAGGGAAAAGAAAAAAGAAAAAAAAAGGGGCCATATCATCTATACAGAAGCAAGCAACGAAGAGTAACTGTGCTACCTAATTTGCAGACCAACAGGCAACAGCCCTCGAGCGTTGCAATACATTAAAACATTTCTTGCATGTATTCCCTCGACAGTTTTCTATCAGCCGTGTGTGAGTATATGTTATATTTTCAACATTTAACCGATAAAAATAGATTTATATCGTGAAATAGTTTTCAGAACAAAAAGAGTAATGCAAAAGTCCATATTTCCCATGAAAATAGTAAACAAAGTAATATTGTCAACATGATTTAATTTTGCACCGTTAAAGACCAGAAGTTTGAAAGAGACATGAAGTTGTTGGCTTCATATGCTGGAAAGAAGAAAACCTGTTGGCCTCAACTATGACCTCATTTAACGCTCTCTCACTATAATACTCCACCCCAAATATTTTAGAATATCTTTATTAATTTTTTTTTTTTAGTTTTTCACATATTGTTCGATGTCCTCAGGGCCGATTAAATAATTATTCTATAATTAAAGAAAACATAAGTGAGCGCCTCATCTCTTAAGATTCTAGCTAGAAAAGAAGCAATGTATTGGATTGATAATTTGCTACAGCTATAAAACTTGAGGAACGAGCCCATCTTTTGGTCTTCATCACTTTCAATCATGAGAAGCAACGGAGGAAACGATTAAATAAAGAAAGTTACCCATCTCGTGAGTGTTCGACCATTTATATATCGAAGTTCTTATATTTGATAGGTTAATTAAGAGTTATCTTTAGTTAAAAAAATAGTTTAGTTATATATTATATATAACACAGATGCGAATTTCAGTAGACTTTAAGTCAGTTGTTTGTCACGACCCGGAATTCCAACTTCGGGGTCGTGATAGCGCCTAACATCCACTTGCTAGGCCAGTTGACGTGAAATAATTAATTAACCAATTTTAATATTTAAAAACACAATAATGATATTCAACGAGAAATAAAAGTCAAGTCTAACACAGCTGATACAAACCACATGATCATAATATCTACTCCCAGAAATCCGGAGTCACGAGTACACGAGCAACTACAAGTCTACAAATAAGGTTGTATACGGGTAAAACCGGGCTCATGGTACACCCTGACCTCCGACATGATAAGTCAAGCTCGAGACATGATAATAAGGGGCCGAAATCAAGGCAAAGATCTCATCGATCGAAGTCCGGGGGCATGACGCCCACCCTCGAGAATATCGGGGTCCTAGTTCGGGATCGGTCCTAGCCTCGAACGACTTCGAAGAACATTGTTGGGCAATCAAGTACGACCAACAGAAAGCCGTGATCGGCCGGATCTCACGGCGGGAATTTCGGCACGTAGCGATAGGCAACCGGCAATCAGTTAATCAAAAGAGTTTTTTACCTTTTCTAAAGTTGTACCTAGAGTGGGATTCCCCTACTATATAAAGGAAGTCAGATAATTCATAACAGATATTTTAACATGCATTCTAAGGCGATATATTATTGTTTTTCTCTATTATCAGCTCTTTGTCTTGTTCATCACTACTGGCCTTTGCAAGCCCTGATCGAGGGTAAATATTTCACTAAGGCTAAAGCCATCCTTTTAGCGAGGTTTGAATTCATTTTATCTTTACTTGTTCAATCTAATTCAATTTATTGCTTTGTGTCAAATTAATTCACGTATCCTTAAAACCACTTACAAATTTAATTTTTAACCGATTTTGAGGGTAAACAGTTTAGCATCCACCGTGGGGCTAAGTATAATAGTAGCTATTTGACACAAGCTTCTACAACACCCCCTATTTTACACTTGTTCTTTGGAGTATCTTTCGTTTCAGATTAAAGTTTGAAATGTCGAACTCCTAGTCTGCCCCTTTAAATGTGGATGTTGAATCCGGCCACCATAGCGAGAACAATAATGTAGCACCCAGTAACGAGGTGCCCCAGGTCGACCTCAATGGAGTTTCAGTCATGGACCCGGTTGGTGCTAGCTCGCATGTGGCCATCAATGCAAATTTGTCTACCGATCTTGAGAACAACATCCGCAAGGAGGTTCAATTGGTTTCACAAAATACGCACGGTGGCGAAGATGATGGGATAAACTTGCGAGTGATTTTTGAAATGCTACAGGCTCAACATACAGCAATAGCCCAGCTCAAGAACCAAAGTAGTGTCCCGAGCAGGATTGAGCCCGAGCCGTCCTGGGAAGTCATCCACAGAAATAAACCGGTCACAGAGAGGCTGAAAGAAAGAGAATTGGGAGCCAACCCCGGGATCATAAAGATGCTCTATGAGCTGACAAAACGGGTAGAATCGGGAGAAAAGAAAATCGAAGCTAATGACAAAAAGGTGGAAACCTAAAATTCCAGGGTCGACTAAATCCCAGGAGCGCCGCCGATATTAAAAGTCCTGGATTCCAAGAAGTTTGTTCAAAAACCTTTCCCTCCGAGTGCATCTCCGAAGTCAATCCCTAAGAAGTACCACATGCCCGAGATTCTAAAGTACAACAAAACGACCGACCCAAATGAGAATGTGACCAACTACACATGTGTCATCAAAGGGAATGACTTGGATGATGATGAGATCGATTCTGTCCTGCTAATAAAGTTTGGGAAAACTTTGTCAAAGGGAGCTTTGATATGGTATCACAACCTACCTCCTAATTCTATTGACTCAAATTCTATGCTTGCAGATTCCTTCGTGAAAGCATACATCGGGGCTATCAAGGTCGAGACCAGGAAGTCAGACCTTTTCAAATTAAAACAGAGGGACAATGAGATGCTCAAAGAATTCGTGTCCCAATTTCAAATGGAACGGATGGACCTGCTTCCGGTCGCGGACGATTGGGTTATTCAGGAATTCACCCAGAGACTCAATGTTCGAAGCTCATTGGCTTCACAGCAGTTGAAACAAAATCTAATAGAATATCCGGCCATTACTTGGGCCGACGTGCATAATTGGTACCAATCAAAAATCGTGGTAAAAGATGATCAATCTGGGGCCCTTTCCGGGCCTGTTTATCCTGTTAGAGCTGTCGACAGATTCAAGAGAGACATTGATCGTTGTCAACCATAAAACGGGGACCAAAGAGCTAACGGATTTGGGCAAAACCCCATGAAGTGAAAGGATGAGTGAGTGAGGTCAGAACAACCGGGGACTCATGAGAAAAAAATAGTTTCGATAGGCCCATCGGGGCTAAGGCAGTGCCAAGGCTTTCAGAGTACATCTTTAACATCAACGTCGCCGCCATCGGATGCATCAAAGACACCAAATAACCTCGACCTCTACAGTCCGATCCATCCCAAAGGGATCCTAACCTAATGCGCAAATGTCATGGCACTCAGAATGGAGGACTGCCGATAATTAAGAGAGGAAGTAGCTCGGCTATTCAACCACTACATCTCTGAGAGTTCCCGAGCGATCGAGCCAAGAATCCTTTCATGAATAGAGACTCTAATAAATAGATGGAGAAGGAGGAACCTCATCACGTCATTAACATTATCGCCGGCGGGGTCGATTTTCCCTGGGGGGCGATGCTAAAGCGCACCAAAGTATACATCACGAGGGAAAAAAGGACTATGTATTACGTGCTAGAGGGAACCTTGTCTTTCAGCGATGAGGACGTTGAAGGGATCATGCAGCCCTACGATGATGCACTGGTAATATTTGTACTCATAAATAAATCTCCAATTAAGCGTGTGTTAAGTGATCCGGGTAGCTCGTCCAACATCATTAGATCAAGGGTTGTCGGACAGCTCGATCTACAAAATCAAATTGTGTCTGCAGTCCAAGTTCTAAACGGATTCAACATGGCTTGTGAAACCACTAAAGGGGAGATAACAATACCGGTGAACGTCACCAAGACTATTCAGGAAACCAAGTTCTATGTAATCGAAGGAGATATGAGGTACAACGCTCTATTCGGGAGGCCATGGATCCACAACATAAGGGAAGCACCATTGACTCTGCACCTAGTGTTGAAATTCCAAATGTTAGGAGAGATTAAAACAATTTATGGAGAACAACCAGCCACAAAGGAAATGTTCGCGGTCGAATAGGTGATCCTAATATCCGCTCTTACAATGACAAAAGATCCAAGCTCAGTCGCCAAGGGAGGAACCAAATAGCAATCATTGACACCAGTCTTGACCGAACCGGAGAAGTAGGGGACGAGTGAGGACGATGATTATGGAGTCCCCGGGTCCTTCATAATCCTCGATCATTTTGACGCCACCATATTGACGGTCGAGGAACTGGAGCAAGTCGTACTGATCGAGCACTTGCCCGATCGTAAGGTATTCCTACGTATGGGGTTAAATCCCGAGCTTAGGAAAAATCTCATTCAATTCCCTATAGCTAACATAGATTGTTTCTCTTGGTCCCACCTTGATATGACAGGGATCCCGCCGAAAATAACCACCCACAAGCTGAGCCTGGACCCAAAGTTCCACCCGATCAAGCAGAAAAGGAGGCCCCAGTCCGAAGTCAAACATGCATTCATCAAGGATGAGGTATCTAAACCCTTTAAAATAGGGTACATCCGATAGGTCATATACCCGGATTTGTTAGAAAACGTAATGTTAGTCCCTAAAAAGGAAAACAAATTAAGAATGTGTGAATTTTTGACTTTTTGTAATTAATTTTTTGCCCCGAAAGTTTGCAAAAAAAGAAGAAGATAGGGTATTAGCAATGGCTTCACAAGTTTTGTTATTGACTTTGGCCATTAACGTAAGGTCATCTACAAAAAAGACATGAGATAGGTTTGGCCCTTTAGGATTTAGCTTGATGGGGTCCCAATTTGCACAATCGACTTGGTGATTAATATATCGGGAAAACATCTCAATACAAAGAACAAAAATATAGGGTGAAAGGGGGTCACCTTGGAGTATGACTTAAATAAAGTATGTCCCAAGGACTCTTTCCCTCTGCTAACATCGATCGCATGATCGATGCGACGACCAACCATGAGATCCTCAATTTTCCCGATGCTTATTTGGGGTACAACCAAAATTTGGATGGACTCGGGTGATCAGGATAAAACATCTTTCATAACTAAGTACGGTACCTATTGCTATAACGTAACTTCATTCGGACTAAAAAATGTTGGTGCCACTTACTAATGCCTAGTAAATCGGATGTTCGAAGAACAAATAGGAAAATCGATGGAAGTTTACATTGACGATATATTGGTCAAGTACCTACGAGCAGATGACCATTTAAAACATTTGCAGGAAACCTTCAGCATATTTTAGAAGTACAATATGAAGCTGAACCCGAAAACATGTGCGTTCGGACTTGGATCGGGTAAATTCCTCGGGTTCATGGTATCCAACCGAGGAATCAAGATCAACCCCGACAAGATCAAAGCCATAGAAGATATCACAGTCGTAGACAACGTAAAAGTCGTGCAAAGGCTAACCGGATGTATAACTGCCTTGAGGCGATTTATCTCGAGGTTCTCCGACAAGAGCCACCGATTCTTTTCACTGTTGAAGAAAAAGAATAACTCTCGTAGACACCGGAGTGACAACAAGCCTTGGATGAAATCAAGTGGTATCTCCCGATCCCACCTTTGCTTCATACTCCAAAACAGATGAACAGTTGTATCAGTACTTAGCAGTATCCGAAGTATCGGTAAGTGGAGTCCTGGTTCTGGAAGTGGATAGTGTGCAATTTCCAATCTATTATATTAGCAGGACTCTAGGCGAGGCCAAAAGTAGGTCTCCTCACCTAGAAAAATTAGCGCTCACTTTGCTAAGCTCCTCTAGAAAGCTGAAACCATACTTTGAATGCCACCCCATATGTGTTGTAACTACTTACCCATTGAGAAGCATAATGAATAAACCTGAATTATCGGGATGATTGGCCAAATGGGCCTTGGAAATAAGCCAATACGATATCGAGTATCGATCCCAGACCGCCATTAAGTCTTAAGTTTTGGCAGACTTTGCGGTCGACTTTACACTGGCCTTAATACCCGAGGTCGAAAGCGAGTTGTTGTTGAACTCGGGGACTTTTTCGGGAATATGGACCCTCTTTACGGATGGTGAGTCCAACGCAAAGGGTCTAAACTTGGCATTGTATTGAAGCCACCAATAGTTAGTATAGTAAGACAATCTATTAACACCATTAAATTGACCAACAATGAGGATGAGTATGAGGTCAAGATTGCAGGTGTCAAACTAGCCAAAATCTTGGGGGCAGAGGTGATCGAAGCTAATTGCGACTCCCTCCTTGTGGTGAACTAAGTTAATGGGATGTTCGAAGTTATGGAGGAGCGAATGCAAAGATACCTGGATAAGTTGCAGGTAACGTTACATCGGTTTAAGGAGTGGACCCTACAACATGTGTCTTAGGATCTAAATAGTGAGGCCGATGCTCTCGCTAATTTAGGATCGTGTCGATGATGATGAGTTCAACTCGAGGGCGGTCGTACAGCTCATGAGATCGGTAGTGAAAGAAGGTGACGCTGGGATAAACTCAACAAACCTAACTTGGAATTGGAGAAATAAATATATAAAGTTTTTAAAGACTGGAAAACTGCCCCCGAATCCTAAGAAATCGAGGGCTCTGCATATGAAGGCGGCCCAATTCATCTTGTCCAAAGAAGGTACCCTATTCCGGAGAACGTTCAAGGAAGGCACCTGCGGAAATTATTTGGGCGCTGAATCACTGGTCCGAAAGGTAATCAGAGTTGGTTACTACTGGATAGACATGGAAAAGGACGCAAAGGAGTTCGTGCAAAAATGTGACGAGTGTCATAAGCATGCTGCGATGATTCATCAGCCCGGGGAGCTTCTACACTCGGTCTTGTCACCGTGGCCATTCATGAATAGGGGAATGGACATCATTGGTCCCCTACCATGGGCACACGGTAAGGCTCAATATATGTTATTTACGACTGACTATTTCTTTAAATGGGTGGAAACCCAGGCATTTGAGAAAGTCAGGGAAAAGAGGTTATTGATTTCATCTAGGACCATAAAACATGCTGTTTCGGAGTGACAGCCGAGATCATGTGCGACAATGGGAAGCAACGCATCGGCAGCAAAGTGAGAAAGTTTTTCGAGCACCACCATATCAAGAGGATCCAATCAATACCCTATCACCCTAACGAAAACGGGAAAGCGGAGTCCACGAACAAAACCATACTCCAAAACCTCAAAATTATGATGACCAACGCCAAAGGAAAATGGAAGTAAATCTTGCCCGAAGTCCTATGGGCATATCGTACGACCTCAAAGTCAGCACCGAGACCACCCTGTTCTCATTGGTCAATAGCGCTGAAGTGCTGATACCGGTCAAAGTAGGGGATTTCGAGTCTTAGGTTTTGATATACGCCAAGAAATCAAATGACGAGACCAAGAATACAATTCTAGAACTGTTAGACAAAAGGCGTGAGGCCACCCATGTCCGGATGGCCACCCAAAAACAACGAATTGAAAGGTATTACAATCGGAAAACCAACTTTCGGCACTTCAGTGTCAGGGACTTGGTGTTAAGGAAGGTCATACTAAGCACCCGAAACCCTAACAAAGGGAAGCCGGGGCCGAACTTAGAAGGTCTGTATCAATTTATCGAGATCACCGAAAAGGTATCGTACAAACTCGGAGCAATGAACAGTGAGCTACTACCGAACAACTGGAACGTAGCTCACTTGAAAAGACACTAATTCTAACGTACAACCCCATTCATTTCTTTTATTTATATATTGGACTAACATTTGCAGGTAATATTCAAGACATGATGCAACTTTTAGGCCTGAAAGCACACGTTGCACTCTTTTTTCCTTGAACCAGTTTTCTCCCAAATAGGTTTTCCGCCAAGGTTTTTAACAAGGCATCATCGGATCTGCTAACTCAGAATTGAATAACGGCTATGAACAGGTGCCAAGGATCACATCAACAGTGTTCGAGGCTTCTCTGTGACCGGCCTCGAATACTGTGGGGCATCACCCTCGGATAATGATTTTAGCAAGAAAAGAAACTTTGTGCTCGAATAGTCTAGCTCGCTTGATAGGATTTACTGTAAGGTCCAAACGCTCAAATTAACCATTCCACCATAGACCACCCAAGCCCTGACACAAAGATTTTACACGTGTGTAACCTTGTATATTACGCACAGAAATGAAAGGAAGTTTCTATTGTGCAGATAAATATTTTGTCCCTTACAATTTTTTTCTTTCTTACATTTGGTTAAAGACATCGAGCCCAAGGGCCACCTCACTTAGGGACTATCGTCCAAAGCAGGCTCGGATAGACCGGGATATCAAAGCCTGTGGGCACAAAGCTTATTAGGCAGTGCCCGAACTTTAAAGGCTACGGTCATCCCCACTCAGGGACGGTTGTCTTGGGTAAGCCTGGATGACTCGGGTAACAAGACCATTGGGCAACACCCAAACTCAAAAGGATACAATCGTCCTAGAATAGCTCGGAAACGTCCAAGACCCGTAACCAAAACATAAGGCCTTCTAAATTTCTAAACCGGTCCAAAAGGCTACCCTCAGAAAGTTGTAATCTAATATATTCTAAGTATTTTGGGAAAGCTTTCGGTCATACCGAGCTCCCCACGAGTCTTAAGCAAAATAATATCAAGAACGAGGCTTGTTCGAACCTCGGAACAATACCTAATTATTACGTGCTAAGGCATTCAATAAATTTACAAGCATAAAGAAAAGAGCAAAAGGAAACAAGCTTAAAAGTGTCGAAGAGAAAAAGAGCCTTATGTATATAAAATATCTTTACAAAGTCCAAATGGCCTCAACAAAAAGTACAAAGGTGCCAAAACAAAGAAAATTCTACAACGCACCTAAATAGCCTGGTCTTCACCGGAGTAAGCTTCGTTGTTAGGACCACCGAGGCCTTCTCTGCCCCCGGATCCGCCAGAACACTCAGAGCCTTCTTCGTCCTTAGGATATGCCAACTTCTTGGCCTTGGCACCGATTTTTGATCTCGGTCGATAAATCAAAACCCCCCGCATGAACCTCCTCGAGTACTTTCAGGCGGTCCTGAGTTGCCTACGCATCAGCTTTGTACTGGGTCACCATCTTATCGGCATCGGCCATGGTTATCCCAGTCACTGACTTGGCTACCTTAAGCTCTTTGGCGAGGGTATCTCGGTCGGCAACAACCGAAACCAATTGAGATTGAAGGTCCTTGATCAATCGGGACTGGGCCTCCGCCTTCTCCCTCATTGCTCAAAGTTGAACCTCCACTGAGGTCAATTGTGCCCGGGCAGTTTCCTTTTCCGAGGCCAAAAGATTCATCTTGCCTTTCCGTTCTTCGGCCTCAACCTTGATTACATCCATTTCGGCCCGGAGCTGGTCGATCCGATCAATCTTCTACTACACATGCGGGTTTTGACCATTAGTCACCATGACTAGCTCATCGTCACTAACTTCAAATATTTTTACCTGTTCCACCAGGTCGGCATGTTCTTTTCGAGCCACATCCAACTTATTTCAAAGGCTCTTAGCCACTCCTTTACATCGCTCACTATGACGTTTGTACTTGTCTCTCTTCTGAACAAGCTCTTTGACTTAGGCCTCGAGTTGGCTCAGCTCATCCTGATACCGGAGGAAGGTTTTATGTCAAAGCATTGAGACCTACAAATACGAGAAGAAATGTTAGGATCCTCAAGAAACTGAAGCTGAAAGATGGGAAAAATTTGGTAACACCTTACCTGGTCTAGCACTTATTATGCTTCGTTGAACATGCATGGGGCATCCACCTCATTCATTTTTTCCTGGTCTTCTTCGATTTCCAAGCACCAGAGGTAACTATCTACCTTAATAGGGGTGAAAGGAACCCGAGCATCCTCCGGGATGAAGATGATAATTGACCACTTCTGACCAGGATCCACACTCGGCACACGGAATCACTTGACCAGTCTCAGACATGAGTGAGCCCCACCTGCCTCCGAGGATGAACTTTTCCTTGGTACCACTAAGTCACCTAACCCGGTGGCATCCTCTATGGCGGCGGGGTCCATACCATTAAAAAAGTAGTGGAGGGGATTGTCCGCCCGTGATCCCCCTTGATGGGTCTTTCTTTTACCGTTTAGGCCTCGTTGTACATAGACTCAGTAAACAAAGGTGACTTGGTGATGTCTATCACACTGAGTGCCTCCTTCGGGGCACTGTCCACATCCTGGGAAGCCTCAGCCTGAAAAAGATCTACCTCGCGAGTTTCAGGTTCAATGGCCCCCTGCTCCCCAAGGGGTGACGGTTCGTAGGCCACAAAAGTATCTTCCCCCTAGGACTCAGCCCTAAGCTGATAAAGCAAGTTTGAAGCTGGTGCTTGAGAGTTGGTATTTTCATTCAGCTTATATACCCGCCTTCTGCTTGGTTTCTTTATCTCCGAGCTCGGGGAACTTGAAGCCCTCCTCATTTTCCTCTCTCCGGACTGCCCAGAGTAGGAGACTCAATATGCAAGTCCTCACCACCAACTAGAGGCCTAAGCTCGACATCTTTAGGCAAACCTGCAAAAGAAAGTAAAGGAAATACGGACTTGATGTTAAAAGAATAAGCCTAACATAACATACTTAGGAATCTCACCATGGGAACGAGCCTCCCAATGGCCCTTCGAGAGTTTGTGCCATAAGCGTTCGGAGTCGGCATCTGTGAAACTATACCCTCGACCCACTCCTTGAGTCGAGGGACATCATTTGGGAATCAAGCAACAACTATACTACTACGAGTACCAATAAGGAAAAGAGAAGTAAACATAAAATCAACATTCGAAGTAAAGTTCTACTTACGTGATGTATTCCACTTCTCGAGTAATGGCCTGCATTTAGCCGAAATCAAGTATGAAATTCTCACTCGAACAAAAAGCCTTGCCAGTCTCGATCCCAATCCTCACCGATACTTGAGAGCGGGGCTTTACTAGCCCGACGCACAAGCTTTATCAGCCCCCATTGGAATATTCGGGGACTGTACAAACAAAGTAGGTGATCCATAATAAACTGGCAGTAGTTGACTTTGTTCATAAAAAATGAAGGAGGATGACAATCCTCCACAGCGAAGGATGAATCTGACCGAGGCATACCTCGTATCTCTTAGAAAAATCTATAATAGTCGGGTCCACTGGTCCCAATATAAAGGGACAAGTGTAAACACTCAGATATCCCTTAACATGGGTGGTAATGACCTCCTTGGGGTCATGGACCACTATGTTTTTATCAGGACAGTTGCAGTCTTTTCGGATCATGGGGAAGACCACTTCGGTAATCGAGCAGATGTATCTCGAGACCTCCTCATATCGACCCTGTACGGAGGAAGTCTTTTCAACATTGAAATCATCATTGACTGAGCATTCCCCGGGGATGAACATTTTCAAGGGGGTTGGGGTACTGGTTCATCAATGGCCACTCCCGGAGAAATTTCTTCGACCTCAGTGGCCAGCCGCGAAGTATAAGGAGATTTTTTTGGGAACGGTTTTGGAAGTATTTGTTATTCCTTTAGAAAGTAAAAATGGTGGAAAACCTGAAAAAGATGAAGAAAGAAAGGAAAATGAAGGATTATACTTGATGGCTTGAGAAGAAGATGGGTAAAATTTTTTTGCAAAGGACCTTGAATAATGGGGGTAAAAGTGCTAAAGAGTATTGGAATTCTAAGGATACAAAGGTAGAAGGTCTGATGTAAAGTGAAAATGAACAAAGGAGAGGGTATTTATAAGAAGCGACATTTCACATCTAGGGCAGCCAACCGACGGCTGACATGTATTTAATGCCATCAAGGCATGACTGGTGAGACGTTTCAAATGTTTTATCGTTTCTGTCGTGATGTATCGAAGTAGGAATAGGAGCTCATGTCAATTCTCGTCATTTCTCAACGATAAATGAGGGGACCATCTGTATACGGGTAAGACCGAGCATATGGTACACCCCGATGCTTGATATGATAAGCCAAGCTCGAGGCATAATAACAAGGGGCTGAAATCAAGGCAAAGATCTCATCGAGTCAGAGTATAGGGGAATGACACCCACCCTCGAGAATAATGGGGTCATGGTTGGGGATCGGTCCTTGACTCGAACGACTTCGAAGAACATTGTCGGCCAATCAAGTATAGCCAACAAAAATCTGTGATATCCATGACCGATCAGATATCACGGCGAGGATCTCGGCACGTATCGATGGGGAACCGGTAATCAATTAATCAGAAGATGTTTTTACCTTTTATAGAGTTGTACTTATAGTGGGACTCCCTACTATATAAAGGGGGTCTGATAATTCACAACGGACATTGTAACATGCATTCCAAGGCAATGTATTATTATTTATCTCTATTATCATCTCTTTTTCTTGTTCATCACTACTGGCCATTGCAAGCCCTAATCGAGGGTGAATATTTCACTAAGGCTAAAGCCATCCTCTTAGTGTGGTTTGATTCATTTTATCTTTATTTGTTTAATCTAATCCTATTTATTGCTTTGTGTCAAATTAATCCGTGTATCCTTAAAACCACTTACAAATTCAATTGTTATACGATTTTGAGGGTAAATAATGGTATGTTATAAAATACAAGTGTTTCAAACGAAACAAACAGTAAAAGCAAGAAATGGAAGGGGACTTCAAGTTCTGCGAACGCCAGTAGATCTACCTCGAGTCTCCGTATGAAATGATCTGAGCTGACGTATCTCGCGCACCATTGGGACCAATACCATTATCTGCACAAGAAGTGCAGAAGTGTAGTATGAGTACAACCGACCCAATGTACTTCATAACTGCCTAGCCTAAGCTTGACGAGATAGTGACGAGGCTATGACAAGACACCTAGGTAAGTAAACCTGTAATGTGTATATAACGTAGCAATAATAATAAAGAATGATAACATACTAATTGGCAGGGGACATGCAAAAAGGAAAAGATATAATAAATACGACAAGTATGAAATCACGAAATAACTAAGTAAATCACCAAATCTGGAAATCAGTCAAATCAATTATATGAATATAGTACGACATCACTCTTCATGCTTTTATTCTTGTCCTCATCATGCAATAATATGAATATAATGGTACGGCATCAGACTTCGTGCTTTTACTCTCATCTTCATCATGTAATAATGACAATATGAACGAAATGGCACAACATCACCCTTCCTGCTTTTACTCTCTTCCTCACCATGTAATAATGACAATATGAATGAAATGGCACGACATCACCCTTCGTGCTTTTACTCTCTTCCTCACCATGTAATAATAATAATATGAATTTGAATAATAAACAATGCGGAGAATAATTTAACTTCAAATATGGTGATATGATATCAAACTTCAATTTCCAAAAATATTCAACAACTTTGAAATAAGCAATAAATATGAAATGAATAATCAAGGAAGTAATAATCTAACCTAAGCATGGATATAATAATTAATGGAACAATATAATACAAAGAAATAATTTTCACCCGCACGATTTAACCCAATGACAACGCATAGGTACTCATAACCTCACATATATATTGTTCCCACACGTATAACATATAGCAAATTGACCAACACGTTGTAATGCCTCAAGTCAAGGTTAACCACAAAACTTACCTTGCGCAACCAAATCAATGCTCAACCGTGGCTTTTTTTTCTAGAATTAACCTCAAACCCAATCATATCTAACCAAATATAGTTCAAATAATTCAAAATAAGCTTTAGAAACTACCCGCGAGTGAAAAAGATTCAATATTTAATGTTTTTGAAAAATGTCAACAAAAGTCAACCCCGGGCCAGCTTGGTTAAAATCTAAGATTCGGACCAAAATTCAATTACATATTCACCCCCGATCCTGGTTATGTGATTAGTTTTGTAATTCGACCTCGATTTGAGGTCCAAATCTCAATTTCTCAAAATCCCTAATTTTTACCTAAATCTCTGATTTCTACTATGATAAAGCATAGATTAAAGGTTAAAATAAATGGGTGTTTATGAAAATGTAAGAAAATAAGTTAAGATCTACTAGTCTGTGAAGTTGGGATGTAAACAACAACAACAACCCAGTATAATCCCACTTAGTAGGGTCTGGGGAGGGTAGTATGTACACAGACCTTACTCCTACCCTGCGGTAGAAAGGATGTTTCCAAATAGACCCCCTTCATCCTTCCCTCTAAGAACTTTCCACCTTGCTCTTGGGGAGACTCGAACTCACAACCTCTTGGTTGGAAGTTGGGATGAAAAACCTCTTCAAAATTACCTCTAGGCCGAGCTCAAACATGAAAATGGTGAAAAATGGGATAAATTTCGACTTTGGGATATTTAAATAACTGGTCGTCAGGCCTTCTTTGTGTTCGCAAAGGGCCTGACGCAATCGTGAAGAACAGCAGCCGGTAGGTCCCTCCCTAACAATATACGTTGGCGAGAGGAGAATCGTGTTCGCGAAGGGTAACCCCCCACTACTTCGCATTCGTAACCAGCTTCTCGCGTTCATGATGAATGAATTCCTCCCTTGTCCTTGTTTCCCCTTCGCGATCGCGAAGCACAAATCCTCAGACACCAGCGACAATAGAACCAGCAGATCCTCTAAGTCCAAAATTGATCTGTAGCCTATCCGAAATTCACCCAAGCTCCTCTAGCTCCAAACCAAGCATGAACACAAGTGTAGTAACATCATATGAACTCACTCACATGATCAAAGTACGAAAATAACACCTAGAAGTACAAATCGGACATCAAAATGCATGAAACTTTCAAAGAAACTCAAGAACTTTCAAATTTAGAACCGAGCATCCGAATCCTATGAAATCAACTCCATTTTGCACCAAAATTTGCAGACAAGTCTTAAATGGCAAAATGAACCTATACCAAATTTCGGAACCAAAATCTGAACCTAGTAGCCATAAAGTCAACCTACGGTCAAACATAAGAATTCTTTAAACCATCAAATTACTAGTTTTCAACAAATCACATCAAAACAAGTTAGGGATTTCCGAATACAATTCCGAGCATACGCCCAGGTCTAAAATCATGATACGGACCCACCGGGATCATCAAACGGATCCGTTTACATAAAATATTGAACGTAGTCAACTCAAAGCATTTTTAAGACAAAATTCATATTTTCTTCAATTTTTCACATAAACACTTTCTGGAATAAGACATGGACTGCGCACGCAAATCGAAAAATATTAAATGGGGATAATCAAGATTACGAAACATTGAAATAAGTGCTAGAACTCATAATGACCTATCGGGTCATCACATTGTTCATTGAACCTTATGTACTTCTTTATCTAATTTTTTCATTTATTAATCAGTTATTCGAAGTATTTATCTATTAATCCAAATTCACCTAGAGCCGAAATCTAAACGAACAAAGCACTTCTTACTTTTTGTTAATATTTAAAAGAACTTAAGCTTGATTCTCAAGTTAAGGAGGTGTTAAGGAATGAATCAAAAACCTAAGCATGTTTTCAATATCATTGCTCTTGAGGAAACAATTACTATTATAGCTGTGAGCTTTTTCTTTTACATCGGAGGACAAAAATAATATAATTTTTTTATATTAATTAAAGTTTAATGTCCTCCATCGGTGACACCTACGGAAAATGACATAAGATTGGGTTGAATTGAATGACTAATTTCAAAATAATGTTGACTTCGCTTGGACATCGTTAATTTTTCTTCAGGTTTTCATGTCGAAGGAAGTTGAAACATGGACGTTTGTTGTGGTGGTTTAACTAAAAATGGATTATTTAGTCAAAGTCTACATTTAGAAGAAATCGGGCTACTGATAACCAGGTTTTACTTCACTTTTACAATGATATTTAAGAAAAACAATAAGAATGATAGAGAAAATTGACTAAAAGAAATAAGGAATGAATTGATGGACAATTCCTAAAATCAAGGCTGAAAACTTCAATAAAGCAGAGAAGTATAGAATATATTTAAATAGCACTTGGAATCTCCCTTTACAAATAAAATTATGTACCCTTATATAGGAGTGTACAATCATAACGGTTTTCTCACTTAATTTGTGTTTATTATGGGCATTGATTGTGTTGATTGCCCATTACAACAGATACTATAATTGTGTATTTATTGCTATAAATGCCTTATAACTATTCCAATTCCTTTTCCTTATTTACTTCTGGTTCATGTACCTTCCCTTCTTTTTGATCCTTATTCATTTCGTCCACGCCTCTTCTTTGACAATTATCAGACTCAGTTCTTTTTTATACTGCCTCGTGGGTGTTTTTTCCGTGCCTTCCTCTCTCAATTAATACTATTAATTGAAAATGCTACTTGTTGCTATATCACTTCTCCACGCGTCATGCATCGTCAGCATACTAGCATTGCACGTGTAATGCCGTTTTTCCATCAATGCAGATAGTCCAGTAACTCCCCACTTTTTGAATATTCTCGACTGATTATCAGAGAAGTGGAAAGATTTTATGACAAGAATTTTTTGCCGCCATTTTTCGAATATCATCATGTATCCTTTAGAATCGATGTGACTTATATCACATCCATTTAATGCACGTGCCACGTGGCCTGTACCGATTGGTGTTGCAGTTTCTCAGCGCTTTTTAGGGTTTTTCTGTGGCTGTGTCAGTCACGAAGTGACGGTTCTATTATGACGTTTCATAATGACCAACTTTTAACAATAGTCGTGTCTCCTTATGTGGAGTCTTTATTCTTCAATATCCATCACTTTATTCTTGCTTTCATTTTTCTGCGTCTTTCGTCTGTATTTATTTGAACAGTCATGTCTTCCCCATATCATCGTAAAGTTGTAATTGTTGATGAGTTTGTTCCTTCTAATGCTCCCACTAGAAGTAGGAGGGGTGGTAGACTTCGTAGTCTTGGTTCGATATCCAACCATGTTCCCTCTTCTCAGAGTAATGCTATTAAGCCATCTTCTTCTAAGACTAGGGGTCCTTTAGCCCCTAGATCTTCTTCTAGAAATAGAGACTTAGCTGATCCTCTGCGTGAACCCACCATTGCAAAGATTGTTCCTCAAAAATTTTCTTTTGTAACTGATCGTGAAACCATAAGAAACCAAATTTCTTCCATGGCTTCCCTCAATCCTACTGACCTTTACCCGAGTTTGATCACTACTGGCCTTCTTTCCCTAGTTCCAAGAGAGTGTTACTGGAAACAATATTTCCTAGTTTTAGTTCCTGGTACCAACAAGAGAATTACTTCCTATCATACTGGTTTTTCTTGTGTCTACTCTTACCCCTTCACTTTAGGGTTCAAACCTCCTATTGATCCAGTAATCCTTGGATTCTGCTGTTATTTCAACGTGTTTCTTGGCCATATTGGCCCCATAGTATGGAGGGCTATTGCATATCTTCGTTATTTTGCAAAGCTGGGTTCCGTGCCTTTTACTTTTCGGCACTTGCTTTACCTATACTCGCCCAAGTTGTTTCGTGAAGGTGTCTTTACTCTCGTGGCTAGGAGTAAGAGAGTTTTGGTTAGTCCTGACGACGATCGGGATCATGGGTGGTATACTCGTTTTGTCGCTACTCCTACTAGTGGATTAGTAGGCGAAGAAAACATGTCTTTCCCAGAAAAATTGAACTTTGCACGTAAGCTTTCTCTTCTTTTATTTAAATATATCAAAATATTTCATTATAATCATATACCCAACTTTTCAGCATCCATGGAGGTTAAAATTCCCAACTTTTGTGGTTGGGTAGAAAACATGTTGACATCTGCACCTATGGAGAAAAGGTCCTAAAATACCTTTCTCAAAAATTTGGTTCAAAAGTGAAGAAGCGCGGTAATCTTTACCTTCATTGTCCCTTATTTTATCTTCCTTATTTATTCAAAAAAAAAAATTCATCCTTCCCCATTTTTATTAGAGTTTCCTATACGTGGCATTAGTCACACATCTATTCCATCAACCAGACTTTCCGTGAGTCTTCCTCGAGAAAGAATTTTAAGTGCTTCTTCTTTAAAAAGAAAAACAAGCGGAGCATGTGGCTCTGATGGCGAAGAGGAGACAGAGAAGGGTTCTTTAGTACAAAGACCACGAGTCAGGAGAAGTGTGATTTATAATGAGTCGAATCCTCCTCGTGACCCTCCAATAAGTTCAATCCCTTTTAGACTCACAGATAAGCCAGAGAGTGTTTCGTTGGTGATTTCTGATGAAGATGTTGTTGATCCTCCCCTAGGTTCTGTTGATACATTATTTGCTCATGGCTTCGAGGGTGATGAATTTTTTGGGCTTGTTTATGAAGAATTGCCCCTTGCATCCCTTCCTGTTTCAGTTTCCATTAACCATCCCATGTCCTTACCTGATGGTGCTCCTTCTGTTGGCTGCGTTCACTTCATCCACTATTCTCGTGTCTGCCTCCCATGTAGAGACTGAACCCTCTAGCAGTAGGAAAGAAATGAGAAAAGTTGTTGAGGTTCATGAAGGTGAAAACTTACTAAGAAAATTGAGTCAAACTGACATGTGGTTGAAGCTCTGTTAGATCCCGTGGAGAAGAGGAAATTAGAAAGCCGCAACTCTCTGACTTTAATGAATGATATCGTTCATTCTTCTTTAAAGGTACAAGTTTAGTTATATTTCCTTTCTTTTCTTTTTCCTATTTATAACTCATTCTCCTTTTCTTTTTTTTTTCTTTTTTTCTTTTTTTGCAGATAAACTTGATTGGAACAGAGCTTATGAAAAGAGTTTCTCAGATGGAGCAGGAAATTATAGATTTTTGCACTGAGCCTGACAATTGAACAATTCGAAGGTCTTCAACTGGAAAAAAAGGTTCTGGCGGAAGAGAAGAATGCTTTGGAACAACAAATAAGGGTGATTGTTGCTGAATTAGCAGTTGAAAAAGCTTCTTTTGACCAAGTTAGAAAGGACAAGGATATTCTTAAGTCCATTTATGCTGAACAATTTTCTAAGGAAACTGAAGAGATAAGGAGTTTGAAGGACCTTCTTAACCAGAAAGAAGTTTATGCGGAAGAATTGGTTCAAACACTTACTCAAACTCAGGAAAATCTCCGTGCCTCTACTGATAAGATTCAGTTCTTGGAATGTTCTCTTGCACCTTTGAAGACAGCTTATGACACCTCTGGAGCAGAAAAAGAAGAGCTGAGAGTTGAGATTAGCCAGTGGGAGATGGACTATGAGATTATCGAGGATAAACTATCACTGGATGTGAGCTGGGATTTCTTAAACACTCGCCTTGAAACTCTGATTGAAGCCAACCAGAAGGGTTTTGACCTTAATGCTGAGATTACTAAGGCTAAAGAAGCAATAGATAAAACTCAGCAACGTCAAAGCTTTTCTTCACCTGAAGACGAAAGTCCCGAGGGTGATGGAAATGGACTTGTTCCTGGTAAAGCTGATGTTCAAGCCTCTTCTTATCAAGTTAACCTCATTCTTCTGTTGATGATGCTCCCGTAGATGATGCTCCTTAGTTTTATCTTACTTTTATGTTTATTCAACTTTTGTGAAGTTTGTTGTTTTTGGAAAGGTTGTTTTTATGGTTGCCCCTATCTTCTTTTGGGGTTTAATGACAAACTAATACCTCTATTTTTCCCAAAGTAATATATATGTGTTTCGATTACTTTTATCGTTTATTTTGCTCTTTTATATTTGAGCTTTTTTCTAGCATTTTTAAAAATGCTTTAATAATCAGTGACTTCGATTAACACGGGTTTTTATAAAAGAGGGCCCTTTTATGTAAACGACACTGATGAAGATGACGTCTCATCTTTATATTGATGTAAATATATGAAAGAAGAAATAGACAAAAAGGAAAAAATTATAGGAAGTTTCATGCTTGAACTTTCAAATAAATTTCGTACATCATTTCTAGATTATTCGTACAATACTTTCACAACTGTTTTCTTTGTAGCAGATTTTCAGATACAAAATTGGGTTTATTATCCCGTGACTAAGTTTTGGCCTTAATCTAAAAACTCGTAGGACCTTTGAACGTATCTTGTATCCTTCTCACGCGTTCACACTGTCTCAAGGTTGCTTCAAGGTTTTTGATTCAAGCTTCATTTTTGGCTCTTTTGCTTCTTTGTCTATATGTATAGTCCCCCCAGTGTTAGAACTTTGAAGTATGAAATCTCGAACACTGGATTGCTCCTTCTTTTTGATACATTCCCTGAAAAGGAAAATACACACATGACTCGAAGATATACGTTTAGATGATGACTGCATAACCCTTTTTACCCATCAGAAAGGTTTCAACCTAAACCGGGAATAATTCAGTATTCCACATGTCTTTTGGGTCTAATATTATCATTTGATACAGGCTAGTTTTTTGCCTATCATCTAATATTGTTAGTAAAATTAAAAAGAACAAAATAAGATTATCTCTGGGTGATACCTGACCATAGGTACTTCCTTTGTCTAGAAGTAATACTTCTTCAAATAAACAACGTTCCAGTTTGATGGTAGTATGCTACCATCCATGGTGTCCAACTCATATGCTCATTTTACAGTGATGTCTCGAACCTTATAAGGGCCTTCCTAACTTGGACTTAACTTTCCTGCATTAGCTGCTTTCGTTGATCGAAACACCTTTTTGAGGACGAATCCCCAATCATGAAGTACTTCAGATTTTCTTTCCTATTGTAATATCGCTCAATCATCTGTTTTTGAGCTACCATCCTTATTAGGCTGCTTCTCTCCTTTCCTCTAGTAAATCCAAATTCATTTACATTTCTTCCTTATTTGATTCCTCAATAGCGTGTGTGTATCCCGTACTTGGTTCAACTATTTCTACCGGAATTAAGGCTTCAGTGCCATAGATAAGTGAAAATGGAGTCTCGCCCGTACTTGTTTTTGCTGTCGTTCGATAAGCCCATAATACTCCTGGTAACACTTCTGGCCACTTGCCTTTTGATTCCTCTAGTTTCTTCTTCAAGTTATTAATTATAATATTATTCGTTGACTCAGCTTGCCCGTTGGCTATAGGATGGTGAGATGCGGATGTAGTTCGTTTAATCTGGCAACTCTGATAGAACTCTGTGATTTTTGTGCCAATGAATTGTGGGACACTATCACATATAATTTCCTTTAGAACTGCAAACTAGTGTGAGCACATAATTTTTTCCCCACATGAATTACCCCAAAAGAATTCCCAAAATTAGATCTTTTCTTTAATTATGTGTTATGCTGAATTACTGTATGATTTTCCTGATTACTTGCATATTTTTGTGCATATTGAATTTTATTAATGCATTGAAAAATACAAGAAAAATATATAACATATGCATTTAGGATTTCATTTTTACATTTTTAGATTAGTTAAGTAAATTGTTGTTTTACAAAAAAAAATGAAAAAAAAATCACAAAAAAATAACGTATTTTTCGCATTTTTAGTGTTTAATTTCGAATTATGTGATTTTATTTTTAATTTGATTTTTAATCAATTGTGGTATTGATATTAATCATTTGAATTTGTAGGATAATTTTACTACTCATTTGAATTTGTAGAATAATTTTATTAGGAATTAATTTTAAGCTTTAAATTAAGAGAAAAATGAAAATAAAAAATATATAAAGAAGAGGGAAATGGAAAAAAACAAGAAAAGAAGCAAATTTTGGGCCAATTCTTCAAGCCCAAAGGAATTTCCGCCACAATCCAGCACAAATCCGGCCAAATCCGGTCTGTCACCATATTAGACCAAACGACACCGTTTTGAAGACCTTTAATCTGGGTCGTCGAATTGGTTTGATCTAACTGCCCAGAATCTCGACCATTAACCCAACCCCGACCCGTCCACCCCAATACCCGGTCCGCCCAGCACCCATGTAACCAAAACGACCCTGTTTTCCATTAATGATTTAATCAGAGCCGTTGGATTCAAATTAACCAACGACCCTAACTAAACCATTGATTTAATATACCCAAACCATTAGACCCCCTACCCCCAAATCATAACCCTCTTCTTTCCAAACCTTATCACAATTACCCTCAAATCTCTCTCAATCGTCTCGAATCTTGAATCAAGGGTTGAACCTTAAAATCCCCAAAAAGCCCCAAATCGATATTTCAGTGATGATTAAGGTCTAGTTTGGCTTTATTCGTGTGTTCTTGATAAGAACACACGATTAAGGTCAAACTCAGCCTAAATTTGAAGACATGAAGACGTTTCAGTTTATTTGCTTTTTCGAGCCTTTCTTTTAGTTACTTTTTCTTTTCTTATTGTTATCTTTTCTTCATTTTTTCTTTCGTTTTACTATCTTTTGCCTCTTTCTCTTCTTCGTGATTTCTTTTTTATTTTCCAGTTTCTTCAGAGCCATTTTTGATATGCATGTTTGATTATGTTTTTTTTAGTAAACATGATTCTGTTTGTTGTATTAGATTTTGTTCGAGTTTATTTGTTTCTACTTTTCTTTAAGCCCAGAACCTTACGAGTCTTTACGACTCTATAGGTCATTTAGGCCAATAATTTTATTTGATGATTTGACCTTGGGTTCTGGAATTAGAATCCTAAGAAAGGGGATTCTACTCGGGATATACAGACCCATAACCATTTAATTTAGGTCAATTTGGCTCATGTCTGTTTGTTTTAAGAAATAAATGGGGATTTTTAAGAGGTAGTTGGAGAATTGTTCAACAAAAAAGTGTTTACCAAACTTTAGGAAACTTCTATAATGGTAGGGTTTAGGAAATGCACTACTGAATTAATTAAAAAATACTAAGCTAGTGTAGATAATTTAAAAATAGAAAAGTTGAATTGATAATGGGAATGACACTAATTGAATGCCTATTTAAGGACAAGAAAATATAGAGCTTGAGGGGGGGCTAAGAAGAAGAAAAAAAGAAACAGAGGAGAACATGAGAGAACTTTAGTGATATAAAATCCAGAAAAAGAAACGGATAGGAGTTTCACTGTTTCATTGAATCTTCTTTTCCTTTCTTGGTCAATTTTTGATGTTTTCAAGTCTTGACATATTTTCTGACTTATTCTGAGAGTTCATATAGAGTGATATTGAGTTTTGGAAGAGTTTTCTGGTTCAAGTTGTTAAGAATCACTATTATATTGAATTTTCAAGCTAGGTTTTAGTATTTCAATCGATAAATCTGGGATGTTCTGTTGTTGTTTATTGCTTTCACCTCTTTTCCTTTTGCAATTTTCAGGTATATGTTCGTAGATTCACATCACCTGAAGTTTGATATTGAAATGAAATGAAATATGGAGTTCCAAATGTTGGTTTCTGCCTGTTCAAATCAAGTAGTTTAATTTCAGTTTTTTTAGAGTTAATTAATGTGATGTATGCTCAACATGGGGGCTATTAGTCAACTTGAATTTGTTGAAGTTAGTATAACCCTACAGTAATTTTACTTGCTTCTAAAATTCTTGTGGTTATAACTGGTTTTGAACTGTTGAGATAGGGAACTTGGTAAAATGTTGACCATTAGGTAAGTTTTGTGTTTAAGCCATGTTAGCTAAGTGTATGGTAGTATGAAACTGTCAAGGAACTGCAGCAGTATACTTCTTCAAATATCTGAGTTTTAGTTTTAATTCTGGTTGAAATAATTGCTCTTGTTTGTATGTAATTTTGTATGAAAACAGCTATTGTGATAACCATAAGTTAGAGGTAAAATTTATATAGTCCATTATGTTTAAAGTATTGGGGTACTTCACTAATTGCAGATTTGGCTGTCATGAGAGGTTCAGTTGTGTATTCATGGTAGATGTAGTATGAATTTGCCTATCAAATCAATATATAGACTAGTCTTCTTTCTTAACAATAAATTGCCAATTTTAGTTTAGGAGTGTAATTAGCCCATTTCTTATAACAAAGTGATATCAACATTATTACAAGGTCAGAATGATAATAATTTGGTAGTTGTAAATAGTTTTCACAAGTTTAGAGAATAATTGACTTGATTTGTTCGTTTAAAACCCAATCGTCACAAGCGAATTAACAAAATAGTTAGGACTTAATATGTAGAAATTATGTGGAAGGCAGTTTTGATTCGTGCAATGAGCTCGTTTGGATTGAAGTGATGACTGCTTAATTGTGTAAAAATCTTGGTGCATCATATGTGATTAAAATTGTGATGTAGATAAATAGGCAAATGCCAGATGTGTGCATAGTATGAACTGATTTTATGAGTATAAATTTCGACACTTTAAAAGAGGATATACAAAGTTGAGTTTGCACCGGGTGATGGTTATTTCGTAAAACCAATGTTATTCATATTAACTAAAGTTCCTCCCAACTTTATACGTAAACCATTTTGCAACTTTTAAACACATACAATTGGTCTCAAGCATAGGAAAAGAATAAACAACTTATGAATATGGTAAGCAAGCTTTAGGCACATACTTAAATCACGGGTACAGTTTCCGTGGTGTGGTTGTGATATTTAATTTCAAATTAGTTTTGAATATGCATATCCATAGTTCACTTAGTTGGAGGCTTTTTCCTTGAATAAAATTGAGGTGTGCCGTGCCAAATGAAATCTCAAAATGTATGGCCTTCATTTAATTAATTTTAATCCTTAGAAATCGAGGCGTACCATTTTAGTCGAATTTTCCATGGCCCTCGCAAACTTGAAAATGCGTAGTTGCTTTAGGTGTGCTATTTTAAAAAATTACCTTCCTAAACTCGGGTGTGCATTTCATGTGGCCCAAATCTAAATCTTAACAACACTAAATAAAATGTCTCAGATTGCGGGTGCATTTCATGTGACATGGTCCAAAGATGTGTTTTAGATGACGTTGAAATCTTCCTTAAAATAATTAAAAGCGGTTTTAAAGTTAAAATGTACATAGTTTTAAAAGTATTTTAAAATCAGATAAATAGGCCAAATATAACAGTTGAGTGACCATGCTAGAACCACGGAACTCGAGAATGCCTAACACCTTCTCTCGGATTAACAAAATTCCTTACCCGGATTTCTGGTTCGCGGACTGTAATACAGAGTGAAATTTTACCTCGATTTGGGATTTGAATCGGTGACCTGGGACACCATAAGTTATCCCAAGTGGCGACTCTGATTCTTTGATCCCATTTTGATTGTCACTTTAAGTTGGAAAAAACTCCCATATACTTTTCCTGGGGTAGATAAAAAGGAGGTGTCACAGCTCTGGCGACTCTGCTGGGGACAAGAACCCAGAATCTCTGGTTCATGATTCAAAATTCGAGCTTAGATGAATTGTTATATTTGGTTTTATCTATTATCTGATTTTATTACATGTTTGAGCCTAATGTGCTAAATGTTTCTTTTACCGCTTTGACATTTTCTGAACTGTATATAAGCTGCTACGAAACTCTTCTCTTCTCATCTTCGGGGATGTGCGCTCTGGCGTGACTCCCTATTCTGTTATTGTAATACCTTGAAATAAGAAAGAGGCTCAGACTGGCCTTTTGATTCCCGGTACGTAGCCCCCTCTTCTGCTCGAGTTGCCCGCTCGGGTGCACAAGTCTAGAACAGTATACCTAGGTTTTATACTTAGAATAACTTAGCCTCATGCTGGATCCCTAGTAGGAACGTTTGTTTGCATCATATGTATTTGACTTTAGAGACTCAACACAGGGGTTGGGTTTGTCTAGGATAGGTATACTCGAAATAAAAAGACCATCCTGATACATCCTACTCGCTACTTGCGCATTCATTTGCTTCGGATTTGCATGTTGATTGGCTTACCAAATAATAGGAGAAAAGTTGAGAGTCAATATGAGGGATGAGAGAGGTAATTTCCTGTTTTTGAGAAAAACCGATGTCCCAAAATATACCGACACTCTGGCGAAATTTTGAAAAAAAAAGAGAAGAAAAATTTGTTTCAAAAAATAGTTGGTTTTTGTTTTGTCAAAACTGCCTGAACTACGCCATTTTGATTTTCACCGGATGTGGGATACGTAGGCAACCCCCATCGGGTCCAGCTTCCCTTTTGCAAAAATAGCCCCAAAAGAACAAAATTTTATTTTATTTTAAATAAGCAGGGTGATGCCATTTTTGTCTAAAATAGCCGAATGTCCCCAAAAGGACGCCGGAAGGCTGTTTTAGCAAGAACAGCCACCTTTGGTCTCTTTTTTCAAATTTTTGGCCAGTTTGCAAGCACAACCTTAAAATCTTCTCCCCAGAAGTGCTGAAAGGCCGTATTTGCAAAGTCGGTTTTATTTTTAAAATGAAAATTTGAAAAAAAAAATGTCAGCTTTGAGTTTGACTCAAAATGAATAATGATTTTTGCTTAATCAACCTAATAAATGTGCAGAATAAGCACGAGTAAAAATTTACTAAAAACATTCATGAACAAGATCCCTTTGGAGTTGCATATGTGGTGGGATGATCTGAGTAAATCAGGGCCAGACAAGGTCAATCATTATTTGGGAGATCTCACCGGGTTGTTGAAGATTAGGCCTAGAGGAGATATCATAAAGGCGTTGGTTACATTCTGGGACCCGACCCACAACATGTTTCATTTCTCAGATTTCGAACTCACCCCAACTTTGGAAAAAATAGCCGGATATATTGGGAGCGGTGAGCTTCCTCTGAGACACAAGTATCTGGTTGCTCCAAGAGTCATCATTTTGCACAGATTCTTAGACTCCTTAAAGATAAGCAAGGGGGTCCACAACCCAGATTTGGCAGCCAGTTTTTCTACTCTGCAGTTCTTATACCAGAGATACAGCCACATAGGAGGGTTTAACAATCCAGAAAACAAAATTTGTAGCAAGGGGAATCACCTCAAATGGGAAGAACATATGTATTTTGCTTTTATGGAGGTCTTCTTGGGAGTTCTGGTGTTTCCTATGAAAGATGGAAATATCGACATACAAATAGCTGGGGTTGTCAGCACTTTGCTTACTCAGGCCAAAAGAACCCTCGCACCCATGATAGTAGCTGAAATCTCCCGCGCTCTCATAGCCTGTAAAGCCGGAGGAGACTTTTTTGAGGGGTGCAACTTGTTGCTCCAGATGTGGATGATTGAACATCTATGCCATCGTCCTCAATTCCTGAGTTATGGGTCGACAAATAAAACCTGCATAGAGGAATTTTATACGAGGGTTCTTGGGATTAGCTTGCCAGTAGGGGTTATAGAATGGGTATCACATCTCCATTCCATTAGTGCAAGTCAAATAGAGTGGACATTTGGGTGGCTTCCTGTAGATGAGATCATATACATGCCAGCTACCGGGCCTCATTTCCTTTTGATGGGTCTTAGGAGTATCCAGCCTTATGCCCCATATCGGGTTTTGAGACAATTAGGGAGATATCAAATGGTTCCCAGGGATGAAGACATTAGTTGCCATGTGGTGGAAATTGGTCTTGATGGTCAGTTTCATGAAGCAGCAGTCCGCTAAATTTGGAGTGAATGTCAGTACTTGACGGCGAACACTCGAGTGCGTGATCTGTCTAGAGGTGAAGTTGCACCAGGATATCTTGCCTGGTATAAAAGGGAAGTTGAGTTTGGAAGGCCGACCAAAAGACCCCATCTTCAAGAATTTGTCGGAGCATCACAAGAGTAATAGGATTGGCTGGCCAAAGAAAATGAGTACAGAGCTACCATAGGCAGGCTAGAAAAGCAAGTCATGGACCTTCAGTTTGAGAATGGTTTGCAAACCGCCACGGATGAAGGCGAGAAGAAAAAGCTAACTCAGGAAAATGAAGCCCTCAAATCCCAAATTCAGAAAATGAGAACGGCTACTAGAAACCCGAAAAGAAGCCGAGCGGATGAAAGGCTTATAAGCAGTCTAAAAAAGAAAGACCTTGAGTGTCAAGATGACAGGGAAAAATCTGAGGCCAACCTAGCCAAAGTCCGGGCACAATGGGCAAAGGAGGTGGAAGAGCGGGTAAAGTTTGTGCAACAAATGAAAAGAAAGTATGAAGGGACAATCACCAGCCTGAAGAGAAAAATGACTACCATCTAGAATGAGGCAGCCAAGTAGGCCAAGGACTTTAAAGCTGATAGGGAACACTGCTATAATTTGATGGCTCAGATAAAGGAAGAAATGCAACAGTTGCAAAATCAACATCTTCACGACACTCAGGTGTTAGAAGCCCGGAATCAACAGGTCGGGCGTCTGCTTCAGGAAAAGGGTAGAATCCGAAAGCGGGTCAGAGTCATCGCCGACTACATTGTTGTAAAATGCCAAGCATGTGAGAATATGACTTGCACCACTTTCTTCGTGGCAGTGATGACGTTTGTACAACAAATAATGAGTGACTTGGATAGGCTTCAAAGGGATCTTGCATATAGGCATGTGGCGAGACCGAATGATGTCCCATGGGCCCCAGGAGCATTTGAGGCATTAATGTATTCGTGATTTTTACTTGAGTCTGTATTTTATTTCTATTGGAGCCTGTCAGTTTGTTTTCGAGCCTGTATTTACTTTTGTTGAAGTATGTTAGTTTGTTTTTTTGTCTTTTCATCAGAGTCTGTTAGTTTCTTGTTGAGTCTTTATAATCAAAGTATTTGTTTTTTTTTGAAAATCCCAAAAATGTTTTACTACTTATTTTTACACTTATACCCCAGAACTACGCTCGGTCTGATTCATGCGGGGTCATGATACGTAGGCAATCTCCATAAGATTCGACCATAACCAAAAGAAAAGAGAAGAAAATAAGAAACCAAGAGAATGAAACAAAATAAGAAAGGGAAATGAGAGAATAACAAAAACAAAGAGAAGTCAAACAAAGAAAGGCAATAATGAAAAAAAGAGAAAAAGGGAAGTTGCACATGGAAATAAAGAAAAGCCGGGATGACACAAGCAATCGAGCAAATACATGATAGAAATGATTAATTACTTAGGTGCATTGCATTCCACAAATATGCGGTTACCAATCTGTTAAGCTCTAATCACTAACGAGTTTGCTGTTGATGCTCCAGAACTAAGGCAGGTGGTTAGTTTGTTGAGCATTCTGGCAACCCATCCATACAACACTGGGTCCAAAGATGAATTGATCATGTCTAACCAAGAACTTGATGCGAGTAGAATCGATCATTCAAGAGAGGTGGAATAATTAGATGTTAATTTGATGAAAGAAGAGATGTATAAGTTGAAGCAGCAGATGGCCGAAATGTACCAGGCCTGGGCAAAAGAGAAACCACCACCAGCTTACTCCGCCAACCCTGTTTTCATACCGCCTTTGACTCAAACCTAGGAACATCCTACTGTTGATTCATCTGTAGGATTTCCTATTTACCATCACTAACAAGGCACCACCTCCCAAACCCCGCAAGCTCCACCACCCAAACCAGTTCCATATCCTCCTCCCCCAATCACTCCTGTCTTCGTAGCATCCCCATCTGCTACACTACACCAATCTTCCAATGAGCCTGTGTTTCAAGCCTAGGATAACCAATACTACCCTCCAGAGCCCACTTTCAAAGCTTCAGAAGTTTATACTCCTCGTTTTGATCTCCCTGCGGAAACTAAAAAACCATCCAAAAATTCCGAACAGGAGGAGATGTTCAGAAAAGTTAAAAGCTTAGAATAATCATTCAGAGACATGCAGGGGTTAGGAGGTCAAGTAAGTGTGGATTACAAAGACCTATGTCTGTTTCCAAATGTGCAATTACCGGCAGGGTTTAAGATGCCCAAGTTTAATTTGTACGATGGGCACGGTGATCTAGTAGCACACTTGAGAGGTTTTTGTAGCAAGATGAGGGGAGATGGAGGAAAAGATGAATTGTTGATGGCATATTTCAGTCAAAGTCTGAGTGGATCGGCGCTGGAGTGGTACACCCAGCAGGATCACGGAAGGTGGTATACATGGGATGATTTGGCGCAAGCATTCGCTTGTCACTTCAAATACAATCTTGAGATCATTCCAGATCGACTGTCCTTGACAAAACTGGAGAAAAAGAACAGTGAAAGTTTCAGAGAGTATGGTTTCCGATTGAGAGAGCAGGCAGCAAGAGTAGACCCTCAAATGAAAGAAAGTGAGATGGTGGATTATTTCCTACAGGCCTTAGAACCTACTTACTATGGCCATCTATTCTACGCTACAAGAAAATCCTTCAATGAAGTAGTGAAGTTAGAAGGTATGGTAGAAGAGGGGCTCAATTCGAATAAAATCATGAGCTATTAGGCTATTAAGGCGACCACTCAGGCTATTCAGGGAGGCACAAGAGGAATTGGGAAAAAGAAGAGAGAGGACGTAGCAATGGTTGATTCAGGAACTTGGTTCGGACCCATAGGCTCATCTCACCACTATAATCAGCCTCGACCCCACCACCAAAGTTACCCTCAAAGCCTATATAATCCACCCCAACACTATTACCCCTACCAGAACCTCATTTTCCTATCAACCATGCCCAAATATACAACCAACCTCCCACCCACGTGCAATGGCGTGCACCCATTCCCCAAAACACTTATCCACCCCCATGAGCCTACCGAAACCCTCCTGGACCAAGTTTCCGGCCTAATCAAGCATTTAAGGATGAAAGGTTGCAGAAAAAGAAAACCTTTACTCCATTAGGAGAGTCATATACCGGTTTATTCCACAGGCTAAGACAACTGGACATGCTGAGCCCGATACAGTCCAAATTGCCAAATCCTCCCCCGAAAAATCTTGATTATTCCGTAAGCTGTGAGTATTGTTCTGGTACTCTAGGTCATGACACGGAGAAGTGCTGGCACTTAAAAAGTTCTATCTAGGAGCTTATTGATACCAATCAGATTGAAGTTCAAGCTCCCGAGGCGCCCAATATAAATTGGAATCCGATGCCAGCCCATCAGGAGGCAAATATGATTAAAATAGTGCATGAGGGAGGGGAGCCCAAGAAGCCATCACAGACCGTCATGATGATTCGGTCCAGTGTGGTCAAGACAGTTGAATAATCAACAAGTGATAAATCAGTGCTCGAGTCAAGCGAAAGGAGTAGTGAACCATCCGTAATAGTTAAGAAAGGGTCTTCAAGTGATGTGGCAGAAAAACAAGAAAGGTTGAAAGTGGTTGTGCCAAGAGTGGCAAACAAACCTATCGTAAACGTAGAGGGCGCCCGCATAGATCATGTCATTATCAAGCTGGTAACCCAGTTACTGATAGTCAACAGCAGGGCTCTTCCGTGGAATTATGAATGGGTGACAGTGACTTACAAAGGAAAAGAAGTTAAAGAAGAAGTCTATGAAACCCAGGGTTTGACTCGTTCGGGGAGATGCTTTGCCCCCATAGAGTTAAGAAAAGCTAAGAACTCCAAAGATAACCCAGTGCTATTGAAGAAAGCCGTAACTGAAGAAGAGGCAGAGGAATTTTTGAGAAAGATGAAGATGCAAGACTATTCTATCGTGGAACAATTGAAAAAGATGCCTGCTCATATTTCATAGTTGTCATTGTTAATCTACTCAGATGAGCACCGTCGAGCCTTAATGAAAATCCTAAATGATGCTCACGTTCCCGATAAGATCTCAGTGAACCATCTGGAAAGGATAGCCAACAAAATCTTTGAAGTGAACAGAGTCACTTTTTCCGATGATGAATTGCCTATAGAGGGTACTGAGCGTAACAGAGCCCTTTACCTTACAGTGAAATGTGATGACTCTGTGGTTACCTGGGTATTAGTCGACAATGGTTCCAGTGAGAACATATGCCCTCTCTCCACTCTGAGCAAGTTGAAAGTAGAAGATGAGAGGATTCATAAGAACAATATCTGCGTCCAAGGATTTGATGGCAGAAGCAAAGATTCAGTTGGGGATATAATACTAGAGCTGACGATAGGGCCAGTTGAGTTCACAATGGAATTCCAGGTGCTGGATATAGCTGTTTCCTATAATCCACTATTAGGTCGACCGTGGATTCACGCCGCTAAAGCAGTCCCATCAACACTACACCAGGTGGTCAAATTTGAATGGGATAGACTGGAAATAGTTGTGCATGGCGAAGATAGTTTATGCGCTCACAGCGATGCCATTGTACCGTTCATTGAAGTGGAAGATGACAACGGACCGTGGGTCTACCAGGTTTTTTACACGATGTTGGTAGAGAAAGTTCCAGAGGGGAAATACATTCCAAATCCGAAGATAACCGCCGCATCAGTCATGGTGGCTATGAGATGTTGAAGAATGGTTTTGTACTTGGTAAAGGTTTGGGCTCATCTTTGCAAGGCATCATACAGTCGGTGTCTCTTCCTAAAAACTTGGGAACATTTGGTCTGAGATTCAAGCCCACTGTCACAGAGATAAGAAGAGCCAGAAAGTTAAAACAGAGGGCATGGGTCCTTCCAAAGCCAGTCCCACGTCTCTCCAGATCATTTGTCAAGTCCGATACCAGAAAACGACCGATAACAACAATTCCCAGTACTGTGATTGATCTTGATAATGAGTTAATTGAAAGATCTGAGAAGTTGTTCGACGGTATAAACATGGTGGAAATTGGAGAAGGTTCTAGCAACGCGGAAGTGCAATTTGTCGGGCCAAAAACAAAGCTTAACAATTGGAAGGCTACTCCTCTCCCCACTCGGAAGGAGTTTTGGTAGTTTGTTTTGATTTTCCTTCAGTTTATCTGGGCTATTCCGGGGTTTGTAATCCATATTTTTATATTTCAGTCTGTTTGAGTGTGCAAACCCTGTTATCTTTTAACTTTCAATGAAATGCAATTGCCCTTCTTCATCACTCTTGATAGTTTTCTTTTTTGTTTTTCTTTTCTTTTTTGTACAGTTCTTTTTACGCTGGTTCTAATGACATGGCATGCATGAGGAATCCTCAGCCCAGCCTTAAAAATCAATCTGATTCTGAAATAATAATTCAAGAAGTAGAGTGTGATGACAAATCAGAATATGACGAGGATGAGACCTTTGAAGAGATTAGTAAGGAATTAAATCACTTTGAAGGAAAACCCAAATCCAAACTTAATGATACCGAAGCCATCAATTTAGGGGACGCAGATAATATCAGAGAAATTAAAATAAGTGTCCACCTTGAACTAAAGATCAGGGAAGAGATAATCAAAGCACTGATTGAATACAAAAATATTTTTGCATGGTCATATGATGATATGTCGGGTCTAAGCACTGATTTGGTGGTCCACAAATTGCCCACTGACCCGACATTCCCTCCCGTAAAGCAAAAATTGAGAAAGTTCAAAACTGACATAATTGTGAAGATTAAGGAAGAAATCATCAAGCAGTTGTATGCCAAAGTCATTCGGGTCACACGATATTCCGTTTGTTAGCTAATGTTGTGCCAGTACCAAAGAAGGACGGCAAGATTAGAGTATGTGTTGATTAACGCAATCTCAACAAATCAAGTCCAAAGGATGATTTCCACTACCCAACATCCATATTTTGATCGATAATTGCGGCAAGCATGAAATTGGATCTTTTGTGGATTGCTATGCAGGGTATCATCAGATCTTAATGGATGAGGAAGATGCGGAAAAGACAACATTCATCACACCATGGGGAACTTACTATTATCGGGTAATGCCATTTGGTTTGAAAAATGCTGGGGCAACTTACATGAGGGAAATGACTACTGTGTTCCATGATATGATACATAAGGAAATTGAGGCTTACATGGATGATGTGATCATAATGTCAAAGCGGCAGGCCGACCACGTCGGAGATTTGAGGAAATTTTTCTAGAGACTTCGCAGGTACAACCTTAAGCTTAATCCCGCCAAGTGCGCATTTGGCGTTCCATCAGGAAAGCTATTGAGATTCATAGTCAGTCGTCGAGGCATTGAGTTGGACCCATCAAAGATCAAAGCTATCCAAGAATTGCTACCTCCGAGGAACAAAACTAAGGTGATGAGTCTGTTAGGGAGGTTGAACTACATCAGCAGGTTTATTGCTCAGCTCACGACAACTTGTGAGCCAATTATCAAGTTGTTGAAAAAGGATGCTGCAGTCAAATGGACTGATGAGTGTGAAGAAGCATTTGACAAGATAAAAGGGTATTGTCAAACCCACCTATGCTGGTTCCACTGGAACTAGGGAGACCCTTGATTCTTTACTTAACAGTGCTGGAAAATTAATTTGGTTATGTATTGGGTCAACATGACATTACTAGCAGAAAGGAACAAGCCATCTACTATATCAGCAAGAAGTTCACATCTTATGAGGCTAAGTACACTCACCTTGAGAGGACATGTTGCGCCCTAACTTGGGTTGCACAGAAATTGAAACATTATTTGTCATCCTACACTACTTACCTCATTTCTCGCTTGGATCCGTTGAAGTATATCTTTCAAAAGCCTATTCCCACAAGAAGACTTGTGAAGTGGCAGATTTTGCTCACAGAGTTTGACATCATCTATGTGACTCGGACCACAATGAAAGCCCAAGCATTGGCTAATTATTTGGCCGAGAACCCGGTCAATAAAGAGTACGAGCCATTAAGAACTTATTTTCCCAATGAAGAGGTGATGCATATCTACGAACTGGAGCAGATTGAAAAACCAGGTTGGAAATTTTTCTTTGATGGGGCTGCCAACATGAAAGGAGTTGGAATAGGGGTTGTGCTTATTTCTGAAACACGGAATCACTATCCTATTACGGCTCAGCTTCGCTTCTATTGTACCAACAATATGGCTGAGTACGAGGCATGTATTTTGGGTTTAAGGCTATCTGCAGACATGGATGTCCAGGAAGTCTTGGTCTTGGGAGACTCGGATCTTCTGGTGCACCAGATTCAAGGAGAATGGGAAACACGAGATTTAAAGCTCATACCGTACTGACAATGTTTGCATGATCTTTTTCAATGGTTTCGATCAGTAGAGTTCAGGCATATTCCAAGGGTCCATAATGAGGTGGCCAATGCTTTGGCTATCTTGGCATTAATGTTGCACCATCCGGACAAAGCTTATCTCGATCCTCTACATATTCAAGTCTGGGATCAACATGCTCACTGTAAAATGGTGGAAGAAGAACTTGAGGTGAACCATGGTTGATATAAGGGAGTACATCAGAATGGGGGTATATCCGGTGCAAGCCACGGGGGATCAAAAGAGAACAATACGACGATTTGCAAGTGGATTTTTCTTCAGTGGAGGAGTTTTGTATAAAAGAACTCCAGATCTTGGATTGTTGAGATGCATAGATGCTAAACAAGCCACGACTGTCATGACCGAAGTACATTCTGGAGTCTACGGACCGCATATGAGTGTATATGTGCTGATGAAGAAAATTCTCCGAGCAGGTTATTATGGGCTCACCATGGAGCGAGATTGTATCAGTTTTGTGCACAAATGTCATCAATGCCAGGTACATGGAGATTTAATTCATTCTCCACCCTCAGAATTACACACAATGTCAGCACCATGGCCTTTCATTGCTTGGGGCATGAATGTCATTGGACCAATTGAACCAGCAGCATCCAACGGGAACAGGTTCATTCTGGTGGCCATTGATTATTTCACCAAGTGGGTTGAGGCTAAAACTATCAAGTCTGTGACCAAGAAAGCAGTGGTCGATTTCGTTCACTCAAATATCATCTGTCGATTTGGGATACCAAAGGTGATCGTCATAGATAATGGTGCTAATCTTAACAGTAACTTGATAAAAGAGGTATGTCAACAATTTAAGATTACGCATCGCAATTCCACCCCATATCGCCCCAAGGCGAATGGAGCAGTCGAGACAGCCAACAAGAACATAAAAAAGATACTTCGAAAAATGGTAGAAGGTTCCAGGCAATGGCATGAAAAGTTACCATTCGCATTATTGGGTTATCACACTACTGTTCGCACTTCAGTGGGTGCAACTCCTTACTTGTTGGTATATGGCACTGAAGTAGTGATACCTGCGGAAGTTGAAATCCCGTCCCTTCAGATTGTTGTTGAGGTCGAGATTGAGGATGATGAGTGGGTCAAAACCCGTTTGGAGCAGTTAAGTTTGATTGATGAGAAGAGACTGGCAGCAGTGTGTCATGGGTAGTTATATCAAAAGAGAATGGCAAGAGCTTACAACAAAAAGGTGCATCCCCGAAAGTTTGAAGTGGGTCAGCAAGTATTAAAGTGCATCCTTCCATACCAGGCTGAAGCGAAGGGCAAGTTTGCCCCAAATTGACAAGGGTCGTTCATTGTAACAAGAGTGCTGTCTAATGGTGCTTTGTATCTAACAGATATTGAAGGCAAATGTGTAGACATGGCTATCAATTCTGATACAGTCAAGAGATATTATGTATGATTCTTTGGTTCAATTGTTGATTGTTTGTACTTGGCATTGTTTCGAAGATTGGAATGATGAAGGCAATTTGTTTTGCTATCCAAACACTCTACCCTTTGTTTCCCCTTTTGAGCCTTATATATTTTATTTCATACCCCTCTTTTGGAATCGATAACGAAAAAGAGAGAAAAGAAAGAAAAGAAAAAAAAGAAAAGAAGCGAAAAGAGAAAGTACAAGAAAACAAAGAAATTCAGGTGTGAACTACATTTGACCTGATATCTGTTAAGGATACGTAGGCAGCCTCACGGCTCGGTCATATCATATCAAAATAAAAATAAAAAATCCCCAAGCAAGAAACTAGGGTAGAAGTTGTGATTGTGGTAAGAGATCAGATTCCAAAAGTTGTAATTTTGACCCATTTAAGTTGCTTTGAGCCTTTTTGATACCACTTTCTTTCCAAACATATCCAAAGAGCCCACATTACCGTCCAAAGAAAGACCTCCCGATCAGTCTTCGAGGGATTCCAAGTCAAGCAAGTAAATAGGATTCATATCAGGGGCAACACTCATGTTTAAGCAAGAGAAATCAAAAAATGAGAGAGTCTTATTAGTGAAAACCCTCGTGGGCATCATGAGGCGACGAAAGCTGAGAGAAAGTAAAAATGAGAGAGTATTATTGGTGAAAACCTTCACGGTCACCATGAGGCGACAAGGAATTGAGTAATGAACAAATGTGAGAGGTTTATCGGTGAAAACCCTTCAGGGCACTGCAAGCCGAACAAGGTCTGTAAGCTAGCGGAAAGTAAACATCGGGTTGCGGAGATCTTGGAGCACAAAGTAAAATAATTGGAAAAGTGATTGGTTAAATAGACTGAGTTTATTAATCCAAAATGCATACCATGATTATTGGTGCCAGTTACTCCATTCAGATAAGTTTCTTTTCCTCTCTCCAACAGTCATCCAAATTTGGATTTTCTTCTTTATTCTTAATTCTCAAAATCATCGCATTTCATTGCTGTTAATTTTACTCCTCTAAAGCTATTCCAAGGTTATCCTTGTTTCAATAAATAAGAAGGAATTTCAAAGTTTACTACCAGTTTCAAAATTGCACAAAGCAAAATGCGGCTAGGACATGCCAGAGATAGTGTGATGAAAAGTGAGACACAGAGTGTAAGCAAAAGTTAAATCAGTGAAATGGTTCAGCAATGTCGCAGGAGATGTAGAGGTTAGAAATGAAAAACAACGGTTGGGGTGTAGAGCACTCAGATCATCCAAGGTCCTGGGGTTTAAGAATCAATCAAAAGGTCAAACAATTCTCGACTGGCTCAAGGCAACCAGTCAAAGAAAAGCATGGCAAAGGAAGAACTACCTTCAGCAAGAATGTCACAACTAACCACTACGTTTTAAACTGATACAATTTTCTTTGATTTGAAACAGGGGCAAAGATGGCATTTGTTTCAGAGAAACCCTTCGTAAGGAAAACAAGTACCAAGCAGGTTTGATCGCAAAGTTCTCAGGACCCTCCTGGAATATGGGACTTAGTTTAAAATTCAAAATAATCATGAGTATAAGAATCTAGCATAAATGTACCCCAAAAGAATATAAGCGGAACTTCGAAGTTTGCATGCTTGAGGTAGGATTCACTAGAAATTTTCAGGACCCTCCTGAATAATGGGACCTAGCTTTAAGAATTCCATTAGATAACAAGATTTAGCATAAATTCTACTGTAAGGGAGTATAATTTAGCCATAAAAATGTCACTCTTATGATAAAACTTGATTTTGATATTCAGGACCCTCCGGGATAATGGGATGAGTTTTAAGTCTGTCTTAGATAACAAGATTTACTAGAAGTTTTCAGGACCCTCCTGGATAATGGGATCTAGCTTACAAATTCTTATAGATATTTGGTAGCATGATTCAATTAACACTCACGGATATGCCCGGCTACCAAACTAGGGCAGAAAATTTTCTTTTGTTTTGTCTATTTTGTGGAAGTCAGGTGCCCATCTGAAGAACAGGGAAGGACAACACTAGTTTCAAAGAATAGAAAGCAGTTCATACCCAAGCAATCAGGCACCCACCTGGAGAAACAAGGGAAGACAATTCAAAGAAAATTAGTTTCAAGAAAAAGACAGTTCAAGTCAAGCAATCAGGCGCCCACCTGGAGAGCAAGAGATTACAATTCGAGTTTCAGCAGTCAGGCGTCCACCTGGAGAGCAAGGGAATACAATTCAAGTTTCAACAATCAGGCGCCCACCTAAAGAGCAAGGGAATACAATTCAAGTGTTGGTAATCAGGAGACCGCCTGGAGAACGAATGGAAAAAGCAATTCAAGTGTTGATAATCAGGAGCCCGCCTGGAGAACGAAGGGAAGAAGCAGCTTAAGTGTTGGTAATCAGGAGCCCGCCTGGAGAACGAAGGGAAGCAGTTTAAATGTTGGTAATCAGGAGCCCGTTGGAGAACGAAGGGAAGAAGCAATTCAAGTTCGGCACTCAGGAGCCCGCCTGGAGAATAGAGGGAAGGCAATAATGGTCAAAGGAAGACAGTTCAAGTTTCAAGGGGAAAACAATTCGAGTTTCATAGGAAAGGAACACAATTCAAGTATTGGTAATCAGGAACCCACCTGAAGAACCAAGGAAAGGCAATAGCAGTCAAAAGAAGATGGTTAAGGGTTCAACAATCAGATACCCTCCTAAAAAAACAAAGGGAAAGCACTTCAGAATACCATTCAATACATGCAATAAAGGAATGTCGCTTGAAGAATACAAGTCAAACAAGCAACAGGAATCACAAGATCAAGTTTAAGAATAAGTCTTTGTAATACATAGATCATAGCTTAGTCTAGCTTCTTTTATTTTGTCATGGTATGATGAGGAGGTTAGTGAGCAGTAGCAGCAGCAGTAACAGTGAAACCACAGCTTCATGGTAGTCCCAGCTACCAAAACTTCCCGAATTACACTGACCCGATTCCTTTATAGCCAATGATATGTAGGAAACCTTTGAAGCAGAGGTTCGGTCAAATCTTTCAGAAATGCTTCCCCCGAAGTATTCAAACGGGCAAAAAATCGCTCGTATCCGCTCACGTTATCTTTGCACGAAAACTCTTCATGTTTTCGAACAAAGAGGGGCAGCTGTGAGCACGTGATTTTTGCCCCACATGAATTACTTCAGAAGAATTCCCAAAATTAGATCTTTTCTTTAATTATGTGTTATGCTAGGAATTACTATATGATTTTCTTGATTGCTTGCATATTTTTGTGCATATTGAATTTTAATAATGCATTGAAAAATACAAGAAAAATATATAACATTTTCATTTAGGATTTCATTTTTACATTTTTAGATTAATTAAGTAAAATTTTTTTTTTACAAAAAAAATGAAAAACAATCACAAAAAATAACGTATTTTTTTGCATTTTTAGCGTTTAATATCGAATTATGTGATTTTCTTTTTAATTTGGTTTTTAATCAAATGTGGTGTTGATATTAATCATTTGAATTTGTAGAATAATTTTATTAGGAATTAATTTTAAGCTTTAAATTAAGAGAAAAATGAAAATAAAAAATATATAAAGAAGAGGGAAATGGAAAAAAACAAGAAAAGAAGCAAATTTTGGGCCAATTCTTCAAGCCCAAAGGAATTTCCGCCACAATCCAGCACAAATCCGGCCAAATCCGGTCTGTCACCATATTAGACCAAACGACACCGTTTTGAAGACCTTTAATCTGGGTCGTCGAATTGGTTTGATCTAACTGCCCAGAATCTCGCCCATTAACCCGACCTCGACTCGTCCACCCCAATACCCGATCTGCCCAGCACCCATGTAACCAAAACACCCTATTTTCCATTAATGATTTAATCAGAGCCGTTGTATTCCAATCATCCAACGACCCTAATTAAACCATTGATTTAATATACTCAAACCATCAGGCCCCTACCCCCAAATCAGAACCCCCCTTCCCCTCATTCGTCTCTCTCCTCTCTTTAGAGACACCCCTGTCTCACCGCCATACTTCGTCTCCTTCCGCCCACCGGAAATCGCCTTATGGTGGTTCCGGTGGTCCAATCACTTCCAAATTTACATTACAGGTTCCTCTCACCCTCTTCTTTCCAAACCTCATCCAATTACCCTCAAATCTCTCTCAATCGTCTCGAATCTTGAATCAAGGGTTGAACCTTAAAATCCCCAAAAAGCCCCAAATCGATATTTCAGTGATGATTAAGGTCTAGTTTGGCTTTATTCGTGTGTTCTTGATAAGAACACACGATTAAGGTCAAACTCAGCCTAAATTTGAAGACATGAAGACGTTTCAGTTTATTTGCTTTTTCGAGCCTTTCTTTTAGTTACTTTTTCTTTTCTTATTGTTATCTTTTCTTCATTTTTTCTTTCGTTTTACTATTTTTTGCCTCTTTCTCTTCTTCGTGATTTCTTTTTTATTTTCCAGTTTCTTCAGAGCCATTTTTGATATGCATGTATGATTAAGTTTTTTTTAGTAAGCATGATTCTATTTGTTGTATTAGATTTTGTTCGAGTTTATTTGTTTCTACTTTTCTTTAAGCCCAGAACCTTACGAGTCTTTATGACTGTAGGTCATTTAGGACGATAATTTTGTTTGATGATTTGAACTTGGGTTCTGGAATTATAAGCCCAAGAAAGGGGATTCTACTCGGGATGTACAGACCCATGACCATTTAATTTATGTCAATTTGGCTCATGTCTGTTTGTTTTAAGAAATAAATGGGGATTTTTAAGGGGAAGTTACAGAATTGTTCAACAAAAAAGTGTTTACCAAACTTTAGGAAGCTTCTATAATGGTAGGGTATAGGAAATACACTACTAAATTAATTAAAAAGAACTAAGCTAGTGTAGATAATTTAAAAATAGAAAAGTTGAATTGATAATGGGAATGACACTAATTGAATGCCTATTTAAGGACTGGAAAATACAGAGCTTGAGGGGGGCTAAGAAGAATAAAAAAGAAACATATGAGAACAAGAGAGAACTTTAGTGATATAAAATCCAGAAAAAGAAACGGATAGGAGTTTCACTGTTCCATTGAATCTTCTTTTCCTTTCTTGGTCAATTTCTGAAGTTTTCAAGTCTTGACATATTTTCTGACTTATTCTGAGAGTTCATATAGAGTGATATTGCGTTTTGGAAGAGTTTTCTGGTTCATGTTGTTAAGAATCACTATTCCATTGAATTTTCAAGCTGGTTTTAGTGTTTCAATCGATAAATCTGGGCTGTTCTGTTGTTACTTATTGCTTTCACCTCTTTTCCTTTTGCAATTTCCAGGTATATGTTCCTAGATTCACATCACCTGAAGTCTGCTATTGAAATGAAATGAAATATGGAGTTCCAAATGTTGGTTTCTGCCTGTTCAAATCAAGTAGTTTAATTTCAGTTTTTTTAGAGTTAATTAATGTGATGTATGCTCAACATGGGAGCTATTAGTCGACTTGCATTTGTTGGATTTAGTATAACCCTACAATAATTTTACTTGCTTCTGAAATTCTTGTGGTTATAGCTGGTTTTGAACTGGTGAGATAGGGAACTTGGTAAAATGTTGACCATTAGCTAAGTTTTGTGTTGAAGCCATGTTAGCTAAGTGTATGGTAGTATGAAACTGTCAAGAAACTGTAGCAATATACTTCTTCAAATATCTGAATTTTAGTTTTAATTCTGGTTGAAATAGTTGCTCTTGTTTGTATGTAATTTTGTATGAGAACAACCATTGTGATAACCATAAGTTAGAGGTAAAATTGATATAGTCCATTATGTTTAAAGTATTGGGGTACTTCATTAATTGCAGATTTGGCTGTCATGAGAGGTTCAGTTGTGTATTCATGGTAGATGTAGTATGAATTTGCCTATCAAGTCAATTTATAGACTAGTCTTCTTTCTTAACAATAAAATGCCAATTTTAGTTTAGGAGTGTAATTAGCCCATTTCTTATAACAAAGTGATATCAACATTATTACAAGGTCAGAATGATAATAATTTGGTAGTTGTAAATAGTTTTCACAAGTTTGGACAATAATTGGCTTGATTTGTTCGTTTAAAACCCAATCGTCACAAGCGAATTAACAAAATAGTTAGGACTTAATGTGTGGAAATTATGTGGAAGGCAGTTTTGATTCGTGCAATGAACTCGTCTGGATTGAAGTGGTGACTGCTTAATTGTGTAAAAATCTCGGTGCATTATATGTGATTAAAATTGTGATGTAGATAAATAGGCAAATGCCATATGTGTACATAGTATGAACTGATTTTATGAGTATTAATTTCGGCACTTTAAAAGAGGATATACAAAGTTGAGTTTGCACTGGGTGATGGTTATTTCGTAAAACCAATGTCATTCATATTAACCAAAGTTCCTCCCAATTTTACATGTAAACCATTTTGCAACTTTTAAACACATACAATTGGTCTCAATCATAGGAAAAGATCAAACAACTTATGAATATGGTAAGCAAGCTTTAGGCACATAATTAAATTACGGGTACGGTTTCCGTGGTGTGGTTGTGATATTTAATTTCAAATTAGTTTTGAATATGTATATCCATAGTTCACTTAGTTGGAGGCCAAATAAAATCTCAAAATGCATGGTCTTCATTTAATTAATTTTAATCCTTAGAAATCGAGGCGTGCCATTTTAGTCGAATTTTCCATGGCCCTCGCAAACTTGAAAATGCGTAGTTGCTTTAGGCACGCTATTTTAAATAATTACCTTCCTAAACTCGGGTGTGCATCTCATGTGGCCCAAATCTAAATCTTAACAACGTTAAATAAAATGTCTCGGATTGCGGGGGCATTTCATGTGGCGTGGTCCAAAGACATATTTTAGATGACGTTGAAATCTTCCTTAAAATAATTCAAAGCGGTTTTAAAGTTAGAATGTACATAGTTTTAAAAGTGTTTTAAAATCAGATAAATAGGCCAAATATAACAGTTGAGTGACCATGCTAGAACCACGGAACTCGGGAATGCCTAACACCTTTTCCCGGGTTAACAGAATTCCTTACCCAGATTTCTGGTTCGCGGACTGTTATAAAGAGTCAAATGTTTCCTCGATTTAGGATTTGAACCGGTGACTTGGGAAACCATAAATTATCCCAAGTGGCGACTCTGATTCTTAGATAAATCATCCCGTTTTGATTGTCACTTTAAGTTGGAAAAAGCTCCTTTATACCCTTTCTGGGGTAGGTAAAAAAGAGGTGTGACAACTAGCAGATAATGTTTCGCCATATAAAGTCCCTAACTTCTTTTTCTCGTACATATTTGAAAGCTCCTACTTATAGCCATTTTTAAAAATAATTTATTAAAACTAATAGAAACCGTACATTTCCTTTAGCTTGAGGTAACAGACCTATGATATCCAAACCCCATTTCATGAAAGGCCATAGCGGGATAACTGAATATAACAATTCCCTTGGGCGATGCATGTTATTGGCATATCGTTGACACTTATCGCACCTGGATACAAAGTTCTTTGCTTCTTCTTCCATTTTTGGCCAATAGTATCCTGCTCTAATTAAAGTCTTTACCAATGACCTTCCCCCAGCATGATTGTCGCAGTGCCCCTCATGTACTTTCCTCATAACATATTCCGTTTGTGAAGGTCCTAGACACAGTGCCAAAGGACCTTCAAACATCTTTCGGTATAAGTTTCCACAAATTAAGCAATACCAGGCGGCTTTTTGACGAAGCAACTATGACATTTTCTTGTCTTCGGGAAGATTCCATACTGCAAAAAGTTAACAAACGCGTTCCTCCAATCCCAAGTTAGATTATTAAAATTTACCTCGTTCTTGTCTTAGTCAAGTGCCGAATGAAACAAATGTATTACAATAACATTTTCTGCATTTGTCATCTCCGTAAAAGATGCGAGATTGGATAACACATTTGCTTCTACATTCTCCTCCCTGGGTATTTGCATAGCTTTCCACGATTGAAATTGTCAGACTAATTCCCGTACCTTTTCCAAGTATTGTTGCATTCGTGCGTCTCTTGCTATGTAAGTCCCCTGCATTTGGTTAACTACTAGTTGCGAGTCACTTTTGATTACAATCTATTCTATGCTAAGTTCTCGTGCTAATTCCAGACCTACAATCACAACTTCGTACTCTGCTTCATTGTTAGTGATGTGATAACATTTTAATGCTTGTCTTATGACTTCCCCTGAAGGCAGAATTAAAACAATACCTAGGACTGCTCCTTTCACATTCGAGGAACCGTTAGTAAATAAAATCTAAGTCCCCGGATTTGATTTGATAAATACATGTAATTCTTTTTTTGCTTCCGGAATTAAATTCATGTTGAAATCTGCTACGGAATCTGCTGCAGTTTTAGGCTGATATATGATATCATACTCACTGAGTTCTACTGCCCACCTAGCTAACCTACCAGATAGTTCTTGTTTATGCAAATATTCCTCAAGAGGAAAGCAGTTATTACAGAGATAGGATAACATTGAAAATAAGGTCTCAATTTTCTAGATGCCATAATTAATGCTAAAGCAAGCTTTTCTAGATGAGGATATCATGTCTCAACATCTAAAAAAGATTTACTAACATAATATATTGGAGATTTTTTACCTTTATCCTCTCATACCAGCACCACACTTACCGCCACATCTGACACAGAAAGGTAGATAAGCAGCCTTTATCCGTCTTTTGGTTTGGCTAGCAAAGGCGGATTTGACAAATACGATTTTAGGTCCTTGAGGGCTTGTTGGCACTCATCAGTCCATTTAAATTGATTATGCTTTTTCAATACTAAAAAGTATTTAAAACTCTTTTCCGATGATTTTGAAATAAATCTCCCTAGAGCAGCTATTCTTCCTGTTAATCTCTGCATTGCTCTTTTGCTTGTGAGTACATCCGGTATTTCCTCTATAGCTTTGGTTTGTGTAGGATTTACTTCAATTCCCCTGTTAGAAACAAGAAAACCTAAAAACTTACCTGAAGTGATGCTAAAAGCACATTTTATGGATTTAGCTTCATATTGTATTTGCGGAGAATCTGGAAAGTATCTAACAGATGTTGAAAATGATCTCCCACCTGTGTTGATTTGACTAGCATATCGTCAATTTAAACTTCCATAGTCTTTTCTAGATATTCTTGAAACATTTTAGTTACCAATATTTTGTACATGGCTCTAGCATTTTTTTGACCAAATGGCATGACTTTGTAACAATAAGTCCCCATGTCTGTGATAAATGAAGTTTTTTCTTCATCTATAGGATCCATCTTTATCTGATTATATCCTGAGTATGCATCTAAAAAACTTAACAGCTCATGTCTTGTGGTAGAACCAATTAGTTGATCTAAGTGCAGCAAAGGGAATGAATCTTTAGGACAAGATTTATTTAAATCTGTATAATCTACACAAGCTCGCCATTTCCCATTCTTTTTTGGATCTACCATAGTATTGGCTAGCCAGTTAGGATATTTTACCTCTCGTATTGACCCAACTTTTAAAAGCTTTTGTACCTCATCTTGGATTACTTGATTTTTGAAGGATATCTGCCTCCTCTTCTTCTGCTTGACAGGTGGATATGATGGGTCCTCAGTCAATTTGTGAGTCATCACCTCTGGCGGGATACCTTTCATATTTGAATGCGACCAAGCAAAGCAATTTGCGTTAGATTTTAAAAATTCAATTAACTTACCCTTCATTTCGGGGCTCAGGTTTGCTCCAATGTAAACTTTTCTATCTGGCCAGTGTTTAAATAGCTCCACCGCTTCGAGCTCTTCGGTAGTTGTCTTACTATTTTCATTTTCTTCTGGCTCTTGAATAATACCAGTTCTCGAATCAACATCACTTTGTCCCGGAATGCCTTTATTTGAGGTTTGTATTATGACATTTTCAACTAAATTCTATAAATGTTATTTCTCGCCTACAACATTGTTTACCGTGTCGGTAGCCACCACTGAATTGATACTTCTAGAAGCTTGTTGATCTCTACGGATTTGACGAATCCCCCACTGTGAAGGAAATTTGATAACTTGATGCAATGTGGACGGTACAACATCAATATAGTGAATCCATGGTCTTCCCAGGATTATTTTATAAGCCATATCTGCATCTATCACCTGAAACTTTGTGTCCTTCATAACCCCTTATGTAAATCCAAACAAAGACTGCGTCTTTGGTATCACCTTGGCATTAGCTTGCATTTCATCCGCCACTCTTAGTAAAATGATAATCACTAACTACCTAGTCTAACCAAACTCATTTTATGTTAGTATCGTGTACAAATAAAGATATTACCAGTGCGTCATTGTGAGAAATTATTAAACCGTCCGCATCCTCACCATCAAATATTATATTGTCTCCTTCCAAGGCTTGGTGTATTTTCTTCCCTTGAGTGACTGAGACTATTGGCATCTTCTTTGCTGTGGTATAAGTCACACCATTAACCTCGTCTCCCCCGATTATTACGTCAACTGTTCTTTTTGGAGATGAGGGTTTCAAGGGTTCTTGTCTGTTCTTTACATATGATTGTCTACCCTTTTCGTTGAACAGGTCAGTTTGATAACCTTGCTTCAACGAATGCTCGACCTCTCCTTGTAGTAACTTGCAACTGTTGTTCTATGGCCATGATCGTTGTGAAATTCACACCAATAATCTGGATTTCTTTTGCTCAGATCTGATCTCATTTCTTTAGGCCACCGCACCTTTTCTCCCATACCTCATAAAACAGCCACCAACTTGGAGGTACTGACATTAAAACTGTAATCTCCGACTCTCGCATGTGTGTCGAGAGTCGCGACCTCATGCATCCCGTTCCTTTCTGAATCTAGATGAAGAACCCACATCATTTTTCTTGATCTCGATTCAGATCGTAAGTTTTCCCGTTTGGACCGAGAATCTCGACCTGCAGGACCCATGTAAGGCTCGTACCTATTTTTTGGTTCTTTTTTCTAATTCTGACCGTCTTGACCCTACTCTTTCATTAACCTTTGGTTGTGCAACTGTGTTTTCTTCTTTCCGCAGATTCGTGTTATATTTGTTGTACACAACATTCCAAGTTGTTGCTGGAAATTCTCGCAAACTTTCCTTCAGTCTCCTCGTGACTTTTGAACTTTTATTGTTTAGAGTGCTTGCAAATGCCATGGCTGCCCAATTGTCAGGTACTCGTGGTAATATCCTCATTTCCCGTTGGAATCTATCCACAAACTCTCTGAGTAATTATGTGTTTCCTTGTTTTACCTAAAGATGTCTTCCATCCTTTTTTCAACTTTTTGAGCTCCCGAATGTGCTTTTATATATAATTGATTCTGCTAGCTCGGCAAAAGAATCAATAGAGCTTTCAGGTAAGAGAGAATACCACGTTAATGCTCCTTTCGTGAGTGTTTCACCAAATTTTTTAACCAAAACTGATTAGATTTCCTGCTTGGTTAAATCATTGCCTTTCACGCTAGTTGTAAACGTAGTTACGTGATCTCGAGGGTTAGTTGTTCCATTATATTTTGGAATATCAGGCATTTTTAACTTCTTAGGAACCAGTAAAGGTACTGCATTTGGCTTCCAGGGTTGTTGTGAATATTTATCAATATCTACTCCTTTAAACACGGGAGGTACACTAGGCATTTGTTATATGCGATCATTTTGCTCTTTCAACTGTTTCTGCAAAGTTAGTACCAAATTTTGTAAATCAGAATTATTTGGTGTACCTGACCTTCCATCACGAGATTCATTGGGAGTTCCTCCACTTTCTGAATTGGCGAGCCCCGAGCGTCAGTTTTCCAGGGTTGCGATATTATTTGGAGGAGGATTTTGTGGAGCAGTTGGCAATCCCCTAATAAAGGCTTGAAGAGCACAGTTCACATGTTCTGCAATCATTTGTTTTAAAGTGACTTGTTCGACAATCTGCTCATCCTTGATGATCATTAACGTGTGACGTTGATATTTCAGGTGACCCCTCACGGGACTATTGAGGGGATCCTTGTGGAGAAAGGAGGAGTCCGAAACCTAAATGGCAAATTTTTGGACTCAAAACACGTTTCTACAGTTTTTTTAAAAAAAGTTACTTTTCTACCTAAAACGCGGTATTATACTGCGTTTTACTTTAACAAAAGTTTAGCCGTTAAAGTAAAGCGCAGTATAGTACTGCGTTTTACATAAAGTGCAGTATTATACTGCATTTTAATTCTTTAATTTAAACCCCCCCCTTTCTTCCCCACAACAGAACTAGTTCATCTCCCCCACCATTTTAACAGCAGTCCCCCCCCCCAATTCTAAAAAAACAATTCAAGTGGACCCCACCCGTCACACAAAAAGTGAAGATTGTAGGTCCTGCATACAACCCAAGCCTTCAATTGTTGTGGTTTCCTCGTTTCGGGCTTAAAATTTCAATTTTTTGGCTTTTTTAAAAACATAAATCGAGGTATCCCGATTTAGTTTATATCGAAACTCGTATAATAATGCATATTAGTTGTCTTGAATGTGTTTCCAGGTTGTTTTGTGTTTTGTTTGCGATTAAATTTGTATGTTATTTTTATCCAGAATAAATTATTAGTGTTTAAAAAATTAATTAAAAGTTGAGAAATAATTTTTCTTGTTAATAAAAATGTTCATAAATTTCTTTTACTGTTTTATATGTAATTTCGTGAATGTTATGTTATTAAAATATGTTTGTTATTTTTATTTAGTTTAGATTATTTATTTGCCTAAAGAATAGTGCCATTTTAGCGTAGTAAAATATAGAGCCTTTTAGCGTAGTAAAATATAGAGCCTTTTAGTGTAGTAAACTATAGAGTCTTTTAGCGTAGAATCTCTGTAGTTTAAGTATCTACTAACTACAAACTCTATCCAATTGCACTTTACAAAAATTAATTATTTAATTTATAAAACAAACATACAGAATTAACAAATTAATTATTTAATTTATAAAACAAACACACAGAACTAACAAATTAATATATGTTGTCAAATTAAATATCGAGCGTGGAACTCATAGATATATACTCTGTCCAATTAAAAATTAATTATTTAATTTATAAAACTAACAAAATTTTAAAAATATTGAAATTGACACACGTAAGAATTCAGGATAGCTTGGTGCTACTGGGCCTCAAATATCCAGCCTAGAACCCATAGATATTTATTGTCTAATTAAATAATTAAATATTAACTATTATTTCTGAAATAAAATTGTAAAAATATTGAAATTGACACACATAAGAATTCAGGATAGCTTGGTGCAATTGGGCCTCAAATATCTAGCCTAGAACCTATAAATATATACTCCGTCCAATTAAATAATTAAATATTAATTATTATAACACAAACAAAATTCTAAAAATATTGAAATTGAGACACATAAGAATTCAGGATAGCTTGGTGCCACTGGACCTCAAATATCGAAACTGGAACCCATAGATATATACTCTATCCAATTAAATAATTAAATATTAATTATTATAACACAAATAAAATTCTAAAAATATTGAAATTGACACACATAAGAATTCAGGATAGCTTGGTGCTACTAGGCCTCAAATATCGAGCCTGGAACCCATAGATATATACTCTATCTAATTAATTAAATAAATATTAATTATTATAACACAAACAAAATTCTAAAAATATTAAAATTGACACACATAAATTCAGGATAGCTTGATGCTATTGGGCCTCAAATATCGAGCCTAGAACCCATAGATATACAATGTCCAATTAAATGATTAAATATTTAATTTATAAAACTAACACACAATTAATATTATTTAATTTACAGTAGATGACATGGACGTGTTGCATGTGCATCCTGGACATTTCTCGGATGAGATATTAGTGTTACAGTGTGATCATAGGTCTGCCTACGTATGGGAGGCAGAGCTAGTGGAGCAGACTCTCCGCGCTAGGAGAGTGGACGACGGGTGGGACTTTATCAGGGAGAGAGGTTTCCATTCCCGCGTAGTCCAGCGCCTGCATGATGATACGGGCTGTTTACCGTGAAAATGGTTACAACAATTAGATTTGTAAATGGGATTCTAAATATACGTGATCTATTTCCTAGCTAGTTGTTAGATCAGCTGATGCTAATAATATGAAGTTTTAAAGATGAACTATAAGCTAAAACGGGACAATAATCGAACCGAAGGGCTTGCTCCCCGGATGTATGTCTGGTCGGTGAGGGACCTCGGAGCCGATATCATTGTCGAGTTCGAGCTATGGGGGATAGTCGAGGATGGGATAACAGTTGAAGATATAATTAAACAAGGCTCTTTATGGCCAATACTAAGCTATATGACGAAGAAAAAGTAAGAAACCGATGAATCTCTAGGTTACTTCGGGTCAATATCATGTGACAAACAAAGAATAGACAAGAAGATAGCAAAGCTAAATGACTTAGAGCTAGTGAGGACAAGCGAATTAGAGAGGAGAAGGAGAGAGAGAAGATATTATTGCACTTTTGTAGAATAGTTGGAGTTCTATTGACCTTTACAGGGTGTTAGTGACTCCCCTTTTATAGAAAGGGGGAGTCCAATCTTAGTACAAGATACGTAGTGATAAAAGAAACGGGATGGGACAGACAACTAGCTTCATGACGTAAGCGTGGGCCAATGTTAGGTTGCCCAAATAGACTTATCGACTCTGGATGCATTCTTCGGGAGCTTTCCATGTTTGTCGGGGTTTCGGTCGATGTTATCCTCGGCTGGATATCGATAGATCTTGAGGGAAGTGGCTGGCTCTAGGTCCCGATCCTCCAAAGCGACCTACTAAAGCAATTTTGTGAACGAGAAATCGGTCCTCCGATTTCACCATGCACAGATAGTCTCTGCGTTTCTTAGAGGGAAGTGATAAGAAATGATTTTGACACTCCATTTTCTCGATCCCCATAATGACATCGTGCTAATGTGCAACCCCCCTTTTTTACAGGTGTCGAGGCGTTCTACTTTCCCGCTTCTCTAGGATTACCTGAAATGCCACGATTCTTCGATGTTTTGTTGATATCGGTTCAGCTTTTATGGATGCATTAATTGCACCTGCTATTATGCCTTCCGAGGGCGGTAATAGCGTCGTCGGTTACATTTCTCTCCCTATAAATAGGGCTTTTCATGGTTGACCTTTTATCCAAATTTCTTTTAGTATCTATCTTTATTTCCTTTCCCGCTATCTTGAATTTTTGTCATCTTGTCATGTTTGGAGCCTGTGGACTCAAGATATTGTGTCGTGTGTACCATGGCCCAACCCTCGGTTCTCTTTCTATAGGGCAAAGTTATGTCGTTGTTGTTGTTGTTGTCATTTGACCGGGGTGATGAGTTAGAGGATAGATTTCCTCCAGCCTTGGGGGTACTTTGGATTATGCACCGCTGCTCAAGAGGGGGCTCGGATTATACACCGCTGCTCACCCTCCTTCCTCGGCTCGGCATGTTACACCCCTTTTGGATTCTAGGGGGTGTGTCGGCAGTCTCTACTGGCTGTTACCTTCCGAGCTGAGGTAACGTCTCAGGAAGTGGCTTCAAAATGGCAGTACTGGCGGAGCTCGTACTAGCCAAATTTTTCATCCAGCCACTTCTCGCGTTCTTCCGGATTTTCCTTCGTCATTTTTCTCTTCTCCCCTGCCTTCCTATTGAAGAAGCCATTCTCGGAGGCTTAGGATGTCGTCCTGGAGGGGGTCGGCCTTTCGGAAGATATTGTCTTTGAGGTCATATGCCTGAGAGGATAACGATGAAGACGTAGCATGAATAGGCTAGATCCTTAGGCTCATGTTGTATGCGTATCATTTGTACTTCTTCACTTTTTCATAAGGATTCTCTGCGAGCTTTTGCAATCATACGTAATGTAACTATATGTAAGTAACCATTGAGGGTCGTTGTAAGCAAACACTTGTATAAATACAAAGATATTTTCTTGATTTCTTCCTTCGATACTTGCTGTATTTCTTTATATTTTTGGCGGCATCGAGTGCATGATCCTGTTTCGTCGCCTGTGATATTGGCTTTGAGTATTTTCTCCGACTTTTGATGAAATGGCTTTGCATGGGGTCTTTTGTGATTTCTCGAACCGGACCCGAATTAGGCTAATAACCTTGGGCCGTCGGGACCCTTTCCCTTTATGAAGGCGTGGATAACATCTTCGAGCCCCATAATGGCTTTTGAGAAGAGGCTTTCCTGAGGATTTGCGGTCTCGGGACGCTGGTGACTTCCTAGAAGTAATCTCTGAATGGAGTCCTGGCTATGTCTCGGGCCGCCCTATTCATTACCCGGAATATGTTTTGTGCGGGCGTTTGTTAGGGACGCCCATTTCTTCGTAAACTGGCCTTCTTTGGCGAAGGCTTCTTGGGGACGCCAATTTGGTAAAGATATTGTTGGCCTGCTGGGGCGTTGCTTTGCTATGGCGGAGGTCTTCGGGGTTGAGCATTACCTCGAAGGCGGAGGCGGTGCTGATGATCGGTGTCTTTGATTGGTGTTGACTCGTTCCGGCCCTTTTCGTATGCAATCGTAAGGTTGCTTCCATTTCTCGAGGGTCCTCGGGATTTGCTGATGTTGTGATGCTGGCAGGTCATGCCCTTAGCAGCTGCTTATTTGGGGGACGACAAAGACCGGGCACGACGGTAGAGGAGATGTGTGCTTCGTAATTATGAAGGAGCTTTTATCAGGGCGAGATGGGCCCGAGCTTCTGAAGGGAGTGCATCATTCGAGCCTGGCATTTCCGAAGTCTTTAGTTCCAGAGAGGCGGTTCCTTTGGCCAACAAGGGTTGGGCTATCAGGAGGATGTTTCGTCGTCGAGTAGGTTTGTTGGCTTCACTTCGTGGTAGGTTTGAGCACGATCCCTCCGTATCTCAGGTCTTTGAGCTGCTCCGTCAAGGGGCTATACCTCAGGGGGACCTTAAGTACCAAAATGCAGGCTTCGAGCTTTGATCAAAATGGCTATAATTGTGAAGCTGTAGCTTGATTTCTCAAAAGTCTGGATTGGGAATAACCGGTGCCTTGACTGGTATAGTAATAAGATTGGACCTAGGATGATGAAGGAGTGGCGACTTGTTGATGATAATTGAGCCGGGTCAGAGCGGGCCTTCAAGGAACATGTTCATCGTAGATATTCGGGATAGGCATTTGAAGAGACCCATGCCCGGGGTTCCGTACTTCTAGAAGGATTTGCTCGCGTGAAGGTAGTCGGATGCGATACCTGGTTTTATTGCCGATGCCACGAAGAACGGGGCTGGGGCTGGTAGACCATGCTTTTATTGCCGATACCTGGTTTTATTGCTGTTTATGGACCATGCTTATAGATGGAGAGCGCACCTTTTGCGCATATATATATATATATATATAATGAGAGAAATCTTGAAGTTTTACCTCCTTTGTATCTCTTCCAGTGTTGCCTTTAATCCGGCGGGTTAGCTTCCGCGTGTTGGCGGGATCTTCGTGGGTTCGGAATCGGTCAGGCAGGACTAGGGTCTTTCAAGTGCAATCCTTGCTGCGAGCAGGTGTTGGGGATTCTACGTGTTGCCCACCTGTTTTAGGCTCGATCTCTGAGTCAGGCCTTCATCTGAGCTTGCCTGCCCTTTGTTCTTTTGTGCCCCTGCGGGCGGATGGTGATTGTCTTCACTTTTCGCCCTCGGATACTTCGTTGTTTCATCTAAAGGACAAGGCTGATGAGCTGGAACAACTCTGAGGTGAGTTTGGCAAAGCCAAACGTGAATTTATCGAGCCGCAGGCGCATGTGAATGTCTATTCTGAGGCCAAAGAGGGGGCTCAGGCCGGGGTTTCCACTCTTGAGGCGCAAATTCAGGCTGCCCGTGCGAACGATTCTGCTCGGGCGAAGATGATTGTGAGACTCTCATCCAAACTTTCAAGGGCGAAAACCAAGGTGGTGAATGTCCGGGCCAAGGTTATGATGAATAACACTACGGCGGGAAAGAAAATGGCGGCTTATTCGAGGAGCGCTGCCGCTGCTAAGGATGAGTACGATGCCAGGGGATTTGATCTCTCGGGGGAGATCGAGCAAGCCAAAGGATAGGAGTACGATGCCAAGTTCCTACTGTCTGATGCCGAGGATGATAAGGAGGAGACCGCCGACTATAACTGCCCGCAAAAAACGGAATGATCATTCCATGCCTTCTTCGTTGTGTATATACATAGCTTTCATTATATGACGCAGGTTGAGGTTGCGCTTCTTCGTCAATATGTAGCAGTAAAAGGGGTAACCCCGCAACTTTGTATCTTCTGTATTTCTGCTCGTTTAGAGTTTCAAATTGGGTCGATTTGATCCCGGATTTGCCCTTAGGCTTGCATGTTTTAACCGTCTTTGGGTTTAGTCTCTGAGTTGGGACCCGACTCGAGCTTAATTTAGCTTTGTGTTTTGCGTTTGTCAGAGCTGGCGATGGTGGCATTTATGCCATGCCTTTAGGCATACTGTAGTTTAGCCGTTTTGGGTCTAGTCTCCAAGTCGCATTGCAATTCGAGCTTCAATTGACCCTTAAGTTTTTTCCTTCCTGCATGGGCGGATGGAGATGGCCTTTTGTGCTTCGGGTCGAAGCGACCTTACAGGTGGGTGGCCCGAAGGCTCACTTGGCTGGTGATAGTGGCATTTATGCCATGCCCATAGGCATATTGTAATTTTAGCCATTTCGGGTCCAGTCTCTGAGTCGCGTTGCGATTCGAGCTTTAATTGACCCTTAAGTTCTCTAACGTCTGCATGGGCGGATGGCAATGTCCTTTTGTGCTTCGGGTTGAAGCGACCTTACAGGTGGGTGTCTCGGAGGTTCACTCAGCTGGCGATAGTGGCATTTATTCTGTGATATTAGGCATATTGTAATTTTAGCCATTTCGGGTCCAGTCTCCGAATCGCGCTGCGATTTTAGCTTTATTTGACCCTTAAGCATTTTCAGACCGGTGATAGTGCCTTTTATGTTGTTTTGGTCATTGAGACCTTTCAATATGTAGCCCGGAGGCTTGCATAGTTAACTATTTTGGATCCGATCTCCGAATCGGGTTACGATTCGAGCTCACTTTAATCCTCAAGTTGTTAATTTTTTAGCTGGTGACGATAGCTCTTACGCTGTTTGGTCGTAGAGACCTTTTTAATATGTGGCCCGGAGGCTTGCTTAGCTATCAACTATGTCTCTTACAGTGTTTTTGCTCGTGGGCTTTATGTAGGCTTTGTTTTCCGCTCGTTAAGGTCTTTTGAAAGATTTTTGCCTAACCCGTCGATTTCAAGTCGTTATCGGCGATATTTGAGCACCTCGGAAGGTTCACTGCTCGTAGGCTGAGTAGGTCAAAGCCTTGTGATTTTGTAGCTGACATGGTCGAAGCTCATTTTTGCCTGTTGAGGGGAGCCTATTTAACCGATTCTTTTCGAAGTATATTCGAAGTAGTGTCCTGAAATTTTTGTTTAGCGATGGTCGGGCGTCCCCGAGTTGCGTTAGTTTGGTTGTATCATCCGTTTTGACCGTAGTCATATGCATTTGGCCGTAGCTAGTTTTGATTCCGAGTGACAATTCGCGCATCTACATCGAGGGTATGCCCTTTCGAGATTCTTACAAATGCGACGTATAGCTTGAACTTCGGAATTTTCATGCCTGTTGAGGTCTTACAGTTTGTCATGCCTATTGAGGTCTTACAATTTATCATGCTTGTTGAGATCTTACAGTTTTTGTTGTAATGTAGAGTAGATCTGGTCACGCCGAGTCTGCCCGCTTGGGGTTTTACAGTTTCGGGTTTTCTAGTGCATGGCGATTGGCGATGAACGACAGTCTCCGAGTCATCGAATTTGTTTAAGCGTGAAGACCTCTTTTCGTGAGCTTGAAGTTGCCTTGTAGAGGCTTTATAAGCCCGAAGTTCCGACCCTGGGATCGTGCGGGTGATGAATTACTGATGTTAAGTCTCCGAATATCACGAGATGCATCTCGCGAACGGGTCCTTATCGGGAATACACCGTCATAATATAATTTGTTGTGATGAGTTGACCTATATCGGGTCAAAGCCGATCGCTTGGAGGTTTGTCGTAGCTGAATGTTTTTTGTGATTTCAGAGCCTCGAGCCAGAGGCTGTTAGGGGCGTTTGAACTGCTGGCAAAGGGATTTGTTACCCTGTACGGAGAAGGATTTCCCTTCCCCTTTTCTTTTTTGACAAAAGGCATTTTTTGATTACTCGATACAATAGTACATGTTTTTGCCGACGGGGCCTGACTACATCGGCCATCTAGTCCGACACATCACTTTCCCACAGGAAACCTCATTTGGCATTTTTCAAAACTCCTTCGAGCGGGCAGTTTTCTGGGGGGAATGCCCCTCGCCTATTCAAAATTCGGTCGTTGGGATAGTCTTGAAAACTTTTGCGGAGTTCCTCCTTAAGTAGCTTGCAGATGTTGCCTCGTTAAAAACCTTGCCGGTAAAAACCCTTCTTCTGGGATAAAAACTCGGTCGAAGGAAAAGAGTGCAACAGGTGCGCCTTTGGGGCCTCGAGGTCTTGCAATAGCACTATCGTCCCAGCAACTCTGATCGGGTGCCTGCACGAAGGTTAATTCCGAGTAATAATAATAACAAAAAAGAGAATGGTTGTACCTTGAAACGAGGTATGCCGGTGATACCCTGGGATAGGTCTATTTTAACTGCCCCCGAGGGTGGAGATGCGGCATAGATCTTTACTCTGTTTTGTCTAGTTCGACCAGGGGCGAGACCTGGGTTGCTCGTTGTTTCATTTGGGGGTGGAGCCATGAGCGTTGGTACTGTGTCGTGTATAACGAACATTTCCCTTGTTGCGTATTGTTCCACGTAGACGATTTGACCCCGTCCTTTGTCGACAATTTTATTGCCTGATGGAGGGTGGATGGTACCGCTCTCATATAGTGTATCCAAAGTCGTCCAAATAAGGCGTTATACCTCATATCTCCCTCGATGACATGGAATTTGGTGTCCTGGGTTGTGCCGGCCATGGTAACCTGAACGACGATTTCTTCTTTCGTCATTTCGCTCGCCATGTTGAATCCATTGAGGACTCGGGTGGTGGCAACGATTTTTTCGAGCAGCCTGAGTTGTTCTATCACCCCCGACCTGATGATATTGGCCGAGCTACCTGGATCCTCGAGTACACATTTTATCTGAAAAGAATTTACAAGAAAGGAGATTACCAAGGCATCGTTGTGGGGTTTAGACAGGGCCTCGATGTCCTCTTCGCTGAACGTGAGGGTGTCTTCGAGGATATATCCCCGAGTCTATTTTTCTCTAGTAATGGATATTTTTGTCCTTCTCATTACGGGTTCCTGCGGGGTATCGGCGCCCCCCATGATCATGTGGATGACGTGTTGTGGCTCGTTTTCCTCATTTTATTGGTTGCTTCCCTCTCTCGGAATTGATTTTTGTCCCGATCTCTGAGGAATACTCGGAGGTGCCCTTTGTTGAGAAATCGAGCCACTTCCTCCCGTAGCTGATGGCAATCCTCGGTCCTGTGACCGTGTGTGTTGTGGAACTCGCATACTAAGTTGTAATTTCTCTGTGAAGGGTCTGACTGTATTGGTTTGGGCCACTTGGCATCTTTGATCTTGCTGATGGCGAACATGATGTCTGAAACTTTGACGCAGAAGTTGTATTCCGATAAGTGTGGCGCGTTTGTTGGCACTATGTTTCGATCAAACCCGGTTCTGTTGGCGAGCCCTCGAGGGTCCTGTCCTCGATCCATCCTTCGATCGTTGCGAAGTAGGTTGCGCCTTGGGGCGTTCCTTCTATCTTCAAGGTACGATTGGTACCTTTCTTTGTTTGGTTTCAACTCTTTTACCTGGAGTCTATTTGGGTATACTAAGCCCGAAGGGGCTCCCAGTTGGTCGTCCTCGGCCCTGATCTTCGACTAGTACTGGTTGTGGATGTCCGACCAGGTCACGGATGAATATTCAATCAGGTTCTGCTTCAGATGTTTCGAGGCCACCGAGCTTCGTTCGTTCAGGCCTTGGGTGAATGCCTATACCGCCCAGTCGTCGGAGACTGGTGGCAGCTCCATCCGTTCCATCTGGAAGCGAGACAAAAATTCCCACATCATATCATTCTCTCTCTCCTTAATTTTGAAAACATCAAACTTCCTTGTTGCTACCTTGATGGCTCCAACATATGCTTTTACGAAGGAGTCTGCCAGCATGGCAAATGAATTTATGGAGTTGGGAGCCAAGTTGTGATACCACATCATGGCCCCCTTCGAAAGCGTTTCTCCGAATTTTTTCAGCAATACAGACTCGATCTCATCATTTTTTATATCGTTACTATGTAGGTATAGGCAGTGTTCGTTGGGGTCGGTGGTACCATTGTACTTAGGGAGTTCCGACATTCTGAACTTTTTAGGGATGGGCTTTGGGGACGCTTCCTCTGGGAACGACCTCTATATGAACTTCTTCGAATCCAAACCTTTCAAGACTGGGGGTGCTCCCAGTATTTGATCCACCCTAGAGTTGTAGGTCTCGACCTTTTTATCGTTGGCTGCAATCATCTTCTCACCTGACTCGATCCTTTTGGTGAGGTCCTCGAGCATCTTCACTATGGCGGGGTCAGCTACTGACCCATTATTGCTTGATCTTTCAGGTACTTGCTTAGTGGGGGGAACTACCTCCGGTACTGCTATGCTGGGAGTTCCCGGATGGCTTTGCAACTGAGCAATAGCCAGCTGATATACCTACAATATTTCAAAATTAACATGAACACTAACTTCCTATTCTTCTCGGGACGGGGTTTTTTGAGCTTCTTGTCGGTCGTTGTGCCGTATGCTCCTATTGGTGTGAGAAGTTTTGTCGACTTGTTGCGCGTCCTGTGAGTTCGCGTCTTCTATAATCGGTCCGGGCGCATTATCTGGATTCTGTAGTGGTGTTGCGGCGACCAGGGCAGCCATGCCATTTTCCCTGTGGTTCTCGAGGTTATCGTTCTCGACTCCATTTACCGAGCCAGGCATTTTGACCTGAAATCAAAGGATCTTGGACAAGAAAAAGTGTGAAAGATAATGTGCGTTTGTGCAATGAAACTAGCAAGAAGATAATCACTATTATTTTTGGCCCCACGGTGGGCGCCAAACTGTTTACCATAAAAATAGTAACAATAATTAGATTTGTAAACGGGATTCTAAAAATACGTGATCTATTCCCTAGCTAGTTGTTAGATCAGTTGATGCTAATAATATGGAGTTTTAAAGATGAAGTATAAGCTAAAACGGGACAATAATCGAACCGGAGGGCCTGCTCCCCGGATGTATGTCTTGTCAGTGAGGGACCTCGGAGCCGATGTCAGTGTCGAGTTCGAGCTATCGAGGATAGTTGGGGATGGGATAACAGTTGAAGATATAATTAAACAAGGCTCTTTATGGCCAATACTAAGCTATATGACGAAGAACAAGTAGGAAAGTGATGAATCTCGAGGTTACTTTGGGTTAATATCACGTGACAAACAAAGAATAGACAAGAAGATAGCAAAGCTTAATGACTTCGAGCTAGTAAGGACAAGCGAATTAGAAAGGAAAAGGAGAGAGAGAAGATATTATTGCACTTTTGTAGAATAGTTGGAGCTCTGCCTTTACAGGGTGTTAGTGACTACCTTTTATAGAAATGGGGGAGTCCAATCTTAGTACAAGATATGTTGCGTGATGCACGAAATAGGATGGGACAACTGGCTAACTTCGCGATGTGTGCGTGGGCCGATATCGAGCTGCTTGAATAATCCTGATCAACCTCGGGTGCATTTCTTGAGAGATACCTGCATTCACTGAGGCTTTGGCCGACATTATCCTTGGCGGAGTGCCGCCCGATCTTGAAGGAAGTGATTGGCCTGAGATCCCGGGCTCCCGGGATCACCCTTCGAAGTATTTAGTCGAGAAGAAATCGGTCTCCTAGATTTAACCATGTACACGGGCTTCTATAGGATTTTTGAGATTGGGTGGCTGCAGCTCGACTGGTTTCTGTTCACGACGTTGATAGAGCGGTGGCAACTGGAGACGCACACTTTCCACCTACCCATTGGTGTGGCCATCATCACGCTTCAGGATGTTCAGGTCTTATATGGGCTGCCTGCTGATGGACTAGCCTTTGCACTACCTCAGTATATGAGATCTATGACGCGTGCCCAATATTTGGACTTGTTGCAGCAGTTCACTAGTTTCAGGCCATAGGGTGAGGCTGCAGCTTCAGGGGGCAGTCGTATTTCTATGACAGCTATTAGACAGCATTTGGAGGTATTGCACCTCGATATCACCGGCGAGACAAATGATCTACATATTTACCGGTACACGAGGTTGGCACGACTCCTTCTTTTTGGGGGTGTCTTGTTCCTGAACACTTCTGTAAATCTAGTGAGTATGCGATTTCAACATTATCTTCAGCAGCTAGATGAGTTACCCCAGTACAGCTGGGGTACTGCTGTTCTCGCTTGGCTGTACATGAGTATGTGCCAGGCTAGCATGGGCACCCAGAGCGATGTATGTGATTTTCTGCCGCTTCTACATGTGACAACATATTTGAATACTCTGTTCATTACTTCTAATTCTAAGTCAAAATTACTCTTAAATTTTATGTCGACCTTGTATGTTAGGGTTGGTCCTGGGAGTGGTTCCTGCCATTGCAACCACCTCTACCACCATTACCTCCGGATGTAGCACCTCTGTTTCTCCCTCTAGCTAGGAGGTGGGTTCTCCGGCGTGGAAACTACCGAGCCATTGATGATCATCATAATCTGGAGGCCGCACAGGTAAATATGTACCTAAACTTACTTGTTATAAATTCACTTGTGTTGCGCATACTCACTTTTATGTTATTATTTAATAGTTCATCTGGACGCCATACACCGACGACTTGATTGCTGGCATGCCCTATTATTGCTCGGTCGGCCGACTAATTTGGAGCACTTCTGTCCCGCTGATATGCCTCGATATTGTGGAGCATCATTCCACAGAGCGGGTACTTCGCCGGTTTGACTGTCCGCAGACTATACCAAGAGAGCCTACATGGGAGGCTACACATTATCAGTGGGATGATCGTTCGAGGGCGGACGACGCATTTATAGCATGGCTAGAGGCACAGGTCCATACTTGGGAGCAACGAAAGGACCTGATTCCGCCCCCACCTTCACAGATCTAGGCAGTGACTGTTGATATTTATACGTCCCAGTACCGTCGTCACACCCGACTGATGATCGGGAACCCTGTTCATCAAGCTGGCGGTCGATACAAACCATACGCCGGGAGGCACGAGGCACTAGTATGTTTTTTATGGAACCCATACTTATAATTGTGATATAGCGTTATATAATTAATATTTTAAATGTTATGCATGCTATTGGTTATCATATATTCTACCGGTTGGGACTGTAGATGCAGCAGCATGCCGACAATCCTGCAGTCACTGAGTATAACCGGTAGGTGGTAGAGCTGGCTCTCCAGACACTGCAGCGATCCATAGAGGATGGGAGGTTAGATCACACTGCTGAGTTTGTGGCGCTAGAGCAGCACCATCGTGGTAGGCCTGTCGCACGAGGAAAGGGTCTGGCACAAGCTAGGGCCGGCCCATGAGGCAGGGCTATCCCACGAGGCAGGGGTACCCCACGGGGTCGTGGTTGACGACGAGGAAGTGGTCCCTAACAAGGGGCGTTGAGGCACCTGTTGTGCCATCTATTGAGGCACCTGATGAGGATATTGGAGATGATCATCCAGGTTATATCCCTCAGCAAGACAAGCTTTCCAGCAGCATGTCGTTGTACAGCATTCAGCTAGAGCTGCCAGCATCATAGGTCACCCCATCAGATGCATTATTGATCACGGATACATTCGACGGAGATGTAGAGCAGTTCTTTTCAAGCCCATCTACCGCAGATGAGGATCGACCGACCCGAGACGTGGATGGTGGGCACAGTTTGAGTTTGGGCTCATCCCTGGCGGTTGCTGCGGATCTATCGCAGGCGCAGGTATGTTTGTATTACTATTAAATTTTAATTTATTTTTTCCTTATTGATTTGCCATAAATTAATTTTTAATTTTCTCATTAAGGCTTCATCCCAGACCATCACGGAGCCCACTTTATGCGACGATGAGGACAGCACGGATGCTTATTTTAGGAGCCCGATGAGACCATGGTAAGACAATGTTTTTGACTTAACATATACATTATTAATATACATTTTCATATACTAAGCTTACTAATTATTTTGTAGGTTGCTGACGGACCGACGACCCCTTCTACCGATCCTGCCATTTCTACTGACGATTATGCTGCAGCACATCCTCATATAAAGAGGCGACGTGATGAGGATGATCCTAATAGTGTACCCGGGCGACAGGGGATGCGCCTCAGGCCAGCGGCTGCATTGAAGCACATAGATTGTGGGACACATTGATTTTTTTTGTTTGTATTTTATATAAATAATACATTATGTAAATAATGTCAAGAATTTTATTTTAACAACAATTTTATTTTAACACAATTTGAACAACAATTTTATTTTAACACTACAACACAAACAAAAATATAGCAAACCTAACATAACATAAATTCAGTACAACTAATGAAAACACATGATACGAGAAATATAAAGATATACTACTACGCTCAATGCGTACATGTCATTGTTTAGTCACGACCGCCTAGTATTCTCTGCTCTAACCTCTTAAATTTGTCTTCCAGCTTAATTTTTTCTTCTTCCACCTCCTTGAGTTTATCCTTCAACTCCGCAACTTCTCGTTTGGATTGTCACTCACTTTCCCACTACTTCAAACACAAACTATGAAGAGAATACAACTTGTCTTTGTAGTATTCCTGCTGACAGGGTTCATCAATCCATACCTCAGAATTGCAAACAGGTTCGTCGGGAACCCTATAAAACTTGTTCATACACACCCAGTAGCGGCGTCCAGCTTCTTCCCAAAATAGTGCATCATGCATTTTTTTCGGCACTCGCACCTTGGGACATAAAGGGGTTGAGACATTTGTTAAAGCGTAAAGAAAAACCTTGCCTTTATGGAAATATTTTCCATTGATTATTGTTAAGCACAGAAAATAACTACAATGCGCTCGTTATTTATAGGCAAGATTTCATACAAAACGTAGTATTGTACCGCGCTATACATATTCAATTTTTCCGAAACGAAACAGCTTTTGCACAGTTGGTCAGCTTTTCAGACTGACAAGACAACACACAAAATGTAGTATTGTACTGCGCTATACATATTCAATTTTTGTTAAACGAAATAGCTTTTGCACAGTCGGTCAGCTTTTCAGACCGACAAGACAACACACAAAACGTAGTATTGTAGCACGCTTTATATATTCAATTTTTCTGAAACGAAATAGCTTTTGTGCAGTCGGTCAGCTTTTCATACCGACAAGACAACACACAAAACATAGTATTGTATCGCGCTATACATATTCAATTTATCTGAAACGAAACAACAATATCTTGATTTTTCCTTTATTATCTTTTATTTTCATTATTGTTGCTTTAGTTATGGTTGTTGTGCTTTTATCTCTTCGAATATTATATTATGAAATTTCAATCTTCAGATTGGTCTTCTTTACTAACACCAATAAGTTGAATGTTGGAACTACCATATAATCATCCCAATTCAAAAGGTCATGTTAAAAAAATAAGATGTAAAAATATTGTGGAACATAATTTTATTTGATAGATATTGCAACATACACAAGTACAAACACTTATTACAAAAAATATTACGAAAACAAAACACTAGGTGTATCCTTGATAATTGGGTACATTCGAATAACTTGCACCAGGAGATGGATTACCACCGCCACCCACACCAACTGAAGGATATTTACGATGGTCGTGTCCTATTTGCGAGCATATGCCACCTTTATGTACATAAATGGTATCACAAACATCCATTTGGTTCCGTATATACGTTCTCTTTTGCACTTGTAGCTTGCACAAATAGTCCTTGTTACACACCATTTTAAATGGTTCCGGTGGCCAATAATGCTCAACACCCAAGTGCTGCAACTGCCCACTATATGTGTCTACGTAAGCAGCAACACTGCACTGCCTATCAACATAGTTGGTTGCCCCTAAACTAACTTGTTGAAAGCACTTCAAGGCATGTGTGCACAACATGTGGTAGATGGTCCATTTCCCATATGAACACAACCTGCTGGCTTCATTCACTGTTTGTAGATTATTCCCCCAGTGTCCGCGGATAGCGGTGCAAACTTCAAAAATACCCCGGTCGTGATCGTACTGTAAAAGTGAATGCCAATGTGCTCGCCTCCTATACTTCTCAAATCTTCTCATCGGTATTGGTATAAATTGAACACCCCTGTCCATCAATTCTGATGTAGCTCTATGCTTTTCAACAAACATCTCCACAATCTGTTTGAATGTCATCTGGACCATGGCAGTGACAGGCAATCCACGTGTAGACTTCAATAAGCCGTTGAATGACTTCGACACATTTGTAGTCAAGGCTCCCCATCGTCTTCAACCATCAGCATGCAATGTCCACATGTGAAGCTCTTGTCCAATCAACCAAGTATAGGCTCGTAGATCTAACTGCAGGATCGCTTCCATGCGCCTCATGAATTTGCACTGCTGGTGCTCAGTTGCAGCCATCCACAATAAATCATGCAAGGCCTTGTCATGATATTTCTTCTAGAAATTGGCCTTCAGGTGCCTCACACAGTAACGGTGGTATGCATAGGGTTCCTACCATTAAGGAAAATGTCGTACAGAACTTAAAATACCACCATGTCGATCGGATATTAGGCAAATACCTGAACGTTGTTTGACAACATGCTACTTCAAGTGGTTCAAAAAAAGTGTCCACGTCTCTTCACTTTCATTGGTACAAATAGCAAAAGCTAGTGAAAATATTTGTCTGTTGGCATCGAATGCAACTGCGATCAAAAGCTTAATATCATACTTTCCATAGAAATGAGTACCGTCTATAGAAATTACCAGACGGCAATGCACAAAACCATCAATTGCTGGTTTAAATGACAAGAACACATAGTTAAAAATATATTCGGGTCTATCCGGACTCCGCTAACTCCTCCATTCAACAATAATCCCGGGGTTAAAGTGTTGCAGTGCGGCGATGTACCTGGGTAGAGATGAAAATGACTTATCCCAGTCACCATAAATAATTTCAAAGCACGTTTGCATTCGAGATATGCCTTTCTTTTGGTTACTGTACACCCATACTCCTGGTGGACGGCTGTAATACACTCTTTGATCTTGAACCTAATGGACACTTCCAAGTATGGAATCAAGACAAGAGAAATCAAGTCTACATCCAAGTTGAAATGATTCTCATTGAATGTGTCCATTTCACATCTGTGGGTGCTAATATATTTACCCACTTTCCACCCTGATTTCTTCTTGCTGGCACGCAACATCCAGTGACAACCTATAAAGTCTCTACGGCATAGAGCCTTGTATACCTCCGTAGTTGACTCCCTTACCATCATCTCACGGCACTCTCTTACGCTGTAGATTTTTATATCCCTAATTAGGCGAGCTTTATCGAGAAAATACATGCCATTTTCCAGCATCGCTGGTCTAGACTCATCCCACATTGCTGACCGAAATTCGTCAGCATTCCTTATGAGGGCATCCACATCTGGCATACATGGCAAATTATCAAGGTAGGGAATATTCTGCTCATGAAAAGGCATGTGGGACTCGTACACTCTTTGTCTAACGGGAGGTGGAGGAGTATGCTCCCACGTCAGCTCGGGTTCGACATTCACTTCCTCCTCATCATCACCCTCATCAGGGAAGGGTGTGTCATCTCCAGACTCATCGGCATTGTTGTCATAATCACTATCATCTTCCTGACTCTACGCATCTGCCAAATCACGAGTGAATACGTCGAGTACAGGCAACTGTGTGAGGTCAGGAACATCAAGTTGCTCATTTTCAATGCACAAAAAGAAAAAAATGATAAGCTACTCAAATTGATAAATAATTTACATATAGCTATATCACTTCACTTACAAGTCGTACTATGTTGACGTTCCATGATGGACATTTTCTTGTTGGTGATGACTCCGGGATGGACCACCGTAGTCCAACACGCCAGAACTATGCATATTCCAACTAGGAGTGAGGTCATAACTTGTTAAAATCATATCCGTACGGTACACCCTATGAAAAATATAAGTGTTAATACAAATCCAATTCAAACATAAAATAAAAATCGCTAAAGCGTAGAAAAATTGAAGTTTACCAGTCGTCTTGTGATTATATAAAGTAAAAAAATTATTTCTTCGTTGCTCATTCGCCGGTGGTGATAAGTTTAAATCAAGGCAAGCTCTTTTATCAGGAATCTGTCCAGCAAAAACTGCTCCAGAATAATCACCCGATGACTAGGAGTTATCCCTACTATGCACAACCTCATTATTGGGAACATCTTCAACCTTGACGTACATTTCCTACAATTTTATTACAATACATTCCCTGTATTCATCCGGAATCCACAAAAAATCTCTAAATGTTTCATCATCTTCGATGTTAAACTCAGAATAATAAGCAAACCCATGCGGAGTCACAGAATACGGAAATCTACCGGTTACTTTAAGGTTCACCGAACGTTTCCTCATACTCATTTTTTTACGTAAAAACGATACCAATTTATCGTACTCCATTATAAGCGGCAATTTAACATGACATTGTAGAGGTGAACAATACCTCATAGAGTTATTCTCCATTAAAACCTCATCTCATCCCCCAATATAATGAAACCCTTATTTTTGGCTCTTCAGATATTATAAAAAAATGTTTGATAACAAGAAGAGAAGTATGAACAGAAGTTTGAAGGAAAGTTTTGAATGGATTTTCATAAAATCCTAACGCCTTTAAATAAGAAAAGTCCTAGCTCGGGGTGTAGAATTTGTTTATGTAAAATGCAGTATAATATCGCGCTTTATATATTTGAATTATTGTTATGTCAGTTAACCGCATAACACTTATTGGTGGGCCCAAAAAATAAGTAAAATGCAGTATAATACTGCTCTACATATAAAACGTAGTATTATACTACGCTTTACTTTAACGGCTAAAATTCTATTAAAGTAAAACGCAGTATAATACCGCGTTTTAGGTAGAAAAGTATCTTTTTTTAACAAGGTAGAAACGTGTTTTGAGTCCAAAAGGTTGCCATTGAAGTTTCTCCCTCCTGTGGGTTCAGCTAGTTGTTTTCGTTGACAGTTGACACGGTTGGTTATCATAAAGAGATTTTGGAAAGTGAAAAGATTATCAGATTTTCGGTAACTGGACCAATTTTTTAAACCAAAAAATGAATTTTTCAGTCAAAGTCTAAATTTAGAAGAAATCGAGCGACTGATAAACAAGTTTTACTTCATTTTCACAATGATATTTAAGCAAAACAATAAGAATGACAAAGAAAATTGACTAAAAGAAATAAGGAATGAATTGATGGACAATTCCTAAAATCAAGGGTGAAAACTTTGATAAAGCAAAGAAGTATAGAATATGTTTCAATAGTACTTGGAATCTCCCTTTACAAATAAAATTTTGTACCCTTATATAGGAGTGTAAAATCATAACGATTTTCTCACTTGATATGGGTTTATTATGGGCATAAATTGTATTGATTGCCCATTAGCACAAATACTGTAATTGCGTATTTATTGCTATAAATTCCTTATAATTGTTCCGATTCCCCTTCCTTATTTACTTCTAATTCATGTATCCTCCCTTCTTTTTTATCATTATCCATTCCGTTAACGCCTCTTCTTTGATAATTATCAGACCCGATTCTTTTCTGTATTGTTTCGTAGGTGTTTTTCCCATGCCTTCCTATCTCAATTAATTATATTAACTGAAAAAGGCACTTGCCGCTATATCACTGCTCCACGCATCATGCTTTGTCAGCATACTAACCTTTTATGTGTAATACCTGTTTTCCACCAATACAGTAGTACGGGGGGGAAGATGTCAAAGACAATTAGGCAGTGAAAATGATGTTTGTAGGAGAATCTCTCGTCCAGATATGTTAATTGAGAGTTTGAAACTGAAATGACGTATTTTTGTACTTAAAATACATTTATACAGTTAAAAAGAGTTACACTTCTACATAAAATGCAGTATTATACTGCATTTTACTTAAACGGAAATTTAGCCGTTAAAGTTAAACGCAGTATAATACTGCGTTTAACTTAATAAATTATTTGTTTATAAGGAAACTCAGTATAGTACTACGTTTAAGGAAAATGCAGTATTATACTATGTTTCCCTTTAATAAAATATAACGCTCCTTCTTCTTCCCCACGACAGAGACCTTCCATTTTTAAAAAACAAACCTCCCCCACCACTGCTGGTCCCCCTCCCCCCAGTTGTCACGACCCCAGTTCGCCCTCCGTGAACTGTCGTGACGGAACCTAATCTCTACGACTAAGTAAGCCTAACAAGTGCAAAATAAAAAGAAACTTGCGGAAATATAAATTAGAAGCCAAGAATATCCAAATGAAGAACAGTATATAGAATGCCGCCTGGCATATACAACACAACATCTCAAAATTCTAAAACACTATCCCAAAACCCGGAAACTCACGGGAACAAAAGCTAAAAGAAATATAGTACAATGATCTAACTCCGGAATGCCTACATCAACAGTAAGATAGAAAGGCTAACACTACAGGATAGAATAAAGACAGGGACTCCTTGGTCTGCGGATGCGGCAGATGTACCTCGAAGTCTCCAAAAGCTCTCCCTGCCTCAAGGAAGGTAAGCCTGTGCAGAGGTACCTGGATCTGCACATGAAAAACATGCGTAGAAAGGGCATGAGTACACCACAGCGGTACTCAGTAAGTGTCAAGCCTAACCAAGGTCGGGTAGTGACGGGGAAGGTCAGGGCCCTACTAAGGTTAAATAAAATATAAGGTTGAACAGTATGAAATAAAGCAATATAATTAAGTGCAACAGTAATAAAATATCATTGAATGGAAGGAACAACAACAACTAGAACAAAGACCACAAATCACGGAAGAAATACAGCTCAAGTTAATAAATAACATCCAGGTACCTTCCAGGATACCGTCCTGTAGTCCCAATTATAACTATCTAGTGGATTTCCCCGGATACCGTCCCGTAGTCTATCATATGTATATATCCTAAGGATCTCCCGGGATCCAGTCCCGTAGTCCAACTATCAATGCGTGGGGATCTATCGGAATCCGATCCATAGTCTCAAATGTAAATACCCAGTACTGCGTGAATCTACCAGGTGTATTCCCGTAGTTCCATATAATTGTGCAGGGGGGGCTATCGGGAATCTAACTCCTAGTCTCAAAGTAAACAAACAAGGGGGAGCTAACGAAATCCCACATCTGTAGTCCCAATGTAAATACACAAACAACAGCAAGAAAATATTCAACATGGAAATTTCATATCAAGGCATCAAGTAATTCTAGCCTAGCATGCGGCACGGAATTCAGGTAAAGTAGGTTAAACAAATAAGGCAATGGAATCAATTAGACATGCTTTCCTAAATTAACAATAGGTTATCTAGCACAAGTAATGAAAGTAGGAAAAGGAACATACTAGTAAATACTTAAATGCAAAATGGATTTCTCAACAATTTGTACAAGTACGCACTCGTCTCCTCACGTACAAGGCATTTCAATTACCAAATATTCCAATCCTAAGGGGAAGATCCCCCACACAAGGTTGGACAAGTCACTTACCTCAAACCGGCTCAAAATGAATTTGAAACCATGCTTTTGCCACGAGTATCCGACTCCAAATGGCCCGAATCTATTCAATTCAATTGCATGTTGTAAATAACACCTCAAGTAACTGATTCTACGATTTAATTCAAAGCTAATACACGAAATAAGGTAAAATAACCAAAATTCCCCTCAGGCCCACGTCTTGACATCGGGTAAAATTTACATTTCCGGAATCCTCACACTCTCATGAGTTCATACATATCAAGAACACTGAAATCGGAGTCCAACTGGCCCCTCAAATCCTCACTTTACGGTTTCTTAAACTCAAGCCCTAATACCCTTCTTTCCCAAATTTCTCCCACTAATTAGGTTTTTAATCATATAAAAATGAGTTATAAAGTCAAGAACGTTACCTCCAAGTGATTCCCCTTTGTTTTCCTAAAAAATCCCTCTCAAAAACTTCAAACCCTGATGAAAATGGTGGAAGAATAGCTAAATTTTGCAAAGGCAGCTATTTATATGTTCTGCCCAGCAATTTCCGCATTTGCGGCCCTGAAACCGCATTTGCGGTCCCGTTTCTGCGGAACTATGTCGCATCTATGACTTTCATTAAATGGGTCAGGACCGCATCTTCGATAACTATTTCGCATCTGCGAAACCACTTTTGTGGTATAACTTCCGCATCTGCGGAACCTGAAAGGAAATCCCAAATCTGCTTCTGCGGTCTTCTGCCCCTTCTGCGGCTCCGCACCTGCGAAACCCAAACTGCAGGTGCAGTTATGACAGTTACCAGCTGAACCAGCAATCTCTTAACTTCAAAAATCCTTCCGTCAACCATCCGAAATCACCCCGAGGCCCCCGAGACCTCAACCAAAATTACCAATATCACTTAATACCTTGATCAAACTTGTACCAATCCTTTAAATACCTAAAACAACATCGAAACCTCGGATTAATCAAGGATTTAAGCATAAGAACTCCAAATTTCCTCAAAATACGCTTCCTATCAAAAACCCAACAAACGATCTACGAATAACCTGAAATTTTGCACATACATCCCAAATAACATGACGGAGATACTTCAACTCTCGGAATTCCATTCCGACCCTCGGATCAAAATGTCACTATGGGACCAAAAACTTTAAAATTTCGACATTCGGCATTTCAAGCCTAAATTAGCTACGGACCTCCAAAACACAATCTGGACACGCTCCTAACCCCAAAAATACCCAACGGAGCTAACAGAACCATCGGATTTCCATTCCGAGGTCGTCTTCACACTATTCTGACTACAGTCAATTTTTCAACACTTAAACTCTCATTTAGAGACTAAGTGTCCCAAAACTCTCCGAAATTTAAAACCGAACATCCCGGCAAATCACATTAGCAGAAGTAAACTTGGGAAAAGTAGTTAATAGGGGATCAGTGTCACACCTCCTTTCTCCGCGCCCAAGAGGGGGCAGGGGAGTTTTTTCCAATTAAAGGACAATCGAAACGGGATTGGTTTATTTATTTCAGAGTCGCCACTTGGGAGATTTAGGGTGTCCCAAGTCACCAATTTTAATCCCGAATCGAGGAAAAGAATGACTCTATATTACAGTCTGCATACCAGAAATCCGGATAAGGAATTCTGTTAACCCGGGAGAAGGTGTTAGGCATTCCCGAGTTCCGTGGTTCTAGCACGGTCGCTCAACTGTTATATTCGGCTTATTTATGTGATTTTATACAAGTATGAACTTATGTGCCAATTTTATCTTTTAACCGCTTTTATCATTCACTGTTATTTTATAGGACTTGCAACATCGTGAAAACATATCTCGAACCACGTTACATCGATGCACCCGTGGTTATTGATATATCTCGACTCGGTTGAGATCTGGATTTGGGTCACATAAATGTGCACCCGAATTAAGAAAAAATAAATTATTTAAGACGCACCTAAAGCAACTAACGCATGGTTGTTTTGGGGAAGGCCGTAAAATTTGCTAAACGGCATGTCCCGAATTCTAAGTATTTTAATATATATGCATTTAGAGGGCCCCGCAGCTTCTACATTTTTGTTTGTCGAGGCTCGTCTCATTTATTATTAAAAGGAATTTACAACGTCATGGAAATGCATCTCGGGCCACGCCACAATCAATGCGCCCGTGACTAAAGACATATTTCGACTCCGTTGAGATTTGGATTTGGGTCACATAAATGTGCACCCGAGTTTAGGGAGATAACATTATTTAAACGCGCCTAAAGCAACTAGCGCATTATTATTTTTGGTAGGGCCGCGAAATTTGCTAAACGGCCCGTCCCAGAATCTAAGTGTTTAATACATATATTTTGTGAGGGCCCCGCAATTTGTCACTTTTATTCGGCGAGGCTCGTCTCATTTTATTTTTTATTATCATTTATTTTTTATTTTTTTTTTATTATTATTTTTTTTATATATTTTAAAAGGATGCCATTTTTACGCCTTTAGCAATACTAAATCTTACGGCTTCTTTACAATTAAAATCTTATAGCTTGTCAAAATTTAATAAAATGAGTCTAGTGAATGGGTGTTTCGGGCGTAGTAACAACATGTACTAATACTAATTTTGTCCAAATAAACTGAGACAACGAAGGGACGAGCGAATCAACGTCAAACTGTGTCTTAGGACTACTAATACAACTAAATCAAATGATATCAAGTAAACAACAATAACATAACACAAAAATGAACTAAAATGCATACGGTGAAACATAAGCAAAAAATCATCATATCAATTTATATATTGCATCTTCGAACACTTAATGTAAAGTTCCTTTATCTAATACATCGAAGTTTACTAACCTTTGAACCTCGGCCAACTCAGGGCGACAAACACGATTCCGACGGAACTCAAGCGGACCTCTCTGACCGAAGAACAACGACGGAACCTCGGACAGCACCTCGACGTACCGGACCTCGACGAACCAAAGTCGACCTCTACGGAAAACAGAAACTCGGCCAAACAGGATCGAAGCAACCCACCGTTGCTCGGAAACGTAGCTATGACTGCTTGGAGGTTGACGACGTTGGACTAAAATGGCGGACTAGTTCTGGAGGTTGACGACGATGGTTTCGACTGGTTTTAGGGTTTCTGGGAAGGTGAGGACGGTGGCGAGGAGGCGGGTCCGTGTGGTGGTGGTGTTTCGACAGTGACGGAGGTGGAAGGAGTTAGTAGTAGACGGGGTTGTTTGGTTCAGACGGTGGTCGAGCTGTTTGGGCAGTGACGTTTGGTGGTGAGGGTTATCGTCGCCGGTGGTTTAGTATCGTGGGGTCGCGGCTGGTTTTGACGAGTGAAGCAGCGAGGGTTATGGGGTCGTTTGGGCAGTGGTCTTTGGACGGTCCTCAGATAGAGGGTTTGGACTGGGGGGTGGTGGTTATGGCGTCGGGGTGGTGTTTGGGAAGAGGAGGATGGTCGTTCATGGCTGGACCTGCGGCAGTAGGTGGTTTGGACAGTAGGGATACCGGTGGTTTTTTTTCTGTTGGGTTTGCGAAGCTGATGGAGGTGGCGTTGGAGGAGTTGTTTCACGGTGAAAGGGGGGGTCCGGTGGTCGTGAGGGCTTCTGTTCCTTCTTCTCAAAGAAGAAGGTGCACAGTACTTTTTCCAAAAAATTTCAAAGTCTTTCAGTAGGGTTTTCTTTTCTGGTTTTACCGTAGGGTCCCTTTTGTTTCTTCAGAAAGAAGAAGACGAGGCTACAGTCCTCTTTTCCCAATTTTTTCAAGTCCCCCCTTTAGGGCTTTCTCTTCTTCTTCTTTTTGAAGAAGAAGATGAATAGTTGCCTGTTCAAGAATTTTCGAAAAAAGTCCCCTTTCCTGTTGGCTTTCCCGTGTTTTGTAACACAATGCCCATGAAAATGAGCCCCACGCATGGTGGGGTTCGAGGCATATGTCCCCCACGCGTGGTGGGGTTCCCCACGTGTCCTGGACACGGTTTATTATGGGCTAGGTCCAAAAATTAGGCCTAAAACCGGGTAGTTTAAACCCGAATATTATTCTTTTGCCCGGACCCGAGAAATAGGAACACGTTGCTTAACTAGTCCTATGTAAGCAAAATAACTACCAAAAATAAGACTAGTATTTAAACAAAACTATATCTTTTTAAATATTTTTCAAGGTTTAAAATAGCTACAAAATATTAATAAAACTATTTTTTTGTAATTTTCGTTTTTAAATATTAAGATAAAATATGAGGTAATATTTTTGTATTTTTCAAAATTAAAAATGACTATAAAACCTTATTAGAACTATATTTTTTGTAATTTTCGAAATTATATAAAGTACAAAAATAAAGTGCAATTTTTTTTGGTATTTTTCAAGTTTATGAGAAATACATAAACTAAAATTTATATATATATTTTTTGAAATTTTCTTTTTGCAACGAAATAAAGTAAAATAGTTAAAATAGCTATACTAGACTCAATTTCACATATTCACGCTAAAAATGTAAAAATTCTCGGGGAGGGTCAAAAATCACGTGCTTACAGCTGCCCCTCTTTGACTGGAAACACGAAGAGTTTTCCGACAAAGAACGACTAGACGTGTTTTTGACCCGACCATTACTTGGACGGACTACACTAAGGAAAGGGAGGGAATATGACCGAGCCCTGGTATCTGAGCTGCCTACATATCCTTGGTTATACAGGAATCAGGCCACCTGTAGTTCGGGAATGGGAGATGTAGTGAAGTGTACCGAGGTGAAGAGCCGATCGAGGTGCCGTTCCGTTGAGGTTCCGGTCCGCGGTCCTGTCGTTACAACAAAAATGAAAACCGAAAAAGACTAACTAAGCCTATCAGCTACTAATTACAAGGGTTCCTATCTCTTAAGTCTTCTGAAACTTGGTCTTGAGTCTTGAATGGTGCTTCATACAGACTTTGGATTGGAACCTTGATACTTGTTAGTTGTAGGCGCTAGTTCTTGAACAGACCACATTTGTTCTCTACTTCCGTAATTTGTTGACTTGCATTCTTGGGGCGAGCTTCTTGTTGCTTCTGTCTTGGATTGAGTGCTGGGGATTTTTGTTGTAACCTTCTGCTTTCCAGTGGGTCACTGCTTGATCTTGAAAAATGTTTCCCCGTTCTACAAGCGGACTCCTGACTTCTTCTATCTTCGACACGCAACAACCTCCGTTCTACAGGCGGGTCCCTGACAATCAAAACAAACAAAACAAACAAAATTTCCTAACCCAGTTTGTACTGGGAAGATTTGTGAGTCGTTAGCAAAATCGTAACTCACTTACACTACTGATGCAATGATGAGAGTAAACTAAAGACTAGGCTAGGATGTGCATCTCCTATGAGTAAAACCAAAACTCTTGCTAGCAAATGTGTCTGCTAAAATAAAAACCTCAATGACTCAAACTAGAAAGTGTGTCTTCTATGGTTGAATCGGAATGAGCTAAACTAGGAAGTGCGTCTCCTAAGGGCGAAAACTTCAGTGACTAGAACTAGGAAGTGCGTCTCCTATGAATAAAATCTCGATTAGGAAGTGCGTCTCCTACGGGTAAACTTCAAAAAACTGGACTAGGAATGGTGTCTCCTATGGTCGAACTTAAAATGAATCAAATTAGGAAGTGCGTCTCCTACTGGTGAAGCTTGCTTAGGAAGTGCGTCTCCTATTGGGAAAACTGTTCTTAGGAAGTGCGTCTCCTACTGGGTAAAACTTGCTTAGGAAGTGCGTCTCCTATTGGTGAAACTGAACCTAGGAAGTGCGTCTCCTATTGGTGAAATAAACTTAGGAAGTGCGTCTCCTATTGGTGAAACTTGCTTAGGAAGTGCGTCTCCTATTGGTGAAACTTGCTTAGGAAGTGCGTCTCCTATTGGTGAAACTGACTTAGGAAGTGCGTCTCCTATTGGTGAAATATTTTTAGGAAGTGCGTCTCCTATTGGTGAAACTGAACTTAGGAAGTGCGTCTCCTACTGGTGAAACTTATCTTAGGAAGTGCGTCTCCTACTGGTGAAACTTATCTTAGGAAGTGCGTCTCCTACTGATAAAACTTGCTTAGGAAGTGCGTCTCCTACTGGTGAAACTTATCTTAGGAAGTGCGTCTCCTACTGATAAAACTTGCTTAGGAAGTGCGTCTCCTACTGGTGAAACTTGCTTAGGAAGTGCGTCTCCTACTGGTGAAACTTGCTTAGGAAGTGCGTCTCCTACTGGTTAAACTTGCTTAGGAAGTGCGTCTCCTACTGGTGAAACTTATCTTAGGAAGTGCGTCTCCTACTAATAAAACTTGCTTAGGAAGTGCGTCTCCTACTGGTGAAACTTGCTTAGGAAGTGTGTCTCCTACTGGTGAAACTTGCTTAGGAAGTGCGTCTCCTACTGGTGAAATATTTTTAGGAAGTGCGTCTCCTATTGGTGAAACTGAACTTAGGAAGTGCGTCTCCTACTGGTGAAATATTTTTAGGAAGTGCGTCTCCTATTGGTGAAACTTGCTTAGGAAGTGCGTCTCCTACTGGTGAACTATTCTTAGGAAGTGCGTCTCCTACTGGTAAAACTTGCCTAGGAAGTGCGTCTCCTATTGGGTGCAATAAACTTAGGAAGTGCGTCTCCTACTGGTGAAACTTTTTAGGAAGTGCGTCTCCTACTGGTACAATGGATTTAGGAAGTGCGTCTCCTATTGGTAGAACTGAATTTAGGAAGTGCGTCTCCTATGGTAAAACTGAACTTAGGAGGAAATGCATCTCCTATGGGTAAAACTAAAACTTAGGAGGAAATGCATCTCCTATGGGTAAAGACGTGGAATGTATGCCTCTGTTATCTGGGCGGGCTCCCAACTTCAACACTTAAAAGTAAAAAAAACTGAATGTATGCCTCTATTATCTGGGCGGGCTCCCAATTTCAACGCTTAAAAGTAAAAACTGAATGTATGCCTCTATTATCTGGGCGGGCTCCCAATTTCAACACTTAAAAGTAAAGACTGAAATGTATTCCTCTCGTTATACAGGTGGGCGCCTGGAACATGAAATGCAAATACTGAAATGTATTCCTCTCGTTATTCAGGTGGGCGCCTGGTGGTAAAGATATGAAAAATGATATGCCCGCATTATACTGGTGGGTGACCTAGAAAAGAAATGAAAAGACAAAAATGTATTCCCGCATTATACTGGTGGGTGACCTAGAACATAAATGAAAAGACAAAAATGTATTCCCGCATTATACTGGTGGGTGACCTAGAAAAGAAATGAAAAGACAAAAATGTATTCCTCTCGTTATTCAGGTGGGCGCCTGTCTTCAATAATAATTTTGAAAATAAGATCCTATTTGAGGGCAGATGATCCCAACATATCCTATTTGAGGGCGGATGAACCCAACATATCCTATTTGAGGGCGGATGAACCCAACATATCCTATTTGAGGGCGGATGAACCCAAACATATCCTGTTTGAGGGCGGATGAACCCGACATATCCTGTTTGAAGGCGGATGAACCCGACATATCCTATTTGAGGGCGGATGAACCCGACATATCCTGTTTGAGGGCGGATGAACCCGACAGATCCTATTTGAGGGTGGATGAACCCGAACATATCCTATTTGAGGGCGGATGAACCCAAACATATCCTATTTGAGGGCGGATGAACCCAAACATATCCTATTTGAGGGCGGATGAATCCAACATATCCTTAAGGCTTGAAAATGTCTTACCTCAACACTTGGGGATTATTTACTTACCTGCTGGGGGATAAAATGTTATCAGCTGGGGGTACCTGACTTCCAGAAAATTTTTCTAAATGGAAGGAAAATTTTCTGCCCCAGTTTGATAATATCCCTTGTGGCATGTAGTTCTGCATCAATGCCATTCCTTTTACCTGTTTCAAATCAAACAAAATTGTTAGTTTAAAACATGGTGGTTGGTTGTGATACTCCTGCTGGGATGGTTTTCCCTTTCTCCCTCCTTGCTTTGTGTTCCACAACTTGTTGGGATGATATTATGTGCTGGGGATAATCCCCTCCTGCTGGGGGATATCCCTCTTCTTTGTGGCATAGCTTGGAAACTGGCATTTCCCCCGACTTTTAGTCTTGTATGAATTTCGCCAAATATTGCTCACTGCGTTCCTTGCTTTGTTCATGGGCCTTTTGCTGGGGATATATATTTTGACACTGGCCTCGCGCTTGTTCCTCGCTGACTATACCACTTGGATGTACTAGTCAGATCTCATTTTGGAAAGCTAATGGCCTATTTGAAGTCATTTCATACTTGTTCTGACCAGACAGACTCTATTGGGGAATTTTCTATGAAAGGAGAAAGATAAAAGACACAAAATAAAAGACAAAAGAAACAAATGACTCTTTTACAAAAGAAACGACAAATAAAAATCTATCAAACGCAAATACCGACTCTAATGGCCATGACATGCGTATGTGGCCTATCCTCCGCCGTCAATCATCTTTTATGATCTTCAATTGGCGATTCCCCCTCTGACTCTCAATCTTATTCGACTTGTAGTGCCCGAAGGGTTTTCACTATCAAGTCTCTCTCATCTTTGGGTTCTTCTCTCAGCTTTCATCGCCTTATGGTGCCTGTGAAGGTTTTCACCAATAAGACTCTCTCGTTTTATATCTCTCTCCAGCTGGGGATTTTGGAGTGTTTCTGGTATGACTCTTTCTGTTGGAGATTAGAGTCCTTTCTGCTGTGGAACAGAATGTTATGTTCGCCGGTAAGACTCTTCATTTGTCTGACTTGGCATCTTTTGAAGACTGATCGGAAGGTCTTTCTTTGGACCGTAATGTGGGTTTTGGATAGGCTAGAAAGAAAGGGTATAAAAGGCTCAAAAATACATTAATTTTTGGGTTATTAGTTACAACCTTCGGAATTAGATTTATTTACAACGACCGCAACCTCTGCCCCAGTTTCTTGCTTGGGGATATCTTAATTGTTTTTTTTTTCATTTTTTTTTTCAAAACTATGACCGAGCCGTGAAGCGCCTACGTATCCTCTTTGAGGAATCAGGTCAAACGTAGTTCCCAATTCCTCTTTTCTATTTGACTTTCTTTTTTTCTTTTTTTTTTTTTTGAATCACTTTGCTTTTCTTTTCTCTTTTCTTTTCTCATTTCTCCTTTCTTTTTGTTGTTGTTTTCTTTCTTTCTCTTTTTTTTCTTCTTTTTCGTTGCTACTGATTCCGAACGAGGGGTATGAAAGAAAATAAGTAAGGCTCAAAAGGGGTTAACGAAGGATAAAGTGTTTGGGTAGAAGAACAAAATGCCTTCGTCATTCCAGTCTTCAAAACATGCCAAGTGCAAACAACACAATTTAAACAATAGATTTATAGTCTCTTCCGATGGTGCTGGACTTGACAATTAGATTCAACATCTGTTTGTTCATTTTCACTTCTAAAGCACCGTTGGGCGACACTCTCATTCTCATTATTATGAACGACCCTCATGCCAATTTAACAGTTTTCTTTGTGTTTAACTCGCCCCAGTTCCACATGACTCGGGCTCTGAATAATCTCAAACCGTCCTTATTTTCTTTAAATGGTCTGATCGCCTTTCTGGGGTTTTATGATTAACTTTAAAGACTAGGCCCAAACTGTGTGCGCATGTCATGTCACTAGAATCGGTGCTGAATAAGAATGACATAATGACTAAACAGAAAGATGACTGGGAATAATCAAAGACTGAATTTTTTGCATTGGACTGAACAAATGGTTTTAAAAAACAAAGCAAACCGGAATAAAATCCTAAACAACTTGGACAAAACTTAAACAAACCGCTATGACAAAACGGAAAGATACGTGGAAAGACATTGACACAAAACAAATCCGAATTACAATCCTAATAATCCGAACAACGGAAATGACAACAAAATAGACCATCAAAGATCCTCTCCGGTTGACCCAAAATGGAGTGTCTTTCCAACTATCCAAGCACGGCATCTCCGGCTGACCCAAAATGGAGTATCTTCTAACTGCAAAGCATGACATTTTAGCCATTGAGCTCTATATCAACATTGCCAAGACCATCCCCAACTTCAGTATTATCAACATCAATCAACAAGTTCTCAAGATGATTCGCCTGCTCCCTGTCACTGTCGTCGATCACAATTGCCCCTTCCTGAATCATTCTTTCGATTTCCTTTTTCAAAGAACGACAATCTTCAATGCTATGTCCTTGGACATTAGAGTGGTACATGCATCGTACAGCAGGATTGAACCCTTTTGCATATGGATCTGGAGTATAGCCAAGGAGCGGCTCAATCAGTCCTGAAAGCTTTAGCTTTTCAAACAAACTCGCGTAGGACTCCCCAATTGGCGTGAAATTGTTTCCTTGCCTTTGTTTTCCACCATGCCCCTGTTTTCTAGGGTCGTTGGGTGCTTGAAAACGTTGTGAAGGCAAGAATGCATTACGTGGTGCTGGCTCTCGCCAGCGGGGGTGACCTGATGGTTGACCCTGCGACCGGACCTTGTTCGGAGGATAATATTGAGGCGGATTATATGGAGCTCGGGGGCAGGCTTGGGCATGATGGTCTGAAAAGAGTGGCTCTGATGGTGGATAGTAGGGTTGTGGAAGGTTGTATGGAGTGTGGGGCCTGGGCTGGTAGTGAGGGGAAGGACCTCTGAATTTGGACCCAGTACCTGCTTCGACTGATGCGACCTCGAGCACACCTCCCGCGCCGCTCTGAATAGCTTGGGTCGTTGCCTTGAGCGCTGAGTAATTTAGGATTTTGTCAGACCTTAGGCCCTCCTCTATCATGACCCCTATCTTTACCACTTCATTGAAGGATTTCCCAACCGTTGTCACCAAGTGACCAAAGTAAGTTGGATCAAGTGTTTGCAAGAAGTAGTCCACCATTTCTCCCTCTTTCATGGGAGGATCAACTCTGGCCGCTTGTTCTCTCCAGCGGAAACCAAACTCACGAAAACTTTCCCCGGGCTTCTTTTCAGTCCTCAGCAATGTGAGACGGTCAGGGACTATCTCGAGATTGTACTGGAAATGACCTGCGAAAGCCTGCGCCAGATCATCCCAAGTATACCACCTACTGGAATCCTGCCTGGTATACCATTCTAGCGCAGATCCGCTCAGACTCTGGCCGAAATAAGCTATTAGCAGCTCATCCTTGTCGCCTGCCCCTCTCATTTTGCTACAGAATCCCTGCAAATGTGCCATGGGATCACCGTGTCCTTCATATAAATCAAACTTAGGCATCTTGAACCCAGCCGGGAGTTGGACGTCTGGGAAAGGGCATAGATCTTTGTATGCTACGCTGACCTGGTTGCCCAAACCGTGCAGGTTCCTGAAGGACTGCTCCAGGCTTTTGAACTTTCTCAACACCTCATCCTGTTCATGGGCTTTAACCGGCTTTTCGATCTCTGCCGGTACCTCCAAGTGTGGATTGTAAGCATGTGGTTCGGGGGCATGGAATGTAGGCTCAGGGGGATAGTATTGCGTATCATGAGCCTGAAACAATGGCTCACTGGTCGTTCTGTGCAAAGGGGCTGATGTGGGTCCCACAAAAGTGGGGATATCGAGTGTGGGGAGAGGTTGATGGGGTGGTGGAGCCTGGGAATCATGAGGGCTTCTTTCTTGATGGTAATGGGGATTTGGGAGGCTTGTTGAAGGGCCGGAGTGAGGGTATTCCGGCATGTGCCCCAATGGCTCAGGGCTCTTTTGTGCTTTGGCTAGAGCTAGCTGCATTGCATTCATCTCTAGTCCCATCCTTTCTATCTTTCCCATCGCTTCCTTTAACAACTGGCTCATCGGCCTTTCTTCCTCGGTACTATTCTCTGAAGTAGTCATGCTTGTTGTTATCGGTCCTTTGGATCTAGTTTGGTAAGGGTGTGTTGCCAGAATTCTTTAACAACTAACTGTTTGAGATTCGGAAAACAACAAACTTGTTAGCGTTTAAAGTTTAAAAGATTTGATAACAACACATTGAGGATGCAATGCCCATAGGCAGTTAACGGTTCCTAACATGCTTTGCTTCAAAAAACATGCGTCATCCCGTCTTGCTTATTCGCCCCTTTGAAATACTTTGGGAACCCCTGTATTTTATTATATTTTGTATTTTCTTTTTCTTTAGATTTTTCAAATATTTTTTTTTCTCTTTTTCGATTTTTTTCTTTTTTTTCCTTTTCATTTCTCTTTTTTTCTTTCGCTTTTTCCTTCTTTTTTCATTCTCTTTTTCATTCTTTTTTTTCATTTTTTTCATTTCTTTTTCCCATTTCTTTTTTTTCATTTCTTTTTTTGTTGTGGTCGAATCTTATGGAGATTGCCTACGTATCATGACCCCGCATGAATCAGACCTTGCGTAGTTCGGACCAATAAAAGATAAACAATAATGAACATTTTTTCAATTTTCATATTGAAACAAACTGGGTTTCAAAGGTTTATAGATGACCTGCAAACTTGAAAATCAAACAACCCGCCTATTTTAATCAAAAGGTTTACAAACTTCACAAACAAAAGGCTAGCTCCCTTTCTCTGTTCGACAAATGCGCAACCAAACGGTTATTTTTTGCAAATGTGACCCCTTCCAAATTTTACATAAATTTGAGGCCGGGGAGGATTATTTTATGACACTTTTACAAACTTGTCCGTTCTTTTACGAAAATAACCCTTCGACAACTGAAAGATACTCTAAGGCTATTTCGGCAAGAACGGTTTAAGACGCGGCCGAAACTGGCTCGGCTTATTTTATTTTTTCATATATTTTTTGACTAAACATCCAAACGGCATTCACCCGACCGTTGACTCTTTGTTTTTTTTTTCAAATTATGATAAAAACTTGGTGTTGCAAAACACGGCCCTTCAGCGTCTCGGGGACGAAGCTTTCTTAAGGCTGTGTGGGTCCATATCTCAAAATGACCCAAAGGTGCCTGTTTATGCCAAGTCAGCCTTCCGGCGTCCCTTTCGGGAACATTCGGCTATTTATGACAAAACAGCATCACCTGACTTATTTATAACTCTTTTTTCATTGTTTTTCAAATTAGAAAAGTCAATATTGCAAACACGGCCTTTCAACGTCTCGGGGACGAAGATTTTTAGGCTGTGGGGGTCAACTGGACCAAGTCTTGAAAATGACCCAAAAGTGGCTGTTTATGCAAAGTCAGCCTTCCGGCGTCCCTTTCGGGAACATTCGGCTATGTCTTGATAAAACAGCGTCACCCGACTTCTTTATGAAATTTGACATATATTTTTGCTATTTTTTGTAAAAGGGGAAGTTGGACATCACCCGACTTATTTATGAATAAAAAATTGACATGTTTTTTTTTTATTATTATTTATTATTTGTTTTTTTTTTTGGGTTTTTAGCAAAAGGGGGGGTTGGACCCGATGAGGGTTGCCTACGTATCTCACACCCGGTGAGAATCAAACCCGCGTAGTTCGGTCGAATAAACTATTTTTGAGAAGACCCTTTTCCATTTCTATTTTTTTTATTATTATTCTTTTTTCACAACAATCAAATAGACTATTATTTTTCATTCATAACAAACAAACAACTTAACGAAAAACGTAAAACATTCCTTCTTTTTTTGAGAAGGTGGGGTTGGACCCGATGAGGGTTGTCTACGTATCTCACATCCGGTGAGAATCAAACCCGCGTAGTTCGGTCAATCAAGGATAAGTAGATGAACTAACTTTTTTTTGAATTTTCGTTTAAAAGAACTACTTTAAAAGAAGCAAGGAAATATTATTTTTTGATTGATTTTCTTTTTAAAAGAAAGACTAATATTTTTGAATTTTCATTTGCTCTTTTTTCTTTATTCTAGAGAAGAAGAGGAAAATATTTTTTGGAATTTTGCTTTTAATAAAAGAAATGCTTCTCAAAATGTTTTTTTTTTGAATTTTGAATTTTCTTTTCAATTTCGAAAAAAAGAATCAAAATATTTTCGGATTCGTTTTTCTATTTTATTTTTTGAATTTTGAACTTTCTTTTGAATTTTTTTTGGATTATATATATACTTATTTTTGGAACAAATAATAAAATCACATTCAACGCCGGACTCTTTTTTATTTTACTATTTTCATTTTTATTTTGACATTTTCATAAACAGATAAACAAATAAAAACCCATTTTAAAACAAAACCTTTTTTCATTTTTATGGCAAAACAAATATTTTCTTTTCTATATTTTTTTTAAAAACAAGACAGAACAATGATGATTTTTTTTCCTTTTCTTTAAATATAACAAACTAACAAGACATTTTTTCATTTTCAAAATTTCGGCAGAGTTTCGACTCTACTCGGACTTCTATGCTGTTATTTTCTCCTTTTTTCACGATTTTCTTATATGCGGAAAATGATGACAACATACAAAATCTTTTTGAATTTTCATGCTTTGTTTTTTTATTTGTATTTTTATTTTTTATATTTATTATTTCTTTCAAAAATGTGGCATGGGAGACATAATGATTTCCAAGACTTCTTGGACTCCGCAAATGCTCCCCATGCGCTTTTCCCAACATATGAATCGTGGGGGACATATGGGAATTCCAAGACTTCTTGGATTCCACAAATGTTCCCCATGTGCTTTCCCAAAAAGCAAGCGTGGGGGACATAGGGAATTCCAAGGCTTCTTGGATTCCACAAATGTTCCTCATGCTTTGATTAAAATAACATCATGCTGGAAATGACCAAATGACCCATACGCCCTTGACTAAATATAACATGTAGCACATAGGATGCCGAAGATGGTCTATTATTTTCAGGTTGTTTGTCCTAGACGGACCCAACCCCTGTGTTGAGTCCCCTAAGTCAAATGCACATGATGCAAATAAACGTTCCTACTAGGGATCCGGCATGAGGCTTTGTTATACTAGGTTCAAAAACCTGGGTCGGTGTTCTAGACAGTGTACCCGAGCGGACAACTCGAGCTGAGGAAGGAGCTCCTTTCCGGGAACCAAAAGGCCAGCCGGCTTAGAAACTTTCCGAGCCTCTTTTATTTAGGGTATGACACTAACAGAATAGGGAGTCTCAACCAGTAAGCACATCCCCGGAGGTAAGAAGAGAAAGGTTTCGGCACAGTTTATATACAGTTCAAATAATATCAAAGCGGTAAAAGCAGCATTTAGCACATTAGGCTCAAAACATGTAATAATCAGATAATAAATAAAGCCAAATAATAACAATTATTCTAAGCTCGAATTCTTAACCCTGAACCAGTGGTTCTGGATTTTTACTCCCCAGCGGAGTCGCCAGAGCTGTCACACCTCCTTTCTCCGCGCCCAAGAGGGGGCAGGGGAGTTTTTTCCAATTAAAGGACAATCGAAACGGGATTGGTTTATTTATTTCAGAGTCGCCACTTGGGAGATTTAGGGTGTCCCAAGTCACCAATTTTAATCCCGAATCGAGGAAAAGAATGACTCAATATTACAGTCTGCGTACCAGAAATCCGGATAAGGAATTCTGTTAACCCGGGAGAAGGTGTTAGGCATTCCCGAGTTCCGTGGTTCTAGCACGGTCGCTCAACTGTTATATTCGGCTTATTTATGTGATTTTATACAAGTATGAACTTATGTGCCAATTTTATCTTTTAACCGCTTTATCATTCACTGTTATTTTATAGGACTTGCAACGTCGTGAAAACATATCTCGAACCACGTTACATCGATGCACCCGTGGTTATTGATATATCTCGACTCGGTTGAGATCTGGATTTGGGTCACATAAATGTGCACCCGAATTAAGAAAAAATAAATTATTTAAGACGCACCTAAAGCAACTAACGCATGGTTGTTTTGGGGAAGGCCGTAAAATTTGCTAAACGGCATGTCCCGAATTCTAAGTATTTTAATATATATGCATTTAGAAGGCCCCGCAGCTTCTACATTTTTGTTTGTCGAGGCTCGTCTCATTTATTATTAAAAGGAATTTACAACGTCATGTAAATGCATCTCGGGCCACGCCACAATCAATGCGCCCGTGACTAAAGACATATTTCGACTCCGTTGAGATTTGGATTTGGGTCACATAAATGTGCACCCGAGTTTAGGGAGATAACATTATTTAAACGCGCCTAAAGCAACTAGCGCATTATTATTTTTGGTAGGGCCGCGAAATTTGCTAAACGGCCCGTCCCAGAATCTAAGTGTTTAATACATATATTTTGTGAGGGCCCCGCAATTTGTCACTTTTATTCGGCGAGGCTCGTCTCATTTTATTTTTTATTATCATTTATTTATTATTTATTTTTATTATTATTTTTTTTTATATATATTTTAAAAGGATGCCATTTTTACGCCTTTAGCAATACTAAATCTTACGGCTTCTTTACAATTAAAATCTTATAGCTTGTCAAAATTTAATAAAATGAGTCTAGTGAATGGGTGTTTCAGGCGTAGTAACAACATGTACTAATACTAATTTTGTCCAAATAAACTGAGACAACGAAGGGACGAGCGAATCAACGTCAAACTGTGTCTTAGGACTACTAATACAACTAAATCAAATGATATCAAGTAAACAACAATAACATAACACAAAAATGAACTAAAATGCATACGGTGAAACATAAGCAAAAAATCATCATATCAATTTATATATTGCATCTTCGAACACTTAATGTAAAGTTCCTTTATCTAATACATCGAAGTTTACTAACCTTTGAACCTCGGCCAACTCAGGGCGACAAACACGATTCCGACGGAACTCAAGCGGACCTCTCTGACCGAAGAACAACGACGGAACCTCGGACAGCACCTCGACGTACCGGACCTCGACGAACCAAAGTCGACCTCTACGGAAAACAGAAACTCGGCCAAACAGGATCGAAGCAACCCACCGTTGCTCGGAAACGTAGCTATGACTGCTTGGAGGTTGACGACATTGGACTAAAATGGCGGACTAGTTCTGGAGGTTGACGACGATGGTTTCGACTGGTTTTAGGGTTTCTGGGAAGGTGAGGACGGTGGCGAGGAGGCGGGTCCGTGTGGTGGTGGTGTTTCGACAGTGACGGAGGTGGAAGGAGTTAGTAGTAGACGGGGTTGTTTGGTTCAGACGGTGGTCGAGCTGTTTGGGCAGTGACGTTTGGTGGTGAGGGTTATCGTCGCCGGTGGTTTAGCGTCGTGGGGTCGCGGCTGGTTTTGACGAGTGAAGCAGCGAGGGTTATGGGGTCGTTTGGGCAGTGGTCTTTGGACGGTCCTCAGACAGAGGGTTTGGACTGGGGGGTGGTGGTTATGGCGTCGGGGTGGTGTTTGGGAAGAGGAGGATGGTCGTTCATGGCTGGACCTGCGGCAGTAGGTGGTTTGGACAGTAGGGATACCGGTGGTTTTTTTTCTGTTGGGTTTGCGAAGCTGATGGAGGTGGCGTTGGAGGAGTTGTTTCACGGTGAAAGGGGGGGTCCGGTGGTCGTGAGGGCTTCTGTTCCTTCTTCTCAAAGAAGAAGGTGCACAGTACTTTTTCCAAAAAATTTCAAAGTCTTTCAGTAGGGTTTTCTTTTCTGGTTTTACCGTAGGGTCCCTTTTGTTTCTTCAGAAAGAAGAAGACGAGGCTACAGTCCTCTTTTCCCAATTTTTTCAAGTCCCCCCTTTAGGGCTTTCTCTTCTTCTTCTTTTTGAAGAAGAAGATGAATAGTTGCCTGTTCAAGAATTTTCGAAAAAAGTCCCCTTTCCTGTTGGCTTTCCCGTGTTTTGTAACACAATGCCCATGAAAATGAGCCCCACGCGTGGTGGGGTTCGAGGCATATGTCCCCCACGCGTGGTGGGGTTCCCCACGTGTCCTGGACACGGTTTATTATGGGCTAGGTCCGAAAATTAGGCCTAAAACCGGGTAGTTTAAACCCGAATATTATTCTTTTGCCCGGACCCGAGAAATAGGAACACGTTGCTTAACTAGTCCTATGTAAGCAAAATAACTACCAAAAATAAGACTAGTATTTAAACAAAACTATATCTTTTTAAATATTTTTCAAGGTTTAAAATAGCTACAAAATATTAATAAAACTATTTTTTTGTAATTTTCGTTTTTAAATATTAAGATAAAATATGAGGTAATATTTTTGTATTTTTCAAAATTAAAAATGACTATAAAACCTTAATAGAACTATATTTTTTGTAATTTTCGAAATTATATAAAGTACAAAAATAAAGTGCAATTTTTTTTTGTATTTTTCAAGTTTATGAGAAATACATAAACTAAAATTTATATATATATTTTTTGAAATTTTCTTTTTGCAACGAAATAAAGTAAAATAGTTAAAATAGCTATACTAGACCCAATTTCACATATTCACGCTAAAAATGTGAAAATTCTCGGGGAGGGTCAAAAATCACGTGCTTACAGCTGCCCCTCTTTGACTGGAAACACGAAGAGTTTTCCGACAAAGAACGACTAGACGTGTTTTTGACCCGACCATTACTTGGACGGACTACACTAAGGAAAGGGAGGGAATGTGACCGAGCCCTGGTATCTGAGCTGCCTACATATCCTTGGTTATACGCCACTAAACCTTTACCGAGGCAATGTTCTTTGACCTCAACTTTCTGACCTGCCTGTCCAATATAGCCACTGGCTCCTCAACATAGGATAGATCCTTGTCCAACTGGACTGAACTGAAATCCAACACGTGCGACGGATCACCATGATACCTCCGGAGCATCAAAACATGAAATACCGAATGAACTCCTGCTAAGCTGGGAGGTAAGGCAAGCTCATAAGCAACCTCCCCAACGCGCATCAATATCTCAAAAGGGCCAATAAACCTCGGACTCAACTTCCCTTTCTTCCTAAACCTCATAATGCCCTTCATAGGCGAAACCCGAGGAAGAACCCGCTCTCAAACCATATAGGAAACATCACGAACCTTCCGGTCCGCATAGCTCTTCTGTCTGGACTGGGCTGTACAGAGTCTATCCTGAAGCACCTTAACCTTCTCCAAAGTATCCTGAACCTAATCTGTGCCCAATAGTCTAGCCTCACCCGGCTCAAACCAACCCACCGGAGATCTACACCGCCTATCATATAAAGCAACAAAAGGTATGATCTAAATGTTGGACTTGTAGTTGTTGTTGTAAGCAAACTCCACCAATGGAAAGAACTGTTCCCAAGACCTTCCAAACTCAATTACACACGCCTGGAGCATATCCTCAAGAATCTAAATAGTGCGCTCGGACTGTTCGTCCGTCTGAGGGTGAAATGTTGTACTCAACTCTACCCGAGTACCCAACTCATGATGAACGGCTCTTCAGAACCATGATATGAACTGAGTACCTCTATCTGAAATAATGGAAATTGGAATACCATGCAGACAAACAATCTCCCGGATATAAATCTCCGCCAATCGCTCCGAAGAATAGGTAGTACACATAGGAATAAAATTAGCGGACTTGGTCAACCGATCCACAATTACCCAAATAGCATCAAACTTCTTCAAAGTCCGTGGGCGTCCAACTACAAAGTCCATGGTGATTCGCTCCCACTTCCACTCCGGAATCTCTATCTGCTGAAGCAACCCATCCGGCCTCTGGTTCTCATACTTTACTTGTTGACAGTTAAGGCACCGGGTTACAAATCCAACTATATCTCTCTTCATCCGCCTCCACCAATAGTGTTGCCTCAAATCCTGATACATCTTCGCGGCACCCTGATGGATGGAATACCGCGAACTATGGGCCTCTTCTAGAATCGACTCCCGAAGCCCATTAACATTGGGTACCCAAATCCGACCCTGCATCCTCAATACCCCATCGTCACCAATAGTCACATCTCTAGTATCACCGTGCTGAACCTTGTCCTTGAGGACAAGTAAATGAGGGTCGTCATATTGCCGATCCCTGATACGATCAAATAAGGAAGACTGAGAAACCACGCACGCTAGAACCCGACTGAGCTCCGAAAGATCCAATCTCACAAACTGACTGGCGCAGGCCTGAACATCCAACGCCATAGGCCTCTCTGATGCTGGTAAATATGCCAAACTCCCCAAACTCTCCGCTCGGCAACTCAAGGCATCAGCCACCACATTGGCCTTGCCCGAGTGATACAAAATAGTGATGTCATAATCCTTCAGCAACTCCAACCACCTCCTCTGGCACAAATTTAGATCCTTTTGCTTGAACAAATGCTGCAAGCTCCGATAGTCAGTATATATCTCACAGGGAACCCCGTATAAATAATGGCGCCAAATCTTCAGGGCGTGAACAATGGTAGCTAACTCAAGGTCGTGAGCACGGTAATTCTTCTCATGTATCTTCAACTATCTAGATGCGTAGGCAATCACCCTACCGTCTTGCAAAAACACTACTCCGAGGCCAACCCTCGAGGCATCACAATAGATCGTATAAGACCCCAAACCTATAGGCAATATCAAAATTGGGGTCATAATCAAAGCTGTCTTGAGCTTCTAAAAACTCGCCTCAAACTCCTTCGTCCACTGAAATGGAGCACCTTTCTGGGTCAACCTAGTCATAGGGGCTGCAATCGATGAAAACCCCTCCACAAAACAACGGTAGTAACCCGCTAACCCGAGAAAACTGCGGATCTCTGTAGCTGAGGATGGTCTGGGCCAACTCTGCACTACCTCTATCTTCTTCGGATCCACCTGAATACCCTCACTCGACAATACGTGGCCCAACAATACCACGGAATCCAACCAAAACTCACATTTTGAGAACTTTGCATATAACTTCTTTTCCCTCAAAGTCTGAAGCACTGTCCTCAGGTTCTGCTCATGATCTTTTCTACTCCGGGAATACACCAGAATGTCATCAATAAAGACAATGACAAAAGAGTCAAGATATGGCCGGAATACACTGTGCATTAAATGCATAAAGGTTGTTGGGGCATTGGTCAGCCCAAATGACATAACAAGAAACTCGTAGTGACCATACCGAGTCCTGAAAGCAGTCTTCGGGATATCTGGTTGTTGAATCTTCAAATGATGGTAACATGAGCGCAAATCAATCTTAGAAAACACCTGTATGCCCCGAAGCTGGTCAAACAGATCATCAATACAAGGCAAAGGATAATAGTTCTTCACTGTAACCTTGTTCAACTAGCGATAATCAATACACATATGCATGGAACCATTATTTTTCTTCACAAATAAGATAGGAGCACCCCAAGGTAAAACTCTGGGCCGAATAAAACCCTTATCAAGCAATTCCTGTAACTGATCCTTCAACTCCTTCAACTCGGGAGGAGCCATACGATACGGAGGGATAGAAATTGGCTGAGTGCCCGACAATAGATCAATGCCAAAATCAATATCTCTATCAGGCGGCATGCCTGGAAGATCAGCTGGAAACACATCGGGAAAAGCACTACTGGAACTGAATCAACCGAAGGGGTATCAACACTGACATCTCTCACATAAGCTAAATATGCGTCACACCCCTTCTCAACCATACGCTGAGCCTTAAGGAAAGAAATAACTCTATTGGGAGTGTGATATAAAGTACCCCTTTACTCAACACGCGACACACCTGGCATAGCCAGCGTCACGGTTTTGGCATGACAATCAAGAATAGCATAATGCGGCGACAACCAGTCCATGCCCAAGATAATATCAAAATTAACCATGCTGCGTAACAATATATTGGCTCTGGTCTCAAAACCACGAATAGTAACCAAACACGACCGATAAACGTGGTCCACAACAAGAGAATCTCCCATAAGAGTAGAAATATAAACGGGGGAACTCAAAGAATCTTGGGGTACACCCAAACGTGGAGCAAAATAAGAAGACACATAAGAGTAAGTGGAGCCTGGATCGAATAAAACCGATGCATCTCTGTGACAAACTAGTATAATACCTATGATGACAGAATCGGAGGCAACAGCCTCAGTACGGGCAGGAATGGCATAGTATTTGGCCTGGCCTCCCTCTCTAGGGTGACCTCTACCTCCCCGACCTCCACCCCTAGCTGGTGGGCAAATGGGGTAGCAGCTGGAGCTGTGATCATAGCCTAAAAACTTTGCGGGGCACGTTGTGGCTAAAAAGTCTGTGGAGGTGCACCCCTCCCAATTCTGGGGTAATCTATCACCAAATGGCGTGTGTCGCCACATTCAAAACAAGCTCTGGGATGGTGTGTTGGCTTTGACTGGCTAGGGCCAGGTCTGTTGGATTAACCTCTGAAAGAACCCCACGCAGGAGGCGCGCTAGATACCGGTGGTGCATAATAAGGCTCCTGAGATCTAGATGGAGCTGGAGCACTGCTAGCTGCTGGAAGAGCTGAATGAACAGGGCGACTCATATAATCCCTACCATGATGACCTACAGCTGGGGTACGGGCACTAGAATAATGGCTCAACTCTCGAGACCTCTTGTCCTCCCTCTCCTCTCTCTTCCTAGCATGCATACCCTCAATCTTCCTAGAAATGGTCACCACCTACTTATAAGAAATGTCCATCTCCAACTCACGAGCCATGCTAGACCAGATACTGGGAATGAGTCCCACAATAAAATGGCGAACCCTCTCCAAACAGTAGAAACGAAGGCTGGCGCATGCCTAGCCAATCTGGTATAACGGACAGCATACTCTGAAATAGTCATAGCACCCTAGCGCAAATGCTTAAACTCTGCGCACCATGCGTCCCTGAGGCTCTGAGGAACAAACTCTCTTAGGAACATATCTGAGAACTGGGTCCAAGTCAGTGAAGCAGCCTCGTCTGGATTGTCTAATTCATAGGTGCGCCACCACCCATAGGTGGCTTCCCGAAGCTGGAAAGAAGTAAGAAAACCCCCCTCGATCCTGATATACCCATAGTGCGAAGAATACAGTGGCACTCCTCCCGAAATCCCAAGGCATCATCTGATGCTAGTCCACTAAATACCGTAGGATCATACTTCTTGAACCTCTCAAGTCTCCGTTGCTCATCCTCTGAAGTAGCTGCCCCATCCTCGGGCTGAACTGGTACTGCAGGTGGTACAGGAATGATCTCTAGGACCTGCTCAACATGCACTCGCTGCTCAGGAGTGCGGGCGGCAGGAATCTGTGCTCCTCCCCCAGCCTGGGATATGGTTGCAGCAAGGGGAAGCAACCCCGCCTGAGCCAAGGTGGTGTACATACTCATGAAATGTGCCAGAGTCTCCTGAAGAGCTGAAGTAGTAGTAGTAGTAGGCGTGTCAGGTGCCTGGACTCCGGCTGGATCTGTTGGTGGTACCTCGGGGGCAACTCGTGCAGGTGCTCTCGCGGCACCACGTGCGCATCCTAGGCCTCTACCCCAGCCCCAGCCTCTGATGGCTGCAATAGGGGCGCAGGTGACTAATCATCTCGAGTAGCACGTGTTCTCACCATCTGTGAGAGAATGGAAGATGGAAGTTTAGAATTGTGATGTCAAAATATCGCACGACAAGGAAATCAAATGAAGTGAAAATTTTTCTAACAGTTACTTAGCCTCTCGTTGATAAGTACAGACATCTCCGTACCAACTTGTCACGACCCCAGTTCGCCCTCTGTAAACTGTCGTGACGACACCTAGTTTCTACGACTAGGTAAGCCTAACAAGTGCGAAAATAAAAGGTAACTTGCGGAAATATAAATTAGAAGCCAAGAATAACCAAATGAAGAACAGTATATAGAATGTCGCCCGGCATATATAGCACAACATCTCAAAATTCTAAAATATTATCCCAAAACTCGAAAACTCATGGGAATATAAGCTGAAAGAAATATAGTAAAATTCTCTACCTCCGAAATGTCTACATCAATAGTAGGATAGAAAGGCTAACACTACAGGATAGAATAAAGACAGAGACTCCTTGGTCTGCGGACGTGACAGATCTACATCGAAGTCTCTGAAAGCTCTCCTTGCCTCAAGGATGGTAAGCTTGTGGATAGGTACCTGGATCTACACATTAAAAACATGCACAGAAAGGGCATGAGTACACCACAGCGGTACTTAGTAAGTGCCAAGCCTAACCTCGGTCGGATAGTGACGAATAAGGTCAGGGCCCTACTGAGGTTAAGTAAAATATAAGGTTGAACAGTATGAAATATAGTAGTATATTTAAGTGCAACAGTAAGAAAATATCATAGAATGGAAGGAACAACAACAACAACTAGCACAAAGACCACAAATCACGGAAGAAATACACCTCAAGTAAGTAAATAACATCCAGTTACCTTTCAGGATACCGTCCTGTAGTCCTAATTACAACTATCTAGTGGATCTCCTGGGATACCATCCAGTAGTCCATGTGTATATATCCGAAATATCTTCCGGGATCCCATCCCGTAGTCCAACTATCAATGCATGGGGATATACCGGAATCCGATCCGTAGTCTCAAATGTAAATACCCAGTACAAGGGAATCTACCAGGTGCATTCCCGTAGTTCCATATAATTGTGCAGGGGGATCTACCGGGAATCTAACCCGTAGTCCCAAAGTAAATAGACAAGGGGAGCTACCGGAATCCCACATCCGTAGTCCCAATGTAAATACACAAACAACAGCAAGAAGACATTCAGCATGGAAATTTCATATCAAGGCATCAAGTAATTCTAGCCTAGCATGCGGCACGGAGCTCAGGTAAAGCAGGTTGAACAAATAAGGCAATGGAATCAATTAGACATGCTTTCCTAAAGTAACAACAGGTTATTTAGAACAAGTAATGAAAGCAGGAAAAGGAACATACTAGTAAATACTTAATGAAAAAAGGATTTATCAAAAATTTGCACAAGTACGCACTCGTCACCCTACATACAAGGCATTTCAATTACCAAATATTTCAATCCTAAGAAGAAGGTCCCCCACACAAGGTTAGACAAGCCACTTACCTCGAACCGGCTCAAAATCAACTCGAAACCACGCTTTTGCCACGAGTATCCGACTCCAAATGGCCCAAATCTATTCAATTCAATTGTATGTTGTAAATAACACCTCAAGTAGCAGATTCTACGATTTAATTCAAAGCTAATACACAAAATTAGGTAAAATGACCAAAACACCCCTTAGTCCCACATCTCGGAATCGGGTAAAATTTATATTTTCGGAATTCCCACACTCTCACGAGTTTATACATACCAAGAACACTAAAATCGGAGTCCAACTGGCCCCTCAAATCCTCACTTTAGGGTTTCTTAAACTCAAGCTCTAATTACCCTTCTTTCCCAAATTTCTCCCACTAATTAGGTCTTTAATCATATAAAAACTAGTTATAAAGTCAAGAACGTTACCTCCAAGTGATTCCCCATTGTTTTCCTCAAAAATCCCTCTCAAAAGCTTCAAACCTGGATGAAAATGGTGGAAGAATAGCTAAATTTTGCAAAGGCAACTATTTATATGTTCTGCCCAGCGATTTCCGCATTTGCGGCCCTGGGATCGCATCTGCGGTCCCGCTTCGGCGGAACTACATCGCATCTGCAATTTTCATTAAAAGGGCTAGGACCGCATCTGCGAAACCGCTTCTGCGGTATAACTTCCGCATCTGTGGAACCTATAGGGAAAGCCCAAATCCGCTTCTGCGGTCTTCCGCCGCTTCTGCGGCTCCGCACCTGAGGAACCCAAATCGCAGGTGCGGTTATGACAGGTACCAGCTGAACCAGCAATCTCTTTACTTCAAAAATCCTTCCGTCAACCATCCGAAATCACCCTGAAGCCCCCGGGACCTCAACCAAAAGTACCAAATGACCTAATACCTTATTCAAACTTGTACCAATCCTTTAGACACTTAAAGCAACATCGAAACTTCGGATTAATCAAGGATTTAAGCCTAAGAACTCCAAATTTCCTCATAATACGCTTCCGATCAAAAATCCAACCAAACCATCTTCGAATAACCTGAAATTTTGCACACACATCCCAAATGACATGACGGAGCTACTACAACTCTCGGAATTCCATTCCGGCCCTAGGATCAAAATCTCACTATCGGACCGGAAACTTCAAAATTTCAACCTTCGGCATTTCATGCCTAAATTAGCTACGGACCTCCAAAACACAATCCGGACACGCTCCTAACCGCAAAAATCACCCGACGGAGCTAACAGAACCATCAGATTTCCATTCCAAGGCTGTCTTCACACTGTTCCGACTACTGTCAGTTTTCCAATACTTAAACTCTCATTTAGGGACTAAGTGTCCCAAAACTCTCCGAAATTATAAATCGACATCCCGGCAAATCACATTAACAGAAGTAAACTTGGGAAAAACAGTTAATAGGGGATCAGGGCGTTAATTCTTAAGACGACCGGTCGGGTCATCACACCCACGATTAAAAAAAATCTTAGGCCCCACCTGTCACACAAAACGTGAAGGGCGTAGGTCCCGCATACAACCCAAGCCTTGGATTTCTTCTTTCGGGCTCAAAATTTTGATTTTTCGATATTTCAAAAAACTTAAATCGAGGTATTTTGATTTAATTTATATCAAAACTCGTAGAGCATATGTATATTTGTTTTGTTGAATGTGTTTTCACGTTGATTTGTGTTATGTTTGCGATTAAATTTGTATGTTATTTTTACCCGGATTGAATTATTAGCCTTGGGACAAAAAATAGTTAAAACTTGATAAATAATTTTTATTGTTAATGAAATTGTTCACAAATATCTTTTACTGTTTTATATGTAATTTCATGAATGTTATGTTCATATGTTTGTTGTTTTTATTTAGTTTAGATTATTTATTTGCTTAAAGAATAGTGGCATTTTAGCGTGGTAAAATATAGAGCTTTTTAGCATAGTAAAATATAGAACCTTATAGCGTAGTAAAATATAGAGCCTTTTAACGTAGTAAAATATAAAGCCTTTTAGCGTAGAGTCTCTGTAGTTTAAGTATCTACTAACTACAAACTCTATCCAATTACACTTTACAAAATTAATTATTTAATTTATAAAATAAACTTACAAAACTAATAAATTAATATATGTTGTCAAATTAACTCAAATATCGAGCCTGGAACCCATAGATAATTACTCAGTCCTAAATAATTAATTATTTAATTTATTAAACTAACAAAATTTTAAACTTATTGAAATTGACATACATAATAATTAAGGATAGATTGGTGTTACTGGGCCTCAAATATCGAGCCTGGGCCCATAGATAATTACTCTGTCCAATGAAATAAGTAATTATTTAATTTATTAAACTAACAAAATTTTAAACTTATTGAAATTGACACATATAATAATTAAGGATAGCTTGGTGCTACTGGGCCTCAAATATCGAGTCTGGAACCCATAGATAATTACTCATTCCAATTAAATAATTAATTATTTAATTTATTAAACTAACAAAATTTTAACTTATTGAAATTGACACACATAATAATTAAGGATAGCTTGGTGCTACTGAGCTTCAAATATCGAGCCTGGAACCCATAGATAATTACTCAGTCCAATTAAATAATTAAAACACAAACACACAATTAATATTGTTTAAATTACAGTAGACGACATGGATTTGCCGCATGTGCATCCTGGACCAGCCGCAGATTAGATATTAGTATTACAGGGCAACCATAGGTCTGCCTATGTATGGGAGGGACATCTATTGGATCAGACTCTTCGCGCCAGGAGACCGGACGACTTGTGGGACTTTTTGAAGGGGGAGAGTTTTCCATCCCCGCGTAGTCTATCGCCTGCGTGATACGAGCTTCCTTAGGAATTTTGAGATTGGGCGGATGCAGCTCGAATGGTCTCTTATCATGGCATTGATAGAGCGGTTGCGACCGGAGACGCATACATTTCACCTGCCCATTGGAGAGGCCACCATCACGCTTCAGGATGTTCATGTTTTGTATGGGCTGCGTGTAGATGGACTAGCCGTTACACTGTCCCAGTATAGGAGAGCTATGACGCGTCCCAAGTTTTTGGATTTGCTGGGGCAGTATACTGGTTTCAGGCCATAGGGTGAGGTTGAACTTAGAAGGGGCAGTCGCATTTCTGTGACATCTATTAGAGAGCATATGGAGGTATTGCACCTCGATATTACCGGTGAGACAGAGGATATCCATATTGGCTGGTACACGAAGTTGGCGTTGTTCCTTCTTTTTGAGGATGTCTTGTTCCTAAACACTTCGGGAAGTCTAGTGAGTATGCGTTTTCTGCATCATCTGCAGCAGCTAGATGAGTTACCCCAGTACAGCTGGGGTGCTTCTGTTCTAGCATACTTGTACAGGAGTATGTGTCGAGTCAGCATGGACACCTAGGTGGACATATGTTATTTTCTGCCACTTCTATAGGTGAAAACATTTTCAAATACTCTGTTCATTACTCTGAATTCTATATAGTCAAAATGACTCTTAAATTTTAAGCCAACCTTTTATCTTAGGTTTGGGCCTGGCAGCGGATCTTGCCGTTGCAGCCACCTCTACTACCACTAGAGCCGGGTGTAACACCTCCATTTCTCCCTCTAGCTACGAGGTGGGTTCTCCGGCATGGGAACTACCGAGGGACTGATGCTCATCATAATCTCCCCCTTGTCAGGGATGTGTTAGATATGCTGGTGGTCGGACAGGTAAATATGTACCTAAACTTACTTGTTATAAATTCACTTGTGTTGCGCATACTCACTTTTATGTTATTATTTAATAGTTCATCTGGACGCCATACATCGACGAGTTGCTAGCTTATCTGCCCGATTATTGCTCAGTAGACCGACTGCTTTGGAGCACTTTCATCCCGATGATGTGCTTTGATGTGGTGGAGCTTCATGCCACAGAGAGTGTACTTCGCCAGTTTCACCGTCCCCAAACTATACCTAGGGAGCCTGCATGGGTGCCTACATATTATCAGCGGGATGATTGTACTAGGGTGGACAATGAATTTGTAGGATGGCTAGAGGCACAGGTCCATATTTGGGACCAGCGAGAGGAGTTGATTCTACCACCACCTTCACAAATCCACGAGGCGACTATTGAGCTGTATATGTCATGGTACCATCGTCACACCTGACTGCTGATCGGGAACCCCATTCATGTACTTGGCGATCGGTACAGACCATATGTCGGGAGGTACGAGGCACTAGTATGTTTTGTGGCTTATTAATATCTTATAATTGTGATATAGCGTTATTTAATTAATATTATAAATGTTATGTAGGCTATTGGGCATCACATGTTCTACCAGTTAGGACAGGAGATGTAGCAGCATGGCGACAATGCTGCAGTCATTGAGTATGGCCGGTGGGTGGAAGAGTTGACTCTCTGGACCCTGCAGCGAGCTAGAGATGACGCGAGGTTAGATCATGAGGATGAGTATGCGGCGCCAGAGGAGTACCATCGGGGTAGGCATGTCCCACGAGGCAGGGGTAGGGCACGAGTCAAGGCTATCCCACGAGGCAGGGGTGCCCCATAGGGGTCACGGGGGACAGCGAGAAGGTGGTCCCCAGCAAAGGGGGCATTGAGGCACCTGTCGACCCACTTGTTGAGGCACATGATGAGGATCTTGAAGATGATCAGCTAGGTTATTTCCCTCAGTTAGATGAGCCTTCCAGCAACATGTCGTCGTACATCCTTCAATTGTCTCTGCCAGCATCGCAGGTCCCCCTGTCAGATACATTATTGATCACAGGTACATTCGACGGAGATATAAACCAGTTCTTTTCAGGCCCATCTACCGCAGCTGAGGATCGGCCGACCAGAGACGTGGATGGCGGGCGTACGTTGAGTTATGCCTCATCCCCGGCGGTTGATGCGGATCTACCACAGGCGCATGTATGTTTGTATTACTGTAAACTTTCAATTTGTTTTCTTTTCCTTAATGATTTGCCATAAATTAATTTTTAATTTTCTTATTAAGGCTTTGTCCCAGCCCATCACGGAGGCCACTGTATGCGATGATGAGGACACCATGGATGCTTATACTCAGGAGGACGACGAGAACTTGGTGAGAAAATGTTTTTGACTTAACACGTACAATACTAATATACATTTTCACATGCTAAGCTTAGTAATTGTTTTGTAGTTTGTTGAAGGCCCAACGGCCCCTTCTACCGATCCTGCCAGCTGTACTGTCGATGTTGTTGCGCATCCTTACATAAATAGGTGACTTGATGATGATGATCCTGATAATGTACCCGGGCAATAGGGGATATGACTCAAGCCAGCGGCAACACTGAAGCACACAGGTTGCGGGACTTATTGATTTACTTTTGTTTGTATTTTGTGTAAATACTACATTATGTAAATAATGGCAAATTCTATTTTAACAACAATTTTATTTTAACTGCATTTGAACAACAATTTTATTTTAACAGTACAACACAAACACAAACATAGCAAACCTAACACAACATAAACAGTACAACTAATGAAAAAACTTGACAAGAGAAACATAAAGATACACTACTACGCTCAACACGTACATGCCATTGTTTAGTCATGACCACCTAGCATTATCTGCTCCAACCACTTGAGCTGGTCTTCTGATTGCAGCGAACTCGGCCTGAGGAAGAGTGGGCGCTAATAGTTTTACCTAATAGCGGTATCGGGGTCAATTTTCCACAGGGAACTTCAATTTGGAGTTGCGTGTTTGTATAGTCTAGGACTATTTTTAGCTCCTAATTGATCTTCTAACATTTTTGGTTTTCTTTTGATTAATAGCTACAATTTATCAACTACAATTGTAAAGCTAAGTTATGCTAAAATTATGATTCTAAGTTGTATGCAATATAGAGAAAGGCACTAGGGTCGTGGCATGTACCTAGGTGGTCAACTAACGGGTAGAGATTCCTAATGCAAGAATGATGACTATGGGACTTATGCTATAACCATTGCACTTTTGCACTCACTCTCACACCTCTCGGTAGAGAGAGTGATTTTGCCCAATTGACTCTCTCGAGACCAATTGGGTAGGCCAATTTGCCCAAGCAACTTATGGTTCAACTTGGGTAATTACTCTCTCGAGGTTTAACCCGTTAATTGGGACTACCATTCTCATGGGTCCATCCCAATTAACGGGTTAAACCTCGAGAGAGTAATTACCCAACTTGAACCATAAGTTGCCCCCCTTTTGTTCTCTTTTGACACTTGGCAGATTTCACTCCTTTTTGAGCCGATCTTTAGTATTTGTCATCTTGTCGCTCAAACCTGCAATCAAGCACAACTTGTAAGCATTTTGGGACTAATTTATGGCAGTTAATGCACAAAGCTTAGGTAAGAATGGGTATAAAACATGTAGAAATCACAGTTATCAACTCCCCCAAACTTAAACCTTTTCTTGTCCTCAAGCAAATAAAATGAGACCTACCCCTCAATGGAAAACACCCAAGTAATTCCTGTTTATCCTAAAGTAACCTCAACAAGCATCAATTGGGACTAATAATTGCCCTCAATGCGAATGCATCATTAACACATTTAAACTTTGAAAACTTGTGGATCAAGTGCGACACAAGAGCATCAAGAGTTGACACATTTCATCAAGGAACCTTTCTCAATTTCTTTGGTCATTGTGGAACCCAAACTCACACATCCTCGACTTTTCCTGAGTGAACCTCACCTTTTAGAGTATTTGCACACAAATCGAGGTGAATGGACTTCTCTCTCATCTCTCACAAAGAAAAGGCCCTATGTCCGGCTCTAAGTACCATATGCTTGCCCCTTATGTAAGTATCCACTAATGTAGGCTTCCCTCAACTCAAGATCATATAGGGCTTTTTAGGAGTTATTGTGAAGGCTTTGGGTAAAGGTAGGACGTGTTTTTATTCAAATGGGTTCAATCTTCCCTCAAACACTTCTTTTGATTTATTTTGGCACACTTTCTTGACTCAATTGAGTAATTCACTTCTTTCAAGGGGTTAGAGAAACACATTATCACTCTTTCTTTTGCAATTCAAACCCTTTCTCCTTTTTATCACTTTTCCACACCTTTTTCACTTTTTGTTGTCCTTGGATTCCCTTTTTGGTTCTTATTCATTTTTGTCTTTCTTTTTGTCTTTTTCTCTTCTTTTTTTTCATTGCCTTCCTTTTCTTTTTGCTTTTGCGCCTTTTTACCATATTGATGCCTTTCTTGTCTCCCCCCCCCCAAACTTAGACATTTGCCATTTACTCAAGGGAAGATTTGGGTGCCAAGAGAGGGTTTCGTTAAGAACGAGTATAAGCTTGTAGCTTGGTTTATGAACGAAAAAGGTTTAAGGCTCAAAATGGTTGAACTAGGGATTATTTCATTGGTAGGTCATGGAAATTGTTCAAATTTTTGCATTTTGGATCAAGGAGAGCTTATAATCATGTCTCAAGGCAAGTTCCACCTATGATTTCGCCTCAACAAACATTCAGGGCAAGTTCTAGACCATCGGCTCGGTACTTGGGCTCACGATTCGAATTCTCACTACACACACTCAACGATTGCCTAAGACGGAGTCGAGGGACCACAACGACCTTAGATATGATTCAAGCGCACAATGGCCCAAAATGACCACATGATGATTGTTTGGTCAACACAAGAGTCTCAGGGCCACAACTTTCACCATCCTACACACAACATAATGTCTTTGACCATAGGATCAAAGGCAAATGTGCTAGGCCCAAGTGAAGCTTTGCCTGAGGTACCCTTAACTACAAAAACTTGAAAATCAAAAAGAAAAATCAAAAATGGACTCAAACCCTTAAGAAGGTTGTCATGCCATCTATCATTGGGAAGAGCCACCTGGTTCGCACAACACTCTACCCTTGGAAAGAACCATGACATTAAGAAAACCAAGGGCTTATTGAAAACGACAAAACAAGACAAAAAGGCTCCGAGCCTAACTTTGCAACTAAGACATAGAATTTTAACGAGAAATAGAAAAACAAAATGAAAACCGAATGAATATGTACAAAAAGGGGAGTAGAATATACAACCAGGGGGGAATGAATATATACATCGAATCTAAAGAGCATCTGGAATGAACAGTTATATACAAACCATCTACCAATTACTAATGTCAACAAGCTAAATGTAAAGATAATATGTACAGTAATCTAGCAGTTAATCAAAATAGTAGGGCCACACCCCCACAAATAAAAGCTAGCATTTTCCCCAATGCTAACTACCAGATAAAACAACAAAAATCAGCAAAGGATATATAGCGGCCCCTCAAGCCTCATCAAACTGGTCCCCAGCCTGCTGCTGTTGTGCTGTTGGGATAGGTGTCTACTCCTGATCCGGCTCATCAACTGGTGGAACTGAAGAGGGCTCAACATCTGCATTACTAGATGGGCCCACCTGAGTTGGAGCCACCTCGATCACTATTCCCTCGGTGCTAGGGAGCTTTCTCTTCTTCCTTGGCCTATCCTCATCTGCCTGTGGCTGCATTGCTGCTGGCTCTCCAGCTGGATCTCCAAATAGTAAGTCGAGTGGCATCTGATCCGCTAGAAGCTTGTCCACATCCACTCTCAACTGTGCAACTGACTCATTGGAAGCTTTCTGCTTCCTTAGCTTCTTGTACTCCCGAGCCAACTTTTCCAATGCCTTTCCATGTGCCCCAACCGCCTTAGTCAAGGCATCATGCATCTCCATCATCTTTTCCTGGTTGGCCAGGATCTTCTTCAATGCATCCTCAATGGAGGAGGTAATATCAACAGTAGCTGGTGCTCCCTGTGCCTGCACAACAGTGGTCAAAGTAGACAACTTGGATGTCGCAACTGACATCTAGTTGTTCAAACTGGCAAGGGAGTGAGTGAGCTAGTTGGCAGTGAACCGGTGAGTCTTTGATGAAGGAATCACCGGATCAGCTGCGACAGATAGATCAGCTGTGGAGGAAGGGCCTGGGGGCAGTGCCTCATCATTAGTGGGTTCAGGGGGCTGCTCAGTAGCAACTAGCTCTTCAGACTGGCCAGGTGCTAAGGGGGTGGAAGCTTGAATCTTTTTGCCTCTGTTTTGGTTGTCCGGACCCAACTGATCATACCACGAGTAGGGGGCCACTGGAGGTACCGTAACATCATATCTTTTCTTCTTCACTTTCAACTTTCTGAAGTAAAGGGAGAGTGTATTCGGAAAAGGGTAGTTTGTTTTTGTCTCATTACCGACAGTAGAAATCACTCTCGACATTATATTACCTACATTTTCAGAGGGAAACCTGCCGTGATAAATGCTACCAAGACAGCCCGAGGAAGGGGAATGGAGTGATCGTGTGTAGACGGGTCAAGTCGACTACACACGAAGGTCAACCACCCTTTTGCTTCAAAGTTGAGGGTGTTCCGAAAAATCTTTTCCTGTGCCTTCAACCACACTGGGGCTGTACCTGGAGCTGCTAAATGCTCGGCCAACCACGGACGAACCTCCTCTTTCATTGCCAGCTTCTCAAGATACTGAGACTCATCCTCTTCTTCAAACCCCAAGAAGGCATTCAACGACTTCCCATCAAATATCACGATCTTGTCCCTCACTTTTGTTGCTTAAGAGTCCCGAACTGTGTGGTGGACATTTCAATAAAACTCCTTCACCATATGCTCATTTGCAATTTCAACTCGCTCTTTGAAGAATCCCCACCCCTCTCTAGTGCGGAATTGTGCTTGCACATGAGGGTTGAGTGGGACAAGATCGGCATCTATGAACCGCCTTTTCGGAATCAACTTTCTCTTGGGCCACCATTCCCTGAATTTGTGGAAAGCGACCTCACTGATAAACCTATCTTCCCATGCCCCTGGTCGCCTGGTCCTCTTTATGCCTCCAACCTGTGGTGCACCTCCTTCGGCATATCCTCCACTTTCCCCTGATAGTGAAGCTGTGGGAGAGGTGGAGTAGGTGTTCTCATTTGCTTTATCTGCTCCGGACTCATCAGACGAGTCCGAGATGACATTTACCGGCCTTTTGGAAGTGGCTACATCAGCACAACCAGAAGATAGGGAATCTCGTAGCTGAAAAGATGTGGACATGTGTGTGGGGGCAGACTCTGAAGTGACACTCCTCGAAGGTGCATACTCACTCCCCGTGGAGTGATCTGCAGCTCTATCAGCTTCCCAGATTTGAGGATTCAACTTTACAATTCTTTTTCCTTTTCCCCCACGGGAGGAACCACCTCTCCCTGGTGGTATTTGTTTGCCCGCTCGTTTTTTAGCCACTTGCTTTTGAACCATTGTCTGCAAGGAATACGTGTCTAACATTGTTAGTAGAAGCACATAATATGAAATAAATATTTCAGTTGAATGCATAGTTGCAAACACAGTTACACAAATAGAGGGGCGCGGACCGCAATAAAAGGCACGCGGTTCGCGCAGTATACTGATACCCACACATGTTTCTCTGAATAAGCCGATGTGGTCCGCACTGTTTTGGACCGCGGCCGCGTGGCTTTAGCACGGACCACATAGAACTGGCACGCGGATCGCGCTGAGAAGGTTCATTCTTGCACACAAGGGGCCACGCGGACCGCGCAAGAATGCTGCGCGGCCGCGTAGGGCAAATATAACTGAGCCGGGATATTCTTCCATTAAGTCCCATTTTTGTTCACGATTTGAGTCCTAAGTGTCCCTACTCAATTAATTAACATGCATTTATGCCCCATGATTCAACCAAAACAATAAAAATCTAAACTAATAGTTAACTAAGAAGAAAAAGGACGAAAATAAGAAGTTATACTAGTAGGGAGTGATTAAAAGAAACAAAAATTAGGCTATGAATGAAATAAACAAGAGTTGTTACCAGGGAGTAATGAGAAATCAACTAACTGAGCAGGAGATGCGGATGTAGAGTGAAAATTAAAGCTCCAGATGAAAATTTGCGAAAAGATTCAAATGAGGCCCAAGGCTTCTATTTATAGAAAAACCCTGGGAACTCACAACTTACCTACCAGCGCGACCGCGCGAAAATGGTCACGGTATGCGCTGGTTCGTTCCTTCACATTTGACTGCTCAGCCCACACGGACCGCACTGTTTTGGTGCACGGCCGCGTGGAAGTTATCAGAGACTTGGTGATTTCAGCTTTACCCACGCGGACCGCACTGCTTTGGACCGCGGTCGCGTATGAATTTTATCAGAGAGCATGCCATTTTAAGTTTCCACACGCGGACCGCACAGCAAGGGACGCGGACCGTGTTGAATCTTCTGAGAATGAACTTTCAGCTGCTCACTGCTTTGGTGCGCGGTCGCGTAGGCCATTTCAGGGACTGACCATTTTTTGCACTTTTGCCCTGCACTGGTGCAACATTTTTCCCTACAACACTTCACAAATTATCAGCTCAAAAATCTTATTCTACGACAGAAAAACAAAGAAAAGGAAAAGACATGGGTTTCCTCCCAAGAAGCACCTGATTTAACGTCGCGGCACGACGCATGTTACCATCACAGTCATTTCAAATGAATGCGTGTCACCACGTAGCTGTCATCAATCTTTCCCAAATAGTGCTTGACACGATGCCCATTGACTCGGAAAACTTCACCATTTTTATTTTTGAGATCAATGGCACCAAAGGGAGTTACACCAACCACTTCAAAAGGGCCGCTCCACTTAGACTTCACCTTGCCCGAAAATAACCTCAACCCGGAATTGAAAAGAAGAACCATGTCACCAACTTTGAATTCCTTCCCTCGGGCATACTTGTCATGAAGGTACTTCATTTTGTCCTTATACAAGGACGAGCTAGAGTAAGCATGAAACCTAAACTCATCAAGTTCATTCAATTGCTCAACCCGGAGATTTGCAGCTATATCCCATTCTAAGTTCAACTTTTTCAGAGCACACATAGCCTTATGTTCCAATTCTACTGGAAGATGACAAGCCTTACCAAACACCAAACGATACGACGACATACCAATCGGAGTTTTGAAAGCTGTACGATAAGCCCAAAGAGCATCATCCAATTTCTTCAACCAGTCGGTCCTATTTGCATTGATAGTCTTGGACAAAATACTCTTGATCTCACGGTTGGACACTTCGACTTGGCCACTCGCTTGAGGATGATAAGGAGTGGTCACCTTGTGATTTACCCCATAATTGGCTAGCAAAGAGTCAAAAGCCCGGTTGCAAAAATGAGAACCCCCGTCACTAATGATAGCACGTGGAGTGCCAAACCTCGTGAAGATACTCTTTTTCAAGAAGGCCACCACACTTCGAGCTTCATTATTTGGAAAAGCTATGGCCTCAACCCATTTCGACACATAATCAACCGCTACCAAGATGTAAGTGTTGCCACAAGAACTTACGAATGGTCCCATAAAGTCTATCCCCCAAATATCAAAAATGTCAACCTCTAGAATCGTGTTAAGGGGCATCTCATCTCTCTTCAAAATCCCTCCGGCACATTGGCATTCATCACATCTTTTCACAAAGTCACCGGCATCCTTGAACAATGAAGGCCAATAGAAACTACAGCTCAACACTTTAGACGCCGTCCTCGCTCCGCCATGATAGCCACCATAGGGTGAAGAGTGACAAGCTTCCACAATACTCAATTGCTCTTCTTTGGAAACACACCGGAGAATTACACCATCGGTGCAAATTTTGAAAAGATACGGCTCATCCCAATAGTAGTCCAAGCAATCCCGCTTGAGCTTCTTCCTTTGGTTAGAAGAGAGCTCATACGGAACCACACCGGTAACAAGATAATTGGCAATGTAGGCAAACCATGGCATGTCTAGCATTGAAACCGAGAGCAGTTGTTCATCTGGAAAAGCATCATTTATCTCAAGGCCGTCCAAAGGCCTCCCTTTTTCCTCCAATCGAGACAAGTGGTCCGCCACTTGATTTTCACTACCCTTTCTATCAACAATCTCCAAATAAAATTCTTGAAGAAGAATCACCCATCTCATTAACCTTGCTTTAGAATCTTTCTTCGTCATCAAATACCTAAGGGCGGTGTGATCGGTATGAATAATCACTTTGGCCCTCATAAGGTATGGGCGAAACTTTTCCATGGAAAAAACAATGGCAAGCAATTCCTTCTCAGTGACCGTGTAGTTCCTTTGAGCTTCATTCATTGTCTTACTTGCGTAGTACACCAGATGGAACATTTTGTTGATTCTTTGGCCCAAGACTACCCCCACCGCAACATCACTAGCGTCGCACATGAGCTCAAAGGGCAAGCTCCAATTTGGTGTAGTAATGATAGGGGTAGTCGTCAACTTTTTCTTTAGAAGCTCGAAAGCCTCCATACATTTCTCATCGAACACAAATTTGGCATCTTTCTCTAGCAATTTACACAACGGGTTAACTACCGTAAAGAAGTCTTTGATGAATCTTCGGTAGAAACCCACGTGACTAAGAAAGCTCCTCACCCCTTTGACAGAAGTAGGGGGAGGGAGCCTTGAGATAACCTCAATTTTCTCCTTATCAACCTCAATCCCTCTTTTTGAAATTTTGTGACCCAACACAATTCCTTCTTCTACCATAAAATGGCATTTCTCCCAATTGAGAACCAAGTTTGTGTCTTCGCATCGGGCCAACACACAATCCAAGTTTTGCAAGCAATCACCAAATGAGTACCCAACCACACTAAAATCATCCATGAAGACCTCCAAAATGTCCTCCACCATGTCGGTGAAAATTGCCATCATACATCGTTGGAAGGTCGCCGGTGCATTGCATAATCCAAATGGCATTCGAGAGAAGGCGAATGTGCCATAAGGACATGTGAAGGTTGTCTTTTCTTGGTCTTCCGGGGCAATGAGAATTTTTGTTATAGCCTGAATACCCATCCAGAAAACAATAGAAAGCCCTTTGCCCGCAAGACGATCAAGCATTTGGTCCAAGAACGACAATGGGAAATGATCCTTTCTAGTCACCTTGTTCAACTTCCGGTAGTCCATGCATACCCTCCAACCCGTCACCGTACGAGTCTAAATAAGTTCATTGTTGTCATTGGTCACCACCGTCATTCCTCCCTTCTTTGGTACACATTGTACCGGAGAAGTCCACGAACTGTCAGAAATTGGATACACCACACCGGCGGCAAGCCACTTGATGACTTCCTTTTTAACCACCTCTTACATGGCCTCATTGAGTCTCCTTTGATGTTCAAGAGACGGTCGAGCATCCTCCTCCAATATTATCTTGTGCATGCAAAACGCGGGGCTAATACCCCGAATATCCGCCAAGGTCCATCCAATCGCCCGCTTGCACTTTTGAAGAACCGCCAAAGTGGCATCAACATGCACGTTAGTCAAGCAAGAGGAAAGAATAACCGGCAAAGTGAAATTAGTACCAAGAAATTCATACCTGAGGTGAGGAGGAAGTGGTTTCAACTCCAACACCGGTGGCTCCTCAATAGATGGCTTGGTGGGAGGAGTTTTGCGATTTTCAAGATCAAGAGATAACTTCCTCGGTTCATAAGAATACGAGCCCATGCCATGTAATGCGTTCACACACTCCACCCTTCTAGCATTATCATCAACATCAATGTTCAATAGCACGGCCTCAAGTGGGTCCTCAACATTTGCCATTGCGCTTGTGTCATCCACTATCACCGCCGTGACAATGTCAACAAACGAGCACACCTCGGTGCTATTTGGTTGCCTCATTGATTTGCATATGTGGAACACCACCTTTTCATCACCAACACGGAAGGTCAATTCTCCTGCTTCCACATCAACCAAGGCCTTCCCCGTAGCTAGGAAGGGCATCCCAAGAATAATAGGCACCTCGAAATCCACTTCGCAATCCAAAATTACAAAATCAGCCAGCAATATGAACTTATCAACACGAACAAGGACATCATCAATAATTCCCAAAGGCCGCTTTATTGACCGGTCTGCCATTTGAAGCCTCATAGAAGTTGGACGAGGTTGTCTGATTCCCAAGGTCTTGAAGAGCGAATATGGCATTAAATTGATACTTGCCCCCAAGTCACAGAGGGCTTTTGCAAAGTCGGCACTTCCAATGGTACATGGGATAGTGAATGTGCCGGGATACTCAAGTTTTGGAGCCGTAGAATGCACAATTGCGCTCACTTGATGGGTCATCTTGATTGTATCACACTCCATTGATCTTTTTTTTGTAACCAAATCTTTCATGAACTTTGCGTATCCTGGCATTTGCTCGAGTGCCTCCACCAAAGGCACGTTGATAGTCAAACTCTTCATCATTTCAATGAATTTCTTAAATTGGTTGTCACCCTTTTGCTTGGCCAACCGTTGAGGATAGGGCGGAGGAGGTCTAGGTAAGGGTGCCTTGGCTTTGGGTATATCAATGACGTGTTCCCTAGACGGGTTCACAGCCTCTTGAGTCTCCTCCTAACCTTCATCAATTTCAATTCTCACATCATCATTTGCACTTGGTTCAACAACATCCTCAACTACCAAGAGGATCTCATCATTTTGCAACTCATCTTCATCCACCGTAAATGGGTTTCCTCTTGAGGTATGCACATCACCACCTCTTCCACTTCGCGTTGTCACTGCCATCACATGATTATTGTGCCCACCCTTGGGGTTTACTACCGTATCACTTGGTAGAGCACCCTTTGGGTGAGTATTTAAAGATTGAGAGATTTGGCCTAATTGCACTTCCAAGTTCCGGATAGATGTGTTATGCGAAGCTAATTGGGCCTCGGAATCTTGACTCTTTTTCATCATTTGCTCGAACATGCTCTCTATTCGACCCATGTCATTGCCCGACGAACTCGACCCTTGAGATTGAAACGAAGGCGGGTTATTGGGTTGTTGATACATTGGGGGACTTTGAAAGACTTTCCCCCTATTACCTTGTCCACTATTGTTGTTCCAATTGTTGTTCCCGTTCCAATTACCTTGATTCCCCGAACTATTGTTCCCCCAATTGCCTCCTTGATTGTTGTTGTAATTCCAATTGCCACCTTGTTGATTGCCCCAATTTCCTTGGGCTCTCCATTGTTGATTACCTCTATTCCCTTGGTAGTTGTTGACATATTGGACTTCCTCACTTTGGTCATCAAAACCTTCGTTCGAATATCCACCACCATCATTGTTGTTGTCATATTGTTCACAATTACTTTGAGGTTGTTGTCCTCTTTGCCTCCTTTTAAACATAGCAACCCCTTCCATTGCGTTGACTTGGCGCGGGTTTTGGACTTGTTGCAATTGCACCTTTGCCAATTGATTCATAGTTGTTGTAAGCTCGGCTATAACTTGACCATGATCGTGCAATTCCTTGTGCAAATGGATGAATGTGGGGTCACCTTGGGGGACGTTTTCTCGGCTTTGCCATGCCGAAGAGGTATCGGCCATTTGGTTCACAATGCATTGATTTGTGGTGTTGATTCCCCAATAAAAGGTTTGTTGCATCATAGCCTCGGTCATGTCGTTATTAGGGCACTCTTTCACCATTGTTCTATATCTTTCCCATATCTCATGCAAAGGTTCAGTTGGCTCTTGCTTGAAAGCTAGAATTTCATCCTGAAGAGCTGCCATATGACTTGGAGAGAAGAACTTGGCAATATATTTGTCCGCCAATTCATCCTATGTTGTAATAGAATGATTGGGAAGCCTTTCTAACCAATCCAATGCTTTACCTCGAAGAGAAAACGGGAAAAGCCTCAATCTCAACGCATCCTCAGACACATTTGTCTGCTTGCTACCCCAACATATATCCACGAACCCCTTCAAGTGCTTGTAGGAATTTTGATCGGAGGCACCCGTGAAATAACCTCTTTGCTCGAGCAAGGTCAGCATAACATTTGTGATTTGAAAATTCCCCGCCTGGATTCGGGGAGGAACAATAGCACTGGCGTATCCTTGATTTGGTAGAACTCTGGGAGCCACTCTCAGCAGTTGCGGAGGAGGGTCTAGAATGTTGATGTTCTCATTTGCATTTATATTGACATGTCGGCCTCTCCGTGGAAGTTGAGGTAAGACCTCATCTTGTTCTAGATCTTCTACCTCCTCCTCCTCTATCACATTGCTGAGAGGGTCATTTGCATTAAGAGCCAGTGTACCTGATTGATCGGCACACACCAAGTTAGTAAATAAGAAGGAAAGAGAAGCAAAACACAATACTAGCTGCACAAATAGTCAACACCGTAAAGTTCCCCGGCAACGGCGCCAAAAAGTGATCGCAGCGGACTCGACCTGAGGAAGAGTGGGAGCTAATACTTTTACCCAATAGCGGTATCGGGGTCAATTTTCCACAGGGAACTTCAATTTGGAGTTGCGTGTTTGTATAGTCTAGGACTATGTTTTAGCTCCTAATTGATCTTCTAACATTTTTGGTTTTCTTTTGATTAATAGCTACAATTTATCAACTACAATTGTAAAGCTAAGTTATGCTAAAATTATGATTCTAAGTTGTATGCAATATAGAGAAAGGCACTAGGGCCGTGGCATGTACCTAGGTGGTCAACTGACGGGTAGAGATTCCTAATGCAAGAATGATGACTATGGGACTTATGCTATAACCATTGCACTTTTGCACTCACTCTCACACCTCTCGGTAGAGAGAGTGATTTTGCCCAATTGACTCTCTCGAGACCAATTGGGTAGGCCAATTTGCCCAAGCAACTTATGGTTCAAGTTGGGTAATTACTCTCTCGAGGTTTAACCCGTTAATTGGGACTACCATTCTCATGGGTCCATCCCAATTCCTTGTTAGAATTAATCTTGGGGTCATAGACTCTCTTTCTCAAGAAGAGTCAAGACTCACTAAGCTAGACTTAGTGTTTGCAACCACCAAATCTTAATGAAAACATAAGATTAATTCAAATAACAAATACCCAACATCATTCATGCACTAAACAATCACACCCATTAATTACCCACACTAGGGTTGAGCCACAACCCTAGCTAATGGGTTCAGCTAGCCATAATAGGAACAGAAATTGAAGAAATAATAGATGAAATTGACATAACAATTAACTACAATGTTAATCTACTCAAATCCACGTTAATACTAGAAGAGATTGCCCAAAATAGGCTAAAATCATGAAATCCCAAGTTCAGCTGCTCTATGCTCTCAAAACAGATCTGAAAAACTACTCCTAAAAAGTAAAATGTTCTATTTATACTACACAAGAAAAATCGGAAAAAAATACCCCTGAGGGTCTGGCGCGGACCGCGCACAAATGACGCGCGGCCGCGGAGGTTTTTGGGTCTTCATATCTTACTTCTGGAACTGGAGATGCAGACTGCACAAAAGTGATGCGCGACCACATGAACTTCATCCACGCGGACCGCACTGATTAGGTGTGCGGCCGCGTGAGCTTTTGCCTTGAATGATTGAGTCTCTGACACTCTTAGGCGCGGACCACATGAAAAGGGGCGCGGACCGCACGGAAAGGGGCGCGGACCGCGTGAAAAGGAGCGCGGACCGCGCAGCTTGACTTAAAAATAGCATGGCCTCTGAACTTTCCTGTGCGGCCGCGTGGCAAAACTGTGCGGACCGCGCAGGTTTAGCTGGAAAATGCCTAGCCTCTGAACTCTCCTGTGCGGCCGCGTGATAAAACAGTGCGGACCGCACAGGTCATTTTGTTCCCCCCTTTTGTTGTCTTTTGAAACTTGGCAGATTTCACTCATTTTTGAGCAGATCTTTAGTATTTATCATCTTGTCGCTAAAACCTGCAATCAAGCGCAACTTGTAAGCATTTTGGGACTAATTTATGGCAGTTAATGCACAAAGCTTAGGTAAGAATGGGTATAAAACATGTAGAAATCACAGTTATCATCTTCCAGCTTTGTTTTTTCTTCTTCCACCTCCTTGAGTTTTGCCTTCAACTCCGCAACTTCTTACTTGGATTGGTGCTCTCTTTCCCGGTACCTCGTACACAAATTATGAAGAAAATACAACTGGTCTTTATAGTATTCCTGCTGACAGGGTTCATCAATCCATAGCTCAAAATTGCATGTAGGCTCGTCGGGTTCCCTATAAAACTTGTTCATACATGCCCAGTAGCGGCGTCCAGCTTCTTCCCAACAATCGTGCATCATATATTTTTTTCTGCAGTCGCACCTTGGGATATAAAGGGGTTGTTGAGACATTTGTTAAAGAGAAACTTTGGTTTTATGGAAATATTTGCTATTAATTATTGTTAAGCGCAGAAAATAACTAGAATGTGCTCGTTATTTATAGGCAAGATTTCACATAAAATGTAGTATTATACGATGCTTTACATATTAAATTTTTCTGGAATGAAACAGCTTTTTCGCAATCGTTTCAGCTTTTTTCAGAACGACAACACAACTCACAAAACGTAGTATTATACCACGCTTTACATATTAAATTTTAAGAAGGATAATAAAGGATGTCTTGATTTTATAGTTTTTTTTTAATTTTTAGATTGGTCTTCTTTACTAACACCAATAAGTCGAATATTTGAACAACCATATCAGCATCCCAATTCAAAAGGTCATGTTAAAAAATAAGATGTAACAAGATTGTGGAACATAATTTTATTTTATAGATATTGCAACATACACAAGTACAGACACATATTATAAAAAACAATACGAAAACAAAAGACTAGGTGTATCCTTGATAGTTGGGTACATTCAACGAACTTGCACTAGAAGCTGGATTACCATCGCCACGCACACCACCTGAAGGACATTTATGACAGTCGTGTCCTGTTTGTGAGCATATGCCACATTTACGCTCATAAACAGTGTCACCAACATCCATTTGGTTCCGTATACGCGTTCTCTTTTACACTTGCAGCTTGTGCAAATAGTCCTTGTTACACACCATCTTAAAAGGTTCCGGTGGCCAATAATGCTCAGCACCCAATGGCAGCATTTGCCCACTATACGTGTCTATGTATGCAGCAACACTGTATTGCCTATAAATATAGTTGGTTGCCCCTAAACCAATTAGTTGAAAGCACTTCAAGGCATGTGGGCACGACATGTGGTAGATGGTCCATTTCCCACATGAACACCACCTACTGGCTTCATTCATCGTCCATAGGTTATTTCCCCGGTGTCCGCAGATAATGTTCTTAACTTCAAAAACACCTCGGCCATGATCGTACTGTAAAAATGAATGCCAATGTGCTCGCCTCATGTACCTTTCAAATATTCTCATCGGTATTGGCATAAATTGAACACCCCTGTCCATCAATGCCGATGTAGCTCCATACTTTTCAACAAACCTCTCCGCACTCTATTTGAATGTCATGCGGACCATGGTAGTGACAGGCAATCCACGAGCAGACTTCAACAAGTCGTTGAATGACTTCGACACATTTATAGTCAGGGCTCCCCATCGTTAGCCGCCATCAGCATGCAATGTCCACATGTGAAGCTCATGTCTCATCAGCCAAGTATAAGCTCGTGGATCTAACTGCCGGATCGCTTCCATACGCCTCATGAATTTTCACTACTGGTGCTCAGTTGCATCTATCCACATTAAATCATGCAAGGCCTCGTCAGGATATTTCTTCTGGAAATTGGACTTCAGGTGACTCATACAGTAACGGTGGTATGCATAGGGTTCCTGCCATCCAAGTAAGTGCCGTACAAAACATAAAATACCACCATGTTGATCAGATATTAGACAAATACCTGAACGCTGTTTGACAACGTACTGCTTCAAGTGGTTCAAAAAAAGCGTCCACGTCTCTTCGCTTTCGTTGGCACAAATGGCAAAAGCTAGTGGAAATATTTTTTTGTTGGCATCTACTGCAACTGCAATCAAAAGCTTAATATCATACTTTCCATAGACATGAGTATCGTCTATGGAAATTACAAGACGGCAATGCACAAAACCATGAATTGTTGGTTTAAATGACCAGAACACATAGTTGAAAATATATTCGGGTCTATCCGGACTCCGCTCATGCCTGCATTCAACAACAGTCCCGGGGTTAAAGTGTTGCAGTGAGGCCATGTACCTGGGCAGAGATGAAAAAGACTTATCCCAGTCACCATAAATAAGTTCAAAGGCACGTTTGCGACCAAGATATGTATTTCTTTTGGTTATAGTACAACCATACTCCTGGTGGACGGCTGTAATACACTCTTTAACCTTGAACCAAATGGACACTTCCAAATATGGAATCAAGACAAGAGAAATCAAGTCTACATCCAGGTTGTAGTGATTCTCATTGAATGTGGCCATATCACATCTGTGGGTGCTAATATATTTACCAACTTTCCACAAACCTGATTTCTTCTTGTTGGCATGCAAGATCCAGTGACGACCCATAAAGTCTCTACGGCATATAGCATTGTATACCTTCGTGGTTGACTCCCTTACGATCATCTCATGGCACTCTCTTACGCTGTAGATTTTTACAGCCCTCATAAGGCGAGCTTTATCAGGGAAATACATGCCCTTTGCAAGCACCGCTGGTATAGACTCATCCCACATCGCTGACCGAAATTCATCATTATCCTTTGTGTGGGCATCCACGTCCGGCATACTTGGCAAATTATAAAGGTAGGGAATATTCCGCTCATGAAAGGGCACGTGAGACTCGTACACTCTTGGTCTAACGGGAGTGGAGGAGCATGCTCCCTCATCAGATCAGGTTCAGCATCCACTTCCTCCTCGTCATCATAAAATAATCATCGCTAAAGCGTAGTAAAATTGAAGTTTACCAGTCGTATTGTGGATTATATAAAGTCGAAAAATATTTTATGGCTGCTCATTCGCCGGTGGTGACAAGTTTAAAACAAGGCAAGCTCTTTCATCAGCAATCTGTCCGGCAAAAACTGCTCCAAAATAACCACCCGATGACTGGGGGTTATCCCTACTATGCACACCCTCATTATTGGGAACATCTTCAACCTTGACGTACATTTCCAACAATTTTATTACAATAAATTCCCTGTATTCATCTGGAATCCGCAAAAAATCTCTAAGAGTTTCATCATCTTCGATATTAAACTCAGAATAATAAGCAAACCCCTGTGGAGTCACTGAATGCGGAAATCTGCTGGTTATTTTAAGGTTCACCGAACGTTTCCTCACATCCATTTTTTTACGTAACAACGATACCAATTTATCGTATTCTATTGTAAACGGTAATTTAACATGACATTGTGGAGGTGAGCCATATCTCACAGAGTTATTCTCCATTACAACCTCACCCCCCTCCCCCCAAATATATAATGAAACACTTATTTTTAGCTCTTCAAACATTATAAAAAAATGCTTGATAAGAAGAAGAGAGAAGTATGAATGGAAGTTTGAAGGAAAGTTTTGAATGGATTTTCCTAAAATTCTAACGCCTTTAAATAAGGCAAGTCCGAGCTTGGGGTGCAAAATTTTTTATGTAAAACGCAGTATAATACCATATTTTATGTATTTGAATTATTGTTATGTCAGTTATCCGCATAACACTTATTAGTGGGCCCAAAAATTAGTATAAAACGCAGTATCATACTATGTTTCAGTATAAAACGTAGTAATATAATATGTTTTACACAAAAAATAAATTATTTTTTTCAGTCCTGCAGAACTCTTATTATTGGTGGGCCCAATTTTATATGGAAACGTAGTATAATACTGCATTTTCCTTAAACGTAGTATTATACTGTGTTTCCCTTTAAAAAAACAATTTATTATATAAAACGCGGTATTACACTGCGTTTAACTTTAACGGCTATCTTTCCGTTAATGTAAAATGCAGTATAATAGTGCATTTTAGTTAGAAATGTATCTTTTTTAAAATTCTATAAACATATTTTATGTCCAAAAAGACATCATTTCAGTTTCAGACTCATATATTGACTATGGTTTTCTACCAAAACACAAAAACTATGATTTTGTTATCATTTTAACTCCCTTCCAGTACGATTTATGACAAGTGTTAGGGCCTCTTTATGACAAACAGATATGGAATCGACTTCTTGTTCGATATCTATTGTTTCAGATTGAAAACTATTGAACTCGTTATTCTCTTTGGAATGGTGAAAAATTTATCTTCTTTAATTTTAATTATTTAGGTTGAAATTATCACTCTCAAATGTAGCTAAATAATCATTAAAATAAACCGAAGACACTTGGTAGGCGTCTAGACATATATACATATATTACTTATAAAGGTTTGTTTCATATTTGTCATTATCTCACCATTAACTTAAACTAGAAATTTGAACTTATAAAACTGGTTTAAAAAGTATTTCAAGTGAAACAATAATTTTCATTCTCAAAAATTTAATTTTCTTTTCAAGTTAAATGTATAAACACAATTTTAACTTTTGAATATTCTAGAGTTGAGGTCCCACTCAGTTAGTGAGCACCCTCCCTTTTACACTATCTGTAGAGAGATCAAATTTCATTAGTAGTTTCTCATCCCTACACTTTATCCTCTCGTCTTGATGTAATATAATTTCTCCTTTATTATAAAGTCAAATTGAGTGATTCAAAAGCCTAACTTGACTAGAATTTCACAAGGAATCCATTGGAGACATAAAATATGAGTTTTGGAATTGTTTGGCATGAGAAACGAGGCAAAATATCTGGCAGAAAAATATATAAAATTAGGGTTTGTTCATTACGTCATATTTTGAGCTGGGGTGATCAGATTTGGGAGATTGTTGAGGATATTTTCACCATATAAATTGGGGTAAGTGTTCTCTACTCGGTTTTGGTTATATTTCATGAATCCATCATTATTTTTGGGATTTGATTGATGATTTCAAAGTGAAATTAAGGGAGATAGGGTTTGAGTTTTGGAGAGTTTTAAGTGAGAATTTGAGGGACCAAATGGAGTCCGATTTTTATAAATTTTATATGGTTAGACTCGAGAGAGAATGAGGTTTATGATTCTGCTCTTTTTGACTGATTTTGAGACGTGGGCCTGGGGGCCGGATTTTGGCCGATTTCGGATTTTTGGCATATTTTGTAGTTTTTATTGTGGAATTCGATTCTTTAGCACATGGTGATGGTATTAATCTGATTATGGTTTGATTCGGAGCTTTTGGAGACTGAGTCCAGAGACGAAGGCATCCCGGAGTAGGATTTTATGCGGTTGAGATAAGTAACATTTTAAACTCTAGCTTTGAGGGAATATACCCAGAGAATTTGATATCATGTGATAATTTGGAGGTGATACCCATGCTAGGTGATGGGCGTGTGGGTGTATACCTCGAGGGATTGAGACTTGGTCCGTCCCATGAGGCTACGAGGCCTAATAGCTATTATATGTGGTTATGTGTTTACTTGTTGTTGAACTTGTTTGTCTTAATGTTAGAGATCATGCTTAGGCTTTATTCATACTTACATTATTTGTACTCAGTCATATAAATTACTGTACATCTTTACCTCAGTCTCTATTATTTGCTAATATGTTGTGATACTTGATGTGGGATGTGTCCCCTTATTTGTTGATGATAGTGAGGCTAGTGAGGTATATGATTGAGTAAGATCGAGGGTCTGGTTGTGAGGATATTAACACCATAGCGCATGATCTGTCCGCGTAGCACGTGAGTTGACCGTGCAGGTCCAGGTATTTATACCATAGCCCGTGAGTTGTCCGCATATCACGTTAGTTAACCGTGCAGATCCAGGTATTGATATGATGGCCTGATTGTGAGGATATTAATACCATAGCACGTGAGTTATCCGTGTAGCACGTGAGTTGACCGTGCGGGTCCAGGTATTTATGCCATAGCGCGTGAGATGTCCGCATAGCACGTGAGTTGACCGTGCGGATCCAGGTACTGATATGATGGCACGTGAGTTGTCCGTGCTTAGCGCTTGGGCTTTGGGAGCCCCTCCGGAGTCTGTACACACCCCCAGGTTGTTGTGATTCTCATTGAATGTGTCCATGTCTGTGACGACCCGGCCCGTCATCACGTGAGTCACTTCCTTGTTTCCCCCATTTTATGCTTCTTCATGTTTCGTTATCGGTATTTGGTGTGTTAGAGTTGAATCGGATTTGTTTTGATAGGAAATGAGACACTTAGTCTCTTTAAGGAAGGCTTGTATTGGAAAAGTCAACTGGATGTTGACTATTGAGTTAGAGTGCTCGGATGTGATTTACGGTGATTTGGTTAGCTTCGGGGGTTGATATGTGGCTTAGGAGAGTGATCAGAAATGATTTTGGAGGTTTGGATTGGAATTAGGCTCGAATTGGCGAAGTTAGTATTTTGGCGAATTCCGGTTGGTAGGTGAGATTATGATACGGGGGTCGGAATGGAATTTCAAGAGTTGCAGTAGCTTCGTTAGATGATTTTGTATGTGTGTGTAAAAATTCAGATCATTCGAAAGTGTGTTGGTCGGGTTTTTGATCAAATGTGTATTTCGGAAGTTTTTAAGAAATTTAGGCTTGAATCCGATGTAATTTGATGGTTTTGGTGTTGTTTGTAGTGTTTTGATGATTGGAACAAGTTTAAATGATGTTTTAGGATGGGTTGGCACTTTTGGTTGAGGTCCCGGGGGCCTCGGGGTGATTTCGGATGGCTAACGGGAATTTTTGAAGTTGGAATATGCTGCAGAAATGCAGCAGTCAGTGCAGAGCAATTTTGCTCTATGCGATCGTATAGCAAAGGCTGCGATCACATAGAAGGATTTTCGGGGCTGTTTGGTTGTGCTATGCGATCGCATAGCGGGTGTTGCGATTGCACAGTGTAAAGCTAATCTGGGATTTTCGTGGAAATTTGTTCAATGCGATCGCAGGAGCAGGTGTGTGATCGCATAGGCTAAAGTCATTGTGCTATGCGATCGCAGAGGATAGGATGCAATCGCATAGGGTTAATTCTGGAGCTGCAGATTTTGGTCTATGCGATCGCAGGGGCTTGAATGCGATCGCATAGAGTTAGCTGCAGTGATCCGGGCAGAATGTTAAAAATATTTCATCTGCGAACCCAAACCCATTTCCTCCATTTTTGAGTAACGTTGAGAGCTTTTGACGAGGATTAAAGAGGGTTTTGAGTGGGAATCAATAGGAGGTGAGTCCTATTGCCTAGAAACATCATTTAATTGTGGATTCAACACTTAAATTCATGGAAAATTTGATTAAAAAGGGAAGAATTAGGGCCTGACTTTTTGAATGTAAATTTGGGGTTTGAGGGAGCAATTGATCTCGGATTTTGGTAAATTTGATATGTATAGACTCGTGGTGAGATAAGGAATCCGGTGATGTAAATTTTCTGATTTTTCGAGAAGTGGGCCCGGGACTCGGGCTTTGCCAACTTCGTGATTTTCGATATTTTTCGAGTCTTTTCGATTGGGTTGTATTCCCTTAGACTATTGTAACGTATTACTTGTGGTTTTGATCAGATTCGACGCTCGAGGAGGTTGATTTGCGAGGCAAGGGAGTAGCGTGCTAGGATTTCGGCCTGCTCGAGATGAGTAATGGTTATAAATGATGTTCTGAGAGTTTGAAACCTCGAATTTGCACAACGTGGTGCTATGTTGGGATGACACACATGCTGTATGATGAGCTTGGGGTCTGTTACTATTGGGGATTTGGACTCGGTCCATCCCGTTTGATGACTCTACTGTACTTTTGACTGAGACTTAATTAATATCGTTATATTATGGTCTAGTTGCCATGTTTAGGGCCTTGTGCCGATCTGTAGAACCCTTAGGTGAATTTGTATTGGTTGACCTCAATTTTCTTGTCGAAATGATACCATCAGTCATGATCTTAACTGGTAAACATAATATGAACCAGCTTTAGAAATTGTTAAATCCTAATGAGAGTAACGTGTGGGTTGAGAACCCCGTCTTATCTTAGTGTGCCCGAGAGGCCAAGTCTATATTGACTGAGAGGGGTCGAGAACCCCATGGTGAGGGTATTTGATATGCTATGGATCGGGCTGCACGCACGCCGCAGTAGTATATTATATGGATCGGACTGCACGCCGCAGTAGTATATTATATGGATCGGATTGCACGCCGCAGTAGTATATTATATGGGTCGGACTGCACGCCGCAGTAGTATAGTGCTTGGGCTGAAGGAGCCCCTCCGGAGTCTGCACACCCCCAGTGAGTGCAGTCGACTATTCTTGGATCGGGCTGCACGCCGCAGTAGTAGATATATATATATATATATATATATATATATATATATATATATATGTATCGGGTTGCACGCCGCAGCAGTATATATATATATATATGGATCGGGCTGCGCGCCGCAGCAGTATACTATATGGATCGGGTTGCACGCCGCAGTAGTACAAATATGAATTCGGTTATCGTGAGGAGTAAATGAAATGAATACTGGTTTAAAGAACTTTTAACTGACTTCTTCATTCATTTACTGTTTTTTTATATTCTCACCATTTTAATATAGTACTGCGTAGTGTTTTTACGAGTTTTCTTTCCGTCAGTCATTATTTATTGCTATTACTCACTAAGCTGGAGTACTCACTTTACTCCCTGCACCATGTGTGTAGACACATGCATCCCAGAGGCATAGTTTGGGCTTTCTGCTGCTGTTCAGCTTATTCCGGAGTCATCGAGTAGCTGCATGGCGTCCACATGACCCGATTTCTTCCCTTATCCTCTTTATTTCCGCATTCTAGACAACTATATGTATAAGTCGCTACACAGACTTGTATTAGAGGCTCTTGGCTCGTACACCAGATTGGTGGGATCTATAGTGATATTTTATGGATTTTTCCGTACTGTTTATCTATTACTACAGATTTATACCCATGTTAATCTGGCATTAAATCCTATTAATTGGTAATGAATTCTACATAAAGGATTGTGAGTGACGAATTGGTCGGGCTTGCCTAGCATCGTGTTGGGCGCCATCACGACCGGGGATTGGGGTCGTGACAAGTTAGTATCAGAGCCTAGGTTACTAGGTCTCGCGAGTCTTGAGCCGGTTTAGTAGAGTCTCGCGGATCGGTACAGAGACGTCTGTACTTATCCTCGGGAGGCTGCAGAACCTGTTAGGAAAATTCTACATTCTTGAAATTCTTGTCGTGCGAACTTGTTTATCCGAATACTAAATTTCTCTTTATTCCATTCTCTCACAGATGGTGAGGACTCGAGCTACCGGACATTCCGGACGACCACCAGTACCACCTACTGAGGCTACTAGAGGCCGTGGACGCGGTCGTGGTCGTGGTAGAGGCAGAGCAGCAGGGGCAGCACCTGTGGATCCTTTAGTTGCCCCAGCTTAGGACCAGGCTCCAGCAGCACCAGTGCAGGTACCAGCTATGCCCATTGTGATACCGGGTCTCCAGGAGACATTGGCCTAGATATTGACAGTTTGTACGGGCCTGGATCAGGTGGTTTCAGCCACCATAGTAGCAGCAGCTACTTCGCAGGCCGGGGGAGGCAATCAGACCCCCGCTGCTCGCATACCTGAGCAGGTAGTGCAGGGATTACAGACTCCAGAGGTACCTCCAGCTCAGCCAGTGGTACCCATTCAGGAGTACAGGGTTCCAGTTATGCCAAACGATGAGCAGCATCGTCTCGAGAGGTTCAGTACACTTCAGCCTCCTTCTTTCAGTAGTGCTCAGGGCGAGGATGCCCAGGGTTTTCTCGACAAGTGTCAGCATATGCTTCGGACAGCAGGGATTCTTGAGTCCAGCGGTGTGGCTTTTACCACATTTTAGTTTACTGGAGTGACCTTCACTTGGTGGGAGGTGTATGAGCGGCGTAGGCCGGCAGGTGCAGCGCCTTTGACTTGGCAAGAGTTCTCCACTCTCTTCTTGGAGAAGTGGATACCGCAGTCTTAGAGGGAGGAGATACGTAGACAGTTTGAGTGGCTTCACCAGGGAGATATGACTGTGTCTCAGTATGAGGCTAGATTTTCTAAGTTGGCTCATTATGCCTCATGGATAGTTCCGAACGATCGGGAGAGGATTAAGAGGTTTCGTGGATGGTCTTAATTATCACCTTCGTATTCTGATGACTCGAGAGAGAGTTCTAGGTATTTCCTTCGAGGATGCAGTTGATATTTCTCATGATATTGAAACAGCTCGTCGTCGGGAGATAGAGGAGAGGGAGGCCAAGAGGCCTCGAAGTTCTGGCAGTTTTAGTGGCGCTTCTTCGAGGGGCCAGTTCCAGCAGGGTCGGGGTTATTCTTTTAGGCCCGCTCAGTCAGCTCGACCTGAGTACCGAGGTGGATCTTCTGGTCGTGGTTATCAGGGTTCTCAGCAGAGTCAGTCATCTCTCAACGCTCTTCCAGCACAGAGTTCATCTCGTGCTCAATCTGCTCAGGGTTCATTCAGGCCGAGTGCATCAGCTAGCCACTCTAGCACGAGGGGTTCCCTTCAGTCCCAGTTCCCAGCACCCGGGAGTTGATATGAGTGTGGAGAGTTCGAGCATATGCGGAGGGAGTGTCCTCATCGTGCTGCTAGCTCATCTCAGTAGAGGGGTCAGCCCTCGACTTCTGCTCCAGTTACTTCACCACCCGCCCAGCCAGCTAGGGGTGGAGGTCAGGCAGCCAGGGGTCTCCCTAGAGGGGGAGGTCAATCCGGGGGCGGTCAGGCCTGTTTCTATGCACTTCCTAGCAGGCCAGATGTTATTGCTTCAGATGATATCATTACAGGTATTGTTTCAGTCAGCCACAGAGATGCCTCTGTATTATTTGATCCCGGTTCCACCTTTTCTTATATGTCATCATACTTTGCTCGTTATTTGGGTACGCCTCGTGAGTTTCTTGCTTTACCTGTTCATGTATCTACCCTAGTGGGTGATACTGTTGTTGTAGACCGTGTGTACCGATCATGTGTGGTGACTATTGGGGGTCTGGAGACCATAGTGGATCTATTGCTATTGAGCATGGTGGATGTTGATGTCATTTTGGGCATGGATTAGCTATCTCCATGCCGTGCTATTCTAGACTGTCATGCTAAGACAGTCACTTTGGCTATACCAGGTATTCCGAGGATCGAGTGGCGTGGCGTGACTGACTATGTGCCTAGCAGGGTGATTTCTTTTCTAAAGGCCCGGCGTATGGTTGGGAAAGGTTGTCTATCATATTTGGCTCATGTGAGAGATGTTGGACTTGAGACTCCTAGCATTGATTTGGTTCCAGTTTTGAGAGAGTTTTCCGATGTGTTCCTTGCAGACCTATCGGGCATGCCACCAGACAGGGACATTGATTTTGGTATTGACCTGGTGCCGGGCACTCAGCCCATTTCCATTCCTCCATATTGTATGGCACCAGCAGAGTTGAAAGAACTAAAGGATCAGCTTCAGGAACTCCTGGATAAGGGGTTCATTCGGCCTAGTGTGTCCCCGTGGGGTGCACCGGTTCTATTTATGAAAAATAAGGATGGTACAATGAGAATGTACATTGACTACAGACAATTGAACAAAGTAACAGTGAAGAACAAGTATCCCCTGCCCCATATAGATGATTTATTTGACCAGCTTCAGGGGACAAGGGTATTATCCAAGATTGATCTTCGTTCAGGCTATCACCAGTTGAAGATCAGGGATTCAGATATTACGAAGACTACTTTCAGGACTAGATATGGGCACTATGAGTTTCTTGTTATGTCCTTTGGGCTGACTAATGCCCCAGCCGCATTCATGCATTTGATGAACAGTGTATTTCGGCCATATCTGGATTCGTTCATGATTGTTTTTATTGATGATATATTGGTGTACTTGCGTAGCCAGGAGGAGCACGCATAACATTTGTGAGTGGTATTACAGATTGAGGGAGGAGAAGCTTTATGCAAAGTTCTCCAAGTGTGAGTTTTGGCTTGGGTCAATGGCTTTCTTAGGTCACATGGTGTCTAGCGAGGGTATTAAGGTCGACCCAAAGAAGATAGATGCAGTACAGAGTTGGCCTAGACCGACATAGAGATTCGTAGTTTCCTCGGTTTGGCGGGTTATTATCGCCGATTCGTTTAGGGTTTTTCATCTATCGCCTCTCCCTTGACCAAGTTGACGCAGAAGGGTGCTCCGTTTGTATGGTCGGATGAGTGCAAGAAGAGCTTTCAGAAGCTCAAGACAGCTTTGACCATAGCTCCAGTATTGGTGTTACCATCAACTTCAGGTTTTTATACCGTCTATTATGACACTTTGAGAGTTGGGATTTTTTGTGTGTTGATGTAGAGGGGTAGAGTGATTGCATATGCTTCTCGTCAGTTGAAGCCTCACGAGAAGAACTACCCTGTTCATGACTTAGAGTTGGCTGCCATAGTTCATGCTTTGAAGATTTGGAGGCACTATTTATATGGCGTATCTTGTGAGGTATTCACCGATCATCATAGTCTTCAACATTTGTTCAAGCAAAAGGATCTTAATTTGAGGCAGTGGAGGTGGCTTGAGTTGCTCAAGGATTATGATATTACCATTTTATATCACCTCAGGAAGGCCAATGTGGTGGCCGATGCGTTGAGCCGGAAGGCGGTTAGCATGGGGAGCTTGGCGTACATTCCAGTTGGGGAAAGGCCCTTTGCAGTTGATGTTCAGGCTTTGGCCAATCGGATGGTGAGATTAGACATTTCAGAGCCTTGTCGGGTGTTGGCTTGTGTGGTTTCTCGGTCTTCCTTGTATGACCGCGTCAGAGAGCGCCAATATGATGATCCACATTTGCTTGTCCTTAAGGATAGGGTTCAGCATGACGATGCCAGGGATGTGACCATTGATTTTGATGGCATGTTGAGGATGCAGGGTCGGATTTGTGTGACCAACGTGGATGGGCTTCGGGAGTTGATATTGGAGGAGGCCCACAGCTCGCGGTATTCCATCCATCCAGGTGCCGCGAAGATGTATCAGGATTTGAGGCAGCACTACTGGTGGAGAAGGATGAAAAAGGATATAGTAGGGTATATGGCTTGGTGTCTCAACTATCAACAGGTAAAGTACGAGCATCAGAGATCGGGTGGCGTACTTCAGCGGATGATTATTCCTGAGTGGAAGTGGGAGAGAGTTACTATGGATTTTGTGAGTGGTCTTCCTCGGACTTTGAAGAAGTTTGATTTGATTTGGGTGATTGTGGACAGGCTGACCAAGTCTGCGCACTTCATTCTAGTATGTACTACCTATTCTTCGGAGCGGCTGGCAAGGATCTTTATCCGGGAGATTGTCCGATTGCATGGGGTTCCAGTGTCTATTATCTCAGATAGGGGTACTCAGTTCACTTCTCAGTTTTGGAGGACATTTCAGTGAGAGTTGGGTATGCAGGTGGAGTTGAGCACGACATTTCATCCTCAGACGGACAGATAGTCCGAGCGTACCATTCAGATATTGGAGGACATGTTGCGTGCCTGTGTTATTGAATTTGGGGGTTCTTAGGATGAGTTCTTTCCACTTGCAGAGTTTGCCTACAACAACAACTATCAGTCCAGCATTCAGATGGCACCATATGAGGCCTTGTATGGGAGACGGTGTAGATCTCCAGTTGGTTGGTTCGAGCCTGGCGAGGCTAGGATGTTGGGAACAGACTTGGTTCAGGATGCTTTAGAGAAAGTAAAGGTGATTCAGGAAAGACTTAGTACAACTCAGTCACGTCAGAAGAGTTATGCGGACCGGAAGGTTCGAGATGTGTCCTATATGGTTGGTGAGAAGGTCTTGCTGAAGGTTTCGCCCATGAAGGGTGTTATGAGGTTTGGGAAGAAAGGCAAGTTGAGTCCGCGGTTCATTGGGCCTTTTGAGGTGCTCAGAGGATTGGGGAGGTGGCTTATGAGCTTGCTTTGCCACCCAGCCTGTCGAGTGTGCATCCGGTATTCCATGTTTCTATGCTCTGGAAGTATGTTGGGGACCCGTCTCATGTTTTAGACTTCAGCATGGTCCAGTTGGATGATGATTTGACCTACGATGTGGAGCTAGTGGCTATTTTGGGTCATCAGGTTCGGAGATTGTGATCAAAGGATGTCGCTTCGGTGAAGGTTCAATGGAGAGGTCGGCTCGTGGAGGAGGCTACTTGGGAGACCGAGCGGGAGATGCGAAGCAGATATCCTTACATGTTTGAGGCTCCAGGTATGTTTCTTAACCCGCTCGAAGACGAGCGTTTGTTTTAGTTGGGGAGGATGTGACGACCTGGCCCGTCGTCACGTGAGTTACTGCCCCGTTTCCTCCATTTTATGCTTCTTCATGTTTCGTTATCGGTATTCGGTGTGTTAGAGTTGAATCGGATTGGTTTTGATAGGAAATGAGACACTTAGTCTCTTTAAGGAAGGCTTGTTTTGGAAAAGTCAATTGGATGTTGACTATTGAGTTAGAGGGCTCGGATGTGATTTCCCGTGATTCGTTTAGCTTCGGGGGTTGATATTTGGCTTAGGAGTGTGATCGGAATTGATTTTGGAGGTCCGGAGTGGAATTAGGCTCGAATTGGCAAAGTTAGTATTTTGGCGAATTCCGGTTGGTAGGTGAGATTATGATACGGGGGTCGGAATGGAATTCCAAGAGTTGCAGTAGCTTCGTTAGATGATTTTGGATGTGTGTGCAAAAATTCAGATCATTCGGAAATGTGTTGGTCAGGTTTTTGATCAAATACGTATTTCGGAAGTTTTTAAGAAATTTAGGCTTGAATCCGATGTAATTTGATGGTTTTGGTGTTGTTTGTAGTGTTTTGATGATTGGAACAAGTTTGAATGATATTTTAGGACGGGTTGGCACTTTTGGTTGTGGTCCCGGGGGCCTCGGGGTGATTTCGGATGGCTTACAGGAATATTTGAAGTTGGAAAATGCTACAGCAATGCAGCAGTCAGTGCAGAGCAATTTTGCTCTATGCGATCGCATAGCAAGGGCTGCGATAGCATAGAAGGATTTTCGGGGCTATTTAGTTGTGCTATGCGGTCGCATAGCGGGTGTTGCGATCACACAGTGTAAAGCTAATCCGGGATTTTCGTGGAAATTTGTTCAATGCGATCGCAGGAGCAGGTGTGCGATCGCATAGGCTAAAGTCATTGTGCTATGCGATCGCAGAGGATAGGATGCGATCGCATAGGGTTAATTCTGGAGCTGCAAATTTTGGTCTATGCGATCGTAGGGGCTTGAATGCGATCGCATAGAGTTAGCTACAGTGATCCGGGCAGAATGTTAAAAATAATTCATCCGCGAACCCAAACTCATTTCCTCCATTTTTGAGTAACGTTGAGAGCTTTTAACGAGGATTAAAGAGGGTTTTGACTGGGAATCAATTGGAGGTGAGTCCTATGGCCTAGAAACATCATTTAATTGTGGATTCAACACTTAAATTCATGGAAAATTTGATTAAAAGGGTAAGAATTAGGGCCTGACTTTTTGAATGTAAATTTGGGGTTTGAGGGAACAATTGAGCTCGCATTTTGGTAAATTCTATATGTATAGACTCGTGGCGAGATAAAGAATCCGGTGATGCAAATTTTCTGATTTTTTGAGAAGTGGGCCCGGGGCTCAGGTTTTGCCAACTTCGTGATTTTTGATATTTTTCGAGTCTTTTCGATTGGGTTGTATCCCCTTAGCCTATTGTAACGTATTACTTGTGGTTTTGATCAGATTCGACGCTCGAGGAGGTTGATTTGCGAGGGAAGGGAGTAGCGAGCTAAGATTTCGGCCTGCTTGAGGTGAGTAATGGTTATAAATGATGTTCTGAGGGTTTGAAACCCCGGATTTGCACAACGTGGTGCTATGTTGGGATGAGACACACGTTGTATGATGAGCGTGGGGTCTGTTACTATTAGGGATTTGGACTTGGTCCATCCCGTTTGATGACTCTACTGTACTTTTGACGGAGACTTAATTCATATCGTTATATTATGGGCTAGTTGCCATGTTTGGGGCCTTGTGCCGATCTGTAGAACCCTTAGGGGGCATTTGTATTGGTTGGCCTCACTTTTCTTATCGAAATCATACCCTTAGTCATGTTCTTAACTGGTAAACATAATATGAACCAACTTTAGAAATTGTTAAATCCTAATGAGAGTAACGTGTGGGTTGAGAACCCCGTCTTATCTTAGTGTGCCCGAGAGGCCAAGTCTATATTGACTGAGAGGGGTCGAGAACCCCATGGTGAGGGTATTTGATATGCTATGGATCGGGCTGCACGCCGCAGTAGTATATTATATGGGTCGGACTGCACGCCGCAGTAGTATAGCGCTTGGGCTGAAGGAGCCCCTCCGGAGTCTGCACACCCCTAGTGAGCGCAGTCGACTATTCTTGGATCGGGCTGCACGCCGCAGCAGTATATATACATATATATGGATCGGGCTGCGCGCCGTAGCAGTATACTATATTATGTATATGGATCGGGTTGCGCGCCGCAGCAGTATACTATGTGGATCGGGCTGCACGCCGTAGTAGTACAAATATGAATTCGGTTATCGTGAGGAGTAAATGAAATGAATACTAGTTTAAAGGAATTTTAACTGACTTATTCATTCAGTTGCTGTTTTTTATATTCTCACCGTTTTAATATAGAACTGCGTAGTGTTTTTACGAGTTTTCTTTCCGTCAGTCATTATTTATTGCTATTACTCACTGAGTTGGAGTACTCACTTTACTCCATGAACCATGTGTGCAGACATAGGTATCTCGGAGGCATAGTTTGGGCTTTCTGCTGCTGTTCAGCTTATTCATTCAGCTTATTTCTTCCCTTATCCTCTTTATTTCCGCATTCTAGACAACTCTATGTATAAGTCGCTACACAGACTTGTATTAGAGGCTCTTGGCTCGTACACCAGATCGGTGGGATCTATAGTGATATTTTATGGATTTTTTCGTACTATTTTTCTATTACTACAGAGTTATACTCATGTTAATCTAGAATTAAATCCTATTAATTGGTAAAGAATTCTACATAAGGGATTGTGAGTGACGAATTGGTCGGGCTTGCTTAGCATCGTGTTGGGAGCCATCACGACCGGGGATTCGGGTCGTGACAATGTCACATCTGTGGGTGCTAATAAATTTACCAACTTTCCACAAACCTGATTTCTTCTTGCTGACACGCAAGATCCAGTGACAACCCATAAAGTCTCTACGGCATACAACCTCATATACCTCCGTAGTTGACTCCCTTACCGTCATCTCATGGCACTCTCTGAAGCTGTAGATTTTTACAGCCCTGATTAGGCGAGCTTTATCGGGGAAATACATGCCTTTTGCAAGCACCGCTGGTCTAGACTCATCCCACATCACTGACCAAAATTCATCAGCATCCCTTGTGAGGGCATCCACATCTAGCATACTTGGCAAATCATCAAGGTAGGGAATAATCCGCTCATGAAAGAGCACGTGAGACTCGTACACTCTTGGTCTAACGGGAGGTGGAGGAGCATGCTCCCTCGTCAGATCAGGTTCGGCATCCACTTCCTCCTCGTCATCATCCTCATCATGGAAGGGTGTGTCATCTCCAGACTCATCGACATTATTGCCATAATCACTATCATCTTCCTGAATCTGCGCATCTGCCAATTCACGAGTCAGTACGTCGTCTATGGACAACTATGTGAGTTCAGGAACATCAAGTTGCTCGTTTTCACTGCACAAAAAGAACAAAATGATAAGCTACTCAACTAGATAAATACTTTACATATAGCTATATCACTTTACTTACAAGTCGTACTGTGTTGACGTTCCATGATGGATATTTTCTTGTTGGTGATGACTCCCGGATGGACCACTATGGTCCAACACACCAGAACTACGCATATTCCAACTAGGGGCAGGGTTATAACTTGTAAAATTCATATCCGGACGGTACCCCTATGAAAAATATGAGTGTTAATACAAATCCAATTAAAACATAAAATAAACATCGCTAAAGCGTAGAAAAATTGAAGTTTACCAGTCGTATTGTGGATTATATAAAGTCGAAAAATTATTTTGTGGCTGCTCATTCACCGGTGGTGACAAGTTTAAATCAAGGCAAGCTCTTTCATCAGCAATCTGTCCGGCAAAAACTACTCCAGAATAACCACCCGATGACTGGGGGTTATCCCTACTATGCACACCCTCATTATTGGGAACGTCTTCAACCTTGACGTACATTTCCAACAATTTTATTACAATAAATTCCTTGTATTCATCCGGAATCCGCAAAAAATCTCTAAGAGTTTCATCATCTTCGATATTAACTCAGAATAATAAGCAAACCCCTATGGAGTCACTGAATATGGAAATCTACTGATTACATTAAGGTTCACTGAACGTTTCCTCACATTTATTTTTTTACGTAACAACGATACCAATTTATCGTACTCCATTGTAAGCGGCAATTTAACATGACACTGTGGAGGTGAGCTATACTCACAGAGTTATTCTCCATTACAACCTCACCCCCTCCCCCTCCCCAATATAATGAAACCCTTATTTTTGGCTCTTCAGACATTATAAAAAAATGCTTGATAAGAAGTAGAGAGAAGTATGAACGGACGTTTGAAGGAAAGTTTTGAATGGATTTTCATAAAATTCTAACGCCTTTAAATAAGGCAAGTCCGAGCTTGGGTGCAGAATTTTTTTATGTAAAACGCAGTATAATACCACGTTTTATGTATTTGAATTATTGTTATGTCAGTTATCCGCATAACACTTATTGGTGGACCCAAAAAATAGTATAAATGCAGTATAATACTACGTTTCAGTATAAATCGTAGTATTATAATACGTTTTAAACAAAAAAATAATTTTTTTTTTCAGTTCTGCAGAACTCTTATTATTGGTGGGCCCAATTTTATATGAAAACGCAATATAATACTGTGTTTTCCTTAAACATAGTATTATACTGTGTTTCCCTTTAAAAAAGGAATTAACTATATAAAACGCAGTATTATACTGCGTTTAACTTTAACGGCTATCATTCCGTTAATGTAAAACGTAGTATAATAGTGCATTTTAGTTAGAAATGTAAATTTTTTTTAAACTGTATAAACGTATTTTATGACCAAAAGGCATCATTTCAGTTTCAGACTTATATATTGACTATGGTTTTCTACCAAAAAACAAAAACTATGATTTTGTTATCATTTTAACTCCCTTCCTGTACGATTTATGACAAGTGTTTGGGCCTCTTTATGACAAACAGATACGGAATCGACTTCTTGTTCGATGTCTATTGTTTCAGATTGAAAACTATTGAACTCGTTATTCTCTTTGGAATGGTGAAAAATTTATCTTCTTTAATTTTAATTATTTAGGTTGAAATTATCACTCTCAAATGTAGCTAAATAATCATTAAAATAAACCGAAGACACTTAGTAGGTGTTTGGACATATATATATTACTTATAAACGTTTGTTTCATATTTGTCATTATCTAACCATTAACTTAAACTAGAAATTTGAACCTATAAAACTGGTTTAAAAAGTATTTCAAGTGAAACAATAATTTTTATTCTTAAAATTTTAATTTTCTTTTCAAGTTAAATGTATAAACACAATTTTAACTTTTGAATATTCTGGAGTTGAGGGCCCACTTAGTTAGTGCGCACCCTCCCTTTTACGCTCTCTGTAGAGAGATCAAATTTCATTAGTAGTTTCTCATTCCCTGCACTTTTCCCTCTCGTCTTGATGTAATATAATTTCTCCTTTATTATAAGGTCAAATTGAGTGATTCAAAAGCCTAACTTGACTAGAATTTCACAAGAAATCTATTGGAGGCATAAAATATGAGTTTCGAAATTGTTTAGCACGAGAAACGAGGTAAAATAGCTGGCAAAAAAATATATAAAATTAGGGTTTGTTCATTACGTTATATTTTGAGTTGGGGAGATCGGATTTGGGCGATTTTGGAGGCGATTTTAACCATATGGATTGGGGTAAGTGTTCTCTACTCGGTTTTGGTTATATTTCATGAATCCATCATTGTTTTTTGGGATTTGATTGATCATTTCAAAGTGAAATTGAGGGAGTTAGGGTTTGAGTTTTGGAGAGTTTTAAGTGAGGATTTGAGGGACCAAATTGAGTTTGATTTTAATAAATTTTATATGGTTAGACTCGGGAGAGAATGAGGTTTATGATTCTGCTATTTTTGACTGATTCTGAGACTTGGGCCCCGGGGGGCCGGATTTTGGCCGATTTCGAATTTTTGGCATGTTTTGTAGTTTTTATTGTGGAATTCGATTCTTTAGCACATGGTGATGGTATTAATCTGATTATGGTTAGATTCGGAGCTTTTGGAGACCGAGTCCAGAGACGAGGGCATTTCGGAGTAAGATTTTATGTGATTGAGGTAAGTAACATTATTAACTCTGGCTTTGAGGGTATATACCCATAGAATTTGATATTATGTGATTGTTTGGAGGTGATACCCACGCTAGGTGACAGGCGTGTGGGTGTATACCTCGAGGGATTGATACTTGGTCCGTCCCATGAGGCTACGAGGCCTAATAGCTATTATATGTGGTTATGTGGTTACTTATTGTTGAACTTGTTTGCCTTCATGTTAGAGATCATGCTTAGGCTTTATTCATGCCTACAATATTTGTACTCAGTCATATAAATTATTGTACATGTTTACCTCAGTCTCTATTATTTGCTAATATGTTGTGATACTTGATATGGGATATGTCCCCATTTTTGTTGATGATAGTGAGGCTAGTGAGGTATATGATTGAGTAAGACCGAGGGCCTGGTTGTGAGGATATTAACACCATAGCGCATGAGTTGTCCGCGTAGCACATGAGTTGACCGTGCGGGTCCAGGTATTTATACCATAGCGTGTGAGTTGTTCGCGTAGCACGTGAGTTGACCGTGCGGATCCAGGTATTGATATGATGGGCTGATTGTAAGGATATTAATACCATAGTGCGTGAGTTATCCGCATAGCACGTGAGTTATCCGCGTAGCACGTGAGTTGGTCGTGCGGGTCCAGTTATTTATGTCATAGCGCGTGAGTTGTCCGCGCAGCACGTAAGTTGACCATGTGGATCCAGGTATTGATATGATGGCACGTAAGTTGTCCGTGCTTAGCGCTTGGGATTTGAGAGCCCCTCCGGTGTCTGTACACACCCCTAGGTTGTAATGATTCTCATTGAATGTGTCCATGTCACATCTGTGGGTGCTAATAAATTTACCAACTTTCCACAAACCTGATTTCTTCTTGCTGGCACGTAAAATCCAGTGACAACCCATAAAGTCTCTACGGCATACAGCCTTGTATTCCTCCGTAGTTGACTTCCATACCGTCATCTCACGGCACTCTCTTACACTGTAGATTTTTGCAGCTCTGATTAGGCGAGCTTTATCGAGGAAATACATGCCCTTTGCAAGAAATACATGAGCTTTATCTAGACTCATTCCACATCGCTGACCGAAATCATCATCATCCCTTGTGAGGGTATCCACGTCCAGCATACTTGGCAAATTATCAAGGTAGGGAATATTCTGCTCATGAAAGGGCACGTGAGACTCGTACACTCTTTGTCTAACGGGAGGTGGAGGAGCATGCTCCCTTGTCAGCTCAGGTTCGGCATCCACTTCCCCCTCGTCACCATCCTCATCATCGAAGGGTGTGTCATCTCCAGAATCATCGGCATTATTGTCATAATCACTATCATCTTCCTGACTCTGCACATCTGCCAGATCACGAGTCAGTCTGTCGTCATGGGCAATTGTGTGAGGTCAGGAACATGAAGTTGCTCGTTTTTCACTGCACAAAATGATAAACTACTCAACTAGATAAATACTTTACAAATAGCTATATCACTTTACTTACAAGTCGTACTGTGTTGACGTTCCATGATGGATATTTTATTGTTGCTGATGACTCCCGGATGGACCACCGTGGTCCAATACGCCAGAACTACGCATATTCCAACTAGGGGCAGGGTCATAACTTGTAAAATTCATATCCGGACGGTACCCTTATGAAAAATATGATTGTTAATACAAATCCTATTAAAACATAAAATAAACATCGCTAAAGCGTAGAAAAATTGAAGTTTACCAGTCGTATTGTGGATTATATTAAGTCAAAAAATTATTTTGTGGCTGCTCATTCGCCGGTGGTGACAAGTTTAGATCAAGGCAAGCTCTTTCATCAGCAATCTGTCCAGCAAAAACTGCTCCAAAATAACCACCCAATGACTGGGGGTTATCCCTACTATGCACACCATTATTATTGGAAACGTCTTCAACCTTGACGTACATTTCCAACAATTTTATTACAATAAATTCCCTGTATTCATCCGGAATCCGCAAAAAATCTCTAAGAGTTTCATCATCTTCGATAGTAAACTCTGAATAATAAGCAAACCCCTGTGGATTCACTGAATATGGAAATCTACCGGTTACTTTAAGGTTCACCGAACGTTTCCACACACTCATTTCATTACGTAACAACGATACCAATTTATCGTACTCCATTGTAAGCGGCAATTTAATATGACACTGTGGAGGTGAGCTATACCTCACAGAGTTATTCTCTATTACAACAACAACCTCCCCCCTCCAAATATAATGAAACCCTTATTTTTGGCTCTTCAGACATTATAAAAAATGCTTGCTAAGAAGAAGAGAGAAGTATGAATGTAAGTTTGAAGGAAATTTTTGAATGGATTTTCATAAAATTCTAACGCCTTTAAATAAGGCAAGTCCGAGTTTGGGGTGCAGAATTTTTTTATGTAAAACGCAGTATAATGCCACGTTTTATGTATTTGAATTATTGTTATGTCAGTTATCCGCATAACACTTATTGGTGGGCCCAAAAATTAGTATAAAATGTAGTATAATACTACGTTTCAGTATAAATCGTAGTATTATAATACGTTTTAAACAAAAAATAAATAATTTTTTTAGTCCTGCAGAACTCTTATTATTGGTGAGCCCAATTTTATATGGAAACGCAATATAATACTGTGTTTTCCTTAAACATAGTATTATACTGTGTTTCCCTTTAAAAAACAATTTACTATATAAAACGCAGTATTATATTGCGTTTAACTTTAACGGCTATCATTCCGTTAATATAAAACGCAGTATAATAGTGCATTTTAGTTAGAAATGTAACATTTTTTTAAACTGTATAAACGTATTTTATGACCAAAAGGCATCATTTCAGTTTCGGACTCATATATTGAATATGGTTTTCTACCAAAAAACAAAAACTATGATTTTGTTATCATTTTAACTCCCTTCCAGTACGATTTATGACAAGTGTTAGGGCCTCTTTATGACAAACAGATACGGAATTGACTTCTTGTTCGATGTCTATTGTTTCAGATTGAATACTATTGAACTCGTTATCCTCTTTGGAATGGTGAAACATTTATCTTCTTTAATTTTAATTATTTAGGTTGAAATTATCACTCTCAAATGTAGTTAAATAATTATTAAAATAAATCGAAGACACTTGGTAGGCGTTTGGACATATATATATTACTTATAAAGGTTTGTTTCATATTTGTCATTATCTCACCATTAACTTAAACTAGAATTTTGAACTTATAAACCTGGTTTAAAAAGTATTTCAAGTAAAACAATAATTTTCATTCTCAAAATTTTAATTTTCTTTTCAAGTAGAATGTATAAACACAATTTCAACTTTTGAATATTCTGGAGTTGAGGGCTTACTCAGTTAGTGAGCACCCTCCCTTTTACACTATTTGTAGAGAGATCAAATTTCATTAGTAGTTTCTCATTCCCTACACTTTTCCCTCTCGTCTTGATGTAATATAATTTCTTATTTATTATAAGGTCAAATTGAGTGATTCAAAAGCCTAACTTAACTAGAATTTCACAAGAAATCCATTGGAGGCATAAAATTGGAGTTTCGGAATCATTTAACACGAGAAATGAGGCAAAATATCTGGCAGAAAAATATATATAATTAGGGTTTGTTCATTACGTCATATTTTGAGCTGGGGAGATCGGATTTGGGCGAATTTGGAGGCGATTTTCACCATATGGATTGGGGTAAGTGTTCTCTACTCGGTTTTGGTTATATTTCATGAATCCATCATTGTTTTTTGGGATTTGATTGATGATTTCAAAGTGAAATTGAGGGAGTTAGGGTTTGAGTTTTGGAGAGTTTTAAGTGAGGATTTGAGGGACCAAATGGAGTCCGATTTTACTAAATTTTATATGGTTAGACTCGGGAGAGAACGAGGTTTATGATTCTGTTATTTTTGACTGATTCTGAGACATGGGCCCGGGAGGGCGGATTTTGGCCAATTTCGGATTTTTGGCATATTTTGTAGTTTTTATTGTGGAAATCAATTCTTTAGCACATGATGATGGTATTAATTTGATTATGGTTAGATTCAGTGCTTTTGGAGGCCGAGTCCAGAGATGAGGGCATCCCGGAGTAGGATTTTATGCGGTTGAGATAAGTAACATTTTTAAATCTGGCTTTGAGGGTATATACCCTGAGAATTTGATATCATGTGATTGTTTGGAAGTGATACCCACGCTAGGTGACGGGCGTGAGGGTGTATACCTCGAGGGATTGAGACTTGGTCCGTCCCATCAGGCTACGAGGCCTAATAGCTATTATCTATGGTTATGTGTTTACTTGTTGTTGAACTATTTTGCCTTCATGTTAGAGATCATGCTTAGGCTTTATTCATGCTTACATTATTTGTACTTAGTCATATAAATTATTGTACATGTTTACCTTAGTCTCTATTATTTGCTAATATGTTGTGATACTTGATGTGGGTTGTGTCCCCTTATTTATTGATGATGGTGAGGCTAGTGAGGTACATGATTGAGTAAGGCCGAGGGCCTGGTTGTGAGGATATTAATACCATAGCGTGAGTTGTCCGCATAACATGTGAGCTGACCGTGAGGGTCCAGAGTGAGGCCGTGGGCCTGATTGTGAGGATATTAATACCATAGCGCGTGAGTTATCCGCGTAGCACGTGAGTTGACCGTGCGGGTCCAGGTATTTATGCCATAGTGAGTTGTCCGCGTAGCACGTGAGTTGACCGTGCGGATCCAGGTATTGATATGATGGCACGTAAGTTGTCCGTGCTTAGCGCTTGGGCTTTGGAATCCCCTCCGGAGTCTGTACATACCCCCAATGAGTGCAGAGTGTTGAGTGTATTGAGTGTTGAGTGTTGAGTGTTGAGTGCGAGTGCTGAATGATGGAGTGACATTGCTGTGAAGTTGCCTTTACTTTTGTTGTTGCTGCATTTATCTGTTAAATTTCTTTGTGGTATTTATTGAGTTATGGAATTTACCTGTTTATTCATGTTTATTTTTTTAAAATTGTGAAAATAAATAATTGGATTGTTTTACTTAGCTCATCATTACTACTTAGTTCCTTAGTTATTTCTGTTACTACTGAGGTGGTTGTACTCATACTACACCCTGCACTTTATATGCAGATCCAGGTGAGTTAGAGCGCGGTGATCGTTGAGTTTAGGCTGGCTATTTTTGGAGACTACAAGGTAGCTGCTAGCATCCGCAGGGCCTTGTTACTCCTTTTGTTATTTTTTCTTTTGGACAGCTAGACAATTTATATATCTCAGTTTACAGTTTTAGACACTCATGACTTAGTGACACCCTGATGTTTGGGGCTCGTTTCCGTATTTTATATTAATTATATTTAGAGTTGGTTTAGTTTATCAGGAATTAAATTATTGGAGATGTTTTATTAAATTCTTATAATTAATTAAGTAGTAATATTTTGGGAATAGGCTTGCCTTGTAACACGATAGGCGCCATCATGACCATGGTTAGATTTTGGGTCGTGACAAGTTGGTATCATAGGCTAGGTTACATAGGTCTCACGAGTCATGAGCAGGTTTAGTAGAGTCTTGCAGATCGGTACGAAGACATCTGTACTTATCTTCGAGAGGCTGCAGAACCTTTAGAAAAATTTCACATTCTTGAATTCTTATCGTGCGGTAATGATTCAGCTTGAAGTGTAACTCTTTGAATTCCTTCCACACATTCGTATGTGCACATGAGCGCTCGGTATCAGTTGTGCATCAACGGATTGTGATTCACTGAATGAGGTGCGAGATGTTATTTCTGTGTGTTGATTTTGGGTCAGTCTGGAGGATTTGAGGCTGGGTTTTGACTGTATATTAAGCAATGAGGTGTTGATTGTGTGAGCACGTGTTTGTGGATCTATATGTCCGGTAGTGATCCTATTAGTAGAAATGGTGGCTGGATGGATACGTGATGAGTAGGATGTGACCGCGAGATGAGTTCATATGATTTGAATGTGACGAGAAGGTATTTCTGAAGGTTTCACCTATTTGAGACTGCAGGTATGTTTTTAGACTCGTTCGAGGACGAACGTTTGTTTAAGAGGGGGAGGATGTAATGACCCGGTCATTCGTTCTGAAAATTATAGCCCAATTTCCCTCATCTATGCTTAATTATATGTTGTTCAACTGTGTTGAGTTGTATCGAGTTGGTATGTTTGGGTTCGAAGTAATTTTGGAGTGAAAAGAATACTTAGTCTCTTAGTTAGAAAGCTAAGTTAGAAAAGTCAACCGGAAGTTGACTTATGAGTAAACGAATTCGGATTTGGATTTTTATGATTCGATTAGATTCGTTGGGTAATTTTAGACTTAGGAGTTTGTCCAGAAAACTGTTTGTAGGCACGTGGTAGAATTAGGGTTGAATTGTCGAAAGTTGGAAGTTTAGAAGTTCTTAGGCTTGAATTCGAGGTTGATTTGGTGTTTTGGTGTTGTTTTGGGTGTTGCGAAGGTTCGACTAAGTTCGGTAGTGATATATGACTTGTTGGAATTATTGGTTGAGGTTCCGAGGGCTTCGGGTGAGTTTCGGAGAGGTTTGGGTTGTGATGCGCTCGTTTTTCTTATGTTTCGATGTCGTTTCTTCAAGCATAAATGATATTATATTGAACAAATGAGCTCCGATTTCTTTTTTTTATTGAAGAATTAGATTTGTATCGTAATTACAAACCCGTAGCAAAAAGAATGATCGAATTTGGACATCGTATGGGAATTTATGGTCATTTAACTAAGAATTAGGTTGCCAAATGTTTTTTAGATTAATTACGAAATTGCCACTGACGGCGTATTTAAAAATTTGCACTATTTGCAAATATTAAAACCTACATATCTCCTTCATTATAAGGTCAAATTGAGTGATTCAAAAGCCTAACTTGACTAGAATTTCACAAGGAATCCATTGGAGGCATAAAATATGAGTTTCGAAATCGTTTGGTATGAGAAACGAGGCAAAATAACTGGCAGAAAAATATATAAAATTAGGGTTTATTCATTACATCATATTTTGAGTTGGGGAGATCGGATTTGGGCGAATTTGGAGGCGATTTTCACCATATGGATTGGGATAAGTGTTCTCTACTCGATTTTGGTTATATTTCATGAATCCATCATTGTTTGGGATTTGATTGATGATTTCAAAGTGAAATTGAGGGAGTTAGGGTTTGAGTTTTGGAGAGTTTTAAGTGAGGATTTGAAGGACCAAATGGAGTCCAATTTTGATAAATTTTATATGGTTAGACTCGGGAGAGAACGAGGTTCATGATTCTTCCAATTTTGACTGATTCTGAGATGTGGGCCCGGGGGGCGGATTTTTGCCAATTTCGGATTTTTAGCATATTTTGTAGTTTTTATTGTGGTATTCAATTCTTTAGCACATGGTGATGGTACTAATCTGATTATGGTTAGACTTGGAGCTTTTGGAGACCGAGTCCAGAGACGAGGGCATCCCGGAGTAGGATTTTATGCGGTTGAGGTAAGTAACATTTTTAACACTAGCTTTGAGGGTATAAACCTAGAGAATTTGATATCATGTGATTGTTTGGAGGTGATACCCACACTAGGTGACGGGCGTGTGGGTGTATACCTCGAGGGATTTAGACTTGGTCCGTCCTGTGAGGCTACGAGGCCTAATAGTTATTATCTATGGTTATGTGTTTACTTGTTGTTGAACTTGTTTGCCTTCGTGTTAGAGATCATGCTTAGGCTTTATTCATGCTCACATTATTTGTACTCAGTCATATAAATTATTGTACATGTTTACATCAGTCTCTATTATTTGCTAATATATTGAGATACTTGATATGGGTTGTGTCCCCTTATTTGTTGATGATAGTGAGGCTAGTGAGGTATATGATTGAGTAAGATCGAGGGCTTGGTTGTGAGGATATTAACACCATAGTGCGTGAGTTGTCTGCATAGCGCGTGAGTAGACCGTGCGGGTTCATGTATTTATACCATAGCGCGTGCGTTGTCCGCGTAGCACGTGAGTTGACCGTGTGGATCCAGGTATTGATATGATGGCTTGATTGTGAGGATGTTAATACCATAGCGCGTGAGTTATCCGCATAGCACGTGAGTTGACCATGCGGTTCCAGGTATTTATGCCATAGCGCGTGAGTTGTCCGCGTAGCATGTGAGTTGACCGTGCGGATCCAGGTATTGATATGATGGCACGGGAGTTGTCTGTTCTTAGTGCTTGGGCTTTGGGAGCCCCTCCGGAGTCTGTACATACCCCCAATGAGTGTAGAGTGTTGAGTGTATTGAGTGTTGAGTGTTGAGTGCTGAGTGCGAGTGCTGAAGGATGGAGTGACATTGCTGTGAAGTTGCCTTTACTTTTGCCGTTGCTGCATTTATCTGTTAAATCTCTTTGTGGTATTTACTGAGTTATGGAATTTACCTGTTTATTCATGTTTATTTTTTTAAAATTGTGAACATAAATAATTGGACTATTTTACTTAGCTCGTCACGACTACTCAATTCCTTAGTTATTTCTATTACTACTGAGGTGGTTGTACTCATACTACACCCTGCACTTTATATGAAGATCCAGGTGAGTTAGAGCGCGGCGATCGTTGAGTTTAGGCTGGCTATTTTTGGAGACTGTAAGGTAGTTGCTAGCGTCTGCAGGGCCTTGTTACTCTTTTTGTCATTTCTTTTTTTGGACAGTTAGACAATTTATATATCTTAGTTTATAGTTTTAAACGCTCATGACTTAGTGACACCCTGATGTTTGGGGATCGTTTCCGTATTTTATATTAATTATATTTAGAGTTGGTTTAGTTTATCAGGAATTAAATTACTGGAAATTTTTTATTAAATTCTTATAATCAAATAAGTAGTAATATTTTGGGAATAGGCTTGCCTTGTAACACGATAGGCACCATCACGACCATGGTTAGATTTTGGGTCCTGACAGCGCCATTCGACCCTCTGGCAGTGCACAATTTCTTTTCTGTTGGATCGGGCCGTCGACCTCGGCATAATGTGCGCATGATATTTATGTGAAATCTTATTCATGGCTTACTTTGTTAAATGTTTTGAAAGGTAAATGGCTAATTGTGACATTATACAGGACATGACTTATTACTTTTTGCTACAAACTGTTATTTACTTGTGACTTTCATGCTTAGCATAACACTTTATTATATTATTTGACCCTAATAAGTATCAAATCGACATCTCGTCTCTACTTCTTCGAGATTAGATGGGATATTTACTAGGTACATATTGTTTATGTACTCATACTATGCTTCTGTACTTAATTGTACAGGATCTGAGGCAGGTACATCTGGCTATCAGTCTGGTGCACATCTCTGATCATAGTCTGATATTTCCACGGTGAGCTGCCCCCTTTCTGTGCCGTTCTGCAGCTTGATGGAGTCTCTCTTTATTTTTGGCTGTCTATTCTATTTCGGACAGTAGGATAAATTTATTTTTTTGTATATTCTACTAGATGCCCACAACTTATGACACCAGGTCTTGGCACACACATTAGTAGACTATTCTTTTAGGAATTTTATAATTATTTTTGGTACATTACTGATTATCAATTGTTTTAACTTTAACTTAAGAAATTGATGTACTTATTTTGGTAAAGTAAAATGATAACTTATTAATATTTCCACATTGGCTTTCCTGACAATGGTGTTGGGCGTCATCACGACCTATAAGGAAATTGGGTCGTGACACTTCTGATAAGTATTTCTCTGTTTTAGCCAAACACCTTAAATTTCTAGATAGACTTTTTTGTAAGATAAATAAAATTAATTTCCAAAAAGCTTGGCCAATTATGCTCTTAATCAGTCTATTATGGAAGGATTATAGTAAATTATGAGTTTGATTTGATAAAACCTTTATATAACGCACAAAAAATAGAGCGATTTGCGGCCATACCCTATATTTATGCCACCTTTTAACATGTACCTTATTTTTAAAAACTATTGATTTCGTAACCAACTAACAAAAAACCCGTAATAATATGACCATTATACCACTTCCAAAACATATAAAAGATGCATCACGCATACCAGATTCAAATTCCATATCGCCTTCGTCTCTCCTCATATCGCCTCTCGCAAACCAGATTTGAACCAGATTCAAATTCGAAATTCAAAATTACAAAATACATTGTAAGTATTCAAATTCATCTTCAGAATTCAAAATAGTTTTTGAAACTAATTGATTTCATGATATATGTTTTCTGATTGATTCATTGAAGTTGTTTGACGGATGAAACATGAACTCTTTCCATATATGCTGAATTTGCATTCTAAATCTATTTCACGTTGAATTCTAACATTCTAATCCGACAAATTCAATAATGCTGAAGTTTTTCACTGCATAATGCTGAAAATTTTGGTTTATTTGCTAAACAACCTGAGTTTTTACATATGCTGAAGTATATGTCTTGTTTATTTGCTAAACAAGCTGAAGTTATTTAGTTCATCTTTAAAAACTTCAGCAAAACGAGTTGAAGTTTCCTCCTACACTGGGTAAAAAATAAAACATAAATTATAATTTAATATTGAACATAAACTTCAGCATGGAATGCTGAAGTTTTTTTGTCACGACCCTAAACTCGGTCGTGATGACGCCTCTCGTGAAGACAAGGCTAGCCGACACGTTTCCAATTCATTTTCAAGCAATTAAGTAATAAAACTAAGTCTTAATCATAATCATAAATCCCAAAATAAGGTAAACAATACGGTTTGCGGAAAAATACATAGCCCGACATCGGGGTGTCACCAGTCAAGAGCATCTATAATAATACTACAAGTCTGAAAGCGTCTACTCCGCTATTATATAACTAAAACAGAAAGAAATAAGATAGAGGGAGAAGCACTAGGCTGCAAATCACCAGGAAGCTACCTAGTGAATCTCCGGAATCTGCTGGACAGCTCTTAACCCTCGCAAGCAGGACCTGATGCACCTGAATCTGCACACGGGATGCAGGGAGTAAAATGAGTACTCCATGAGTAATAATAATAAATGCAAACTGAGTAATAAGAAACCACGAAAATGCACGTCAACAGGCTATAAAGAAGCAGTAAAAACTAGTAAAAACAATGAAGTAATAAAAATATGTGAAGTCACTTTAGTTTAGTTTAAACGTCATGAAACACCTTTTTAATAATTAAGCAAGTAAATGACAGGCAACTAGGAAAGATAAACACATAAAAGATCGCCCCTCGGGCACAATGTCAACAAATCCGCCCTTTGGGCAATATCATAGAACAACACCAGCCCCTCGGGCTATATCTCATATCATAATGGGTACCCGCGCTCACTGCGGGTGTGCAGACTCCTGGAGGGGCCCCTTATAGCCCAAACGCAAGATCAAGCCATCTCGTGGCATAATCACTAGGCTCTCGACCTCATATCAACAAGCCACCTCGTGGCATACAAATCTCAGGCCCTCGGCCTCATAATCATAATCAGGTGTTTCCTTACAACATAGGCCCCCGGTCTTACTCAGTCATAATCTCAAAAGCCACTCGGACAATAGTAAAACATGATGCTCAACCCAAAATAACATTTAAAATATCATTCTAACTGTTAAAAGCAGAGTAAGCATAGCTGAGTTATGAAAACAGTAGAATATAGCATGACTGAGTTCAAGTATAAAGTCGAAATAGTGAGGAATATCAATAAAAATTCCCTAAGGGTTCAAATAGTTGTCACGAGGCCCAAGTATGGTATTCAGCCCAAAACATGATGATAGCAAACAGTTTTCAGTCAAATACGCGATAAAACAATCATTTGGGATGGACTAAGTCACAATCCCCAATGGTGCACGACTCCACACTCGCCATCTAGCATGTGCGTCACCTCAATATAGCACAATGATGTGCAATCCGGGGTTTCATACCCTCAGGACAACATTTACAATCATTACTCACCTCTACTTAGTCTAAATCTCTAGCTCGTGATGCCTTTGCCCCTCGAATCAGCCTCCAGATGCTCCAAATCTAACCAAAATCAGTGCAAAACCATCAAAATATGCTAAGGGAGCAAAGACCACTCGAAAGAAATCAAATTACAACACAAATCCTCGTAATTGGCCAAACCCGACCCACGGGCCCACGTCTCGGATTCTGATAAAATTTACATCAATAGATTCCTTATCTCCCCAAGAGTTCATATATATCAAAAGCATCAAAATCCAACCACAAACGACCCTTCAAATCCCAAATTCTAGGTCTCCAATCACAAGCCATGGTTCTTTAGGCTTAAATTCCATGATTAATTAGGTAGAATTCAAATAAGAATTGAGTGTTAAGTCCATAAATGTTACCTCCAAGTGTTTCCCCTTGAACCCCTCTTCAATCCTCTTCAAAAGCTCCAAAATCGCTCAAAAATGGTGGAAGTTAACCCCAAAATCGCGGACAAGATGACTATTTAGACATTCTGCCCAGGCCTCAATTCCTTCTTCGCGAACGCGGTCAACGCCTCGCGTTCGCGAAGCACAATCTAATTTTGACCAAATTTCCTCTTACGTGAACATTTCCAGTCCCTTGCGAACGTGATGGTTCCTCAGCCCGACCTTTGCGAACGCTCTCCCCTTCTCGCGAACGCGATGAACAAATCAACCTCAAACCTAGCTGCCCAACTTCGTCTACGCGAACGCGGAACCTCCCTCACGAACGCGATGCATAACGACCCCATCCCTTCACGAACGTGGAGCCTTCCTCGCAAACGCAAAGGCTAAAATCTCAGCCTCACCAGTTAACCCTTCGCGAACGCGAGGACCTACTCGCGAACGCGAAGGTCATTTCTTTACAACACTGAACAACAGTTTTTTGCATTTTTCCAAACCATAAAATGGTCCGATTGACCACCTGAAACTCACCCGAGGCCCCCGAGACCTCAATCAAGCTTGCCAATATATCCCATAACATCATTAAAACTTGTTCCAACCTTCAGAATACTCAAAATAACATCAAAACACCAAATTCGCATCGGATTCAAGCCTAAGAATTCCAAAATCTACTAAATTACGCTTTTGATTAAAAACCCAACAAAACCACGTCCAAATGACCTGAAATTTTGCACACACATCCCAAATGACAAAACAGAACTACTGCAACTCCCGTAATTCCATTCCAACCCCTAAATAAAAATCTCACCTATCAACCAGAAAACGCCAAAAATCCAATTTCGCCAATTCAAGCCTAAATCTATTTTGGACCTCCAAAACACATTCTGATCACGTTCCTAAGTCCTAAATTACCTCCCGAAGCTGTCTGAACCATCAAAAATCACATCCGAGTCCTCTAACACATAAGTCAACATCCGGTTGACTTTTCCAACTTAAGCTTCCTCAAAAGAGACTAAGTGTCTCAAACCTTCTCAAAACCTTTCCGAACCCGAGCCAACCAACCCGATCACATATAGAACCAATAAACAAAGCAATAAGAAGCAGAAATGGGAAAAAAGGAGCGGTAACTCATTAGACGACTGGCCGGGTCATCACATCCTCCCCCTCTTAAACAAACGTTCGTCCTCGAACGAGTCAAGAAACATACCTGAAGCCTCAAACATGTGAGGATATCTGCTTTGCATCTCCCGCTCGGTCTCCCAGATAGCCTCATCCACGGGCCGACCTCTCCACTGCACTTTCGCTGAAGCTATATCCTTTGATATCAACTTTTGAACCTGACGCTCCAAGATAGTTGTTGGCTCCACATCATAAGTTAAATCACCATCCAACTGAACAATGCTGAAATCCAGAACATGAGACGGATCCCCAATATATTTTCGGAGCATAGAAACATGAAATACCGGATGCACACTCGACAAGCTGGGTGGCAAAGCAAATTCATAAGCCACCTCCCTAATCCTCTGAATCACCTTAAAAGGCCCAATGAATTGAGGAGTCAATTTACCCTTCTTCCCAACCCTCATAACAAAACCTTCTCACCAACCATGTAGGACACATCCCGAACCTTCCTATCAGCATAACTCTTTTGCCTCGACTGCGTTGTACGAAGCCTCTCCTGAATTACCTTTACCTTTTCTAAAGCATCTTGCACCAAGTTTGTCCCCAATAGCCTAGCCTCACCCGGCTCAAACCAACTAACTAGAGATCTACACCGTCTCCCACACAAAGCCTCATATGGAGCTATCTGAATACTCGACTGGTAGCTATTGTTATAAGCAAACTCTGCAAGCAGTAGAAATTGATCTCATGACCCTCTAAAATCAATGACACAAGCACGCAACATGTCCTCCAATATATGAATAGTGCGCTCAGACTGCCCGTCCGTCTGAGGGTGAAAAGTTGTGCTCAACTCAACCTGAGTACCCAACTCTCGCTGCACAGACCTCCAAAACTGCAAAGTAAACTAAGTGTCCTATCTGAAATGATGGAAACTAGGACATCATGCAAACAAACAATCTCCCAGATATCTGCCAACCGCTCTGAAGAATAGGTAGTACACATAGGAATGAAGTGTGCGGACTTGGTCAACCGATCCACAGTTACCCAAATAGCATCGAACTTCTTCAAGTCCGTGGGAGCCCAACTAAAAAGTCCATGGTGATCCGTTCCCACTTCCACTCTGGAATATCCATCCGCTGAAGCAAGCCACCCGGTCTCTAATGCTCATATTTCACCTGCTGACAATTGAGACACCGCGCCATAAATCCCATAATGTCTTTCTTCATTCTTCTCCGCCAATAATGCTATCTCGGATCTTGATGCATCTTCGCGGCACCCGGATGAATGGAATACCGCGAGCTATGGGCCTCCTCCAGAATCAACTCCCGAAGCCCATCCACATTAGGCACAGAAATCTGCCCCTACATCCTCAACACTCCATCATCACCAATAGTCACATATCTGGCATCATTGTGTTGAACTCTGTCCTTGAGGAAAAGAAAATGCGGATCATCATATTGGCTCTCTCTGATGCGATCATATAAGGAAGACTAAGAAACCACACAAGTCAATACCTGACTAGGCTCCGAAATATCTAACCTCACGAACCAACTGGCCAAGGCCTGAACATCAACTGCAAGAGGTCTCTCCCCAACTAGAATATATGCCAAACTCCTCATACTCACCGCCTTTCGTCTCAAAGCATTGGCCACCACATTGGCCTTCCCCGGATGGTACAATATAGTGATATCATAATCCTTTAGCATTTCTAACCATCTCTGCTACCTCAAATTGAGATCCTTTTGTTTGAACAAGTGTTGGAGGCTACGATGATCAGTCAACACCTCACAAGACACACCATATAGGTAATGCCTCCAAATCTTCAATGTGTGAACAATGGCAGCCAACTCCAAATCATGAACGGGGTAGTTCTTCTCATGGGGCTTCAACTAACGAGAAGCATAAGCAATAACTCTACCATCCTACATCAATACACACCCAATACCAACTCTCGAAGCGTCACAATACACGGTATATTAACCTGAAACTAATGGCAAAACTAACACTAGAGCTCTGGTCAAGGCTTTCTTGAGCTTCTGAAAGCTCTCCTCACACTCATCCGACCATACAAATGAAGCACCCTTTTGAGTCAACTTGGTCAAGGGCAATGCGATAGATGAGAATCCCTGAACAAACCGCGATAATAGCCAGCCAAACCAAGAAGTTGTGAATCTCTATGGCTGAGGATGGCCTGGTCCAACTCTGAACCGCCTCTGTCTTCTTCGGATCAACCTGAATACCCTCGCTGGACAACACGTGCCCCATGAAAGCCACTGAATTGAGCCAAAACTCACACTTGGAGAATTTTGCATAAAGCTTCTCCTCCCTCAATCTCTGCAACACGACTCTCAAATGCTCTGCGTGCTCCTCCTAACTACGTGAATACACTAGAATATCATCAATGAATACTATGACAAACGAGTCGAGATAAGGCCGGAACACGTTGTTCATCAAATGCATAAATGTTGTTGGGGTATTGGTCAGCCCAAAAGACATCACCAAGAACTCATAATGACCATATCGGGTCCTGAAAGCTGTCTTAAGAATATCTGAGTCCTTGATTTTCAACTGGTGATAACCTGAATGGAGATTAATCTTGGAGAACATTCTCGCTCCCTGAAGCTGGTCGAATAAATCATCAATGCGAGGCAAAGGATACTTGTTCTTAATTGTTACTTTGTTCAACTGCCTATAATCAATGCACATCCTCATAGTGCCATCCTTCTTCTTCACAAATAGAACCGGCGCACCCCAAGGCGATACACTAGGCCGAATGAACCCCGTATCAAGGAGTTCCTGAAGCTGCTCATTCAACTCTGGTGCCACTCCGCTGGTGCCATACGATATGGCAGAATGGAAATGGGTTGAGTGCCCGGTAGCAGGTCAGTACCAAAATCAATATCCCTGTCTGGTGTCATGCCCGACAGGTCTGCAGGAAACACATCGGGAAAATCCCTCACAACTAGAATAGAATCAATACTGGGAGTCTCTACACCGACATCCCTCACAAAGGCTAGATATGAAAGACAACCCTTACCGACTATACGTTGGGCCTTCAATAATGAAATTACCCTATTGGGTACATAATCAGTCAAACCTCTCCACTCAATCTGTGGCACACCCGGTATAGCCAATGTCACTGTCTTAGCATGACAGTCCAGAATAGCACGACACGGAGATAGCCAATTCATGCCTAAAATAACATCTAAATTCACCATACATAATAACAAAAGATCCATTCGGGTCTCCAGACACCCAATAGTCACCATACACGATCGGTACACACGGTATACAACAACAGTATCGCCCACCATAGTAGATACAGGAACAGGTGAAATAAGATACTCACGGCCCGTACCCAAATAACGAGCAAAGTATGATGACACATAAGAAAAGGTGGAACCGGGATCAAATAACATAGAGGCGTCTCTATGGAAGACTGAAACAATACCTGTAATAACAGCATCAGAAGCAATAGTATCGGGTCTAGCTAGAAGTGCATAGAAACGGGCCTGACCGCTACCTGATCGACCTCCCCCTCTAGGGAGACCCCTAGCTGACTAACCTTCACCCCTATTTGGATGGGTGGGTAGTGATGAAGTAACTAGCGTTGAAGCCGATGGCTGACCCCTATGTTGAGATGGACCCACAAGACGACGAGGACATTGCCTCTACATATGACCCATTTCTCCACACTCATAGCAACTCCTGGGTACTGGAGACGGGGACTGAAGGGAACCTCTAGCACCGAAATGACTAGTTGATGCACCTGGTATAGAAGAGCCTGAACTGATGGAGCACGGGACGAACTCTGAGCTAGAAGGGCACTAATTGATGACTGGCCCTGATGAGAACTGTGAGAACTATGACCAATGATGCCCCATGATAACCTGGGCGAGCTGGCTGAGCATGCCTGAATGGATGGCCTCTGCCGTGCTGAAACTGACCTCTCGAAGGAGCATCGCCATAACTACCAGATCCTCGAGGCCTCTTGGCCTCCCTCTCCTCTCGCTCCTAGCAACGAACCGACTCAATCTCATGAGCAATGTCTACAACCTTCTCAAAAGTAGCAGCAGTCACCCTCTCTCTGGTCATGAGAATACGAAGCCGATAAGTGAGGTCATCAAAAAACATCCTAATCCTCTCTTTATCTATCGGAGCCAACCAAATAGCATGGCGAGCTAACTCGTAGAACCTCATCCCATACTGCATTACAGTCATCTCTCCCTGACGCAACCTCTCAAACTGCCTGCGCAACTCCTCTCTGCGAGACTGCGGCACATACTTCTCCAGAAAAAGAACGGAGAACTGCTGCCAGGTAAGGGGTGTTGTACCAACAGGCCTACGCCTCTCAAAAGCCTCCCACCAAGTGAAGGCAGCTCCAGAAAACTAATAAGTAGTGAAAGCGACCCCGCCGGTCTCCAGAATACCCGTTGTACGAAGCATCCTCTAACACTTATCCAAGAAACCCTGGGCATCCTCGCCCTCTACACCACTAAAGGTCAGAGGCTGAAGTCTACGAAACCTCTCTAACCTACGTTGCTCATCCTCTAGCATGGCAGGAACTACATAGTCCTAAGCAGCTATAACCGGCTGGGCTGGATGCGCCCCCGGTGTCTGAAGTCCCTGCACGACCTACTCAGGTGTGTGAGTGGCGGGAGTTTGAGTGCCTCCCCCATCTTGAGAAGTAGTTGCGGCTGCAGTAATCGAGACCGCCTGAGCTAGGCCAGTGCAAACTGATAGAATCTGAGCCAAGGCCTCCTGAAGACCCGGAATCACAATGGGCACAGCTGGTGCATGAGCTGGTCTTGCTGGAGCATCCATAACTGGGACCTAATCCTGAACTAGGTCAGTTGGTGGATCTGCATGTGTCTCTCTAGCTGCGATGCGTGCCACACCCCTACCCCTGCCGTGACCACGACCGCATCCTCTACCACTAGTGGCCACAGCTGGTGGTATTGGTGGTCGTCCATCCTGACCGGTAGCACGTGCCCTCACCATCTGTGAGAGAATAGAATAGCAGAAGTTTGGTACTCGGATCAATGAATTAGCACGACACGAATTTCAAGAATATGAAGTTTTCCTAAAGGTTCTGCAGCCTCTCGAGGATAAATACAGACGTCTCCATACCGATCAGCGAGACTCTACTAAACCTGCTCATAACTTGTAAGACCTATGTAACCTAGGTTCAGATACCAACTTGTCACGACCCTAAACCTGGACCCGGTCGTGATGGCGCCTCTCGTGAAGACAAGGCCAGCCGACACGTTCCCAATTCATTTTTAAGAAATTAAGTAATAAAACTAAGTCTTAATCATAATCATAAATCCCAAAACAAGGTAAGCAATATGGTTTGCGGAAAAAGACATAACCCGACATCGGGGTGTCACCAGTCATGAGAATATATAATAATACTACAAGTGTGAAAGCATCTACTCCACTATTACATAACTAAAACAGAAGGAAATAAGATAGAGGGAGAAGCACTGGGCTGCAAATCGTCGGGCAGCTACCTAGTGAATCTTCGAACTCTGCTGGACACCTCTCAACCCTCGCAAAAAGGACCTGATGCACCTGAATCTGCACACAGAGTGCAGGGAGTAAAGTGAGTACTCCAACTCAGTGAGTAATAATAATAAATGCAGACTGAGTAATAAGAAACCAGGCAAAGTCACATCAACAGGCTATAAAGAAGCAGTAAAAGCTAGTAAAAACAATGAAGCAATAAAAATATGTGAAGTCACTTTAGTTCAGTTTAAACTTCATGAAATGTCTTTTTAACAATTAAGAAAGTAAATGACATGCAATTAGGTAAGATAAACACATAAAGGATCGCCCCTCGGGCACAATGTCAACAAATCTACCCCTCGGACAATATCATAGAACAACACCAGCCCCTCGAGCTATATCTCATATCACAATGGGCACCCACACTCACTGGGGGTGTGCAGACTCTTGGAGGGGCCCCTTATGGCCCAAGCACAATATCAAGTCATCTTGTGGCATAATCACTAGGCTCTCGGTCTCATATCAACAAGCCACCTCGTGGCATACAAATCTCAGGCCCTCGGCCTCATAATCATAATCAGGTATTTCCTCACAACATAGGCCCTCGGCCTTACTCAGTCAGAATCTCAAAAGCCACTTGGATAACAGTAAAACATGATGTTCAACCCAAAATATCATTCTAAGTGTTAAAGCAGAGTAAACATGGATGAGTTATGAAAATAGTATAATATAGCATGACTGAGTTTAAGTATAAAGTCAAAACAGTGAGGAAATATCAATAAAAATCCTGTAAAGGTTCAAATAGTTGGCACGAGGCCCAAGTATGGCATTCAACCCAAAACATGATGATAGCAAATAGTTTTCAGTCAAATACGCGGTAAAACAATCATTCGGGATGGACTAAGTCACAATCCCCAACGGTGTACGACCCCACGCTCGCCATCTAGCGTGTGCATGACCTCAATATAGCACAATGATGTGCAATCCGGGGTTTCAAACCCTCAGGACAACATTTATAACCATTACTCACCTCTACCCGATCTAAATCTCTACCTCTCAATGCCTTTGCCCCTCAAATCGGCCTTCGGATGGTCCGATCTAACCAAAATCAGTGCAAACCCATCAAAATATGCTAAGGAACAAAGCCCACTCAAAAGAAATCAAATTACAACACAAATCCCGAAATTGGCCAAACCCTACCCCCGGGCTCAAGTCTCGGATTCCGATAAAATTTACCTCAATAGATTCCTTATCTCCCCACAGTTCATACATATCAAAAGCATCAAAATCCAACCACAACAGACCCCTCAAATTCCAAATTCTAGGTCTCCAATCACAAGCCCTAGTTCTTCAATATTAGGCTTAAATTCCATGATTAATTAGGTAGAATTCACATAAGAATCAAGTATTAAGTCCATAAATCTTACCTCCGAGTGTTTCCTCTTGAATCCCTCTTCAATCCTCTTCAAAAAGCTCTAAAATCGCTCAGAAATGGTGGAAGTTAACCCCAAAATTGCGGACAAGATGACTATTTAAACATTCTGCCCAGGCCTCAATTCCTTCTTCGCGAACATGGTCAATGCCCCGCGTTTGCGAAGCACAATCTAACTTTGACCAAATTTCCTCTTACGCGAACGCGTCCAGTCCCTTGAGAATGCGATGGTTCCTCAGCCCGACCTTCACGAACGCGCTCCCCTTCTCGCGAACGAGATGAACAAATCAACCTCAAACCCAGCTGCCCAACTTCCTCTACGCTAACGCGGAACCTCCCTCGCGAACGCGGAGCCTTTCTCGAGAACACAAAGGCTAAAAGCTCAACCTCACCAGTTAACCCTTCGCGAACGCGAGGACCTACTTACGAACGCAAAGGTCATTTGTCCGCAACACTGAACAGCAGTTTTGTGCATTTTTCCAAACCATGAAATGGTCAGATTGACCACCCGAAACTCACCCGAGGCCCATGAGACCTCAACCAAACTTGCCAACATATCCCATAACATCATTCAAACTTGTTCCAACCTTCGGAATGCTCAAAACAACATCAAAACACCAAATTCGCATTGGATTCAAGCCTAAGAATTCCAAAATGTTCTAAATTACGCTTTTGATTAAAAACCCGACCAAACCACGTCCGAATGACCTGAAATTTTACTCACACGTCCCAAATGACACAAGGGAACTATTGTAACTCCCAAAATTCCATTCCGACCCCTAAATAAAAATCTCACCTATCAACCGGAAAATGCCCAAAATCCAATTTTGTCAATTCAAGCCTAAATCTACTCCGGACCTCCAAAATATATTCCGATCACGCTCCTAAGTATGAAATCACCTCCCGAAGCTATCCGAACAATTGGAACTCACATCCGAGACCTCTAACACATAAGTCAACATCTGGTTGACTTTTCCAACTTAAGCTTCCTCAAAAGAGACTAAGTGTCTCAAACCTTCTCAAAACCTTTCCGAACCCGAGCCAACCAACTCGATCACATATAGAACCGATAAACAAATCAATAAGAAGCATAAATGGGGAAACTGGAGCGGTAACTTATGAGACAACTGGCCGGGTCGTCACATTTTTAGTTCATCTTCAAAAACTTCAGCAAAACGAGTTGAAGTTTTCCTCCTACACTGAGTAAAAAAAATAAAACATAAATTAAAATTACATATTGCACAAAAACTTCAGCACAGGTGCTGAAGTTTTTTAGTTAATCTTTAAAAACTTCAGCAAAACGAGCTGAAGTTTCCTCCTACACTGGGTAAAAAAATAAAACATAAATTATAATTTAATATTGAACAAAAACTTCAGCATGGGGTGCTGAAGTTTTTAGTTCATCTTTAAAAAATTCAGCAAAACGAGCTGGAGTTTTCCTCCTACACTGGATAAAAAATAAAATATAAATTAAAATTATATATTGCACAAATACTTCAGCATAAAGTGCTGAAGTTTTTTAGTTCATCTTTAAAAACTTCAGGAAAATAAGCAGAAGTTTTTTAGTTCATTCTTGAATTCAGCAAAACGAGTTGAAGTTTTTCTCCTGCAATATGTATTTTATTATGATTTTTTGGAATAACTTCATACCAAAAAATACTTAATTTTTTCGGAATATGTAAAATATTTTTCATATAATTTTTAGTATGCTGAAGTTTTTTTTAGTTCATCTGCTAAAAATTGCTTAATATTTTGTTCTGCAATATGTAATTTTTGGATAAGTTTTTGTTAATTCCTTTGTTATTTTCTAAGATTAAAAAGGGTTAATATTTAAAAAATGCACAAAAACATCATTTTTCATTAAATAAAATAAAACATAAAGTAAAATTACATATTGCACAAAAACTTCAGCATATAATGTTGAAGTTTTTTAGTTCATTCTTGAAAACTTCAGCAAAGGGAGCTTAAGTTTTCCTCCTTCACTATGTATTTTATTATGATTTATTGGAAAAACTTCATACCAAGAAATGCTTAATTTTCGGATGAGTTTTTCTTAATTCCTGCTGAAGTTGTTTAGTTCATTTCCTCTGTTATTTTTGGAGTTTGAAGAGAATTAATATTAAAAAAATTCACAAAACACTTAAAACAAAAATAGAATATTTCATTAAAAAATAAAAAGATAAATTAAAATTACATATAAAGGAAATAACATAATAACCCTTTAACTAAAAGGATTATTCAAAAAAAAAGCCTAATCGTCCATATCATCATCGTCGTCATCACTGGACGATGGACGAGCGTCTTCATCACCAAGATTATCAAATCTTACCAGCATCACAAGCGTATCAAGCTTGTTATTGATTTCTTCCAGCTCTCTGTCGTACTTCTCTATCACCTCATCCAGCTTCAACTCAAATGCCTCAATGATGTCTTGCTCAATTTCGTGAACTATTTGCCTGATGAAAGCATCCATTTTTCTCCCTTTTGTATTTTATCTGCTAAAATATATGTGTTTGAGTGAATAAACTCACAAGGTATAGCGTCAACTATACCTTGTGAGTTTATTCAAATGCCTCAATGATGTCTTGCTTAATTTCGTCAACTATTTGCCTGATGAAAGCATCCATTTTTCTCCCTTTTGTATTTTATCTGTTAAAATATATGTGTTTGAGTGAATAAACTCACAAGGTATAGCGTACTTATATAGGCAAAAAAAAAATTCTGCATGGTATATGAAAAGGCAAAGAGGAATTTTAAATGACGTCTAATGAAAAGCGTGCATGAATGTGATAGGAATGTAATTATTACACTAATACATACCCCCAACGCAATATAATTACTACTTTAATTGTGTTTGTTACGTTTACTCATGTATACTATGCAACTAATGCTAAAACATGCTGAAATTTATTTAATTCATTTGCTAAAACTTCAACCCAATGTGTTGAAGTTATTTAGTTCAATTCTAAAACTTTAGCACTTAATAAGCTGAAGTTTTTGTCCCTAGATTCATTAATTCTGTCATACAGCTTTTTCAAAAAAACTTCAGCCGAAAATGCTGAAAGTATTTAGTTTATTTCTAAAAACTTCAGCACTTAATAAGCTGAAATTTTTTGTGCATGATTCATTAATTTTGTCATACATCTTTTTTCAAAAAACTTCAGCAGAAGATGCTGAAGTGATTTAGTTCATTTGTAAAAACTTCAGGACAAACAACCTAAAAATTTTACTCCTACACTATCTTATTTTCTCCTGCATGCTGAAGTTAAATTTAGTTTATGCTCAAGTCTTGTCCTCCATTAATCACCTTCTTCATGAAGCTTTTTTTTTTAAAACTTCACTATAAAAAAGTTGAAAATGTTCTAGTACATTTGCTCAACTTCAGCTTCAATGTGCTTAGATTTTTTATGAACTTCATAATTAAATTCTTCTGTTCACTTTCCTAATACTTGCCACTAAACATGCTTCTTCAGGATGAGTTCGATTTGTGTTGTTATTACTTTCAATGGGAGGCGGACTTTTGATTTCAAGTACTTGGATCATGATACAAAACTTGTTCTACTTAATAAGCAAATATCATTCAATACTTTCCTGAAGAAAATTAGTAAAGTTATAAATATTGATTCAAGCAGATATTCACAAAAGTATGGTTTGTTATCAAACTAAATACAAGCAAAGGAATGCTTGTAACTTCAGATGAAGAACTCAGTACCTGTATACATTTGCTTACAACTGATTCAGCCTATAAGAACTGCCATTTCGTCATCGAAAAAATACAACATTCAGAATCTGCAGCATTCAAACAATCTCTTGCATATGCAATAGATTCAGAACATTTTGTTGATTATCAACATGAAGTAGGACATCCAATAATGGAAGTAGAAAACGAGAAACAACCTTCTAACATTACAACTACTTCAGAATATATAATGTTGCAACTATTACCCACTCCTCCAATAAATTCATACCAGTTTGTCGATGACCAAGTAGAAGAATGACAGCTAATAATGCAAATTGACAACCAAAACAATCCAACAAAGTTTTTTGTTACCTTTTACAATGATAAGCAACAACGAAGATGAAGTAAACATTGAGCTTATACGGATAACATTAGATAGAATTGAAGAAATTGATGAAACTTCTAGTGCTTCTCAGAAATCAAGAAAAAGAGTGAGGAGAAAGCTGAAAGAATCTCCACCATGTAAAATACTTAGGCACGATACGTTGCCTGAGGAAGTATAAGTCGGATCAATTTTTGAGAACAAACAAAACATGACTAAATTTTTCTGCAGCATGGAGACAAACCAGAAAGTTGAATTCACTGCTGTTAGATAATATTCAAAGAGATACGAGCTGAAATGCATCGTGGAGAAATATGGTTGGAATGTACGTGCTACCAGAATAAAAAATTCCATACTATTCAGGGTGATAAAATATCATAACAACCATGAATGCTCGGCTGATGCAAGAAAATCATATCAAAAACATGCTACATCAAATTTTATAAGTAAACAAATTATAGAACATGTTCGAGACAAAAAGATAGAGGTTACACCAGCCTTTATAGAAAATGAAATGAAAAAGAAATTTAGAATTGACATTGGTTATCACAAGGCATGGCGCGCTATTCAAAAAGTTGTTGCTTGCATAAGGGGAACATCTAAAGAGAACTACTAGATTCTTCCTTCATACCTACACATGATGGTACACAAAAACCCAAGAACATACACAAGCATAAAAAGAGATGAGCAAAATAAGTAAGCAAAACAATACTAACCATCAGCCTGAAGTTTCAAATGTTCCTATTTGAAAAACTTCACACCTTATGATTTGTTTTTATGTGTTCCACTATACAGATTTGCTTACATGTTCTTTTCTCCTGCAGTATCAATAGCTGGTTGGTCCTATATAGACCTATTATTGTAGTAGATGCAACGTTTTTAAAGTCAAAATATCATGGTGTTCTATTTGTTGTTGTATCAAAGGATGCAATCAATCAAATCTTTCCTCTATCTTTTGGTGTAGCAGATTCAGAAAACAATGAGGCATATATTTGGTTCTTCGGGGAAATGAGAAAAGCAATTCAAGTCTGTCGTGAACTAGTTTTCTTGTCAGATAGAAACCAATCGATCGCAGATGGGATTAGAAAAGTTTATCCTGAAACTCACTATGGTATCTGCCTCTATCACTTTGAGAAATATTTAAGGCAAAGACATGCAAAAGCCACAGTAATAAATCTTTTTCAAAGTGCTGCAAGGTCATACAAACGTGAAGATTTTAATAAGTTAATGTCCGAACTCAAAAGTGTTGACAAGAAAACATACAATTACATGATAGAAGAGCCTCCAGAGAGATGGGCTCGATCGTGGTTCCCACTGTGATGTTATGATATGCTAACAACAAACATGGTAGAATCAATGAATTCCGTTTTACTAAAAGCGAAAGAGATGCTTATTTTAAGAATGTTAGATTTCATCCAAGAAAAGTTGGGAGAGTGGTTTTATGTACGGAAAAAAAAAAGCAAATGAAACTTTTCACAGTGTATCAACATGGGCAGAAGAAGATATGACTAAGAAGATGGACTTGTCTTGCAAAATGTTTATGAGTATATTTATTAACTTCAACTTTTTATATCTGTTGCAGTGATTTACTGCTTACATTTAAAAAACTTCATACTTTTTCTTTTTGAAGCAACAATACACTAATATAGTTTATCTTAATTTTTTTATTCCTTTTTAGGTGTTCAACCTTGATTCAATATTGTTTAGAATAAATAGTAAAGGAATGAATCTATTGTAGACTTAAAGAAAAGAACTTGTGACTGCTTGAAATTCCAACTTGATGAATTGTCTTGTCCATATGCAATTGCTGCTATTAATAAGAGATACTTGCATAAATCTGAGTACTTATCAAATTGTGTGATGACCCGACCAGTAGTCTTAAGAATTAACGTTCCGATCCTCTATTAACTACTTTTCCCGAGTTTATTTCTGCTATTTTGATTTGTCGGGATGTTCGGTTTGTAGTTTCGGAGAGTTTTGGGACACTTAGTCCCTAAATAAGAGCTTAAGAGTTGGAAAGTTGACCATAGTCGGAAAAGTGTGAAGATGGCCTCGAAATAGAAATCTGATGGTTTCGTTAGCTCCATTGGGTGATTTCGGGCTTAGGGGCGTGTTCGGATGGTGATTTGGAGGTCCGTAGCTAATTTAGGCTTGAAATGCCGAAAGGTCGAATTTTGAAGTTTCCGGTTCGATAGTGAGATTTTGATCCGAGGGTCGGAATGGAATTCTGGAAGTTGAAGTAGCTCCGTAGTGTTGAATGTGATATGTGTGCAAGAGTTTAGGTTATTCGAACGAGGTTTGATAGACTTTTTGATCAAAGACGTATTTTTGAGAATTTTGGAGTTCTTAGGATTAAATCCATGGTTAATTCGAGGTTTTGATGTTGTTTTAGGTGTTTTAAGGATTGGTAAAAGTTTGGGTAGTGTTTTGTGACTTGTTGGTGCCTTTGATTGGGGTCTCGGGGGCCTCGGGATGAATTTGGATGGTTGACGGAGGAAATTTTGGAGTTTAAGTTGCAGCTTCAGCTGCTGGTGCTGTCATAACTGCACCTGCGGTTTGAGTTCCGCAGGTGCGGCGCCGCAGATGCGGCTCTGCAATCGCAAGAGCGGATTTGTGGAGAAGCAACAGGTTCCGCAGATGCGGGTAGTTAACCATAGAAGCGGTACCACACCTGCGGACGGGTAACCGCAGATGCAGAAAATGGTCCTTTAAGTGAAAGTCGTAGATGCGACATAGGCTCCGCAGAAGCGTGACCACAGATGCGGTCCTAGGGCCGCAAATGCGAAAATCGCTGGGCAGAACATATAAATTCTTGCCTTCGCGAATTTTAGCCCTTTTTCATATTTTTCAAAATGGGAAGAAGCTTGGGGAGCACTTTTCAAGAGGGATTTTCAAAGGAGTTCATTGGGTAAGATCTTTGGTCCCTAAACTCGTTATTGGAGTGATTTTTATCAATTTAAGCATGAAAAATTAAGGAAAATCAGTGGTAATTGGGGGTTTAAGGCTTGTGTAATTGGAGACCTTTGAGCATTGATTTGAGGGACAAATTGAGGTCTGATTTTGTACTTTTGATATGACTGAACTCGTGAAAGTGCAAGGATTCTGAAAATATAAATTTTACCCGATTCCGAGACGTGGGCCCGAGGGGCATTTTGGTCATTTTACATAATTTTGCATATTAGCTTAGAATTTAATTGTAGAATCAGTTACTTGAAGTGTTATTTACATTATGCAATTGAATTGAATAAATTTGGGCTATTTAGAGTCGAGTACTTGTGGCAAAGATGTGGTGTCGGGTTGATTTTGAGCTGGTTTGAAGTAAGTGGCTTGTCTAACCTTGTGTGGGGGACCTTCCCCTTAGGATATGATATATGTAATAATTGAAATGTCTTGTACGCGAGGTGAAGAGTGCGTACTTGAGCTAATTGTTGAAAATCCGGTTTTACTTTAAGTATTTCAATTGAGTTCCTTTTCCTGTTTTATTCTACTTGCGAATTTAGCCTGTTGTTAGTTTAGAAAAGCAAGTTTATTTGACTTAATTACCTAATTTCTTTAACTGCCTTAATTGCCTATTTGCTTTAACTGCCTTAATTGCATTATGTGAAGCATGTTAGGCTAGAATTAACTATTTACTTAGTACGAAATTAGCATTTAATTGAATATTCTTGTGTTGCCGTTGTGTGTTTTTAATTTGGGACTATGAGACGCCATCCCAGGAGATCCCCTATACGTATTGATGATCTAGACTGAGGTGCGGGATACCAATAGATCCCTGGCACGTATATTGAGGATAACAAGTGATCCTCGGGATACCAAGAGATCCCTAGCATATATTGAGGATACCAAGAGATCCTCGGGATACCATGAGATCCCTAGTATATATTAAAGATACCAAGAGATCCTTGGGATACCAAGAGATCCCCGGTTATCATCCTTGCTATGAGTGGTAGTTCATTGTGGTTTGCCTTTATCTCTGTTCCATTATTATACTCTTATTATCCTGTATAGATTCTTACTGTGGATTCTCAATTGTACTGCTTACCTTATCATGTCACTTTATTATTTATTTAATCTCAGTAGGGCCCTGACCTTCCTCGTCACTATCCGACCAAGGTTAGGCTTGGCACTTACTGAGTACCGTTGTGGTGTACTCATGCCCTTTCTGCGCATGTTTTTCATGTGCAGATCCAAGTACCTCTGCTCAGGCTCACTATCCTTGAGGTGAGGCGCTCCGTAGAGACTTCGAGGTATATCTGCCGCGTCTGCAGACCGAGGAGTCCCTTTCTATTCCTGCTTTTTAGTATTTAGCCCTTCTGTATTTTTCTATTCTATTTAGACATTCCGGAGTTAGAGCTATGTAGTACTTATTAGCTTGTGATTCGTGGGTTTTCGGGTCTTGGATTCAGATATTGGTTTTGAGATTTATATATGGTGTATGTCGAGCGACACATTTAAATACTGTTATTGCTTTATTTATGTTTTAAATTGTTTTACTTTTGCAAATTTTGGTTTTTCTTCAGCAATTTAGGCTTACCTAGTCGTAGATACTGCCGTCATGATGGTTCACGGAGGGCGAACCGGGGTCATGACAAATTGGTATTCAAAGGAAACATGGTTGAAAACATATGAAGGACATGTGAATACCGTGGGAGATCAAAAATCATGGGATATTCCACAAAATGTAGAATCTAAGTTCACAAAACCTCCTGATGTAGAGATTTTACAATGAAGAAGACAAAAGAAGAGACATATCCCTACGACTGAATCAGTACCATTGAAGTCTACCAAATGCAGTCGATGTAAACAAGTTGTGCATAACAAAACAACTTGCTTGTCTTCTCCAACACCTCATCCATATTCCAAGAAACACACTGAAAAATACTCCAACCTTCAATAATCCTTGGTCTGAATTTAGACTTTCATTATTTTATGACAGATTTAAAATGTGATTTTTTTCGTAGGAATAAAAAAAATAAGCTCTTGGGCTATTTTATATACTGTTAAAGTACAAATCACTCATTTTTGTTGTGCGGGCTTACAGGTTTGGTTGCCTTTTAAAAAAGTACGCAATGACTTCAGCGATAAAAAACTTCAGGTTACAGTATGTGAAATACATATCCTTAACAAACACACACACATACGCATACGTATACAGCACACAAAAGAAACGCATGTACAAACAAAAACTTTAGCATCTTTAGGTTGAAGTTATAGAAAATGAACTTAATAACGTCAGCATATTCTCTATTGAATATGCTGAAGTAAACAAAAAAGCACAACATAAAAACATAAAAAAGGATTACAAAACTAAACATAAAAATCAACTAATTGTATTAACTCAGTACTGACTAGAAGTACAAAGCAAATACTAACAATAACAAGGATAATGCAATAGAAAGCTAAGAAGAAAGAGGATGAGAATTAGATTGATACAAAAAGAGATAAGGACAACACAAAACAGAAACGCATGTACAAACAAAAATTTCGGCGTCTCTGGGCTGAAGTTATAGAAAATGAACTTAATAAATTCAGCATATTCTCTAACGAATATGCTGAAGTAAACAAAAAATCACAGCATTAAAACATAAAAAGGGATTACAAACACTAAGTATCATCATCATCACAATTTCCTCAATTTCTCTAAATATCTCATCATCATCATTATCGGAGATAACTATAGGGTACTCAGGCAAAAGACCACAGAGTCCAACGAGATCATTCTTCAACTTGTTGAATTCATCACGCAACAGATTTTGTTCAACTAATACTCTTTCCATAAGAGAAAGAAGAGTCTTCAGGTTGTTTTTTAGCTTGGAATAGTCGTCCCAGATGGGAAACTTAAAACTATCAAATTGCTGCACAACCTTGTCAAAGGAGGTTGAATAACCTCCACAACTACGTTCCAGGTTAAGCCTGTTCTGGAATGATTCATTGGCAAAAAAACTGTGGTCTGATTCTCTCCCAATCAGCCTTTATTTGATCCTACAAAAGCATAAGATTAGATATCGGTTTGTTATTGTACCACTCATACTTCAAACTCTCCCACTTCTGCATAATTTCATCCATATTAGGCTTCCTACTTCCGCTTGCACCAGACATTCTTTCTTTAACAAAAGCTAAAAGACTAAGGATGAATATAAATTTAAAGAACTATGATGGAAGTCTATGAATGACTATGAAATTTTCAAGTGAAGAGATTGTTAATATAGCCAAAGAGTTCACCTAATCAATTTAATATCTATAAATGTAAAAGTAACTTTTCAGGTATTTTATTGTTTTACGTTCAGAAAAATTGAATGAAACAAGACAAGTGTGAGCACGCGATTTTTGCCCTACAAGAACTACTCCCAAAAATTCAAAATAAAATAGTTTTGCGTTGCTTATGATTTATTTTTACTTTTCTGTGCATGTTCATTTTTACTTTAATTAATAAAAATACAAAATATATGTGTTGCATTTGCATTTACAATTTAGGATTAATTAAACAGTAATTTGTTTTACGAAAATGAAAAATCGAAAAATAACGTACTTTGCATTTTTAGGGTTTAATTGCAAATTGTGTGATTATCTTTGTATTTAATTTTGTGTGATATTTGTTTTTAAGAGTTAATTAGCATTTTTAAGTTAAATTTGGTTTTACAATTTAAATTAGGATTTTTAGGATTTTAATTTTGAAGATTAGTTTAAAAGGAAAAGAAAATTGAAAAGAAAAAGAAAATAAGAAGAGAAAATTTGGTTGGGCCAATTCGGCCAAGCCCAAGACCAAAACCCAATTCTTACCCAAGAAAATTAGCCCAATACCCGCTCCAATCCAGTTCGTCTCCAGGTATGCCCAAACGACGTCGTATCTGGCCAATGGACCTAAGCCATTGATTTGTTTTGATCAAATGGTCCAGATCACCCCTCCCATAACCCGTCTCCAGCCCGACGCGCTTACCCCGAACCACACCCGCCCCAGTACTACTCCAAACGACACCGTTCCTCCTTAGTGAAGAGATCAAGGTCGTTGATCGTGAATGATCCAACGGCCAAGATCCAATCCCCACCCCACTATATATTCCTAAACGCCTCACCTCAAGCCCCCTAAGCCATACCCCCCGATCGTCTCTTTCAGAGACGAACCAAACGACCCACCAAACCCTATCCGCCCTCATTCCCTTCGCCTGAAAACCTGGCGGCCTGAGCTCCGATGGCCGTGAAAATAACACCCCTGAACCTTTTAACCACCCTCAACACAAATCTCTACCCCTTTTACCTCGAATCATTTCGGTTTGTTTCGAATCTTCAATCGAAGATTCGAGAAAAACCCTAAACCTACCCAACCAGTCCCAAGTTCACACCCCAACTCCACCTGACCTCCCTCGTTCCCAAACCACCCCTACTTTGGCTCGAATCTTGCTAGAACTGGTCGAATTGTAAATCGATTGAATAACCCTAGGAGGACCAAACCTGGAGTCGGTCCGAGGTGAAAAAGAAATTGGGGTTTTAATCGACTTTAATCGAGTGTTCTCAGTCGAGAACACTCAATTAAAGTTCGTTTTTACCTCAAAAGGTTCAAGTCGAAGGTCAAACTGATTGGAGTTCGGTCTATAGATTTTGAGGTATTTCCTTTCCATTTCTTTTTCATTTTTTTGTTGTTGTTTGTTGTTTATCTATTTAAAGTTTCATTGTAGTCCGGTTTTGTCAATGATTTTCCTCCTCCTCTCTTCGGACCTTTTTCTTGGTCCAAATTTTCTTTTGTTGATTATATGTTATAACTGTTTAATCAATTGAATAAGTTTCGTTGATTAGTCCGGTAAGTTTGAGTGTTAGTTTAACACGATAGTAGTTTAATTTTGGTTTTGATTTCATAGTTCATTCCAGTCTGTTTCCCCTCCTGCTTCGTTTGTGTTCTAAATTTTGTGTTGAAATGAGCCTGTTGGTATATTTGAACTTTGAAATGAGCCTGTTGGTATATTCAGTTCATCACATTGAACTGAATTTATTGGTCATTTGTTATCCCAATGTCAATCCCCTTAAAGCTCTTCTAGTTGTTTCTTCTTTTGTATTCCAATTTAATTAAGCGTATGCTCATCTAGTTGATTTCAGTTCATTTGTTTCTGAGCTAAATATGATTGGTTCCCCAATATAGTTAGTTCAATATGTGCTGCCCTGAACCCTTAGTCTTCATTTTTTATGCCATTTGATTTGATATGAGTTTCTATCTTGAATTACTAACTGATTTGATAAGTTGAATTGGTTATAGCTATTGTAGTTTGTTGGATTCAGCTTAGTTAGTTGGTAGGTTTGAATAGGTTAGAGCTGAAAGGTTCAATGCAGATTAAAAGGGATTGGGTAGGATAGTAATTTCAGGGACTTTAGGAGGGTATTTTGGGATTTAAAAGATTTGAAAATGGTTTAAGTTGAATGTTCTGTCCACTAAGTAATAATGTACCATTAAAATAATGCATTAGTGGGGAACACAACATAATGGTAGGGGAAGACTTAAAAGGGAATGATTAAAATATGTTGGTCATGCCTGTTTGAACCTTAAATAAGGAAAAGACAAGGGATAATGGGGAAAAACATACTCTAGTGGAATTAAAAAGAAAATCATGGGCAGAATTAGTTTAAGAATTCTGCCTGAGTGCTCTTGAGAGCTGGCAAGGTCAGTGTTTGGGTATAAGTGGGGGGTTTTGGACAGAGTTGGGGATCCTTTTTTTTTTGGGCAGACCTTAGAGAAAAAGGAGGGCAATCTGAAAAGAGAGTTAAAAGATTAAGTGAGAAGAGATAGAGAGATAGGCATTGGGAGACCTGGAGAGAGGAAAAGTCAATCTGAGATAACATTTTTGAGTCTTGAATCAGTTCTGAGAGATAGTTTAAAAGAAAGGGTATTGTTCTATTGAGTTCTAGGCAGAATTTAGATTCCAAGCACTGGTTCCTTCCCCCTTTTTATTGTTGAATCTATTTGGCAGTCTATTGATTCTTTTTATGAACTTATCCGAGCTCAGTTTGTTCTGTTTGGGCGTCCGTATTGCTGTTTGGTTATACAAATTAGTGTGGTCTTTGGCTGGAGTGTATTTCTGATTTGGAGAGTGGTATTGCTGTGTTGGTTTTTGTTTTAACTATTCCATTACAGCTGGTGATTTGTTGTTGGTGTTGTCGTGTCATCCGTTGTTGCTGACTGCTCTTCCTTCTTTTGTTCTGTTTTTCCAATCCAGGTACACGCCTGAAACTGGACCAATGTAGCCATTTGAATTGAAAGTTGAAATTAAATGGTCTCCTTTGGAATTTATGTGTTTAAGCTGTTAGTAGAGTAGTAGTAGATAATTTGTATTTGTTTAAACTCATTTTGGTTTTATGGTGTATAACTGAACTGATAGAACTATTGTAGTATTGATTTAATTTCATTTTGTGTGGTATAATTCCGGAATTAAAAGCAAGCTAGAATGGAAAATGGTTTAGAAGTTCATGGATTTCACTTGTATTAACAACATTGAGTTGAAACCAGTAGGCAGGCATTGAATCCAGTAGTGTGTTAAAGTCTTAAGCATATGTGTGATGAGGGTGGTCTCTTAGCTAATCTAAGATGTATGAAAAATCATTCATGGTATCTATATCATTACTTGAGCCCTGTTAATGTTTAGATATTTAGGTTAACACTTGTTTTGGAATTATGTAGCCTTGTCTAGCCTCACTATTATTAATTAAACGTTGCATGAATTTGAATGTCGAACTAGAACCGGAAAAACATGATTCATAGTTAGTTTAGTGTATTTACCTAATTTGAGTAAACTATTAGACTAATCTTGATGGATATTTCCTTTTGGTCCTAGTTAATTCAATTTTGGTTCTGAGCAACTTAGCTAGAGAAATCAGAAGGTTTTGAGTTAATAACACTTTGTTCCTGGCCTCTTAGCCTGTTTGGATTGTTTTGCCCACGCCAGGATTCGATATTGGTATGGGGGGCTACGGCTATTTGGGTCTGTTTTACTCCCCATAGGCCCAAGTAGCTCCCGTTTCCAAAGCTGGGAATGATTCCCATTCACTGCAGCTTTCAAGTAGGCCCGTTTAGTGCGAAGATTTGGATCTGTTTTAAAATTCAATGTATAGTTTAGCTTGGTATAATTCAGTTTTTAATTAATTGGGGAAATTTTTTAGAGACAAACAAATAGAAAATCATAGTCACTTTTAGGTTGGCCTTTTAATAAAATGATGAGACGAGCCTCGCCAAACAAAAATACAAAATGCGGGGCCCTCAATAAATATTATATGAAAATACTTAGAATTCGGGAGGGCCGTTTAGCGAATTTCACGACCTTTCCCAAATAATAACGCGTTAGACTCTTTAGGCGCGATTTTAATGAAATTACATTCCTAAACTCGGGTGCGCATTTATGCGACCCAAATCCAAATCTCAACGGAGTCGAAATGTGTTGACCACCACGGGTGCATTGATTGCGACGTGGTTCGAGATGCGTTTTCACGACGTTGTAATCCTTTTAAAATAAATATAATAATAAAAGCGGTTTTAAAAGCGAATAAAAAGCACATAAGCTAGAGCATGTTTTGAAATCAGATAAAATCAAATACGACAGTTGAGCGACCGTGCTAGAACCACGGAATCCGGAAATGCCTAACACCTTCTCCCAGGTTAACAGAATTCCTTACTCGGATTTCTGGTTCGCGGACTGTTAACAGAGTCATATTTTCCTCGGTTCGGGATTCAACCAGTGACTTGGGACACCATTAATCTCCCAAGTGGCGACTCTGAATCTCAATAATAAATCCAGTTCTGATTGTCCTTTAAGTGTAAAAACTCCATTATGCCCCTGTGGGCGCAGATGAAAAAGGAGGTGTGACAGCTCTGGCGACTCTGCTGGGGAATTAAACCCAGAATCTCTGGTTTAGGGTTTAAGAATTCGAGCTTAGAATAATTGTTATGTTTGGCTTTATCTGATTTTTTCTACGTATTTCATGCTAAATGTGCTAAATGCTTTACCGCTTTGATATTATCTGAACTGTATATAAACTGTGCCGAAACCCTTCTCTCCTCACCTCCGGGGATGTGCTCACTGGTTGAGACTCCCTATTCTGTTAGCGTCATACCCTGAAATAAGAAAGAGGTCGGACAATTTACAAAGCCGGACGATCTCGCAGGTCCCCGGTACGTTGCCCCCTCCTCGACTCGAGTTGTCCGCTCGGGTACACAGTCTATAACAAATACCTAGGCTTTGAACCTAGAATAACGTGACTTCATGCCGGATCCCTAGTAGGAACTCTTATTTGCATCATGTTGCATATGACTTAGGGGACTCAACACAGGGGTTGGGTCCGTCTAGGACTAGCAACCTGAAATGAAAAAGACCATCCTGATGCATTTTATTTGTTTTCCGTGCATTTATTTGTTTCGGGCCTGCATGCTGACCGATTTCTGAATATCAGGAAAATTGAGAAAAAAGAAAAAAAGGGAGAAATAACAGTGTAGAAAGTTGACTGCCTACTTTTAGAAAACCAATGCCCGAATGCTGTCGAAACTCTGCCGAAATTTTAAGAAAAAAAATATTTTTATAGTTTGTCTTACTCAAAAAAGCAAAAAAAAAATAAAAGGAAAAAGGGTCTTGTTTTCAAAAATAGTTTATTTTCCCGAACTACGCCGGTTTGATTCTCACAGGATGCGGGATACGTAGGCAACCCTCATCGGGTCCAACCTCCCTTTTGCAGAAATAGCCAAAATTAAAATGTCAAAATTTTAATTTTTGTCATAAATAAGTCGGGTGACGCCATTCTTGCTTAAAATCAGCCGAATGTCCCCAAAAGGGCATCGGAAGGCTGTTTTCGCAAGAACAACCACCCTGAGTCATTTTTTAGTTTGCGGGCACAGCCTTAAAATCTTCCTCCCGGAAGCGCTGAAAGGCCGTGTTTTCAACCGGGTCTTTTATTTCAATTTGAAAAACAAGAAAAGAGTCATAGATAAATCGAGTAATGTCGTTTTTGGTAAAAATAGCCGAATGTTCCCGAAAGGGACGCCGGAAGGCTGACTTTGCATAAACGGCCACTTTTAGTCATTTTTGGATTTTTGACCGGTTGACTCACCCAGCCTTAAAATCTTCATTCTCGAAGTGCTGAAAGGCCGTGTTCGGAACCGGATCTTTCTTTTAATCTGTGAAAAATTAAAAATAGTCAATTTGTTGAGTTAAATAAAGTTTATTTTTTGCTTAATCACCTTAATAAATGTGCAGGATGAGCACGATGCAAAATGAACCTTTTTCAATAATGACTAAAATCTCTTTTGAGTTGCGACTATGATGGGATGATTTAGGTAGTAAGGGGCAAGATGAGGTCAAGAAATATCTAAAAGGTCTTACGGGCTTATTGGAAATCCAGCCTCGGGGGGATATCATAAGAGCTTTGGTCACCTGCTGGGACCCGGCACACAACGTCTTCCACTTCCCCGATTTTGAACTCACCCCGACTTTGGAGGAAATAGCCGGGTACATCGGAAATGCTGAAGTTCCGATAAGGCAAAAATACATGGTTGCTCCAAGAGCTGTCACCGCGCATCGGTTTTTAGATTCATTAAAGATACTCAGGACGGTCCATAACCTAGATTTGGCTGCAGGTTCTTGTAATCCGCGCTTCATATACAACAGATACGGTCATGTTGGAGGATTCAACAATCCGGGTAACAAGTTATGCAGCAAAAGTAACCGTCAGAAATGGGATGAGCATAGACGAGTGGCTTTTATGATAACCTTTTTGGGCCTCTTGGTGTTTCCAAGGAAAGACGGAAACATTAATTTGAAAATAGTCGGGATCGTCGGTACCTTGCTCACTCAAGATGAAAGCACTTTTGCACCTATGATAGTATCTGATATCTTCCGAGCTCTCACAACCTGTAAAGTCAAAGGGAACTTTTTTGAGGGGAGTAACTTGTTGCTACAAATATGGATGACTGAGCATCTCTGCCACCATTCCCGGCTCTTGAGTTATGGTTCCTCGAAGAAATCTTGCATAGAAGAATTCTACACAAGAATCAAGGGGGTCAGTCTACCCGAGGGAGTTATGGCATGGACATCATTCTTTCGGACCCTCACCTCCAGCCAAATACAGTGGACGCTAGGACCCACTTTTTATGCCTGTTGATGAGGTCATATATATGCCTGCAGCTAGGACCCACTTTTTATTGATGGGGCTCAAGAGTATTCAGCCCTACGCGCCATATCGGGTTTTGAGACAACTCGGAAGATGCCAAACAGTGCCACAGGAGGAAGATCTTAGTGCTCAAGTAATTGAGATTAGCCCTGACGGATAGTTTCCTGAAGCAAGAGTCCGTCAGATCTGGAGTGAATGCCAATATTTAAAAGCAGATACTTGCGTGCAGGATCGGGCCAAAGGCGAAGTGGCGCCAGGATACCTTACTTGGTACAAGAGAGAACTTGAGCACGAAAGGCTGGCTAAAAGACCCCATCTCTAGGAGTTCGTCAAGGCGTCGCAAGAACAGTGGGATTGGTTGGCTAAAGAACACGGGTACAGGGTGACAATAGGCAAGTTGGAGAAGCAAGTTATGGATTTGAAATTTGAGAAAGATTTGCATATCGCTGCAGATGAGGGAGAAAGGAGAAAACTAGCTCATGAAAACGAGGTCCTCAAAACTCAAATCCAGGAAATGAAAATAGCTGCCAGAAGCCTGGAGAGAAGCCGGGCTGAGAAAAGGCTCATAAACGATCTAAAGAAGAAAGTCCTCGAGTATCAAGAAGACCTAGAAAAATCTAAAGCTGGTCTAACGAGAATCCAGGTGAAATGGATAAAGAAGACAGAAGAGCAAGTACGGTTCATGCAACAAATGAAGAGGGACTACGAAGAGCGGATCTTCAGACAAGCCCGAGATGCCAGAACAGATAGGAAGCGCTACTATGATCTGATGACCCGAATGAAGAAATAGATGAATGAGTTTCAGGATCAACTCTTTTACAACGCTCAAGTTCTGGGGATGCGGAATCAACAAATAGAGCGATTGCTTATGGAAAGGGACGAAATCAAGGGAAGAATCGACGATATCGGGCACTACATCACCATAAAGAGCCTAGCTTGTAAGGATATGTCCTGTACCACCTTCTTTGCTTCAATAATGATTTATGTCCACCAGATCATGGAAGATTTGAAAGATCTGCAAAGGGGCCTTGCACCAAAGCCCGCGGCGAGGCCGAACGACGCCCCGCGGGTGCCAAAATTCAAAACTTTGATACATTCATAGTTTGAGTCTGTATTTTCCTTGTCTTCAGAGTCTATTGTCCGTTGGAGTTTGTATTTCCCTTTTTGCATAAAGTCTGTAGTCTGTATCAAGCCTGTCAATTTCCTTTCAAAAATGTTTTGCCTTGTAATAAAACGTTTTGCTAATGAAGATTGAAAAATCCAAAAATGGTGTCTCTATTTTCCGCACTCGTGCCATAACTACGCACGGTCTGATTCATGCGGGGACATGATACGCAGACAATCTCTATAGGATTCGACCACCACTAAAAAAGAAAAAGAGGGAATATGAAAAATAAATAAAAAGGGATAGAATAAAAGAAGCTTAAAAGAAGGGGCACAATCATGAGAGGCCGGAATGACGCACGCAACCGAAGCAAATGCATGATAGAAAATGGTTAATTGCCTAGGGGCATTGCATCCCAACGTGTAATTGCATATGTGTTAAACTCTAAAACTAACAAAGTTGTTGTAATCCAGAGAATTCAAGTAGTTAGTATTTAGAGGATACTGGCACATTATCATTACCAAACCAGATCAAAGGGACCAATACCGGAAATCATGTCTATCCCAGATGTCAACACTAGTGTTGAGGTAGAGGAGTTGGACGTCTATAAAATGAAAAAGGAGATGCTCAAGCTTAAGCAACAGATGGGCGAAATGTACCAGGCCTGGTCCAAAGGGCAATCACCGCCAGCTTACCCAGCCAATCCGGACCTTACCCCACTATTAGCTCAGTCTCAGGATCATCCCGCCACCGATCCAGGTTTTCCCATTTATCAACACTACCATGGCACTACTTCTCATACGCCACAAGCTCCACTACCAAAATCAATTCAATACCCTCCTCCGCCAATCACCCATGTCTTTGTGGCACCTCCACCAGCTGCACTCCATAAATCCCCGAGTGAACCTGTGTTCCAAGCGCAGGACAACCAGTATTATTCCCCGGAGCTTACCTTCAAAGCACCTGAAGCCTATCCACATGATCCACATTCTGACCTACCAGGGAAAGCAAATAAACCGGCCAGAAATCCTGAACAGGAAGAGATGTTCAGAAAAATGAAAAGCATAGAACAATCCTTCAGGGATATGAGAGGGTTAGGAGGTCAGGTGAGTGTATCTTACAAAGACCTGTGTTTTTTCCCAAATGTACAACTACCGGCAGGGTTCAAAATGCCCAAATTCGACTTGTACAATGGACACGGTGATCCGGTGGCTCATTTGAGAGGTTTTTGCAGTAAGATGAGGGGAGGAAAGAATGAATTGCTAATAGCTTACTTCAGTCAGAGTTTGAGCGGAGCAGCATTGGAGTGGTACACCCGCCAAGATCACGGAAGATGGTACACATGGGATGATCTGGCACAAGTATTCGCTTGTCACTTTCAGTATAATCTTGAGATCATTCCAGACCGACTATCTTTGACTAAACTAGAGAAGAAGCACAGTGAAAGCTTTACAGAATATGGTTTCCGGTGGAGGGAGCAAGCAGCAAGGGTAGATCCCCCAATGAAAGAGAGCGAGATGGTCGATTACTTTTTACAGGCTTTGGAGCCAACTTACTTTGGTCATTTGGTGTCCGCAATTGGAAAGTCTTTTAATTAGGTTGTGAAAATGGGAGGCATGGTCGAGGAGGGGCTTAAGTCTAACAAGATCATGAGTTATTCAGCGATTAAGGCAACCACTCAGGTCATTCAAAGCGGCACTAGGGTGTACTTGGGAAGGAGAAGAAAGAAGATGTCACGACTGTTGAGTCTGGAGCCTAGTTCGGATCTAGAAGCCCGTCACCCTACTATAGCCAACTACGACCCTACCTCTAAAATTACCCCCACACTCCATATAGCCCTCCACAACATTACTACCCACCGCCAGATCCCCATTTTTCCGTCCATCATGCACAAGCCTATACCCAAACCCCGGCACACGCACAATGGCGTAAGCCGGCTCCACAAAATACATACCCAGCCCCACAAAATACATATCCACCTCCAAGGGCCTACAGAAATCCCCCCGGGACAGGTTTCCGACCAAACCCAGCCCTCAAGAATAAGAGGTCACATAAGCAAAAGACTTTCACTCCACTAGGCGAATCATATACCAGTCTTTTCCACAGATTGAGGCAGTTGGGCATGTTGAACCCAATTGAGCCTAAAATGCCAAATCCTCCCCCTAGAAATCTTGACCATTCGGTGAGTTGTGAGTACTGTTCAGGGGCCCCAGAGCATGATACAGAGAAATGATGAAAGCTGAAAACAATTGTGCAAGAGCTTATCGATACTCATCGGATCAAGGTTCAAGCCCTAGAAGCACCAAATATTAATCAGAATCCACTGCCAGCTCACCATGAGACACACATGATTGAGTTGATACACAAAGAGGGGGAGCCCGGGAAGCCCTCACAAACGGTAATGATGAACCGTTCCAGCTAAACCAGCTCAAAGGAAAAAGTTACCAGTGGGAAATCAGTGGTCCAGTTGAGAGGGGTAGATGATAAGCCAGCTATGGTAGCCGAGAGAGGGTCGTCGAGCCTTGTTGCAGTGAAACCCGAGAAAGCTAAAGTGGTAGTGCCAGGGGTTGCAAGTAAACATCTTGTGGTCGTGAAGGGTACTCGCACAAAGCCTGTTATTATAAAACCGGTAACTCAGCTTCCAGTGATCAACAGCAAGGCTGTTCCTTGGAATTATGAACGGGTGATGGTGATTTACAAAGGGAAAGAAGTCAAAGGAGAAGTGTGTGAAGCCCAAGGTCTAACTCGTTCGGGAAGGTGTTTTGCTCCCACAGAATTAAGAAGGGCCAATCCAGTAGCACAAAGAATCCAGTTACCGAGGAAGAGGCGGAAGAATTTTTAAAGAAAATGAAGGCGCAAGATTACTCCATTATGGAGCAGTTGAGGAAGACCCCGGCACAGATCTCATTGTTATCCTTGTTGATCCATTCAGATGAGCATCGCCGGGTATTGATAAAAATTCTGAACGAAGCCCATTTTTCGGATAAGATCTCTGTGAACCATCTGGAGAAAATAGCAAACAAGATTTTCGAGGTCAACAGGGTCATTTTTTCAGACGATGAGTTGCCCGTGGAGGGTACAGAACATAATAGAGCCCTCTATTTGACCATGAAGTGTGAAGATTCGGTAGTCACTCGAGTACTGATTGATAATAGGTCCAGTGCCAATATCTGTCCTTTGACCACATTGAACGAACTGAAGGTCGATGGTGACAGAATTCACAAGAACAACATCTATGTTCGAGGGTTTGATGGAGGTGGTACAGACATAGTGGTTGACATCGTACTTGAATTAACAATTGGTCCGGTCGAGTTCACCATGGAGTTTCAAGTGTTGGACATGGCAGTGTCATATAATCTTCTGTTGGGGCGACCCTGGATCCACGCCGCCAAAGTAGTGCCTTCTATATTACATTAGATGGTCAAATTCGAGTGGGATAGGCAAGAGATCGTAGTACATGGGGAAGACAATGCAAGCGCCATAAGTGATGCCATTGTACCCTTCATAGAGGCTAACGATGACAAGGGGGCCTGGGTTTACCAGGTCTTCGATACGGTTTCAGTAGACAAAGTTCCCGAGGGCGAAAGCATCCCACTTCCCAAAATAGCAGCTGCAACTATCATGGTAGCCTCCAAAATGTTGAAAAACGGGTTTGTGCCAGGCAAAGGTTTAGGGGCTGATCTTCAGGGTATTGTTCAGCCGGTTTATTTGCCCAAAAATCTGGATACCTTTGGGTTGGGGTTCAAGCCTACAGTGGCGAATGTGAGACGGGCCCGCAAGTTGAAGAAAAGGGTCTGGGTCCTTCCCAAGCCAATCCCGCACATGTCCAGGTCTTTTGTCAGGCCAAGCGTCAAAAAGCAATGGTTGTCCAAGGTTACAGGGCCATTGATTGGTGCCGATGGAGACATAAATGAAGGCTTTGAAAGATTATTCACCGAAATAAACATGGTAGAAGTTGGGGAGGGGTCCAGCAAGGCGGATGTGCAGTTTGTGGGGCCAAAGGCAAAAATCAACAATTGGATGGCTACTCCTTTTCCCATTCGGATGGAGTCTTGGTAGTTGGCTTTGATTTTCCTTCCTGTTTTCTGGATTATTCCAGGGTTGTAATCCAAATTTCTTTTTATTTTTATTGTGTTCATCAAAGTGTGAAACCTTGTTATCCCGTAATTCAATAAAATAAAAAAGTTTCTTCTTCATTCCTTATTTTATTTTGATTTTGTTTTCTTCTTTTCTTTTTCTGTACAGTTCTCTTTATACTGGTCTTAATGGCATGGCGTACATAAGGAATCCTCAACCCAGTCTTAAAAATCAATCTAATTCTGAAATGATAGTTCAAGAAGTAGATTGTGATTACAAATCAGAATATGATGATGGGGATGAAGCCTTCGAAGAAATTAGTAAGGAGTTAATTCACTTCGAAGAAAAACCCAAACCCAATTTGAACAACACAGAAGTCGTCAATTTAGGGGACACAGACAACGTCCGAGAGACTAAAATAAGTGTCCACCTCGAGCCAAAAATCCAGGAGGAGTTAATCAAAGCACTCATTGAGTACAAAGATGTTTTTGCATGGTCATATGATGATATGCCAAGTTTAAGCACTAATTTAGTGGTCTACAAATTGCCCACTGATCGAGCGTTCCCACCCGTCAAGCAAAAGTTGAGGAAATTCAAAATTGATATGAGTGTGAAGATTAAAGAAGAAGTTACCAAGTAGTTGGATGCAAAGGTTATTCGGGTCACTCGATATCCTGTCTGGTTGGCTAATGTCGTGCCTGTACCGAAGAAGGACGGCAAGATCAGAGTATGCGTCGATTACCGCAATCTCAACAAAGCAAGTCCGAAGGATAACTTCCCACTACCCAATATCCACATTTTGATAGATAATTGTGCCAAACGCGAGATTGGATCTTTTGTGGATTGCTATGCCGGGTATAATCAGATTCTAATGGATGAAGAAGATGCAGAAAAACGGCCTTCATCACGCCGTGGGGAACTTACGGCTACCGAGTAATGCCATTTGGGTTGAAGAATACTGTAGCAACTTATATGAGAGCGATGACTACTGTATTTCATGATATGATACACAAGGAGATTGAGGTATACGTAGATGATATGATCATAAAATCGAAGCATCAGGCCGACCACGTCGAGGAATTGAGGGAATTTTTTCAGAGGCTTCGCAGGTACAACCTCAAGCTTAACCCCGCCAAGTGTGCATTTGGTGTTCCATCCAAAAAGCTGTAAGGATTCATAGTCAGTCAACGAGGAATCGAGTTGGACCCATCAAAGATCAAAGCCGTACAAGAATTGCCACCTCCGAGGAACAAGACTGAAGTGATGAGTCTGTTAGGAAGGTTGAACTATATCAGCAGGTTTATCGCTCAGCTCACGACGACTTGCGAGCCTATTTTCAAGCTGCTGAAGAAGGACGCTGCGGTCAAGTGGACTGATGAGTGTCAAGAAGCGTTTGATAAGATAAAAGGTTACTTGACAAACCCACATGTGCTGGTTCCGCCAAAACCAGGGAGACCTTTGATTCTTTACTTGACAGTCTTGGAAAATTCATTTGGTTATGTACTGGGGCAGCATGACGTCACCGGCAGGAAAGAAAAAGCCATCTATTATCTTAGCAAAAAGTTCACAGCTTATGAGGTTAAGTACACTCACTTGGAAAGGACATGTTGCGCCCTAACTTGGGTGGCACAGAAATTGAAACACTATTTGTCATCCTACACTACTTACCTCATTTCACGCTTGGATCCGTTGAAGTATATCTTTCAAAAGCCTATGCTGACAGGAAGACTTGCAAAATGGCAGATTTTGCTCATAGAGTTTGACATAATCTAAGTGACTCGGACTGCGATGAAAGCCCAAGCATTGGCCGATCATTTGGCCGAGAACCCGGTCGATGAAGAGTATGAGCCACTGAGGACTTATTTTCCTGACGAAGAGGTGATGCATATTGATAAACTAGAATAGACCGAAAACCCAAGCTTGAAACTTTTCTTTGATGGGGCTACTAACATGAAAGGAGTCGGAATAGGAGCTGTGCTTATTTCTGAAATAGGGCATCACTATCCTATTACGGCTCAGCTTTGTTTTTATTGTACCAACAATATGGCTGAGTACGAAGCATGCATTTTGGGTTTAAGGTTAGCTACGGACATGGATGTCCAGGAAGTCTTGATCTTGGGAGACTTGGACCTTCTCGTACATCAAATTCAAGGAGAATGGGAAATGCGAGATCTGAAGCTCATACCATACCAACAATGCTTACATGATCTTTGCCAACGGTTTAGATAAGTGGAGTTCAGGCATATTCCAAGGGTCCATAATGAGGTCGACGATGCTTTGGCTACCCTAGCATCAATGATGCACCATCTGGACAAAGCTTATGTCGATCCTTTGCATATTCAAGTCCGAGATCAGCATGCTTATTGTAACATGATTGAAGAAGAACTGGATGGCGAACTATGGTTTCACGATATCAAGGAATACATCAGAATGGGGATATACCCAGTGCAAGCCACGGGGGATCAAAAGAGAACAATTCGACGGTTGGCAAGTGGATTTTTCTTGAGTGGAGGAGTTCTGTATAAAAGAACACCAGACCTGAGATTGTTAAGATGCATAGATGCTAGACAGGCTATGGCTGTCATGACCGAAGTACATTCAGGAGTCTGCGGACCACATATGAGCGAATATGTGCTGGCGAAGAAAATTCTCTGAGTAGGTTATTATTGGCCCACCATAGAGCGAGATTGTAATAGTTTTGTGCGCAAATGTCATCAGTACCAGATACACGGAGATCAGTACCCACCAAACCCTAGCCGCCCTCATTCCCTTCGCCTGAAAACCCGGCGGCCTGAGCTCCGATGGCCGTGAAAATAACACCACTAAACCTTCTAACCACCCTCAACACAAATCTCTACCCCTTTTACCTTGAATCATTTCGGTTTGTTTCGAAGATTCGAGCAAAACCCCAAACCTACCCAACCAGTCCCAATTTCACACCCCAACTCCACCTGACCTCCCTCGTTCCCGAACCACCCCTACTTTGGCTCGAATCTTGCTAGAACTGGTCGAATTGTAAATCGATTGAATAACCCTAGGAGGACCAAACCTGGAGTCGGTCCGAGGGGAAAAAGAAATTGGGGTTTTAATTGACTTTAGGCGAGTGTTCTCAGTCGAGAACACTCAATTAAAGTTCGTTTTTACCTCAAAAGGTTCAAGTCGAAGGTCAAACTGATTGGAGTTCGGTCTATAGATTTTGAGGTATTTCCTTTCCATTTCTTTTTCATTTTTTTTTGTTGTTGTTTGTTGTTTATCTATTTAAAGTTTCATTGTAGTCCGGTTTTGTCAATGATTTTCCTCCTCCTCTCTTCGGACCTTTTTCTTGGTCCAAATTTTCTATTGTTGATTATATGTTATAACTGTTTAATCAATTGAATAAGTTTCGTCGATTAGTCCGGTAAGTTTGAGTGTTAGTTTAACACGATAGTAGTTTAATTTTGGTTTTGATTTCATAGTTCATTCCAGTCTGTTTCCCCTCCTGCTTCGTTTGTGTTCTAAATTTTGTGTTGAAATGAGCCTGTTGGTATATTTGAACTTTGAAATGAGCCTGTTGGTATATTCAGTTCATCATATTGAATTGAATTTATTGGTCATTTGTTATCCCAATGTCAATCCCCTTAAAGCTCTTCTGGTTGTTTCTTCTTTTGTATTCCAATTTAATTAAGCGTATGCTCGTCTAGTTGATGTCAGTTCATTTGTTTCTAATCTAAATATGATTGGTTCCCCAATATAGTTAGTTCAATATGTGTTGCCCTGAACCCTTAGTCTTCATTTTTGATGCCATTTGATTTGATATGAGTTTCTATCTTGAATTACTGACTGATTTGATAAGTTGAATTGGTTATAGCTATTGTAGTTTGTTGGATTCAGCTTAGTTAGTTGGTAGATTTGAATAGGTTAGAGCTAAAAGGTTCAATGCAGATTAAAAGGAATTGGGTAGGACAGTAATTTCAGGGACTTTAGGAGGGTATTTTGGGATTTAAAGATTTGAAAATGGTTTAAGTTGAATGTTCTGTCCACTATGTACTAATGTACCATTAAAATAATGCATTAGTGGGGAACACAACATAATGGTAGGGGAAGTCTTAAAAGGGATTGATTAAAATATGTTGGTCATGCCTGTTTGAACCTTAAATAAGGAAAAGACAAGGGATAATGGGGAAAAACATACTCTAGTAGAATTAAAAAGAAAATCATGGGCAGAATTAGTTTAAGAATTCTGCCTGAGTGCTCTTGAGAGCTGGCAAGGTCAGTATTTGGGTATAAGTGGGGGGATTTTGGACAAAGTTGGGGATCCTTTTTTTTTTGGAGTCTGGTCTTGGTTTTTCTTTTGGGCAGACCTTAGAGAAAAAGGAGGGCAATCTGAAAAGAGAGTTAAAAGATTAAGTGAGAAGAGATAGAGAGATAGGCATTGGGAGACCTAGAGAGAGGAAAAGTCAATCTGAGAGAACATTTTTGAGTCTTGAATCAGTTCTGAGAGATAGTTTAAAAGAAAGGGTATTGTTTCATTGAGTTCTAGGCAGAATTTAGATTCCAAGCACTGGTTCCTGCCCCTTTTTGATTGTTGAATCTATTTGGCAGTCTATTGATTCTGTTTCTGAACTTATCCGAGCTCAGTTTGTTCTGTTTGGGCGTCTGTATTGCTGTTTGGTTCTACAAATCAGTGTGGTCTTTGGTTGGAGTGTATTTCTGATTTGGAGAGTGGTATTGCTGTGTTGGTTTTTGTTTTAACTATTCCATTACTGTTGGTGATTTGCTGTTGGTGTTGTCGTGCCATCCGCTGCTGCTGACTGCACTTCCTTCTTTTGTTCTGTTTTTCCAATCCAGGTACACGCCTGAAACTGGCCCAATGTAGCCATTTGAATTAAAAGCTGAAATGAAATGGTCTCCTTTGGAATTGATGTGTTTAAGCTGTTAGTAGAGTAGTAGTAGATAATTTGTATTTTTTTAAACTCATTTTGGTTTTATGGTGTATAACTGAACTGATAGAACTATTGTAGTATTGATTTAATTTCGTTTTGTGTGGTATAATTCCGGAATTAAAAGCAAGCTAGAATGGAAAATGGTTTAGAAGTTCATGGATTTCACTTGTATTAACAACATTGAGTTGAAACCAGTAGGCAGGCATTGAATCCAGTAGTGTGTTAAAGTCTTAAGCATGTGTGTGATGAGGGTGGTCTCTTAGCTATTCTGAGATGTATGAAAATCGTTCATGGTGTCTATATCATTGCTTGAGCCCTGTTAATGTTCAGATATTTAGGTTAACACTTGTTTTGGAATTATGTAGCCTTGTCTAGCCTCACTATTATTAATTAAACGTTGCATGAATTTGAATGTCGAACTAGAACCGGAAAAACATGATTCATAGTTAGTTTAGTGTATTTACCTGATTTGAGTAAACTATTAGACTAATCTTGATGGATATTTCCCTTTGGTCCTAGTTAATTCAATTTTGGTTCTGAGCAACTTAGCTAGAGAAATCAGAAGGTTTTGAGTTAATAACACTTTGTTCCTGGCCTCTTAGCCTGTTTGGATTGTTTTGTCCACGCCAGGATTCGATATTGGTATGGGGGGGCTACAGCTGTTTGGGCCTGTTTTACTTCCCATAATCCCAAGTAGCTTTCCTTTCCAAAGCTGGGAACAATTCCCATTTACTACAGCTTTCAAGTAGGCCCGTTTAGTGCGAAGATTTGGATCTGTTTTAAAATTCAATGTATAGTTTAGCTTGGTATAATTCAGTTCTTAATTAATTAGGGAAAATTTTTTAGAGACAAACAAATAGAAAATCATAGTCACTTTTAGGTTGGCCTTTTAATAAAATGATGAGACGAGCCTCGCCAAACAAAAATACAAAATGCGGGGCCCTCAATAAATATTATATGAAAATACTTAAAATTCGGGAGGGCCGTTTAGCAAATTTCACGACCTGCCCCAAATAATAACGCGTTAGACCCTTTAGGCACGATTTTAATGAAATTACATTCCTAAACTCGGGTGCGCATTTATGCGACCCAAATCCAAATCTCAACGGAGTCGAAATGTGTTGACCACCACGGGTGCATTGATTGCGACGTGGTTCGAGATGTGTTTTCACGACGTTGTAATCCCTTTAAAATAAATATAATAATAAAAGCGGTTTTAAAGCAAATAAAAAGCACATAAGCTAGAGCATGTTTTGAAATTAGATAAAATCAAATATGACAGTTGAGCGACCGTGCTAGAACCACGGAATCCGGGAATGCCTAACACCTTCTCTCAGGTTAACAGAATTCCTTACTCGGATTTCTAGTTCACGGACTGTTAACAGAGTCATATTTTCCTCGGTTCGAGATTCAACCGGTGACTTGGGACACCATTAATCTCCCAAGTGGCGACTCTGAATCTCAATAATAAATCTAGTTCCGATTGTCCTTTAAGTGTAAAAACTCCATTACGCCCCTGCGGGCGCAGGTGAAAAAGGAGGTGTGACAACAAGTAGGTGGTAAATGCAAAAAAGAAATGTAACTTCAACCCTAATCAGTCCACAGTTTTTCTATAGTAAATAAATAACTTCAGCATGAAAAATTTTCTCATAATCAATGTTAGTGCAAAAGTAACTTTTCGGGTCATTTACTATATGGTCAAACAAATTTAAATAAAAGATGAAGTAGGTGATAAAAGACAAAAAGTAGCTAGTAAATGTAAAAAGAATAAGTATCAAGTTAAAAAAAATACAAAAACATGCTGAAGTTTTTGTCATAATCATTTTCAAAAACATCAGCAGAAACAACTAAAGTTATTTAGTTCATTTCTAAGCACTTCAGAACATAATAGGCTAAAGTTTTTTGGCGTGGATTCAATAGTATTGTCGTAAAACTTTTTCAAAAACTTCAGCAGAAACTGCTGAAGTTATTTAGTGTATTTCCAAAAACTTTAGAACTTGATAGCTGAAGTTTTTGTCCTTGATTCAATAGTTTTTGTCGTAAAGCTTTTTCAAAAACTTCAGCAGGAACTGCTGAAGTTATTTAGTGGGTTTCTAAAAACTTCAGCACTTGATAAGCTTAAGTTTTTGTCCTGGACTCAATAGTTTTTGTCTTAAAACTTTTTCAAAAAACTTCAGCTGAAACTGCTGAAGTTATTTAGTAGATTTCTAAAAACTTCAGTACTTGATAAGCTGAAGTTTCTGTCATGGACTCAATAATTTTTGTCCTAAAGCTTTTTCAAAAAACTTCAGCAGAAACTGCTGAAGTTATTTAGTGGATTTCTAAAAACTTCAGCACTTGATAAGTTGAAGTTTTTGTCCTAGACTCAATAGTTTTTGTCCTAAAGCTCTTTCAAAAAACATCAACAGAAACTGCTGAAGTTATTTAGTGGATTTCTAAAAACTTCAGCACTTGATAAGCTGAAGTTTTTGGATAAGCTGAAGTTTTTGTCCTACAGTCGACACTTTTGTTATGACTTTTAACCAAAACTTCAGCTTAAAAAGCAGAAGCTATTTACTTCATGCTGAAGTTTAGCATGCTGAATTTCAACAAAAATATACTTAAAATTCAAGAAAAAATACACAAACATATTTGATTCAATCCAAGTCAACTAAAAAACTAATTAATACGAATAGAACAAAAATTTAAAAGACAGATATCACATAATTCACACAAAATAATGTATATTCACAAAATTCAATTTTGTTTCCACTTACATCCTTGAAAAAAAATTAGTTTTTTGTTTACAAGTTATTCTCTATTCAAAAAATTCACAGAGTGTCTTCATATTCTCCATAGTCATGTCCTAGTTGCTCTTCTGGGGTTTCTTAACCGCTATCTTGTTACCACTTTCCATGAGTTTAAAGATTTGCAGTCAATTCTCTGTTGAATACCAATGCATGCCTTTGGTTATAGAATTCTAAAATTCACTTCCAACTGAACTTTACTACTACGATTTTTTAGGAACTCCCATCTTCTTTCATAACAACTTTACTACTATGATTTCATGCTTACAGATGAGACCTAGATATTAGGAAATCTCAGTGTCAAACTTAAGAGATATTCCCACACTGAAGAGCTCCTGGCATAATAACATTGCACCATATACACATCAACATTCACTATGTCTTCAACTGATTCACAGAAGCGGCAATACGGGCCCCTTACTTTACCACCTTATACGGGCCTCTGAATTACATTTGCCATATTCTTACATTTCCCCACATATGTGCATCTGGGAAGAGTCACTAAGTGTGAAAAGGCGTTCATGCAAATTTGTTGCAGCACCATGAGCTATAAGACAGTCACGCTCCATTTCACCAAATTTAATTCCACCGAAGCGTTTTCTGTCAGTCACAGGTTGGCGAAGTTTACTACTATGATTTTTTTAGGAACTCCCGTCTTCTTTCATAAGAAAAAAATAAGAAAATATTGGCAAAGACATGCTTACTGGTGTGCAGCTGGGAATTCTTGGGAAGCAAAGATAATGAAGAAGAAATCCAAAATACTTCATATGTGACAGAGAGTGGCCACATCAAAAAATCGAGCTCCAGGACAATTTTCTCTTTTTACTAAAAGTTAGATTTATCAACTAGTAAAAAGAACAAATTGTCCTGGAGCTCGAGTTTTTTATCTGGCGACTCTCCTTCACATATGAAGTATTTCGGCTTTTCCTTCATTATCTTTGCTTCCCATGAACTCCCTGCTACACCCAATAAGCATGTTGTTACCAACATTTTTTTTGTTTTTCTTTGAATATAAATTTAAAGAAATATGATAGAAGTCTATGGATGACTATGAAATTTTCAAGTGAAAAGATTGTTAATATAGCCAGAGAGTGCACCTAATCAACTTAATATATATAAATGTAAAAGATATCAATTTAATATCTATAAATGCTGAAGAGATTGTTAACTGTTTTATGTTCAGAGAAATTGAATGTAACAAGATAAGTAGGTGGTAAAACAAGTAAGTGGTAAATGCTAATAGTTGGTAAATGCAATAAAACAATAGTATAAAATAAGGCCACAGTTTTTTTATAGTAAAAAAATAACTTCATTTACTATATGGTCAGAGAAATTTAAATGAAAGATGAAGTAGGTGATAGGTGATAAATGACAAAAAGTAGCTAGTAAATGCAAAAAAGATAAGTATCAAGTTAAAAAAATACCAAAACATGCTGAAATTTTTGTCGTAAAGCTCTTTCAGAAAACTTCAGCAGAAACTGCTGAAGTTATTTAGTGGATTTTTAAAAACATCAGCACTTGATAAGCTGAAGTTTTTGTCCTGGACTCAATAGTTTTTGTCGTAAAGTTTTTTCAAAAAACTTCAGCAAAAACTGCTGAAGTTATTTAGTGGATTTCTAAAAACTTCAGCACTTGATGAGCTGAAGTTTTTGTCCTGGACTCGGTAGTTTTTGTCGTAAAGCTTTTTCAAAAAACTTCAGCAAAAACTGCTGAAGTTATTTAGTGAATTTCTAAAAACTTCAGCACTTGATAAGCTGAAGTTTTTGTCATGGACTCAATAATTTTTGTCGTAAAGCTTTTTCAAAATACTTTAGCAGTTTCTGCTAAAGTTATTTAGTGGATTTCTAAAAACTTCAGCACTTGATAAGCTGAAGTTTTGGTCCTACAGTCGACACTTTTGTTATGACTTTTAACCAAAACTTCAGCTTAAAAAGCAGAAGTCATTTACTTCATGCTGAAGTTTTTTCAACAAAAATGTACTTAAAATTCATGATAAAAGACACAAAACATATTTGATTTAACACAAGTCAACTAAAAAACTAATTAATATATATTCACAAAATCCAAATTTTGTGCAGCCAATCCTCTAATCAAAAAATTCACACAGAGTCTCTTCAAAATCTCCATAATCATGTCCTAGTTGCTCTTCTAGAGTTTTATAACCGCTATCTTATTTTCACTTTCCATGAGCCCAAAGATTGGCAGCCAATTCTCTCCTGAATGTCAATGCCTGACTTTGATCGAACTTGAAGACATCTTCTTTCTTCAACCGCATATCAATGAACTTAAGAGCAATACACCACAATCAACACTAAAAAAAGAACATGAAAAAGAAATTGAAGAATAGTTAACATAAGGGCAAAAAATAATAAACATAAGATGCATGGTAAAACATATGCGAAACACGTACTTGTTACCCTGCAGTGGTGTGTTCATCCACTTAATTTGAAATTTTTTCACAGGAGTTTCCCCATAAAATTTATTGTGTGCCCCAAAATCCAAGCATTTAAAACAGTGTGGGATCAACCGGGCATAATTTTTGACATGTTCAAGCACTCGATCGTATGTTACACTGCCCATGGAATCATACATATATATAATTTTATCTTTAAAGTCCAAAATTCCAAAAAAGTAGTGCGTAAATGTCTGGCCAGTCCTTGGCTTAAGTAGAAATGGAAAGAATACTGTGTAGATCCCTGGCCCGACAGCGGCTTAAGTCGAAATGGAAAGAATACTTTTCTGGTAGATGCCCATGTGATACCACAGGAAAGGTTGAGGCCTTTTACGTAGTTGACCACCTTTTCATTCGTTGATTCTTCAATAAACCAACTAAAGTCGGTAAGTGCCTCAATAACTACTTCTTCTTCTTCTTCATAACCCTCACATTCCTATTTTTTGGATGTCATCTTTGTCACGACCCCGATTTCCCACCATCGGGTGTCGTGATGGCGCCTACTATCGGAGCTAGGCAAGCCAAATATTTAAAACAACTTTCCTGCTTTCTTTCAAACAATATAATAAACGAGACAAAATCTAAGCGGAAGACTTTAAATCTAAAGCAACTGAAAACCAAAAGTGCGGAAGTTTGAACCAAAATGCTACCCAGAGTCTGGTGTCTCTAGCTCACGGACTACTACAGAATACTACAATCAATGTCTGAAGGGAAAATACATCATGTTTGTCCGATACAAGATAAACAAACAAAAAAACATGGAAAGGGACTTCGGCCTGCGAACGCCAGCTAGGCTACCTCGAGAGTCCCTGGACTGAAGATAGCTCCCAGAAGTCCTACTGCTGTGGTCCGTAAGCTGCTCCCTGATCTGTGCACCAAAAATGCACAGAGTGTAGCATCAGCACAACCGACCCATGTGCTGGTAAGTGCCTGGCCTAACCCCGGCGAAGTAGTGACGAGGCTAGACAGTACCTACCACAATTAACCTGTACAGATATATATACAACAAGTGCAAGAAAACAATAACAAGATAATACAAAGTAAAACTGGGAGGGGACATGCTATCGGGGAGTAACAGATAAAAATGAAATATCGGAAATAAATAGAAGAAACTCCGGTTTCCATGATATATATATATATAGTGGACGGCGTGCTACACGATCCCACACGATCCCATAATATCATATATAAGTGGACGGCGTGCCACACGATCCCATAATATCATATATAAGTGGACGGCGTGCCACACGATCCCATAATATCATATATAAGTGGACGGCATGCCACACGATCCCATAATATCATATATAAGTGGACGGCGTGCCACACGATCCCATAATATCATATATAAGTGGACGGCGTGCCACACGATCCCATAATATCATATATAAGTGGACGGCGTGCCACACGATCCTATAATATCATATATAAGTGGACGGCGTGCCACACGATCCCATAATATCATATATAAGTGGACGGCGTACCACACGATCCCATAATATCATATATAAGTGGACGGCGTGCCACACGATCCCATAATATCATATATAAGTGGACGGCGTGCCACACGATCCCATAATATAGTTCATAATATCTGACTTCATATAGTAGACCCCTTCAGGGGAGAATAACAACTCAATACCTTTAACCCGGCAAGGGTACAGCTAACAGCCCAAAATATCCCGACAAGGGAGAATATATATATCAGTCTACACATCCCGGCAAGGGAGTATTCACAACACATTCTCCTTTTAAATCATTCTTCCTCAACCGTTCACATTATATGAAACTTATCAAATAAACAAGGAGCTTGTGTCACATTATTCGAATTAAAAGCAATCAAGACTCACGGTCATGCTAGACTCCGGTGCATAGATAACCGTCACCATGCCTATACACCGTACTCCACATTAGCAAGTAACAAATATCATCCTAATCTTATTCCCTCAAGCCAAAGTTAGAACAAACACTTACCTCGAATGCTCCAAACTCAACTCACGCTTCTAGTATAGCTTTACCTCTTGATTCTACCACCAATCCGCTTGAATCTAGTCATAAGTTACTTAATCACATTAATAATTACTAAATGAATCATCCCCAATGCATGAAAATAGATTTTTTCAAGGTTTTTCCCAAAAAGGTCAAAAATACCCCCGGACCCACGTGGTCGAAACTCGAGGTTCGGACCAAAACCCGGTTACCCATTCCCCCATGAATCCCAATAGATGATTTGTTTTTAAAACGGACCCCAAATTGAGGTCCAACTTCTCAATTTGTAGAAAACCTAGGTTCTACCCAAAACACCCAATTTTCCCCATGAAAATCTTTGATTTGAAGTTGAAATTATGTTAAAAGATGTTAAGGAATAAAGAAATTAAGTTAGAAATCACTTACCAATCGTTTTGGAGAAAAAAAGTTGTATGGAAAATCGCCTCTTAGGTTTTGGGTTTTTGAAAAGTGAAAAATGACTAAGATTTTCCGAACTTGTATATCTTTCTGAAGACCTGGCACGGACCGCACAAAAATGTGTTGTGACCGCGCCGAGTGGGAGAAAAGTGGGGCTTCTCTGAACCCTTCCAGCGCGGACCGCACAGTTTTGGTGCGCGGCCGCGCTGGCTAACCTGAAACCCTAGCCCTCAGACTCAGCCACGCGGACCGCACAAAAATGCATCAGGTCCGCGCGGCTCCAGCGCGGACCGCGCAGAAATGACCGCGGCCGCGCTGGTGTCTGCAACACCTGAACCTACATTTTCTTAAGTCCAAGACCTCCCGGGCCCCATTCAAAACTCACCCGAGCCCTCGGGGCTCCAAACCAAACATGCACACAACCTTAAAAACATCATACGGACTTACTTGTGCAATCAAATCGCCAAAATAACATCATATACATAGGATCAAGCCTCAAACACATGATTTTCTTTCTTCAACTTTCATAACTCAAACTCTCCATTTTTAGTCCGAAACACGTCATATGACGTCCGTTTTTAGCCAAGTTTTACAGATAGTGCTTAACGCATATTTAAGACTTGTACCGGGCGTCGGAACCAAAATACGAGCCCGATACCTATATTTTCTAACTCCTTTTCATTTCAAATTTTCATATCAAATTTCAGAAAAACAATTTCTTTCAAAAATTCATTTCTCGGGCTTGGGACCTCAGAATTTGATTCCGGGCACATGCCCAAGTCCCATATTTATCTACGAACCCTCCGGGACCGTCGAATCACAGGTCCGGGTCCGTTTACCCAAAATGTTGACCGAAGTCAACATTATGCATATTAATACCAAAATTCATCAAATGTTTCACATAATTCACATATTCTAACATAAAAACTTTCTGGCTACGCACCCGAACTGCACACGCCAATCGAGGCAACTAAAAGCGAGGTTTTCAAGGCCTCGGGAGCACGGAACAAGGAAGAATTACGGTGATGACCCCTTGGGTCGTCACATTCTCCACCTCTAAAACAACCGTTCGTCCTCGAACAGACAAAAGAAAGAAGTACCTGAGTCGGGAAATAAATGAGGATAACGGCTCCGCATATCGGACTCGGACTCCCAGGTCGATGCCTCAGGAGGCTGACCTCTCCACTGAACACGCACCGAAGGAAAACTCTTCGACCTCAACTGTCGAACCTGCCGGTCTATAATAGCCACCGGCTCCTCCTCATATGACAGATCTTTGTCCAATTGGACAGTGCTGAAATCCAACACGTGCGATGGATCTCCGCGATACTTCCGGAGCATAGATACATGAAATCTCAAATGGACCGATGAACCTAGGGCTGAGCTTGCCCTTCTTCCCAAATCTCATCACGCCTTTCATAGGCGATACATGGAGCAATACCCGCTCACCGACCATGAAAGCAACATCTCTGACCTTGCGGTCTGCATAACTCTTCTGTCTGGACTGAGCTATACGAAGTCTATCCTGAATAATCCTGACCTTGTCCAAGGCCTCCTGAACCAGATCCGTACCTAATAATCGAGCCTCTCCCGGCTCAAACCATCCAACTGGAGACCGACATCGCCTACCATACAACGCCTCATACGGAGCCATCTGAATGCTGGACTGGTAGCTGTTGTTGTAGGAGAACTCTGCAAAAGGCAAAAACTGGTCCCACGAGCCTCTAAAATCAATGACACAGGCTCGGAGCATGTCCTCAAGAATTTGAATAGTCCTCTCGGACTGACCGTCCGTCTGGGGATGAAAGGTTGTACTCAACTCAACCTGGGTGCCCAACTCTCGCTGAACCGCTCTCTAGAAATGCGAGGTAAACTGCGTACCCCGATCCGAAATGATAGATAGCGGCACCCCATGAAGGCGAACAATCTCCCTAATATAAATCTCGGCTAACCTTTCGGACGAATAGGTGGCTGCAACAGGAACAAAATGCGCTGACTTGGTCAGCCTATCAACAATGACCCAAACTACATCAAACTTTTTCCGAGTCATCGGGAATCCAGTAACGAAATCCATCGTAATCCTCTCTCACTTCCACTCGGGAAGTGCAATCCTCTGAAATAGACCACCAGGTCTTTGATGCTCGTACTTAACCTGCTGACAATTCAAACATTGAGCCACATGCATAACGATGTCTTTCTTCATCTTACCCCACCAATAGTGCTGCCTCAGATCCTGATACATCTTCGCGGCACCCGAGTGAATAGAATACCGAGAACTGTAGGCCTCTGCTAAGATCAACTCTCGAATCCCATCAACATTGGGTACACAAACTCGCCCCTGTAATCTCAATACACCATCATCATCTAATGTTACTTTCTTGGCACCTCCACGTTGCACCGTGTCTCTCAAGACACACAAATGGGGATCCTCAAACTGCCGCTCGCGGATACGCTCTAATAGTGAGGAACGAGCAACCGTGCAAGCTAACACTCTGCTAGGCTCAGAAATATCCAACCTCACAAGACGATTGGCCAAGGCCTGAACATCCAAAGCAAGCGATCTCTGGCTGACTGGAATATAAGCAAGACTACCCATGCTGGCGGACTTCCTGCTCAATGCATCGGCCACCACATTGGCCTTCCCCGGGTGGTATAAGATAGTAACATCATAATCCTTTAGCAACTCTAACCACCTCCTATGCCTCAAATTCAACTCTTTCTGCTTGAACAGATACTGAAGACTCTTGTGATTAGTGTAAACCTCACACGTCACGCCATATAAGTAATGCCTCCAGATCTTCAGGGCATGAACAATGGCTGCCAACTTGAGATCATGAATCGGATAATTCTTCTCGTGGATCTTCAATTGCCTCGAAGCATAGGCAATGACTTTGCCTTCCTGCATCAACACTGCACCAAGCCCAATACGAGACGCATCATAATAGACCGTATATGGCCCTGAACCTATGGGCAAAACCAATACTGGTGCCGTAGTCAGAGCCGTCTTGAGCTTCTGAAAGCTCACCTCACACTCGTCCGACCACCTGAACTGGGCACCCTTCTGGGTCAATCTGGTCATAGGGGCTGCAATGGATGAAAACCCCTCCACGAACCGACGATAGTAACCTGCTAACCCCAGGAAACTCCGAATATCCGTAGCTGAAGCTGGTCGAGGCCAGTTCTTGACTACCTCTATCTTCTTCGGGTCTACCCGAATACCTGGTGCTGATACGACATGACCCAGGAATGCGGCCGAACTCAACCAAAACTCGCACTTTGAGAACTTAGCATACAACTGACTATCCTTTAGGGTTTGAAGGACCACTCTGAGGTGCTGCTCATGCTCCTCCTGACTGCGGGAGTATATAAGAATATCGTCAATGAAGACTATCACGAACAAGTCCAAATAAGGTCTGAACACTCGGTTCATCAACTCCATGAACGCTGCTGGGGCATTAGTCCATCCAAATGACATGACCAAAAACTCATAGTGCCCATACCGAGTGTGAAATGCTATCTTAGGGACATCAAACACCCTAATCCTCAACTGATGATAACCAGATCTCAAATCTATCTTCGAGAACACCCTCACACCCTGAAGCTGCTCGAATAAATCATCAATCCTCGGCAGTGGATACTTATTCTTAATTGTAACCTTGTTCAATTGCCGGTAATCGATGCACATTCTCATCGAACCATCCTTTTTCTTAACAAACAACACCGGCGCACCCCAAGGCGAAACACTGGGTCTAATGAAACCTTTCTCAAGCAAATCCTGCAGCTGTTCCTTTAACTCTTTCAACTCCGGCGGGGCCATACGATATGGCGGGATAGAAATGGGCTGAGTGCCCGGGGCCAAATCAATACAAAAGTCGATATCCCTGTCGGGCGGCATACCCGGCAAGTCTGAAGGGAAAACCTCAGGAAACTCCCGAACAACGGGCACAGAATCAATAGAAGGGGCCTCCGCGCTAGAATCGCGAACATACGCCAAGTAGGCCAAACATCCCTTCTCGACCATACGCCGAGCTTTCACATACGAGATAACACTGCGGGTACAATGACCAGAAGTCCCTCTCCACTCTAAACGGGGTAAATCCGATAAGGATAAGGTCACGGTCTTGGCATGGCAATCCAAGATAGCATGGTACGGGGATAACCAATCCATCCCCAATATAACATCAAAGTCAACCATGTCCAAAAGCAACAAATCAACACGGGTCTCAAGACCCCCAAACACTACGATACAAGAACGATGAACTTGGTCGACCACAATAGAGTCACCCACCGGTGTTGACACATAGACAGGAATACTTAATGAGTCACTAGGCATAACCAAATAGGGTGCAAAATAGGATGACACATATGAATACGTAGATTCGGGATCAAATAGCACAGAAGCATCCCTATCATAGACTAGAATAGTACCTGTAATCACAGCATCTGATGACTCAGCCTCTGGCCTGGCTGGCAAAGCATAACAACGGGGCTGGGCCCCACCTCCCTGAATCATATCCCTCGGACGATCTGCTGCTGGTTGACCCCTACCTCTAGAGGTCTGAGCTCCACCTCTAAAACCTCTACCTCCACCTCTATGTCCTCTACCCCCGCCTCTAGCTGGCTGGGCAGGCTGTGGGGCAACTGGTGCCTGGATCATCGGGCGAGAACCCTGCTGCTGCAAGCTGCTGGAAACTCGAGGGCAATATCTAGCAATGTGACTCACATCGCCGCAAGTATAACAAGCCCTTGGCTGCTGAGAATAACGAAGTGGTGGTGCACTGATAGGTGCTGATGGTGAACTGAAGAGCTGCTGGTCAGAATACTACGGCTGAGAACCACGACCACCTGGTGTACCATGAGAAGCCTGGAGAGCTGACTGAAAGGGCCTCGAAGGATGACCTCTACCATAAGAATCCCTACCTCCAAATGAGGTACCACTAAATCTACCAGAATGACGGGGCCTCTTATCAGACCCATGACCACCTCCCTGAGCAAGTGCCATCTCTATCCGGCGGGCACCATCTGCCGTCTCCTGAAATGAAATCTCACTACCGGCACTCATGGCCATCTGAACACGGATCGGCTGGGCCAACCCATCAATAAACCTCTGCACCCTCTCTCTATCAGTGGGGAGTATCACATTGGCATGACGATCAAGATCAATGAACCGGGTCTCATACTGGGTGACCGTCATAGGACCCTGCTGGAGACACTCAAACTGCCTGCGAAGAGTATCTCGCTGAGTAACTAGAAGAACCTTTCCCAGAAATAACTCTGAAAACTGATCCCAGGTCAATGATGGCGACCCTGCTGGCCTGGCTAAACAGAAATCCCTCCACCAAGTCTTGGCGGATCCTGCCAGGCGAAAAGTGGCGAAGTCGACCCCATTGGTCTCTAAAATGCCCATAGTCCGTAGAACCTCATGACAGCTGAATATGAAATCCTGAGCATCCTCTAAGGGGGTGCCACTATATGTGGTTGTGAAGAGCTTGGTGAAACGATCAAGCCTCCACAAAGCATCCGCGGACATAGCCGCACCATCGCTGGACTGAGCCGCAATACCTGGCTGGGCTGCCACAGCTGGCTGAACTGCTGGAACCTGAGCCTGAGGAGCTACTGGCTCTAGAGTACGAGTATCGGGAGTCTGAACTCCTCCCCCAGCCTGAGATGTGGCTGGAGCTACGGGAAGCAAACCCGCTCTAGAAATGCCCTCCATAAAGCCAACCAGTCGGACCAAAGTATCCTGAAGCACTGGAGTGGCTATAAAACCCTATAGGACCTGATCTGGGCCCACCGGAACAACTGGGGCCGGAACCTCCTCCTCAAAATCGACCTGAGGCTCCGTCGCTGGAAATGCTGCTTGGGGCTGAGCTCTGCCCCGGCCTCGGCCTCTGGCACGGCCTCGGCCTTGCCCTTTGCCCCTAATAGGGGCTGTTGCTGGGGGCTCAGGCTGTTGCGCGGTAGAAGAGGAAGCACGTGTCCTCGCCATCTGCGAAAGAACAGAGTGGAAAGACAATCAGTACTTTGAGAAATAGAATCGCACGACAAGAATGAACAAGGTGAAGTTTTCCTAACTCAGTAGCCTCTGCGGGATAAATACAGACGTCTCTGTACCGATCCCTCAGACTCTACTGAGCTTGTCCGTGAGTTGTGAGACCTGAGTAACCTAGTGCTCTGATACCAACTTGTCACGACCCGGATTTCCCACCATCGGGTGTCGTGATGGCGCCTACTATCGGAGCTAGGCAAGCCAAATATTTAAAACATCTTTCCTGCTTTCTTTCAAACAATATAATAAACGAGACAAAATCTAAGTGGAAGACTTTAAATCTAAAGCAACTGAAAACCAAAAGTGCGGAAGTTTGAACCAAAATGCTACCCAGAGTCTGGTGTCACTAGCTCACGGACTACTATAGAATACTACAATCAATGTGCTGGTAAGTGCCTGGCCTAACCCCGGCGAAGTAGTGATGAGGCTAGACGGCGTGCCACACGATCCCATAATATCATATATAAGTGGACGGCGTGCCACACGATCCCATAATATCATATATAAGTGGACGGCGTGCCACACGATCCCATAATATCATATATAAGTGGACGGCGTGCCACACGATCCCATAATATCATATATAAGTGGACGGCGTGCCACACGATCCCATAATATCATATATAAGTGGACGGCGTGCCACACGATCCCATAATATCATATATAAGTGGACGGCATGCCACACGATCCCATAATATCATATATAAGTGGACGGCGTGCCACACGATCCCATAATATCATATATAAGTGGACGGCGTGCCACACGATCCCATAATATCATATATAAGTGGACGGCGTGCCACACGATCCCATAATATCATATATAAGTGGACGGCATGCCACACGATCCCATAATATCATATATAAGTGGACGGCGTGCCACACGATCCCATAATATCATATATAAGTGGACGGCGTGCCACACGATCCCATATTATAGTTCATAATATCTGACTTCATATAGTAGACCCCTTCAGGGGAGAATAACAACTCAATACCTTTAACCCGGCAAGGGTACAGCTAACAGCCCAAAATATCCCGACAAGGGAGAATATATATATATCAGTCTACACATCCCGACAAGGGAGTATTCACAACACATTCTCCTTTTAAATCATTCTTCCTCAACCGTTCACATTATATGAAACTTATCAAATAAACAAGGAGCTTGTGTCACATTATTCGAATTAAAAGCAATCAAGACTCACGGTCATGCTAGACTCCGGTGCATAGATAACCGTCACCATGCCTATACACCGTACTCCACATTAGCAAGTAGCAAATATCATCCTAATCTTATTCCCTCAAGCCAAAGTTAGAACAAACACTTACCTCGAATGCTCCAAACTCAACTCACGCTTCTAGTATAGCTTTACCTCTTGATTCCACCACCAATCCGCTCGAATCTAGTCATAAGTTACTTAATCACATTAATAATTACTAAATGAATCATCCCCAATGCATGAAAATAGATTTTTTCAAGGTTTTTCCCAAAAAGGTCAAAAATACCCCCGGACCCACGTGGTCGAAACTCGAGGTTCAGACCAAAACTCGGTTACCCATTCCCCCATGAATCCCAATATATGATTTATTTTTAAATCGGACCCCAAATTGAGGTCCAACTTCTCAATTTGTAGAAAACCTAGGTTCTACCCAAAACACCCAATTTTCCCCATGAAAATCTTTGATTTGAAGTTGAAATTATGTTAAAAGATGTTAAGGAATAAAGAAATTAAGTTAGAAATCACTTACCAATCGTTTTGGAGAAAAAGAGTTGTTTGGAAAATCACCTCTTAGGTTTTGGATTTTTGAAAAGTGAAAAATGACTGAGATCTTCCGAACTTGTATACCTTTCTGAGGACCTGGCGCGGACCGCACAAAAATGTGTTGCGGCCGCGCCGAGTGGGAGAAAAGTGGGGCTTCTCTGAACCCTTCCAGCGCGGACTGCACTGTTTTGGTGCGTGGCCGCGCTGGCTAACCTGAAACCCTAGCCCTCAGACTCAGCCACGCGGACCGCACAAAAATGCATCGGGTCTGCGTAGCTCCAGCGCAGACCGCACAGAAATGACCGCGGCCACGCTGGTGTCTGCAACACCTGAACCTGCATTTTCTTAAGTCCAAGACCTCCCAGTCCCCATTCAAAACTCACCCGAGCCCTCGGGGCTCCAAACCAAACATGCACACAACCTTAAAAACATCTTACGGACTTACTCGTGTGATCAAATCGCAAAAATAACATCATATACATAGGATCAAGCCTCAAACACATGATTTTCTTTCTTCAACTTTCATAACTCAAACTCTCCATTTTTAGTCCGAAACACGTCATATGACGTCCGTTTTTAACCAAACTTTACAGATAGTGCTTAACACATATTTAAGACTTGTACCGGGCGTCGAAACCAAAATACGAGCCCGATACCTATATTTTCTAACTCCTTTTCATTTCAAATTTTCATATCAAATTTCAGAAAAATAATTTCTTTCAAAAATTCATTTCTCGGGCTTGGGACCTCAGAATTTGATTCCGGGCACACACCCAAGTCCCATATTTTTCTACGAACCCTCCGGGACCGTCGAATCACAGGTCCGGGTCCGTTTACCCAAAATGTTGACCGAAGTCAACATTATGCATATTAATACCAAAATTCATCAAATGTTTCACATAATTCACATATTCTAACATAAAAACTTTTTGGCTACGCGCCCGAATTGCGCACGCCAATCGAGGCAACTAAAAGCGAGGTTTTCAAGGCCTCGGGAGCACGGAACAAGGAAGAATTACGGTGATGACCCCTTGGGTCGTCACAATCTTTCTCTTTGATTTGCTCTTTTTTTTATCCTTCCTTCTCTTTTCCTTCTTTTTTCTAATTTTCTCCATATGTTCTTCTGAAGGATGAATACTAACCAACTTAGTCATATACTAATCAAAAACTAAATCTGTTATTGCACATCTTGATTTTGGATAACTTGGAAGGTGATAGCAATATTTTTTGCGCAACAAATATATGCCCACTTTCATATGCTGCAAATGAGGAACAACAAATGAAAACATGTGAAATAAAAACTTCAGCATGCATAAGTATGAAGTTTAGAAAAAATGCATTATAAAACCACAAACAGCATGACAAAAACTTAAGCATATTCAGTTTGAAGTGTTAGGAAATAATATAAAAAACTTCAGCATGTTTGATTTAAAAGCTTACAAAAAAACTAGAGAATGCATGTCAAAAACTTCAGCAAGGTTATGCTGAAGTTGTAGCAAATAAGCTAAAAAACTTCAGCAGTTTACTATGAATAAAGCTGAAGTTTGCCAAATTACAGTACAAAAATTTTACTATAAAAATAAGCTGAAGTTTTGGGAAATACAGTTGAAAACCAATTCAAAAAATAAACTTAATAACTTACTTCATCCGAAAGATCAGAGGTAGGATCCACAAGCTCGGTAAAGAATGATTTTGGAATACCAATTCCAGCTAATCTGAATGGATTGGAATTATATTCAAAACATCCGTCTTCAACCACTCTGTAAATCTTTGCATCAATTCACTGTCTTGATTAACATAATGGAAGGGTCACCTTCGTGTAGTCTTTCCTACTTTCCAATCTTGCCCCCTTCGCTTTTGTTTAGGAATGACGTAAGGAGATCTCCGCCAAATAATCTCCACACGAATCCTTTTCCCTTTTTTATCTGGTTTTCTTTTTGCTTGCTCTTCCTGCTGTTCCGTCACAACTAACTGCTGATGTTCAGCAGCAGGGGGAAAAACCACAGCCATCGTGGTAGATACTTGACCAACTCCCTACTGTTCACGATGTTCTTGCCTCTCTTCACCACCAACAACAACAACAACTGCAGAATTACCTTCTGAACCAGTCCCTTGTGTACTACCCAACGAAAATGAACATAAATTGAAGTTGGGGATATCACTTGTATCACACATAGGAGTACTGGAAATCTTCCTTCTCTTAGGATTTGGAAGAAGTTGCGATGCATCAGATGAGATATGCAAAAGCAAGGAAAATATAAACATAAATACAACTGATACAAAAACACATTAGGCAAAAAAAATACCTTGTAATCGAATTGCAGAAAATAACTACCTGGTCTAAGTGTTGAGACCCAGATGGTGTTTGCATTCAAACAGATCCACTTCTTTTACCTTCAGATACGCCTATATCTTCATGCAAAAAAAAAACTAAATAATACTGACTAAATTTTATAGAATAATACAAACACACTTCACACCTGTCTGTGAGCCAACATGTGTGAATAAATGTATTTCTCCTTTTCGATATAGCTGAACAAGCTCACCAAATTCTTTTTGAGCTGCATTGAGTCTTTCTGAATAATCATTCAAAAACATAAAAAGGAAAATAAAATATGTAAAATTTCAAACTGCAAAAGATATACTTGGATCAAATGTAATAATTTCATGATCTATAAAATACCTTGACTTTTGTCTTCCGCAGTGGTTTCCCCAGGCTGCATGCCTTTGTCGATATCAGCAGTTCTAGCTTCATTCAACTATACACCAACGTCGAGGAGCATTGGAGTATTCTTTGGAAGGTTTTTCTCAACTCTATCTTCATTCAATTCAGCATCATCAGAGAGTTTTGGAGTTTTGTCAATTGAAGCACAACTATTTTCAACTTCCACTGCATATTCATAAAGAGAGGGGATGGATCAATGACCTTGGACATTGATAGGTTACAAGTACCTTGGGCATAAGTACTTTACTTTATGTTTTGATGATCTAACAAACTTACCATCTAGAACCAGATACGGAACCTGTTACACATCTACAAGACACTGAGATCACAAAGTTCCAGGTTGGGATCGAGCATGGGATATAACTCATATCTTCAGAGAGGAAGGAACATCTGAGGAAACAGGTCCCTACCAGTTCCCGAGGAGACTGTATAAAGTCAACGCTCCAGTAGGAAAGTTACTGCCTGCACAGGAACAATGCAGCAGTCAACTTTCTATGAAAGGCTTTTTACCTACCTTACTTACATCATTGTAAGTGATGTCACACACATATAAATACCATCAAGGAAGGTAAAACAACTTACTTTATGAGAGAACCAGATAAAGGACCTAAATCATGTATGGTACAATCATTCAAGTTAATCGACTCAAGATAATCTGGGCAGTGTGCTTTAGATTCACAGGAACCAGATTAGGGACCTAATCCCTTGGTGTTCCCCTGTAGAAGTATAGGTCAAGTGTACAGCTGGAAAGCAGCTGCAAAAAGTGACTACATGCAACAGTGCAGCAGATAGTGCAGCAGTCACTTCCCATTAAGAAGAGGCATGTCCTAACCAAGATTTGACATCACTAAGGTAACGTATTTTGTAGTATAAACCTTATACAAGTCACAATATTCAGGTTCAAGACTTGTAAAATCAGAAACAGAAATATTCTCTCAAGTGCAAGAACAACCTCTCTCAAGAACAAAGTTGTTTCAACCTCAAGAAGCGGATCCAAGATTGAAGATATCTTAAGTCCTTAGGTTTGTTGAGTCTTTGTTATTTGTTCTTCATTGTAACTCCTATCTTGCTTTTTAGAAGCTATTTTTAGGAAACCCAAAATCCATAAACTCTCCAGTTTATGTTGTGACTAGGTTTAGTCATAAGTTAAAGTCTTTGTAATTAGAGAGTTATAAAGTGGCTTGTAATAGTGTTATTACAAGTTAGAGTGATTGAAGTCTTTGTAATAAAGTTATTACAAAGTGCCTTGTGGTGAGAGTATCACAATTAGTCAAAGTCTTTGTAACTAGAGAGTCACAAAGTGGCTTGTGGTAAGAGTACCACAAGTTAGTTGAGTTGAATCTTTTGTAATAGAGTCATTACAAAGTGGCTTGCAATAGGGGTTTACAAGTTAGTGAAGTTGAAAGCCTACAAGTATATGTGTCCCATTGAGTTGGGATTTTTCCACGTAAAAATCCTCTGTGTTCTTTACTTACTGCCAAGCTACTGCGAGAACAATTAGAGAACCTGATTCCCTATACTGGTTGGTTTTACAGTCTATTGCTTATAGTGGGAAACTTATAGAGAATTTGGTTCTCTATACAGTGGGAATTTATCTTGTGTCTCATTTACATACTGGTTCAGTAGTTAGAACTATGAGAACTAATATAGGATCAGATCGCTATACAGTTTGGTTTATTAGAACTTTAGTAGAAACTCATAGAGAACTCGGTTCTCTATACAGTCTGGTGGACGCTTAGTTTCTAACAATTGGTATCAGAGCTGGTTCTTTCAAAAAGATTAACACCTAGAAAGGATCTACATGGCTGCTCTGCCAAACTTCGAGGAAAGTCAATCAACCAATAGACCACAAAGATTTCAGAAGATGGTTTGCAAAAATGGTGGGATCCCAAAGAAAGGAAGTTCCAACAAGAATTTCAAAGGAAATGATTGTTGTCATAAGTGTGGAAAGCCTGGACACTTCATCAAAGATTACCAATTTCTGAAACAAGAGCATTACAAACACAACTCTGACAAAGTAGCAAAAAGGAACTCGGTTCCTGACAAACGATTTAGCCAAAAATATGCAGCTGACAATGTTGTGAAGCAAGCTCTTGTTGCATGGAGAGACTCCTCCAGTGAATCAGAAGAGGAACCAGGTGTAGGAAACAGCTCCATGATGGCAATGCAAAATGAAGATGATTCATTGTTTGCATTGATAGCTCAGTCAAATGAGGATGAAGAGGATGACAATGATGAGGTAAATTTTAGGGATGTTCAGAGAAATCTGAAGTGATACATATTATAATTTTGTTAATGAAAATGATGCCCAAATCATAGAGGTAGGAGGTGCTGAACAATCTAGAGATGTATTGATGGTAATGGTTGTTGACTTGAAGGAAAATATAGAGAACCTTAGTAAAGAAAAGAATTCTCTAGTAGAGAAAATTGCAGCTACCGAGATTGGGATGATATGGTAGTTTCCATTGAAGATTTAAGGGAACAAGTGGAAGAAGTAACTAGAGAACATAACTTATTGAAAAAGCAAACAAAAAATGGACGGACAACACTGAGAGAGAAGAAGTGGCTAGAGAGGCTCAACTTGAGCTTGAGAGTGAGCTTAAGAAAGTTAAAACAAGTCTTGTTGCTGACCTTGAAAAGAATAGACAACTTTAGGAGGATTTAAAAAAGGTTAAAAATGATCTTGATAAGTCACTTAAATGGACCCAGTCCCCTGATGTAATAACATCTATGTACAGGAGTAATGATGGAAATAGGCAAGGTATCGGGTTCCAAAAGGTTAAAACCTCTTATAATCCCCATAGAAAGTATATAACTATGGCTGATAATAGGTTGTGCACTCACTGTGGTCAAACTGGTCATTACAAGGACTCTTGTAAAGTTAAAATTCAGTATTTACAAAAAAACAAAGTTTTTGTTGAAAAGAGGACTACTGATGAGGAACCTGGTACCTTGAAAAGAAAATATGTGATGCCTGTATGAGCAAAAAGAAGTTTGATCCACCCGTTCTATCATTATAAGGGACCCAAGATGGCTTGGGTTCCTAAGCCTAATCATTGATTTAGTATGCAGGGAACAGTGAAAGGGAGCATTCAATAATGGTACATGGATAGTGACTGCTCGAAGCTCATAACTAGAAGTACAAATGATTTCTTTTCACTGAAGGCCCTGCAAAGAGGGAGTGTATCCTTTGAAAATGGCAAGAAGGGATACATTCTGGGAGCTGGAAGGATCGGGAAGTTTCTTCCCCACTATATTGAAAATATGTACTTCATGAATGGGTTGAAGTATAGCTTGCTGGGTTTTTCCCAAATCTGTGACAAGGGGATCTTAGATGTCTGAGTGTTGTTAATGATAATGTTGAGCTATGGCAAAGAAGGCTGGGTCATGCAAGTTTCACGCTGCTGAACAAATTAGTCAGGAAGGACCTGGTTCGTGATCTGCTCAAATCAAATTTCATTGAGCATAGAGTGTGTAATGCATGTACTAAGGAAAATATCTGATATTTCAAATCGCAAGGCTGATATGATGAGCCAGATGAAGGAGGCAAGTGAAGACAATGTCACATCCTCTTCCACTTCTCAAGAGGAACCTGGTACCCCAATTACTACCACTGAAGTTGAAGAAAGAGTTGGAGATACAGTGCAAGGCACTCCACAAGTAACAGATCAAGGAGTGCAGTGAAATCTATTGCAATGTAAGAGGAACTACATCAATTTGAAAGAAACCAGATATGGCACCTGGTACCTAGACCCTCAGACGGAACCATCATAGGGACCAGGTGGGTATTCAGGAATAAGTTGGATGAACATGGAAATACTACAAGGAACAAAGCAAGGCTTGCTGTTCAAGTATACAATCAGGAGGAAGGGATTGACTATGATGAGACTTTTGCCACAGTAGCTCGCATGGAAGCTACTAGGATCCTCATTGACTTTGCTTCACATATGGAATTCACCCTATTCCAAATGGTTGTGAAGAGTGCCTTCCTGAATGGTTTTCTCAAGGAAGAAGTCTATATCAAGCTATCTCCAGGTTTTGAACGTCATGTACATCCTGAACATGTATTCAAATTGGATAAGGCATTGTACGAATTGAAGTAGGCCCCTAGAGTCGGTACGAGAGACTATACAAGTTTCTCTTCACAAGAGGAAATATTGACAATACATTGTCTTTGAAGAAACGGGGAAGGGACCTGCTCATTGTTCAGATTTATGTGGATGACATCATATTTGGAGCTACAACTGACACATTATGTGAAGAATTTTCTAAACTCATGGGAAGTGAGTTTGAAATGAGTATGATGGGGGAACTGGATGTCTTCTTGGGTCTTCAAGTGAAGCAGTCCATAAAGGGAACATGTATCAGTCAGCAGAAATGCATCAAAGAACTCTTGAAAAGGTTTGATATAGAAGCATCAAAGGGGAATCATTGGATCTCTACTCTACCTTACTGCCAACAGGTAAGACATTGTATTTAGTGTGGGATTATGTGCAAGGTTCCAATCAAATTCTAAGGAATCTCATCTGAAGGCTGTTAAGAGAATTCTGAGATATTTTAATGGGACACAGAACCTGGTTCTGTACTATCCTTCATGTAACAATTTCAACCTTATTGGTTATGATGACCCTGATTATGCAGGCTATCTGGTGGACAAGAAAATCACATATGGAATGGCTCATTTCCTTGGATCATGTTTTGTCTCATGGGGTACAAGGAAACAAAACTACGTAGCTCTTTCAACAGCTGAAGCAAAATATGTTGCAGTTGCCTCATGTTGTGCTCATTCACTAAGGATCAAGCAATAATTGGAAGATTTTGGTGTATACATTGATTGTGTACTGCTTCTATGTGACAACACCAGTGCTCTCAACATGGCAAAGAACCCAGTTCAACACAAAAGAACCAAGCACATTGATGTCAGACACCATTTTCTCTAGGATAATGTTGAAAAGGTTCTGATTTGTATGAAGTTATGGAAGACGAAGGATCAGGTAGCAGACATCTTCACCAAGGCACTGAGCAGGGACCATTTTGAAAGAAATCGTCTAGAGTTGGGGATGATCAAGCTCAACAGAGGGACCTAGTCCCTCGATGATTGGCTATGTTAAGAAGGAAAGGTACAATGCTAAAAAGTATTTTTCGGCGACATCTAACTCAAATATATACTATTACAGGTATACACATATGGCAGTTTCAGGACAAAAACAAGTAAGAGTGACATTGCACTTCTAGGAGTCTTTGCTCAAAATTTTCAAAATCGTCACGGAACCTAGTTCTCGTGACTCAGGTTAGTAGTCTCTTCAATGCTTATATGCCTTTTTAATTTGTTAAAGTGTCATGTCATCAATTTGTTTCTGCCTTTCTCCTGCCTCTCCTCCTACCTTTTGAAGTCCAAAATGTTAAACCTTTTCTGAACTGGCCCATTACCCCAAAAAGGCACTTCTCTATCTTACACCCAAATAAAACCCATTCTTTTCTTCAAAACCAAAATCAACCTTGTCTCAAAATAATCCTTCTTTCCAAATATGCTAGATCTAATATTCTTTGGTAGATAATCCCACACTAATCCCACACTAAATACAATGTGTGGGATAGAAAGGGTAGTGTAAGTGAGGAACCTGGTTCCTTACAGAAGCAAAAGGTTAAGCCATTAGGTTTGGAGGGAGAAGATGTTGAAGTCTCAAAAGGTTTTGTAAGGCAGAGTGTTGACTCTAATATTCTAAAAAAATAGAGGAACTTCTCAACATTGTTGAGTTCCAAAGATAGAATCACCTTTTTGTTCTTCCAAGTCCCATGTTTCTAAAGAAGAAGTAAAAACTACTATGTTTTACGTGATACTATGATGCTATATGTGCATGGGACTGAGTCTGTTCTTGATGAGACAAAGCTTGGGGAGATTCTTGGTTTACTCAGATAGGTTGAGAACCTAGTCCTCAAGGACCCTTGCCAGAATAGAATGCTGAGTTGAAGGGTGAGAATGAACGATTGAGAAAACAGGTGGAGGAACCGAGAGAGCAGATGATCATTGATCAAAGGATAGTAAATGAATGAATGGACAAGCTCATTAAGGCCTTAGCCCCTTACTTTTCCTCCTGCCCAGTGATCCATGTCTTTCAGTCCTTCCAAATTCCCTTGAATTCTTATCTTCTTTTGATCCATATATTTAATGACATTGGTACTTCAGTTGTTTAGATTGTCATATTATGTATTGTTGAAACTACTGTGCTTTTACTATAATTACTCCACTATGGACAATCACTCTATTTTGTGCACTGGCATTCACTTGTTGTTCTTGTTATTATTTATGTTGTGTTGCCCAAGTGGCCTGAGTTAATGTTACTGAACTTCTTTTTGGTTGTGCTTCTTCTGTTATTCTTTTCGATGATGCCAAAAGGAAAAAGTTATATAGGTGTCAACATGGGTGTGAAAGTTAGCTCTGCTTGGTGAAAGATAGTTATGCATGGAAGTTATATAGGTGTGTCAACATGGGGGAGGAACAGAATCGAATTGATATGTTGTGTTATGCATGAAAGATGGCTCTGCTTTGCAGGGGGAACGTGCTGATAATATGTTGATTATAGGTCTGATCCACAGGGAAACATATGAGGAATTTGATTCTCAAGAGGAATAATAACTTTGGGTTTGTCATCATCAAAAAGGGGGAAATTGATCTAAGTTACTCTATGTCATGTTTTAATAATGACAAACATTCTCAACGTACTAGGTACGGACCATATGTGATCAGTGCAGATAAGGAACTTGATTCTCAGGGGGAATAATTCTGGGTTTGTCATTCATCAAAAGGGGGGAAATTGATAAGTTATGGTACTTTGAGTTTTGATGAATTGCCAAATAGTCTTGAGGAACCAATTGTGATCAGCTCCTTAGGTTCGGTTCTCATGGGGAATATGGCTGATTCATAGGGGGAACAATATGGAGATCTAGTTCTTAGGGGGAATATCAATTCTAAGTTTGTCGTGATCAAAAAGGGGAAAATTGATAGGTTACAAGTACCTGGGCATAAGTACTTTACTTTATGCTTTGATGATCTAACAAACTTACCATCTAGAACCAGATACGGAACCTGTTACACATCTACAAGACCTTGAGATCACAAAGTTCCAGGTTGGGATCCAGCGTGGGATATAACTCAACTCTTCAGAGAGGAAGGAATAGCTGAGGAAACAGGTCCCTACCAGTACCCGAGGAGACTGTATGAAGTCAACTCTCTAGCAGGAAAGTTACTGCCTGCACAAGCAACTGCACAGGAACAATGCAGCAGTCAACTTTCTATGGAAGGCTTTTTACCTACCTTGCTTACTGTGAGCACGTGAATTTTGCCCTATATGAATTACTCCCACAAATTCAAAACAAAATAATATTTTCCATTGTTTGCAATTTTGTGGATTTTTGTAGCATTTTTGTTAATTGTTTGCATTTGTATGTGCACGTTTATTTTATCTAATTCATGAAAAATACAAAAAAATATATTTCATTTGCATTTAGGATTTAGTTCCATTTTTTTTGTAATTAGTTAGTTATTTAGTTGTGTTACAAAATAGAAAAATTACAAAAAGGTAACTCATTTTTTGCATTTAGCTTTTAATATTATAGTTTTTCTTTTAATGTGGGAATTAATTAATTGTTGTGAATATTATGTCAAGTAATTAGTTTAATTTGGGAAATTAATTTAGTTTAAGAGTTAATTTAGGATTTAAATTAATTTGAAAAAAAAGAAACAATTGAAATTAAAAGGAAAGGATTAAGAAGGTTGTTGTCTTTTGGGCCAATTTCGTACAGCCCAAATAATTCTTCCCTAAACACGTTCTAGACCCAGCCCAAGTCCATCACATACCCGGTCTAGATTCCCCAGACCCAAACGATGTCGTTCTATGCAGGTAGGATCTGGCCGTTGATTTCGTTTAATCTGACAGTCTAGAACTGACCATCTTGTCTCTATTTAACTGTCCGAAATAGCCCCCCTCCTCAGACCCTCCCCCTCCCCTTCGTCTCTAACCTTGAACCCTAGAGAGACCGCCACCCTTAGATACTCACCTTCATCTCCGGTGGCGGCGACGCCATAAACCACCCCAATCCTCACAAAATCAACACCCCAAACTCCCCTTCATTTCCCCATTCCAAATCTTCACTTCTTTTCCCTCGAATCCTCACAGAACGCGTCGAATATTAGATCAAAGCTTGAACCCTAAAATCCCACAAATCAAATTGGCGAGGGTTTTAAAAAGATTTGAGGTTGGAATCGACTTTAGTCGTGTGTTTTCAGTCGAGAACGCACGATTAAGGTCTATCTCGGCAAAAAATTAAAGTTTCTTTGAAGATTAGTTCGAGACTCATTTCCGCCTGGCCTGATAGGTATTTTCTAGTATTTTCTCTTTTCTGTGTTTCTTATTTTCTTCTATTCTCCTTCTTTTTCTTCTGTGTTCTCAAAATTTATCTCTGCATGTGTTTCTTTTAAGTTAGAATTAATGTTAGTTATTAGCTTCTTCAGTTTTGTTTGAATTTGTTAGGTTAGTTTGTTTGATTGTTCTCTTTAGTTTTGGGCCATTTGAGAGCATTTGGTTCATGAGGTTTGATTGAAATCCGAATTGCCCCTTTTTCTGCCTTCTCGTTTCTTCTGAATTTCTGATTTAGACTTGGGCTCAAAGAAAAGGTATTAGCCCATGTCTTGTTAGAATCAGGCTGGTTTGAGTCTTTGGGACGAATTGACCCATGAATTTTCTAAGGGTAATTAACAGAGTTTCAAGGGTCAAATTAGGAAATCTAGGTGAGGGAATCTGTAGTAACTGAATAGGAAGCTTCCAGGAAAGGGGGTTAGGGACTATTCTAAAATTCTGGAATTTACATCAGGGGTGCCTAAGCTAAAATGAATATATCTGAAGGTTTTAAATGAAAAACATGGTTTATTTCTGCTGCCCTAACATCTTGCCTATAAAGGCATCATTGCTTGGCATTCAAGTCAGAAAAAATAGGGGATCAAATTTGGGAGAAATCAAAAACGGCTAAGAAAGACTACAAAACACTAAAAAGTTCTGAAAAATTAGGAGAAAAATACAAAAAAAGGCACCACCAACACTGTTTCATTGAAACTGTGTTTGTTTTCTTTGGGTTTCTTAAAAGATTGAAGTAATCTTGACTCTTTCTGGGATCGAAATGGTTTGATCAAGCTGAAACTGTTGTTTTTGATTTGCTGAATCTCATCCTCTTCTGCTACTAATTTCCTCACTATCATTTTCTTTAATTTCACTAGGTATTCCATGTATCTCTTTAACCTGTGAAGTGCAACAAGAGAAGCCTTTGTAATTGATATGCAATTCAAGACTTTGATGTCTAATAAATGATAATTCATGTTTTAGTTTTGTGTTATTAGCTTCTTTGGATATGTTTATATATTTAGTATGATTTTGTCTGAGTTTAGTTGGTAAATCTGGACAGAAACTATAATTATGGTGCTGGTGTTAGATGGTTTGAAATTCTGCTCTTATGAGGATTAATTAGGTGCTTTAGTTGTAAAAGTTCAGATGGATGAATAAGGACTTTGATTTGTAGATATATATGTCATGTAGATTTCCTTGAGAATATTAGTTGGGCTTAGTTAGTGTTGAGCATGCTAGGGGTTTGAGTCACCTTATTCTAGTCAAGTATTCTCTCAATAATCTGCTTGCATTGAAGTTTTGGCACTGTTGGCAAAGGGTTCTGAATTCATATGTTGATTTGTTCATTGCATTTACCAGTTAGTTGTTTCTTCAAATGAGCCAAGGTTTTGGTAAAATAACACTGAATTCATGTGGAAGTTGGTATAATAGGGGAATCATGAGTAATAGAGGTGTTGGCTTTTTGTTAAATCAGTTTAATGTTCGAGTCTTTTGATCTCAAATAGGAGGCCTCTATTAAATTAATTTCTGATTTCAGTTTCAATGTCATACATGTAAGTAATTTAAACAAGTCTTGTATGGAGTCTTTTGTTAAGTCAATGTCGTTTCAGCCTCAATGTCACATTTGCGTACAGGTTATCTATTTAAATTGGTGTCCGCTGGTTAATTAGTAGAAATAGAAATTAAGTGCTTCTGTATGGCTCGTCATGTTCGGGGCTCGATGTCAGGCCCAAAGGGACAAACTTCCCTTCTCATTGGCGTGTGATTGACCCTCGTTTGAGAAATGGGCTTGCTTTCAAGCCCAGTACTATACACTATTTGTGCATCCCGTTTAGCTGTTGTGTAACTTATTTACGATTTGGGTAATCAATTTTTCAACTGCCTCGCCATATGATTATGACTAGGTTTTGGATTAAATGTCAAGATTTGATTAATTTCATAACTGGATTAAGCTAGAACTTTGCATCTTCCTAATGGGTATAATCAATTAGTTGAGGTGTGCCATATTAGCCAAATGCATAGTTTATTGCCCTCGCAAGTTTAGTGTTGAACTTCCTTTAAAATTGGAATCGAGGTGTGCCGTGCCAAACAAAATCCTATAATGCATGGCCCTCGCTTAATTAATGCTTGAACCCTTAGAAATCGAGGCGTTCCATTTAGTAAATTTCCGTGGCCCTCGCAAAGTTGCTAACGCGTAGTTGCTTTAGGCGCATATTTTAATAATTTACCTTCCTAAACTCGGGTGTGCATTTATGTGACACAAATCCAAGTCTCAACGATATTAAAATATTTCAGGAACCGAGGGTGCATTTATGTGACGTGGTTCGAAACGTGTTTTAATAACGTTGCAATTTTCTTTAAAAAAATAAATAAAAGCGGCTAAAAGTTAAAAATTGCACATAGGTTAAAACATGTATTAAAATCAGATAATAGACCAATTATAATAGTTGAGCGACCGTACTAGAACCACAAAATTCGGGAATGCCTAACACCTTCTCCCGGGTTAACAGAATTCCTTACTCGGATTTCTGGTTTGCGGACTGTTAAACAGAGTCAATCTTTTCCTCGATTCGGGATTTGAACCGGTGACTTGGGACACCATAAATTATCCCAAGTGGCGACTCTGATTTTAAATAAAATAATCTCGTTTTGATTGTCCTTTAATTGGAAAAACTCCTTTATACATCCTTCTTCCGGGGGTGTAGGTAAAAAAGGGAGGTGTGACAGCTCTGGCGACTCTGCTGGGGATCGAACCCAGAATCTCTGGTTCAGGGTTCAGAATTCGCGCTTAGATGAATTGTTATATTTGGAATTATTTATCATCTGATTTTATTACATGTTTGGGCCTAATGTGCTAAACGTTGCGTTTACCGCTTTGATATTATCTGAACTGTATATAAACTGCTACGAAACCTCTCATCTCTCTCTTGAGGAGTGCACGCTGGTCGTGAATTCTTTTTGTTAGTGTCATATCCTAAATAGAACGAGGTTCGAACAAGTTTCAAAGACGGATGATCTTTTGGTTACCGGTACGCAGCCCCCCCCCCGGCCCGAGTTGTCCACCCAGGTAAGCCAGGTCTAGAACAATAAACCCAGGTTTTTAAACCTAGTATAACAATACCTCATGCCGGATCCCTAGTAGGAACGTTTGTTTGCATCTTGTGCATTTTGACTTTGGAGACTCAACACAGGGGTTGGGTCTATCTAGGACAGGTGCACCCGAAATAAAAGATCATCCTGATGCATCTTACTTGCTACTTGCGCATTTATTTGCTTCGGATTTGCATGCTGACCGGCTTTGGAATGAAAGGAGGAAATTTGGAAAAGAAATAGAAGTGTAGAGGGTTAAGGGAGTGAATCACCTGTTTAAAGAAAAACCAGTGTCCAAATAGCGCTGAAACTTTGCCGAATTTTTGAAAATAAAAGAAGAGAAAACGAATTGAAAAATGAGAAAGGAGTTTTGTTTTCAAAAATAGTTCGTTCTATTTGCCTGAACTACGCCAGTTTGATTCCCACCGGATGTGGGATACGTAGGCAACCCCCATCAGGTCCAACTTCCTTTTTGCAAAAATAGCCTAAAAGAACAAAGATTTTACTTTTATTTGAAAATAATTAGGGTGGTGCCATTCTTGTCAGAAATAGCCGAATATCCCTAAAAGGGCACCGGAAGGCTGCTTTTTGCAAGAACAGCCCAGCCGCCTGTGGTCATTTTTTCAAGATTTTCATCGGTTAGCCAACACAGCCTTTAAATCTTTGTCTCCGATGTGCTGAAAGGCCGTACTTGCAAAATCGAATTTTATTTTTAAATAAAAAAAAAGAGAAAAAAAAGTGTGTCAATTTTATCTTAAAGGGTTCCTAAAGGGAAAAGCGTCCCGGTCCCCAGAATAACAGCTGCAACTGTTATGGTAGCCTCTAAAATGTTGAAAAACGGGTTTGTACCAGGCAAAGGGTTGGGTGCTGATTTGCAAGGTATTGTTCAGCCAGTTTATTTGCCCAAGAATCTGGATACCTTTGGGCTGGGGTTCAAGCCTACGGCGACGGATGTGAGACAAGCCCGCAAGATGAAGAAAAGAGTCTGAGTTCTTCCCAAACCAATTCCACGTCTGTCCAGGTCCTTCGTCAGGCCAAGTATCGGGAAGCAATTATTGGCAAAGGTGTCTGGTCCACTGATTGGTGCGGATGGGGACTTGGAGAAAGGGCTTGAGAGGGTATTTACTGGGGTGAACATGGTTGAGGTCGGGGAAGGGTCGAGCAAAGTAGATATACAGTACATTGGGCCACGTGCTAATGTCAACAACTGGGAAACCACTCCTCTTCCATCTCGGAGGGAGTCGCGGTAGTGGGTTTTGTTTTCCTTTTGTTCACTTGGATTATTCCAGGGTTTGTAATTCAGTTATTATGTTCCGTCCGTTTGGATGAGTTAAAACCATGTTATCTTTACATTCAATAAAATGCAATTCCTTTGCTTTCTTAATTCCTAATTTTGTTTCCATTTTTTTTTCTTTTCTTTTCTGTACAGTTCTTTTTATGCTGATATCAATGACATGACATGCATGAGGAATCTTCGGCCCAGTTTTAAAAGCCAATCTAACTCAGAAATAATAGTGCAAGAAATCGAGTGTGATGATGAGGTGGGGTATGATGATGACGAGGCCTATGAGGAAGTTAGTAAAGAATTAAGTCACTTTGAAGAAAAATCCAAACCTAACCTAAATGACACAGAAGCAGTTAATCTAGGGGACCAAGACAATGTCCGTGAAACTAAAATAAGTGTTCATTTGGAGCCACAGCTCAAGGAGGAGATAATCAAAGCATTGTTTGAGTACAAGGATATTTTTGCATGGTCGTATGATGATATGTCGGGGCTAAGCACTGATTTAGTGGTTCACAAATTGCCCACTAACCCGGCATTCCCTCTTGTCAAGCAGAAGCTGAGAAAGTTCAAAACGGACATAAGTGTAAAGATCAAAGAAGAGATCACCAAGCAGTTCGATGCGAAGGTCATTCGGGTTACACGGTATCCCACCTGGTTAGCTAATGTTGTGCCTGTGCCGAAGAAAGATGGCAAGACCAGGGTGTGTGTTGACTATCGGGATCTCAATAAAGCAATCCCAAAAGACAATTTCCCGTTGCCGAACATCCATATATTGATTGATAATTGCGCCAAGCATGAGATTGGTTCTTTTATGGATTGTTATGCGGGTTATCATCAGATTTTAATGGACAAGAAAGATGCAGAAAAGACGGCATTCATTACTCCGTAGGGAACGTACTGCTATCGGGTCATGCCGTTTGGTTTGAAAAATGCTGGGGCAACTTATATGAGGGCAATGACAACAATATTCCATGATATGATACACAAGGAAATCGAGGTGTATGTGGACGATGTGATTGTGAAGTCCAGACAGCAATCTGACCATGTCAGGGATCTGAGAAAGTTCTTCCAAAGGCTTCGTAGGTACAATCTCAAGCTTAATCCTGCAAAATGCGCGTTCGAGGTGCCGTCTGGAAAGTTGTTGGGGTTCGTAGTCAGTCGGCGGGGTATTGAACTGGATCCATCAAAAGTCAAGGCCATCCATGAACTGCCACCTCCGAGGAACAAAACTGAGGTGAGAGTTTGCTGGGGAGATTGAATTATATCAGCAGGTTCATCGCTTAGCTCATGACAACTTGTGAGCCTATCTTTAAGCTATTAAAAAAGGATGTTGCGGTCAAGTGGACAAATGAATGTTAGGAGGCGTTTGATAAGATAAAGGGGTATTTGTCAAATCCACCCGTGTTGGTCCCGCCAGAACCAGGGCGACCTTTGATTCTATATTTGACGGTATTGGACAACTCATTCGGCTTTGTATTAGGTCTGGGTGATATTACCGGAAGAAAGGAGCAGGCCATCTATTACCTCAGCAAGAAGTTCACACCCTACGAGGTTAAGTATACTCATCTTGAAAGGACATGTTGCGCCCTAACTTGGGTGGCACAAAAGCTGAAACACTATTTGTCATCTTATACTACTTACCTCATATCTCGTTTGGATCCGTTAAAGTATATCTTTCAGAAGCCTATGCCCACAGGGAGGCTTGCAAAGTGGCAGATCCTGCTCACAGAGTTTGACATTGTCTACGTGACTCAGACTGCGATGAAAGCACAGGCTTTGGCTGACCATCTGGCCGAGAATCCGGTTGATGAAGATTATGAACCTTTGAAGACTTATTTTCCTGATGAAGAGGTGATGCATGTTGAAGAGTGGGAACAAGTTGAGAAGCCAGGATGGAAACTTTTCTTTGATGGGGCTGCAAACATGAAAGGCGTGGGAATAGGAGCGGTACTTATTTCTGAAATAGGGCAACATTACCCTGTTACAGCTCAGCTTCATTTTTATTGTACGAACAACATGGCAGAATATGAGGCATGTATCTTGGGGTTGAGATTAGCTGTAGATATGGGTGTCCCGTAAGTCTTGGTCATGGGTGACTCGGACCTACTGGTACACCAAATTCAAGCAAAATGGGAAACACGGGACTTAAAGCTTATACCGTACCGGCAATGTTTGCATGAGCTTTGTCAGAAGTTTCAATCAATAGAGTTCAAGCACATTCCAAGGATTCATAATGAAGTGGCCGATGCGTTGGCTACTCTGGCATCGATGTTACACCATCCGGATAAGGCTTACGTGGACCCTTTGCAGATTCAGGTCCGTGATCAGCACGCTTATTGTAATGTGGTGGAAGAGGAACTTGACGGTGAGCCGTGGTTTCATGACATCAAGGAATATATTAGGATGGGTGTGTATCCGGTACAGGCCACAAGTGATCAGAAACGAACAATTCGACGGCTGGCAAGCGAGTTTTTCCTTAGTGGAGGAGTGTTGTACAAAAGAACTCCAGACCTCAGGTTGTTGAGATGCATTGATGCGAGATAGGCCACATCTATCATGACTGAGGTACATGCCAGAGTTTGTGGACCGCATATGAGTGGGTACGTTCTAGCAAAGAAGATTCTCAGAGCAGGTTATTACTGTTTCACTATGGAGCGGGATTGCATTAGTTTTGTGCGTAAATGTCATCAGTGCCAAGTCCATGGAGATTTGATTCATTCTCTACCATCCGAATTACATACAATGTCTGCACCATGGACCTTTGTTGCTTGGGGAATGGATGTCATTGGGCCAATTGAGCCAGCAGCATCAAACGGACACAGGTTTATTCTGGTGGCCATTGATTATTTCACCAAGTGGGTTGAAGCGAAAACTTTCAAATCTGTGACCAAGAAAGCAGTGGTTGATTTTTTGCACTCAAATATCATCTGTTGGTTTGGGATTCCGAAGGTAATCATCACGGACAATGGCGCTAATCTCAATAGTCATCTGATGAAGGAGACATGTGAGCAGTTCAAGATTACTCATCGTTATTCTACTCCATACCGCCCTAAGGCAAATGGTGCGGTTGAGGCAGTCAATAAGAATATAAAGAAAATACTCCGGAAAATAGTGGAAGGATATAGACAGTGGCATGAAAAGCTGCCTTTTGCATTGTTGGGATACCGCACCACTGTTCATACTTCGGTGGGGGCGACTCCTTACTCTTTGGTGTATGGTACGGAAGTAGTGATACCCGCAGAAGTGAAAATCCCGTCTCTTCGAATCATTGCGGAGGCTGAGATCGATGATGATGAATGAGTGAAAAGCCGCCTTGAGCAGTTGAGTTTGATTGACGAGAAGAGATTCGCATCAGTATGTCATGGTCAGTTGTACCAGTAAAGAATGGCAAGAGCATACAACAAGAAAGTGCATCCGAGGAAGTTTGAAGTAGGACAGTTAGTGCTGAGACGTATTTTGCCTCATTGGGCAGAAGCAAAAGGAAAGTTTGCTCCAAATTGGCAGGGACCATTTGTCGTAACCAAAGTGTTGTCTAATGGTGCATTATATCTGACAGATGTGGAAGGAAAATGTGTAGAAATGGCCATCAATTCCGATGCGGTCAAGAGATACTATGTATGATTTCTTTATTTTGATTGTACTTGTTTATATTTGGCATATTTTAAAGATTGAAATGACGAAGGCGTTTTGTTCTGCTATCTAAACACTTTTACCCCTTGTCATCTCCTTTGAGCCTTACTTATTCTCTTTCATATCCCTCTTTCGGAATCAATGGTACCATTAAGAAACGCGAGTGCGGAAGAAAAGAAAATGAAAAGAAAAGAAAAAGAAAGAAAAGTGAAAAGAAAGGAAGAAAAGAAAGAAAAGAAAATTGAAAGGAAAAGAAGAAAAAAAAGAAGAAAAAAAAAGAAAAAAACACAACAACGTAGTCTCTATAACGTGAACTACGTTCGACTTGATCCCGCAAGGGTACGTAGGCAGTCTCGCTGAGGTTCAGTCATACCAAAAATAAAATCCAAAAGTCCCCAAGCAAGAAACTGGGGCAGAAGTCGTGGTTGTAGTAAGAAATCTGATTTCGAAAGTTGTAATTTTAACCCATTTTGAAATTATTTTAAGCCTTTCATATCCTTTCTTTCCAACCCCGTCCAAAGCCCACATTACGGTCCAAAGAAAGACCTTCTGATCAATCTTTGAGAAATGCCAAGTCAAGCAGGTAAAGGTAATTCATGTCTGGGGCAACACTTTGGTACAAGCAAGGAGAGAAATTAAAATGAGAGAGTCTTATTGGTGAAAACCTTCACGGGCACCGTAAGGCGATGGGAGTTGAGAGAAATTAAAATAAGAGAGTCTTATTGGTGAAAACTCTCACGAGCACCGTAAGGCGAAAGGGAGTTGAGAGATAAATAAATGAAAGAGGTATGCTGGTGAAAATCTTTCAAGGTACCGCATGATGAACAATGTTAAAGGTTTGGGTAAAGTAATCAAGTGATGGAAATTCTGGGGCAACAAAGTGTGGCGACTAAGAGCTGGTTAGTTGGGCAGGTTGGGCCGATTAATCCGAAATGCATGTCATGACCATTGGTACCAGCTCTTCCGGTCAGATAAGTTTCTTTCCCTTTTCCTTTTGTAGTAGTCATCTGGTTTTGGATTCTTCTTATCCTTAACCCGCAAAGTCATTGCATTTCATTTCTTTGAGGGTTTTATCTGTCTAAAATGTTCCAATGTCAGTTTTGTTCAAAGAAAATGGGAAGGAATTTCAAAGCTCACTACCAGCTTCTAAAAGTTACAAAGCACAGTGTGGTCGGGATATGTCAAGGATAACATGTTGTAAGGTGGAATACAGGGAATCACCAGAAGTTTCATCGGTGGAATGATTGGGACATGCCATGGGAAACGTAAAGGTTCAGACGAAGGGGTCAGAGGTATAAAACAACAGCAAACATTTGGGTTATCAGCTGTCAAAAGGTTTGAAAGTTAGTAAGAACGTCAAGCAGTTCAGGGCCAGTTCAAGGAAGCCGGAAGAAACAAAGCAATGCGGTGGAAGGATTTTTCAGCAAAAATGCCATCAACTAACCACCATTTTTAAACTGACGAAATTTTCTTTGATTAAAACAGGGGCAGGAAAAGTCGATCGTTTCGGGGGAATTCTCCATGAAGGAAAAACAAGCAGTAATCAGGTTTGACCGCAAAGTGTGGTATGATTAAAATACAAGATAGTCAGGAATAACATAGGGGAATGTAAGTTGGTCTCAAAGTTTTCATGTTTAGGATAAAATTCAAAACAGGAGTTGTCAGGACCTTCCTGGATAATAGGATGTAGTCTTAGAATCCTTGTAGATAACATGATGTAGTGAAAGTAATACCTGTAGAAGATATAACTTAGGATCGTAATTGTTAGGAGTTGTCAGGACCTCCCTGGATAATAGGACTTAGCTTTCAATTTTTTAGTAATAGTTGGTTTATGAATTAGTAACACTCACCCATGTGCCCAGTTACCAAACTGGGGCAGAGAATTTTCCTTGTTTTCGTATGTTTTTTTTAAGTCAGGAGCCCACCTGAAAAGCAGGGAATACTTTCAAATGCAACAGTCAGGAGCCCGTCTGGAAAGCAGGGAATACTTTCAAATGCAGCAGTCAGGAGCCCGCCTGGAAAGCAAGGAATACTTTCAAATGTAGCAGTCAGGAGCCCGCCTGGAAAGCAGGGAATACATTTCAAGTTTTGAAGTCGGGAGCCCACCCGTATAACAGAGGAATACATTTCAAGTTTAGCAGTCGGAAGCCCTCCCGTATAATAGAGGAATACATTGCAAGTTCAGCAGTCGGGAGCCCGCCCATATAATAGAGGAATACATTTCAAGTTTGAAGTCAGGAGCCCACCTGGATGACAGAGGAATACATTCAAGTTCAAGTTCAGCAGTCAGGAGCCCGCCTGGATAACAGAGGAATACATTCAATTTCAAGATTCAGAAGTCAGGAGTCCGCCTGGAGAACAGAGACATACAGTTCAAGTTTCAGTAATTGGGAGCCCGCCCAGATAATAGAGGAATACATTCAAGTTCAAGATTATTCAAGTTCAGCAATTTGGAGAGAAGAAATAACATCTCAGTTCACGATTTGAAGTAACAACAATGAGTTTCACCAAGGGAACGCAAGACAACAAGGAAGTACAAGATGCAGTTGGAAGATTTCAGATAGGACTTTTGTAATTCATAGTCCATATATTAGGCTAGCTTCTTTTATTTTGACATGGTGTAATAAGGAAGGTCAGTGAGCAGCAGCAGCAGCAATCGCAGTGAAATCACAGCTCATGGTAGTCCCAGCTACCAGACACTCCCGAACTACACTGACCTGATTCCTGTTTAGCCCAGGATATGTAGGCAACCTCTGAAGCAGGGTGCGGTCAGCTCTTTCAAAATGCTTCACACGGAATATTCAAATGGGCAAAAATCGCTCATATTTGCTCACTTATCTTTTCCCGAAAACTTTTCATGTTTCCGAGCAAATAGGGGCAGCTGTGAGCACATGATTTTTGCCCTATATATGAATTATTCCCAAAATTCCAAACAAAATGATTTCTTTATTATTTCACAACTTTTGTGAATTTAGGTGTTATTTTTGGTAATTGTTGCGTTTTATCTGTGCATTTTTATTCATATGAAAAATACAAAAATATACATCTGCATTTAGGATCTAATTTCATATTTTTAGTATTAATTAGGGATTAATTTGTTTTAGAACAAAATATGAAGAAAACAACAAAAATAGTTCATTTTTGCATTTTTAATTATTTAATTGTGAATTCGCCACGAAATAGCTTTTAAACAATTTTAGGAGTTAATTAGTTTAACTTTGAAGTATATTAGGATTTTATTTTAATGGTTGCATTTTTATAAAATCAGAAAAATAATACAAGAAAAATACAAAATGAAAACAAAGATAAGTAAAAGGAATAAAAGGAAAAACAATTAAAAAAGGGTGGTCTTAATAAGAGACCAAAATTGGGCTCATTTTAATTTGACCAAACCTCAGCCCAAATAAAAATTCCCCGAATCTCACCCAAACTGACCGAGGCCCAATCCCCTACCCGGTCCATTTCAGTGCCCCAAAACGACCCCGTTTAGTGCACGATAGATTCTGGCCGTCAAGGTTATCAGATCTAATGGCCTGGAACTCACCCCTCGTTACTATATAAATGTCCGAAGATAACCCACCCCTCTCAGACCCCCCCCCCCCCCCCGTCCATCTCTAACCTAAACCCTAAAAACCAGCCACCCCCATATCCTTTCGTCGGAGCTCGCCGGCGGTGACGACGCCGATTATGCCAATGGCCACCAAAATAACACCCCAAACTCCCCTTTTCACCCTCTTTCCGAATATGCAAATGGTTTCCCTCGAATCCACCTAGAAAGCTTCGAATATCCATTTTAAATTTTCCGACCATGACGCCACCTCGTCCAAATAACATCAAATTCACACCAGTTATTCACCTCCCTCCTTACATCACGAATCCATGCCCATTTCACTTCGAATGTTCTCCGTTTGTTTCGAATCTTCAATCGAAGTCTGGCCGAAACCCTAGTTGCTCCAATCCCTACCAAACGATACCATACGGTCCATGGGGTTCCCTCGTGATGAATTCAAGGTCGACGGCGTTCAAATCCTTTTGGAATTGGCCGATTGGTAAATCTGAAATGGCCAGTAAGTTCCCCACTATTGTTTTCCCTTTTTTTTTTCTTTTTGGTAATATTCTAGTTTTATTTTGTTAATAATAAATGGTAATCTGAAAATCAACAGAATCTTCTTTAATTCTGTTTTCACTCATTCCATACCCATCTGATTTTGGTTTAGCCTTTAGTTTAGTTCATCGATTAGTTTAAACTTGTTAATTGATTTAGTAAATTTGTTTGAATGCATTTAGAGATTCATTTAGTTTATGTTCTGTTTTGCATGATGTGTGTTTTTATGTTTTGATAGTTTAAATCTGTTAATTTTGATTTTGTAGTTTAGGCTTAGTTTAGTTAAATGTAGTTAGATAATTGTTTAGGTATAGATATGTTAGTTTTTACTTTGACGGTTAAGAGTTAATTTGGATTTGTTCCCCAATAACTGGTAAATCAAGCATATGAACTTGTTTGGTTATAGCTGCGATTTCAGTATAAGTTTAGGGGCAGTTTAGGTAATTGAAATTGGACATGAAAGTTGTAGGTTAGAATAGAAGACCCCGGAATCTTCTAGAATAGGGTCAAGTGTAGGTTTTCAGTAATTGTAAGGTGCTAACTTGAGTCACAAGCTAAGAAATAAGGGACTAATTGAATAAATAGATAGGGACTGACATAGAAAACAGAAAATAAGGGCCGCCCTCAGCTTTGCCTATAAAAGGCATGCCTAAGTGCCTTAATGCAAAGGAGGGAACCCCAAAAATTTCCCTCAAAACCCTCTCTGCAGATCTGAGCCTAAAATTTGAATTTCGAATCAATGGAAGTTCAAAAATCCTCTTCTAGATTTTAGTTTAAAAAAATCCAGTAGAAAATCCAAAAAAAACAATAGAAAGCTCGAAAAAACAATTGTTACATTGCTTTTCCTTATGCTGCTTTGAACTCCAGCACTTAATTCAAGTTTCTAGCTCAATTAGGATCCAGAACTGTTTGAATTCCTTTGTTTCTATTTGGTATTTGAGGTCTGACGGTAATTTGGGTCAGCTGGGCATTGATTCTGATTAAATCGAATTGACTATGGTGATCTGTTAATTTGTGTGGATATGATGGGTTCATTCTCTGGTTGTTTGATATAGTTTTGGGTTAATTTGTTGATTCTGCTTGGTTTTCAATTCATTTGTGAATTGCTGAATCCTTTCTGGGCTGTTGTACTCGTTCGTTGACTTGCTGCTGTGTTGGAGTGGATTTGTTAGCTTTTGTTTGGTTTAAACATTCTCGGGCTGTTTGATTTTATTGTTGCGCTATTTGTGATTGATTGCTGATTGTCGTTGACCTTTTCTTCTCCTTCATTGCTTTCTACTTCCAGGTACCTCCCTTGATCTCATGTAAGCTGTGATGGTCTTTGTAATTCAATTTGAAGGATAAATGGAGTTGAAGTGGATCGTTGAATTCACTCACTGTGTTTGATTTTAACGTGTTAGAACAATCACGTGTAATTGATAATTAGTTTTTTTTGTAATAATTGGACTCTATGACTATTAATTTCAGATTCATATGATGTTGGTTCTCGTGTTAATGTTTAATATCAGTTGTCATGACTGCTTTTAAGCATTGATTTGTTTCCAATAATTGTAAAAACAAGTTCAAGTAGTCCTGTGTTTCCTATAACTCAATTCCATAGTCCAGCTAGTTTAAAATACTAAATTGCTTGAGTGTTAATCTAGTAGTAGTTATTTGAATAATACATTATTTTGAATTGGGCCTTTAGCTGGCTTGTATGAATTGGTTATTCTGTTGTGAACTATTTGGGCACATGTGGAGTAATTTGAAATAAGTGTAGCAGATCTGGGCCTGTTGTTGGGCCTTACGTGACTGGGCTGTCGATGGCCCAGTTTCCAGAGATGTTTGGTTATAGATTAGGAAAAACACGGGTTGCCCAGCTCAGGGAATCGATCTCCCGATCTATCCTCCAAAGCCTGATCAGTTGAGGCGTCTTGGGTCACACAGCTTGGGCCATTTGGGCCTGAGATTAAATGGAAGATGGACTGATAATACCTAAGGGATAGGCGGTGGATCTCATTATCTAACAATAATTAATTAGGATTTCATTTTATTTTAGAGACAAATAGAAAATTGTAGTCACTTTTAGGTTGGCCTTTTAATAAAATAAAATGAGATGAGCCTCGCCGAACAAAGATACAAATGCAGGGCCCTCAATAGTGTTATATGAAAGTTAATCAGAATTCGGGATGGCCGTTTAGCGAATTTCACGGCTTTTCCCCAAATAATAATATGCTAGACTCTTTAAGCACGACTTTAATAAAATTACATTCTTAAATACGGGTGCACATTTATGTGACTCAAATCCAAATCTCAACGGAGTCGAAATGTGTTGACAATCACGGGTGCATTGATTGGACGTGGTTCGAAATGCGTTTTCACGACGTTGCAATTCTTTTAAAATATTGATAACAGCGGTTTATGAATAAAAGGCACACATGTATTAAATCAGATAAAATCAAATACAACAGTTAAGTGACCGTGCTAGAACCACGAAACCCAGGAATGCCTAACACCTTCTCCCGGGTTAACAGAATTCCTTACTCGGATTTCTGGTTCGCGGACTGTTAAACAGAGTCATATTTTCCTCGAATCGGGATTCAACTGGTGACTTGGGACACCATTAATCTCCCAAGTGGTGACTCTAAATAATTAATAATTAAATCCCGTTCCGATTGTTCTTTAAGTGGAAAAACTCATTTATGCCCTCGCGGGTGTAGTGAAAAGGAGGTGTGACAATACACAGGGAGATCGAGGTTTATGTGGATGATGTGATTGTAAAGTCTAGAAAGCAGTCTGATCATGTCAGAGATCTGAGAAAGTTCTTCCAAAGGCTTCGCAGGTACAATCTCAAGCTCAACCCTGCAAAATGTGCATTCGGTGTTCCGTTTGGAAAGCTGTTGGGATTCATAGTCAGCCGCCGAGGTATTGAATTAGACCCATCAAAGATCAAATCTATCCAAGAGTTTCCACCCCCAAAGAACAAGACTGAGGTGATGAGCCTATTGGGGAGATTTAATTACATCAGCAAGTTTATTGCTCAGCTCACGACACTTGTGAGCCCATCTTCAAACTGTTAAAGAAAGATGATGTGGTTAAGTGGACAGATGAATGTCAGGAAGCATTTGATAGGATAAAGGGGTACTTGTCAAACCCACCTGTGTTGGTCCCGCCAGAACCAGGGAGACCTTTGATTCTATATTTGACGGTCTTGGGCAATTTATTTGGATGTGTGTTGGGACAGCATGACATCACTGGCAGGAAGGAGTAGGCCATCTATTATCTCAACAAGAAGTTCACATCTTACGAGGTTATGTACACTCATTTTGAGAGGACGTGTTGCGCCCTAACTTGGGTAGCCCAGAAGCTGAAACATTATTTGTCATCTTATACTACTTACCTCATATCTCGCTTAGATCCGTTAAAGTATATCTTCCAGAAGCCTATGCCCACGGGAAGGCTTGCAAAGTGGCAGATCTTGCTCACAAAATTTGACATTGTCTACGTGACCCGGACTGCAATGAAAGCACAAGCGTTGGTCGACCATTTGGCTGAGAATCCTGTGGATGAAGAATACGAACCTTTGAAGACGTATTTCCCTGATGAAGAGGTAATGCACATTGAAAAGTTGGAACAGAGTGAAAGGCCAGGATGGAAACTTTTCTTTGATGGGGCCGCTATCATGAAAGGCGTTGGGATATGAGCGGTACTTGTTTCTGAAACAGGGCATCATTACCCTGTTACGGCTCAGCTTCGGTTCTACTGTACTAATAACATGGCTGAGTACGAGGCATGCATTTTGGGTTTGAGGATGGTTGTGGATATGGGTGTCCAGGAAGTCTTGGTCTTGGGTGACTCGGACCTTCTGGTGCACCAGATTTAGGGAGAGTGGGAAATACGAGATTTAAAACTTATACCGTATCGACAATGTTTACATGATCTTTGTCAGCAATTCCAATCAATATAGTTAAGGCATATTCTAAGGATTCATAATGAGGTCGCTGATGCTTTGGCTACTCTGGCGTCAATGTTACATCACCGAGATAAGGCTTACGTGGACCCTTTGCATATTCAAGTCCACAATCAGCATTCTTATTGTAATGTGGTGGAAGAAGAGCTCGGTGGGGAGCCTTGGTTTCACGATATCAAGGAATACATCAGAATGGGAGTGTATCCGGTACAAGCCATAGGTGACCAAAAGAGAACAATTAGGCAATTGGCAAGTAGTTTTCTCTTCAGCAGAGGGGTTTTGTACAAAAGGACTCCCGACCTTGGACTGCTGAGATGCATAGATGCTAGGCAGGCCACAGCTATTATGACCGAAGTGCATGCTGGAGTCTGTGGACCGCACATGAGTGGGCACGTGCTGGCAAAGAAGGTTCTCCGAGCAGGTTATTATTGGCTCACTATGGAGCGAGATTGTATCGGTTTCGTGCATAAATGTCATCAGTGCCAAGTGCATAGAGATTTGATTCATTCTCCACCATCTGAATTACACGTGATGTCTGCACCGTGGCCCTTTGTTTCTTGGGGCATGGATGTCATTGGACCAATTGAGCCGGTAGCATCCAATGGGCACAGGTTTATTCTGGTAGCCATAGACTACTTCACCAAGTGGGTAGAGGCTAAAACATTCAAGTCTGTAACCAAGAAGGCGGTGGTTGATTTTGTGCACTCAAATATAATTTGCCGGTTCGGGATACCGAAGGTAATCATCACAGATAACGGTGCTAATCTCAATAGTCATCTGATGAAAGAGGTATGTCAACAATTTAAGATTACACATCGCAATTCCACACCATATCTCTCCAAGGCGAATGGAGCAGTCGAGGTAGCCAACAAGAACATAAAGAAGATACTTCGAAAAATGGTGGAGGGTTCTAGGCAGTGGCATGAAAATTTGTCGTTTGCATTGCTGGGTTATTGCACTACTGTCCGTACTTCAGTAGGGACAACTCCTTATTTGTTGGTATATGGCACCGAAGCAGTGATACCCGCAGAAGTGGATATTTCATCCCTTCGAATTGTCGCAGAGGTTGAGATCGATGGTGATGAGTGGGTCAAAACCCGCTTGGAACAATTGAGTTTGATCGACGAGAAAAGATTGGCAGCAGTGTGTCATGGCCAGTTGTATCAACAGAGAATGGCAAAAGCATACAATAAGAAGGTACGTCCACGGAAGTTTGAAGTGGGTCAGTTAGTATTGAAACGCGTTCTTCCATATCAGGTTGAAGCAAAGGGCAAGTTCGCCCCAAATTGGCAGGGGTCGTTCGTTGTGACTAGAGTGTTGTCCAATGGTGCTTTGTATTTAACAGATATAGAAGGTAAGTGTGTAGAAATGACCATCCATTCCGATGCGGTCAAGAGATACTATGCATGATTTTCTTTGGTTAATTTATATTTGTATGTACGAGAAAAGGCATTTTGTTCTGCTATCTAAAATATTTTATCCTTTGTTACCCCTTTTTGAGCCAATTTATTTTCTTTCATACCCCTCTTTCGGAATCATTAGCGAATATCGGAAACCCAAGCGTGAAAGATAAGTAAAGGAAGAAGAAAAAAAGAGAAAAGTAAAAGAAAAGAATGAAAAGAGAAAGAAAAGAATGAAAAATAAAGAGAGAAAAGAAAAAGAGAAGAATAAAAACAACAAAAAGAGAAAAGAAAGCAAAAGAGAAAGAAAAGAAGAGAGAAGGAGAAAATCACAACAACAAAGCAATTCCTATGTTATGAACTACGTTCAACCTGATTCCTTTTAAGGATACGTAGGTAGCCTCATGGTTCGATCCCATCAAATAAAAAATCCAAAAGTCCCCGAGCAAAGAAACTAGGGCAGAAGTTGTGGTTGTTATAGGAAATCTGATTCCGAAAGTTATAATTTTGAACCCATTTGAATTGTTTTGAGCCTTTTATACTCTTTCTTTCTAACCCCATCCAAAAGCCCACATTACGGTCCAAAGGAAGACCTTCCGACCAGTCTTCGAGAAATGCCAAGTCGAGCAGGTAGAGGTGGTTCATATCAGGGGCAACACTCTGGTCCAAAGAGGGAAAAGAAATCAAAAATGAGAGAGTCTTATTGGTGAAAACCCTCATGGGCACCATAAGGCGACGAGAGCTGAGAGAAATCAAAAATGAGAGAGTCTTATTGGTAAAAACTCTCACAGGCACCGTAAGACGAAAGTGAGTTGACAGATGAACAAATGAGAGAGGCTTGTCGGTGAAAACCCCTCAGAGCACTGCAGGCCGAACAAGGTCAAGGTTTTGGTAAAGAAATCAGGTTATAGAAACTCTAGGGCATCAAAGTATGGCAATCGGAAGTCGATTAGTTGGATAGATTGGGTAGATTAATCCGAAATGCATGTCATTATCATTGGTGTCAGCTGTTCCACTCAGATAAGTCTCTTTTCTTTTTCCTCTTCAGATAGTCTTCCAGTTTTGGATTTTCTTATCCTTAACTCTCTAAGTCATTGCATTTCATTTCTTTTGGGTTTATTCCTCTAAGATATTCCCAATGTCAGTTTAAGTAAATAAGAAGGAATTTCAAAGTTCACTACCAGCTTCAAAAGTGCAAAGGACAGTGCGGCCAGGGCATACCACATATAGCAAGATGTAAAGTGGGATAGAGTGCCAGGAAGAGTTCCATCAGCAAAATGATTTGGCAATTTCATGGGAGATGCAGAGGTTCAGTTAAAGGGGTCATAGATGTGAGAAAATGGTTCAGGTATAGAACACTCGGGTCATCCAGGGTCATAGGATTTTGAAAGTCAGTCGGAAAGTCAAGCGGTTCAGGGCTAGTTCGGGGAAGCCAGTCAAAACAAAACAATGTAGCGGAGAGACCCTCAGCAAAGAATGTCATCAACTAACCACCACATTTTAAACTGATGAATTTTTCTTTGAATAAACAGGGGCAGGAAATTTCGGTTGTTTCGGAGAAACCCTCCGTGGAGAAAGGCAGTCACCAAACAGGTTTGATTTTTGATTTTCAGGACCCTCCTGGAAAAAGGGACCTAGTTTAAAGTTCAGAAATAGCATAATCTAGTATAAATGTATCCCAAAAGAATATAAGTTAGCTTAAAAGTTTGCATGTTCGAGATAGGATTCAATTAGGAGTTTCCAGGACTCTCCTGAATAATGGGACTTAGCTTTAAGATTAGATAACAACATTTAGCGTAAACTCTGTTGTAGGGTAGTATAATTCAGCCATGAAAGTTGTCACCCTTAAGATAAAATTTGACCTTTGATTTTCAGGACCCTCCTGGATAGTGGGGAGTAGTTTAAAGATCCTCTTAGATAGCAAGATTTAGCAGAAGTCACACCTGTAGAAGATATAACTTAGATTTTAAATTGTCATTTAACTAGGAGTTTTCAGGACCCTCCTGGATAATGGGACCCAACTTCCAAATTCTTAGTAATATTTGATAACATGATGTAGTTTTACACTTACATATGTGCCCAGATACCCAAACTGGGGCAGAAAATTTTCTTTGTTTTGTCTATTTTTTGTTGAAATCAGGTACCCACTTGGAGAATAGGGAGAAGAAGTTCAAGTCTAGCAGTCAGGAGCCCGCCTGGAGAGCAGGGAATACATTCAAGTTTAGCAGTCAGGAGCCCGCCTGGAGAGCAGGGAATACATTTCAAGACAGCAGTCAGGAGCCCGCCTAGAGAGCAGGGAATACATTCAAGTCAGTAGTCAGGAGCCCGCCTGGAGAGCAGGGAATACTTTTCAAGTTCAGCAGTCAGGAGCCCGCCTGGAGAGCAGGGAATACATTCAAGTCAGCAGTCAGAGCCCACCTGGAGAGCAGGGAATACATTCAAGTCAGCAGTCAGGAGCCCGCCTGGAGAGCAGGGAATACATTTCAAGTTCAGAAGCTAGGAGCCCGCCTGGAGAGCAGGGAATACATTCAAGTTCAGCAGTCAGGAGCCCGCTTGGAGAGCAGGGAATACATTTCAAGTCAGCAATCAGGAACCCACCTGGAGAACAAGGGAGTACAATTCAAGTTTTAGCTTTCAAGTTCTTATTGATATTTGGTAACATGATTTAGTTTTCCACTCACATCTGTGCCCAACCACCAAACTGGGGCAGAGAATTTTCTTTGTTTTGCCTATTTTGTTGAAGTCAGGAGCCCGCCTGGAGAGCAGGGAATACATTTTTAGTCAACAGTCAGGAGCCCGCTTGGAGAGCAGGGAATACATGTCAAGTTAGCAGTCAGGAGCCCGCCTGGAGAGTAGGGAATACTTTTAAGTTCAGCAATCAGGAGCCCGCCTGGAGAGTAGGGAGTACATTTCAAGTTTAGCAGTCAGGCGTCCACCTGGAGAAAGGGAAAGCATCTCAGGTTACAATTCGAGTTCAGCAATCAGGCGTCCACCTGTAGAAAAGGAAGACATCTCAGATTACAAGTCAAGGCGGCAACAAAGGAATTTCATCGGGAGAATACAAGTCAACAAATCAATAAGAACCACAAGAGCAAGTTTGAAGATGTAGATAGGATTTTGTAATGCATAGATTATAGTCTAGTCTAGCTTCTTTTTATTTTATCACGGTATAATAAGGGGTTCAGTAAGCAGTAGTAGTAGCAGCAGCAGCAGTGAAATCACAGCTTCATGGTAGTCCCAGCTACCAAAACTTCCCCAACTATACTGACCTGATTCATTTATAGCCAAGGATATGTAGGTAACCTCAGAAGTAGGGTGCGGTCAAATCTTTTAAAAATACTTCCCACGGAGTATTCAAACGGGCAAAAATCGCTCATACGCTCACTTTATCTTTGCACGAAAACTCTTCGTGTTTCCGGACAAAGAGGGGCAGCTGTGAGCACGTGATATTTTCCCTATATGAATTACTCCCACAAATTTAAAATAAAATAATATTTTCCGTTGTTTGCAATTTTGTGGATTTTTGTAGCATTTTTGTTAATTGTTTGCATTTGTATGTGCACGTTTATTTTATCTAATTCATGAAAAATACAAAAAAAATACATTGCATTTGCATTTAGGATTTAGTTCTGCATTTTTTTTAATTAGTTAGTAATTTAGTTGTGTTACAAAATAGAAAAATCACAAAATGGAAACTCATTTTTTGCATTTAGCTTTTAATTTTATAGTTTTTCTTTTAATGTGGGAATTAATTAATTGTTCTGAATATTATGTCAAGTAATTAGTTTAATTTAGAAAATTAATTTAGTTTAAGAGTTAATTTAGGATTTAAATTAATTTGAAAAAAAAAAAAAGAAGAAACAATTGAAATTAAAAGGAAAGGATTAAGAAGGTTGTTGTCTTTTGGGCCAATTTCGTACCAGCCCAAATAATTCTTCCCCAAACACGTTCCAGACCCAGCCCAAGTCCATCACATACTGGGTCCAGATTCCCCACACCCAAACGACGTCGTTCTATGCAGGTAGGATCCGGCCGTTGATTTCGTTTAATCTGACGGTCCAGAACTGACCATCTTGTCTCTATTTAACTGTCCGAAATAGTCCCCCCTCAGACCCTCCCCTCCCCTTCGTCTCTAACCTTGAACCCTAGAGAGACGGCCGCCATTAGATACTCACCTTCATCTTCGGTGGCGGCGACGCCATAAACCACCCCAATCCTCACAAAATCAACACCCCAAACTCCCCTTCATTTCCCCATTCCAAATCTTCACTTCTTTTCCCTCGAATCCTCACAGAACGCGTCGAATATTAGATCAAAGCTTGAACCCTAAAATCCCACAAATCAAATTGGCGAGGTTTTTAAAAAGATTTGAAGTTGGAATCGACTTTAGCCATGTGTTTTCAGTCGAGAACGAACAATTAAGGTCTATCTCGGCAAAAAATTAAAGTTTCTTTGAAGATTAGTTCGAGACTCATTTCCGCCTGGCCTGATAGGTATTTTCTAGTATTTTCTCTTTTACGTGTTTCTTATTTTCTTCTATTCTCCTTCTTTTTCTTTTGGGTTCTCAAAATTTATCTCTGCATGTGTTTCTTTTAAGTTAGAACTAATGTTAGTTATTAGGTTCTTCAGTTTTGTTTGAATTCGTTAGGTTAGTTTGTTGGATTGTTCTCTTTAGTTTTGGGCCATTTGAGAGCATTTGGTTCATGAGGTTTGATTGAAATCCGAATTGCCCTTTTTTCTGCCTTCTCGTTTCTTCTGAATTTCTGATTTAGACTTGGGCCCAAAGGAAAGGTATTAGCCCAGGTCTTGTTAGAATCAGGCTGGTTTGAGTCTTTGGGACGAATTGACCCATGAATTTTCTAAGGGTAATTAACAGAGTTTCAAGGGTCAAATTAGGAAATCTAGGTGAGGGAATCTGTAGTAACTGAATAGGAAGCTTCCAGGAAAGGGGGTTTGGGACTATTCTAAAATTCTGGAATTTACATCAGGGGTGTCTAAGCTAAAATAAAAATATCTGAAGGTTTTAAGTGAAAAACATGGTTTATTTCTGCTGCCCTAATATCTTGCCTATAAAGGCATCATTGCTTGGCATTCAAGTCAGAAAAAATAGGGGATCAGATTTGGGAGAAATCAGAAACGGCTAAGAAAGACTACAAAACACTAAAAAGTTCTGAAAAATTAGGAGAAAAATACAAAAACAAGGCACCACCAACACTGTTTCATTGAAATTGTGTTTGTTTTCTTTGGATTTCTTAAAATATTTAAGTAATCTTGACTCTTTCTGGTATCGAAATGGTTTGATCAAGCTGAAACTATTGTTGTTGATTTGCTGAATCTCATCCTCTTCTGCTACTGATTTTCTCACATCCTTTGCTTTAATTTCACCAGGTATTACATGGATATCTTTAACCTGTGAAGTGCAACAAGAGAAGCCTTTGTAATTGATATGCAATTCAAGACTTTGATGTCTAATGAATGATAATTTATGTTGTAGTTTTGTGTTATTAGCTTCTTTGGATATGTTCATATATTTAGTATGACTTTGTTTGAGTTTAGTTGGTAAATCTGGACAGAAACTATAATTATGGTGCCGGTGTTAGATGGTTTGAAATTCTGCTCTTATGAGGATTAATTAGGTGCTTTAGTTGTAAAAGTTCAGATGGATGAATAAGGACTTTGATCTGTAGCTATATATGTCATGTAAATTTCCTTGAGAATATTAGTTGGGCTTAGTTAGTGTTGAGCATGCTAGGGGTTTGAGTCACCTTATTCTAGTCAAGTATTCTCTCAATAATTTGCTTGCATTGAAGTTTTGGCACTGTTGGCAAAGGATTCTGAATTCATGTGCTGATTTATTCATTGCATTTACCAGTTAGTTGTTTCTTCAAATGAGCCAAGGTTTTGGTGAAATAACACTGAATTCATGTGGAAGTTGGTATAATAGGGGAATCATGAGTAATAGAGGTGTTGGCTTTCTGTTAAATCAGTTTAATGTTCAAGTCTTTTGATCTCAAATAGGAGGCCTCTGTTAAATTAATTTCTGATTTCAGTTTCAATGTCATACATGTAAGTAATTTAAACAAGTCTTGTATTGAGTATTTCGTTAAGTCAATGTCGTTTCAGCCTCAATGTCATATTTGCATACATGTTATCTATTTAAATTGGTGTCCGCTGGTTAATTAGTAGAAACAGAAATTAAGTGCTTCTGTATGGCTCGTCATGTTCGGGGCTCGATGTTAGGCCCAAAAGGACAAACTTCCCTTCTCATTGGCGTGTGATTGACCCTCGTTTGAGAAATGGGCTTGCTTTCAAGCCCAGTACTATGCACTATTTGTGCATCCCGTTTAGCTGTTGTGTAACTTATTTACGATTTGGGTAATCAATTTTTCAACTACCTCGCCATATGATTATGACTAGGTTTTGGATTAAATGTCAAGATTTGATTAATTTCATAACTGGATTAAGCTAGAACTTTGCATCTTCCTAATGGGTATAATCAATTAGTTGAGGTGTGCCATATTAGCCAAATGCATAGTTTATGACCCTCACAAGTTTAGTGTTGAACTTCCTTTAAAATCGGAATCGAGGTGTGCCGTGACAAAAAAAATCCTATAATGCATGGCTCTCGCTTAATTAATGCTTGAACCCTTAGAAATTGAGGCGTGTCATTTAGCAAATTTTCGTTGCCCTCACAAAGTTGCTAACGCGTAGTTGCTTTAGGCGCGTATTTTAATAATTTACTTTCCTAAACTCGAGTGCGCATTTATGTGACCCAAATCCAAGTCTCAACGATACTAAAATATGTTAGGAACTGCGGGTGCATTTATGTGACGTGGTTCGAAACGTGTTTTAATAACGTTGCAATTTTCTTTAAAAAATTAAATAAAAGCGGCAAAAAGTTAAAAATTGCACATAGGTTAAAACATGTATTAAAATTAGATAATAGACCAATTATAACAGTTGAGCGACCGTGCTAGAACCACGAAATCCGGGAATGCCTAACACCTTCTCCTAGGTTAACAGAATTCCTTACTCGGATTATTAAACAGAGTCAATCTTTTCCTCGATTCGGGATTTGAACCGGTGACTTGGGACACCATAAATTATCCCAAGTGGCAACTCTGATTTTAAATAAAATAATTTCGTTTCGATTGTCCTTTAATTGAAAAAACTCTTTTATAAATCCTTCTTCTGGGGGTGTAGGTAAAAAAAGGAGGTGTGGCACTTACATCATTGTAAGTGATGTCACACATGTATATATACCATCAAGGAAGGTAAAACAACTTACTTCATGAGAGAACCAGATAAAGGACCTGAAGCATGCCTAGCACAATCATTCAAGTTAATCGACTCAAGATAATCTGGGCAGTGTGCTTTAGATTCACAGGAACCAGATTAGGGACCTGATCCCTTGGTGTTCTCCTGACAGAAGTATAGGTCAAGTGTACAGCTGGAAAGCAGCTACAAAAAGTGACTACATGCAACAGTGCAGCAGACAGTGCAGCAGTCACTTCCCATTGAGAAGAGGCATGTACTAACCAAGATTTGACATCACTAAGGTAATGTATTTTGTAGTATAAACCTTATGCAAGGCACAAGATTCAGGTTCAAGACTTGCAAAATCAGAAACGGAAATATTCTCTCAAGTGCAAGAACAACCTCTCTCAAGAACAAAGCTGCTTCAACCTCAAGGACCGGATCCAAGATTGAAGATATCTTAAGTCCTTAGGTTTGTTGAGTCTTTGTTATTTATTCTTCATTGTAACTCCTATCTTGCTTTTTAGAAGCTGTTTTTAGGAAACCCAAAATCCGTAAACTCTCCAATTTATGTTGTGACTAGGTTTAGTCATAAGTTAAAGTCTTTGTAACTAGAGAGTTATAAAGTGACTTGTAATAGTGTTATTACAAGTTAGAGTGATTGAAGTCTTTGTAATAGAGTTATTACAAAGTGGCTTGTGGTGAGAGTATTACAAGTTAGTCAAAGTCTTTGTAACTAGAGAGTCACAAAGTGGCTTGTGGTGAGAGTACCACAAGTTAGTTGAGTTGAATCCTTTGTAATAGAGTCATTACAAAGTGGATTGTAATAGGGGTTTACAAGTTAGCAAAGTTGAAAGCCTACAAGTGTAGGTCGTGGTTTTGTCCCCTTGAGTTGGGATTTTTCCACGTAAAAATCCTCTGTGTTCTTTACTTACTGTCGAGCTACTGCGATAACAATTAGAGAACCCGATTTCCTATACTGGTGTTTTACAGTCTGTTGCTTACAGTGGGAAACTTATAGAGAATCTGGCTCTCTATACAGTGGGAACTTATCATGTGTCTCATTTACATACTTGTTCAGTAGTTAGCTCTATGGGAACTGATATAGGATCAGATCGCTATACAGTTTGGTTCATTAGAACTTCAGTGGAAACTCATAGAGAACCTGGTTCTCTATACAGTCTAGTGGACGCTTAGTTTCTAACAATATATATATATATATATATATATATATATATATATATATATATATATATATATAAAACATAGAAAAAACTTTATACCTGTAGTAAAAATTTCCTGTGTATCTTCACCTACAAGTTCCTTGCAAATAGCTAGTGCTTCTGCAAACCGATTGTCTTTCCCAATAGTGCTAGACACATCACTCGATGTCAGTTCTGAAGTACCAATAGGTGCTTGATCTCCATCGCCAAACAAATTGCTTTTTGCAATATCACTGCCCAAAGTACAACTCAGTGCATGCTTTTCAGTATCAACAACTTGATCATCTGCACCTTTCCCAGTTGACATATCTTCATCATTTCCATCTTTACTCAGTCTATAAACACTAGATTGTTCCTCTCTAACTTGTTGTTGAACATAGTCATCGCCTTCAAGAGCCGCTTCCTCACGTGTAACACTATCATCTGCGACTTCATGCGATGCATCATGAGGATCATGTTTTTCAGTATCAACAACTTGATTATCTGCACCTTGCTTGCTTCCAATATTCTCAGTTGATAAATGTTCATCATTTCTATCTATACTCTGTCTATCAACACTGGAACGTTCCTCTTCAACTTGTTCTTGAACATGTTGATCGCCTTCAAAAGCCGCTTCCTCATGTGTAGCATTTTCATCTGCGACTTTATGCAATGCATCATGACAACATTAATATCCGATAGATGTTCGTAACAGTCGTTCATCCTATCATATTGTCGATAGTTACTCAAGTCAAAATTGACATCGTCCATTCCATTTGATTTGTCGACAATCTTAAACAACTGTTCAAACTTCTCATCGAAATATTCCTAGAAAAAGATTACTAACAATGATTAATCTGAATAACATTAGCAGAAATAAAAAGACTTCTCTATAAATTAGATTACCTTCACTTTTTCAAAAATCGGATCCACAATAGCAGATCGCTCATCTGGTTTAAACTTATCGAAAACTTCTTTCACGATCGTGCTTCTTTCTTTTTCTGCATGCCTTTGAACCCCCATTGTTACCCTCTAGTATAGAGACACATAACAAAAATTCAGATATAAAAGAATGCTGAAGTTCATCAAATACAGAACACAACTTCAACTATTATGATATTGAAGTTCATCACAAACAGAACAAAACTTCAGCTCAAAAATATGTTGTAGTTTTACAAAAAACACAACCAAAAAACTTCAGCTCAAAACTTACAAAACATATTGTGTCGAGTAATTCATTCTCAAACTCCGTTGTAGAACGGTTAGAACGACTCTGGGTACGAGATGATTCACCAATAACAGGAGTTTGATTTGCTTCTTTTGATCGACTTTGATTACGTGGTGATTCGCCAATAATAGAAGTTCGATTTGCTTCTTTTGATCGATTCAGACTACGTGGTGATTCACCAGTTGAAGGAACCGCATTAAGTACCTTTGAATGAATCCGGCTGCATGGTAATTGTCCAATTAAAGGCATTGAATTCAATTCCTCTTCGGTAGGAATTATATCCAATACCCTAAAGTTGCGGTATCTCTATTTAATACAAAAAGTATATTATAAGGGGGAAAAAACTAATACGTCAACATATTAACACAAAGACAAAAATAAAAATAAAAATTAACTTACATCATGATTACTGAAGAAATCAAAAAGTTCGTTATATTTAGGCTCTCCCACACATACATAACGTAACATCCTGGGAACCTGAGGGGTATCAAGGTACTCATCCTCTCTTATATACTTCTCCCGAATATCTGAGAAGCGCTCATAGAACCAAGCACATAACGAATATAGAAACCCACCAACTTTATACTCAGTTGAATGAAATTTGTTCTACTTGTCCAATGCATGTTTCAGTGAGTAAATGAGCTTCTCATAAAACACATTACCCCAAGAATATTCAGCACAAACCTTATCATCTTCAACAATAGCTGCATACTCCTCCAGCACAGATGATTCAGTCTTTTTCCCAAACAAAATAGACTCTACAACAAAAAATTTCATAAGCTTTACAACATCATCATCACTCTCGCATACGTGACTGTGATTCACAACATTCTTTGGAATTTCATTCTGAGTCATAAAATCTCGAATATCCTTCAAGGTCACACCCTTGGACTTACCAAAATAGTACTCAGAATATTGCTCTCTCAATTAATTGGTTTTTCAACATTATGTGTTGTGATCTGCAAACCGCACGTAATGTGAAAGTCTTCAAGGGTGAAGAAAACATCATGGCCAAAAATCATAAAACTAATGGAGCCTCGATCATTGGTGAATATTCAAGAAAGACACAAACAATGAACCAACTTCATGCTGCATTTGAAATTCTCCATAGCCATAATATATCGAAATGTACCATTATTAAGCTTATCCCGTTGTGCAGGAGTCAAGAAACTTGAAATTAAACTCTTCAAATTGTGGTTCCCCTTCCAGTAACCCTTACAATTAAACCAATCTCGAAACTCAAAATATCTTTGCCCTGGTTTTGTAGGTGGAGCAGCAAGGACGAAAGGACCTGGGGGTATTATAGGTTGTTTAGGTGCTTTAGGTGCATTAGCTGCATTACATGCTTTAGCTACTTTAGGATCTTTAGGTGCTTTAGGTGTCATTTGTTCAAAAAAAGTAAAAGATACAAAAAATAACATCAGGACATTATCAAAAAAATCAGTTAAAACTTCAACTCTAAGAAGCTAAAGTTTGCTAGTTACAAACAAAAACTTTAGCTCAATAACATCAGGACATTATCAAAAAAATCAGTTAAAATTTCAACTCTAAGAAGGCTGAAGTTTGCCAGTTACAAGCAAAAACTTCAGCTCTAGAGCTAAAGTTCGCCAGTTACAAAACAAAAACTTCAGCTCTAGAGCTAAAGTTTGCCAGTTACAAAACAAAAGCTTCAGCTCCTAGAGCTGAAGTTCACCAAGTACAAAGACAAAAACTTCAGCTTTAGGAGCTGAAGTTCACCAGTTACAAAACAAAACATTCAGCAAAAACATGCTGTAGTTTTTACAAAAAACAAAACACAAATTCAAATCCAAAAATAATGCTAAAGTTCATAAAAAATATAACAAAAAAAACACAAAACATGAAACAAAACTTCAGCTCCTATCTAAGGTATCATTGAAGTATTATAAACTTCACACTTTAATAGTATCATCTATTTAACTCTCAAAATTTTTAAAAATTTCGACGTCTCCAAAAATCACTGAAGAATTTATAGAATTTCCATCAACAACACAAACACATGTATAAAAAACCTAAAAACACAATCGTAAAAGTAAAACTAATGCACTTATCAAACTAAACCCTAAGAAACTATTTTATCATAAATACATGACTATCAAAACCAAAATCAGAAATTAAATCGTAAAAATCAATACTAAAATAAAATCCAAAAAGTTAATGCATTGCACCTATGATTAAATCGTAATGTTATTGGGAAACAAACAGTTGAAAAATCAAAAATAACGACGAAAACCGTTTGATTTCAGAGAAGAACAAATCAAAACGCTCGAATAACGGGAGAGAGAGACAGAAATAGTAGAGGACTAGCGTATACTTGAGAGAAAGTAGTCTTTTAATAAAGAAGGGCAAAATAATCTTTTTAAAAGGCTTTTAACAAAAAAATAAGTACGGGTGCAAACAGAAAAACAAAGCGCCTACAGGTTAAAAAAGGGCGCCCCATGCAATTTACTCCAAAAAATAGACAACATTGATCGACTACATCCTTTTGGCCCATGAGAACCTTATCATTTGCTTGGTCGAGAGTCTCTAGACTTTGGATATAATATATATATATATATACTCTCCTTTATGCTATGTTTTCAAAATACTTTCTTGATTGGCAATCCATTTTTTCCTATCTTATTCGATAAAATTGGAAAGTAAAAAAATGAGACTTGGAGAAAAGTACTCACCACTCAATCAACTTAATAAGTACATGAGATGCACTATTATTTTACATGCATTATATTCTTATGCGTATGTATTTTAAATATGATTCAAATACACGTATTTTAATATTAATTCACTTATATTTATGCTCCATATAAATATAGCGCCATCACATATTTTCTTAAGATAATGAAATGGTACAAATTATATCTAGTATAAACATTTTAAAATACAACATTTTTTTTATTATTGTGAAAATAAAAGTAAAATAAACAAGAGCAAACCAAACTCCAGATTGTTATACTTACTACTCCCCCGGTCCAAAATAAGTGATTTTTTGGCCTTTTTCTTGTGGTCCAAAATAAATGATTTTTTCAGATTTCAAGAATGAATTAATTATTTTTTCCTACATTGTCCTTGGAGTAAATAGTGTTGAAATATGTGTTAGGAGTATTTATGTGAGATAGTAAATGTTAATATGGTCAATTCCATTGCTAATTAATGCTAAAAGGTAAATTTCTTAATCTGTGTGAAAACATCCAAAAAATCACTTATTTTGGATCGGAGAGAGTATACTCCCTCCGGTTCACAATAAGTGTCCAATTTGCCTTTTCATTTTGGTTCAAAATAAGTGTCCAGTTATGTAATCAAGAAAGAATTCAATTTGTTTTTACAAAATAACCCTTATGTACATATCTCTAAAAAGTTTTCTTATTCATCATATTAAATGTTTAATTAGGGGTAGTTTAGTCATAGTAGATATTTTTGTATAGAATTTAGTATTTTCTTAATGGGCATATTAAAAGCAAATTGGACACTTATTGTGAACGAGGGGAGTATATCTCAAAATTTAATATTAATTTATTAATATGCTAACAAAATACCCTCCTCAAAAGTCCGCATCTCGAAGCAGAAAAACGACGGTCCTAAGTGGCAAGCATTGTCTTACAAGCTGCAAATCTACGGCTGAGATCACTACGCAATAACACACCGTTCAAAAAGAGACCAAAGAATTAGGGCATTGTAGCACTTATATACTAACCCCAGCACCCTCTACTGCTGCTCCAGAGTCCAGAACTAGAGCTTCCTTTGCATTTTCTTCTTCTTACTCTGATTTTAGCTTTTAATCATGGGCAAGGGACCTGGTCTTTACACTGAAATCGGCAAGAAGACTCGAGGTTCTTCTCTCTTTCTTTCTATTTTGTTTTGATTTCTCACGTTTAAACATATTTATATATTTTGTCAAATTTTGAAAATGCAAAACGGGAAATGATTTTGTTTGTGTTATTTATTTACAGTTTTTATTCGTTAGCTAAAATGCGGCGTTGATATGGTTTTTGTGTTTTCAACTTTTTCTTTCTTGCTTCTGTTGGTAATTTTATTTTTGTGTATTGCATTGAATAATCAGATCTATTGTACAAGGACTACCACAGTGACCACAAGTTCACTATTACCACCTACTCTCCCACCGGAGTTGTGAGTTTCTCCTCCTTTTTCTTGCGGATCTGTTTATTTTGCTAATTTAGCTCCTTTAATTTGAATTTCCTTGTGTATTGTGTAATTCATCACAATTGATTGTGGCTGTTCGATATAAAGGAATTTGTTCTCCTTTATCAACTCAATGAATGCCAATTTTTGCATTTGGGACTGTTCCACAAATAAAATTGTTATCTCACAACTGTAAGAAAAAATTTGTAGTTGTTTAATTATTCTATTTCAATTGAACTCAACTAATATTAGTCATAAGTCATTATGTACAATGGGACGGAGAAAGTCCGAGCATATTATGTGTACACTTAGACATTACTACATATTTTTGTTGGTTTAATGCATGTAAAAGTATTCGGATTTGGTTCCATTAGTATATTAGTTGTTCGAAACACTACTTTTGATGTATTTCGCCATTCCATATGCTTGTGAAACTTTTGGATTGGCGAATATTTTATCAGGATTGGTAATTTGACCTCATTTTTATGGATTGATAGGAAGGTAGTTATGGCAATTATTTTGCTTCAGGCTGATTGTTCTCTCTCTTCTTTTTGTTGAAACATATCTGTTTGATTATTGGATGTACTGTCCTTGGATTACAAATGCAAGTTACGGCTGCATGTTTCTTATTGATTGACTCTTATTTTTTATCTACTTCGGTCTCCTGCTGTTAGGATTGTTCGGTAAGATAACCTTTGTGTCCTTCCGCAGGCTATTACTTCATCAGGAACAAAGAAAGGTGATCTGTTTTTGGCTGATGTTAACACTCAGTTGAAGAACAAGAATATTACAACAGACATTAAAGTAGACACAAATTCCAACGTGAGTACTGCTGTTTGCTCCTTTGTCATTTTTTTTATCTCCTCTAACCAGTAACTAGAGAGCGTATGGAAAAGAAAACTTTTGATTAATTGTAGATTGGTTTCTGTTTACTGTTTCATTCTTCAGTCTTCGCTGCTTGAGATGTATTATTTAAGCATAATATGTTTGCCTTTTTCTTTTGGGATATGTATATTGACAAAGCAGTTGATCTGACTTAAATGATGTATTTATGCTAGCTCTTCACTACCATTACGGTTGATGAAGCTGCTCCCGGGTTGAAGACAATTTTAAGCTTCAGAGTTCCTGATCAAAGGTCTGGAAAGGTAACTAGCAATATCATATGGCATCATATATATATTTATAAAAAGAAGTGAAGTGTCAAATAGCCGTGTGTTCTTGTTTTTGTATTGATCTTGATAGTTGGAAGTTCAATATTTACACGACTATGCTGGGATAAGCACCAGCGTTGGGTTGACAGCAAACCCCATTGTTAACTTTTCTGGTGTTGTGGGTACCAACATTCTTGCTCTTGGAACTGATGTATCCTTTGACACCAAGACGGGAGATTTCACCAAATGCAATGCCGGTTTGAGCTTCACAAATGCTGACCTTGTTGCTTCTTTGAATCTGTGAGTGATTTACATTAATGTAGCACGTGGCCACTTGAAATTCAGCATGTTTTAAATGTCAACTTAGGTATACAGGTTTTATGTTAGTTCATTAGCCTATGCTACTAGAAAATTGTTGCAAAAATGATCATAGGTGTAATCTATTGTTGCGTGGTTTGGAATAGTTTTATGGGTATATGCTTATTTGATTTCTTAGAAGCATGATCTTTAATGTGCATGTATTATGACAACCCAGGAATGACAAGGGTGATAATCTGAGTGCATCATACTACCACACAGTCAGCCCTTTCACAAGTACTGTTGTTGGGGCTGAGGTGACCCATTGCTTCTCCACCAATGAGAACACCATCACCGTTGGCACTCAACATCGATTGGATCCTTTGACAAGTGTGAAGGCAAGGGTTAACAACTTTGGCAAGGCTAGTGCTCTGCTTCAACATGAGTGGCGCCCGAAGTCTCTTTTCACCATTTCAGGAGAAGTGGACACAAAATCTGTTGACAAGGGTGCCAAGTTTGGACTCGCTTTGGCTCTCAAGCCATAGACTTGCTATCTTAAATCCATAGACATGAGGGATTACTGCAATAGACTTGTTCTGTGGTGTTTTTTTGCTCTGTAAAAATAAATTTAGGTGGTTGTTTGAACCTATGCCTCTTCGTTCTAAGTTCATACATTCTTATTAACCCTTTTCAAAAATGATGATGGGTACCCTGTATTCTAAGACTTTAGATGTTTCACTTGAGATTTTGTCATAATCAACTGCCAATTTTGAATATTTTTTACCAGTACATGTTTGTTTACAGCTCAGAAACTGTTCATGTAATGGCTGCAGTCAAATAAAACTCGTATGGAGCCATAAATTTCTCTAATGGATCTGTTTTGCTGTGCAATTGATGTTTAAAATGGTACTTAGAAGGAGGTGTTATTCTTGTTGCCATTCTGACGTTGCTGCTGTGTGTTTGTGTTACTGTTGTCTGTACTAATTCTAAGGGCTTGAGAAATAATTTGCTTTCAATCAGGGATGCCAGAGATTTTGATGACAAGCATACTAGTAGGGAGTTTTCCACTTGTAGTTGCATCCTTTATTTTTAAGGTTATTCTAGCCTTCCTCATGGGAAGGATTTTACTTGCAGTGGTATGAAGGGAAGGATTTTACTTGCAGTGGTATGCTTATTTGCCAATGGTATTCACGTAAAGCCAAATAATTTAATTTTAACACTTAATAGTTAGAGTGAATGCATATCACTTGGTCGAAACAATATTCTGTACAAGGCATTCTAGTTTTTTCAGTTCAGCTTTCATGGCAAGTCTCCGAACATTGAGATCATAGATTCTTGGTTAATTAACACGTTAATTACTAGGTTTCAACAGTGTTTACGCCTCAGCGCTAAGGTAGAATACCGCGACACTAGAGGCCGTGCCTCGGCGACCATCGCCTCATCTTATCTGGTATTTGTCAATAATTGTATCATTGGAATATCAACTACTTCTTGAATACTTGTATGTATGTGCTTTTGCGGGCAATCTGTTTCTGTTCATAATGTCATTCGTTACTTTGTTATACTGATGTGGTAGACGTTTTTTCTTCAGGCATTCCGATTTCAGGTGGAAATGGTATTCCAGTTTGCTAGAGGCTGGTATTTTGTAGTTGGTTAATTTATGTAATTCACATTTATCTTGTAATGGTGCCATAACGAAGCAATGTGGTTGGAGGATACCTTCTCAATAAGTTTGGTCTGAAACGTTCTGGATCTATTTCGGAGCGCTAGCTTTTCTTCAAATATTTGCAAATTTTTTCCATTAATAAGTGTCAATATACTTCTTGATTGGTTTATTACTGGAGATAAAAAAAATTATAAAAAGCCAAACCCGTTATTAAGTCCGTATTCGTGGATATTCAATAATTAAGTTACTTTGTTGGACATACATGAGTGATAAGTTCAAAGTAAACTAAAACTGATTAGTAAATTGACTTGCCTTAACACGAATAAACCATTATGATAAAGAAGAAAAGTAAGGACTGAGTTTCATGCATTATCCTTAATTAATTTTAGATCTAAGAGCCCCTACCTTTTAAAAGAAAAAACTAAAAATTTAGAACCCCTATCTTTTCTCCAAAATTACTGTTTATGCCACTATATCACCCACTCCGCGTTGCGCAAGCTATCATACCTTTATAAACTCACGTCCCCTGCACTCCCGCCAATTCCTTCCATTTCTCACAAAGCATTTCGAGAAACTTGAGCTCCATTCTCCAAATCTCTCTCTCTCCTTCAACTCTTAGTTCTCTCTACAGAAATCTGGGAAAACATGGCACGCATAGCAGAGATATAATGCTTTCTCAGTTCAATTTCGCTTTTCGAATTAGATTCATTTGTTATTTCGCATACTGTCATTCTAATCTTCTATCTAATTTGCAGGTTGTGGCTCAGAAACTGAAGGAGTCAGAAATTACGGAGCAGGACTCACTCCTCCTCGTAAATAACCTGTTAACTTCATACTAATTATGATCACGACTGTACTTTTGTTTTTCGTTATTTGTCTTCTAATTTTTCGTTATATATTGGATTTTACGAAATTATAAATATAAGATAAGTTTTATAAGGGGCTGGAAAATTGAATCTGTTCCTAAAAATTTTTGAAGAAAACTCAGTTCCTTTTGACCTCTTTATTTTCAGCGTATTATATTTAAAAAGGGATTAACGAACAGCAATTTTCTATATGAGCACGCAAGCATAGAGTCTGTGTAGCGATGATCGGAATCTTAGTTAGTTACAATGTTGATTACATCTTCAGCTTTGGTTATTTAGACTGTTTTTAGATCTCTTTGTTAGCGAACTTCTGGTGCTAAATCATTGAAACTTGATCTAAGTAACTTGTTAGATTTGAGAAGTTAACTTCATTTCGTATCAAAACTTTCTATTATATTCTGAAATTGGATCAACCTGCCTTAATCTATTTTATTTATGCTACATTGACCATTTTCCAAAATTATGGTTATTGGTTGCTAACTTCTCTAAGCTAAAATATTCCAGTGAATGTCAAACTAACATATATCCAGTTACATACCAAACTATATATATATATATATATATATATATATATATATATATATATATATATATATATATATATATATAGTAGTATTGTGACTTTTATACTAAATAAGTTTAGGTAACATCATAGAGAAGTTTAGGCTGTAATTTCAAAGTTAATAAGTTCTGCCATGAATTAACTTATGAGTTTATCAGAATTTACGATGCGATAATCTGCTACTGTGTTTCTCTCTGGTTAATTTGCCAATTTGACTGGTCATTTGATCTATTTGTCAGTTAATCTAACTTTTTAAATTCCTAATTCTTCATGGTTCTCAGTTGTCACTATCTCATGTGTCATTTACGTAATCACGTGTTCTTTCTTGGCGTTAAAAAATAGACAAGGAACCTGCTGCGCATTGCTTTATTCAACATTACTTACGTCAGAGGCCTCTTCCCTGAGGAATATTTCAGTGATAAATCCGTTCCAGCTTTAGGTAACCCTTTTCTGCTAAACCTGTCGTGTTAACAGTCTCTTTCAGTTTTCTGAGTTAATTCAGTGAATGCTTCTATCGCTAACAGAGATGAAGATTAAGAAGCTCATGCCCATGGATGCCGAATCACGTTGACTGATTGATTGGATGGAAAAAGGCATGTTGATCTTTGGCTAGTCTGCCATACTTGACTAGCAATACTTTGTGTTAAGTTTTATATTCTGCCCTGTCGGTTCTTTACATTTCTTTGTTGCTTGTAGGTGTTTATGATGCATTGCAGAAGAAGTATCTTAAAACACTCTTGTTCTGTGTGTGCGAAACAATAGATGGACCAATGATCGAGGAATATGCATGTATGACAACAAGATAAGATGGTTTGATTTGGACTGTAATTACAGTCATATTTTTTAACTGATTAATGATGTCATGGGCTAAGTAGTTCAGCATTTAAGAATAGTTTGGCTTGAAATAATGAAAAAGCTAAATAATAGCTGTTTTATGTTAATTTTATATCATTTCTGAAACTCAATCTTGGAGCTTGAGGATAACTGATGCTTCTGGTTCTCTTTGCAGTTTCTTTCTCTTACTCAAACTCTGACAGCCAAGAAGTGTCAATGAATGTCAATCGCATTGGAATGAAGAAAGGAGGAACATTCAAGTGTAACTCAACCACTGAAATTACACCTAATCAGATGAGGTAATTATATTGATATGATGAAATTCCTGTTTATTGTTGTCTCTAGCTAGTTGATTTGGGATAGCTAGAACCGTTGCGCTAAGAAGTAGCACCCTTTCAGGAGTTCTGCTTGTAAAATGATCCGTACATTGATTCAGCTGATGAGAACATTGGATAAGATGCCAGAAGAGGTAAAGCTTTATGGTATTCATTAAGATATGCTTCATCATTCATTAATCATCGCTGATTCATTTATTTTGAAAAATTTATCTTGCTTCTAATTTCTAATTTTACTTTTTTTCAGCGAACGATACTGATGAAGCTCCTTTATTATGACGATGTTACTGTAAGCACTTCACTCAACTTCTTCTGTCCTTCCCTAACTTCCTCTACTCTTACCATTTTAACATTTTAGTCTCAAATGTCACTTGGTTTGTCAATTTATTGGTCACATGAAGGTTCGTAACAGAATTTCTGGTTGTGCAGCCTGCTGATTATGAGCCTCCTTTCTTTAGAAGCTGCACCGAAGAGGAGGCTGTTAATCCATGGGCTAAAAGTCCTTTAAAAATGGAGGTTGGTGATGTCAACAGCAAGCATTTTGTGTTAGCTCTGAAGGTATGGTCAGTTATTGCAGGAAGAAGGATTTAATAGTTTTCAGTTTAATGTTCAATCAATTAACATTATGTGGGTGTTGCACAGGTTAAGAGCGTGCTTGATCCTTGTGAGGATGAGAAGGGCGATAATCAAGATAATAGTGTGAGCTTGGGAGCTGATTCCTTCCAGGGAGATGACAGTGAATCTGATAGTGAGGTAGAACATTATTTCTCTCCTCAATCATATGTAAAGCTTGACTTACTATCCTCTTAAATATGTTTGCATGGACTGAAGTCTGCGAAATGATGATATATTTCAGTTCAGTCACTCTGATGATGACCAATACATAGTTGCACCAATTGGTAATACATGTGTCTATACTTGGTGGATTGTTTAAACATTTCCTTGGTTCAGTATTTCTGAATCACATAAGTCTAACTAAGAAATGATCTCTTCACAGAGACTCAAGATACTCAGGATAATGGTAATATGGCTGATGAAGGTACTGTTACTACTGCCAACTTCTTGCTGGATATAGTGCCAAGTACCTCTAATGTGCTACTTGATTTTTCAGATGATACTCAGGATCCAGCAGAAGATGAACTACAATTTGATAGGTTAAAGGAGTGGATCAACTCATACCACCTTGACAGAATTAAAGTGACTGATGTTCTCTCTCATTTCCCTGACATCTCAGAGGTAAAAACTCTGGTGCTGGTGGTCATGTCAAGTGCCTGTTTCTCCCACAACTGGTCAGTTTACCTAATATGCTATCCTGGTTTCAGGTCTTGGTTGAAGGTAATGGAAGGACCTCTAATGAGGGCATGCTAAACCTACGCTTCATAAAGGAGATTGTTCAAATATTCTTCATCCAGTGCCTAAATTTTTGGCCCTAAAAACCATTAGAAAAAAGCTAAGATGAATAAAGCATCTTTACTATCAAATTTAAGTAGTTCTACAGTTTCCTTTTCCTTTCATTTTGATTTCAGAAATTATGGAAAAGCTTGTTAAGGAAGCCATTCTTTCAAGTTTTGGCACTGACTGTTACATTATTAACAAGCAAACGGTTTGTTAACTTTTCCTTTATTGGTTAATAGTTTCAATATATATTTCCTTCATTTGATCGTAATATATCCTTTTTGGAATAACACTATTCCAACTAATACTCAATTGTAGAAATTCAACTATGAGTTCGGCATTGTGAAAGAAGAAATTGACGGCCAACAATACCCAAGAAGCAACCAATCGCAGCATGACAAGGGTAAAGATTACATGTACATGAAGGTGAGACTTTTCATAGTCGGCATTCTCCTGATGATATCTAAGTGGATGCACTCTATCCTTCTCCAAATGCATTTTCATGTTACATGAAGCTGCTTTGATCAGTTTTTTTTCATCTATTCACTTTGTGAATCTATCTGTATATACACACATGGATTTTGAAACTCTTGACCGACTTTTTGCCCTTTTCATTCTTCTTTTTGGAACTGGTCCATTCAACTAAAATTATCAGGTAGAGCAGGTCATTTTTATACAGAGTCCTGTTTTTATAGAGTTTTCATTTTCCTCGCTTCTACATGTTGCACACCTACCTTGTCAAGGTAAATGCTGCTCTATGCATGCCATCCCCGCCATCACCCAGATCGATGAATGTTTCTATTGCTCCCCAATTACCAGATCAAATGAAAAAAATATAAGTGATTCTGGTAGTTATAAAATGTGAAATGGGATATTGATGTTCTCAGACGCTGCATGTGCAAAAAGGTAGTTTTGATGTAGAAAATAGAAGTACTTTTGGACTTCACTTGATGGAGATCAAAGGGGTCAAGTTGGTTCACCTGTCATTTATCAGGTGCAATATAATTACTGATAATAAAGATCTGTTGCACTTGGGATAGATTTCCTGGTGTTAATCTAGTTTTGTGTTCTGGGTGCTAGACGATTTGAGAGGACACCATGATGGGGGAGGTAATGATCCTGTTAGAGGGGTGGATCCATGTTTTTTAATCAATGGATGCTGATTTAATATAGATTTATATTTTTAAGAATTTTAAATAAATCAAATACATTAAATCCTGCCTAAAGGATTTGGAAAGATTAAATATCCAAATAAGATCCGATAGAATGAGGATAGAGATTTAGTATTCTCATTTAGTTAACTGAAGTTCTCAAAGTTATAAGAGGAGTGCATATAACAGTTTTCTATTTCACTAATTGAAAAGTTTTTGTTATGAGCTGTATTGAGTTTAGATGCTTTATTCCCGGAAAGCATGTTTGTAATGGCACTGTCTTGTTTCAGGCTTTGTATCATGCTCTTCCCCTGAACTATGTAACTATTAGCAATCTTCAAAGTAAACTAGGTGGAGAGGTGAATCGAACTACTGTGAAGAAGCTAATAGATAAAATGACACAAGATGGCTTTGTTGAGGCTGGGAGCAACCACAGGCTAGGTACCACTGGCAAACTGCATTTTTGGCTTTGCACGGAGGAGAAAGATATAAATAGCAGTTACCATTATTTGCTGGATTGCTTTTGTTATTGCAGGCAAGCGTGTGATCCACTCTGACTTGACTGAGAAAAAGCTGGTTGAGGTTAAGAAGGTCTTAGAGCAAGATGCCATGGTAATAATCACGAGTTTATATGAGTTCAATAGCTTATGCACTGCCAAAGTTTTAACTCATTTTTTTACTATGTTCATTGGTCAGGATGTGGACATGAACAAATCAGGTAATAACTCCAACTATTCAGAACTTCCCATAGTACTTGCTCAATTCACTTTATGGTTGTCATCAAGATTAATATCACGAAAGCTAAGACAGCTTTGGTACTCGCAGAAAACCATCCTACAGATTTATCCACTTGTGGTGCTCTCCACTCAATTGGATCAGATCTCACACACACAAGAGGCAAATCGGACGCATACCAGAATAGCTCTGCCTTGAGCGATCAAACGGTCTCAAAGAGAAGGAACCATGGAAGCACACCAACAAGCAGACCTGAGGTTGGTTCACTCATGAATTTGTCATTAATCTGAAAAGTTTGTTCTGAAAATTCTGCAGGAATAATTCTTAACATATGACATTTTGCAGCCCATAGCTTCTAGTGAGAGTTTTGTACCTGGAAATGAGAATGGAAAATCATATGGAAGCACCAACAAATGTAACGAGTTTGAGACAGTTATCTGTAGCAGGTCCAGTCAGGATAAGCGTAAGAGGAAAGCGAGCATGGTATGCATCAATTTCTCCAGAAAAACTTGGTTATATTTCATAATACCGAAAATCATTCTTGTCACATTTTTTGTGTCTACAGGTGGAACAGCCTATTCTTCAGTATGAGCGCCAAAAATCTCAAATTGCTTGAAGATTCGTGAACCTCTGGATACTCAACTAGCGGCATCTCATGGTAGTTCCTTAGTAGTCTTCTTGTAATCCGAGCAGTTATGTATTGGTTTTCTTGGAACTTTCGTTTGTTAACTAGCTGGTGGACATGATACAGTATTCAACAAAAACTAATAGTATTTCTCTTTAGAAACTGAAATATATGTTATGCAAACCCAAAGTTCATGTTCCCGGACGTGCTTCCCCTGACTTTCTATGTTTGTTTTGGATATGAAGGTGCCAGTGACTAAAGTAGATTATTATAATCTGCTGAAGATGTGAAAGTTAATGTGTCTGCCTACAGTTATCTTCACTATTGATCAGACTTCTATCTTCTTTATTTTTTTCTTTTTTGAAATTCTATTTGCAAGTTTTTTTTTGGTTCAACACTTCCAAAAATCTTTCACTTAGTTTGATCCAGTAGCAGTTTCGAGATCAGTAGCAGCACCCATATAGAGTATAATTTGGTGAATCCAACAGAAAATTTATTGTATGATCGTTATTGATCACATGTCTTGTCAAAAATATTCTAGTATTGCCAAACACTTTGTCTTATAGATAGTATACAACTTTGAAAAGAAAAAAGGAAAAGATTAGGGATACAAGATAGATGTTAGGAATGGAAGTTGAATTGTGCCCTGATCCTAAATACACTTTGAATACAGGCAATGGAAGCAGTCGCATTTAGACCAGGGAAGATTGACATTCTCAATTTCTTAAAAGTTGGGGAGTAAATAATGTATGTTTTACTGACCATTTACATGATAACACTTGTTTGGTTGGTTTCACTTTGTCACTTTGAATTTCTTTTTCTTAATCCAGTTTTCTTGCTAAATGTGTTTGAGCGATATTAGTCTGCTCCTTGTCCTGAGTTATCTTAATTCGGATACTATGATTTGTCAGCTATTACTATTAGCACTTTTACGTAAGAACTGTCATGGGCGGCTTTCCAGCCATGCCCCATGACCCCTTGGGTGCGCCCCGTGGCGTCCTAGCAAGCCTCCTAATGCCTAGCGCCACGGACGGCCCTGTGGTCTTGGCCGCGCCAAGTGACAAGCGCGCATGTGCCTCTGTCGCCCCACCGATATCTCTCGCCAGCGCCCAGCCGCAGGCAGATGCCAACAGCGCCGCGCGCGCAGACAACACGCGTGCGCCGACCGTGATGCCAAAGACGCTACTGCTGACAACGGACATGTTTCTGCCTTTTAGAAAACTAAGTCCTTTTCATTGTAAATATAGAGTAGTTTTATTTCATGCACTTCCATTATGTTTCTCTAGCTTAGTCAAGTCTAGTCTTGTAGCTTTGGATTATTTTTTTTAAGCATTATTAGGGGATCAAACAATCAAACTTTCTAGCAAGCAAACAATTCTCTGTACTGGTGTCTCTCCCCCTCGACACCACGTTGTTTTTCTGTAATAGCTTTCATTAATGCAATCAAGCTTTCTTTCATTCTCAATTCTCATTTATGTTCTCTCAATTGCTCTTGACATTGGTTTTCCCATACGACATTGACAATTTAGTCTAGCTTATGGAGGGGAACTCAGTTGGCGGACAGTAACTGCACTCACATCAGTTGCTTAGTCTTACGTCGCCCTCCTAAGGAATCTCAGGAAGGCGCCGCGTAATAGAAGCACGTGTGATCGACTTTGTTGAAATAATACCAATTTTACGCTTCAGTGGGAATCAGTCACTACATTTCTCAATAAAAATACTAATTTGCGACCGAAGGAAGAAAGCAACTCAAACCAACAAATAGCAAACAATCAATTGCCCAAATTCAACGTTCATTAGCAACGAAAAACTTGTTAAAATGACATGAAGCTGAAAGAACCAAGTCGAAAATGCATATAAACGCCAAGAGAAAACTTTGGATTTCTAGTAATTTTTGACTTCCTTCTCAGTTTCTGCGTTGCGTTTTTCGAAATTGAAAGGTAGGTTGAGATTGAGAACAGAGGAAATTTGAAGCAACTAAACTAGCATTTGGACATAAACTTGATTGAAACTTAAAAGAGCTTTTGAAGATGAGATAAAATAATTTTTGGAAGTTGAAATTGTGTTTAGAGATTGATTTTACTTGAAACGAAGTTAAAGTTTTGTGAGTAAAAAATTTCAAAACTTGAAAAACTAGTCTAAACCACTTTTTGAAACTCAAAAATTCATCTTCAAAAACTGCCCAAAAATTGCTCACTTTTTATAACCAAACAATGTTTTCAATTTTTTTTGAAAAAAAGTGGGAAAAAAAACTAATGGCCAAACGGAGCTAAAATCTTCAAGGTGTAGCCTAATTAAAAAAGTGCCTCCAGTATTTACACCAAATTATATTAATTTACCATTAGCTAATATATTGAGGTGAAAATATGTATTAACCTATGTTTCAGTGAAAATGTGAAAGCACACGTATGTCTTTATCTCAATCTACGAAAATGTGTATTAACTAATTATGGTTTAGTGAAAATGAAAACACATGTTATGTATTTGTTGGATTGGTGTAAATGCTAGTTGTAGGTCATTGTTGTCTATCAACACGCAGTGTGGTCATAGATCTGCTCTCTTCATAAGGTTGAATTAGTGATCTTTTGTCTTTTGACATAGATCTGCTCTCTTCCACAGCCTAAGCTCTTTGGTATGTATTAAGGCAAAATACATAGTTTGCCCCCGAAACTTAGGACCAAATCCCTGTGACACACTTTCTTAGAATGGATAACTTTTTACACGCCTAACCTTTTCAAAGTGTGTATAAGACACACTACTTTTTTATTGACCCGTTTTTTGTTTGGAGACTGCATCCACGTACCAGTCAAAATGCGACACATGTCATAACTCAACTATAAATAAATACATACTTAAAATAAACCTTAATTGATTAAACTTTTTCCAATAAAATTAAATATTATATCACCTTATCCCCCTTCCCCCTCCCAAAAAAAAAAAAAAAAATCTTCCCCAAGCCTCCCCTCCGTCATCAGCTTCCTCCTCCTCCATCGTCTACCCTCTTCTCCGAGCTCCCTTCCCATCGGCTTACTCCTGTAAGGCTCCAATTCCTCCCCCTTGTTTACTTTAAAAACATGAGCAATAGCTAATAACAAGAATTCAACAAATACAGTCTATTTTAAAGAGAAAAACACTTAGAAAAATAAAAAAAATCACACCATTGAAGTATGTCTCTGCACTTCTAAAAACTTTAATTAGGAGTAATTTTTTTTTTACATAGAATGAGAATTCAACTCAAACTCACAAAATAAAAGAAAAAACCCACATAACATAAAACCTGACATAATTAGATCCACCAAAACACTTTTAAATGAAGAAATTACAAGTCTTTATTATAACTCAAAAACATCAAACTGCATAATATTTGTTTAAACTCAAAGATGGAATCCAGAAATGGTATGGCTTGAAGATCTTAGCTTCTGGGTTTAACTCAAACTGCTCTATTTTGTATGCAGAAGGTAAGGGCTTCCATGGTTGCTACCAACAACTGGGTTTTGAGAAGAAAAAAAAAGAGAGAAAAGAGACGGGCTTCAATGGTGAAGGTATGGTGGTTCTTGGCAGGTGGGTGTTGGTTAGGATGGTGGAGAAATTATGGAGAAACGATGGTGGAAGGTGGGTGTTGGATTTGGCGGAGGATAGCGAGTGAATTAGTTTAGGAAAATGGAAAAAAAATAAAATAAAGAAAGAAAATAATTTTTTACTGTTCACGCGCCTTATTTTATTGGTAAAACACGCACTAGCCATGTCGACAAAAAAGGTGTGTATTAGGCACACTTTGAAAAGGTTGGGTGTGTAAAAAGTTGTCCGTGCTCAGAAGGTGTGTCAGAGGGATTTGGTCCTAAGTTCCGGGGGCAAACTATGTATTTTGCCTATGTATTAATAATGTGAACGAATCATTAAAACCCGACTTTTAGACAGACGAACAGTGAGACTTTAGAAACTGCATCTAATTACACATGTATAACGAACAACAATGGCCATCACAATCACATCAAGAACAAACATTACATACAAAACACAAGCACACGAGACACGGTGAAACACATTTATAAAAGATTTTTTTGCTCGACAGCTAAACCCTGGAGCAATCCATGTCGAATCTGCCCTGCAATGTCACTAACAGCACCAGGTCCGTGTGGGATAAAGACTGCTGAGGATTTAGATGTGGCGCCAATTTCCTTCATGGTGTCAAAATATTGAGTGATGAGGACCATGTCCAAGACGTCCTTGGCACTTGTACCTGGGACATTACTTGAGAAGCCAAGAACACTGTCCCTTAAACCATCTACAATGGCCTGGCGTTGTCTAGCAACCCCAAGCCCCGCCAGGTACTTAGCCTCAGCATCACCCTCAGCTCGTTTAATCTGGACAATTTTTTCAGCTTCTGCTTTCTCATTGGCAGCTACTCTCATTCTTGCAGCTGCCATAGTTTGATGAAAACAAACGATTAGCTTGAAGCTTAAAAGATTACTACATCCGGCTCTAGATTATGGATAAGATAGAAATGAATTGTTTGACATAGTCCAATGTAGTCAACAAAACCTAGCTACAATAGTATTTATTCTCCTTTCGAGTGAGATCTTTTCTTGAAAACACCAAGAAGCTTTTTTCTTTATACTTATATATATAGGAAATCGAATCATCATACACTTTAGGCCCTTTTGAAAGCAATAAAGGTGGGGAACGCGAGTAGCGAAAGACTGAGCTTGATCATGTTCTCATGCTTCACATGAGAATTATGAGCAAGCTTGAGATACACATAAGCTAAATGTTTGATTCTCCCAAAGAAAAGGAGACGGCGATGGTACAATTTGCACATCTAAGAGGCCACATCCTTCCTCTACTCTGTTATACTTATCCATATTCTTTTATCTGGGTTCGTCTGTCCTCTGCTTGCAACATACCACCACTCTGTATTCAAGTCATTCCCAAGTTATCTTTTTATCTTTCATGTTTTTACATCCCGGGCCCTCTATAATTCTGAAATTGTTATTTTTGTAGGTTTGCAGACCTGATCGCACCTAATTTCATCAGTTATTTATAAATCACCAGAGAACTTTCACGTATGATGAATTACTGCTATTAGATAAAGAGAAAGGATGTGTTACCTACATCAGACTTTAAGGAAAAGGCTATACATGATACCTGCATTGATTTCATTCATAGCTCGCTTGACATGTTCATCTGGCTCTATATCAACTATGAGTGTCTGAACAATCTCATATCCGTAAGCAGACATTGCCTACATATCATCCAAAGGAAGATGAGTACAATGACCATCATTGCTTGTCATTTTGCTAATACTGTTTATGATGGGCATGATTTACCTTTTCAAGTTCATCCTCCACTGCCTTAGCAATTTGATTCTTCTGCTCAAAGACATCATCCAAATTTAGCTTTGGAACGCTCGCTCTGATAACTGTACACTCATGAGAGAGGCCATTATTTGGGAGGAAATAATAAATTCAAATAAGAGGACTTCAAGCATTGTGCTCGTCAAAAGCTGAATCACAAGCTCATGCAACTGCAGCGCACAGAACCTTTAGATGTTACTATCGCTTTTTATTTCTTGTTGCAAGAGAAAAATCTAAGGGAATCAGATTTTCATACCATCAAACACATAGGCTTGGATCTGGGATCCAGTATTACTAAGCTTGTAAAAAGCATCAGTAGCTTTATCAGCCAGAGCACGATATTGAATTGAAGCAACAACAGTTACAAATACATTATCCTGCACGATAAATGAAGGATTTTAACCATAAAATAATGACAAAGGAAAAGGACATGCTGTCGATTACGGTCATTGCACACAGTTGAGAGATAGTCCATATTAGATTACCATAATTTTAATAGGTGGTTTACATGATGTCCTTTCACTTGATTGAAGCCAGAACCTAAATGTTTTCAAAGGTGAACAAAGACAGACAGACAGACGTGTGCTATAAAATGTGAACTGGCAGTCTAGCAAGAACCGTTTTAGATTCTACTACCATACCAATTATCTGCACATAATCTACTCAAATCCAAGTTAACTGAAGTAGTTGTTTGTGCTTGAAGACTACTTGGCTCAGTAAACATGAAGGAGAAAATAGAAATGACGATACAAGGACGAGTGTTTTTATAGTGGTAGAACACCTCCACCTTCAACCATTAGGTTGGAGGGTTCGAGTCACCAAGAAAAAAGTAGAAACCACTTTTTCCCCTGGGTAAAAGAGGTAAAATAAGTTACAAAAAGAAGAAGAAGAAAGGAGATGATCAAGACAATACAAATTTATTAACATAACATCTTCTTTGCATTAATAGTTCAACAATCTTTTACTTTTTTTGTTTTGATATAGTAATCCCCCACAACCGTCTATCCAAGAGTCAACAATGGCTCGTTCCAACTTTGCTCGCTTGGTGACTGAACTTCTAACCTCTTGGTTTGATAACCTTTTACTGATTCTTATTAGTTAAAAGAAGCTAAAACAGAAAGTCAAGACTTCGAAAATTTGAAAAGCCAAAGTATGTTTTGTTATGGTAACATGAACTGATTATCTAAAAATTAAGGGAAAAGTGGAAAAACTTATCCGCAACGAGTGTTTACACCAAACCATATTAATTTAGGCACCTTTGACTTTGTCTCGCATCGCACATCAAGCTGCTGCAACCTTAAAGTTAGGTATCCAGCAATCTGACTCCCTATACACCATGGCAAGAAATGACATCCAGGCTCAAGCACATCATTAAACTTGCCAAATCTCTCCTTTATAGCCACTGTGGATTGGTCCACTTGTACACAGCAAAGCAGATTCCCCATTTTCTCTCTCTGTTTCCCAACAATTTCAAGAAGACCAACAAAGAATTCAAGATTTCAAAACAAACAAACCAAAAAAAAAAGAAGATAAAAGAGCAATCTTTTTTGTTTTCAACAATAAAAGAACAAGCAAACATGTTATGCTACATACATGTATGGTATCTTGAACTAAGTTACAGAATCAATAATCAAGTGCTATACTTCTTTTCCTTTTAAAGAGAAAAATGAAATTGCAAGTTATACATTTGGCATCACACTTAATTGGGTATTTAATAAGTAATTTCTCAAATATGTTGAGAAACAGATAGAAGATTGAATTCCCCAGATTATCAGGATGAACATACCTTTGATTATATTCTGCAGAGATCAATCTGTTCGCTGCAAACAGAGACACGACGTGGGTCTTTCTTGTGTGTGGGGGGGTAAATATGGGTCGATGGACTTTGGAAAGCGAAAATCTAATTTATATACGCCACAATAAAACAGAAAATTATATCCCATAGGCCATAACTATGGTAAGCAGAATAATAATAATACCCTCGAGTCCCTTGTCCTAAAAAAATTGACGACTATTGCATTTGCATTATGTTCGATGCGTTTACTTTTTTCTGCATCCACTCGTTATGATTTTCTTAAATTCTTGAAATATATTTTATTTATGTACTTAGAAATATCATAACATATTTTTCTGTCTCAAAATGAATTGTAATTCTCTAAAATAACTAAATAAGTGACTTTTTTAACGAGCACTTTAATCTTTCAAAAACTTGGCCAAACAGGAGAGGAATATGATTATTCAAAATACTAATAAAATAAAAATAACTCCAACAAAAAGACAAAGAAAGTACATAGAGCTCGTTTGGGTTAGCTGATTTGAAGTAGCTGATAAGCATTAGGTGCTGAAAAATACTTTTAAGTGCTGAAACTGATTTAATAAATAAGCAGTTACGTGTTTGGGTACAAGTGCTGAAAATGATAATAAGTTGCTGCAATATTTGATAAAAAAGTGCTGATAAGCTCTTTTTCTGTTAAAATAATTTAAATAACCTTAGAACTGTTTATACTTATAAGGGCGTAATTTCTTCAAAATTTTAGATTTTAAATCGATTCAAATATAAAATATTCTATTTGTCATTTTATTTTAAATTCAAATGTGCTTAGCTAAGATAATTTTTATGATAATACAATTTATTTTATGATGATCATATAATCATAAGTTATAATAATTAATAAATTGACAAAAGTTTCTCAGTAAAAAATAAACATAAATAGAACAAAATATTGTAGACATGTGATTTAGAAATTAATATTTTTAGCCAAATTGCAAGAATTATAGAATTAAAAACCAAATTTATAATCCAATTCACAAAGCTCAATCTTCTTGACCCAATTCACCCACTAACCCAACCCATAACCTTTTAATCCTGGCCTCTATTTAAATTTAATCCTATGGCCAATATTAATTTTCCCAAAAACCAAATAAAAAAGACACAAGACCAAAACCCTAGGAGCTCCCTTCTTCTTCAACCCTTCAGCACATAATACAAACCCTAGGGAGCAAAAACGGGCCAGCCACTGGACTCGCCGGAAAAGACCAGCTAGCAGCCCCAAACCTGCCGGAATCCGCCGCCGACCTCCTCTTCTTCAACCCAGAACATCAGCAACCTAACACCTAAAACCACTGCCAGCTGCTGCTTATTCGACCACCAAACGACCCTTTTTGCTTCGTCATCTCTAATGGAGTTCGTTTGATTGAGTCGAGTTTGTTTCGCGATCACGGTTCGAGGTTAGAGCCCGAGGTTCGGTTCAAGGTCATGGTGCGGTTCCTATTTGCTGATTTTATTTCTCGATCGAGGTTCGTTTTTTCAACCAAAGTTTTGAGATAGTTAAGGTCTACTTCTAACCTTCTGCTACTATTTTGCTTCATAGCATATCATGCCATTTTATTTCGTGTATGTCATTGCTTTGCTTTGATGATTGCTTGGATTAACATTTTGACAACAAAAGATTTAGGTTAACTAAGTTAATTAGATTATTTGATTGTTTGGATATTCTGCCAAGTCTCAAGCGTGGGGTTTTGGACAGAACTTTGAGTTGTTGGGTTTTAGATAATTCTCTAACTTTGATTTCTATTTTATCTATTTGGGGTCGATAGGAGCATGCTTAGGCCGACCACACTTGGGTAGGCAAGCCTTAAGATTTTTATTAGTTTTGAGGCGATAGGTCGTTCCCTTAGTTAAATTTATCCGGGGAATGTCCCGAAGGAATTGTACATATTTATTCCGGGGAATGCCCCGTAGTATTCTGTAATTAGAAGACATGGCGAACATCGTAGAAGAAGTAGCATAGGATAACTTAGAACTTTCATTTTCCTTCTTTTAATTTTCTTTTATTTAGGTGGGGACGACCTCGAGCCTCTTGTGTGTTTATTTTACTTTTCCATAATTCTACCTCAACTTGAATATTTTAAAAGCCGACTAGATCAAGTATGCAACCGTACTAATTACTGGACTTGGGGAATGCCTAACACCTTCTCCCTAAGTCAAATGAACCCCCTTACCGAAATCTCTAGTGCAGGCTTAGTTTTGGAGTCTCAAGTGTTTTGAAAGGGAAAAAAAATTATTTTTAGAAAAACGGTGACCTGACACACCGAAATCAAATGTCAGGTGGCGACTCTAAGTTAATCTTTTTTAACACGAATTTTTGTCACTTTCGAATTGAAAAACCCTTTTGAGCTTTACTAAATCTTTTTAATATTTTTAAGAGGGTTATTGAGGTTTGTAAAAAAGGGGTGTGACATTTCTGGCGACTCTGCTGGGGAATTGCAGGTTCGAGCTAGTACTTGATCTTGTTGGCTTTTTAGGATATTCGGTTGAGGTTTTTATGTATTTTGTTTGCTTTATTTGATTTTTATTTTGTTTATGTCGTTTTATTTGCTAGTTGCTTATTTGTTTACAATATTTCCTTTATGTGTTACTGCTTTATAAATTGTCATCATTTGCATAACCCCGAGTCTTCTTTCTGCAACAAGTCTTCCGGAATACGTTTGAGCGTACACGGCCTTTTTGTGAGTCACCCGTGTCTTTAGGGGGTGGCGTGGGAGCGTGGAGTGGGCGGACAGCTAGAGCAGCCACCATCGACCACGTGCCGCCCGAATTGCCTTGTCTAGTGAACCCAAACCGTAGGTCAGCCTTTAGGTCATGCTTATTTGCATAATGTCATTCAGACCTAGTAGGGCTCGGTCCCAGGTACTGTGTCCCTTTGTAGGAAGTTGATCCAAATTTTGTCAATAATGGGCCTGTGGCCCAAAAAGACATTCAATCATCCCTATGTGATACATGTTGCATCTTTGAGGGTAAAAAGATCATTTGGCAGACTGATGTTTGGAAAAGAAGGGTGAAAAATGAAGCAAGTAGGACCCAGTTATATTTTTCTTTCACAATTTTTTCAAGAAAAGACCAAAAAGAAATGAAAATAAAAAATCCAAAAAGATTTTGCACTTTCCCATCATTTTTCAAAAATTCAAAAAAAAAAAGAGAAAATAAAAAATCCAAAAAGATTTTAAACTTTCCCATCATTTTCCAAAAATTCAAAAAAAAGAGAAAAAGAAAATACAAAAACATTTTACATTCTCCATCATTTTTTTTTTAAAAAAAAGACAAAAAATATAGTTTTTGCAAATCGAGTGCATTTGTTTTAAATTCTATCACATATCTAATATTCACGAACTACGCGAACCTGATTCTCGTCTTTCGGGGAGGGATACGTAGGAAACCCACATAGGGTCCGGTCTTCCTAGTGAGTATTAGGTTCTTGGCTTCACGGGGTCTTAGCCAAATCTTGCAGGACTAGCCACTTTTGGCCACATCAGCCATTCTTGCAAAATGGGGTCATTTTCGCAAAAGTGGTTCAGTGACGCATGTCTTATGATCTTGAGTCCAAAACTAGGTGTCATATTACTTTAAGATCCATCCTTATTGAGCTTGCATCTTTAGCCACTTCGGGCCATATCGGTCGTTTCTACAAAATGGGTCATTTCTGCAAAATTAATTTTGGGCCATGATTATTGGGAGTTTGAATCCATATAAGCCTTATGGAGGTATTTTCATATCTTTGAGTTCACCTTTTTTGAGTTTTCACTTCTAGCCACTTTAGGCCACGTAGGTTAATTTTCAAAAAATTGCCCAATCGTGTCATGCATGTGTCCAATATGAGGCGTTGTGGTATTGCTGTCACGCCCCATACTATTTTGGTCTTATTTTTTTCATTCAGGTATGGATTCATTTACCACAGCTCGAGCATGATTGGTATCCAAGACCATCGCATTTGGGAGGTTGTCTGAAGAGGCGTTTTATATTTTGAGTCTGTTTTCATGTTTTCTTTTGCTTTCTTGTCTTGTCTAGTAGTTTTGAGTCTTTTAGGTGGTGTAAGAGTTTGTCTAGTCTTTTGTTATAGTACTTCCTATTTTGTATTTGAAAAACTAAAAAAGTTATAAATGAAAAATCCAAAAAGATTTTTATTTTTAGTTTATTTTGTCCATTACTTTTTCCAGAACTACACTTGATCTGATTCATGAGGGGCATGATATGTAGGCAACCTACATAGGGTTCGATCGAATCATCTTTAAAAAAACAAACAAACAAAAAGAATGAAGTTGTGGGACGTGAGAAATGAGAGGAAAGAAAAGAGGGGAAAAGAAATGAAAAACCAAACGGTGTTAGAAAGGAAACTGAAGAAGGAAATGGGGCAAGAAGAGTGAAATTGGGATGATGCCATATGACCTTCGTACCCTCAAAGCCATTCTAGAACCGTTAACTGTGACTAGGGGCATGGCACGCAATGTGATAATTCTATCTGATAAATGCTCTAACGCCAACATGTTGGCTTTGTTTTGCTCTTCTTTGTTACTTTCATTGTTATTATAACAGATGGTGGTTAGTTTGTGGCACTTTGGAGATTCGTCCATACAATACCAGAAAGTACAAGGCAGTCATGGCTAGCAAAGAAACGCACACAGAAGTTGTTGACCAATCGAGGGAGATTGTGGAGTCGGAACCTGAATTGAACGAGGAGATCCAAAGGCTGAAACAACAAATGTCTGAAATGTGTCAAGCATGGGCCAATGGTCAAGGACCACCCCTTTCTTATGCTTTCCCAGAGTTTACACCCATTTTGGCTACTACCACTCCAGTTTTGTTGTCCGATCAATTCTATCCATTTAGGTTCAGTCTTCATCCCAATTGCATGACTATAGCTGGAACTTCTGTTGCGCACTCCCAAAGTATTCCATTGACAACCAATTAGACAACCACTACAGTTATGCATGTCTTCACCATCCCACAGCCAGCGGTGGTGCATAGGAAAACTCATGAGTCACAATTTGCTACCCAGCAAAAGAAGACCACTCTCCTGAGTACCACTCTTACCTATTTGATCTTCATGCAAAGATTGAGAAGCCTGGACGAAAGATAGCACTGAAAGAAATAACCCAAAGACTGAAAAGCTTAGAACAACAGTTGAAAAACATGCAAGGGCTGGCAGGTCAGAAGAGTATTTCCTTCAAGGATCTATGTATGTTCCCCGATGTTCGTTTGCCACTTGGTTTCAAGACTCCCAAATTTGAAAAGTATGATGGACATGGAGACCCCATAGCCTGCCTGAAAAGATATTGCAATCAACTAAGAGGTGCGGGAGGAAATGAGGAATTACTAATGGCTTATTTTGGGGAAAGCCTTATGGGTATAGCCTCTGAATGGTTTATGGGTCAAGACACATCTTGCTGGTATGTCTGGGATGACATGGCCCAGGCCTTTGTGAAACAGTTCCAATATAACATTGACATCTCAACGAACCGTAATTCCCTTTCAAATCTGAAGAAGAAACCAACTGAAAGTTTCAGGGAATATGCCATTAAATGGAGAGAACAAGCAACTAGAGTTAAGCCACCCACGGATGACCACGAGATAATCACTATCTTCCTTCAAGCTCAAGAGCCCGATTACTTTCAAAACATGATATCCGCAGTTGGCAAATCATTCCCAGAAGCAATCAAAATGGGAGAAATGGTGGAGAATGGCCTTAAGACAGGTAAAATTATAAGTCAAGAAACTCTCAAAGCTGCAACTCAAGCTGTCCAAATTGAATCTGGTAATTTTAATGGCACGGGTGAGAAGGCTGAAGAAATCATGATGACATCAAGGTCGAGAAGAGGTCCTAGAAGAACATGTCGAAGGCACGACCAGCCTCGTTTGTTTTTTGACGATTCCCCTGAGAACCAACAATACTTTGTTGCGCCACCCCAGTATGTTGTCAAGCCACCAGGATACCCCAGAAGGCGAGCGCTAGCACCGCAAAATCTCTACCAGCCTCCACAAATTTTTCAGGTACCCCATAACCTACATCTAAGCTAGGGTTATAGAGGTAAATAAAGGTTGAAATGTAATTTTACACCGATAGGAGAGTCCTATGCAAGCTTGTTTGAGAAATTAAAACATTATGACCTGATTGCACCTATTCCTCCGAATCATGTGGACCCGCGTGCAAGAAGCTTTGATCTTTCTAAAAGGTGTGAATACCATTCCAATGCCCAGGGGCATAATGTCGAAAGTTGTCGGGATTTGAAAAGAGAGATACAAAGAATGATTCGAGAAGGGATAATTGTGATCCAGGACGGTGACACCTAGAATATCGTGCAAAATCCTTTACATGTACATGATGATGCACACTTTCTGGTAAAGATGCATGGTAACATGGAGTATGAGAATCCTCCTGGGAACTTGCTGACTGAAGTTAATGATATTAAAACTGGTGAATGTCCCAGTAATTTTGATGTGCAGTCCAGTGGCTAAGATGTCGAGCTTGGTAATTGGAAAGACACTCCTTTCTTGGCTAGCCATTTCTGATTTCTGCTTGGCGAGCATATGCCTTAATCAGATTGTAATACAAAAGACGAAACAGTCAACAGGGCTTTAAGGGTATTGAAAGATTCAGGATAACAAATGACCAATAAATTCAGTTCAATGAACTAAATATACCAACAGGCTCAGTTCTAAGTTCAAATATACCAACAAGCTCATTTTAATACAACCTTAGAACACAAACGAGGCAAGAGGGGAAACAGACAAGCATGAACCAAAAATTAGACTATTATCATGCTAATCTAACATTCAAGCATACCAGACTAATCGACGACACTTATTCAATTGATTACACAAATTATAGCACATAACAATCGACAGCAAACAGAAGCAATGATAAAATTGGACCAAATAAAAGGTCTGGTGGAGAAGACAGAATCAATTGACAATAATTGAAAAAACCAATAAAGCTACACTAAACAAAGTAAACAGAATAACCAAACCCAAAACGAAACAAACAAGAAAAGGAAAATACCTCAAGCTTTCTAGGAAACATGGACGACCCTGATTCGAACTCAAACTCGAACTGTTTGAGGTTGAACGGACCTTAATCGAGTGTTCTCAACTGAGAACACTTCGACTAAAGTCGGTTAGACCCCAAACCCTCCTTCAGTTGGGACAGATTTCAACCTCTGGCTTTCTAGGGTTCTTGGGGGTTTGATTTGGTGTTCGAGTGGTTCTGGTCTGATTCGAACCAAACCCACGGTGGTTTGGTGACGAGGGAGGTCAGGGACATGTCTGGTATGAGTTTGGGACTGGTTGGGGTAGATCTAGCTTTGCTCGAATTTTCGATTGAAGATTCGAGAAGCTGGAGGTAGATTCGAGGCAAACGGTTAGCAGATCCATAACGAGGGTGGTCAGGGGGTGCCTTGATGTGAGTCTGGGACTGATTGGGATGGGTTTCAAGTTTGCTCGAATCTTCGATTGAAGATTCGAGAAGCTTCAGTCTGATTCGAGCAAAACGGTTAAGGGATTCGTGGAGAGGACAGTTAGGTGCTCTAGGGGTGTTGGTTTTAGGGTCATCGGCGTCGTTGCCGCCGGCTTTCAGGCGAAAGGGTTTCAGGGCGGCTAGGGTTTGGAGGGTTGTTGGGTTTGTCTCTGAAGGAGACGACGAACAGGGGTGTTGCTTAGGGGGGGGGGTCTGAGGTGAAGGGTTGAATTTATATACGGAGGGGGTGGTTTGATCCTGGCCCTTGGATCAAGAATGATCAACAGCCTGGATCAATTCACTTAACAGGCATGGCGTAGTTTGGAGTAGTGCTGGGGCAGGGCCAATCCAGGGGCAAGTGGGTCGGGTTGTGGGGATTGTTCTGAGGCGTTGGATCAAATGAAATGAATGGCCTGGATCTGCCGGCTATATACGACGTCGTTTGGATATATCTGGGGATTGACTGGACCGTTCGATCGAGTGAGATCAACAACCCAGATTTTCCATGCCCAAATGGTGTCGTTCCATCCGTCCCCAAGGCTGGTTGGGTTAGACCGGGCAAGAGGGTGTTTGGACTGGGCCTGGACTCTCTTTTACAATTGGCCCAGTCCGATTTTCTCTTGTTTTTCTTCTTTTTCTTCTATTTTCTTTTTTAATTCAAAATTCCTAAATTGAATTGAAAAACCAAGACTATTTAAAAATATATTAATTAACCCTTAACCACAATTAACACACAAGATCGAAAAATAAAATCGCACAATTAAACAATAAAATGACAAACTACCGGAATTCATATTTTTGTGATTTTCATTCTTTAAAATAGGACGTGGTTTAATTAATTCAAAAATGCATAATTAAATCTTAAATGCACATGCAACACATATTTTTGTATTTTTCTTATTTAAAGTAGAAACAAACATGCGCAGACAAAAATACAAATAAATTGCAAACAACACAAAACCATTTTGTTTTGAATTTTTGGGAGTAGTTCTCATAGGGCAAAAATCACGTGCTCATAGTTATCTTCATGAAAAAGCCAGGTATTTATAGTGTGAAAACAGGCAGAAAATAAGGCAAGAAAATAATTATGGAACTGTGTACCAATTAAAATCAATTAGTATAAGAACTTCCTTTAATTAAGGAGTTTAAACTTAAACGGTAATGGACAGAAATCATTTAAGGAAAGAGATCAAGTAAACTTCTTGTGCAAAGTAGACAATTAGGGGTAAATACATAGGGGTTTAATTAAGGGAAGAATCTTTGAAAGACTGGGTTAACCAAATAAGGTAAGAAAACAAAGTATAGTTGCAGAATATAGAGACAATCAGTACATAGTAAATCGAGGAGTCAGGGATTTGACATTACTGACTTTGGGGAGAATAACAGGGGTTCCCCATGAATAAACAGAGAAACCAAGTCAGGAACGGCAGAATTGCAAGTCTAAGGAAAGTTTTCAAATCAACCCAAGAAACAGGAAAATAAGTAAGGCAAAACAAGGAAAGAGTCAATCACTTAACACATGAATGCAATCAAAATTATTCAAGGAGGTTTGAAACCAATCCCAAAATTGAAGGTCATTTCAGAAGGAAATTCAGCATATAAAAGAGCACATAAGTATTAGGCATGCAAGGCTGAATTTAGGACAAAGAGAACTGCCATGCAACCACAGAGCCAGTAAGTAGTGGACTATAGGAACATAATAGTCACATAGGTCAATCTTAGTAACTCAGTAATAGAAAAAAAGAGAGTATCAAATAGCATGCAAAGGGGTCAAGTAAAGTGACCTTATAGAAGAGTTTAGCAGGAAGTCAGAATCACACAAAGAAACAAAAGATTTAGAAATTCAATAGAGCAACATATGAAGCAACTTCAGAAACTCGAATAGGTCCAAAGGAATTAGGGTTTCGAAACCCATCAAATCCAGGGCATGATTAACAAGTAAATCAAATAGCAAATAATCTCGGAACTCGAATGAACCCCAAAATCTAGGGTTTTTACCATTGATCGAGTATAGAGATGAAAACAAGTAAATCAGGCAAAGAATACTAACACATAAATTCAGAAATCTCAAAGAGGACTAAGACTTTTAATATGCACACTCCAGTAGAAGAACAACATAAAGAAACACAGTAGAACACGTTAAAATCAGGGGAAAAAAACCTTGAAATGACTTAACAGAACCCTAAATCGGGAAAAGGTAAAAGGGATCTTAAAGGCAAAGCTTTGAGAGAAATCTCGAGAGAACATTTAAAAGTTTGGGGAAAACACAGATCTAAAATGGATTTAAAAGAATCGGAAGAACCTCGAAGGTTAGGGTTTCAGAATAACCCTAAATGGTGAGAAAGGCTCGGAAACACATCGATCTAAGCAGGAGAAGTCAAGATCAGGCTTGAATAGCCATGGCTGGCTGGAGCAAGGTCGGAGACAGCCATAGAACTGAAATCCTCCAGGGTTTGGGCCAAGCTTCTTCAAGATTTGGCCTTGAATAATCGAGCATGCAGGAGTCATAGGAGGTAGATACATGCCTTTAATGGCTTTGGAAGCCATGGATTCAGGCGATTTTAGGGTAGAAGCAGAGGGAGGCGGCTAGGGTTTGAGAGGAGCTTGAGAGAGAATTGGGAAAAGGGGGAATTCAAGAGTGGCTGCAGGTGAAAAATGACTAGGGTTTGGGGGTAGGTCGGGATTAATTTAGGAAAGGGTTAAGGGTGGCCGTTGATCAAAATGATCAACGGCCTGGATTAAATGGGTAGGTAGGGGATCCGGGCGGGTCATTTTTAAAAGGGTCGTGGGTCGGGTAGATTAGGATTTGGGTCAAGGTAATTGGGCCTCAGGTTGGGTTTAATTGGAGGTTGATTTAGGGCTATAATTGAAATAAACGGGGCTAGTATTTAAATAGCCACTTTTCCCTTGTTTGATTTTTAAAAAAATAGTAAAATAATTTCTGGAAATAAATTAAAGGCACTAAAATGATTAATAATACATAATTATCAAATGAAAAATATGGAGTCAATTTTATAAATATAATTATAATTAAATCTTAAAAGAGACCAATATTGCAATTATATGCAATATAGTTTTAAAAATACTAAATAAATTTGTAAAAATATGCCAAAACTATGTTAGATATATTTAGTATAAATATGGGAATCCAATAAATGAATCACCAAAAATGATAATTTTGGGGATAAGTATTGGGTTTTTCTTGATAAAATAGGGCAATAAATTGATTTAAAAATCTTTAAAAATTTAGGAAAAATAATAAAATATGGGGACATACTTGTATATACATATACATGCTATTTTAAAAGTATTTTGCAGGGAAAAACTGGGTATCAACAGCTGCCCCTCTTTACCCGGGAAGGATGAAAGAGTTGTCGGGTAAAGATATGATGGCCAATTTTGACTGAACAAAATGGTTTGAAGAGGTTTGGTCGTGCTCTGATTTCTGAGCTGTCTACATATCCTTGGTCTTACAGAAATCAGGTCATATGTAGTTCAGGATCCGTCGGCGGAGTATGCTGATGGAGACTTTCAAGAACGGACGTAGTATTTAGGACGAGGTGAATGGTTGGAGTCTGATAGGGCTGCGGGAACTAGAGCAGAATCGCTACTGCCGAGATGGTCGTTGCTCGCCAATTCACCTGCAAAGAAGTAATACAAGCATATATTGTACGTAAATTTAAACATGATGTAAATTCCCGTCGGACCATGAATGTTTGTCCTCGGACGGTTAGGATGACGTCCTTAGACCATGATGTCCTAGATCATGAAGCGTATAATAAAGGATTCGCAGGCCATGAAATGATGCTCTCGGGCTATAAGAATGATGCCTCCGAACCATGATGCCTTTGAAGAATGATATGCAAAAGATTAAAAGGGGTCCTCAGGCCATGATATGATGTCTCGGGCTATGAAAATGGTGCCTCCAAACAAAGATGCCTTTGGATAATTTGGCGATCTTTCAGCCTATGAGATGTAGTGTTTGGTGTTCTTTCAGCCTATGTAATATAGAAGATGGCGATCTTTCAACCATGCAAATGTGAAGATGGCGATCTTTCAGCCATGCAAATGTAAAGATGGCAATCTTTCAGCCATGCAAATGTAGAGGGTGGCGATCTTTCATCCATGCAAGTGTAAATAAGGTGGAGATCTTTCAGCCATGCAGAGGGAGGTAGAGCTTAACCTCGGAAGGCAGAATGGTAGCCTTATACAATGCAAGAATGCAGATGGAGGTATAGCTTAACCTCGGAAGGCAGAATGGTAGCCTTATGCAATACAAAATGCAAATGGAGACAATGTTTAGTCTCGGAAGGCAGAATGGTAGCCTTATGCAATGCGAAAATGCGGATGGAGGTAGAGCTTAACCTCGAAAGGCAGAATGGTAGCCTTATGCAATGCAAGAATGCAGATGGAGGTAGTGTTTAGTCTCGGAAGGCAGAATGGTAGCCTTATGCAATGCAAAAATGCGGATGGAGGTAGAGCTTAACCTCGGAAGGCAGAATGGTAGCCTTATGCAATGCGAAAATGCGGATGGAGGTAGAGCTTAACCTCGGATGGCAGAATGGTAGCCTAATGCAAGAAATAAAAGGCATATGGTAATAGAGTTTTCTTAGCTGATAGCTGATTGTGATATTGTGGCTACTGGGGACATTGTGCCTACTGGGGACACTACGTGCGGATAGCAACTATGAGTAAGTGCAACGGTTCTGAGAGTTGTATTTCTGAACAATGTGAGTCTCGTGAGTGTATAGTATATTTGATGATTTTGCAACTCAAGTGCCTGCATCCAAAGAAAAATTGTGAGTTGGTAAAGGGGGAAACGTTAGTTCGCATCCCCGTTGGCTTTGCTTGACCTACTTGGCTCTGATTTGGTGATACCGTACATATCATTGGGGTAGCATTTGCTAAAAAGGCAATTTTGGTAATAAACATGCATGGTTTTGTAGAATTATGATATAAATACATAATTGAGAATAGTTTTCTTTAGATGAACCGACGACTGCGACGTGGTTCAAGATATTGTGACCTTTCTTTCTACGGAATTTTGACAGTTTACTGGGTTGATGCTTCCGACTGTTGCTAGCGATAACCGACTAAAATCAACTTCGGAATTTTGAGGGTCCTCCTCAAAGTTCTGCCCCAGTTTCCAATTGCGGGGGAAATAAATTTTTTATTGAATTGCGACCGAACCCATAGGGCTGCCTACGTATCCCCTCTTAAACGGGAATCGGGTCAAGCGTAGTTCAATTTACATCATATAGGAAAGTATAAAGATTACACATAGTATCACTTGACTGCATCTAAATTGATTGGCTTTGGCCAGACTTCTCCGTCCATTTCTGCTAGTATGAGGGCTCCTCCTGTTAGAACCCGGTAAACAATGTATGGACCCTGCCAGTTGGGAGAGAACTTCCCTTTGGCTTCATCTTGATGCGGAAAAATTTTCTTTAACACCAGCTGCCCTGGCGTGAACTGTCTTGGCTTGACTCTTTTGTTGAAGGCTCTGGACATTCTGTTATGATAAAGCTGACCATGGCAAATTGCATTCATTCTTTTTCCATCGATAAGAGCCAGCTACTCGTAATGACTCTTCACCCAATCTGCATCGTCGAGTTCTGTTTCCTGTATGATCCTTAAGGAGGGAATTTCTACTTCGGCGGGAATGACGGCTTTTGTACCATAAACCAACATATAGGGGTTTGCCCTTGTTGATGTGCGGACTGTGGTGCAATACCCAATAGAGCAAATGGTAGCTTCTCGTGCCACTGCTTATGCTTCTCTATCATTTTCCTTAGTATCTTCTTGATATTCTTATTGGCAGCTTCTATGGCTCCATTCATATGAGGTTTATAGGTTGTAGAATTCTTATGCCTGATCTTGAAGGTTCCACACATAGCTTTCATCAAGTCACTATTGAGGTTGGAACCATTATTAGTAATGATTGATTCTGGAATCCCGAGTCAACAAACGATGCGGTCACGGACAAAGTCCGCCTCGACTTTCTTAGTTACTGCTCTATAAGATGTTGCTTCGACCCATTTGGTGAAATAGTCGATGGCTACTAGGATAAACCTATGTCCGTTGGAAGCAGCAGGCTCGATTGGTCTAATAACATCCATTCCCCAAGCGGCGAACGACCATGGTGAGCTTGTTGCATTAAGCTCGTTTAGAGGTACCTTTATCATGTCTGCATGTATCTGACAGCGGTGGCATTTTCGGACATACTGGATGTAGTCCATCTCTATAGTCATCCACAAGTAACCAGAACGGAGTATCTTCTTTGCTAAGACAAAGCCGTTTGTATGTGGACCGCAGGTCCCAACGTGAATTTCCTCTAGTAGCCTGGATGCTTCTTTTGTGTCGACGCACCTTAGTAATCCCAAATCAAGAGTCCTCCTATACAGGATTCCTCCGCTGTGAAAGAAGTTATTGGACAACCTCCAAAGCGTGCGTTTCTGAGTAGGATTTGCAAGCTCTGGGTATTCTTTTTTTGCCAAATATTCCTTGATATCATGAAACCAAGGCTTTCTGTCTGCTTCTTCTTCAACATGGGCATAATAAGCTGGCTGATCATGGATCTTTACTGGAATGGGATCAATGAAGTTCTTGTTTGTATGTTGTATCATAGATGATAGGGTAGCCAATGCATCAGCGAACTCATTCTGGATTCTGGGAACATGTTGGAATTCTGTCTTTGTGAACCTCTTTCTCAACTTCTGTACATGATGCAGATATATGAGTATTTTGGAGTTCTTGTTGCCCATTTTTCTCGGACTTGATGTATAAGTAGGTCTGAATCTCCAATCACTAGCAACTCTTGAATGTTCATGTCAATAGCCATCTTGAGCCCTAGGATGTAGGCTTCGTACTCGACCATGTTGTTGGTACACGGGAACCTAAGTTTGGCAGACACCGAATAATGCTGACCGGTTTCTAATACTAGGACCGCTCCTATGCCAACTCCTTTGAAATTTGCTGCTCCATCAAAAAATATTGTCCAACCATCATAGGATTCTGCAATATCTTCTCCTATGAATGATACCTCTTCGTCAGGAAAATATGTTTTTAAGGGTTCGTATTCTCCGTCCAAGGGATTTTCAGCAAGGTGGTCTGCTAGTGCCTGTCCCTTGATCACTTTCTGAGTCATGTAGACAATGTCGAATTCACTCAATAGGATTTGACACTTGGCTAGATTGCCAGTGGGCATGGGCTTCTGGAAGATGTACTTCAAAAAATCCATCCTTGATATGAGATAGGTAGTATAGGCGCAGAAGTAGTGCCTCAGCTTCTGAGCCACCCAAGTCAAAGCACAATAGGTGCGCTCTAACAGAGAATACCGGGCCTCGTACGGGGTGAACGTCTTACTGAGTTAATAAATGGCCTACTCTTTCCTCCCCGTTTCATCATGCTGCCCCAGAACACAATCGAAAACTCCATCCAACACTGCAAGGTAGAGTAATAGAGGTCTACCTAGCTCGGGCAGGACCAAAACTGGTGGTGTTGACAGGTATTCCTTGATTCCATCGAAGGCTTTTTGGCAGTCATCACTCCATTTTGTAGCGACATCTTCTTCAACATCTTAAAGATTGGCTCACAAATAACTGTAGATTGTGCTATGAATCGACTGATGTAGTTGAGTCTCCCCAAGAAACTCATCACGTCCTTCTTGTTCTTTGGCGGTGGCAATTCTTGAATAGCTTTGACCTTTGATGGATCCAATTCTATTCCTCAGTGACTCACAATAAACCCGAGTAATTTTCCAGCAGGAACCCCAAATGCATATTTTGTGGGATTCAGTTTCAGATTGTACCTTCGTAATCTATTGAAAAACTTCCTTAAATCCTCCATGTGATCAGTGGATTTCTTGGATTTGATAATAACAATCATCTACGTATACTTCTATCTCCTTATGTATCATGTCATGGAAAATGGTAGTGATGGCCCTCATATAGGTGGCCCCAACAGTCTTTAATCCGAACAGCATCTTCTTGTAACAATACATTCCCCACGACGTAATGAAAGCCGTTTTCTCAGCATCTTCTTCATCCATCCAGATCTGATGATATCCAGCGAAACAATCTACAAATGATTGCAACTTATGCTTGGCGCAATTGTCGATTAGAATGTGTATGTTTGGCAAGGGGAAGTCGTCCTTCGGACTGGCCCGGTTGAGATCCTGGTAGTCGACATAGACTTGAACCTTCCCATCCTTCTTTGGTACTGGCACGATGTTGGCTAACCATGTCGGGTATTCTACTACCTTGGGAACCTTAGCTTTGACCTGCTTAGTAACTTCTTCCTTGATTTTCAAGCTCATATCCGACTTAAACTTTCTGAGCTTTTTCTTTACCTGTGGACATGTTGGATCGGTTGGCAGTTTGTGGGCCACAATAGATGTACTTAGACCAGTCATGTCGTCATACGACCAGGCGAATATGTCCTCATATTCCTTTAGAAAATCTGTATACTCTTCCTTTTCTGACGGTGACAAATGAACACTGATGCACGTTTCTTTGACATTTTCTGCATCTCCCAGGTTAACAACCTCAGTCTTGTCTAGGTTGGACTCATGTCTGTTCTCAAAATTCTCAACTTCCTTAACAATCTCTTCTGGTATGTCATCTTCCTCTGAATCTATGTCCGTTTGTTGCATTGTCTCATTGCATGTCACAATCATTGGTTCATCAAGATAAGTAATAGTAATGATGTATAAGTAAAGTAGTGAGAGAAAACAATAGTAATAAGTGTTGATTCATAAAAAGAGTCAAAATGCTTTGATAAATTGCACAATTGTTTTGAACATTGAAGATCTTATTGCGGGAATTGAAAATATGCAAAAAACAATCTTTTAGTAAATAAAAAAGTGCTTGTTTTAGCCTTGCTACCCCGAGGCTCGTCGGGCCCTGGTTGTCCTGATGGTCAAATTGTTGAGGTGGGCCCTTCTGCTTACGGCATTTATGGAAAGACCTTCCACCCCCCCTCCTCGAGAACAACACAACAATCCATGCCATTATCCTCTAAGAACAAGTTTTTCACAGCTGCTAGTGCTCCTCTTCTTCTGACCCATAGATAACATCGGCTGGTTGGAAAATCTTCTCCAAGTGTGGTACTGGCTGCTCCAGCGGATAGTAAGGACCGTTCCACGGTGACGACCAGTTGTTGAATTCTTCCTAGGTATACTCATATCCCAGACCGAAAGTAGTGACATGCTTCTTGAGCTTTATGGGCTTAGCGATTCCTTGGAGGTTATTACCGAGCCCTTTGCCAAGTTCGTACCCACACCAATTCAATATACTCTCGATTTTGTTATCCCACCATTTGTCCTTGTCAACAGCATTTACCCGTTCGATGTGATGGTAAGTTTCTCCTCCTAGCTTTTTTCTTCCTTCAATTGACGGGATGGTCTGGCGATTGTATATAGGGTTACTACCGTCGCCGTGAATGATCACCTCCTAGTGATTCCATTCAAATTTTACCGCTTGATACAGTGTTGATGCTACAGCTCCGGCAGCATGAATCCATGGCCGCCCCAACAGCAGATTGTAAGATACTGGCATGTCTATCACTTGGAAATCAACATCGAACCAAGTTGGCCCCATTTGCAAACACAGTCTAATCTCCCTAATGGTGGACATTTGGGAACCGTCGAAGGCTTTCACGTTGATAGCTCCATCTTTTATCTCGTACAGTCCCTTACCCAACTTCTTGAGTGTGACCAACGGACAAATGCCGAGGCTGGAACCCCCATCAATCAGGATCCTGGTGATGAAGTAGTCCTCGCATTGCACAGTGATGTGCAGGGCTTTGTTGTGCCCCAACCCTTCAAGCGGTAGCTCATCCTCATGAAAAGTAATTCTGTGACTTTCCCATACTTGTCCGACCATGTTGGCCATTTCCCCGCCAGTGATGTTGCTTGGTACGTATGCTTCACTCAGCACCTTCAACAGAGCATTCTTTTGTGCCTTAAAATTTTGTAGCAAAGCAAGGATGGAGATTTGCGCCGGTGTTTTGTTCAACTAGTCGATGATCGAGTATTCCTTGGCTTGTATCTTTCTTCAAAGATCGTCTGCACCCTGTCTCAATGATGGGTGACCGATTGGAGGTCTGCTTGCTTGACTCACCCAAATGTTCAGGGGTATAAACTCTACCAGTTCTCGTCATACCCTGTGCTGCAATAGTTTACTCGATCCTAACCTTGCCCTTCCTCCTTGCCTCGGCTGTATAGTCCCATGGTATAGCCTTGGTATGGAATGGTGTCATGGCCGACATCGCCGCTGGGATCGACGTGGCTATCTTCGCTCCGAATGGAGCATGTGCTTTGGGTAGTAAAATTGCAACTTCAAATAGTGGAGGTGCATTTGCTAGAGTCACGAATTCGACCTCAATTGGTACTGGTCTCTTTGCGGATGATGTTGCTTCGAACTCAAGTGGCACAGACATGTTCACCTCAGTATCTCCAGATGGCTGAATCTGGACTATGATTGGATTAAGGGTAACTATTGTCTTCTTTGGGTCATCACCTTCTGCGATTAACCCGATTGATCTCTCGGGATCCCAATCATCATCTATTTCAATCATGTGAATGCCTCCACTCTTACCGTCTGACAGAGGGTCATTGTGGACATTCGGAGCGGGTTCTTTTGCCACAATAATCTTGTTGTCAATCAAAGCCTAGATCTTGTCCTTAAGAGAATGACATTCATCGATGGTGTGTCCCTTCATGCTAGAATGGTATGCACAGGATTTGTTCGGATTAACCCATTGAGAAGGGTTCTCAGGAGTTATAGCAGGGATATGGGTGACATAACTAGCAGCTTTGAGCCTTTCGTACAATTGGTCAATAGGTTCAGCAATGGCTGTATATTATTTAGGAGGTCTTTGGTCAAAATTTGGTCGAGGTCTAGGAAAGTTTTGACGTGTAAGAGGTGACTGATAGTGGGATGGTTGAGCATTGTAGGCTTGGTAAACATGTACGTGATGGGAATATCTGGGTGAAGTAGGCTGATATGCGGGAGACAGAGGTGATTAATAAGTGGGTGGTGGAGTTTGGTAAGAGGGTGATGGTGTTTGGTAGTTCGGAGTAGGCTGATATATGAGTGGAGGTATTGGGTAGGCTTGGTATTTGATAGGATATTTGGTTCTCTGTGTAACCATTACGGTTCCTACGTCCCTTTTCTTGGACACACCACCTGACTGTAAGGCCTTATTTATAGCTTGCAAGGCCTCAAAGTTCGTAACCATACTGCTTTTGATGTCTTCTTCAATTCTTTCACCCAACTTGATGATGTCAAAAAATTTATGGCTCTCAATCAACATCAGCCTTTCATAATACTGCGGGTCTTGAGCCCGGATGAAAAATTTGTTCATTTATCCCTCCTCTAAGGTAGGTCTGACCTTAGCAGCTTCGGACCTCCAACGAGTAGCATACTCGCAAAATGTTTCTGTAGGCTTCTTCTTTAGATTCTAAATGTAGAACACATTCGGTGTCTAATCTGTGTTGAACCTAAACCTGTCCATGAAATCGGACGCCATACTCACCCAATTTGACCATTTCTTCAGGTCTTGGCTAATGTACCAAGACAGAGCATCTCCTTTCAGAATCCTCATGAAAAGCTTCATGCAGATCCTCTCGTCTTTCCTTACTCTGACTAGCTTGTCATAGTGTGTTCTCAAATAGACTACCGGATCCCCTGTACCATCAAACATTTTGAACTTTGGAGGTTTGTACCCCTCGGGTAGTTCAACATCGGGCTGTATGCAAATATCTTCATAGTTCAGCCCTTCAATTCCCTTGCTCCCTTCGACACCTTGAATTCGGCTAGTCAGTTTATTAAGTTCCTCAGCCAGGTTCCTGATAAGCGAGTCTTTATCATCAAACTCGGGTGTGCTTGAGATAGGTTGGGTGGAGTGTGGCATGGTCTCCACGTAGATGGGGGTGTTATGATGAGTGTGGAAGTGGTCATTTGTGGAGTTCAAGAGTTCTGGGATGAGCAGTGGAATATTTTTGGAAGTATGGCAGGTGTTGCAGTGGTGGTGAGGAGCGGGATGGTTTTGTTGCTTTGAAAAATTTTGTGGCGGTGTGGGGTTCTGAGCATTTGGGAAATTGACATCTGGAGTGGTGAGGGAAAATGACAGATTTTCCAAATTCCGGACCTGATCAAGTTCTTTTTGGAATTTCAATAGCTTTTGTTCGAGTTGGGATGCATTTTCCTTGGAAACCTGAGTACCATGACCATGAGTGACCTCTACCCGTTCAGTTGAGCTCTCCTTTCTGGTGTTGTTCAAATCTTCCATCTTCCATTTGTTCTTGCTTTTGATAGGACTAAGAGGAGGAGTGGGTGGAGGGCCCCTGGATCTCGTGGAATAAGATGATGTTGCCAGAGTGTACGAACTAACCTTTGGGGAGGGGAATAATAAAAACACAATAAAAACAAGATGTAACCAAGTTAGTGAGGATTATAAGAAGATGTTGCGCTATTTAAACATATAGTGCAAGAATGTAAATCGTGTCCTAATTTGGGGACCTCTTTGTGCCCGAGGTAGGCCTAGCGACAAATTAATTTGGAGAACTTGGAATGCTAAATGCCTCATTTTATTGATAAAAAGTAGACGAATCCCAAATCGACCTCATTTTATTGATAAAAAGTAGACGAATCCCAAATCGACACTAAATAACAGGAAATAAAAGTCACTAATGGCCATTGGCCTTATTACATTTCATAAAAAGAAAAGAAAAAAACTCCTATCTATTTGGTCCCAGAAGGACCTTCCCTAGACTCAGCATCTTTGGCTCCGTCGAACAGCTTCCCTAGCTCACAAAGTCCCAACAATAGGTAGGCTCTGGCTAGGTGTCCGCCCTCATTTCCCTCAGAATTCTGGCAATCCTCGATTCTTTTGAGAAATTTCCTTTCCAGCTCCATTATGCCCCGCTCCAAGTATCCCAGTCGCTTGTTAGCACTGACAGCCATGTCTTTCCACTCCTCAATCAGCTTTTGGTTGGCTTCTTGTATCTCACGGTGCTCGCTTTCACACTTTCGAATCCTCTTGCGCAGTTGATTATATTTGACCTGTGCCTCGGCCTTTTCATCTATGATCTTGTGGCCTCGAACGAACCTGGGCTGACCCAGACCATTATGATTATCCTCCAACCAGCCTAAATAGTAGGGAGCACAACCGGCGTGGTATCTATCTAGCTCGATGGTATCCTTTCCCATGATGATTTTGCAGTGCCACATATGCTGAGCTTGGCACTTGTAAGGGCTATCATCATCCTGAAAGTCGGCCCGGAAATGACTCATCTTGACGACCCTGGGTACAACCTGCTTCCTACCAGCTTGCCTCATAACCCGGAGAGGGACTTAAGGATATGTTCCTCTCAGATCGATTAATATCAGAAATGGTGCATCCCTGGATCGGGCGATAAACTCCTCGGTATGGAACTACTCGAACATCCATTGTACTTGATCCTCAGTTAGATTTTCAAACATCTCTACCCATCTCTTGGCGTCTCCCGGCTGAGCAAGCATGTTGGGCATGTAATTCATTCCCTTTAGATGATGGAAGGCTATATGATCATCCCAGTCCCTTCGCTGAATCTCTTATCGGTATTCACCCTTTTGGAGATACTCCATGAGCCAGAGCTAGAGTAGCAAATTGTAGCCTCGAAGTGTTTGGCTCCTTGTTGACACTTTCCTAAGGCTCAGTATATTTCCGCAATGATCATGGGCACAATGCTGAATGGTTGCCCACCAATTCCTTCCATTAGAGTTTTAGTTACCATAGCCAGCCTGGTATGGATCCTTGCTTTCTTCATCGGAAACACTATCATCCCCAGGAAGCAAAACATGAAGACAAAGACCCTTCGATGAATATGCCCCAATGAGGTGAGAGCAAACTCGTCAGGATAGGTACTTAGGATTTGATGTGACCGTACTTCTCGTACAAATAATCAAAAGGGATGTATGATTCTTTCAAACATGTCAAATCTGGATTCTTCTTTAGACCCATCATTTTGAGGAAACCCCTGCCTTTGCGGTTCTTAAACATTAACAGACCCAAAGTTTCCCATGGTATACCGGCCAATCCTCCTATTTCTTCCAACAAATGTGTCATTTCAATATCCCCGAAGCGGAACACAGACCTATCACAATCCCATAATTGAGTAGCAGCTTCTATGATCTTGTTGTTGGGTTGGATTTCCAGGAAGGAAGGTAGGTTTCCCAGATATTTCCGGACAAGAGTTTGATCACTGGAGTGAAGATCCTCCCACCAGCTTAGCAATTTTGGGTGGATGTTGGTGACCATGCCGAATCTGGGGACTTCGTGCCTCATATTTCTGCAAGACAAAGGGTTAGGCCCTTACCCCCACTGGACTTGACTATTTAAATATCAATAATTAGCATAAAAGCATTTAGTTCTCCAAATAAATGCACAAAACATGGTAGTGTCCGTTTGGGTTTAGGGGAACCCAATGAACTTTGGACAAGGCTATCTTAAAGAGTCACTATGCGAACAACACAACTGACTCGGTTAGGTTTGACCATGATGCATGCACAATTAAACAGAGTAAGGTTTCTATGGGGTTTTAGACTGGTATCCTTGAGCATACAACTCAAGGGGGAAAGGCACGGAACCGTCGACTACACCATTGATCGACTGGGTTTACCGCAAATATGCTTTTTCCAGATTTAGGGGTGATAATATCGGAAGAGCGCAACCACTCATTATAAGCGTTGCTATGGTATTTGTTTTGGCATGAGTGGAGTATGATGTTGAGCATGATTATGCAATAATTAAAGGCATGTTGTCACGTATTTGCACATTTAAGAAAGTAGTAAATACAAAAGTTTCATAATTTAAAGCAGTACTAAAGGAAAACAGTAAAGAAAAGAAATAAGAGACAAGTCAGTTTTGTAGTTGAAAAGGGAATTGAATGCTTAAAGGAATTAAACAAGTAATTGCACATAAAGAGGAAAAAAGTTGCAATAATAGTCTGAAATGGTAAAAGCCTAAAAGATCCCCAGCAGAGTCGCCATGCTGTCGCGCCCCCTTTTTCTCGCGAAATCGGGTTTATGACATTTGGAAGGACAACTCATTCCTTTCGGGAATTGGGTTTGCGTTTGAAGAGTCACCACCTAATGATTAGGGTGCATTAGGACACCAGAAGGGTTTGATTTGAGTAACCAGAGATAGGGTAAGGGAGTGAAATTATTCTAAGGGGAAGGTGTTAGACACCTCTCAGAATCCACTAGTGTGGTTCCCGACGAGACAATTATTGTGAATTTAGAGTACATTCAACATATAAGCAGATAAGGCTCAAATAAGAGGGGATTTTAACACATAATGGTTTGAAAGTAAACAAAGTTTGAAAGAACAATTAGAAAAGTTGATTTTTAAAAGAAGGAGCTGAAATGCTAAAAGAAATAAAGAATAAAGGGAGGGGAGTCCTAGGTTTATTAAAAATATGGATCACCCCACACAATGTCCGGTAATCACTCCTCATTGAGGGGATACACGTGACATTATCGCGTGGTCATCATATCCATATCTACCCTTCCCACCTTGTTAAGGTATTTAAAGCACGGATCGGTCTCGATTACTTATTGCATGCTATTACCCGTCCCACTTCTATCAGTAACGGAGGCACTTAGGACTACTAATCCTAAAAGGGAGGATATTAGGCTTATTTGAGGTTTCAAAAGGTAAAAACGCTAAGGCGACATACAAAAGACATATTGCATATTATGGGGAAAAGCACATAAACAAACAAAGGCTCAGGTATACCTCCTTGAACAAAAAAGCATATAATTAGCATGACCTTCACATACTGTTTAAGGTCTGATTAAAAAAATTAAAGATGAAAGAGTTTAAATATTGAGGCAAATTGGTTTATTTCATAACTCTGACAAGAAGTCAGAATCAGGCCTGCCTGCTAGTTGTAATAATTAACAGAAACAGATTCAGATTATAGTTATTACCCTAAGTCTTGCCTAAGTGTTTAGACGAGGATCCTATAGGCATGGTATCTACTGGATTCAGGAGGTAATAAGACATCAAAACTCGAAACGAATTATCTGAAATCATATATGCATACTTGTTAAACTAGTTGAGTGAGGTACTCAAATTACCAAAAGAGAGGCAGATTTTAAACGAATTGATTACAAGTTCTGCAAACGATAGTGTTCATTATTACTAATTTTATACCTAACATTGAGTGAAGCGAATCAGATTCGTTACGAAACTCCTATAGGCATGCTTTCTATACATTGCTGATTTTAAACTTTATAGACGTGGTGTCAAAATGCAGAAAAAAACCTTATGACATAGTATCCAATGCAGAACTTTGTTTTACAACCTATAATCATAGTATCTAAGTGCAGGAATTTGTTTTAAACCTATAGGCATAATATCTAGATGCAGTTGAATATGCATAATTGAACAATCCTATAGGCATGATTTCTAGGTGAAGTTTGAATACGCAGAATCAGAATAGACCTACAGGCATGATTTCTATATGGAGTTTGAATATGCAGAATTAGAATAGACCTATAGGCATGATTTATATAGGAAGTTTGAATATGCAGAATTAGAATAGACATATAGGCATGATTTCTACCCTTTGCATGCATAGTTACATACCCTCTTTTCACTAGCCAGCCCCAAGTGTTTATTACAACTTATTACAATCCAGAATGAATAAAATTACATCAGAAAAAGTAAAAAAAAAAAAAATACAACTAGAGGAAGCCTGATTCTTGACTTCTTCTCTGAGTTATGAGATAGACCAACTCAAAAGACCATTGATCCGAAGCCTTTCTCCAATTTGAGTGTGTCAGAGTTCCCTAAGAGCCTCAATGGGACTCCAGGCAGTGCTCATACCCAAATTGTATTATCAGAATGGGGATAAGTGTAGTGTGGAAGGGCCATCCCTTAAGTGTCCAAGTTCAGAGGGGAGCTCAATGGGTCCCAAGGCAAGGCTCACAAGAGGGGGGCAGAACTTAAAGTCTAAGAGAGAGTGCAAGTGAAGAAATAGAGTTCTGAGCTAATAAAGGAGAAGGAAATAGCCACAAACAAGTTGATAACTTCATACAAAGGGGGCTCAAGGGGTAAGGAAGTTGCAAAGAGCCTATGGTTAGGCAAGGGTAAGCTTTGGGAATGCACAACAATAGAAGATGTTGGCATACCTATGAGCCTACCAGACCATACAATAGTAGAGAGTCATAGAGGTTAGGATCCTAAGGATCAAGCTTAAGTCATGGGCAGTAATGTTCAGTACTGTCATGCCTCAAACAACCATAAGCATCAAACACATTGGGGTAGGGGGTTTGTGATTCATAATAGAAGGAAATTATAGCATGCTAAAGTAAACAATGAACTAAACACAAGCAGTAGGCAGACATGCAAGTAAAGGTATTAAGTAAACACATTGTTGTGATGCTGGAATCCACAGGACATACCAGTTCAAAGAAGAAAAATACAGTAAATGCAGGTAGCAAGACTTGAAAAACAGGCCACAGTACAAGTAACAAGAGAGAATGCTTTTTGAATGTGAGTGTGAGTTTAGAAACTAAGAGTGTTCGTGTGTGTCTATGTTAATGAGAAAGCCAGATATTTATAGTGTGAAAACAGGCAGAAAATAAGGCAAGAAAATAATTGTGGAACTGTGTACCAATTAAAATCAATCAGTATAAGAACATTTAATTAAGGAATTTAAACTTAAACGGTAATGGACAAAAATCAATTAAGGAAAGATATCAAGTAAGCATCTTGTGCAAAGTAGACAGTTAGGGGTAAATACATATGGATTAATTAAGGGAAGAATCTTTGAAAGACTAGGTTAACCAAATAAGGTAAGAAAACAAAGTAAAGTTGCAGAATATAGAGACAATCAGTACATAGTAAATCGAGGAGTCAGGGATTTGACATTACTGACTTTGGGGAGAATAACAGGGATTCCCCATGAATAAACAAAGAAACCAAGTTAGGAATGGGATAATTGTGAGTCTAAGAAAAGTTTACAAATCAACCCAAGAAACAGGGAAATCAGTAAGGCGAAACAAGGAAAAAGTCAATCACTTAACACATGAATGCAATCAAAATTATTCAAGGGGGTTTGAAATCAATCCCAAAATTGAAGGTCATTTCAGAAGGAAATTCAACATATAAAAGAGCAATAAGTATTAGGCATGCAAGGCTGAATTTAGGACAAAGAGAAGTGTCATGCAACCATAGAGCCGGTAAGTAGTGGACTATAGGAACATGTTAGTCACATAGGTCAATCTTAGTAACTCAGTAATAGAGAAAAGAGAGAGTATCAAATAGCATGCAAAGGGGTCAAGTAAAGAGACCTTATAGAAGAGTTTACCAGGAAGTCAGAATCACACAAAGAAACAAAAGATTTAGTAATTCAATAGATCAACATATGAAGCAACTTCAGAAACTCGAATAGGTCCAAAGGATTTAGGGTTTAGAAACCCATCAAATCCAGGGCATGATTAACAAGTAAATCAAATAGCAAATAATCTCGGAACTCGAATGAACCCCAAAATCTAGGGTTTTCACCATTGATCGAGTATAGAGATGAAAACAAGTAAATCAGGCAAAGAATACTAACACATAAATTCAGAAATCTCAAAGAGGACTAAGACTTTTAACATGCACACTCCAGTAGAATAACAATATAAAGAAACACAGTAGAACACGTTAAAATCAGAAAAAAAACCTTGAAATAACTTAACAGAACCCTAAATCGGAAAAAGGTAAAAGGGGTTGTGAAGGCAGAGCTTTAAGAGAAATCTCGAGAAAACGTTTAAAAGTTTAGTGAAAACACAGATCTAAAATGGATTTAAAAGAATCGGAAGTACCTCGAAGGTTAGGGTTTCAGAAGAACCCCAAATGGTGAGAAAGGCTCGGAAACTCATCGATCTAAGCAGGAGAAGTCAAGATCAGGCTTGAATAGCCATGGCTGGCCGGAGCAAGGTCGGAGACATCCATAGAACTGAAATCCTCCAGGGTTTGGGCCAAGCTTCTTCAAGGTTTGGCCTTAAAACCATAGTAATCGAGCATGCAGGAGTCATAGGAGGCAGATACAGGCCTTTAATGGCTTTGGAAGCCGTGGATTCAGGCGATTTTAAGGTGGAAGCGGAGGGAGGCGGCTAGGGTTTGAGAGGAGCTTGAGAGAGAATTGGGAGAAGGGGGAATTCAGGGGAGGCTGCAGGTGAAAAATGACTAGGGTTTGGGGGAAGGTCGGGATTAATTTAGGAAAGGGTTAAGGGTGGTCGTTGATCATTTTGATGTACGGCCTAGATTGAATGGGTAGGTAGGGGATCCGGGTGGGTCATTTTTTAAAGGGTCGTGGGTAGGGTAGATTAGGATTTGGGTCAAGGTAATTGGAGGTTGATTTAGGGCTATAATTGAAATAAACGGGGCTAGTATTTAAATAGCCACTTTTCCCTTGTTTGATTTTTAAAAAAATAGTAAAATAATTTCTGGAAATAAATTAAAGGCACTAAAATGATTAATAATACATAGTTATCAATGAAAAATACTGGAGTCAATTTTATAAATATAATTATAATTAAATCTTTAAAGAGGCCAATATTGCAATTATACGCAATTTAGTTTTAAAAATACTAAATAAATTTGTAAAAATATGCAAAAATTATGTTAGCTATATTTTAGTACAAAATATGGGAATACAATAAATAAATCACCAAAAATGATAATTTAGGGGATAATTGTTGGGGTTTTCTTGATAAAATAGAGCAATAAATTGATTTACAAATCTTTAAAAATTTAGAAAAAATAATAAAACATGGGGACATACTTGTATATACATATAAATGCTATTTTGAAAGTATTTTGTAGGGAAAAATTGGGTATCAACACTTGGCATTTTTAAAGTTTTGTATGACGAAGGCATTTTATTCTGCTACCCAAACACTTTTATCCTTTGCTATCCATTTTGAGCCCTAATTTTTTTGTTTCATACCCCTCTTTTGGAATCAGAAATAGAGTCAGGAACTAAAAGGAAAAAAGAAAAGAGAAAAAGAAAAAAAAAAGAAAAAAAGAAAAGAAAACAACAATATAGTCCAACTTTGTGTTTGAACTACGTTCGACCTGATTCTTGACACCTCAAGATACGTAGGCAGCCTTACGGTTCGGTCACATAAATTAAAATATTTCATAATCCCCCGAAGTCAAGAGTGGGGCAGATTTTCTTAGAAATCTCATCAAAACAAAAAAAAGAGAAAAAAAGAAAAGCAAAAAGCAAAAAAATAAATTTCCCAAACTCCAAGAAACTGGGGCAGAAGTTTTAATTTTGCCAAAAGACCTGATTCCAAAAGTTGTAATTTTGAACCCTTTTATCTTAAATTATTTTGAGCCTTCATGCCACCCTTTCTTTCCAACCCTGTCTAAAAGCCTACATTACGGTCCAAAGAAAGATTTTCCAACCAATCTTTGAGGATGCAAATCAAGAGCGTGGCAAAAATATGTTATTCTTGTATCATGGGTAATACCTTTGTTCTCAGCACGAAGAGAGAAAATGATAAAATGAGAAAGTCTTATCGGTGAAAACCCTCATGGGCACCGTAAGGCGACGGTGAGTTGAGAAAAGAACAAAATGGGAGAGGCTTGATGGTGAAAACTATCAGGGCACTACAAGTCGATTGAGGATTGTGGATCAGATGGGATAATTGAAGCGCTGAAGCCCAGTTTCACAGCGAAGAGGTACAACAAGAACTGAATATTAGGCTTGCTTGAGAGACTAGGCCGCTTAATCCAAAGGTGCATGTCATGGTCATTAGAGTTGGTATCCACATCTGATAAGTTTTCCACTTTGTAATTTTCTTGTTAGGTATCATCTCTTTCCCTTGTCCCTTATTTTATTCCTCTTGTTTTGTTTGAGCCCCTTCTTGAGTCTGTTGGTCAAAACAAGTGAGAAATGACTTCAATGTTTGCTACCAACTTTCCAATTCCACAAAACAAATTTGGTTAGCGCATCAAAGTGGCATAAGTCAGGGAAAAATGGTATGCGCACTGAGTTGGTAACAATCAACATGCTTTGGGATTCATGTGAAATGCAAGGGTTCGGTAAATGTCAATTCATGAGAAAAATGCAACAGATAGAGGATATTGGGATCGAATGGAGCAGAGGTGTTTTCTGTGATAAGGGTTGAAAGAAAATGGGTAGTCGATAAGAGTCAAGGTCTTCCAAGTTGAAATCAAAGTTATCTTGGCAAGTGTAGGAGCAGCTGCCTTCGAGGTCAAGGCCACAAACTAACCACCATATTTAAACTCACAAGTTTTCTTTGTTTGAAACAGGAACAAAGCAGTGCAAGCAAGTGGGTTCAAAAACAAGAAGAAAAAAAGGAAAGGAAAGAAAAGAGAAAAAAAAGAAAAAAAGGGGGAAGTTTCTCAAATCTTTTCCCTTACCTGTCTTGCTAGTGTGCATAAAATGTTGTCATTGCTCTTCACATTTTTCCTCCTAGGATAAAAGTCTTAATCTGATGGATTTTCCTCCAAATCAAATCTTAGTCTGATGAATTTTTCTCCTAAGATAAAAAGACCTAGTCTGATGAACTTTCTCCTAGGATCAAAATCTTAGTCTGATGAATCTTTCTCCTAAGATAAAAAGACCTAGTCTAATGAACTTTCTCCTAAGATCAAAATCTTAGTCTGGTGAATCTTTCTCCTAAGATAACAAAAAAAAGGGACATAGTCTGATGAATTTTCTCCTAGGATCAAATCTTAGTCTGATGAATCTTTCTCCTAAGATAAAAAAAAGACCTAGTTTGATGAATTTTCTCCTAAGATCAAAATCTTAGTCTGATGAATCTTTCTCCTAAGATAGAAGACCTAGTCTGATGAACTTTCTCCTAGGATCAAAATCTTAGTCTGATGAATCTCTCTCCTAAGATAGAAAACCTAGTCTGATGAATCTTCTCCTAGGATCGAAATCTTAGTCTGATGAATTTTTTTCCTAAGATAGAAGACCTAGTCTGATGAATTTTCTCCTAGGATAGATTTTTAATTTTCTTAAGTTATTAATCTTTAGTTTTCTTGAAATTAGGGGTCCCGTCTGGAGAATAAGGTCAGTTTTTACTTTAGTCAAGCTTAGTTTATAGTTTTCCGCAAGCTCAATTTTAAATCTAGGAGACGCATTTTCTAGTCTGGGTCATTCAGGTTCTATTCTTAGCAGACGCACTTGCTAGTCAAATATTCTTGGTTTGATTCACGGGAGACGCACATCCCAGTCAAATCATTAGTTTTACTCTCATTATTGCATCAATAGCATAGGTGATTTACAGTTTTGCTAATAACTCACAAATCTTCCTAGTGCAAATTGGGGCAGAAAATTTTGTTTGTTTTGTTGATTTGATCGCAGGCGCCCACCTGGAGAACGAGGGAATTCATTTCAAGTTTAAAGCAAGTCGCAGGCGCTCACCCGGAGAACGAGGGAATCCATTTCAAGTTCTTTTCAGAGTCACTTCAAATTTGAAGTCAGTAGCAGGCGCCCACCTGAAGAACGAGGGAAGTCATTTCAGAATTCAATTCAAGTTAGAAGTAGCAGAAGCTTGAGGCAAGAATGCGAGTCAACAGTCCGAGATGACCAATAGAAGTAGTCTCAATCCAGAATAAAAGAAAGAGAAAAAAGAAGAAGTAAATCCAAATACAGAAGCTGAGACAAGAGGTGGATTGTCCAAGACGTGGTTAAAGTCACGAGCGCTACATGTCTGGTCTTGATCCGAAAAAGCTGAAGAAGAATGAACTAGCACCTGCAGCTAGCAAGCATCAAGGTTCAAATTTATAATCCGCATGAAGAAACATTCAAGACACAAGATCAAGCTTCAGAAGACTTATAGATAGGAATCTTGTAACTTATAACTGACAGGCTTAGTTAGTCTTTTTCATTTTTGATTTCGATGTAATAACAGGACCACGGACCGGAACCTCGATGACACCTCAATCGTCTCTCCACCTCGGTAAACTCCGTCACTCTTCCTACTTCTGAACTACACGTGGCCTGATTCCTTTATAGCCAAGGATATGTAGGCAGATATCAGGGCTCGGTCACATTCTCTTTTCTTTTAGTTTTTGGTCTCCCTAAATAAGGGTCGGGTCAAAAAACTTGTCTAGTCATTCTTTGTCTGAAAATACTTCGTATTTTCAGTCAAAGAGAGGCAGCTGTAGATTTGACCCTCCCCAAGATTTTATATATTTTAGTATTTAAATATTTAGTTTAGGTCTAAATATCATCATTTTAACTAGTTTTGACTCTTTTACTTTATTTTTCTCACAAAATTGAAAAATACAAAAATAATTTTATTTTTCTCTATTTAATTAAGGTATTAGGTAATTTTAGAAAAATATTATTTTTAACCCATTCTTATGTTTAGTATAATCCTTGAAAATATCAAAAAATAGTTTCATGTCATAATATAGTTGTTTTAGTCAATTAGGATTAATTTTACAATTTTATGGTATTATTTTAGAAAAGAAATTAATATTTTTGAGCCAAATTGCAAGAATTATAGAATTAAAAGCCAAATTTATAACCCAATTCACAAATCTCAATCTTCTTGACCAAATTCACCTACCAACCCAACCCATAACCTTTTAATCATGGCCCTCTATTTAAATTGAATCCTATGGCCAATATTAATTTTCCCCAAAACCAAATAAAAAAGACACAAGACCAAAACCCTAGGAGCTCCCTTCTTCTTCAACCCTTCAGCACATAATACAAACCCTAGGGAGTAAAAACTGGCCAGCCACTAGACTCGCCGGAAAAGACCAGCCAGCAGACCCAAACCTGCCGGAATCTGCCGCCGACCTCCTCTTCTTCAACCCAGAACATCAGCAACCTAACACCCAAAACCGCCGCCAGCTGCTGCTTCTTCGACCACCAAACGACCCCTTTTGCTTCGTCATCTCTAAGCTTCAGCCTCCATTAATGACCAGCTCGCCGATCTCACACCATCAGCGCCCAACCTAAGAGATAGCAACAGTCGTCCCCTCATCTCCATCTTCAACTACAAAAACTTAAGAGAACCAGTCACACACCCCATCCCTGAGCTCGCCGGAAACACACATACACACATGCACATTATCGAAAAAACAGAGGCAGGGATCGGAAAAACGGGACAGAATCTGGGAACGAGAAAAACTAAAAATAGTTTGAAATTAGTTCTTGGTTCAAGTTGTATTTTCCATTTTTTTTAAAAATCAGAAAACAAAAAAAAACAAAAAAAGAAAAGGTTCCGTTTCTGATTTCTGCCCGAATTGGAGTTTGTTTGATTGAGTCGAGTTTTTTTCGCGGTCAAGGTTCGAGGTTAGAGCCCGAGGTTCGTTTTAAGATCATGGTGAGGTTCCTACGTGTTGATTTTATTTCTCGATCGATGTCCGATTTTTCAATCAAAATTTTGAGATAGTTAAGGTCTACTTCTAACCTTCTGCTACTATTTTACTTCATAGCATATCGTGCCGTTTTATTTCGTGTATGTCGTTGCTTTGCTTGGATGATTGCTTGGGTTAATATTTTGACAACAAAAGATTTAGGTTAACTAAGTTAATTAGATTGATTGATTGTTTGGATATTCTGCCAAGTCTCAAGCGTGGGGTTTTGGACAGAACTTTGAGTTGTTGGGTTTTAGATAATTCTCTAACTTTGATTTTTATTTTTATCTATTTGGGGTCGATAGGAGCATGCTTAGGCCGACCACACTTGGGCAGGCAAGCCTTATGATTTTTATTAGTTTTGAGGCGAGAGGTCGTTCCCTTAGTTAAATTTATTCAGGGAATGCCCCGTAATATTCTGTAATTAGAAGCCGTGACGAACATCGTAGAAGAAGTAGCGTCGGATAACTTAGAACTTTCATTTTCCTTCTTTTAATTTTCTTTTATTTAGGTGGGGACGACCTCGAGGCTCTTGTGTGTTTATTTTGCTTTTTCGTGATTCTACCTTAACTTGAATATTTTAAAAGCCGACTAGATCAAGTATGAAACCGTACTAGTTACGGGACTTGGGGAATTTCTAACACCTTCTTCCTGAGTCAAATGAACCCCCTTACCCGAATCTCTGGTGCAGGTTTAGTTTTGGAGTCTCAAGTGTTTTGAAAGGAAAAAAAATTATTTTTAGAAAAGCAGTGATCTGACACACCGAAATCAAATGTCAGGTGGCGACTCTGAGTTAATCCTTTTGAACACAAATTTTTGTCACTTTCGAATTGAAAAACCCTTTTGAGCTTTACTAAATCTTTTTAATATTTTTAAGAGGGTTAGTGAGGTTTGTAAAAAAAGGGTGTGACAAATATTTGAAGAGAAACAAACACTGTTTTCATCACCACAACACTTAGAAAGCAATACACCAAATATTTGATATGTCCTCATTTGTTACATACAGTTCAAAGATTAATACACAATCACATAGATACAAATATGCAAAGGAATAGAGAATTTGCTTATCTTAAATAGTCAATGAGAATTGCAGACTTGAAGAGCCGGGGGGTTTAGGTTGAAAAAAATACTTGAGGCAGTGAGTATCGATGTAAGAGTTTTGTTCTAAAAAGGAATATTTTAAGGATAAAATAGTTAAAATTTTGGTCAAACTTAAAGTGCTTATAAGCTAAAAATTCATAAGTTTGGGGTGATCAGCTTATGGCTTTTGGCTTATTTTTGACTTATAAGCACTTGACTTATAAACACTTTTCACTTTACCAAACGCGTAGATAAACCAAAAAGTACTTATAAGCTAGTTTGACCAGCTTATAGGCTTAGCCAAACACCCTTTATATACCACAGTTTTCTATAGTTCAAAACAATGTCGAAAAACAAAACGTTCGCTACAGAAAGAATTGTTCACAATGACGTTTTGAGACAAGGAGGGTATAAAAAATATTGAAATGTTCGTAGAGTCACAATGCAGATTGTATACAGTTGTGCATATGTTGAATGCCAACCAATAATGGATTTCTTAGTTTGTAAAACGTATCGCTAGCTACCAAGGATCGCATACAAAAGTTGACATTCATTTTTTTGGTAATTAAAGAATTTTATTTACCACCTGATAATTAACATTCACTAATATTAAAGTATAATATATAGATCATTGTTTTTTCAATAAGCCAGTTTCTGCGAAAATAATAGAGACTCACTTTTGAGTCTTGTTTGAATAGGGTTGATTAGGGTGCAAAGGGCAAACTTGCAAATACTGGGGAGAGGTGATTAGGCGGGACATGATACTGATTCAGCTTACTGAAGACAGGGGCGTATACACCTTAATCTCTGCGGTGTCACGGGACACTGCTTCGTGAATTTTTTTAATATCTGTATAAGAAAAATAAAATATTAGGGATAAATACAGAAAATGACACCACTTACAACTACAATAAGTTATTTATTTGTTCATTTCTTCAAATTATGACACCGCTTATGAAAAATCTTGCGTACACTACTAATTGAAGATATGACCCTGGTATTAGTAGCTCTCTTGTATTTTCATATTCTTAAATCTTTATTACTTCATGCTGTTTCGTTCACTTCAGTTATCGTATTTTACTGTTTGGTACTACTACTTCTTTTTCTTTTTTGTTCGCTTTTTTCTTCTTCGTCTTCTTTCTTCTAACCTTTTTCTGAGCCGAGAGTCTTTCAGAAACAACTTCTCTATCTTCACTAGATAGGAATAAGGTTTCCGTACACTATCCTTCCCGGACCCAAAATGTGAAATTAAATTGAATTTATTGTTGTTGTTATTGTATACAAATCCGTTTTCAACCTTCGGAGAATTTTCAACCAGAAACGCGACACATAACTGAAAATTGTGGAAGCAAAGTGGGATGATAGAACTGGATTACTCATTTTGGAAAAGCCGCAAGTGTCCTATATAATATAAAAACAATAGACAAAAACGCACCCGAGTAAAATGAAAAGAAAAGATTTTGACACACTCAAGTATAAGCTTGCATAGGCCAACCAGCATAGGACAATTCAATTGTTAATGCCAATTGTTTGACAATGTCATATGTCCAACTCCGTGGCAAATCCTCCAAGAAACAATTTTGAAACCATAATTTTATTAGAACAAGTATAGGGTGTAATCACAGCGGCATTTCTTGGAAACATAATTTTTATAACTGCCTTGTAGTTTAAACTTAGGATTCCTTTGGTTGGCTGGTTCTATGTATAAAATGTAAGTTTCCGATGAAAACAATCATAAATATCCACATCTTTGTACCCCCTTTTGACACAATTTGTCGTACGATTTGTTAACCATGCAATTCAAATATCATCTCACAACTTGCACGTTATTGTCCGCCAAATGATAGAAATGTATGGACTAATTTCAGCAGTATGCCAAGTTTTTTAAAACACACACGGGAATGCACACACAAAGCTGGATTATATTATTTCTGTTCCTGTTTTAGCTTTTCGCATAAGTTATAAGAGTTGATAAAACCAAACGGAATAGCAGAGACCCCTTGACATTTGAACTCGATGTTCTAATTGTGGCAATCAATTCAGCCACCATGATGGAAATGTAAACAGAGTAATTTGATCAGTAGGCTGCACCAAACTAGTGATACAATTCATCCAGTACTCATATTACCCTTCTCCCCCTCTTCAATATACATGTTAGCTTAGCCAGTTCGTCCCTAACTTGTTCTATAGATAGCCATTGATGTAAGACGGGAGCTCCAGCTATCAGTAACAAACAATTCTTGTTCAGCTTCCTCTCTCCCCGTTCACTTTTACCACACTCGAAAGAGATTCACTGTCTGAGCTGATTCAGTGACTTCTTGAACATTTGTTAGCTCCATAAAGGCTTTGTGCATAACTGCGGTATAGAACACAACTTTAAAAACTTACACAGAAGTCTTTCGATACACTTGCTTTTTCTTTTGAAAGAAAAAAGGTGGCATAACCAGGGATCACTAATTTCAAAATTTTATCAGGCTCTTCAATATCTCCAAATTACTGCATAACTTATCAGGCTCTTCAATATCTCCAAATTACTGCATAACTTACCAGTTTACTCTGTCATATAGCATCTATCTCCAGCAAGGTTACCAATACTTGTACCTGCAATATATCCCCCTGTCCAAGCATTCTGCAGAATTGACAGAGCACTAAACAATCAGTGAAGAAAGTAGCCTGCTGATATAGGAATGTTGTTCATACACCCCCTCCTCCTCTTCTCCTGTCCCACCCCAAATAAAAATTAAAAGGAAGAAAAGGTAGGAAAAAACACAGGAAACAAGACACATAGGTAAAGTAGGTTTAGTTAAGACCGCTAATAGGTAAAATAGGTTTAGTTAAGACACATAGGTAAAGTAGGTTTAGTTCAGACGCGTATTAGGAGCCAGACAGCAGATCATGGTTAAGAATCATGATGTCAAATTTGGCGGTGTCTGGTTTCACATTTGCCAGCGTGTCAGTCACAACTCCATGGTTACATACACTTTTAACTTCATGGAGGCTTAAAAGAATCCTCATAAACAACAACAAACCCAATATAATCCCACATGTGGGGTCTGGGGTGGGTAGTGTGTACGCAGACTTTACCACTACCTTGAGGGTAGAGAGGTTGATTCCTATAGATCCCCGGCTCATGGAAAGATGGAAATAAAACCGTAGCAACAAGCAGTAACAACAACAAGATAAGAAGAAAAGAAAGACACAACATGTAATAATAGAAATCTAACAATAACAAAATACAAGATTAACTACTAATACTACTAGTATCGGGAAGAAACAGTTTCGACTATCCACTAACCTTCTACCTTAATTCTCGACATCCACACCTTCCTATCAAGGGTCATGTCCTCAATAAACTGAAGCAACGTCAAATCCTGCCTAATTACCTTTCTTTAGTACTTCTTTGGCCTACATGTACCTCTCTTCAGACCCACCAAAGTCAACCTCTCACACCTCCTCGCTGAGGCATCTGTGCTTCTCCTCTTCACATGCACAAACCATCTAAACCTCGCTTCCCGCATCTTGTCCTCCACCGAGGCTACTCCTACCATGTCCTGAATATCTACATTCTTAATCTTATCAATCTTAGTATGCCCGCACATCCATCTCAATATCCTAATCTTATCAATCTTCTAGACATGAGAGTTCTTGACTAGCCAATACTCTGCTCCATATAACATGGTCGGCCTAATAACCAATCTGTAAAACTTACCCTTAAATTTAGGTGACACATTCTTATCACATAGAACACCGGATGTGAATCTCTATTTCACCCACGCGCCTCCAATACTACGTGCAACATCCTCATCAATATCTTTATTTCCTTGGATAATAGATCCATGGTACTTGACACTATCTCCCTTAGGGATAGACTTGTGTATCAAGCCTCACGTCCACGTCTTCTATAGGTCCCATCACTGAACTTGTACTGCAAGTTCTCAATCTTGGTCATACTCAACTTAAAACCTTTAGACTCTTCAAACCTCCAATCTCGTGCTAACACCGCCTAGCGTCTCGTCAATCAATATAATATCATCTGCAAATAACATAGAACATGGCACCTCCCCCTGCATGTGGCGCGTCAGTGTATCCAACGCCAAGGCAAATAAAAATGGGCTAAGCGTTGATCTCTAGTGCAACCCCATCACAACTGAAAAGTGGTCCGAATCCCCCCTCCCCCCCCCACACACATACACATACACAGTTCTCACATATTTTAGCTCCATCATACATGTCCTTCATCACTCTAGTGTAAGCAACAAGAACACCCCTAGCCTACAAACATCTCTATAAAACCTCTCTCGGTATTTTGTCGCATGCTTTCTCTACATCAATGAACAACATATGTAAGTCCATCTTCCTCTCCCTATGCTGCTCCACCAACCTCCTTACAAAGGTGAATAGCTTCCGTAGTCGAATGTCCCGACATGAATCCAAATTGGGTTTCGAAAATAGACACACTCCTCACCCTCGCTTCCACTACCCTCTCCCAAACTTTTGTAGTGTAGCTCAACAGCTTGATACCTCTATAGTTGCAATTTTGTACCATCTTGGTACTTTTTAATAAAATCCTAACTTATCAAAAAAAATTGTTGTAATTTTGAATATCATCCTTATTTTTGTACACTGGAATCATCGTACTCCACCTTCATTCCTCAGGCATCTTCTTCCTCCTAAAGATGTGTTAAACAACCTAGTGAGTCATTCCAAGTCTGCTCTGCCCACACTCTTCCAAAATTTTACCGGAATTTCATCTGGCCCGGGCGCTCTTCCCCTGCTCATCTTACGCATAGCTCTCTCAACCTCCCCAATTTTAATACGCCCACAAAAACCAAAATCTCGATGGCTCTCAGAGTGCTCCAAATCACCCAACACAATATCCATGTCCTCCTCTTTATTTAGGAGTTTATGAAAGTATATATGTCAATTACGTCTAATATGTGCATCTTCCATCAATACTCCGTCTTCCTCATCTTTGATGCACTTCACTTGGTCCAGGTCACGGGCCTTCCTTCCTCTCACCTTGTCTAGCATGTATAGCTTCTTATCCCCATCTTTGTCGCTAAGTTCTTCATACAAACGTCCAAATGCTGCAGTCTTAGCCACCGTAATCGCTAACTTCGCCTCCTTCTTAGCCCTCTTGTACCATCCCTATTCGTCCTCTTCTCATCCTCTTCCTTGCTCTCCACCAGCTTCAAGTACGCCAGTTCCCTCAAAATTAAAGATAATCCCGTTTGAACTAGGCGTTTACATCTAACATAATAGGTAGTACATCATAAAGTACATTTATAATATAGAAGCAATATATCAAACTTGATAATGAAATTGCAAAAGAATTCAATGTAAAATCTTAGAAAAGGGCAATATAGTATAGGAGTAATCAGTACTCCATAAATAACGTAATGTAACATCAAATATCAAAATCAGTGACTTTTTTGCAGAAAATAAACGTCGACCTATTGGTGCATGTGGTGGAACTGATACAACAACCAATATGCCTCAATCTCAAGCTAGTCATTCGGCTATATGAACCTTCGATATTTATTTCGATTCATTTGGATCCATTTGATTCCAATTTTATTTTCTACTTACATACATTGATGATCTTCGGACAAATGATGCACCAAATAGTAATATGATTATAAGCTAAAGATTTGGCTGAACAAATTCTCTACAAAACAAAAAGAGGTCACTCTTCTCTTTTTATAGTATACCATCAGACATAAAGATATATGCATATATATCAAGTATACAATAAAAAGAACATGATGCAATTTTCCCATTAATACTACCCTGTGGATTCAGATCATGCTTGCATTACCTGAAAATTGAAGCCACCAGTAATACCATCAACATTGAGTACCTACAAGATTTTCAAAGAATCATAAATACATATGGAAAGCTGTAACCTGTGTCCTACATTTGCACCTGAAGGAAGAGAAGTAAACTGCAGGTATTAAGTGAGACAAACCTCTCCAGCAAAGTAGAGATGCGAATGGATCCTGCTCCCCATTGTATCAAGGTAGATCTGCTTGAAGAAATAGAATGATTGCAACTCTCAGAAATTAACTTAGCAAAATTGAGAGGGTCTCAGCATTGAGAAGCATATAAGATGGGAAGAAAAGAAAAGGGAGCACCTCTGAAAGTGGAACACCTCCAGCTGTGACAAACTCATCCTTAAATTGGCCCTTCGTTACCCCAACAAGGATGCAACAGAAAGTTTCTTTTCAGTCAGAGTAATGATGTCAAAAGCAGAAATGACTGAGAAATGGGAAGGAGCCATAATACCTTTCCCTTCACGCTAAATGCACAATCTTTTAACAAAGAAGCGACAGAGAATAACATATTATTGGAAATGGAAGACCACAGCATGTCTCCGCATATGCCCTGCATTAATCAAGAAAAAATAACAAAATAAAAGTGGACGTCAAACATTCTGAGAATTTATCCAGATGCAGAAGCCAAGAGACATCCTTGCAACTGAAGTGGACATTTTTACCTCACGATCTAATATATACTTCCAAAATCTTTTCACAAGCGCAAATTCGGAAGGATAAGAATTCAGCACCTTCTGCCTCTGCATTGAAGAGAACAATAAGGAAAGTGGTGAAGTAAGATTCAATACAATCATATGCTATGGTGTCATGATGAGAGCTTATTTACATAAGAGAACAATCAATAGTTTCAGAACCTTTTTTCTTTTGATAAGATCGATCAATTGCTTCAGAAGCTTAAGCACGACTACCTTATATGGACCATGGATTGTATCTTATATGGGTGTGTATAAGTACCAAGTGGAGAAATATACAACTTTTTTTTTTTGTTGCTTTTTTTAATCTATCCCAAAGAATCCATACCCGCTCGCATCACAGGTACTTCAAACCAAATGAAGGATCCATGTATATAAAGCTGCTCAATATATAAATCAAAGATTTAATATAATTATAAGTATTAGTTTCTGTAGCTTTTATCTCTTCCATATGTTTCCCGTCTTTGACAAAGCTGGTCTATATGGGCAATCAAACAAGATAATGAAAAGGTCATAAACCTCAAAGCAGGTCACAGAATGTATTACCAAAAACTGACTCTTGTGACAAATGAGTGCGGACTTTAGATCTTCAATATGGAGATCAGGAGTAAAATCCACACAAAGCGTACCTGGATGTTTTTGCAACTAAATTTAGCAAGAGATAAGATTGTGGTGAAGAGAAAACGACAAAAACAGAAAAAGGAAGACATGTTTTACCCTTATAGTCTGAACTGGATAGATAACGTGCACCCCAAGCAGATAGCCTAAGAACCACAGGCCCACTGAGTCCCCAATGTGTCACTAGCATGGGCCCTAGCTAAAAGATAGGATTATTGTTCTGCAGTACCAAAATTCTATCCAATAAATGTCATCAATCTGAAATGCATACCTGAGTAAGCTGTGGTATACTCTTCAGGATGCCTTCCAAGTGTAATTTTGCTTTAACTTTTGGAAATGCAACCTATGGGTGACAAGCAAAAAGATTGTTAGGCAAAGGCAAGAATATTTTCATGTACTCAAAAGTGTAATAAGTATGTCACAACAATTTTAAGAATCAACACAGAAGTGCAATGATGTCTGAAACACATTAAAATATATTGTTCACTTTCAAACACAAAAAAGTGAACCACAAAATCTTCATAATTTAAATGAAAAATTTTGTTAAGGAAGAAAGCAGAGATCACTATGTCATTAGACAAAAAAGTACAATCAGTAGACAATGTCCTGTGATAAAGAATGCCAAAGCATCATCTAAAATGTCATAAAGGTGAATGTACATTTTACAGGGGACATAAGACTGTCATGTTCTTAGAGCAATTAGCACTTATTTCAGGGAAGAGTTAGCTTGGTTACTTATAGAACATTAGAAATTTGAAGCAGGCAAGGTAGCATCTATAGAAGTCGAAGACACTAGCTGCATCCTAAGACATATTAAATGCCAGAAAGAGGAGATAATAAAATCACATTGCAGATAGTTGATAGTTGATCAGCCCTATGTCATCCTTAATACCAATATTAATCAGGTTATATTAAAAAACGAACAGGATCTGAATCAAAAATATTTATTAAAAAAAAACACTTATGAGACATATAAAGCATCTCCCTAAGTATATCCTTAATTCAGGAAAGAAGGAATTATTGACGATAAACAACTAGCTATATCTTCATTCATGTGATATAAAACATAAGGAGTAGCAGGCAAACACCTCAAAGACTGAATTCACTCAATTGGCTGCAAATGGTAGAGAAACCTACACCAGACAATTCTGCTAACTTTGAGTCATCAATCTTGAAAGTGAACAGGCTTGGAACAGGTTGCACAATAGAATGACCAAGTTGAGTGGCAAGATTGTAACCCTGAACAGGAAAAGATGGAAATTAAGTGAAGGAATGGATGCAAAAATGCTGCTAACTCATAACCAAACTGACCTGCTTACTACTCCCACTAGCAATTAGTAGATAATCAGCTTCAACGTGCTCCACATAATCAAGGCTACGTTTCTCAAGCTTGACTGCAAACTTGCCATCAGCAGTGGAAGATGCACCAGTAACAACTTTTCCTGTCTGCAACAAGACTACATAGAAAATCTCAAGTACAAGGTATATTGCATAGAAATTGCACAGAAAATGCAGGATAATATCTCGAACTATTTTACCGTTTAGACAGAACTTTTCCATCTCAAACTGGTGACTGAAACGGAATAAATAAATAAAGGATAATTGAGTAAACTTCAAAACAAAGAAGGTAAACATACTATAAGTACATACCAGGTGCAGGTAGTCTTAACATAGGCATTAACTTGATGATTTTTTAACTTCTAACCTTGGTATACAGTAGTTTAAACCCAGAAGCAATTTCATAAACATGTTGACAATGGATGCTATAGGCAGATTGATTACAAAGAGGATAGTGTTGGGTTAATATTTTTGCAGTGTGAATAGAGATGAGGTTCATATTTCCCTGTTCCAATTTGTTTAAGCTGCCACTCTGCCTCCCATATTCTACCACAACAAAGAAAATAAATGATCCCATGTCTCAAATCCAAGATGTTCTTGGAAAATACTTGGTTTCAAGTACACGAGTAACACCATATTAGCATGTGACAGTGCGTACATGTGGGGAGAGATAGAGAGAGATGCAGATATACACGTGAGCTAAAAGAAAACGTTTTGCTTTTAGGGAAGTGTGACATTACAAGAGTTGAAAGTCCAAAGCTACTCAATCAGACACTTTAGATAATGGATGTAGGCACCCATGCCCTTGGAGAACTTCAAGGATAGGAATATACAACGAGTAATGTGAATAATAGTAAAAGCTTATCCAACCATACATGCTCCCAAATAATTCTGAAAGGATAAAAAAAATTGTGATGGGATAGTTTATCTACCTCCGCTCCTCTTTGCCTCGGACATGAGGCAATCAATTATAGTAGATGAATTATCACTGGTGGGGAAGACCCTTCCGTCTTCCTCAATCTGAGGCAAATCAGCAGAATTACTTAGCATCATAAGAAGAAAAGAAACATAAAAAGGGTAGTTTTGGAGATTACTTTCAATGCCACGCCATGATCTGTGAACCAGGACATTGTATCCATTGGACCATGAATATGGAAAAAGGAGCCTCGGAATTCCTTATGACCCCTTGGATAGTTTTCTGCCAAAATCTGCAAACGAGGTTGGTTTTGAGTGAGCTTGACTTATATGCTGCTATATCTGAAGTTGAAAATGAGACTCGACTATCAGCACATTTTAGAAAAGAAAAGAACACACACACTCTTAGAGTCTTGCTAATTTTAGTTGATTTTATAATTCTAATGAGCAACTGACAAACATCCTACTCAATGAGAATAGGCGAGTGCAAAATCTGGGTAAAGGGAGTTCAGACTTCAAATAGAAAATAGTAAGTATTTATTCAAACTGAATTACCTATTCATACTTCAATGTGTCATGTGCAAAAAGCATAGGCTAAAATGCATTTATCTTCAAATCCTTAAGGTATACAATCTTAGGAACAATAATTATTAGGTACATTGAATTCCCCAACCATCAAGGGGCGAAAATTACCGTTAAGCAATAGTCACTCTTCCACAAGTGCCATACTCCAAGAACTTTAAGCTTCGGGCACCAATTGTACATACTAGGGAGATTACATTCTTAAATTGAAAAAGAAAACTTTACCTTATTGTCAGGACAATGCCCATTAGTCACATTACAACGACCCCCTCCAGAGATTTTAACCTACCAAAACAAAAGACCACATTTTCCTCATTACAAACACAATTTAAATCCTCAAGAATTATGAGCAAAAGAGAAATAATACAACATTTCTCAAAGTTCTTAAAACAACAACTATGCTTCAATCTCAAACAAAGCAAGGGTTGGCTATATCCACCCTCCATACAATCATTCCCCTTTAGTCGGCTATATAATCGCTGCAATACATTTAAGGGCAAAGGGTCAAATTTGTCGCTAAGCTATGCGAAATGGTCTAGGTTTGCCTTCTGTTATTAGTTGGGATCAATTATGCTCATACCGTTAAAAAATTGGTCCGAGTCTGCCCTTATTGACAAAAGAAATCACAAGAATTCGCGATGTTTCCAAAGGGAAAAGTGTCAAATTTGTCCATGAACTATGCCAAATGGTCTAGATATACCTTCTTTAAAGAACTAACCTTTGATAAAGGTTTGGCTTTTTCAAAAACAACAACTTTAAGATGAGGAGCGAGAGTCTTGGCCCTTATAGCACCGTAAATTCCAGCTGCTCCGCCCCCTACTACTACTAAAAGCTCTTCACCTGCCTACTTTTACCAAAAACACCAAATTACCGTAAGTTTGCAAAACAAAACTCAGAATCTTTGTATATTACTAGCAATGTTACCTTTGGAGCAGCTAAGGAGAAAGTAATTGCACTGAGCCTTCTGCGTCCACGGGTAGAGATTGAACAGGGATAGCTTCCTTTGAGATTGCTTGAAGTTTGAGAAGCAAATCCAACACGAAGAATGAATCGCTGGGATACCAAATTCATGATATGATAATGAGAAGTTTTATTTTGTGTGTTGGATCATACAAGTTATACAGTAGTTTTATTCCGTGGACTCAATCTTATACTTCTTGTGGGTCCACACAAATTTGAAATTTAGGTCCACAAATATATGAGATAAGAAGAGCTTACTGCAACTATGTCAGTTGCATAATACACAAAATAAAATTTTTCATATGATAATATACCGTACTCGAGTCCCACCAGTTTCAGCACAAAACGCAAAACGAGCTCTCGACCAAACCACTTGGAGCATTAATAGTGCACGTAAGTGGTACACAAAATAAAATTTTTCATATGATAATATACCGTACTTGAGTCCCACCAGTTTTAGCACAAAACGCAAAACGAGCTCTCGACCAAACCACTTGGAGCATTAATAGTGCGCGTAAGTGGTACACAAAATAAAATTTTTCATATGATAATATACCGTACTCGAGTCCCACCAGTTTCAGCACAAAACGCAAAACGAGCTCTCGACCAAACCACTTGGAGCATTAATAGTGCACGTAAGTGGTACACTTTTAGTCTCCATGTTTGATATGAAATAAGTAAAATATTTTTCAATTTTTTTATATTTGATTGGCTTAAATATTTTAAAAAATATTTTTCTTTCTCGAAAATATTTTTCTTGTCAAGGGAAGGAAAAATGTTTTTCAAAACTTTTCTTCAACCTTTCACACCCTTTTCTTCACTGTTTATATTTTCTAGCAATATACATAAATTACACATTTATTATACATAATTATACACATATAATACATACATTATACATATATTATATCTCCACCGGCTATTTTTAGTTTAAGTAGTTAGGTAGGCGGCTATTTGGGTTAACTCTTATTCTTTTTTTATGATGTACAAAAAATATTTTCTTTCATTTCAATAAAATGATATAGCAAAAAGTATTTTCTTTTCATAGTATAGAAAAAATAATTTCTTTCATTTTGACAAAATGAGTATTTTTTTCAAGTTGTAGAAAGAGTTATTTCTTTTTCAACCAAAAAAAAGAGTATTTTCTTTTAGTTGTGTAACACAAATTCCAACGTTGCTTTTGCGAGAAAAGGTAAAGCAACACATTAGTCCCTTTGGTTTGTGTAAATTTTTAAAAGAATAATTAAATTCTTGAAAAACAAAAAGTCTTGAAAACGTTGGGTAATTAGGATTGGGGGAGGGGGGAGGGACGAGGGGAGAGAGAAGGGGAGTACGGAAAACATGGGGATTTGGGATAAGGGGGAGGGGGTAAGAAAAGAGCATTAAAAATTTCTAAAAAATATTTTTTACTCTCTAAACAAACACTAGAAAAAAAAATCGGAAAAAGTTTGTTACTCACCAACTAAACAAAGAAAAATAAATGATAACCACTCATTTTCTAGGAAAAAATTTATTTTCATGTCAAATATGGAGACAAAAAGTGTACCACTTTATTAAAGAATGTGGATTATGGGTGCTTCATGTGAAAGAAATATGACTAGTTTGAGTTAAAGTCCAAAGATATTTGACTATTTTGGGTCTTTTCTCAAATATTGGTGACTCTTTTGGGTCTCCAGGATAGGAAAGGGGTGAATATAGTCCTCTACAATTTAAATAAATAGAATAAAACAATGTCGATCTCTTTTATGTTACTTTTAATTTTTTTATTAACAAAAAGCATAAAACAAAAAAAATTTGTAAAGACCGAACAATCTAGTGCTTAACATCTTTAGTGATGCCATGGAGTGATAAATATTATAACTCGCAAACTTTAAATGGGGCAGGGCAGGGGAAGATTTAAATAGAGCAGGGCGGCCATGGGAAGGCTTTTTAAAAAAAAAATTAGTGTGTTAGGGCTGGGTGGGGCAAACTTTATTTTGGAATATGTGAAAGTTGCACTAATAATCTATTTGACATTTTAATTTAATGATTCAGTATCACGTCTCTCCGTACCTTCTGTTGTTTTTTTTCTTTGATAAACGAACTTATTATGAAACAATAAAAGAAGAAGAAGAGTATTGAATAGAAAAGTAGAGAGAAAGAGAATTCTTATTTATTTGTGATGATTTATAATGGGATAAAACCCCTCTATTTGTAGGGAAAAAGTTGTTTACCATGAAAATGGTAATAACAATTAAATTTGATTATGAGGTTCTAAAAATACGTGAACTATTTTTATGCTAGTTGTTAAGCAATGGATGCTAGGTAAAAGGTTAGAGATCAAGATTACAGCTTAGAAACGGTATGACAGTCGAACCAAACAGTTGGAGATCGGGGCCTCGAGCCGTCAATTATAATGCCTCGAGGTCGAGTTGGGTAACCGGCTTAGAGCGATCAAGGGAGGACTAACACTTTATGAGAGCTACGGCAATGACTCTTTATGATCAATGATAGGCAATAAATGATGAACAATAGATAGAACACAACAAATGTAAGCAATAAATGGGAGTAATGAGAGTAACAGAATATGTTAGAGAGCAAAGAGAATGTTCTTGTGTATTTAGTATTGAGCAACAGATCCTTACAAAGTAATAATGATCCTCTTTCTATATGAGGGGAAATCCTAACATAGTACAAATGCATTAATTACAAAAATATATGAAGATGGGACAGCTAGTTGATGTCATGACTAGGGTTTGAACTTAGCTCACCAGACTTTGTCAGCTCTAGTTATGCGCTTTGGGAACTCCCCACTTTTTCATCATAACCGTTGGTCTGCACGGCCCCGAGGTCGAGCATCGATAGCCCTCGGGGGTGAACCTCGACCATAGTCTCGAACCTGTGAAATGTGCTTACGAGGCATCGCAACAACAGAAAATTGGACCCCCTGATTTTACCGCATACAGATAGTCCCCGCGTTTCTTAGAGCGAAAGTGATAAGAAACAACCTCGAGTTCCTGCCCCTCTGGTACTTCCGCAACGACGACAGTCATAAGGTGCCAAAAGATCGCATACACACAACCCTTGAAAGCCTTCGTATTGATTACAGCGGTTGGTTGTCCTTTGGCCTCCTTCAACTCACGTGTGGGGCCTCTATAAATACCTCTTCTCGCATTCTTTATAACTCACTGCACCACCAAGCCCACAAAAAGATTCCTTCTACCTTCACTTTTGTTCTTTCTTCGAAACGCAATTTCCCTTTCTCCTCTGAAATCTTTTAGGAATGGCGAAAACTTCCACCTCTGCTTCTTAGGAGAATGTGACCTCCTCCTCTTCGCTTCCATCTAAAGTCAAAGCAGTAGTGCCTCCTTGTGTTGAGGAATGCGTTCCAAGATCTTTTGCAATGGCTTCCGATTTCAAGGTCGAGAGACCTTCTTCGAAGTCGGGGCGTCGTGAGCCTGTGTCTCAGTATATTAGCTCTATAACAGACGTCAAAAGGGTGAGGATCGATTGTCGTTGGGGGGATGCGGTGCTTGTAGAGATCCCTTCTCGGGAGGAGGATATAACTACATACAAAGCCAATTTTCTCAGTGTATATACTTACCCATTTACCCTTGGGCCGGTGGGTCCATCCTTACCTCCGATAGATCCCGTGATTCTTAACTTCTGCCAACGGTATTAAGTGACCCTCGGCCAAATTCACCTTTCGTTCTGGTGCATTGTCTACATGATCAGGTACTATGTGAACATGATTGAGGACATGCCATTTACCCTCGATCGCCTGATCAGGATGTATAGCCCCCATCTCTTCCGTGGGGGTCTGATTAAGCTCAGTACCGAGCTTCGAGGTCCCTTTTCGCTTGCATCGAAGAAGTTGGGAACGGAGGGTGGATGAGCCACTTTATTCGAGTTAGGACTTCGGACCTGATTCCGGTGGAAAGGATGCCGTTCCCCGAGAGGTGGAACATGGAACATAAGTAGATACTTTATCTATCATTTCCTTGCTTCTTTTTAGGTACATTTTTCCACGCGCTTAAATTCTTCTGCTAATGCAGCCGTAGGAATTTACCTAGCGCAGTCACGGACCTCTCGGGCTGGGTCGGCCGACTGGACTCAATTTGCCCATATGCTGAGCGAGTATGGCGTGATCTATCCCAAGCTCGATGGGAAGTCAAGGACCATGGTGAGCCTTCACCCCTTGTTGCAGTCGTACCTTTTAATCTGAATTGCTACGGATAGCGTTCTCACTCCCTATTCTTACCTCTTGCATTCATGTAGGTTTGGAGAAGGTCCCCTTGATGAAGGGAACATCGCTTGGTGAAGAGGGTACCTCAGGACCCGATAAAGGGAAAAAAATACAAAGGAAACCGTCAAATGAACCTTCGGAATCCAAGAAGATCAAGGTGGAAGAAACTAAGGCCGACCCGGCAGCCCTAACTCCAGAAGCAGCGGAAAGTCCCCGAGTTGAAGGCGATGGGGAAAATAATTTCTTGATAGCGTCCTAGGGAGGGGAAAACCTGATCGACCCTCATGCCGTAGAGATGGTAACCCTCATGGCCAAAATATCCCTCGCGCTGGGATGCATTCGGTAGGTGGTTCGGAGGAACCCAGTTCTGAAGCCCTGCAGGGACAAGGGGTGGCCCCGACTGACCCTGCTGGTGTTGTCGTGAGTGATTCCCCTTAAGGAACGACCTTACCTCCTAAGGGAACACAAGATACCCCAAATGAAGAACCTTCTGATGTGGGGGTGCCTATCGGAGATAGAGATGCGTTTGAAAGGCCTTTAGCCGCTCCCTAGGGGGTTCCCAAACTCGATGTTTCACTCGTCTTCAGCGAGATGAGTAGGCTTTGTGAGTAGGTAGTTTTTGTAAATCCTGCATGTCGTCCTGATCTTTGTCTTTCTAACTTGTCTATTTCATGGCTTCAGGCTAGGGCACTTTATAATCAGACTTTCACCCGACATGGGCGTGAGAAGGCTCATCTTGTTGAACAGGTTAACTAGTTTCCATTTGCTATTGTCTAAATGTTTGCCAGATCCCAGTGTTTTGACATGGATCTGATTCGTGCTGTTTGAGAAAGAAGGTGCCCTGCTAAGGGAGGAGCTCCGAGCCAGACTCCGAAGTCCTCGAACTCAAATGGCACGTGAGAGAGATAACCTCTAAGAGGGATACCCTCCAGAAAAAGATGGCCTTAGTTGGGCACCAGCTTTATGATGCGAGGGTGGATAGTGACAAATATAGAGGTCTCCATTCTGAGTTAGTTGCTGCACTATCTGGGATTAAAACCGAAGCTGAGGCGTTTATATCTGCACACAAAGAGGGTGTCATTATAATAAACGCTCGAATAGGGAGAGTGCCTGAGGAGGCTGAACTGAAATTGACTCAAGCCGTAGAGCATGCTCGGTTAGAATCTCAGAGGCAGACTCTCAAGGTCATACATGTTGGGCATATCAATTTGTTTGTCGAGCTCGAGAGGGTGAAGACCCTAGAGAAGAAAGTTGCTGCCATGTTCGCTTCTGGAGGTGTGCCGGGTAGTAGCTTAGAAGATGATAAGAATGAGGGCGGAATCCCCGAGGGGAAGAGGCCGTTGAAGGTCCCGGGACTGTAGCCAGAACCGTTGGGGCACAACCTCTAGCGGAGCAGTCACAGATGTAGGCTCGATGATAGGTTAGGGTTTTGTTTGGCTCCTCCCTTGTAAGGGTTTTTCAAAAGCCTTGTAAACGTACCTTTGCGAGCAATATGTATAAAAGGCTTCATTTTTTATCACTTCTTTTCTCCTTTGCCTTTTGAGAATAATGTGTAATAATTTTGATAATCGATCCGAGATCTTAGACCTTGGGTTATACCTCAGGTTTTTGCTATTACTGAGCGGCTCGTAACGGTTGAAAATCAGTCCCCGAGTGTTCTTGGGTTAGACCTGGCTTTTATATGTTGGGTCACTGTGACCTTCGATTTTAGCGCTGGTGATAGTGGCTCTCACGCGTTGGGTCGGCGCGACCTTCGTTTTTAGCGCTGGCGAAAGTGGCTCTTACGCATTTGGTCGGTGCGACCTTCGATTTTAGCACTGGCGACAGTGCCTCTTACACTTTTGCTCTTAGGCATATTTAGCTAACTATTTTGGGTTTAGTCTCCAAATTGGGTTTTGACTCGAGCTCATTCGACCCTCAAGTTTTTGAATTTAAAGCTGGCCCTTAGGCTCTTATGCGTTGGGTCAGTATGACATTTTGTATGGGCTGGAGATAGTGGCTCTTACGCATTGGGTCGGTACGACCTTTTATATGGGCTTTATTTTCCCCTCATTAAGGACTTTTTGAAATTGTATTTTCCTGACTCTTCGACGGTTCGATAGGAACCTCGATTGTGAGGCATTATATGGCGATGATCGAGCACCTCGGGAGGTTTGGCTCGGTGATTGAGTATCTCGAAGCCTTATAGTTGGAGCTAACATGGTCGAAGCCTTTTGCCTATGTCAAGGGTAGCCTGTTTAACCAGTTCTTTTCAAAGTATATTCGAAGTAATTGAAGGCCTGTGATTTTATAGCGATGGTCGGGCATCCCCGAGTCGCATTATTTGGTTGGTACAGCCTTGTGACCGTAGTCATTTGTGTTTGGCCGGAGCCTTTCAGTCTCGAGTGAAGTAGTTTCGACGTCTATATCGAGGGTGTGCCTTTTTAGGGGTCTTAAAAGTTCTATATATAGCCTTAACTTTGAGATCGGGTTTATGCCTTTAGTAAGGTCTTACAAGTTTTATATGCCTTTGAGGTCTTACAGTTTTGGATAATTGGTACAAGTATGGTTCATGCCTTGCTTGAGGTCTTACAGATATTGTCACTTGGTACAAGTGTGGTTCATGCCTTTCTTGAGGTCTTACAGATATTGTTGTTGCCTTATATAGGTCTTACGAGATCGAGGTTGCCTGCATGTGGTCCTTTGGCCTCAGGTTTTGATAAGTCGATAGGGGTAGCGATTTGGCGGCAGTTCCCCCAGTCATCGAGGGTTTCTTGGCTCGAGAGCCATTACTTGTAAACTTAGTATTGCCTTATTGAGGGCTTGCAATTTTGGAGTTTCCGACCCGGAGGTCAGTGGCCTTGAGTTTTTAACGCTAGTCCCCGAGTGTTTGGGACATTTTATGGCTTTAGAGCTGTTTTGTGATCTTGATGTTGCCTCATTGAGCACTTACGAGTTAGGAGCTCCGACCCGGGGGGTCGCATTGTTTTGATTTGTTGATGTCAGTCCCCGAGTGTTCGGGACATTTTTGACAAAGGAGCCATTTTTGCAATAATACCGAGTTTCTTTGATTATTTGGTACAAGTATACACGTTTTTGCTATTATGAGATCGGTTGTTCTATGTGGACACGGTTCGTTTGACCGTTTGGCCCGATGCATTATTTTCCTATTGAGATGCCACTTAGCGCATCTTGGCTTCTCCGAGTAGGTGACCTTCGGGGGAATGGCCCCCCGGTATTTGATGTTGATTGCAAAAGAAGCCTTGAATACTTGTTGGGTCTTCCTTAGGTAGCATGTAGATGTTGCCTCGTTAAAAACCTTGCCGATAAAACATACCTAGGGATAAAATCCGGTCGAAGGAAAAGAGTGCAACGCATGCTTTTAAGAGCCCGAGGTCCTCGAGCTCGAGGGTGTTTCAGAATCTTTCATCGTACACCTCAGCAGTAGTATCGTTTTAGCATTGATATGTTCCAATTGCTTGGAAGCTTCTCGCTTTCTATGGTATCGAGCTTGTAGGACCCTTTGCCGATTACTCCAAGGACGAGGTATGGTCCTTCCCAATTTTGGCCTAACTTTCCTTTATTAGGGTTTCGGGTGTTGAGGATGACTTTTCTTAGGACCAAGTCCCCAACTCTGAGATGTCGGACGTTTGTTCTCCTGTTATAATACCTTTCGATCCTTTGCTTTTGGGCGGCCATTCAGACCAGCGAGGCTTCTCGCTTTTCATCCAACAGTTCGAGGGCTGTAGTCATGGCCTCTTTGTTCGAGCTCTCAGTGGTGTGTCAAAATCTGGCGCTTGGCTACCTGACCTCCACTAATATTAAAGCCTTGGCACCATATACTAGAGAGAAAGGTGTTTCCCTTGTGCTTGATTTTGGAGTTGTTCGGTATGCCCATAGCACTTCAGGCAAAATTTCTCTCCATTTTCCCTTAGCGCTTTCCAACTTCTTTTTTAAGTTTTGGATGATTGTTTTGTTTGTGGACTCGGCTTGGCCGTTTGCACACTGGTGGTAGGGCGTCGACAGGATTCTTCTGATTTTGTGATCCTTGAGGAACTGTGTTACTTTGCTTCCGATGAACTGCCTCCCATTATCGCATATTATCTCAAAAAGAATCCCGAATCGGCACATATGTGGTCCCAGATGAAGTCAACGATTTCTTTTTCTCTTATCTTTTCGAAGGCCTGCGCTTCCACCCATTTTGAGAAATAGTCTGTCATGAATAAAATAAATTTAGTTTTACCTGGTGCCGTTGGTAGAGGTCCGACAATGTCCATTCCCCTTTTCATTAACGGCCATGGCGATAAGACCAAATGTAGTTGTTCGCAGGTTGGTGAATCATAGGGGAAAATCTCTGGCATTTGTCGCACTTTCGGATGAATTTCTTAGTGTCTTTTTCCATGTTGTCCCAGTAGTAGCCTGCCCTGATCACTTTTCGGACTAAGGAATCTGCGCCGAAGTGGTTTCTGCAAGTACCCTCGTAAATTTCTCAGAGTACATAATATGTGTCTCCTGGTCCCAGACATACTACTAGGGGACCATCGAAAGTTCTTTTTTACAGAGTCCCATTTTTGTCGAGCGAAAATCAGGCTGCTTTGGTTCGCAGGGCCCTCGATTCCTTTGGATCCGTGGGTAATTTTCTATCTTTCAAATAGTCAATATATTTATTTCTCCAATCCCATGTTAGGCTAGTAGAATTAATCTCGGCATGACCTTCCTCGACCAGTGATTTGGAAAGTTGAATAACAGCCCCGGGGAGTAGGTCATCTTCTTCAACAGATGATCCCAGGTTTGTGAGTGCATCAGCCTCGCTGTTCTGCTCCCGAGGTATTTGGACCATGGTCCATTCTTTGAAACGGCGTAATGTGACTTGGATTTTGTCTAAGTACCTCTACATCCTATCTTTTCAGACCTTGTAGCTCCCATTTACCTTATTTACTACCAGGAATGAATCGCATTTTGCTTCGATGATCCCAGTTCCTAGGCTTTTGGCAAATTCCAGACCTGCAATCATAGCCTCGTACTCGGCTTCGTTGTTAGTCAATATTGTAGTTTTTATAAATTGACTGACTATGCCACCCGTAGGCGACTTCAAGACTATACCGAGTTCGAATCCTCTCACGTTCGTGGCGCCATTAGTGAACAGGATCCATACCCCAGAAGATGTGCCCGATTTTAGTAAAAGTTCCTTTTCTACCTCGGGCACGAGGGAGGGTGAGAAATCGGCCACGAAGTCCGCCAGAATCTGGGACTTGATGGTCGTTCGGGGTTGATACTCGATATCATACCTCCCTCCCCGAGTTCGATGGCCCATTTGGCCAATCGGCCCGATACTTCAGGCTTATGCAATATGCTTTGGAGAGGGTACGTCGTTAAAATGCAAATACGGTGGCATTGAAAATAGGGTTTCAATTTTTGCGATGCGCTTATTAACGCAAGAGCTAATTTTTCTAGGTGCAGATACCTGGTTTCGGCATCCCTTAGGGTCTGACTCACATAATAAACAGGGAATTGCGTACCTTGCTCTTCTCGAACTAGCACACCGCTCACTGCTATCTCGGATACGACCAGCGTTTCATCCTCTTTTGGCGTTTGGAGCAAAGGCAGACTAGTCAGATATCACTTCAATTCCTCTAAGGCGTGTTGTCATTCTGGAGTCCATTCGAAGTTGTTTTTCTTTTTGAGCAAAGAGAAGAAATGATGACTTCAGTCTGATGATCTTGATATGAATCTACCCAGAGCCGTTATCCGCTCTGTCAGCCGTTGCACGACCTTTACATTATTTATCACCGTGATTTCTTCGATGGCCTTGATTTTGTTGGGGTTGATCTCTATCCCCTTGTTCGATACCATAAAGCCTAAGAATTTGCCGAACGCACTCCCAAGGCATATTTCTCGGGGTTAAGCTTCATGTTGTAACTTCTGAGGATATCGAATGTTTCCTACAAATGAGTCAAATAGTCCTCTGCGTGCAGGGACTTAACTAGCATGTCATCAATATAAACTTCCAAGGATTTGCCTATTTGATGCTCGAACATTTTATTAACTAGACGTTGGTACATAGCCGCTGTGTTTTTCAGCCCGAAGGGCATTACATTGTAACAGTAGGTACCGTACTTCGTGATGAACGAAGTCTTTTCCCTATCTTCGGGGTTCATATGAATTTGATTATACCCCGAGTAGGCGTCAATAAAGGTGAGGGTCTCGTGGCCTGCCGTGGCATCGACCAGGCGATTGATGTTAGGCAATAGGAACGAATCCTTGGGGCACGCCTTATTTAAGTCTTTATAATCTACGCACATTCCTAACTTATTTCCCTTTTTGGGCACTACCACTACATTGTCCAGCCATTCCAGATACTTTACCTCTCTAATAGACCCTATTTTAAGGAGTTTCGTTACCTCATCCTTGATGAATGCGTGTTTTACTTCGGACTGGGGTGTTCTTGTTTGCTTCACCGGTTTAAACCTGGGGTCGACACTCAATCGGTAGGTGGTTATTTCCGGCAGGATTCCTGTTATATCTAAGTGGGACCAAGCGAAACAGTCAATGTTATTAATAAGGAATTGAATGAGTTTTTTCCTGAGTTCGGGGGTTAATCCTGTTCCCAGGTATACCTTCCGATTTGGGAGATGCTCGATCAAAACAGCTTGCTCCAGTTCTTCAATTGTCGATTTCGTTGCATCCGACTCTTCAGGGGCAACAAAAGTTCGAGGAGCGAGGAAATCTTCTTCATCATCCTCGGGGGTCTGTACGCTCCCAAACTCATCTGAGGTAGAGTGTATAGGATTCAGCGCCTCTTAGTAAACCGCAAACATTTCTTTTGCTGCATGATGTTCTCCATATACGGTTATTATACCATCCTTTGTTGGAAACTTCACCATCTAGTGTAGAGTTGACGACACTGCCCTCATGTTGTGTATCCATGGCCTGCCAAGCAATGCGTTGTACCTCATGGCACCGCCGATGATGTGGAACTTGGTGTTCTGAACTGTACCGGACATGTCAACCGGGAGGGCGATCTCCCCTTTAGTAACTTCACTGGCTATGTTGAAGTCATGGAGGACTCGGGAGGCGGGTACGATCTGATCGAGCAACCCAAGCTGTTCTACTACCTTTGACCTGATTACGTTGACCGAGCTGCCTGGATCCACGAGCACACGTTTAATTCGAATGTTACTTAAAATAAATGAAATTACAAGTGCATCATTGTATGGTTCAGTCAAGGTCTAGAGATCCTCCTCGTTGAATGCAAGGGTGTCTTCGGTCATGCGGTCTCAGATCGGCCCTTCTATTGTAGTGGATGCTTTTATCCATTTGGTCACGGGTCCTTGAAGAATGTTGGTCCCCCTGATAATCATATGAACGACATGTCGAGGAATCTCTCTTTCTGCCTAAGTTGGATTTTCCGAGTTTTCCTTTGAATCTCTCAGCGTGCTCCCTTGTTAATGTGAAGACCGGTGTTAACATATTGAGTGTCGCACGAGGTCGTACCCTTGGGAATCAGTTCCAGTGTACTCGTAAGGTTTTTCGGTGGCACACACATACCTGGAATAACCATACCGCCCTTTCCATAGTTTTTGAGGCTGTTATTTTCAGGTACATTTACTAGTTTAGGCATCTTAACCTGAAATCAAAGATCTTGGATAAGAAAAAGTGTGAAAGGTAACCTGCGTTATGTATTTAAATCAGCAAGAAAATAATCACTATTATTTTTAGCCCCACGGTAGGCGCCAAACTGTTTACGATGAAAATGTTAATAATAATTAAATTTGATTATGAGGTTCTAAAAATACGTGATCTATTTTTATGCTAGTTGTTAAGCAATGGATGCTAGGTAAAAGGTTGAGATCAAGATTACAGCTTAGGAACAGTGTGACAGTCGAACCGAACAGTTGGAGATCGGGCCTCGAGCCGTCGATTATAATGCCTCGAGGTCGAGTTGGGTAACTGGCTTAGAGCGATCAAGGGAGGACTAACACTTTATGAGAGCTACGGCGATGGCTCTTTATGATCAATGATAGGCAATAAATGATGAACAATAGATAGAAGATAATAAATGTAAGCAATAAATGAGAGTAATGAGAGTAAGAGAATATGTTAGAGAGCAGAAAGAATGTTCTTGTTTATTTAGTATTGAGCAACAAAACCTTACAAAGTAACAAGGATCCCCTTTATATATGAGGGGAAATCCTAACATAGTACAAATGCATCAATTACAAAAAGATATGGAGATAGGACATCTAGTTGATGCCATAACTAGGGTCTAAACTTAGCTCACTAGACTTTGTCAGCTCTAGTTATGCGCCTTGGTAACTCCCCACTTTTTTTATCATAATTGTTGGTCTGCACGGTCCCGAGGTCGAGCGTCGATAGCCCTTGGGGGTGAACCTCGACCATAGTCTCGAACCTGTGAAATGTGCTTACGAGGCATCGCAACGACGGAAAATTGAACCCCCCCGATTTTACCGCATACAAAAGTATTTTGCCACCAAGTAACAAATTCTAAAATTTCTCTAAAATATAGATATTCACCTTAAGTACAATTCTATTTATAATGTCTATTCAACAGATAATATACCTCATTAAAACCTTAATGAAAATAAAACCAGTGGAAAAAAATTCTAGAGAAGGAAAAAGAATACACATGTTTAGAAATACGCCTTTTGGTTGCCTCGTTAAAATCCTTGCAAGAAAAATGCATTGGGACAAAACCTTGTAAGGAAAAAAGAGTACAACACGTATTAACTCCCTGATGAGATAATCAATTCACGTCTTTGAGCCTATGTATTCAAATCATGTGCACCATCTTCAAAAGATTGTTGATAGAGATTTGATAAACAAATCAGCCATATTAACATGAATGAATATGTTGCACCTTGTGTAGTGCCCCCTTTTTCCTCGCGGAGTACGGATTTCAACATTTCGGGACAACTCCTTTCAAAATTGGGTAAGAGATTTGAAGAGTCACCACCTAACGGATTAAGGTGCGTTAGGGCACCTAGAACAATTAACTTGTGAAACTAGTTTACATTACCAGTGATTGGGTAAGGGCTCGAAATTACCTAGACGGGAAGGTGTTAGGCGCCCCTCAAGGTCCACAATGGTGGGTCCCGACCAAACTCAATTTAAGCGAATTAGTCTTTAAGGAAGTAAAGCAGTTTAAACAAATAGAGATGATTTTAAAACGGGAATTAAAGGGGTCCTAAGTTTATTAGCCTATAGGATCACTTCTATACAATACTCGGTAATCTTCCCCAAACTGAGGTGTTACGCGTAGCATTAGCGCACAGGTCATCATCTCGTTTACTACCCAATTACCCTTCCCTTTTCAATTATTACCTAAGTGTTCTAGTAACATCCAGTACGTACCTTATGTGTGCACTACCTGTCCTTTACCTCTAGCCCTGGAGGTGTTTAGGACCTCTATTTAAGGCAGTTCTAGACTCACCTATGTTGTTTAAAAGGAGAAAACTAAGCGACAAACAAAATTCAAGTAGGATTGTCACATAAGGAGCAGTTAAGTGGGCTTATATTAACCTCCACAAATAGACAAACAAATGCACGTTGTTCAAACAAGCAATTTTGAATTATTTTAGGATCCTATAGGCAGGATATCTAAATGAGCACAAATAGAATATGCAACAGTTTTACTAAAGCTAGCAGGCGAGCACCTATCAGTTTGCCTACTTATTTTATTAAACCCTAAATCTAGGCACTCTCAGGCAGTAAAAATATCATAACTTAGGCCCAAAATCATTAGTAATCCTACAGAGTTGCCTAAGTGATTAATAGAATCTTATAGGCATGCTTTCTAATTTACAGAATCAGTTAATTCCTACAAACATGATTTCTAGATGTTGGGACTGATTTACTTATTTCTTATAGTCATGATACCTAAATTACAGAAACTGATTTTAAATTTCCTATAGGCATGATATCTAAATTGCAGAAACTGATTTTTTTATATATCTCCTATAGGCATGATTTCTAAGTGTTGACTTGATTTAAACTCTTATAAACATGATCTCTAAGTTTCAGAACTGATTTCACCCTATATGCATGATATCTAAGTTGAAATTGTTTTTGTATCTCTTATAGGCATGATATCTATTAATCATGCGTGAGCAGAAAATTTTAAGCAAATTGCCAGGAAAGTTTGTTAATCAAACAGATAAAATCCTATAGACATGATCGCTAATGCACATTGGGTTAGACATACGTGGAGATCCTATAAACATGAATTTAATAAGTAGAATTAAACGTAAATTCCTATAAGCAGAGTTTCTAACATGTGGATGTGCAGCACAGAATCACATTGATCATAAAATCCATATAGGCAGGATCTCTAAACATAATACAGTATCCAAATTAACATAGTTAAGTCCTATAGGGCAGGATTTCTATCCAATTTCAATAAAGATATAAGAATAGACCCCCCAGCTTTTACTAATAAGCCTCAAATCTGTTTATTACAGAGATTATTACAGCCCGAAATGAATAAATTACATAACATCATCTGTTACACTACAGGGAGCCTTCATAGGCCCAAATAACAACTTGGGAACTAGGCCTTCAAACATAGCAACTCTGAGCATAAAGGCATTCCATAGCACATAAAACTAGGTTCCTGGTGTGTCAAAGTTCCCAAGGGCCTCGGGGACCCCGGACAATGTTCACACCAGAATCAGATGTTCAACACAAAATTCATAAAGGATTGGAAAATCAGCCGCAATGTGTCAGAGTTCAAAGGAGTCTCAGGGACCCTAAGCAGTGCTCACACTAGGGGTGGTAGAAACATAAGGGAATAAGAGTAGCCATTTGAGAACTGGTACATGGAAGGTAAGGGGCAGCTTTAGGAAAACAATTTAATTTTCAGAAGCAAGTAAATTTAGACTAAAGAGTTGCAAATAGAGTTGTACAAACAGAATCCATATTCAACACATGATTCAAACATATTGATGTTTTTTTAAATTGGATACTCGTATCAGTAATTACAAAAGCAAGGACACTTGAATTAACAAACAGAATTAGCTATATATTAATTACATGCTTGCAGTATCCAGCCATGTTCAGAACAGGGAATATACGACTGATTTAGACAAGGTTTCACATTATTAGAGATAACTTAGTTTAGCATGATCAAGTGGAGTCACGCAGTCACATAGCCAACAGAATCATGCTAGGAATTGAAGCAAGTTAATCAAACAATGCATAGAGACAGGAATTGCAAAGGTTAGAACATACCAATTGAGAAGAAAAGAAAGTAAAGATGCAGTAGCAGTTAAGTTCCAGAACAACTTAGCCTTGGCGTTCAACCGGCCAAATAATAGTCACTTAGTACAAAAATCAGAATAAGAGCAAGAGAGAGTTTTAGTTTTGTAGTGAGAATAGGAGAGTTCCAATGTCTCTAAAAGGGGAAGGGGAAGGGATTTTATAGCATGCAATAGAGTAAAACAAACAAGGTAATAAAAATCAATTAACAATCAATTAAGGTCAGCATGAATCAATTAACAAGACAGAATCAAGTAAAGTCAGGCTAGTACTACTTGATTTAAGGAAAACCTTATACGGAATTGATTAGTAATTAAGTACTAGGTTAGATAAGGTAAAGAAATAATTTCACAATCAATTAGGAGTTAATTTAGGGGCATATAGTACATAGTTCAGTCAATTAGTGAGCAATCAGGTAAGTACTATCCCAACAAGGTAAGTATCATATAGAACCAATTATCAATCAACAAACAAGGTGAAGAAATAAACGAACAAGGTAGGATGAACAGAATAAGAAAAGTATCAGTACATACGAGATGAGAAAGATTAAAATCTTGGTAAAGCTTTCAGAAGCCCTAATTTTGGGGTAAATAAAACTATCCAACAATTAACGGCAAGAGTGAAAGATGCATAGAGGCAAATAGACAGAAACATTTAAAGGAAAAAATACCAAATAATGAGAACCCTAACTTAATGTAAGCAAAAGAAAGGCAGAAACACAAAAGCTCTAATAAATATACAAAGACATATAGACGGAAATAATTAAGGTTTGGACCATATTTGTTCGAAAAATCAAAACCCTAGATTTTAGGGTAAGTAAAATCATCGTAAAAACAGAAAGGGAAACTATAATAGAGGTGGAAATACATAGCTTTATTCATTTTTAAGAAATCAAAAACCCTAAATTTTAGGGTAAACAGAATCAATCGGAAATAGTAAAGAAAATATGAACACAGAGGTAGATATACTGAAACATTAAAGGAAAAAAAATACAAAGGAAGAAAAATTATTTTAGATCTGGAAAGATCTTGAACCCTAGCTTTAGGGTAAGTAGAAGATTCAACTAAAAAAATGGACGGATTTGTGAATAATATAGCAAAATATAGGTGGAGAGTAGCATAAAACAAACAGAATCAGACCAGATCTAGTCTGAATCAAGACATGAGACCCTAACTGAAAAATACGAAAAAATGTATTCGTACTCACAGAGGTTAGGATGAACAAAGATGGAAACAACCACAACATAAGAGATTTTGAACCAGATCTAGTCCGCATCTCTCGAGATTAACTTGCCATTTGAGGCAAACCAGTCAAATAATATAAAAAACGAGTAGCTAGTGAAGATGTAAGGCCAGATATGGTAAGGAATATAAGAATGATTCCATTTCTGTATAGGAATTGTTGAGTTGTGTCCCACATCGGTGTGTTATGGGTATCTTGGTCTCCTTATATGGTCTTGGGCAATCCTCACCTCACAAGCTAGCTTTTGGGGTTGAGTTAGGCCCAAGTTCCATTCTTATCATAGTATCAGAGCCAGGCTCATCCCAATTTATTGTTACCGATGTTGGGCCCCCATTTATATTGTCCACGCTCTAGTTGTAGGCCTGGGCGTGAGGGGGGATGTTGACTTGTGTCCCACATCGGTGGGTTATGGGTATTTTGGTCTCCTTATATGGTCTCGGGCAATCCTCACCTCACAAGCTAGCTTTTGAGATTGAGTTAGGCTCAAGTTCCATTCTTATAAGGAATCGTTAGGAGATTGGTGATGGCGGGTTAGGGTTTCATAGGTGAGGGAGAAATGAGAGCGTTTGAAGGCGGCAGAACAGATAAAATAAGGTTTAGGGTTAGGGTGGAGGGATATAATTAAAAGGGGTGAAGGGTTGTGAGCCGTTGATCTTTAGAGACCAACGATTGTGATTTAAAGAAGGAGATGGGTCGGTTTTGAAAGGGTATGGGGACTAGGGTAATGGGTTTTGGTAAGGGGTAATTGGGCTAGGTAAATTGGGTTAGTTTAGGTCCGAAATTAATTGAAAAAGGCTAGATTTTAAATACTCAATTAAATTAATAAAAATAATTTATAAAAATAATTAATAAATAACAAAATATTATTTGTGCATGAAAATGATTTTTAAAATGATTACTTAACATTATAAAAATATAAAAAGTCATTCTCTGTATAGATAATATAATTATGCATATGCGTGTGTTATTGTTGCAAAATGTGTAATTCTAGCTTGAAAATGCAAATATAATTATAAAAAATATAATTTAAAATATTTAAGTACTATTTGGGCATAAATGATGAATTTAGATGATTAAATCATCATAAAAATAATATGAGGGACAATTATTGGATATTTATATAGTAAAGATGCATAAATAAATTGTTTGAAGGCCTTTAAAATTATAGAAAAATTATAAAAATATTTGTGCATGTTTTTAAAGGCACGTGCACTATTTTGAAAATATATGTGCATATTAAAATATATGAGGAAAAAATTGGGTATCAACAGCTGCCCCTTTTTAGCGGGAAGGATGAAAGAGTTGTTGGGTAAATAAATGATGACCGATTTTGACTGAGTGGGGTATTTTGAAGAACAAAGGCCGCACTCTGGTCTTTGAGTTGCCTACATATCCCTGGTTTTATAGGAATCATGCCATGTGTAGTTCTGGACCTAACGGTAGATGAAGCCGATGGAATTGTTATAGGAAGGGTAGTATGTTTTGGAAAAGGTTCTTTTTGTGAAGGGTGGTATCAGATGGGTTTGCATGGAGTTATGAAGGCAAATCTGAATTGTAACGGGCGTATCATAAGGCAGATATCTGAACGGTCATAGAGTAAAGGTGGGTAATTGATAGGAATCAGTCAAATGGTAGAGTGTAAGTGGTACGAGCGGAAACCGGAGCGAAGGTTGTTCCCGTTAGGAGAACGGTCACTTCCTAGATTACCTGCAAAACTTAAAACACAATGCATGCAAGTTTATATGGGTTATTGCGAGAATTTAAACATGATGCAAATTTTCTTTGGACCATGAAAGTTGTCTTTGGACGGTGAGGATGATGTCCTTAGACCATGACGTCCTGGGCCATGAATCATGTGATAAGGGATTCGCAGGCCATGAAATGATGTCTTCGGCCATGAAAATGGTGCCTTTGAACCATGACGCCTTTGAATAATGATATGCAGTATTGAGAGATCCTTAGGCCATGACATGGTGTCTTCAGGCTATAGGGATGATGCCTTTGGACTATGACGCCTTTGGACAAGTTGGCTATACATCAGCCCATGAAATGCAAAGACACGAACTAAAGGTAATAACAAGGTAATACTTAGCCTTGCGCAGAGTTTTGCGGGCAGAGCTTAGCCCTGAGAGAAGAAGATAATGCAAAGTTTAGAATAGAGAAACACTTATGTCGGGGGAGACAATGCTTAGTCCCATAAGAAGGCATTGCTTAGCCTTATGCAAATAGGGAGGTTGTGCTTGCCTCATGCAAGATTTGAGATAGGGCTTAGTCTCATGCAGAGAGAAGGCAGTGCTTAGCCTTATGCAAATAGGTAGGCATGGCTTAACCTTATGCAAGATTTGAGACAGGGCTTAGTCTCATGCAGAGAGAAGGCAATGCTTAGCCTTATACAAATAGGGAGGCAGGGCTTAGCCTCATGCAAGATTTGAGACAGGGCTTAGCCTCATGCAGAGAGAAGGCAGTGCTTAGCCTTATGCAAATAGGGAGGCAGGGCTTAACCTCATGCAAGATTTGAGACAAGGCTTAGTCTCATGCACAGAGAAGGTAGTGCTTAGCCTTAGCAAATAGGGAGCTAGTGCTTAGCCTCATGCAAGATTTGAGACATGACTTAGTATCATGCCGAGAGAAGGCAGTGCTTAGACTTATGCAAATAGGGATGCATGGTTTATCCTCATGCAACGGTTGAGACAGAGCTTAGTCTCATGCCGAGAGACGGCAGTGCGTAGCCTTATGCAAATAGGGAGGCAGGCCTTCGCCTCGTACAAGGATCTTGACAGAGCTTAGTCTCATGCCAAGAGAAGGCAATGCTTAGCCATATGCAAATATGGAGGCAGGGCTTAGCCTCATGCATGATTTGAGACAGGGCTTAGTCTCATGTAAGGGAAGGTAGTGCTTAGCCTTATGCAGTGAACAAGTATCAAATATGAGTAGAATATTTCTTAGCTGGGGATATATTTTCATATCGATGGCCAGATTGATCCCCGTAATGCAAGCCTTATATTCTGCCATATTGTTGGTGCACGGAAACCTAAGCTTTGCGGATATCGGGTAATGTTGACCTGTTTCTGATATCAAAACTTCTCCAATGCCTACTCATTTGAAGTTTGTAGCCCCATCGAAGAACATTCTCTAACCGTCATAGGCTTCAACAATGTCCTCTCTAACGAATGATACTTCTTCATCAGGAAAATACGTTTTTAATGGTTCGGATTCTCCTCTCCCAGGATTTTCAGCAAGATGATCTGCCAATGCTTGTCCTTTGACCGCCTTCTAAGTTACATAGATGATATCGAACTCACTTAAAAATATCTGCCACTTGGCTAATTTCCCAGTTGGCATGGGCTTCTGGAAGATGTACTTCAGAGGGTCCATCTTGGATATGAGGTATGTGGTATAGGCACAGAAGTAATGCCTCAATTTCTAAGCTGCCCAGGTCAAAGCACAGCAAGTACATTCCAGCAGAGAGTATTGTGCTTCATAAGTGTGAACTTCTTACTCAAGTAGTATATGGCTTGCTCTTTTCTTCATGTCTCATCATGTTGTCCCAAAACATATCCGAAAGCTCCATCTAATACGGATAGATAGAGTAGCAAAGGTCTCCTAGGTTCTGGCGGGACTAGGACTGGCGGTGTAGACAAGTATTCCTTGATTTTTTCAAAAGTCTTCTAACAGTCCTTGGTCCAGCTGGTTTCAGCATCCTTCCACAACATTTTGTAGATGGGTTCACATATTACTGTGGACTGTGCTATAAAGTGGTTGATGTAGTTGAGACATCCTAGGAAGCTAATCACATCCTTTTTGCTCTTTGGTGGTAGTAACTCTTGGATAGCCTTAACTTTGGATGGGTCCAACTCGATTCCTCGGCGACTGACAATGAATCCCAATAGTTTTCCTATAGGAACCCCGAATGAACATTTTACGGGGTTCAATTTTAGATTTTACCTCCTTATCCTGTCAAAAGAACTTTCTCAAGTCTGCTATGTGATCTGCGGCCCTTTTGGATTTGATAATGATGTCATTCACATACACCTCTATTTCCTTGTGTATCATATCATGGAAGATGGTTGTCATGGCTCTCACGTAAGTAGCCCCAACATTATTTAGACCGAATGGCATCATCTTTTAGTAGTACACTCCCCACGATGTAATGAAAGTTATTTTCTCTACATCTTCTTCGTCCATCCAGATCTGGTGATAACCCGCGAAGCAATCTACAAAGTATTGGAGTTTATGCTTGGCGCAATTGTTGATTAGGATGTGTATATTTCGTAGTGGGAAATTGTCCTTAGGACTTGCTTTATTTAAATCTCGATAGTCAACGCACACCCTGACTTTTCCATCTTTCTTTAAAACCGGTACAATGTTGGCTAACCAGGTTGAGTGCTCAACTACCCTGAGGACCTTGGCTTTGATCTGCTTAGTGACATCCTCTTTTATTTTTAGGCTCATGTTTGGTTTGAATTTTCTGAGTTTCTGCTTCACCGGCGAACTCATTGGGTTGGTGGGCAACTTATGAGCCACTATGGATGTGCTCAGACCAGTCATGTCATCATATGACCATGAAAAAATATCCTCATATTCTTTCAGGAAACGAGTGTATTCTTCCTTCTCTTACAAGGATGAGTGAATGCTTATGCAAGTCTCTTTGACGGTTTTGGAATCTCCCAAATTGATTGCTTCGATTTCGTCCAGGTTGGACTTAGATTTGTTCTCAAAGTTTTCAACTTCTCTACAACTTCCTCATGTATTTCATCCTCTTCTTATGAATCAACATCCTTATATTGCGTTGTCACATTACATGTCACAGTCATTGGTTCATCAGGAAAAGTAATAATAACGCCAGGAACTAGGCGGGCCCGGGATAGTGTGGCAGTCCAATTCTTGAGAACAGCTCCCTTCTCCACAGTCTGAATGGTGAGACCTTCTACCTCCTCTTACTCAACTATCACATTGCAATCCATATTCTCATCTTCTAGGAATAAGTTTCTCAACCTAGCCAAAGCTTCTTCCTCTGCAAATCCCCATATTGTATCAGCCTGATGAAAAGTCTGACTCAGATGTGGCATTGGCTGCTCAAGAGGGTAATAAGGACCATGCCATGGTGGAGACCAATCATTATATTCTTGCCAGGTGTATGGATATCCCATCCCGAAAGTTGTGTCGTGACGTTTCAACTGTATCGGTTTGGTAATGCCCAGGAGTTTCTTCCCAAGCCCTTTGCTGGATTCATACCCAGACCATGCTAGTATGCTTTCTATTTTGTTACTCCACCACTTGTCCTTCTCAATTGCATTGACATGTTAAATATGGTGATAAGTTTCTCCACCCAGCCTTCTTCTATTCTCGACAACCGGGATAGTTTGACTGGTGTAAATGGGGTTACTTCCATCTCAGTGAATGATTACCTCCTGATGGTTCTATTCGAACTTCACAGCCTGGTGTAGCGTGGAAGCCACGGCCCCAGCGGCATGTATCCAAGGTCGTCCTAATAGAAGATTATATTTTGGCTTAAAAGTCACTTAAAATAAGCCCATCCAAACAGACTCTTACCAAGTAAAATGTCATTTTCTGATGCGTGCCTTGTACAAATGTCTCTCTAATGGTTAGCAGCTTCATTTAACTTTTTGGTTGTGGTTCTTTTTGAGATGGAACTTTTTTGGTTGTGGTTCTCATTGTCCATTTATGATTTTGGTCTTTTAAATATAGTTTGTGCTGCCTCATATCGTGAGATGGGATCGCTTCACTAATCAGCCTTCAGAAAGCGTCTCTCAAAGTCCCTCAAAGGTGGTTCCACAACTTATGGAGGGGGAGTGGGATAGATGAGAGACTATATGTTTATTGTGTAGTGCTAGTCTCATTCTCCTATGAACTAAGTTCTCTTTTTAGATTCTACCGAAGAATAAAATGTATGTGTATTAGCTGACTTTTCAGAGTTAAAACTTTGGTAAATATATCTTGTGTAGTGTAGGGCAAACAATTAGTCTGGTAAAATGGAATTGAAATCTTCATACCAGCTTGTGACACAACCACTATGTCTAAAGTAGCTCGAAATGCAGTGGCTTCAACATTATGTATATGCCTTAAATACATAAGAAGCGTCTGGTTCTCTTGCATCAGATTGATTATGTCTTATTGCTTAGACTTTCCTGCATACGATCAGATTAATTTTAGAGTTGAACTTTGGAGAATATATCCTGTGTAGTGTAGGGCAGGTAATTAGTCTATTAAAATGGAATTGAAATTTTCATACTAGATTGTGATACAACCACTATGTCTAAATTAGCTTGAAATGCAGTGGTCTGAATAAATGATGTATCTAACATAGAGGTGTTAATTGGGCTGGGTCGGACCACTAACACCCCGGTTCAGACTGGATCGGCCTGGTCCGGTAAGGAGTGGGACAGGTTGCCAGGGTACGGGGGTTATGCCAGACGGGGTTGGGTAGGGCTGTTCATTTGGATCGAATATTCGAAATCCGAACCGATCTGCTCAATTTCGGATTTCGAATTTTGGATATTTGGATCAGATTTCGGTTTGTGTTTATTAAAATTTCGGATTGGCGATCCGATCCAAAATCTAAAATTATTAGGGCCTGTGTAAATATTAAATTTTGGATAGTCAGTACTTCCTTTACATCTTCCTCCGAATTATTACCTTTATAATTGATGAATTTAGCTATATTGGCACCATAGTACTATTATAATTGCATAACCATGAATTTTCTTACTGTGTTGCCTCTTTTACAAAGAAAATATACATATGAGTTTGAAACTTTGAGGCATAATAATTCTATTTGAAATCCGAAAATTCGATCCGATCCAAACTTTAAAATCTGATCTGATCCGATATTAATTCGGATCAGATTCAGATTGCATTTCGTAGAATCCAAAAATCTGAATCTGAAATGTGCTAAATCTGATTTGATCCATGCACAACCCTAGGGTTGGGCCCTTTTGGGCTACTGGTGTACCGAAACTCGGCTAGCTAGATGGGTTTTTACCGGCTTCCAGCCCGGTTACCGTTGGTTTTTTGCCAACGGTCAAATTAAAAAATGACCGTGGGACAACAACCATTTTTTGTAGTTTTAGCCACTTCGGCCTACCCCTTACTAAAATAGCCCCCACTCCTAATAATTAAAAATTACATTTTAATCTTTTAAAAACTATAAATAGCCCTTCTCCTCTTCTTCATTTTTTTCTCACAACTTGCTCTCTTCTTCTATTCAATTCCCTTTTGGTTATTGAATTTCTTATTGCTCTCAAGTTCTCAATTAATTATTATTTCAAGTTTTTTCAATTATTTATGGTAGCCACTACAAATTACAAATATCAAGTGAAGTGTGGTATCATCAAACATCAATTGAAGTGTGATATCCGGACTTCCGATACACTTGTTTCATCTTTTTATCTTCTTTGGTGTTTATTTTTATTTTATTATTTAGAATTATTAATTTAGTTTTTTTTTAAAATTTACTTTACATAATGGATATATTTAGAGCAGCCAAAAAAATGTGTGCTAGTAAGGGTGGTAAATACTAAAAGTTCAAGAGGTGGTGCTGGTTCTTCTAGTAACTGCTTTACACATATTTTTGAAAGTTCACCTCAAAATTTAAATGTAGATTATGAGCAAGTTAAAGAAGATTATGGTATAGATGATAATTTAGATGATATAGAGTCACCTGATAATCTTGAAACACCACCACCTACACCTGGTACTGCTATTCAAAATACCAGGGGTGGCAGTCGTGGTAATATATGTAGGCTTTCTCTCCCTATTAAGAAGTAAGTGTTGGCAATTTTTTGAAAGGCTAGAAGAAGATAAAAATTATGTAAGATTATGCTTCAAAGTTGTTATGTGGGAAGGCCTGGTTCCTAGGTTTATTTGGGACTATTAAGGATCTCTATAGTGTAGCTATTATCATTATGTAATTCATTCGGCTATTCTGGTCTGTAATAACAGAATTGGGGATATTTAGTAAAGCTGGGAGGTTTATTTTTACATCTTTCACTAAAATTGGGTGGAAATCCTGCCTATAGGATTTAATTAAGTTGATTGAACTGTGTGAGTACTATACTGTGTTTAGAAATCTTGCCTAAGGACTTTCATGATCATCTTGATTCTGTACATTGGAGATCCTGTTCATAGGGTCCATACATGTTTTCAACAAATGTGCATTTGCAATCATGCCTACAGGACCTTGTTGCTTGAGTTAACTATCCCTTCCTGGCAATCTGTTTAATTTCTGTCTGTACACAATCAATATATATCATATCTATAGGGTTCAAATCAATCCGGTTAATAGATATCATGCCTATAGGATTTAAATCAATTTTAAACCTAGAAATCATGCCCATAGGATTTAAAGCAATAGATAACATGCTTATAGAATTTAAGTCAATTCAGCAATTAGAAAGCATGCCTATAGGAAAATAAAACCTATCTTTTTATGAGCTAAAATCAGTACTACACCTAGAAATTCTATCTATAGGTCTCTAATTAATAAGTTCGTAGAAAGCATGCCTATAGGATTTTGTTAATCGATTCTGAATTCAATCGATCTTGTTAATCACTTAGGCAACGTATCTGTAGGCCTTAATAATGATTCTAGGTCTAAAATCGTGACATGTTACTGCCTTTATAGATTCATGCTGAATAAAATTAGTAGGCAAGCAAATATATCTTAATGTCGGCCTTAATAAAACTGTCTTTATACTCTGTTTTCTCTCGTAGATATCCTGCCTATAGGATTCCAAAGTTAATAAAGTTTGCTGATTCAATTGCGTGCTTTTGTTGCCTATGTGTGGAGGTCAATGTGAGCCCATACTTGTTCTTTATTTGAAAGTCCTACTTATTTTTGTTTGTCGCCTAGATTTCACATTTTTAAGCAATATAGGTTGGTCTAGAACTATCCCAAATAGAGGTCCTAATATCTCCAGGGCCATAGGTAAGGGATGGGTAGTCCACGCATAAAGAACGAGCTAGAAACTACTAGAACACTTAAGTAACAACTTAAAGATAGTAATTGGGTAGTAAAGGAGATGATAGTCCGTGCGCTTATGCTATGAGTAACACCCCGACGTGAGGGAGTTACAAAGCATTGCATGGAGTGATCCAATAGGCTAAAAAACTTAGGACCACCCCCTATACCCCTGTTTAATATAAATTAAATATTGTATTTGTACAAATTACTTTCTCTCCTTTTAGACTAATTCGCTTAATTTAAGTTCGGCCGGGCCCCACTGTTGTGGACCTCGAGATATGCCTAACACCTTCCCCTCAAGGTAATTTTGAGCCCTTACCCGATCTTTGGTGATGTAAACTGGTTATATGAGTTATCAGCTCTAGATTCCCTAATGCATCTTAATCCGTTAGGTGGCGACTCTTTCAATTCCAATTCTCTACCCTCTCAAAAACGAGTTGTCCCAAAAATGTCAAAACTCTATTTCTCGAGAAAAAGGGGGCGCGACAACCTCCATAGATGATTTAAATTAATAATTGTTGCTAATTGTGGGGTCTACGTACGCACGAGGTGACAAGAATCCGTGCATAACTACTAATTATTCTACGTCCGGGTTGTTTAAGACTCAAAGCATGAACTACTTGTAATAATTGCTTCCTTTATTTAATTAAAGTACTGAAATTATATTGTAAATTGTTAGAGGAAAGAGTAAAAGACCGAAATTTCGCATACTTGAATTTTGTGCAAATTACTTGACTGCTAATAGAAATTGTACATCCTTATCTGTCAGCCTTTTAATAACTTCTCATTCCGAAGGTTCATAAGAAAATTTCCTCCTTTCTTATGGAGCGGGCCGAACGTCTCGGCAGTGTAGATGCATCTATGGATCGTGTCGTACGTGCTTCGCAATGTATATGATACTCTGGATTAGGCCGTACGACCTCGACCGAAATCGTGCTTAATAATAATAATTACACGATACATTTGCATCTTATTGCAGCTTGTGAAGATAATTGATTAATTGGAAATTATTGAATTTGAAGGAATTATTTATTCCCGCTTGTTAAGAAAAATTATTGTTATTCACATAAACCATGTCTAGTTAAATATTTCTATTTTAATATTATTGACCCATAGTGAATGTCAAAGTCTACCTCTCGTCACTACTTCTTCGAGATTAGACTTGATACTTACTAGGCACATGTTATTTACGTACTCATACTACACTTGCTGCACAATTTTGTGCAGGTACATGTATGTCTAGTGATCTTTTGGGCACAGAGGTGCAGCTATCACGAGGACTTATGGTGAGCTGCATTCCATGCTACGAATCTGCAGCTATAGAGTCTCCATCAAAGTTATTTATATACTCCTATCTAATTTGTATTTTAGACATATGTTGCATTTATCATATTTTTCATAGTTGATGCTCATGCACTGGTGACACTGAGTTTTAGGGGTTACTAGATGTTTGGTACGGTAGTTCACATAACCATCATTATTTCACTCTGTAAATCCTATTTTATACTAATTAGTTAATGGAAATTTTGATTTCAAAGGTAATAAAGATGGGTAATTGAATTAGTATCCGTTGGCTTGCTTGATGGCGGCGTTAGGTGCCATCATGATCTACAGAGGATTTTGGGTCGTGACATGGGCCCGACGGGGAATTTTTGAGTTAAATTTCATGTTTTTATTGCAAAATCTTTATTTTCATATGGAATTAATTACTATAATTTGTATTAACTGCATCAAATTAATTATGACTAGATTCCAGCCGATCGGAGTCAGAAAATCGAGTGAAATGCATTCTTATTGACGAATTGAGCTTGACTTAAGGTAAGTGGCTTGTCTAACCCTGTGTGGGGTAAATCCCCTTAGTATTTGATACTCTTATAATATTTTGTGATATATGAGTGCCATGTACGCGAGGTGATGAGTGTGTACACTGGCTAAATTTAGAAATATCGGTTCTTGCAGAGTAGTCTTCTTTTAAATTCTTTAACTGAGTTGCTTTAGTATATATAGTGATCATGTTTAGTCTAGTATCAAATGTCTAGATGTCCTAACTCTTACTTGCAATATGTGCAACATGCTTAGCTGAATTACCTACTTATTTGATTTAGATCTTTAACCGTGAGATTCTTGCTGTAAATTTGTTGTTTCCTTCGGATATCTGTTGCATATTTACTTTGGGACTATGAGGTGGTTCCTCTGGAGATCCCCCTATACTGCATATTTACTTTTGGGACTACGAGGTGGTTCCTCGGGAGATTTTCTTGTACTGCTTATTTACTTTGGACTATGAGGCGGTTTCCCGGGAGATCCCCCTATACTGCATATTTACTTTTGGGACTACGAGGCGGTTCCTCGGGAGACCTCTCTGTACTGCATATTTACTTTTGGGACTACGAGACGATTCCTCAAGAGATCTCCTTGCACTGCATATTTACTGGGACTATGAGGCGGTACCTCAGGAATGCCCCTGTTGTTTACCTCTATTTACTGTGTTGTTCACTTCTCAGTTATTTCGTTATATTATTATATCCTTTGTCTTACTTTTCTATTATTTCCAGTAGGGCTTGACGTGACCTCGTCACTACTCTACCGAGGTTAAACTTGGCACTTACTGGGTACCGTTGTGGTGTACTCATACTATACTTCTGCACATCTTTTTGAGCATATCCAGGTACTTCTTACCAGCCCAGATATCAGTGAGCTACTTGTGTGCGGAGACTTTAAGGTACATATGCCAACGTCCGCAGACCTCGGAGTCCCCTCTATCCTTATCATGTTATTTTCCTTATTAGTAGACTCTGATGTATAGAGACAATAGTATTTCTCTTAGAAGCTTATGACATTTTTCTACTGGGTTTTGGGAGACTGTAGTTCTTTGAACTGCAATTTTCATTTATTACAACTATTAAGGTTTGAGTTTCAGACTCTTATTATGTTATTACGTAATTTGTTAGGCTTACTTAGTCTTAGAGAATAGGTGCCATCACGACATTCTACGGAGGGTGAATTGGGGTCGTGACAGAGTCAAAGAGTTCTTCAAGACCCAAAACTTAGGTTTTGTGAAGGCATTGTTCCAGATTTTGCGGAGACAAATTCAGGGTTTCCTCAAAGGAGAAAACTTAAGTACTCCATTAGAGGTAAGTTGAGTTTACGATTTTCTAAGTCAAGGGCATGCCTAGAAAATATTTGCTAAGAAAATTATCTAACTATTATTGGGGACTCGAATGTGAGTCATTTTGCTAGATCCGCAGTTCCTTGGAGTCACCTTCTTTTATTTAGCTATTATCTTTGCTTTATTTAGACAATATTTATATTATGTTTAAGTCAATTGTATTGTTATTCCGTGATAGTCACTCATGATATCATATTACCAGTTTTTGGGCATGTTGTAGTAGTATTTTTCGTACTATATTAGATTTATTATTATTTATCTATACTTGATCTCACATATTATTATTATTACTCTTGTTTAAGCATGTTGTTATTACTGTGTTGGTGGATTTGGATCGTCTGGCTGGTGGTGCTAGGTGCCATCATGACCTTGGCAGGATTTGAGTCATGACAAAGTGGTATTAGAGTCCTAAGTTTATAGGTTCTACGAGTCATGAGCATGTTTAATCCACGGGGGCATAATGAATTAACTCATCTTTTCTATAGATATTTAACTATAGAATTGAGGTCCATCGGATCAAAAACCATATTGTATAATATTGTATATAAAAAATAAATTTCAACTTCAATTTTCTTTTTCAACGGGTATGATTCCTAAAAGAAGAATTTTCAGAAACCACTATTGTTTAGTGGTTATTACTTCATAACTTCTTATAGCTACCATATACATAATTACTTTCTATAACTACTATTCAGTTGTTACGATAATGTATTCGCGCTGTTGTATTCATGAATACAACAAAAATAGTAAAATGTGAGCCCCTAATTATTGCCCCACATAGGAAATTACTCCTAAAAATAGCCCAAAATAATTTTAATCGCTGTTATAAAATTTTAGGAGTTTTTATTTTATTTGTTTTACATTTATTCGCATTGTTTATGCATGTTACAAATATCGTAAATCATAAAAAATCACAAAAATGTTTAAATCTTAATTTCATAGCATTTTAGATTTTGAATTGCATTTTTAGGATTTAGTTACACATTAAGCACATAATTAATACATGAAATCAAAAAATACACATTAATCACCCTTGCTTTGTTTTTGCATTTTTAGATTCAATTAGTTAAATAGGTCATTTTTTAAAAATCAATTTGAAATAGGGTGTTTTAATCAATGGTTTAATTTTGAAATTAAAAGAAAGGAATGAAAGAGGCATCTGTCAGGACAAATGACCCAATTGCTCAACTTTATCCCAAGCCCATCCGCCCCAAGCCCTCACACTTCTCACATAGACATACATTCATTTTCAGACCTAAAAAGGAGGGGGAGGCTCATTTGTCTCACTCTCAGATCAGGATAGAAAGATAGCTCACACCTATATGCAGACTCTCACACACACAATTCAGGAAGTTAAAGGGAAAAATCAAAAGCACACACGAAATGGTTGAAACAAGAGAACTGAGCAACTGGAATTTTGAATTGAGATATGAAAGCTAATTCTCTTTCTTGGGTTTTTCAAAAGAGCTGTGGAATCCAAACTTATAACCTTTTTTTTTCATTTGAGTTGTTGAGCTTCATCTTAAAGTTTTTTTTATTTGGTCCAGCTTTTATTGTTTCCGGCTGTTGAGGCAATTTCCTTCCTTAAATTATGCTTTTGTTTGATTTCGATGCCATGAAATTATAAGAATATGTATACTTTGAACTCGAAGATCTGTGAATGTTTGTTATTGAATAGGCGTTAATGTTACATTTCGCTTTGAATCTAAGATGATTCAGCCACTATATTCCATATGCTTGCTCTGTAACGACCTGATCGGTCGTTTTGAGCTCTAGCACGTCGTTTAGTAGTTTGAGGCCATGAGCAGCTTCACCTCAGGTATTATGACTTGTACGCGTGGTCGGAATTGAATTTCGGGAAGTTCGGAGTTGATTTAGAAAAAGAATTCTCATCTCGGAAGCTTTAAGTTGAAAGGATTAGATTTCAGAGTAAACGACCTCGGAATTGGGATCTGAAGGTTCCAACAGGTTCGTATGATGATTTCGGACTTGGGCATATGCCCAGATCAAGTTTTGAATGACCCAGGAGCGTTTTGGCGCCTATTGTGGAAGTTAGAATTTTGGAAGAAATTTCATAAGTTTGGGTTGAAGTGCATTTCAGTGTTATCGATGTCCGTTTTGGGATTCCGAGTCTGAGAATAGCTCGTATGGTGATTCTGGAGTTGGGAGTGCGATCAGAAGTGAATTCGGAGGTCTGCAAGTCATTTTGTAGTCATTTGGCTAAAGATAGAAAATTTGAAGGTTTTTAAGAAGTTTGACCGAAAGTGGACTTTTTGATAGCGGGGTCGGAATCTGATTCAAAAAGTTGGAGTAGGTCCGTAATGCTGAATATGACTTGTGTGCAAAATTTAAGGTCAATCGGACGTGATTTGATAGGTTTAAACATCGAAAGTTGAAGTTTGGAATTCTAAAGTTCATAAAGCTTGGGTTGGAGGTCAATTCATGGTTTTAGCATTGTTTGATATGGTTTGAGGCCTCGAGCAAGTCTGTAATGTGTTTTGGGACTGGTTGGCATGATTGGTTGGGGTCCTGGGTGGATTCCGGATCGAAAATGGAATTTTTGGAAGGCTGAACTTGCTGGTTGCTCTCATAACCGCACCTGTGAGAATTGGGCCGCAGGTGCGGAGCCGCAGAAGCGGCCAGAAGAGCCGCAAATGTGGTTTTGGACTGGAAGTGAAGGGATTGCAGATGCGGTCATTTTTCCGCAGATGCGGGACCGCACCTGCGGAAGGAGAAGCGCAAAAGCGGAATTGAGGAGCCTGGGAAGGACCGCAGATGCTGTAGTGGGGCCGCACCTACGGAACCACAGAAACGGTCGAGGGACCGTAGGTGAAGAAATGCTGGAGGCAGTGAGGTCCTTTTAAATCGGGGGTTGGGTTTATTTCAACCCCATTTCTTCCATTGGAGCCGATTTGGAGCAACTTTGAGGTGCCATTTTCCCCACCAAGCATGAGTTTTGGAGCGTTGTGCATCAATATGAGTCTTTGGAAGGGCGTGTGATGCCGGTTATGGATCTTCGGAGCGAGGTGAGTCTCCTTTCTAACCTTGTAAGAGGGAATTGTCCCCATAGGTGAATTAATTGGTTATGTGCTCCTATTTGTGGGGGCTACGTACACACGAGGTGACGAGAGTCCGTGCATAGCTACTATTATGTTTAAGTCCGGGTAGTCTAGGACCCAAAAGCATGCTATACTTGGAATATTTATAATCTTATTGACAGTTTGAATTGCTTAAATCACATCGAATTAGTAAATGAATTTCTAAAAAGATTAAACTTCATTTTCTTGAATTGTTGAAAGAGAATTGGTTTTTCTTTGGGTAATTGTTCCCTGATGAATTCTTGATTGATTGATTGATTGTTGTGTTTATTTATATTTGACCGCGTCACATGTATGATTCGCGAGCAGGGTAATAGATGCATCTATGGTTCGCGTTGTTCGACCCTCGGCAGTGCACATTTTATTTTCTGTTGGATTGGGTCGTTCGTCTCGGCATGATGTGCACATGCTTGTATTGCTTGCCTTGAGATTATTTGAGATTGATATTTGCTCTCCCCCACTTGAGATAGTTGGAAACTAATGGGTTATGAACCCAGAGACCTCTAATATAAAAAAGAACTTTCACCTGTTCGTGACTTACTTGAAATTACTATCATTTTTAATAAATCTATGATTATTCGCATTAATAATCTTTCATTATCGGACCAATAGTAAGTGTCGAAGTCGACCTCTCGTCTCTACTTCTTCGAGATTAGATGAGATACTTATTGGGTACACATTGTTTTTGTACTCATACTACACTTCTGTGCATTTTTGTTTCATAGGCATATGCACCTCTAGTGGCCTAGTGGGCGTAGCAGCATGGTTGACATGGAGACTAGGCGAGTTGTATTTCCTCGAGGCGACCCACAGCTAGTATAGTCTCTCTTAGGATTTTATTTATTTTCTGTCCAATTGTATTCCGGACAGCTGTTGTACTTTATTCGGTTTTTCTTAGAAATTGCTCATGCACTTGTGACACCGGGTGTCACACCTCCTTTTTTACCTACACCCCCGGAAAGGGTGTACAAGGGAGTTTTTTTCAATTTAAGTGACAATCAAAATAGGATTATTTTATTTAAGAATCAGAGTCGCCACCTGGGATAATTTATGGTGTCCCAAGTCACCGGTTCAAATCTCGAATCGAGGAAAAGATTTACTCTATTTTACAGTCCGCGAACATAGAAATTCGGGTAAGGAATTCTGTTAACCCGGGAGAAGGTGTTAAGCATTCTCGGGTACCGTGGTTCTAGCACGGTCGCTCAACTGTTACAATTGGACTATTATCTGATTTTAATACATGTTTTAGCCTATGATATATTTTAACTTTCTAACCGCTTTTAATTATTTTAAGGAAAATTTCAACGTCATCTAAAACAAGTCTTTGGATCACGCCACATGAAATGCACCCGCAGTACGAGACATATTTTATTTAATGTTGTTAGGATTTAGATTTGGCTCATATGAAATGCACACTCGAGTTTAGGAAAGTAATTTTAAAATAGCACGCCTAAAGCAACTACGCACTTTCAACTTTGCGAGGGCCATGTAAAATTCAACTAATGGCACACCTCAATTTCTAAAGAATTAAAATTAATTAAGTGGGGGCTATAAATTTAGAGATTTTATTTGGCATGGCACACCTCAATTCAAAAAGATTTTCTAGATTTAATTTTTGAGGGCCATAGCTATTTATGTTGTCTAATATGGCTCACCTCCTTTATTTGAAAGCCCAATTAATCAGTTCGAGGAGGCTTGCAGAACTTTTAACTATAAAATCCCAATCCTACTAATTAACTAGCGAATACCAAATTAAAAGGGCAATTAAATCAAAACCAATTTTAACAAATAGCCATGAATCCAATCCATTCCTACTGCTTTCGAGTTTAAACCCAGTGAGTCCAAATCGCAAAGGAAGGCAGACGGTCAAGTACCCATAGTGACATTGAGTCTAAAAGCATCTACCATTGGGCTAACTCTAGCTCAAGTTTTCAGAACCAACCATTGCTAACCATTTAAAAGCAAATCGAACAAAAGGGCTATGGACATGTAATTGGAACAACTTCTGGATTTGGTCGCTTAAGCTCAAAGTAACTAAGCTTACAATTCTGAAATTCAAGGGATTCCCTAAATCCAGTAATTATTCAACCAGCAGAATTACTCATATTCGAATTTACTCAAACCTATGCCTAGAACATGCAAACAAAAGAGATCCAATTGAATCATTCAGCATAACAAATGAGAAGTTAAACATCAACCTATGACTTAGCAAGATTATAAAACATCACATGCAATCATGAACATTGTTCGGCTAGCTTAGTATTTTGGATAACTTCAAACAGAACCTATACTAAATAGTGTTAATCTCAATAAACATCTAAAGTTCGAGCAACCTAATCAACACTCCACCATAATGGCCCTTTAGAGCCATTTGTACAAATCTGAATTCAGATTTCATGCCAGCCATCAATAATTTAAAACATATGACTTGTTTAACATTGCAAGTGAACTTTAAGCTGAAACAGAAATGAATTAACTACGATGAAAGCCAAGACTAATTTTGAAGGTTTCATAAATGTAAAAACAAACATCTAAGAAACTAATGCTCTTTGTATATCAAACTTGAAGCAACAAACTTGTGCTTCTCCATTTCATATGTCAAGGAGATGAACAATACCTGGGAATAAAGGAAACAAAGAAGTAAGATTCAGCAGAAGGAAAAGCAGTAGCAACCAACTTTAAACCCAGCAATAGAATAATATAAGCCACAACAAAATTCAAACCAGACTTCAACCAACTCGGAGTTTAATCCATTTTGAACAAGAATGCAAAAACTGTGAATCTCAGTGATTTAAACTAGACTACTAGGACCAAGAGGACTAAAATCCAAGCAGAATTGTTAGTAGTTTTCCAGAAAAATGCTAGGGATTCAAAGTTATTTTCAGAATTTCTTCAGGACTAGCAGCCGTTTCAGTTTTTGATGATTTATATCCCTTTTTTTTCTTGAATGCCAAGTTAAAGAGCCTTTATAGGCAAAGCATTTAGGGCAGCTTCAAAGTATCAGTTTTGCACCTTGCCCCTTTCAATATTTTCATTTTAGCTTAGCAAACCTTAGTCAATTTTTGATTTTGCTTAACTACCCTTAGTTCAAATGTCAGAATTTCAGAATAGTACCCCTCCCTAGCTTCCTAGAAGCTTCCCATTCAGTTACACAATATTCCCCTAGCCAATTTCCCTAAACTACCCTTTTAAACTTCTGTTTTAACCTTTAAGAACCTAGACAGAACATGGGTCGAATTGACCCAATGGCTTAAGCCCCAAATGAATGGGCTGTTCTTTGCCAATGGGTCGGCATTGAACCCAAGGCCCAAACATAATCAGAACCTTATGTTGGCTATTCAGTGAAAAATTACACAACTGAACAATTTCAAAATGGACATTTTGGCTAAATGACTGATTCCCTTTTAAATTAGCTAATGAACTATAATTAAACTAAATTACCACATTTAACAAGGGCCAAATATACGACCCAAAAACAAATCAAAAATTAAACGAGCCATATACACAACTAAACAGTATTCACGAGAATATCTACAAGCAAATTGAAGAGCTCACGAAATAAGTACGACCACCATATAAACAAAGAAACCTATATTCAGTATTTTAATACTTCACCAAATTCAAACCAAGAAATCAAACTAAATAAAAAGGAGAAAGGGAGAGGGACAAGTAAAAGAAAACGGACAGAGGAAAGAAGATGCAGAAGGATACGAGCATGCGAACAAAATAGAAGATGGAGACGAAAGGGCAAAAACAAAAATACCTAGATGGCCATACATACAGTGCTTGATAAACTTCAAACGACTCCGATTTGACTCAAAACAGGTATTAGCCATATGTTCTTTTGAGAACAAACGAGCAATACTCGTTTCACGCCTAATCGTTCACAAGAACTCGAGGACTTGAGAGATTTTCTTCTTCTTTGATTTCAGATTTGAAACAGGTCCGATTTAGCGAGGATTTTGGAAAAAATGGTGGTGGGTTAGGATGCAAGGAGGGGTGATGGTTGCATGGCTGGATTTTGGTGGTGGTTGGGGCTATCTCGCCGGTGAAAATGGCGAACTCGCTCAGAGGTGGCGTTATCTGATGAAGGAGATGAGAGAAGGGTTTGTTCGGTCTTAGGTGTAACTGATGGACTTCGAACAGTCTTATTTGAGATAGGGGAAAGTCCCTGGGCCGTTGGATGAGGCGAAATCGATGGCTCAGATGAGGGGATGGCCAAACGGCGTCGTTTGGCTAAACTGGAAACCTGGACAGGGTTAGGGGCGGAATGGGCTGATTTTGGACGGGTATTGGAGGATTGAATTGGGATTGTGGGATTTAAGATTAAGAAGGCCCAAAATCTGAATTTTCCACTTCCTTTCCCTTTTCTAATTATTTCAAAATTCTTTTTCTTTTTCTCAAAATTAAAATAAAACCTAAACTAAAACCTAAATCAAGTTAATCCTACCACATTGAATTAATTGACTCTAATTAATAATTACCACAATTAATTAAAAAACCAAATTAAAGGAAAGACTACCAAAATTCAAAATTAAAATTAAAAAGTGCAAACTAAACTATATTTGTGAATTTTTCCATTTTTATAAAACAACTAACTAATTAATTAATCCTAAATGTAAAATTAAATCCTAAATGTCATGCGTGATATTTTTGGTATTTTTCATTAATTAAATAAAATGAAAACGCACAGACAAAATACAAACAATTAATCAAAAATGCTACAAAAAATCTACGAATTTGTAAATAATGGGGAAATTATTTTGTTTTGAATTTGTGGGAGTAATTCATATAGGGCAAAAATCACGTGCTCACAACTGCCCCTCTTTGCTCGGAAACACGAAGAATTTTCGTGCAAAGATAAAGTGAGCGAATACGAGCGATTTTTGCCCGTTTGAATACTCCGTGTGAAGCATTTTTGAAAGATTTGACCACACCCTACTTCTGAGGTTGCCTACATATCCCTGGCTATAAAGGAATCAGGTTAGTGTAGTTTGGGAAATTTTGGTAGTTGGAACTACCATGAAGCTCTGATTTCACTGTTGCTGCTGCTGCTTAATGAACCCCTTATTACACCATGACAAAATAAACGAAGCTAGACTAAACTATGATCTACGCATTACAAGAATCCTATCTATATCTTCAAACTTGATCTTGTAATTCCTGTTGTCTTGTTGACTTGTATTTTCTAGAAGAAGTCCCTTTGTTGCCGACTTGAATTGTGATCTGAGATACTTTCCCTTTTCTTCAGGTGGGCGCCTGATTGCTGAACTCGAATTATAATCTGAGATGCTTTCCTTTTCTCTAGGTGGATGCCTGATTGCCAAAACTTGAACTGTATTCCCGTGCTCTCCAGGTGGGCGCCTGATTGCTGAACTTGAACTGTATTCCCGTGCTCTCCAGTTGAACGCCTGATTTCTTAACTTGAACTATAATCCCGTGCTCTCCAGGTGTGCGCCTGATTGCTGAACTTGAACTGTATTCCCGTGCTCTCCAGGTGGGCTCCTGACTTCTAAACTTGAATTGTATTCTCATGCTCTCCAGGTGGGCGCCTGCTGCTGAACTTGAATTGTATTCTCATGCTCTCTAGGTGGGCGCCTGACTGCTAAACTTGAATTGTCTTCCCGTGCTCTCCAGGTGGGCGCCTGATTGCTAAACTCAAACTGCTTCTCCCTGTTCTCCAAGTGGGTGCCTGATTTCAACAAAATAGACAAAACAAAGAAAATTTTCTACCCTAGTTTGGTAGCTGGGCACATATGTGAGTGTTAAACTAAATCATGTTACCAAATATTACTAAGATTTTGAAAGCTAGGTTCCACTATCCAGGGGGCCCTGACAACTCTTAACTAAACGACAATTTTAAATCTAAGTTATAGCTTCTAAAGGTGTGACTTACGCTAAATCTTGTTATCTAAGAAGGTCTTGAACTACACCCCATTATCGAGGAAGGTCCTGACAACTCTTAATTAAATGACAATTTTAAATCTAAGTTATATCTTCTGAAGGTATTACTTCCGCTACATCTTGTTATCTAAGAAAGTGTTCTGCATCCCATTATCCAGGAGGGTCCTGAAAATCAAAAGTCAAGTTTTATCTTAAGAGTGACTATTTTACGGCTAAATTATATTACCCTACACCAGAACTTACGCTAAATTTTGTTATCCAATGGAAATTTTAAAGCTAGGTCCCATTATTCAGGAGGGTCCTGACAACTCTTAATTGAATACTATCTCAACATGCAAACTTTGAAGCCAACTTATATTCCTTGGGTTACATTTATGCTAGATTATGCTACTCATGATTGTTTTGAATTTTAAACTAGGTCCCATTTTCCAGGAAGGTCCTGAAAATTTATAGTCAAACCTGTCTGATGCTTGCCTTTTCTTACGGTAGGTTTCTCCGAAACAATCAAAATTTCCTGCCCCTGTTTCAATAAAAGAAAAATCTTGTCAGTTTAAAATGTGGTGGTTAGTTTGTGGCATTCTTGCTGAAAATGACCTCCCCGCTGTAGTGCTTTGTTTTGACTGACTTCTCCTGAACTGGCCAAGAACCGTTTGACTTTCTGACTGACTTTCAAACCCCCATGACTTTGGATGACCCGAGTGTTCTATACCCAAACCGTTGTGTTACATCTCTAACCCATCTGTTTGAACCTCTGCATGTCCCACGAAATTACTTAACCGTTCCACCGATGGAACTTCCACTGACCTTTTATATCCCATTTCACATCGTACTATCTCCAACAATGCCTCGACCGCCCTGTGCCTTGTGCAACTTTGGAAGTTGGAAGTAAGCTTTAAAATTCCTTCTTATTTGCTTAAATAGAATTGACATTGGGAACATCCTAGAGAAATAAACCCAAAAGAAATGAAATGCAATGACTTTCAGAGCTAAGGATAAGAAAAATCCAAAACTGGAAGGCTATCTGAAGGGGAAAAAGAAAAGAGACTTATCTGAGTGGAGCAGCTGGCACCAATGATCATGACATGCATTTCGGATTAGTCGACTCAGTCTGTCCAACCAACCAACTTTCAGTTGTCGTACTTTGTGCCCCGAGACCTTCTAAACCTAATTTCTTTGCGAAAACCATGACCTTGTTCGACCTGCGATGCCCTGAAGGGTTTTTACCAACAAACCTCTCTCATTTGTTCATATCTCAACTCACTTTCGCCTCAAATTGCCCGTGAGGGTTTTCACCAATAAGACTCTCTCATTTTGATTTCTCTCAGCTCCCGTCGCCTCATGGTGCCCGTAAGGGTTTTCACCAATAAGACTCTCTCATTTTTCATTTTCCTGCTTGAACTAGAGTGTTGCCCCTAATATGAATTACCTTTACTTGCTCGACTTGGCATCTCTCGAAGACTGATCGGAAGTCTTTCTTTGGACTGTAATGTGGGCTTTTGGACATGGTTATAAAGAAAGGGTGTCACAGGCTCAAAACAATTCAAATGGGTTCAAAATTACAACTTTCGGAATCAGATTTCTTATAACAACCACAACTTCTGCCCTAGTTTCTTTTCTTGGGGACCTTTGGATTTTACTTTGATGGGACCGAACCATGAGGCTGCCTACGTTTCCTTAAAAAGAATCAGGTCGAACGTAGTTCATGATATAGACGTTGTTTGCTGTTGTGATTTTCTCTTTCTTTTCTTTCTCTTTTTGCTTTCTTTTTCTCTTCTTGTTGTTTTGTTATCTTTTTTTCTTCTTGTTTTTCTTTTCTTTTCTTTCTTCTTTTTTCTCTTTTCTTCTTTTTCTTTCTCTTTTCATTCTTCTCTTTTCTCTCTTTTCCTTTATTTATCTTTCACGCTTGCATTTCTGATCTTTGCTACTGATTCCAAAAGAGGGGTATGAAAGGAAATAAATAAGGCTCAAGGGTATAACAAAGGACAAAGTGTTTAGATAGCATAACAAAATGCCTTCGTCATTCTAATCTTCAAAACATGCCAAGTACAAACAAATACAATTTAAACAAAGAAATCATACATAATATCTCTTGACCGCATCGGAATTGATGGCCATTTATACACATTTATCTTCTATATCTATTAAATACAAAACACCATTGGACAACACTCTAGCTACGATGAACGACCCCTGCCAATTTGGGGCGAACTTGCCTTTTGCTTCAGCCTGATGAGGAAGGATGCGTTTCAATACTAACTGACCCACTTCAAACTTCCGTGGACACACCTTCTTATTATATGCTCTTGCCATTCTCTATTGATACAACTGGCCATGACACACTGCTGCTAATCTTTTCTCATCCATCAATCTCAGTTACTCCATGCGGGTTTTGACCCATTCATCATCATCAAATACGGCCTCAGCGACAATCCGAAGGGGCGGGATTTCAACTTCCACGGGTATTACTGCCTTAGTGCCATATACTAACAAATAAGGAGTTGCCCCTACTGAAGTACGAACAATAGTACGATAACCCAACAATGCAAAAGGCAGCTTCTCATGCCATTGCCTAGAACCTTCCACCATTTTCCGAAGTATCTTCTTTATGTTCTTGTTGGCTGCCTCGACTGCTCCATTCGCCTTGGGGCGATATGGGGTGGAATTGCGATGTGTAATCTTGAACTGCTGACATACCTCTTTCATCAGATGACTATTGAGATTAGCCCCATTGTCTGTAATGATCACCTTTGGGATCCCGAATCGACAAATGATATTTGAATGCACAAAATCAACCACTGCTTTCTTGGTCACAGACTTGAAAGTTTTAGCTTCAACCTACATGGTGAAATAATCAATGGCCACCAGAATAAACCTGTGCCCATTGGATGCTGCTGGCTCGATTGGTCCAATGACATCCATGGCCCACACAACAAAAGGCCATGGTGCAGACATTGTGTGCAATTCAGATGGTGGAGAATGAATAAAATTCCAATACACCTGGCACTGATGACATTTGCGCACGAAACTAATACAATCTTGCTCCATAATGAGCTAATAATAACCTGCTCGGAGGATCTTCGTTGCCAGCGTGTACCCACTCATGTGTGGTCCACAGACTCCAAAATGTACTTCAGTCATGATAGTTGTGGCCTGTCTAGCACCTACGCATCTTAATAATCCAAGATTTGGAGTTCTTTTGTAAAAACTCCTCCACTGAAGAAAAATCCGCTCGCCACCGCCGAATTGTTCTCTTTTGATCACATGTGGCTTGTATCAGATACACCCCCATCCTGATATATTCCTTGATATCGTGAAACCAAGGCTCACCATCACATTCTTCCTCTACCACATTACAGTAAGCTTGCTGATCATGGACCTGAATATGCAAAGGGTCTACATAAGCCTTATCTAGATGATGTAACATTGATGCTAAGGTAGTCAAAACATCAACAACCTCATTATGGATCCTTGGAATATGACTGAACTCTATTGATCGAAACCGTTGACAAAGATCATGCAAACATTGCCGGTATGGTATGAGTTTTAAATCTCATGTTTCCCATTCCCCTTGAATTTGGTGCACCAGAAGGTCCGAGTCCCTTAAGACCAAAACTTCCTGGACACCCATGTATGTAGCTAACCTCAAGCCCAAAATGCATGCCTCGTATTTAGCCATGTTGTTAGTACAGTAGAAATGAAGCTGATCCGTAATAGGGTAGTGATATCCTGTTTCAGAAATCAACACAGCTCCTATCCCAACGCCTTTCATGTTGCCAGCTCCATCAAGGAAAAGTTTCCAGTCTGGCTCTCCAACTTGTTCCAACTCATCAAGGTGCATTACCTCTTCATCAGGGAAGTAAGTCTTCAAAGGCTCATATTCTTCATCCACTAGGTTCTCAGCCAAATGGTCGGCCAATGCCTGGGCTTTCATCGCAGTCCAGGTCACACAGATGATGTCAAATTTTATGAACAAAATCTGCCACTTTGCGAGCCTCCCTGTGGGTATAGGCTTCTGAAAGATATACTTTAATGGATCCAAATGAGAGATGATGTAAGTAGTGTAAGATGACAAATAGTGCTTCAACTTTTGTGCTACCCAAGTTAGGGGCGCAACATGTCCTTTCCAGGTGAGTGTACTTAACCTTATAAGATGTGAACTGGCTGAGATAATATATGGCCTGCTCCTTCCTGCCGGTGATGTCATGTTGACCCAACACACAACCAAATGAATTGTCGAGGACCGTCAAATACAGAATCAAAGGTCTATCCGGTTCTGGTGGCACCAACATAGGTGGGTTTGACAAGTACCCCTTTATCTTATCAAATGCTCCTTGACACTCATCTGTCCATTTGATCGCAACATCCTTCTTTAACAGTTTGAAGATAGGCTCACAAGTTGTCCTAAGCTGAGCAATAAACCTGCTAATGTAATTCAACCTCCCTAGTAAACTCATCACCTCAGTTTTGTTCCTTGAGGGTGGCATTTCTTGGATAGCTTTAATCTTTGACAGGTGCAATTCAATACCTCGACGGCTGACTATGAATCCCAACAATTTTCCACATGGCACACCGAATGCTCATTTTGCAAGATTGAGCTTAAGATTGTACCTGCAAAGCCTTTGGAAGAATTTTCTCAAATCTCTAAAATGATCAGACTGCTTTCTAGACTTTATGATTACATCATCCACATAAACCTCTATCTCCTTATGTATCATGTCGTGGAATATAGTTGTCATTGCACTCATGTAAGTTGCCCCATCATTTTTCAAACCGAAAGGCATGACCCTGTAGCAGTATGTTCCCCATGGTGTGATGAATGCCGTTTTCTTCGCATCTTCCTCATCCATTAAGATCTGATGATAGCCCATATAACAGTCCACAAAAGACCCAAGCTCATGTTTGGCGCAATTGTCAATCAGAATGTGGATATTTGGTAGTGGGAAGTTGTCCTTAGGAATCGCCTTATTGAGATCACGATAATCAACACACACCCTGGTCTTGTCATCCTTCTTTGGCACAGGTACTACGTTTGCTAACCAAGTGGGATACCGAGTGACTCGAATGACCTTTGCCTCAAACTACTTTGTGACCTCTTCTTTAATCTTCACACTCGTGTCTGTTTTAAACTTCCTCAACTTCTGCTTGATAGGAGGGAATGCCGGATCAGTGGGCAATTTGTGAACCACCAAGTCAGTGCTTAAACCTGGCATGTCATCATATAACCATGCAAAGACGTCTTTGTACTCAAGTAACGCTTTAATTATATCCTCCCTGAGTTGAGGTTCAAGATGGACACTTATCTTAGTTTCTCTGATATTATCTGGGAAATTGATTGCTTCTGTATCACTCAGGTTAGGCTTGGGTTTTTCTTCAAATTGGCTTAATTCTTTGCTAATCTCTTCAAAGGCCTCATCCTCATCATATTCTGATTCATCATCACACTCTATTTCTTGAATTATATTTCAGAATTAGATTTGCTTTTAAGACTGGGCCGAAGATTCCTCATGCATGTCATGTTATTGAAACCAGCATAAAAAGAACTGTACAAGGAAGAAAAGAAAACAAAAATAAAACTGTCACGAATGAGGAAAAAGGGAAATTGCATTTCATTGAGATTAAAAGATAACAAGGTTTATACATCCAAACGGACGGAACAAGAATCTGAATTACAACCCTGAAATAATCTAGATAAACTAAAAGAAAATCAAAGCAAACTACCAAAACTCCTTCCTGGTGGGAAGAGGAGTAGCTTCCTAATTGTTAATCTTTGCACTGGGCCCAACAAATTGCACATCCTCCTTGCTAGAACCCTCTCCAGCTTCCACAATGTTCACCTCGTCGAATAATTTCTCAAACCTTTCAAGCAACTCCTTATCAGGACCAACCACATAACTGGGAACTGTTGTTACTGGGCGTTTCTTGGTGCCGGGCCTGTCAAATGATCTGGAGAGACATGGGATGGGCTTTGGGAGGACCCATGCCCTATGTTTCAACTTTCTGGCTCTTTTTATGTCCGCAACTGTGGGATTGAACCCCAAACCAAATGTATCCACGTTTTTAGGGAGAGACACCGGCTGTACGATACCTTGCAGAGATGCACCCAAACCTTTGCCCAGTACAAAACCATTTTTCAATATTTCAACGGCTACCATGACTGATGCAGCAGCTACCCTCAGAGTTGGAACGCACTTCCCTTCTGGAATTTCCTCTACCGATACCGTGTATAAAACCTGATAAACTCATGGCCCCTTGCCGTCTTCAAACTCTATGAACGGAACAATGGCTTCGCTGAGAACACACAAATTATCTTTGCCGTGCACAACAATTTCCTGTATATCCCATTCAAACTTGACCATTTGATGCAGAGTAGACGGGACTGCTTTGGCAGCATGAATCCAGGGTCGACCCAACAGCAGATTGTAAGAAACGACCACATCAAGCACCTGGAACTCCATGGTAAATTCAACTGGCCCTATTGTAAGCTCAAGCACTATGTCCCTGACTGAATCTTTCCCTCCACCATCGAATCCCCAAATGCAGATACTGTTCTTGTGAATTCTTTCATCGTCCACCTTCAACTTGTTCAGAGTGGAGAGAGGGAAAATGTTCGCACTAGAACCATTGTCGACCAGTACCCGAGTAACCATAGAATCTTCGCATTTCACCGTAAGATAGAGGGCTCTATTGTGCTCAGTAACCTCCACGGGCAACTCATCATCAGAAAAGTGACTCTGTTTACCTCAAATATCTTGTTAACTATCTTTTCCAAATGGTTTACTGAGATTTTGTCAGGAAAGTGGGACTCATTCAGGATCTTCATCAAATCTCGACGGTGCTCATCCGAATGGATCAATAATGACAATAGTGAAATCTGAGCCAATGTCTTCCTTAACTGCTCCACAATGGAATAGTCCTGCACTTTCATCTTTCTCAAGAATTCCTCTGCTTCTTCCTCGGTCACAGCTTTCTTCACTAGCACCGGGTTATCTTTGGAGATCTTAGCTTTTCTCAAATCTTCGGGGGCAAAGCATCTCCCCGATCGAGTCAATCCATGGGTCTCATAGACTTCTTCTTTGACTTCTTTGCCTTTGTAGGTCACTGTCACTCGTTCATAATTCCACGGTACCGCCTTGATGTTGACTATCGGTAATTGAGTTACCGACTTGATAATGACAGTGTCTATGCGGGCACCCTCCACAATTATAACAAGCTTGTTCGCCACTCCTGGCACAATCACTTTTGCTATTTCTTGTTTTACTGCAACATCACTTGGGGTCCCCTTCTTGACTACTGCAGATGGTTCACTGTTTGCCCCGCTCAACCTGATCACTGATTTCTCACTTGTTGGCTTTTCAACCAGCCTGACTTCACTAGACCGAATCATCATGACGGTCTGTGAAGGCTTCTTAGGTTCCCCTCCCCTATGCACTATCTCGATCATATTTGTCTCATGATAGGCTGTCAATGGATTCTAGTTGATATTGGGCACCTCCAGAGCTTGGACCTCAATCCGATTAGTATCAATGAGCTCTTGAATAGCTGTTTTCAATTCTCAGAATTTCTCTGTGTCGTGCCCCAGAGCACCAGAACAATATTCACAACTCACAGAGTGATCAAGATTCCTCGGGGGAGGATTTGGCAGTTTTGGCTCAATCGGACTCAGCATACCCAATTGTCTCAACCTGTGGCACAAACTGGTATAGGATTCTCCTAATAGAGTGAAGGTTTTCTTCTTTTGCAACCTCTCATTCTTAAATGCTTGGTTGGGCCAGAAACCTGATCCAGGAGGGTTTCGGTAGGCTCTTGGGGGTGGATAGGCATTTTGTGGAGCTGAGTATATATTTTGTGGGACTGGCGTATGCCATTGTGCATGGGCCGGAGGTTGGATATATGTTTGGGCATGGTGGATAGAAAAATGGGGGTCTGGTGGTGAGTAGTAATGTTGGGGTAGATTACACGGGGTATAAAGGTAGGTTTGGTGGTGGGGACGAGGCTGATGATAGTGGTGAGGCAAAACTCTGGGTCCGAACCAAGCTTCTGAATCAATCTTTGCTACATCCTCTTTCTTCTTCTTTCCAATTACTCCCCCAGTTCCACTCTGAATGGCCTGGGTGGTTGCCTTAATGGCCGAATAGCTCATGATTTTGTTTGTCTTGAGCCCTTCTTCTACCATACCACCCATCTTTACCACTTCATTGGAGGACTTGCCTATAGCTGATACCAGATGACCGTGATAAGTAGGTTCTAAGGCCTGCAGAAAATAATCCACCATTTCACTTTCTTTCATTAGAGGGTCAACCCTTGCTTCCTATTCTCTCCACTTAAAACCATACTCCCTGAAACTCTCATTGTGCTTTTTCTCAAATTTCGTCAAAGACACACGATCCGAAATAATTTCGAGATTGTACTGGAAGTGACAAGCAAATGTCTGGGCTAGATCATCCCGTGTGTACCATCTTCCGTGATCCTGCCGAGTATACCATTCCAATGCTGATCCACTCAGACTCTGACTGAAATACGCCATTAAGAGCTCGTCTTTCCCACCAGCTCCCCTCATATTGCTACAAAAACCTCTCAAATGCACCACTGGATCACCGTGCCCATCATACAAATCAAACTTGGATATCTTAAACCCTGCAGGTAATTGCACATCTGGAAACAAACATTGGTCTTTATAGGCCACACTAACTTGACCTCCCAACCCTCGTATTTCTCTGAATGACTGTTCCAGGCTTTTAACTTTCTTGAACATTTCCTCCTGTTCCAAATTTTTAGATCGTTTTTTGGTTTCCGCAGGGAGGTCAAAATGAGGAGTGCAGGAATAGGGTTCGGGAACCTTAAAAGTGGGCTCTGGGGGTAATACTGGTTATCGTGAGTCTAGAACAGAGGCTCACTAGAGGATCGGTGTAATGCAGCAGGTGGGGGTACCACAAAAATAGGAGTGACTGGTGGAGGAGGGTACAAGACTTGATTGGGTGGTGGAGCTTGTGATGTATGGGAAGTGGTGCCGTGGAATTGTTGGTAGAGGGGAAAGGCCGGAGATGAGTTCATAGTGGGAGGTTCCTGGGGCTCAGCCAATGGCGGGATAAAAGCAGGGTTGGCGGGGTAAACTGGCGATGGGTGCCCTTTTGCCACCGCTTGGTACATTTCAGCCATCTGCTGCTTCAGCTTATGCAACTCATCTTTCAGACTGACCTCCAATTCTTCCATCTTTTTTGATGGATCGACAATACTTGCCTCAAGTTCCTGGTTGGCCATGTTCAACTTGTTTTTGGACCGGGTGTTGTAGGAGTGAGTTGCCATAATGCCAATCAAAATAACCACCTTCTTGAACTATAATTTCATCAATAACAAACTTGTTAGCGATTAGGGATTTAACAGATAAGCAACCGCACATTTGAGGAGTGAATGCACCTAAGCATTTAACTGTTTCTATTATGCATTTGATCGGCTGCTTGCGTCATCCCGGCTTTTCCTTATTTCCATTTGCAACTTCTCTTTTCTCTCTCTTTTTTTTTCTTTTTCATTCTTGCCTTTCTCTGCTTGATTTCTCTTTGTTTTTATTCTCTCATTTTTCTCTCTGGTTTTGCCATCATTTCCTTTTCACGGTTTCTTATTTTCTCTCTTTTCTTTTCTTTTTCTCTCTTGTTTTTCCTCTCTTCTTTTTTTTATCACTCTTTGTCTTTCTTTTCATTTGGTTCCGGTCGAATCTTATGGAGATTGCCTATATATCATGACCCCGCATGAATCAGACCAAGCATAGTTCTTGGAGATAAGTGCATAAACTAAATAACAAAACATTTTGGGATTTTCAAAATTTTTCCATAAAATAAAATAGTTTTGATTACAACCACTTATTCTACCAAATTATAAAATTAACAGATTCAAAAAGGGAAATTAATAGACTCTGACTCAAAACAAGGCCAACAAACTCTGACAGAAAGGTGAAAACAACAGACTCGAAAACCAACTAATAGACTCCAATAAAAGAAAATACAGCTTTGCAAATAGACGAACAGACTCTAATGAAAATCATGAATACATTAATGCCTCAAATGCTCCTGGGGCCCACGAGACATCATTCGGTCTCGCCACGGGCCTATATGCAAGATCCCTTTGAAGCCTCTCCAAGTCACTCATTATCTGTCTGACAAATGTCATCACTGCCGCGAAGAAGGTGGTGCGAATAATATCCTCACATGCTTGGCATTTCACAACAATGTAGTCAGTGATGGTTCTGATCCTCTCTTGGATTCTACCCTTTTCCTGAAGCAGACACCTGACCTGTTGATTCCGGGCTTCTAACAACTGAGTGTCATGGAGATGTTGATTTTGCAACTGTTGCATTTCTTCCTCCATTCGAGCCATCAAATCATAACAATGTTCCCTATCAGCTTTAAAGTACTTGGCCTGTTTGACTGCCTCACTCTCGAGGGTAGTCATTTTTCTCTTCAGCTTTAAAGTCCTTGGCCTGCTTGACTGCCTCACTCTCGAGGGTACTTTCTTTTCATTTTCCGCACAAACTGTGCCCGCCCTTTTGCATTTTCCGCCAATTGAGCCCGAACTTTTGCTAGACTGGCCTCAGACTTTCCTAGGTCATTTTGACACTCAAGGGCTTTCTTTTTTATACTGCTTATAAGCCTTTCATCCTCTCGGCTTCTTTCCGGGTTTCTAACAGCTATTTTCAACTTCAGGATTTAAGCTTTGAGGGCTTCATTTTCATGTGTTAACTTCTTCTTCTTACCTTCATCTGCGGCAGCATGCAACCCATTCTCAAACTGAAGGTCCATGACTTGCTTTTCCAGCCTGCTTATGGTGGCTCGATACTCATTTTCTTTGGTTAACCAGTCCCATTGCACCTGTGCTCCATCGATAAATTGTTGGACATGGGTTTTCTTTGCGGGCCTTTTGGGCTCATGATGAACTCAGAATCTTTTATCATACCAAGCAGTGTAACTAGGCTCCACCTCGCCTCTGGATAAATCTCGTACTTGAGTTCTAGGCTTTAAGAATCTGCACTGATGTCAAATCTGACACACTCTTTCTTCTGGAAAAGCGGCTTTTGGTTCCAACTCAATAACCTGCCAACTCAAATCCTCATCGTGTGGGATGGTCTGGTATTGGCCTAATTGATGTAGAACTCGGTGCGGAGCATAAGGCTGGATACTCTGAAGACCCATCAACAGCAGAAAATATACCTCAGCCGACATATAAATTACTTCACTGACAAAGAGCCACCCGAATGTCCATTCGACCTTATTTGTAGTCAAAGATCTCAAATGAGCATGCCATGCTTCCGTACCATCCGGGAATTCATAACCCTCTACGTATTTTTCATGTTTTTCAATGCACTCGAGGCCAGTCATACCACAATTCAAGTATCTGGGACGGTGGCAAAGGTGTTCCTCCATCCATAATTGTAACAACATATTGCACCCTTCAAAGAACTTTCCCCCTTCTCGACAAAGGGTCAAAGCTCGGTAAATTTCTGCCAAAATCATTAGCACTATGGTCCCATTTGCCTTTTTCATCATAAAGTCGGCTACCCCCACGGGTCCTAACTCTATGTTCCCGTCTTTTTTGGGGCAAATCAAAGTACCCAGGAACGCCATTATAAAAGCTAATTCTCTCCGAGCTTCCCATTTGTCTTGGTTTCCTGCATGAGTAAGACCGGTATCTGGCATCTCGAAGCCATGGGGATTCCCGTAACGTCGGTACAAAAAGTAGAAGGTACAGAATCCTTTGGCCAAGTTTCCGTCTCGGATGTCCCGACTGATGCTTAACAAGTCCAAAAATTTATGAGGGGTTACTGTTCTCGGTGCTACTAGGTATTGATTTCTAAGATTCGCCTCGAAACCGGAGTAGCCTGCTATCTCTTTCAGTGTAGGAGTTAACTCGAAATCAGCAAAGTGGAATACATTATGTGTCGGGTTCCAAAATGGTATTAAGGCCTCAATTATGTCCTTTCTTGGCTTAACCTTCAAGAGCCCGACAAGTCCACCCAATGCTTTTCTCACAACTTTTCTGCTATTGTCCCCCAAATCATGCCACCACATATGTAGCTCCAACGGGATCTCTTCACGGACTAAGAACGGTTCATTTTGAATTGTGCTCATCCTGCAAATTTATTGAGGTGATTTTAAAAGAAAATTATGACTCATTTTGACTCAAGAAAAATGACCGTTTTTTCAAAAATTTTACAAAAATATCCGGCTTTGCCAATACGACCTTTCAGCACTTCGACAACGAGGATTTTAAGGCTGTGTCGGCTAACCGGCCAAAACCTTGAAAAACGACTAAAGGCGGTTGTTCTTGCAAAAACAGCCGTCTGGCGCCCTTTTGGGGACATTAGACAAGAATGATATCACCTTACTTATTTGCAATAAAATTAAAATTTTTGTTCTTTTTGGGCTATTATTGCAAAAAGGAAGTTGGACCCCATGGGGGTTGCCTACGTATCTCACACCCCGTGAGAATCAAGCTGGCGTAGTTCGGGAAAATAAAATAAAACCAACTATTTTTCAAAACAAAACTTTTTTTTTCAATTTCCTCAAAAAATTCGGCAGAGTTTCAGTACCATTTGGACATTGGTTTTTCCAAAACAGGTGATTTAACTCACTTAATCCTCACATTTCTATTCACTTTTTTCCAACTTTCTCCCATTATTCATAAGCCGGTCAACATGCAAATCCGAAGCAAATAAATGCACAAGTAGCAAGTAGGATGCATCAGGATGGTCTTTTTTATTTTTGGTACACCTGTCCTAGACAGACCCAACTCCTGTGTTGAGTCTCCAATGTCAAATGCACATGATGCAAGCAAACGTTCCTACTAGGGATCTGGCATGAGGTCTTGTTATGATAGGTTTAAAACCTGGGTTTACTGTTCTAGACCTAGCTTACCCGAGTAAACAACTCGAGCGGGAGGGGGGGGGGCAGTGTAACGGGAATACAGAAGCTTCACCGGCTTTGCAACTTGTCCGAACCTCATTCTAAAATTTGGGATATGACTCTAACAGAAGAGAAGTCACACGAAGTGCACACTCCTCCATGATTTAGAAGACTCGGAGAGAAGAAGGATTTTGTAGCAGTTTATATACAGTTCATAGAATATCAAAGCGGCAAAAGTAACACTTAGCACATTAGGTCTAAACATGTAACAAAATCAGATAATTAATAAAGTCAACTATAACAATTCATCTAAGCTCGAATTCTGAACCCTGAACCAGAGATTCTGGGTTCGATCCCCAGTAGAGTCACCACAGCTGTCACACCTCCTTTTTTACCTACACCCTCGGAAAGGGTGTATAAGAGAGATTTTTCCAATTTAAGTGACAATCGAAATGAGATTATTTTATTTAAGAATCAGAGTCACCACTTGGAATAATTTATGGTGTCCCAAGTTACCGATTCAAATTCCGAATCGAGGAAAAGATTGACTCTATTTTACAGTCCGCGAACACAGAAATCCGGGTAAGGAATTCTGTTAACCCGGGAGAAGGTGTTAGGCATTCTCGGGTTCCGTGGTTCTAGCACGGTCGCTCAACTATTACAATTGGCCTATTATCTGATTTTAATACATGTTTTAGCCTATGGTATATTTTAACTTTCTAACCGCTTTTAATTATTTTAAGAAAAATTTCAACGTCATCTAAAATACGTCTTTGGATCACGCCACATGAAATGCACCCGCAGTCCGAGACATATTTTATTTAACGCTCTTAGGATTTGGATTTGGGTCACATGAAATGCACACCCGAGTTTAGGAAAGTAATTTTAAAATAGCGTGCCTAAAGCAACTACGCACTTTCAACTTTGCGAGGGCCATGGAAAATTCAACTAATGGCACACCTCGATTTCTAAAGGATTAAAATTAATTAAGTGAGGGCCATGAATTTAGGGATTTTTAGATTTTTCTAAACTAATATTGATGGTGGAATTGGTCTATTAAGAGATACTGATTTCTGGATCACAGCTTTAGGATGCATTTAAACTTTGGAGGGAACCCCTTTGGGCCCTAGAGGTCGCCCAGGCCCACTTCCATTACTGCTACTAAACTGTTTCCTAGAGTCTAATGATAAAATTACCAACTAACTTATGGAAAGGTATGGCTTTAATGGTTACAAGCCCAAGAGAAAACATCCCAATCTAAATAGGGAAAGTTGGCCCAGTCGCCGATCTTAAATGACTGGGCCTAATACGAATTGTGTTCAATATCAATAAAAATCGCCTAAAACATACGTCTGCCCAAAGTAGGAATCCAGTTCATTTCAATGTGACAATCAGAATACAATTCAAGTTTTGAAATTAATTACACTACACATGATTTATAATACATAAAAGAAATAAGTTTATGTTATAATTCAAAAGGTAAGCCCATAGTTGGGGGTCAAGCTATTGGGTTTAATGCCTAGGCCCAATGGCCTAATCTCAGACTGGTTTGAGATTATTTTCCCCAGTTGGGCTCATTTGCGAGTCTGGCCCAACTTGAATCGCAGAAGCAGAAGTCTAATTTTAGCAACTGGCCCATAGCCTTAGCTATTGTGACATTACAAATTACACTAATAAAGAAGCATTGCTATAACAAATAATGTAAAGGCAATTTGACAATCAGAAAAATTTACATTGGAATACCTAATACATGAATTACTACAACAATAACTAATCTATTACATCAAAATTTCCATTTTTTAAAGGTAAAGATGTCAACTAGCTCTATTACAATTTTTTCTGGAATGGACAACTTAGTGAATACTCACTCCTTTTGGATATAACTAATCCATCAAGCTTAGTTCACCACATGAAACCATCAATTTCAGAATAATAGCAGCAGCCAAATTCCAGCTTTTGGCTTTAAAACATGCTGATTTGGCCAACTAGTAACCAAATCCACAAGTTATAACCCTATATGCAACATGTCCTCAAATAAAACACCATATCATTTATCAATCAGTAGGGGCAGAAACAGAAACAAGTTCAATAGCTGACATTCAGATTCAGTATTTAACATGGTGAGCATTTACCTTAAAGAGGCATCTTCAAACAAAATTACTTATAAAAGAAGAAACTACAAGTATCAATGTATCAACCAAAACTACTCATGCTAGGTTATTTCAAACCCTTGAACCCAACATAGCAATATATTAACTAGATCTAAAATAATGTAATCAAACAACTACATGAAAGGACACTCATTTATCACACATAATTGCATCTTTTGATCTTATATCATTAAAACAAGCAGTACATGAAGAAGGCTGAAATCAGTACCTTGCAAAATAGCAAAAACCATTATCAGAAAACAAGTAAAATGCTGGCTGAAACTTAAAGATGGAGCAGCAACAAGAAGAAGCAGAGCAGTACAGCAGGAATCTGGAAACTTCAGCACCAGAAAACCAATTTCAATCCAAGATCCAGCTTAGATGAACCAAATTCTTAAGGAAAAATCAGAACTTCTAAACATTTTTAGTAAATGCAGAAGGTTTTTGTGAGTTGAACCCAACCTCAAAATGAGTTTTCATTTAGGAAAAGTTTTCAGTGTATTCAGAGGATTTTTTGAGTTAGTATGCTGATGAATGTCTGTGTGAATGAAGGTCTCCTTTTCTTTTTATAGAGTGTACCCTAATAGTATCAACAGAATATTCTGACCTAAATTCTATGGATAGTACAACGTATTGTGACATAGAATAATGGACATCTGTCCAGTTTTCAACATCTTTTTAACAAATTCTAGACAATTGTCCCTTCTAGAACCTTCCCTTTTATAGATATTTCTTATCTAAAAAATCCTGAAGTTCTCCTAAATTTCTTTTAGGTTCAATTAGACCCCTACAAGTCTATAATGATTAACAAATCAAGCAAACAGAGACAGGGCACACAAAAATCAAAAACCAAATTAAAATGACCAACAAGACAAGATAATGCAATTTAAAACCTAGAGTATTGAAGCTTTGAAAACCTAGGCTAATCCTAAGCAGATTCATAATGTAATTAAGAACTTATTACTATCAGTAAGCTAATGAAGAGGGAAAAAACTAACAAGCTTATTAGTGAGCACATTTTAGATGATTTGATCAACATAGGTAACCAAACAAACAATAAACACACAAAAATATAAGAAAAAAGAACAGATACTGCAATTAAACCTAACTCATGCAAGCTAAACATAAAAAGAAGATATTATGAAAGAAGAAAAGAGATAAACAAAAGAAGAAAGGAAAAGAAATTACCAAAGCTTGCTTCGAATCGAACCAGTCATAAACTCGGACAAACTTCAGTGGGGTAAAATGAACTTGAAAGACCATTATTCAGCTGTTCTTAACAAGCACAGTTGACTAATGGAAGTCTTGGGTTCAACCGACCCAGAAATTGAACAGAAATTGAAAGGGGGAAAACTAGGGTTTTGGATCTTAGATAAAAAATTTGAGAATTTCCAGATTGTTTGAAGGAAGTTGCTGTGACATATAGAAAGGGGAGGGTGAGATGGTTCTATGGTGTTAATTTTGTAGGCTTTGGAGGTGGTCCACCGCCGTGAGGCAATTTTTGGTCGGTGGACCACGGCGGAGACGGTAGGAAATCCTAGGGCTCTTTGTGAGAGGGTATAGAGACAGAAGTAAGAGGGATTTTAGGGTTTGGGGGTGGGTTCGGACAATTTTATATTTATGAGTGGGCAGTTGCGATTCGTTGGATCAAGATGATCCAACTACTGGGATTAGAGGGGAAACCAAACGATGTCGTTTTGGGTAAGTGGGGTTGGACCGGGTAAATTTTAATTGGGCTGGCTGTGGCGGAACAAAATTTGGGCCACTATATTTGTTCTTTGAGGTGGCCCAATACACCAAGACTAAATCAATTTCTTTTCCCATTTTCCTTTTCCTTTGTTTTCTTTTTTCTTTTCTTTAATTTAAAATCCTAACTAAATTAATTAAATTTTAACTATAATACTAAATTAATCTAACCTATAAAATCAAACTAATTATCTATTTATAATAATTACAAATGCTAAAAAATGAATAATATTTTTTTTGTGATTTTTATTTTAATAAAGTAATTAATTAACTAATTAATCCTAGAATACGAACATAAAACCTAATATGCAATCCATGAAATTTTTGACATTTTTGGGGCATTTGTTCATGATTTTAACAAAATTAAACGTGCACAAAAATACAAACAATAATAAAAATACTACAAAAATCATATAAAATTGAAAAACAATTTGAAAAAAATCTATTTCTTTATTTTTGTAGGAGTATCTTTTAGTAGGGCAAAAATTACATGCTCACAAGTAATATTTGGAGCAAGGTAAGTATCGTGTCTAACTTTGACTTGAGGTAAATAAGTATTATGTGTTTATTTACTATGTGTTTGGTTGTTGGATACAATGTATAGGTGAGGTTATCGAATCATAGCATGCAAGTGAATTCTATTATTGTAAATTTTATAGTCCTTAATCATAATATCCATGCTTAGCATTGTCATTTGTAATGTTGGGTAACTTATATTCGGTTTTACCGAGATTTGGTAAACTTTGAAATATTGGATTAAAGTTGAGATTTATATTGTGATACTGAGCATTGATGAAATACTGGGTTCTTTGTGATATTTCCATCTATCCATTATTATTGATTCTTTGATAGGTGAGGAGGAGTGTAAAGCACGAAGGGTGATGTCATGCCATGCATTATTTATATCGTGAGGAAGAGTGTAAAGCATGAAGGGTGATGTCGTTCCATGATTCGTGAGTGTTAATGCACAAAGGGTGATGTCGTGTTATGATTTGTGAGTGATAAAGCATGCAGGATGATGCCGTGTATATTACGAGAGGTCTAATGCATGAGAGGTGATGCCGTGCCGTTCCATTTATTTATTTGGTAAGGTCGAGAGTAAAAGCACGAAGGGTGATGTCATGCAGTTTTCCTTGCTGTTTTATCTGCTTAATTCATTTAAGGATTATTGTTTAAATCTGTCTTATCATTGTTTCTCACTCCTTATATTGTAATCCCCCATTGTATGTCCCCTTCCCATTATTTTTCTGCTTTAATTCCTTTATTGTTGTTGTTGCCATTAACATGATTATACTGTTCAGGTTATATGTGGGTGTCTTGTCCTAGCCTCGTCACTACTTCGCCAAGGTTAGGCTCGACACTTACCAGTACATGGGGTCGGTTGTACTGATACTGCATTCTGCACTTTTTGTGTAGATCCAAGTATCTGTCCGAGCTGATTTTGAGATCATAGCTGACTTCTACGCAGGAGACCCAAGGTAGATTTGTCGACGTCCGTAGATTCCTAGAGTCCCCTCCTATATGATCATTTATTGTTTTCTTTAGTTCATAAACAGTTGCATATTTTTCTTTTAGCCAAATACTTGTAGTAAATTCATAGTAGTCTGTGAGTTGTGACTCCAGATCATGGGTAGTTAGACATATAAATATCTTATGCGAAGTGTTATTACACAATTTCGTTTCTTATTTTTGGTATCATATGTTGAATTGTAGTGAATCTCCATAAATTTTAAGATTTTTATGGTGTAAATTCTCTAATGTTGGCTTGCCTAGCAAGTGCAGCGTTAGGCGCCATCATAGTCCCGATGGAGGGAATTCGGGTTATGACAGTAAATGAGGAGGAGATCTCAAAGAAAAAAAGAAAAATTTAAAAAAGATGTATGCCGGTGTCGCTGTAGGAGAAGGAAAAAAAAGGAGGAAGTGAAGAAGGATAAAAGAAGAAAGGGAAAGATAGAAGTCACTAGTAGCTCGAAGAAGGGAGAAGATGAGAAGAGAAAGAGTGTGTGAGAGAGAGAGAAAGTGGGGGGGGGGGGAGTAGGCGAATGAAAAGGGGAGAAGTGTATTGTGAATAGTGGCTATAATTTATTAATAAATTGGGCCTAAATGCTATTTCGGGTCCATGAGAGAAAATATGAGCTAATAAAATTTTCAGGGGCTATAGAGGGACATTTTCACTTTTAACGTATTGGGCGGTGGCCCAAGTAAATCTTTTTGACCCTATTTGAGGCCTAGCATATCCAAACATTGAATTTCTTTTGTCTCTAATCACTTGCGATGAAAACGTATATTTACAATACTAATTTGAACCATTTTTATCAAACAAAGTACTCATAATTAAAGGATGAACGGCTCAAATGGAGGCAATCTCAAATTACAATTAAATGGCTACATATTTGATTTTTCAACAATTGAAATTAATATTACAAACCATACATGCCATAAATGATCAATTCTTAAACTCTGCCCTTTATTGACACTTTTATACATAAACTTCAATTGGTTCCATAGGTGTTCCCAGAATTTAATTAACCAAATAGTTTGAACAGTAATTAAATCTGCAAAATATGACTTCTAACACAATGGATTTCAAAATATAAAAAGCTCTTTAGTCACTAATTAGTATACTCCGATAGAAATCTGACATATTTAAATAAAGCATATGGAATATAGTGACTGAATCATCTTCGATTCAAAGCGAAATATAACATTAATGCCTATTCAATAACAAACACTCACGGACCTCAATTTGAGTTCAAAGCATACATATTTTTATAATTTCATGACATCAAAATCAAACAGAAGCATAATTTAAGGAAGACAACTACCTCGACAGCAGCGAATACAATAAAGGCTGGACCAAATAAAGGACACAATTTTTTAAGATGAAGCTCAACAACTCAAATTGAGAAAAGCAACAATAAGTTTGGATTCCATAACTCTTTTGAAAATCCCAGGAAAGAGAATTAGCTTTCATATCTCAATTCAAAATTTCAATTGCTCAGTTCTCTTGTTTCAAACATTTCGTGTGTGCTTCTGATTTTTCCCTTTAACTTCTTGAATTGTGTGTGTGAGTCTGTGTGTAGGTATGAACTATCTTTCCATCCCGATCTGAGAGTGAGACAAATGAGCCTCCCCTTCCTTTTTAGGTATGTGAATGAATGTATATCTATGTGATAAGAGTGAGTGTTTGGGGCGGATGGGCTTGGGATAAAGTTGAGCAATTGGGCCATTTGGCCCGACAGATGTCACTTTCATTCCTTTCTTTTAATTTCAAAATTAAACCATTGATTAAAACACCCAATTTTAAATTGATTTTGCAAAAATGGCCTATTTAACTAATTGAATCTAAAAATGCAAAAACAAAGCAAGAGTGATTAATGTATATATTTTGATTTCATGTATTAATTATGCGCTTAATGTGTAGCTAAATCCTAAAACTGCAATTTAAAATCTAAAATTCTATGAAATTAAAATTTGAATTTTTTTAATGATTTATGATATTTGTATGCAATGACTCGGCTAGTCTTCTTATGAGTTATAGCCCCATTTTCCCTTATTTCTACTTCTTTATGTGTTGTTCAGCTGTATTGTGTGGTATTGGGTTGGTTGGCTCGGAGTCGAAGTGGTTTTGGAGAAGAATGAGACACGTAGTCTCCCATTTTGAAGTTAAGTTGGAAAAGTCAACCGGATATGGACTTATGAGTAGATGATCCCGGATGTGAATTATGACAGTTCGGTTAGCTCCGTTAGGTGATTTTGGACTTAGGAGTGTGTTCGGAATGTAATTTGGAGGTCCGTGGTAGATTTAGGCTTGAATTGGCAAAATTGGAAATTTGGCGTTTCTCGGTCGGCAGTGGAAATTTTGATATCGGGGTTGGAATGAAATTCTAGAAATTGGAGTAGGTCTGTAGTGTTATTTGTGACGTGTGTGCAAAATTTCAGGTCATTTAGATGAAATTTGATAGGTTTCGACATCGTTTGCGGAATTCGGAAGTTTTGGAGCTCTTAGGCTTGAATCCGAGGGTGATTTGGTATTTTAATGTTGTTTGGAGTGTTCCGAAGGTTTGAATACGTTTGAATAGTGATATATGACTTGTTGGTATTTTTGGTTGAGGTCCCAAGGGTCTCAGGATGAATTCAGATGGTTAACGGAAGGATTGGAACTTTGTTTGAGCAGCTGAAGCTGCTGCTTCTGTCATTTCTGCACCTACGGATTGGGGCCGCAGGTGCAAGGACCGCAGAAGCGGTTATGTAGTGCAGGTGCACAGCCAGTGTCACAAGTGCGGTTTGGTCTACGCATCTGCGATGACCGCAAGTGCGGTCGGGCAACCGCAGAAGCGAAAATGCCCTTTTAATAAGATTCCGTAGAAGTGGAGAATTTGGCGCAGATGCGGCCCCGCAGATGCGGCCCCGCAGATGCGTAATGGGGACCGCAGATGCGGAAGTGCTGGGCAAAATGTATATAAAGGCTCCTTCCCGAATTTTTGGTCATTCTTCACCAATTTTGGCCGGAATTTGAGGTTAAAGTAGTGATTTCAAGAGGAAATCAAGGGGTATCAGTGAGGTAAGTTACTTAGGCTTTAGTATTTATGTTATTGATGATTTTTCACTGTTTAATCATGAAATTAGTGGGGGTATTTGGGGTAAGTTGAAGGGTTAGGGCTTGAGTTTTGGAGAGTTTGATTGAGGATTTAAGGGGCTATTTGAAGTCGGATTTTGATATTTTTGGTATGTATAGACTCAGGAGTGAAAGGAGTTTCTAGTTTTGCGATTTTTGTTGGATTCCGAGATGTGGGCTTGGGGACGGGTGTGGGTGAAATTCGGGATTTTGGTTTGAATTTATATTTTATCGTTTGGAATTGATTCATTGGCCTATATTGATTGCATTGCATTGGTTTTGGTTAGATTCGGGATGTTTGGAGGTCGATTCCAGAGGCAAAGGCGTAGCAGAGTAGGATTTGGCTTGGTTTGAGGTAAGTAACACTTCCAAACTTGGTTCTGAGGGTTCGAAACCCCGAACATTATGCTATATGATTTGTATTGAGGTGACGCAAATGCCAAGTGATGGCCGTGTGGGCATGCACCGTGAGAATTGCGGCCTGGTTAATTCCATGGCATCGCGTAGTGACTCTTTCTTGCTGATATCAGTTTTGTGATTATGTGATTAAGTAAAACTGTAAATCATGCTAATTATCATGTTAGGGCTTTATGCCAATACTGTTGAGACCGGAGTGGTCGTTTGTTGTTGTCATCTCATTAGTTTCATTGACATTCTGTACTCAGTCTTGTTCATGCATATCATATTATGTCTTAGTCTCGGTTGTTATCATTTAGCACATCATATCATTATTTCGGGCTAGTATTATGGCATTGTGAGCCCGTGTGTATGAGATTGGAGAGTGATGACTGAGTGAGGTCGAGAGTCTAATTATGGGTGACAATTATGGGATCGGGCTGCACGCCACAGTAGATTGTTGATTATGCCTTTATTGGCTTGTTATAGCGCTTGGGCTGAAAGGAGCCCCTTTGGAGTCTACACACCTCCAGTGAGCACAGTTGATATTATTGAGGGATGGATCTTCCCTGGACATGCATCTTGTCCAAAGTACTTATACTTGGAGATGGATCTTCTCTATAGGGTTGGAATGGCCTCCCTCGGTACTAGGTGACTGTTGTCAGTGATGTGTATATATTTCGGGATGGATCTTCCCTGGGCCGGATTGCCATATACAGTACCGAGTGGTTAAGCACTTGAGAGTGGAGCTACATGGTACATGTTCATTCTTTCTGTACATGGGTACGTAGAGATTTGCTGAGCTTTATACTTCACATTGTTCAGATTTGTGCTTACTTACTATTGAGCTGAATACTTTAGCTGCAATCATGCCTACTTTGTTGTACAGTTTAATTGTGTTTACTTGTTGAGGTTTAGTTCGTCACTACCTATCAGTCCATAGTTTGGACTTGTTACTTATTAAGTTGGTGTACTCACATTACCTCCTACACCTTGTGTGCAGATCTAGGTATCTCAGGCCACGGTAGCAACTGTTGACTATTCCAGACACGAATTTCACCGGAAATAGCGAGGTAGCTGCCTGACGTTCGCAGTCCCGCCTTCCTCCTTTTTATATTCCTTCTAGTATATTTTGGCCACTTTCAAACTATTTTTGGTCTTGTTATGTTTCAGAACTAGTGTAGTATTGCTCATGACTTAGTGACACCCGAGGTCAGGATTTAATTTTTCGTATTTTGGTTTTTGGCTTTATATTTTTTCATGGAATTTTAGTTGAAAATGTTTGTTATTTATGTTTTAAATGAAATGTTGATCTACTTTGAAAATGTGTTGGCTGGCCTAATTTCATAATAGGCGCCATCACGATGAGGTTGGTATTGGGGTCGTGACAAGTTGGTATCAGAGCCTAGGTTAGATAGGTCTCACTAGTTATGAGCGGGTTTAGTAGAGTCTTGTGGATCGGTACGGAGATGTCTGTACTTATCTTCGAAAGGCTGCAGAACCTTTAGGAAAACTTCACATTTTTGAATTCTTGTCGTGCGAATCTGTTGATTCTAGTACTAAACTTCTATTATTCTATTCTCTCACAGATGGTAAGGACACATGTTACTGGTCAGGACGAACAATCGCCAGTACCACCAGTTGGGGCCACTAGAGGCTGAGGTCAAGGTCATGGTAGAGGAAGGGGTGTAGCCCACACAACAGCTAGAGCAACACCTGCAAATCTACTAGCCGCCCTAGTTCATGATCAGGTTCCAGTTGTGGACACTCCATCAGGACTAGCTCAGGCACCGGCTGCACCTATACTTATTCGAGGTCTTCAGGAGACCTTAGCTCAGATCTTGACCATGTGCACCAGCCTTGCTCAGGCAGTCGCTATTTCTAATACAGCAGCTACTTCTCAGGCCGGGGGAGGCACTCAGACTCCCGCCGCTCGTACACCCAAGCAGTTTGCTCAGGGACTTAAAACACCGGAGGTACTACCAGCCCAACCAATTACACCTGCTCAAGGTTTTGTGGTACCAGTCATGCCTGATAATGAACAACGTCGATTGGAAGATTTGGTATACTTCAGCCTCCGAGTTTTGGTGGTGCAGAGGGCGAGGATGCCTAGGGTTTCTTGGACAAGTGTCAGAGAATTCTTCGTACATCGGGTATTCTAGAGACTAGTGGAGTCTCATTTACTACCTTTCAGTTTTCTGGAGCTGCCTTTAATTTGTGGGAGACTTATGAGAGGTATAGGCATGTTGGTGTAGCGCCCCTTACCTAGCATCAGTTCTACATTCTCTTCCTACAGAAGTATGTACCGCATTCCTAGGGAGAGGAGATGTGCAGGCAGTTCGAGCAGTTGCATCATAAGGATATGACCGTGATGCAGTATGAAATGAGATTCTCCGAGTTGGCCCGTCATGCTATCTGGCTAGTTCCTATGGATAGGGAGAGGACTAGAAGGTTCCTTGATGGCCTTACTTATCAGCTACAGATTTTTCTGACCAGAGAGAGGGTATCTGGAACTTCTTTTGAGGAGGTGGTTGACATTGCCATAGAAACTAAGTCAGCTCGCTGCCAGGAGTGAGTTGAGAGGGAGGCCAAGAGGCCTCGGGGATCTGGTAGTTTTGGTGGTGTTCTTTCTGGAGGTCAGTTCCAGCATGGCAGAGGCCGTCCATTCAAACTTGTTCAGCCAGCTCGTTCGGGTCACCGTGGCGGATTATCTGGCCATGGTTCTCACAGTTCACACTAGGGTCACTCATCTCTCAGTGCCCTTCCAGCTTAGAGTTCAACTCATACACCATCAGTTCAGGGTTCATCTATGCCTGGTTCTTTTACTGGTATCCTGGTGCTCGGGGCTCCCTTTAGTTCCCACCGCCATTTATAGGGAGAGGTTGCTTCGAGTGTGGAGATTTGGGTTATATCAAGAGATTTTATCCCCGTCTTACGAGAGGTTCATCCCAGCAGAGGAGTCAGCCTTCGGCATTAGCACCAATTACTTCCCCACCTGCCCAGTCAGCTCGGGGAGGAGGTCAGTCAGCTAGGGGATGCCCTAGAAAGGGAGGCCGATCAGGTGGTGGTCAGGCCTGTTTCTATGCACTCATAGCTAGACTAGATGATGTGATTACAGGTATTGTCTAAGTCAGCCATAGAGATGCCTCTGTATTATTTGACCCTGGTTCCACTTTTTCATATGTGTTATCATATTTTGCTCATTATTTGGATACGCCCCGCGAGTCTCTTATTTCATCTGTTCATGTATCTACCCCGGTGGGCGATACTGTTGTTGTGGACCGCATATATCAGTCATGTGTGGTGACTACTGGGAGTTTGGATACCCGAGTAGACCTCTTGTTGCTTAGTATAATTGATTTTGATATGATATTGGGCATGGATTAGTTATCTTCGTGTCGTGCTATCTTGGACTGTCATGATAAGATAGTGATGTTGGCTATGCCGGGGGTGCCATGGATTAAGTGGCGAGGTTCGACGGATTATGTTCCCAGTAGGGTAATTTCATACTTGAAGGCCAAGCGGATGGTTGGGAAGGATTGTCTTTCTTATTTGGCCTTTGTGAGGGATGTCAGTACAGAGACCCCTAGTATCGATTTAGTTCCAGTAGTGAGGGACTTCCCGGATGTGTTTCCTACAGACCTACCGGGCATGCCACCAGATAGGGATATTAACTTTGGTATTGATTTGGTGCTGGGCACTCAGCCCATTTCTATTCCACCGTATCGTATGGCACCGGTGGAGTTGAAGTAACATCTTCAAGAAATACTTAAGGGGTTTATTCGGCCTAGCGTGTCACCGTGCGGTGCATGTCCTATTTGTGAAGAAGAAGGATGGCACTATAAGGATGTGCATTGATTACAAGCAGTTGAACAAAATCACAATCAAGAACAAGTATCCTTTGCCTCGTATTGATGATTTATTTGACCAGCTTTAGGGAGCGAAAGTGTTCTCCAAGATTGATCTATGGTCAGGGTATCACCAGTTAAAGATCAAGGACCCGGACATTCTTATGGCAACTTTCAGGACCCGATATAGTCATTATGAGTTCCTTGTGATGTGTTTTGGGCTGACCAATGCCCCAGCAACATTCATGCATTTGATGAATAGTGTGTTTCGGCCTTATCTCGACTCTTTTGTGATTGTATTCATTGATGATATTTTGATGTACTCACATAGTCAGGAGGAGCACGCTGAGCATTTGAGAGTTGTATTGCAGCGGTTAAGGGAGGAGAAACTTTATGCATAGTTTTCCAAGTGTGAGTTTTGGCTTAGTTCAGTGGCATTCTTGGGGCACGTGGTGTCCAGTAAGGGTATTCAGGTTGATCCGAAGAAGATAGAGGTAGTTCAAAGTTGGCGTTCTCAGCCGCAAAGATTCGCAACTTTCTTGGTTTGGTGGGTTATTTTCATCTATAGCATCACCCTTGACCAAATTGACTCAAAATGGTGCTCATTTCATGTGGTCGGATGAGTATGAGGAAAGCTTTCAGAAGCTTAAGACTGCCTTGATCACGACTCCAGTGGTATTTTTACAATCAGCTTCAGTTTCTTAAATGGTATATTGTGATGCTTCTCGGGTTGGCATCGATTGTGTGTTGATGCAGGAGGGTAGAGTAATTGCTTATGCTTCTCGTTAGTTGAAGCCCCATGAGAAGAACTACCGCTTCTCGTCAGTTGAAGCCCCATGAGAAGAACTACCCTGTTCATGATTTGGAGTTGGCTGTCATTGTTCACGCGTTGAAGATTTGGAGGAATTACCTATATGGTGTGTCTTGTGAGGTATTTTTTGATCATCGTAGCCTCCAGCACTTGTTCAAGCAGAAGGATCTCAATTTGAAACAGCAGAGATGGTTGGTGCTGCTAAAGGACTATGACATTACTATTTTGTACCATCCGGGAAAGGTCAATATAGTGGTTGATACCTTGAGTAGGAAGGTAGTGAGCATGGGCAGTCTTGCATTTATTCTTGTTGGGTCGGTTTGTGAGGTTAGATATTTTAGAGCCCAGTCGGATCTTAGCATGTGTGGTTTCTCGGTCTTTCTTATTTGATCGCATTAGAGAGCGCCAGTATGATGATCCTCACTTGCTTGTCCTCAAGGACAAAGTTCAGCATGGCAATAGCATATATGTGACTATTGGTGATGACGGGGTATTGATAATGCAGGGCCGGATATGTGTGCCCAATATAGATGGACTTCGGGAGTTGATTCTTGAGGAGACCCATAGCTCGTGGTATTCCATCCATCCAGATGCCTTGAAGATATATCAGGATTTGAGACAGCACTATTGGTGGAGGAGGTTGAAGAAGGATATAGTGGGGTTTGTAGCTCGATGTCGCAATTGTCAGCAGGTGAAATATGAGAATCATAGACCGGGTGGCTTGCTTCAACAGATGGATATTCCAGAGTGGAAGTGGGAGCGGATCACCATGGATTTTATAGTTGGACTCCTACGGACTTGGAGAAAGTTCGATGTTATTTGGGTGATTGTGGATCGGCTGATCAAGTCCGCGCACTTCATTCATGTGTGTACTACCTATTCTTCAGAGCGGTTAGATGAGATTTATATCTGAGAGATTATTCGCCTGCATGGCGTCCCAGTTTCCATCATTTCAGATGGAGGTACTCAGTTTACATCGCAGTTTTGGAGGGCCGTGCAGCGAGAGTTGGGTACTCAGGTTGAGTTGAGCACAACATTTCACCCTTAGATGGACGAGCAGTTCGAGCGCACTATTTAGATATTGGAGGACATGTTGCGCGCTTGTGTCATTGATTTTGGGGGTTCATGCGACCAGTTTCTACCGCTCGCGGATTTTGCTTATAACAACAACTATTAGTTGACTATTTAGATGGCTCCATATGAGGCTTTATATGGGAGATGGTGTAGATCTTCAATAGGGTGGTTTGAGTCTCAACGCAGTCAAGACAAATGAGTTTTTCTAACAAAAAGGTTCATGATGTGTCTTACATGGTCGGGGAGAAGGTTCTACTGAACGTTTCACCCATGAAGGGTGTTATGAGATTTGAGAAGAAGGAAAATTGAGCCCTCAGTTTATCAGACCTTTTGAGGTGCTTCGGAGGATTGGGGAGGGGGCTTATGAGCTTGCTTTGCAACCTAGCTTATCGGGGGTGCATCCGTTATTTCATGTTTCTATGCTCCGAAAGTATATTGGTGATCCATCTCATGTTTTGGATTTCAGCACAGTTCAGCTAGATGGTGATTTGACTTATGATGTGGATCCAGTGGCTATTTTGGAGCAGTATGTCTGAAAGTTGAGGTCAAAGGATATAGTGTCAGTGAAAGTATAGTGGAGAGGTCAGCCCGTGAAGGAGGCTACTTGGGAGAATGAGTGGGAGATGTGGAGCAGATATCCACACCTGTTTGAGACTTCAGGTATGTTTCTAGACTTGTTCGAGAATGAACGTTTGTTTAAAAGGGGGAGGATGTAACGACCCGGCCGGTCATTTCATGAGTTATAGCCACGTTTTCCCCCATTTTCTGCTTCTTTATGTGTTGTTCAGCTGTATTGTGTGGTATCGGGTTGGTTGGTTTGGATTCGGAGTGGTTTTTGAGAAGAATGAGACACTTAGTCTCCCACTTTGAAGTTAAGTTGGAAAAATCAATCGGATGTTGACTTATGAGTAGATGATCTCAGATGTGAATTCTGATGGTTCGGTTAGCTCTGTTAGGTATTTTGGACTTAGGAGCGTGTTTGGAATGTAATTTGGAGGTCCGTGGTAGATTTAGGATTGAATTGTCGAAATTTGGAAATTTGGCGTTTCTCGGTCGGTAGTAGAAATTTTGATATCGGGGTCAGAACGAAATTCTAGAAATTGGAGTAGGTCCGTAGTGTGTTTGTGACGTGTGTGCAAAATTTCAAGTCATTCATACGAGATTTGTTAGGTTTCGGCTTCGTTTGCGGAATTCGGAAGTTTAGGAGTTCTTAGGCTTGAATCTGAGGGTGATTTGGTGTTTTGATGTTGTTTAGAGTGTTCTGAAGGTTTGAATAAGTTTAATAGTGGTATATGACTTGTTGGTATTTTTGGTTGAGGTCCCAAGGGCCTCAGGATGAATTCGGATGGTTAACGGAAGGATTGGAACTTGGTTTGAACAGCTGAAGCTGCTGCTTCTGTCATTTCTGCACCTACGGATTGGGGACCGTAGGTGCGAGGACCGCAAAAGCGGTTATACAGCGCAGGTGCGCAGCTAGTGTCGCAAGTGCGGTTTGTTCTCCGCATCTGCGATGACCGTAGGTGCAGTCGGGAAACCGCAGAAGCGAAAATCCCCTTTTAATGAGATTCCACATAAGCAAAGAATTTTGCGTAGATGCGGCCCCGCAGATGCGTAATGGGGACCGCAGATGCGGAAATGCTGGGCAGAATGTATACCAAGGCTCCTTCACAATTTTTTGGTCATTCTTCACAAATTTTGGCCGGGATTTGAGCTTAAAGCAATGATTTCAAGAGGGAATCGAAAGGTATCAGTAAGGTAAGTTACTTGGGCTTTATTATTTGTGTTTGTGATGATTTTTCACTGTTTAATCATGAAATTAGTGGGGGATTTGGGGTGAAGTTGAAGGGTTAGGGCTTGAGTTTTGGAGAGTTTTGATTGAGTATTTGAGGGGTCATTTGAGGTCTGATTTTGATGATTTTGGTATCATAAACTTGGAAGTGAAAGGAGTTTCTAGTTTTGCATTTTTTGTCAAATTCTGAGATGTGGGCCGGGGGCAGAGTTTGGGTGAATTTCAGGATTTTGGTTTGAATTGATAGTTTTTCGTTTGGAATTGATTCCTTGGCCTATATTGATTGTGTTGCGTTGCTTTTGGTTAGATTCGGGACGTTTGGAGGCCGATTCCATAGGCAAAGGCGTAGCAGAGTAAGATTTGGCTTGGTTTGAGGTAAGTAACGCTTCCAAACTTGGTTCTAAGGGTTTGAAACCCCAAACGTTGTGCTATATGATTTGTATTGACGTGATACAAATCCGAAGTGACGGGCATGTGGGCGTGCACCTTGAGAATTGCGGCCTGGTTCATTCCATGGAACCACGTAGTGACTCTTTCTTGCTGATATTTGTGTTGTGATTACGTAAATCATGCTAATTATCATGTTGTGGCTCCACGCCAATACTGTTGAGACCCGGGTGGTCGTTTCTTTGTCATCTCATTAGTTTCATTGATATTGTCACGACCCAAAATTCACTAAGGGTCGTGGTGGCGCCGGACACCACCGTCAGGTAAGCCAACCAAATTACTTAATTAAATTCTCGTTTTAATACTCTTGAAATTTGTGATTTTCCTCCATTTTTATAAATAAAAAGATAATCACTTCAATTCAAATTAAATGATAAGCAATTAATACAAAATACTTCAAAACCGTCCCAAAACCCGGTGTGAGCACGTGATTTTTGCCCTATATGAATTACTCCCAACAATTCAAAACAAAATAATTTTCCCATTATTTACAAATTCGTAGATTTTTTGTAGAATTTTTAATTAATTGTTTGCATTTTATCTGTGCGTCATTTTATTTAATTAATAAAAAATAGCAAAAATATCACGCATGATATTTAGGATTTAATTTTACATTTAGGATTAATTAATTAGTTGTTTTATAAAAATGGAAAAAATCACAAAAATAGTTTAGTTTGCACTTTTTAATTTTAATTTTGAATTTTGGTTGACTTTCCTTTAATTTGGTTTTTTAGTTAATTGTGGTAATTATTAATTAGAATCAATTAATTCAATGTGGTAGGATTAATTTGATTTAGGATTTAGTTTAGATTTTATTTTAATTTTGAGAAAAAGAAAAAGAATTTTTAAATAATTAGAAAAGGGAAAGGAAGTGAAAAATTCAGATTTTGGGCCTTCTTAATCTTAAATCCCACAAGCCCAATTCAATCCTCCAATACCCATCCAAAATTAGCCCATTCCGCCCCTAACCCGGTCCAGGTCTCTAGTTTAGCCAAACGACGTCGTTTGGCCATCCCCTCAAATGAGCCATCGATTTCGCCTCATCCAACGGCCCAGGGACTTTCCCCTATCTCAAATAAGACTGTCCGAAGTCCATCAGTTACACCTAAGATCGACAAACCCTTCTCTCATCTCCTTCATCAGATAACGCCACCTCTAAGCGAGTCCGCCATTTTCACCGGCGAGATAGCTCCAACCACCACCAAAATCCGGCCGTGCAACCATCACCCCTCCTTGCATCCTAACCCACCACCAATTTTCCCAAAATCCTCGCTAAATCGGACCTGTTTCGAATCTGAAATAAAAGAAGAAGAAAATCTCTCAAGTCCTCGAGTTCTTGTGAACGATTAGGCTTGAAACGAGTATTGCTCTGTTGTTCTGAAAAGAACATACAGCTAATACCTGTTTCGAGTCAAATCGGAGTCGTTTGAAGTTTATCAAGCACTGTCTGTATGGCCTCTAAGTATTTTTGTTTTTTCCCTTTCGTCTCCATCTTCTATTTTGTTCGCATGCTCGTATCCTTCTGCATCTTCTTTTCTTTGTCCATTTTCTTTTACTTGTCCCTCTCCCTTTCTCCTTTTTCTTTAGTTTGATTTCTTGGTTTGAATTTGGTGAAGTATTAAAATACTGAATATAGGTTTCTTTGTTTATATGGTGGTCGTACTTATTCCGTGAGCTCTTCAATTTGCTTGTAGATATTCTCGTGAATATTGTTTAGTTGTGTATATGGCTCGTTTAATTTCTGATTTGTTTTTCGGGTCGTATATTTGGCCCTTGTTAAATGTGGTAATTTAGTTTAATTACAGTTTATTAGCTAATTTAGGGGTTGACTCTTAAGTCATTCCCAAGAGGGGTAGTTTCAAGTACCTTGGGTCAGTTATTCAGGGGATCGGGGAGATCGACGAGGATGTCACACACCGTATAAGGGTGGGGTGGATAAAGTGGAGGTTAGCGTCGGGAGTCCTGTGTGATAAGAAAGTGACACCATTACTAAAAGGTATGTTTTATAGAGCAGTGGTTAGGCCTGCCATGTTATATGGGACTGAGTGTTGGCCGATTAAGAACTCACATATCCAGAAGATGAAAGTAGCAGAGATGAGGATGTTGAGGTGGATGTAAGGGCATACAAAGATGGATAAGATTAGGAATGAAGAAATTCGAGAAAAGGTGGGCGTGGCCCCCATGGAGGACAAGATGTGGGAAGCAAGACTTTGATGGTTCGGGCACATTCACAAGAGGAGCACTGATGCACTGATGAGGAGGTGTGAGAAACTGGCTGTGGTGGGTACGAGGAGAGGTAGAGGGCGACCTAAGAAGAATTGGGGAGAGGTGATCAGGCAGGACATGGCGCAACTTAGAATTGCTGAGTACATGGCCCTTGACAGGGAATTGTGGAGGTTGAGCATTAAGGTTGTAGGCTAGGGGGAAGTTGTGAATATTTCTACAGCGTACTAGAGTGAGATTAGCCAGTTAGGAGTTAGTTTTAGGATTTTAGTGGTCATCTACTGATGCAGAGCTTTAGCTGCTGGTTATTATTATACCTTCCATCTATTTCGTATCTCTTATATTGCTGTTATTTTATTATGATTCTATTGATGGTACGAATATATCGTCTCTTGTTGCTTTCTTGAGCCGAAGGTCTCCTGGAAACAGCCTCTCTGCCCCTCGGGGTAGGGGTAAGGTCTGCGTACATATTACCCTCCCCAGACCCCACTTGTGGGATTATACTGGGTCGTTGTTGTTGTTGTTGTTGTAGCTAATTTAAAATGGAATCAGTCATTTAGCTAAAATGTCCATTGTGAAATTGTTCAGTTGTGTAATTTTTTTGACTTTTCACTGAATAGCCAACATAGGGTTCTGATTATGTTTGGGCCTTGGGTTCAATGCCGACCCATTGGCAAAGAACAACCCATTCATTTGGGGCTTAAGCCATTGGGTCAATTTGACCCATGTTCTGTCTAGGTTCTTAAAGGTAAAAAAAAAGTTTAAAAGGGTAGTTTAGGGAAATTGGCTAGGGGAATATTGTGTAACTGAATGGGAAACTTCTAGGAAGCTAGGGAGGGGGACTATTCTGAAATTCTGACATTTGAACTAAGGGTAGTTAAGAAAAATCAAAAATTGACTAAGGTTTGCTAAGCTAAAATAAAAATATTAAAAGGGGCAAGGTGCAAAACTGATACTTTGAAGCTTCCCTAAATGCTTTGCCTATAAAGGCTCTTTAACTTTGCATTCAAGAAAAAAAAAAGGGATAGAAATCATCAGAAACTGAAACGACTGCTAGTCCTGAAGAAATTCTGAAAATAACTTTGAATCCCTGGCATTTTTCTGGAAAACTACTAACAATTCTGCTTGGATTTTGGTCCTCTTGGTCCTAGTAGTCTAGTTTAAATCACTGAGATTCACAGTTTTTGCATTCTGGTTCAAAATGGATTAAACTCCGAGTTGGTTAAAGTCTGGTTTGGATTTTGCTATGGTTTATACTGTTCTATTGCTGGGTTTAAAGTTGGTTGTTGTTGCTTTTTCTTCTGCTGAACCTTACTTCTTTGTTTCCTTTATTCCCAAGTATTGTTCATCTCCTTGACATATGAAATGGAGAAGCACAAGTTTGTTGCTTGAAGTTTGATATACAAAGAGCATTAGTTTCTTAGATGTTTGTTTTTACATTTCTGAAAACTTCAAAATTAGTCTTGGCTTTTATCGTAGTTAATTCATTTTTGTTTCAGCTTAAAGTTCACTTGCAATGTTAAACAAGTCATATGTTTTAAATTATTGATGGCTGGCATGAAATCTGAATTCAGATTTGTACAAAGGGCTCTAAAGGACCATTATGGTGGAATATTGATTAGGTTGCTCGAACTTTAGATGTTTGTTGAGATTAATACTGTTTAGTATAGGTTCTATTTGAAGTTATCCAAAATACCAAGCTAGCTGAATAATGTTCATGATTGCATGTGATGTTTTAACTTCTCATTTGTTATGCTGAATGATTCCATTGGATCTCTTTTGTCGATTGCATGTTCTAGGCATAGGTTTGAGTAAATTCGAATATGAGTAATTATGCTGGTTGAACAATTGCTGGATTTAGGGAATCCTTTGAATATCAGAATTGTATGCTTAGTTACTTTGAGCTTAAGCGACCAAGTCCAGAAGTTGTTCCAATTACATGTCCATGGCCCTTTTGATCGATTTGCTTTTAAATGGTTAGCAATGGTTGGTTCTGAAAACTTGGGCCAGAGTTGGCCCAATGGTAGATGCTTTTAGACTCAATGTCACTATGGGTACTTGACCATCTGCCTTCCTTTGAGAATTGGACTCATTGGGTCCAAACTCGAAAGCAGTAGGAATGGATTGGATTCATGGCTATTTGTTAAAATTGGTTTTGATTTAATTGCCCTTTTAATTTGGTATTCGCTAGTTAATTAGTAGGATTGGGATTTTATAGTTAAAAGTTCTGCAAGCCTCCTCGAACTGATTAATTGGGCTTTCAAATAGTGGAGGTGAGCAATATTAGACAACATAATTTGCTATGGCCCTCAAAAATTAAATCTAGAAAATCTTTTTGAATCGAGGTGTGTCATTCGTAGAAATGCTTTAGGCGCGGTTAATTAACTATCGTGACTATGGGTACGGTTCATGTGGCATAGTCATGATACATAATCCCCAATTCGGGTGTGCATTTCATGTGACCCGATCATAACAACATCGAATATTAATAAAAATAAACATATTGCGAATTGCGGGTGCATTTTATGTAGCGTGATTTGCGGTGTGTTCCAAAACGACAAATGTACGACAATCGTAACTTATTCAAGAAATAATCCCATAAATCCTAAAAAGCGATTAAAATAATTAAAAACGGTTATAAAGTTAAAATTCACAATAGGTTTAAAACTTGTAATTAAATCAGATAATTAGGCCAATTATTAATAGTTAAACGATCGTGCTAGAACCACGGAACCCGGGAATGCCTAACACCTTCTCCTGGGTTAACAGAATTTCTTACCTATAGTTTTCTGGTTTCACAAACTTTTAAATAAAATCAATTTTCCTTGATTTGGGATTTAAAATAAATCGATGGCTTGGGACACCAAATAAATTATTCCAAGTGACGACTCTGCATTAAATAAATAATCTCATTTCGATTAATGTCACTTAAAGTGAAAAACTCCCTTATATACCCCTCATGTGTAAAAAGGAGGTGTGACATCACTTAACGCTCAATCATAGCCTTGCCTTTCAAATTATCCTCCGAGCCCACAATATCTAGCAAATTTCCAACCAAATGATTCAAAATAAGCCTTATCATCCACGATAACTAAAGTTCAATTTAGTTCATATTTGAAAAAGTCAACAAAAGTCAACACTCGGGCCCGCTTGGTCCAAACCCGAAATTCGGATCAAAACCTAATTACCCATTCACTCCGAACCCGGATATACAATTAGTTTTGGAATCCGACCTCAATTTGAGGTCTAAATCCCCAAATTTCGAAATCCCTAGTTTTCTACCAATAATCCCCAATACCACCATGAAAATTCAAGATTCTAGGTTGAAATCTTGTTAAAAGAAGTGAAAGATTGAAAGAAATGAGTTAAGAACCACTTACCTATGATTTGGGAAAAATATGGTCTTGGGAAAATCGCCCCTCGAGGTTTAGATTTTGAAAATTTGAAGAATGAGTGAAAAAAATCTCGTCTAAGTCCCTTTTACATAGCTGCAGATGTCACATTTGTGACATGAGCTTCGTAATTACGAAGCTCGCAAATGCGAGAAAGGTATCGCAGATGCAAATCTGTCGCATTTCTGCTTTTATCGCAATTACGACCACCTTCTTCGCAAATGCAAAGAACCCTTTCCCTAGACTAACTTCGCAAATGCAAGGATTTTCACGCAAATGCGAGGACTGCCTAGCCCAGCTACTCTTCGCATTTGCGATGAGTAGCTTGCAAACGCGGAACCTGCAGGGTTCGCAATTGTGATACCTGATCTCGCAAATGCGATATAAGAGGTTTGCAACAAGTTCAGCTACACTAGCAAAATTTCTAAATTCCAAAACATCCCGTAGCCTATTCGAAACTCACCCGAGCCCCCGGGACTCCAAACCAAACATGCACAGGAGTCAAAAAATATCATACAAACTTGCTCGTGTAATCAAATCATCAAAATAACATCTACAACTACGGATCTAGCACCAAAACCCATGAATTTCTCAAGAACATTTCAAAACTACTATTTTCTCTACCGGTGTCCGAATCACGTCAAACCAGTTTCGTTTTTACCAAATTTTATAGATAAAGTATAAATATCATGATGGACATGTACCGGGCTCCAGAACCAAAATACGGGCCCGATACCAATAAAATCAACTATTAACCATTTTCTTAAAACCTTTATAATTTTAGTTTTCCAATTTAAATCAAAAATTCATTTCTCGAGCTAGGGACCTTGGAATTCGATTTCGAGCATATGCCCAAGTCCCATATTTTATCACGAATCCATCGGGACCGTCGGAACAAGAGTCCAGGTCTGTTTACTCAAAACGTTGACCAAAGTCAACTAAAAATCTCTTTTAAATTCCAAAAATTATTATTTTTGAATTTTCTACATAAAGGCTTTCCGGATTTACGCCCGGACTCTGCACGCAAATTGAGGTGGATAAAAATGATATCTCTAAGGCTAATGAGCATGGAATAGAGTCTTAAATTACAAGATGACCCTTTGGGTCATCACATTTACTTAGATGCAAACATATCTACCTTCTTTGAGTAAATTCTGGCAAAAGCCTGGCGGTGGTTGCCACTTTCTTCACTTTCAGTTTACTTTCAGATATAATATTGCATGATATTTTTTTGGATGAATTTTGCAAAATATGAAAGATGGAGAAAATAAAATAGCCACGGCTGGAGAAAAGCTTTTTTCGGCAAAGTTCACTGTCATCCATTATCGAGTGCTCCTTTATTTATACATTATGTAATCAGTGTATAATAATGGTATATTATGGTGTATAATCAATGTGTATATATTTTACACTTATGATATATTTATTGTACTCATATTATACAAAATTGGGCGTGAAAGATTATAGTGGCTACATTGAGTGTCACGATCCAAATCTAAAGCATGTCGTGATGACGCCTATCGTGATACAAGGCAAGACTATTTCCCAAATTATTACTACAAATTTTATCATAAGATTTTAATAAAAGCGCTTTCAATATTCAAATTTCTCATAAACCAAGTTAAACTCTAATAATAGATATAGAAATATGGAAACAAGCCCTAAATATTGCGGTGTCACTAAGTCATGAGCGTCTACATCCATAAACTAAGATATATAAACTGTCTAACTGTCAACCCAAAAGAGAAATAGAGGATAGAAGGAGTAACAAGGTCCTGCGGACGCTAGCAGCTACCTTGCAGTCTCCGAAGATAAGCCAACCTGAACTCAACCATCGTCGGGCTATAACTCACCTGGATCTGCACATAAAGTGCAGGGTTTAGTATGAGTACAACCGACTCAGCAAGTAATAGAAATAACTAAGAAACTGAGTAGTAGTGACGAGCTAAGCAAAACAATCCAGTTATTACTTTTCACAGTTAAGAATAAATAGGAGTAAAAGGTAAATTTCACGAATCAACAATTACTACAAGGCAATTAGTAGATAAATGCAGTAACAACAAAAATAGATGAAACCTCACAGCAAATATCACTCAATCCCTCATCCCTCAATGCATACGCTCAATAGGTATCTGCACATACTCAGGATGTTCAGACTCCGGAGAGGCTCCTACAGCCCAACCGCTAATCTGCACGGACCACTCACGTGACGCACGGACAAATCACGTGTTATCATATCATAGCAAGATCTGCATGGACAACTCATGTGCTATAGTACAATCTGGATCCATACGGACAACTCACGTGCCTCAATCACATATCTCCCAACAGGCCTTCGACCTCTCTCAGTCATGTACCTCTCTAGTCTCACAGTGTTCAACAATTCAAGAAGAACATCCCAAATCAAGTATTATAGTGTATCAGCAAGAATAATAGAGACTGAGGTAAACATTGTACAAGAATTTATATGACTGAGTACAACTAATGTGAGCATGAATAAAGCCTAAGCATGATCTAGAACATTAAGGCAACCAAGTTTAACAGACATGTAAACACATAAACAATAATAATAGCTATTAGGCCTCACAGCCTCACGGGACGGGCCAAGTCTCAATCCCTTGCGGGGTACACCCACACGCCCGTCACCTAGCATGAGTATCACCTCCAAACAGTCACATGATGTCAAATCTCTGGGTTTATACCCTCAAAGCCAGAGATAAAACTGTTACTTACCTTAACAACGTAGAATCCTACTTCGGATGCACTCGTCCCTTGACTGGGTCTCCAAAAGCTCCAAATCTATCCAAAACCAGAATAATACTATCAACATAAGCTAAAGAAATGAATTCCACAAGAAAAACTACAAAAATAGGCCAAAAATCCAAAATAGGCTAAAACCCGGGCCCCAGCCCCACGTTTTGAAACCCGACAAAAATTGCAAAACTAGAAAGATCATTCACTCTCGAGTCTAACCATATCAAATTTGTCAAAATCCGACTTCGTTTGGTCCCTCAAATCCTCACCTCAAACTCTCCAAAATTCAAGTCCTAACCCCTTCACCTTCACCCGAAATCCCAACTAATTTCATGACAAAATAGTGGAAAATCATCATGACCAGACGTAATAGAGCCCAAGTAACTTACCTCACTGATATCTCTCGATTCCCTTTCGAAATTCTCTGCCTAAAGCTCAAAAACCTACCAACAACGGTGAAGAATGGGCTAAAATTCGTGAAGTATGGCTTTTATAGTTTCTGCCCAGAAGACTTGCACCTGCGATTCCCATCCTCACACCTGTGCAACCGCATTTGCGGTCCTAAGAGCGCACCTATGGATTTCACTTATTTGCCCATTTCCGCATATGCGGCTCCCCCTCGCACCTGCGGGCTCGCAGGTTCGACAATACCTCCGCATCTGCGATAATGCTTCCCATCTGCGACCATCACACCTGCGTCTCCCCATCCGCAGGTGTGGGAAAAACACCATAATTTTAAATACCAGTAAAACAACACTTCAAACTTCACAAATTCAATCTGTTAATCACCTGAAACACACCCGAGGCCTTCACGACCTCAACCAATAGTAACAACTAGTCATATATCCATACACGAACTTAGTCGAGCCTTCGGAACACCCAAAACAACACCGAAACACCAAATAAACCTCATATTCAAGCCTAAGAACTTTTAAACTTCCAAAATTTGCCAACGACGCCGAAACATACCAAACCACGTCCGAATGACCTCAAATTTTGCAGACACGTCACAAATTCCACTACGAACCTATTCCAACTTCCGAAATTCCATCCTGATACCTGATTTTCCACTACTGACCAAAATCGCCAAATTTCCAACTTTCGCCAATTCAAGCCTAATTCTACCATGGACTTCCAAATTACATTCCGGACGCACTCATAAGTCTAAAATCACCCAACTAGGGTTATTCATGGTTCGGTTTGGATCGGACTTTCCCTAAAAATAAACCAAATCAAGTAAATTGGTTTTTCAAATATTAGAACCAAATCAAACCAATTAAGTCGATTTTTCCTCGATTCGGTTTATGTCGGGTTTTGTCGGATTTTTCGGTTATTTGTCGTTTTTTTCTTAAATATAAGACATACAATACCAAACACATATTTTGGAGACCACATTTTCAACGTAACACTATTAAATCAATTTCCCTTTGAGAAATCTATTATTTACCAAGATATATTGATGATAATTTAATCAAATAGTGATGAATAATTTAAGGACTCAATTAAAAATATTTTTTTTAATACTAAATGGATTCTTACACTTAACAAAAGAAAACTACCAATCAAACTAGAATGTAAAGGTAAAGAACTATACTAAAAGTGCAAACTATTAACATTTACCATAATCAGTTTGGTTCGTTTTTTTCGGTTTTTTCCGGATTAAAACCAAAACCAAACCTAATTTGATCGGTTTTTAAAATTCAAAACCAAAATTAAACCAAACCAAAAAATATCGTTTTTTGGTCGGTTTGGTTTGATTTTCGAATCCAAATCCGAATTCGTTTACTCATAAGTCAACTTTTCCAACTTAGCTTTCTAAATAAGAGACTAAGTGTCTCATTTCACTCAAAAATTACTCTGGACCCGAACCTACCAACTCGATAAACACAACACAACTGAACAACAACACAACTGACCAGAACCTACCAACTGACTCGAAAAATTACTCTGGACCCGAACCTACCAACTCGATAAACACAACACAACCGAACAACATAAAGAAGTAGAAATGGGAAAAACGGGGCTATAACTCTCAGAACGACCGACTGAGTCGTTACATCCTCCCTCTCATAAACAAATGTTCATCCTCAAACGAGTCTAGAAACATACATGGAGTCTCAAATAGGTGTGGGTATCTGCTCTGCATCTCCCGCTCGGTCTCCCATGTGGCCTCCTCTACAGGTTGGCCTCTCCACTGCACCTTCACTGAAGTTATGTCCTTTGATATCAACTTTCGGACCTGTCGATCCAAAATAGCCACTGGCTCCACATCATATGTCCTATCACCCTCCAACTGAGCTGCGCTGAAGTCCAAGACATGGGACGGATCACCAATATACTTCCGAAGCATGGAAACATAAAATACTGGATGCACTCTCGACAAGCTGGGTGGCAAGGCAAGCTCATAGGCCACCTCCCCAATCTCCGAAGTACCTCAAACGGACCAATAAACTGAGGGCTCAACTTGGCCTTCTTCCCAAATCTCATAATACCTTTCATAGGTAAAACCTTCAGTAATACCTTCTCCCCAACCATGTAAGATACATCATGAACCTTCCTATACTCATAGCTCTTCTGCCTAGATTGCGTCGTGCGAAGCCGCTCCTGAATCAATTCCACCTTATCTAAAGCATCCTGCACCAAATCTATACCCAAGAGTCTAGCCTCACCTAGCTCAAACCAACCAACCAGAGATCTACACCTCCTCCCATATAAAGCCTCGTACGGAGCCATCTGGATACTCGATTGATAGTTGTTGTTATATGCAAACTCCGCGAGTGCCAGAAACTGGTCCCATGAACCCCCAAAGTCAAAAACACAAGCGCCCAACATGTATTCTAATATCTAAATAGTGCACTCGGACTGCCCGTCCGTCTGAGGGGTGAAAGGTTGTGCTCAACTCAACCTGAGTACCCAATCCCCGCTCCATGGCCCTCTAAAATTGAGATGTAAAGTGAGTACCTCGATCTGAAATGTTGGAAATCGGGACACCATGCAAGCGAACAACCTCTCGGATATAAATCTCAGCTAATCGCTGTGAAGTGTAGGTAGTACCAACAGGAATGAAGTGTGCGGACTTGGTCAGCCGATCCATAAATACCCAAATAGCGTCTAACTTCCTCGAAGTTCGTGGAGGCCCAATTACAAAGTCCATGATGATCCGCTACCACTTCCACTTTGGAATATCTAATCTCTGAAGCAAGCCACCCGGTCTCTGATGCTCATACTTAACCTGCTGATAGTTGAGACATCGAGCCACAAACCCAAAAATATCCTTTTTCATCCGCCTCCACCAATAGTGCTATCTCAAATCTTGGTACATCTTCGCGGCACTTGGATAAATGGAATACCATGAGCTGTAGGCCTCCTCCAGAATCGACTCTCGAAGCCCATCCACATTAGGGACACATATTCGGCACTGCATCCTCAACACACCGTCATCGCCAATAATCACATCCCTAGCATCACCTCACCGGACCCTGTCCTAAAAAATGAGCAAGTATGGGTCATCATACTGACGCTCCCTGATATGGTCATAAAGAGAAGACCTAGAGACTAAGCAAGCCAATACCTAGCTAGGCTCCGATATATCCAATCTCACAAGCTGGCCCGCTAAGGCCTGAACATCCAATGCTAAAGGTCTCTCTACTGCGAGAAGATATGCTAAACTCCCCAAACTCTCTGCCCGACGACTCAGAGCATCGGCCACCACATTGGCCTTACTCGGATGGTATAGAATAGTGATATCATAGTCCTTAAGAAGCTCCAACCATCTCCACTTACGCAAATTAAGATCTTTCTACTTAAACAGATGCTACAAATATTGACGTTAAATCTTCAAGGCATGAACTATGGCTGCTAACTCAAGATCATGCACCAGATAATTCTTCTCATGGGTCTTCAACTAACACAAGGCATAGGCAATCACCCTACCCTTCTGCATCAAAACACAACCAATGCCTACCATCGAGGCATTAAAATAAACGGTATAAGAACCTGAAGATGATGGCAACACTAACACTAGATTTGTGGTCAAAATAGCCTTGAGCTCCTAAAAGCTCTCCTCACACTCGTCCGACCACCTGAATGGAGCACCCTTTTAGGTCAATTTGATCAAGAGTGAAGCAATAGATGAGAATCTCTCCACAATGCAACGGCAATAGCTTGCCAAACCAAGGAAACTCCTAATCTCTGTAGCTGAGGACGGTCTAGGCCAACTCTGCACCGCCTCTATCTTCTTCGGATCCACCTGAATACCCTCACTGGACACCACGTGCCCTAAGAATGCTACTGAATTGAGACAAAACTCACACTTGGAGAACTTTGCATAAAGCTTCTCCCTTCTCAATCTCTGCAATACCATCCTCAGATGTTGAGCATGCTCTTCCTGGCTAAGTGAGTACACCAGGATCTCATAAATGAACACAATAATGAAGGAGCCCAAATACGATTGGAATACACTATTTATCAAATGCATGAACGCTGTTGGGGCATTGGTCAGCCCAAAAGACATCACCAAAAACTCATAATGGCCATACCGGGTCCTGAAAGCCGTCTTAGGAATATCTGAATCCTAAATCTTCAGCTGATGATACCCGGACCTCAAGTTAATCTTAGAAAACGCCCTCGCTCCATGAAGTTGGTCAAATAAATCATCAATATGAGGCAAAGGATACTTGTTCTTGACTGTGACCTTGTTCAACTGCCTGTAGTCAATACACATTCTTATTGAACCATCCTTCTTCTTCATAAATAGAACTGGTGCATCCCAAGGTTGACACTAGGCTGAATAAACCCCTTATCTAAGAGATCCTGAAGTTGTTCTTTCAATTTGTTCAACTCCGCCGGTGCCATACGATATGGCGATATAGAAATAGGCTGAGTGTTCGGTACCAAATCAATACCAAAGTCAATAACCCTGTCAGGCGGCATGCCCGACAGGTCTGCAGGAACCACAGTCAGAAAGTCACATACCACCGGAACCGAATCAATGGCCGGACTCTCTGCACTAATATCTCTCACAAAAGCCAAGTAAGAAAGACAACCCTTCTCAACCACACATTGAGTCTTCAAATATGAAATCACCCTACTCGGCACATAGTCTACAGAACCACTCCACTCTACACAAATATGAAATCACCCTACTCGGCACATAGTCTAAGAACCACTCCACTCTACCCTAAGAAATCCTGGAATCGCTAAGGTCACGGTTTTGGCGTGATAGTCTAGAACAACATGACATGGAGATAACCAATCCATGTCCAATATCACATCGAATTCAACCATGCTGAGCAATAACAAATCCACTCGGGTATCCAAACCCCCAATAGACACCACACATGACCGATATACACTATTCACAACAACAATATTGCCCACAAGAGTAAATACATGAACATGTGAAACTAGTGACTCACGGGGCATATCCAGAAAATGAGCAAAGTATGAGGAAACATATGAAAAAGTAGAACCAGGGTCAAATAATATAGAGGCATCTCTATGACAGACGTAGACAATAGCTGTGATCACAGTATCTGAAGCAATAGCATCTGGCCTGGCTGGGAGGGCATGAGAAACGGTCCTGACCACCCCCTGATCTGCCTTTCCTCTCGGTCGACCCCTAACTGACTGGGTTTTGCCCCTCGCTGGCTAAGGCCCACTTCTAGCTGGTTGGGCGGGTGGTGGAGGAACTGGTGCGGGTGCTATCGGCCGAGTACTCCGCTGTGGAGTCCCACCCAATAGCCTAGGGTAATCTCTCATAATGTGACCAAAATCTCCGCACTCGAAACAACCCCTCCTCTGACGAAACTGTTGCTCCTGATGCCCAAAAGAACTACCTGAGGATACCTGAGTGGGCGGGGGATGATGAGAACCCTGCGATAGCAGTACACTGAATGATGACTAACCCTGCTGATGACTGTAAGGACCTTGGCTAGATGATACACCACGGTGAAATGGGCGAGCTAGCGGGGCATGCCTGAATGGACGGCCTCTACCGTGCTGGAACTGACCCCAATGAGAATGAGAAGTACCACTGAATCCACCTGGTCCACGAGGCCTCTTGGCCTCCCTCTTAACCCACTTCTGACCACAAACAATCTCAATCTATCGAGCTATGTTGACAACTTCATCAAAGGTGGCACCAGACACCCTCTCTCGGGTCATAAGCAATCGTAGCTGTAAAATGAGACCATCTATGAACCTCATTATCCTCTCCATGTTCGTGGGGCCCAACCAAATAGCATGTCGGGTAAACTCCAAAAACCGCATCTCATACTGTGACACTGGCATATCACCCTGGCGAAGCTGCTCAAACTGTCTACGTAGCTCCTCTCTACGAGACTGAGGCACAAACTTCTCCAAGAATACCACAGATAACTGCTTCCAAGTGAGGGGTGCTGCACCAGCAGGCCTACTCCTCTCGTAAGTCTTCCACCATGGGAGTGCAGCCCTAGAAAACTGGAATGTAGTGAATGACACCCCACAAGTCTCCAAACTACCAATTGTGCAGAGTATCCACTGGCATCGGTCCAAGAAATCCTGGGCATCCTTTCCCTCTACGCCACTGAAGGGTGGAGGCTGGAGTCTCCCAAACCTCTCCAACCTATACTGATCATCCTCTGGTATGGCAGGAACTACTTGCGCTTGAGCAGCTACAACCAGCTGGGCTGGTGGTGCCCCCGGCGTCTGAAGTCCCTGAACAACCTGCTCCGGCGTGCGGCAGCGAGAGTCTGGGTGCCTTCCCTGGCCTGAGAAGTACCTGCGGTCATAGTAACTGAGACCTCCTGAGCAAGCCTGTACACATAGATAGAATTTGGGCTAGGTCCCCTTGAAGGCCTGGAATCACAATAGGCACAGGTGGTGTCTGGGCTGGTCCCGTCGGAACATCTACCTATAGGACCTGGTCCTGAGCGGGGACAATTGGGGGATCTATAGGTGTTGCCCAAGCTGATGCTAGTGATGTCTCTGCCTCTACCACGACCTCGGCCTCTCGCGGCCCGAGCTGGTGGTGCTCGTGGTTGTCCCTCCTGACCGGTAGCATGAGTCCTCACCGTCTGTGAGAATGAAATAATAAATGTTTAGCTACCAAAAATAACAAAATGCACGACAAGAATCCAAGAATGTGAAATTTTTCTAAAGGTTTTGCAGCCTCTCGAAGATAAGTACAGATGTCTCTGTACCGATCCGCAAGACTCTACAAGACCCGCTCATGACTCGTGATACCTATGTAACCTAGGCTCTAATACTAACTTGTCACGACCCAAATCTAACCATGTTGTGATGGCGCCTATCGTGATACAAGTCAAGTCTATTTCCCAAAATATTACTACAAATTTAATTATAAGAATATAATAAAAACGCTTTCAATATTTAAATTTCTATATATAAACCAAGTTAAACTCTAATAATAGGTATAGAAATATGGAAACGAGCTCCAAACATTGGGGTATCACTAAGTCATGAGCATCTACATCCATAAACTAAGATATATAAACTGCCTAACTATCAATACAACCCAAAAGAGAAATAGAGGATAGAAGGAGTAACAAGGTACTGTGGACGCTAGCAGCTACCTTGCAGTCTCCGAAGATAAGCTGGCCTGAACTCAACCATCATCGTGCCATAACTCACCTGGATCTGCACATAAAGTGCAGGGTGTAGTATGAGTAAAACCGACTCAGCAAGTAACAGAAATAACTAAAGAACTGAGTAGTAATGACGAGCTAAGCAGAACAATCTAGTTATTACTTTTCACAATTAAGAATAAACAGGAGTAAAAGGTAAATTTCACGAATCAACAATTACTACAAGGCAATTAGCAGATAAATGTAGTAACAGCAAAAATAGATGAAACCTCACAGCACATGTCACTCAATCCCTCATCCCTCAATACACACGCTCAATAGGTACCTGCGTTCACTTAGGTTTTGAGACTCCGGAGGGGCTCCTACAGCCCAAGGGCTAATCTGCACGGACCACTCTCATGTTGCACGGACAACTCACGTGCTATTATATCATAACTAGCTCTGCATGGACAACTCACGTGCTATAGTACAATCTGGATCCGCAAGGACAACTCACATGCAATAATAAAATATCTCACAACAGGCCCTCATCCTCACTCAATCATGTACCTCTCTAGCCTCACAATTTTCAACAATTAAAGGAGAACAGTCCAAATCAAGTATTACAGTGTATCAACAAGAATAATAGAGACTGAGGTAACCATGTACAAGAATTTATATGACTGAGTACAACTAATGTGAGCATGAATAAAGCCTGAGCATGATCTCTAACATGAAGGCAGTCAAGTTTAACAGACATGTAAACACATAAACACAGATAATGGCTATTAGGCCTCATAGCCTCACGGGACGGACCAAGTCTCAATCCCTCGTGGCGTACACCCACACGCTCGTCACCTAGCATGGATATCACCTTGTTACACCCCATATTTTCGTACGCGGAAGTACGCCATGAGTAAATTGATAAAAGTTCGGAAATGAGATGTTGCATCCCGCATTTTTCGTACGTTAAAGTTTCGTTGTAAGTTAAGTAACATAAGTTCGAGAATGAGATTATTTTGGGATGATAAATATTATGTTATTTCAAACAAGTGATAAGTAAATTCGTAAAGGTGAGAGGGTAAGCAAATCGAAGAAAATAAACTTTGTCAAAGTTTGGCAATTTAGGATAAAATATGATCCGAGCTACGACACCTGGCATTTATGGACTAATGCCATACAAAGTACCCCACGACCACGATAGTAGGGTATGTAAAGTGTACTAGAAGTGAGTAGTATTTTAAGTAATTTGAGATAATTCTTAGTTATGCGGGTAATTAGGTAATTAATATTTTTTAGCGGGGGATAAATTAAAATCTTTGGATAATTAAAGATTTTTGATGGCTTAACCCCCCAAAAATGTGGCAGCATTCCCTATCAATTTTAAAGTGACTATTAAGTCTTACATAGGCGGAAAATTTAGAGGATTAAGTGGTCTTACTCATCTACTAAGTGGACCACACCCGCTAAAGACTTTTTACAATTAGTAAGATGTTACATGCCATCTTACTTTGAGTTTCTAAAGGCTTAAACATGAGATGTCATCTTACAGTGAGTTTCTAAACGTGAGAAGCCATCTTATTATGAGTTTCTAAAGACTTAAATGTGAGTTTCTAAAGGCTTAACGTGAGTTTCTTCAAATGAATTCATGTGTGCGTTTTAGAGAGTGGCTGGTCGTGAGTTCTTCAAAGAGCAAAACAATTCCATACCAAAATTAGATGCCCTCGTCCTTTGACTCGGTCTCCAAAAGCTCTAAATCTATCCATAACCAGAATAATACTATCAACATAAGCTAAAGAAACAAATTCCATACGAAAAACTACAAAATAGGCCAAAAATATGAAATAGCCTAAAACCCGATTTTGGGGCCCACGTCTCGAAACCCGATAAAAACTGCAAATCTAGAAAGCTTGTTCACTCCTGAGTCTAACCATATCAAATTCTTCAAAATCTGACTCCATTTCGTCCCTCAAATCCTCACCACAAACTCTCCAATACCCAAACCCTAACCCCTTCAACTTCACCCTAAATCCCTACTAATTTCATGACTAAACAGTGGAAAATCATCATAAACACACATAATAGAGCCCAAGTAACTTACCTCACTGATATCTCCTGATTCCCTCTTGAAATTCTCTGCCTAAAGCTAAATAACCGGACAACAATGGTGAAGAATGGGCTGAAATTCGCGAAGTATGGTTTTTATAGTTTTTGCCCGGAAGTCTTGCACCTGTGGTCCCCATCCTCGCACTTGATATAGTCCTAAGAGCGCACCTGCGGGTTTCACTTATCCGCCCATTTCCGCATCTGCAGCTCCCCCTCGCACCTGCGGGCTCGCATGTGCAACAATACCTCCGCACCTGTGCTAAATGCCCCAGTTGGCCAATTCCGCATCCGGGATAATACTTCCGCATCTGTGACCATCGCACCTACGGCTCCCCATACGCAGGTGCGGGAAAAACACCAGAACTTCAAACACCAGCAAAACAGCACTTCAAACTTCACAAATCTAATTTATTAATCACCTGAAACACATTCGAGGCCCTTGGGACCTCAACCAATAGTACCAACAAGTCATATATCCATACATGAACTTAGTCGAACCTTCGCAACATCCAAAACAACACTAAAATACCAAATCAACCTCGGATTCAAGCCTAAGAACTTATAAACTTCCAAAATTCGCCAACGACGCCGAAACTTACCAGACCACGTCCGAATGACCTCAAATTTTGCAAACACGTCATAAATGACACTATGAACCTATCCCAACTTTCGAAATTCTATTCCGGCCCCGATACCTAATTTTCCACTGCCAACCAAAATCGCCAAATTTTCAACTTTCGCCAATAAGCCTAATTCTACCACAGACCTTCAAATTACATTTCGGACGCACTCCTAATTCTAAAGTCACCCAACGGAGCTAACCAAACCATAAAAATCCAAATCCAAATTTGTTTACTCATAAGTCAACTTCTGGTTGGTTTTTCCAACTTAGCTTTCTAGATAAGAGACTAAGTTTCTCATTTCACTCCAAAACTACTTCGGACCCGAACCTACCAACACGATACACAAAAAACAACTGAAAACACATAGCGAAGTAGAAATAGGGAAACGGGGCTATAAATCTTGGAACGACCAGCCGGGTCATTACAATGAGTGTTGAGAATATTGTATATAATGTGTATATATTATGTATGCACATTTATATAAAAGGTGTATCTACACTTATATAATACATTTACATTTTTTATACAAATTCCATGTTCATATAATTTTGTATATATTTCGTATATAAAATATATAATAGTATCTATACATTTATTGTATACATATTATACAAAACTAGGCGTGAAAGGTTACAGTGGCTACATTGAGTGCAGAGAATATTGTATATAATGTGTATATATTATGTATGCACATTTATATGAAAGGTGTATCTACACTTATATAATGCATATACACTTTCATACAAATTCAATGTTCATATTATTGTGTATATAAAATAGTATATAATGTATATATGCAGTGCACATAAAATTTTAATTGTATATAAAGTAAATAATTAATATATCTTCCGTATATAAAGTGTATAATTTTTCTCTCATAAATACTCTCAATCTTTCTTTCTTTTTCTCTTTAAATCTTATTTCCTTAAATTCAATTTTTCTATTTATACTTTATACTGCCTTTTGTTTTTCTTCTTCTCACTCTTTTCCTCCCCTCTCTTTTAGTCCTTAATTCTTTAGGTTTGGTGGTGAAATTGGGGTGGATGAGGCTGGTCCATGTGTGCTTGAGTCTTTTTTTGATGATTTATCGTTTTTGGGATGTGGGTAGGGCGATGCAATGACAGCAGTGTGTGAAGATGATAGCGGTGCCATGGCGGTAGCGGCAGCGGTGCAATAGCGGCAGGACAACGGTGGAGCTTTTTATGTGAATGTCTGATATATGGTGGAAAAGGAAAGGTAGATGCGGTGGGGTTGGTTTAATTTGGGCTGACCATTCTAATATCTTTTAGGCTACTAAATGTATTTGAAATTTGTCTCTACCAAATGATATAAATTTGCAGCGAGTGGCTACAAATGAATCTTGCTCTTAAATTAACTTAAAGAGCCAAATGGACTCTGAAACTCATTAGGTCATTGTTGTTCATGAGTGGCCTTAGTCATGCACCAAACATGTAATTCAATATTATTAATAAAATAGTAGTGTGGCAGTTGTCTGACAACCGCTTGTTAGGTCCAAATATAGTTACCTCAAATGATTACCCATTTCACTACCCAACAGCAATAACTCTACTAGCTTAATCAATTGTGCCTCACACTTTCTCCTGGGTTAACAAAATTTCTTACCCGGTCTTCTATGTCCGCGGATCATAAATATAGTTAATTTTCCTCGATTTGAGATTTTAAAATAAACCAGTGACTTGTGACACCACAATAACTATCCCAAGTGGCGACTCTAATTAAATAAATAATCCTATTTCGAATAATGTCATCTTAATTGAAAAAAAAACTCCCTATTCCTCGGAAAGGAGGTGTGACAACTCTCGCAAAAAGAACCTAGAATCTCTGGTTCTGGGTTCAGAATTCCAACTTAGAATAACTGTTATACTTGGCTTTTGTTTATTATCTGATATATTACATGTTTGGATATAATGTGCTAATTACCGCTCATTTACTGCTTTGATATTCTGTAAACTGTATATAAAACTCTTACGATACTATTCTTCTTTCCGAGTCATCTAAATCTTCTGGGAAGCGTGTGCTTTGCATGGATTATTTTCTGTTACAGTCATACCCCTAAATTTAGAACGAGAATCGGACAAGTTACAAAGCCGGTGAAGCTTCTGTATTCTCGGTACGCTACCCCCTCCCTCCCGACTTAAGTTTTTCACTCGGGTAAGCCAGGTCTAGCACAACATCCCCCACTCCCCCTCCGGATTTAAACCTAGAATAATATAGCCTAATGTCGGATCCCTAGTAGGAACTTTTGTTTGCATCACGTGCATTTGACTTTGGGAACTCAACATAGGGGTTGGGTCCGTCTAGAACAACTGTACCCAATATAAAAGACCATCTTGATGCATTTTTACATGCTACTTGTGCATATGTTTGTTTTGGCTTGCATGTTGACTGGATTCTACAATAGGGAAAGAAAATCAAGAGTGGAACAAGAGATAGAAAATTTACCCAGTTCATAAAAATCTATGTATTTGAAAACCCTGAAACTTTGTCAAAGTTTTGAAAACCAAAAAGGAAAAAAGAAAAGTCATTTCAAAATAAGCCAATATTTTCAAAAGTCGTGTTTTTCTTGATGTGTCAACACTGACCAGACTATGCGGGTTTCATTCTCACCGGATGTGAAATACGTTGGCAAAACTCATCGGTTCCGGCCCACAATTTTTAAAAAATCCAAAAATATTTTTCTTTACTTCCTTCTTTAGAAAAGTTGTAACGATATGGCTGATCATTTTAAGAATTAATGCCCCGATCCCCTATTAACTGCTTTTCCCGTGTTTGTTTCTGCTATTTTGATTTGTCGGGATGTTTGGTTTTGAGTTTCAGAGTGTTTTGGGACACTTAGTCCCTAAAAGAGAGCTTAAGCTTTAGAATTTGGAGCGTAGTCAAGGTAGTGTGAAGACATCCTCGAAATGGAAGTCTGTCGGTTCCGTTAGCTCCGTTGGGTGATTTCGGGCTTAGGGGCAGATTGTGTTTAGGAGGTCCGTAGCTTATTTAAGCTTGAAATGTCGAAAGTTAAATTTTTGAAGTTTTCGCTTTGATAATGGGATTTTGATATCCGAGTCAGAATGGAATTCCGGAAGTTAGAGTAGCTCCGTAGTGTTGAATGTGACGTTCTTTTAATTTCAGGCCATTTGGACGAGGTTTGATAGACTTTTTGATCGAAAGCATGATTTGAGAGTTTTTGGAGTTCTTAGGCTTGAATTCGATCTTAATTTGGTATTTTGGTGTTGTTTTGAGCATTCTGAAGGTTGAAACAAGTTTGAATGATGTTTTAGGATTGGTTGGCATGTTTGGTTGAGGTCCCGAGGGCTTCGGGTGTGTTTCAGATACTTAACGGGTCATTTTTTGACTTAGAAAGATTGCAGATTTTCTGTTGTTGTGTTGCAGAGAAAACCTTCATCGCATTCACGAGAGGGTCTCGCGTTCGCGTAGAGCATCTGGGTGAAGTAGTTGAATCGTGTTTCTCATTCGCGATGATGTCCTGCGTTCGCGAAGGTATGGACCATTTGGTCTTCGCGTTCACGACATAGTCCTCGCGTTCGCGTAGGGTCCGCCAGTGTAAGCTACGCATTCGTGAGTAGACCTTCGTATTCGTGAAAGAGGAAGATTGGCCAGTGGATTTTTGTGCATCGCGTTCGCGAAGAAGAACGCATCTGGGCGGAGTATAAAATTTCAAAGTCGAGGGTTTAGCCATTTTTATCAAAACTAGAGCTTGGGAGCTCAGATTTGAGCGAGATTTTGAGGGATTTTTAGAGATATCGATTGGGTAATGATTCTTAACTCCTTTTTGCTTTACCCATTAATTTAAACGTGAATTCATTGTCTATTTTTGGATTTGGGGTGAGAAATTGGGAAAAAATTGAAAAAGTTCTTAGACCTAATTTTCGAGTTTTGATTGGGGATTTGACATTGAATTTGGATAATTTTGGTATGGGTTAGACTCGTGAGTGAATGATGGTTCATAATCCGTAATTTTCACCCGATTCCGAGATGTGGGCCCAGGGGCGTTTTGGTCATTTTTCCTAATCTCGCGTATTAGCTTAGAATTTATTTGTGGAATCAGTTACTTGAAGTTATATTTACATTATGCAATTGAATTGAATAGATTTGTGACATTTGGAGTCGAGTACTCGTGGCAAGAACGTGGTTTCGGGTTGGTTTTGAGTAGGTTCAAGGTAAGTGGCTTGCCTAACCTTGTGGGGGGGGGAACTCCCCTTAGGATTTGGTATTTGTTGATATATGAAATGCCTTGAACATGACGTGACGAGTGCGTACATGTGCTATTTGTTGAAAATCCTATTTTCATTAAGTAACCATAACTGCGTTTTCTTTCCTGTTTATACTACTTATAATTTAAGCCTACCGTTAGCTTAGGGAAGCATGTCTAATTGACTTAATTGCTTTACTTGCTCAAACTGCTTTATTTGAATTATGTGCAGCATGCTAGGTTAGAAATACTTGTTTTACCTTGGTATAGAATTTGGATTGAACTGAATATTCTTCGAGTTAATGCTGTGTGTTTACTTTGGGACTACGGGACGGTATCTCGGTAGATCCCCCTGCATGTTTACTTTGGGACTTCGGATTTGTATTATGGTAGATCCCCTGCTCATTTATATTGGAATTATGGGACTGCACACGGTAGATTCCCCCAGTATTGAGTATTTACATTTGGGGACTACGGATCGGGTTTCCGGTAAATCCCCGGCGGCGCACTATGAGTTGAACCATGGAACGATACCCGGGAGAACCACTGGACATTTACATTTGGGGGCTACATGAAGGTATCCTGGTAGATCCCTAGTTTGCTGGATATTTACATTTGGGGGCTACAGGACGATATCCTGGTAGATCCTCGGTTGCTATCTCTGTGTTGAGCTATATTCTTTCCGTGATATCTTTTTCTCTGTTTTATTTGTTGTTATTCTTATTATTCGGTGTTACTTCACATTGTTAGCATTTAATTATATTGTCGTATTTTGTACTGTTTTACCTCGTTTTTCAGCTATAATCAGTAAGGCCTTGACCCTCCTCGTCACTACTCGACCGAGGTTAGGTTTGTCACTTACTAAGTACCGCTGTGGTGTACTCATTCCCTTTCTGTGCATGTTTTTCATGTGCAAATCCAGGTTCTTTGGCTCAGCCCTACCATCCTTGAGATGAGGCGATCCTTCATAGACTTTGAGGTATATTTGCCGCGTCTGCAGACCGAGGAGTCCCTCTCTATTCTCTCTTGTAGTTACAGCCCTTCTGTATTTCTTTTGATTTAGACATTCTGGAGTTAGAGCACTATGTAGTATCCATAGCTTATGATTTCATGAGATTCCAGGTTTTGGGAGTTGTTTTAGATTGATAGTTGTATTGTATATGTCGCGCGACATTTTGAACCTTCATTATGTTAATTCCGTAGTTTTTATTTATTTTATCTGGTTTTTTTCCTTTTTCCAAAATTGTTAGGCTTACCTAGTCATAGAGACTAGGTGCTGTCACAATAGTTCACGGAGGGCGAACTGGAGTCATGAATCACAAGCGGGTTTATTAGAGTCTCGCGGATCGGTACAGAGACATTTGTACTTACCTACGAGAGGCTATGTAACCGTTAGGAAAATCCCACTTCATTTGATTTCCCCGTCGTGCGAGATTTTTGACATCACAATCCTAAACCTCTGTCTTCCACTCTCTCATAGATGGTGAGGATATGTGCTACCGGAGGTGACCAGACACCCGCGCCCCCTGCGAGAGCCATCAAAAGTCAGGGCTGGGGTAGAGGTCGAGGACGCGCATGCGGTGCAGCTAGAGCACCCGTGCGAGCTACTACAAAGGAGCCACCAGCAGTTCTATCTGGAGGCCAGGTGCCTACTTCTACTACTACTCCAGCACTTCAGCAGACCTTAACACAGTTCCTGAGCATGTTTGGTACATTGATTCAAGCGGGATTGATTCAGGTTGTACCAACTATTTCACAGATCGGGGAAGGGACCCAGACTTCTGCCGCCCCCACTCCATAGCAGCGAGTTCACATTGGTTAGGTTCCAGGTGTCATGGCGACACAGCTTGTGGTCCCAGTTCAGTGGATGGTGAGGATCTCTTACCGAGTAGAGGGCGGGTGGGGTCCAGGAGAGAGAGGACAAACGAGGTCAGGAAGGAGAGTATAGGGAAGCAAGGAGATACCGGAGAGACCCACTGGTTCTTATTTTGGAGGAAGATTATGGCATGGTAGAGGTTTTGTGGGTCAGCAGGCTCAGTTTACGTCTCAGCTTCACACAGTGTTTCAGGTGTTTAGGGGTCTCAAGGTACCCGTACCGCACAGTTCCCACTCCTCCCAGAGCTTGTTTTGAGTGTGGTGCACACGCCATATGGTGAGGTATTTCCCCAGACTTAGGAGGTGTGCACCTCCATAGACTTCTCAGCCACAGCGTGCCCCGCAAAGTTCCCAAGCTATGGTTACAGCACCAGTTGCTACCCCACCTGCTCAGCCAGCTAGAGGTGGAGGTTGGGGAGGTAGAGGTCACCCTAAAGGGGGAGGCCAAGCCAAATATTATGCCCTTCTTGCCCGTGTCGAGGCTGTCGCCTCTGATTCTGTCATCACATGTATTGTCCTAGTTTGTTATAGAGATGCATCGGTTTTATTCGATCCAGGCTCCACCTATTCTTATATGTCTTCTTATTTTTCCCAATATTTTGGTGTATCTCGGGATTCTTTGAGTTCCCCTGTTTATGTTTCTACTCCTGTAGGGGATTCTCTTATTGTGGACCGCATTTATCGGTCGTGTGTGGTTGCTCTTAGTGGTTTTGAGACTAGAGTCGATTTATTATTGTTCAGCATGGTAGATTTTGATGTTATCTTGGGCATGGACTGGTTGTCGCCCCATTATGCTATTCTTGATTGTCACGCCAAAACCTTGACACTGGCTATGCCAGGTGTACTGCGAGTAGAGTGGAGGGGTACCTTAGATCATACTTCCGGTAGAGTTATTTCATTCCTTAAGGCTCAGCGTATGTTGAGAAGGGGTGTGACGTGTATCTAGCTTATGTGAGAGATGTCTGTATTGATACCCCTACAGTTGATTCAGTTCCAGTAGTACGGAATTTTTCTGATGTGTTTCCAGCTGATCTTCCGGGCGTGCCACCCTATAGATATATTGATTTTGGTATTGATCTGTTGTCGGGAACTCAGTCCATTTCTATTCCTTTGTATCGTATGGACCCTCCTGAGTTGAAGGAGTTGAAGGATCAGTTATAGGAATTGCTTGATAAGGGTTTTATTAGGCCTAGTGTATCACTTTGGGGTGCTCCTGTCTTATTTGTGAAGAAAAAAGATGGTTCTATGCGTGTGTGCATTGATTATCGCCAGTTGAACAAAGTTACAGTGAAGAACCGTTATCCTTTGCCTCGTATTGATGATTTATTTGACCAACTACAGGGAGCACGAGTGTTTTCTAAGATTGATTTGCGTTCAGGTTACCATCAATTGAAGATTCGGGAGCCAGAAATCCCGAAGACTGCTTTCAGGACTCGGTATGGTCATTGCGAGTTCCTTGTTATGTCATTTGGGTTTACCAATGCCCTAGAAGCCTTTATGCATTTGATGCACAGTGTGTTCCGGCCATATATTGACTCGTTCATCATTGTCTTTATTGATGATGTTATGGTATACTCCCGGAGTCCGAAAGATTATGAGCAGCACCTGAGGATAGTGCTTCAGACTTTGGGGGAAAAGAAGTTATATGCAAAGTTCTCAAAATGTGACTTTTGGTTGGATTCTATGGCATTCTTAGGTCATGTGGTATTGAGTGAGGGTATTCAGGTGGATTCGAAGAAAGTAGAAGCAGTGTAGAGTTGACCTAGACCATCCTTAGCTACACAGATCCGCAGTCTTCTTGGCTTGGCGGGTTATTACTGTCGATTTGTTAAGGGGTATTCATCTATTGCAGCACTTATGACCAGTTTTGATATCGCCTATAGGTTCGGGGTCTTATATTGTCTATTGTGATTCCTCGAGGATTGGCCTTAGAGCAGCATTGATGCAGGATGGTACGGTGATTGCCTACACATCCAGACAGTTGAAGGTGCATGAGAAGAATTATCTGATCCATGACCTCGAGTTAGCTGCTATTGTTCACGCCATGAAGATCTGGCGTCATTATTTGTACGGTGTTCCTTGTGAGATTTATACTGATCCACGGAGTTTGCAGCATCTGTTCAAATAGAAGGATCTTAATTTGCGCCAGAGGAGATGGTTAGAGCTGCTGAAGGACTATGATATCACTATCTTGTATCTTCCGGGCAAAGCCAATGTGGTGGCCGATGCTTTGAGTCACTAGGCGGAGAGTTTAGGGAGTTTAGCTTATTTACCAGCAGTAGAGAGGCCCATGGTGATGGATGTTCAGGCCTTAGCCAGCGAATTTGTGAGATTGGATCTTTCGTAGCCTAATCGGGTTCTAGCTTGCGTGATTTCTCGGTCTTCCTTATTTGATCGTATCAGAGAGCATCAGTTTGATGACCCTCATTTGCTTGTCCTCAAGGACAAGGTTCGGCACGGTGATGCCAGAGATGTGACTATTGGTGATGATGGGTTATTGAGGATGCAGGGTCGGATTTGTGTATGCAATGTTGATAGGCTTCAAGAGTTGATTTTAGAGGAGGCCCATAGTTTGCGGTATTCCATTCATCCGGGTGCTGCGAAGATGTATTAGGATTTAAGGCAGCACTATTGGTGGAGGCGGATAAAGAAAGATATAGTTGGGTTTGTAACTCGGTGTTGTCAGCAGGTGAAGCATGAGCACCAGAGACCGTGTGGGTTGCTTCAGTAGATAGAGATTCTAGAGTGGAAGTGGGAGTGGATCATCATGGACTTCGTAGTTGGACTCCCACGGACTTTGAGAAAGTTTGATGCTATTTGAGTAATTGTGGATCGGTTGACCAAGTCCGCACACTTCATTCCTGTGTGTACTACCTATTATTCAGAGCGACCGATGGAGATTTATCTCCGGGAGATTGTTCGTCTGCATGGTATTCCAATGTCCATCATTTCAGATAGAGGTACTCAGTTCACATCATGGTTCTAGAGGGTCGTTCAACATGAGTTGGGTACTCGGGTAGAGTTGAGTATAGCATTTCACCCTCAGACGGACGGACAGTCCGAGCGCACTATTCAGATTTTTGAGGATATGCTCCGTGGGTGTGTGATTGAGTTTGGAGGGTCTTGGGATCAGTTCTTGTCATTGGTGGAGTTTGCCTACAACAACAGCTATCAGTCTAGCATTCAGATGGCACCATACGAGGCTTTATATGGTTGACGGTGTAGATCCCCGGTGGGTTGGTTTGAGTAGGGTGAGCTAGATTATTGGGCACAGACTTGGTTCAGGATGCTTTGGGGATGGTTAAGGTGATTCGGGATAGACTTTGTACAGTCTTGTCCAGATAGAAGAGCTACACGGAGCGGAAGTTCGTGATGTTTCCTATATAGTTGGAGAGCGGGTTCTGCTTCGGGTTTAGCCTATGAAGGGTGTTTTGAGATTCGGGAAGAAAGGGAAGTTGAGTCTGAGGTTTATTGGTCCTTTTGAGATATTGCGGCGTGTTGGGGAGGTTTCTTATGAGCTTGCCTTGCCTCTTAGCTTGGCAGGAGTTCATCGGGTATTTCATGCTTCGATGCTCCGGAAGTATCACGGTGATCTGTCGCACGTGTTGGATTTCAATTCAGTCCAGTTGAACAAGGATCTATCTTATGTTGAGGAGCCAGTGGCGATATTAGGCAGGCAGGTTTGGATGCTGAGGTCAAAGAACATTGATTCAGTAAAGGTTCAGTGGCGGGGTCAGTCGGTCGAGGACGCGACCTGGGAGACCGAGCAGGATATGTGCAGCCGTTACCCTCATCTTTTCACTACTTCAGGTATGTCTTTATGCTCATTCAAGGACAAACGAATGTTTAAGTGTAGAAGGATGTAACGACCTGGCCAGTCATTTTAAAAATTAACACCTCGATCCCCTATTAACTGCTTTTCCCATGTTTGTTTCTGCTATTTTGATTTGCTAGGATGTTTGATTTTGAGTTTAGGAATGTTTTGGGACACAGTCCCTAAAAGAGAGCTTAAGCTTTAGAGTTTGGACCGTAGTTGGGGCAGTGTGAAGACGGCCTTAGAATGGAATTACGTCGGTTCCGTTAGTTCCGCTGGGTGATTTCGGGCTTAGGGGCATGTTCAGATTGTGTTTTGGAGGTCCGTAGCTTATTTAGGCTTGAAATGCCAAAAGTTGAATTTTTGAAGTTTCTGGTTCGATAGTGAGATTTTGACATTGGGGTCGGAATAGAATTCTGGAAGTTGGTGTAGCTCTGTAGTGCTGAATGTGATGTGCTTGCAAATTTTCAGGTCATTCGGACGAGGTTTGATAGACGTTTTGATCGAAAATATGATTTGAGAGTTTTTGGAGTTCTTAGGCTTGAATCCGATGTTAATTTGGTGTTTTGATGTTGCTTTGAGCGTTCCGAAGGTTGGAACAAGTTTGAATGATGTTTTAGGATTGGTTGGCATGTTTGGTTGAGGTCCCGGGGGCTTCGGGTGTGTTTCAAATACTTAACAGGTCATTTTTGGACTTAGAAAGATTGCAGATTTTCTGCTGTTGTGTTGCATAGAAAACCTTCATCGCATTCACATGAGGTTCTCGCGTTCGCGTAGAGCATCTGGGTGAAGCAGTTGAATCGTGCTTCTCATTCGCTATGATATCCCGCGTTCGCGAAGGTATGGACCATTTGGTCTTCGCGTTCGCGACATGCTCCTCGCGTTCGCGTAGGGTCTGCCAGTATAAACTACGTATTCATGAGTGGACCCTCGCGTTCGCGAAAGAGGAAGATTGGCCAGTGGATTTTTGTGCATCGCGTTCGCGAAGAAGAACGCATCTGGGCGGAATATAAAATTTCAAAGTCGAGGGTTTAGCCATTTTTATCAAAACTAGAGCTTGGGAGCTCAGATTTGAGCGAGATTTTGAGGGATTTTCAGAGATATCGATTGGGTAATGATTCTTAACTCCTTTTTGTTTTACCCATTAATTTAAACGTGAATTCATCGTCTATTTTTGGATTTGGGGTGAGAAATTGGGAAAATTTTTAGAAAAGTTCTTAGACCTAATTTTCGAGTTTTGATTGGGGATTTGACATTGGATTTGGATAATTTTGGTATGGGTTAGACTCGTGAGTGAATGATGGTTCATAATCCGTAATTTTTACCCGATTCCGAGATGAGGGCCCAGGAGCGTTTTGGTCATTTTTCCTAATCTCGCATATTAGCTTAGAATTTATTTGTGGAATCAGTTACTTGAAGTTATATTTACATTATGCAATTGAATTGAATAGATTTGTGTCATTTGGAGTCGAGTACTCGTGGCAAGAACGTGGTTTCGGGTTGGTTTTAAGCCGGTTCGAGGTAAGTGGCTTGCCTAACCTTGTGGGGAGGGGGAACTCCCCTTAGGATTTGGTATTTGTTGATATATGAAATGCCTTGTACATGAGGTGACGAGTGCGTACATGTGCTATTTGTTGAAAATCCTGTTTTCATTAAGTAACTATAACTGTATTTTCTTTCCTGTTTATACTACTTATAATTTAAGCCTACCGTTAGCTTAGGGAAGCATGTCTAATTGACTTAATTGCTTTACTTGCTCAAACTGCTTTATTTGAATTATGTGCAGCATGCTAGGTTAGAAATACTTGTTTTACCTTGGTATAGAATTTGGATTGAACTGAATATTCTTCGAGTTAATGCTGTGTGTTTACTTTGGGACTACGGGACGGTATCTCGGTAGATCCCCCTGCATGTTTACTTTGGGACTACGGATTTGTATTTTGGTAGATCCCCTACTCATTTATATTGGAATTATGGGACTGCACCCTGTAGATTCCCCCAGTATTGGGTATTTACATTTGGGGACTACGAATCGGGTTTTCGGTAAATCCCCGGCGGCGCAGTATGAGTTGGACCATGGAACGATACCTGGGAGATCCACTGGACATTTACATTTGGGGGCTGCATGAAGGTATCCTGGTAGATCCCCAGTTTGCTGAATATTTACATTTGGGGGCTACAGGACGATATCCTGGTAGATCCTCGGTTGTTATCTCTGTGTTGAGCTGTATTCTTTCTGTGATATTTTTTTCTCTGTTTTATTTGTTGTTATTCTTATTATTCGGTATTACTTCACATTGTTAGCATTTAATTATATTGTCGTATTTTGTACTGTTTTGCCTCGTTTTTCAGCTATAATCAGTAAGGCCTTGACCCTCCTCGTCACTACTCGACCGAGGTTAGGTTTGGCACTTACTAAATACCGCTAAGGTGTACTCATTCCCTTTCTGCGCATGTTTTCATGTACAGATCCAGGTTCTTTGGCTCAGCCCTACCATCCTTGAGGTGAGGCGATCCTTCAGAGACTTTGAGGTATATCTGCCGCGTCCGCAGACCGAGGAGTCCCTTTCCATTCTCTCTTGTAGTTATAGCCCTTCTGTATTTCTTTTGATTTAGACATTCTGGAGTTAGAGCACTATGTAGTATCCATAGCTTATGATTTCATGAGATTCCAGGTTTTGGGAGTTGTTTTATTTTGGGAGTTGTATTATACATGCTGCGTGGCATTTTGAATCTTTACTATGTTTATTCTGTAGTTTTTATTTATTTTTTCTGGTTTTTTTCCTTTTTCCAAAATTGTTAGGCTTACCTAGTCATAGAGACTAGGTGTCGTCACCATAGTTCACTGAGGGCGAACTGGGGTCGTGACAAGTTGGTATCAGAGCTCTAGGTTCATAGGAGTCATGAATCAGTAGAGGGTTTATTAGAGTCTCGCGGATCAGTACGGAGACATTTGTACTTACATACGAGAGGCTATGTAACCGTTAGGAAAATCCCACTTCATTTGATTTCCCCATCGTGCGAGATTTTTGACATAACAATCCTAAACCTCTGTTTTCCTGTCTCTCATAGATGGTGAGGATACGTGCTACCGGAGGTGACCAGACACCCACGCCCCCTGCGAGAGCCGTCAGAAGTCAGGGCTGGGTTAGAGGCCGAGGACGCGCACGCGGTGCAGCTAGAGCACCCGTGCGAGCTACTACAAAGGAACCACCAGCAGTTCCAGCTGGAGGCCAGGCGCCTACTTCTACTACTACTCCAGCACTTCAGCAGACCTTAACACAGTTCCTGAGCATGTTTGGTACATTGATTCAAGCGGGATTGATTCAGGTTGTACCAACTACTTCACAGATCGGGGAAGGAACCTAGACTTCTGTCGCCCCCACTCCATAGCAGCGAGTTCACATTGGTCAGGTTCCAGGTGTTATGGCGACAAAGCCTGTGGTCCCAGTTCAGCGGGTGGTGAGGATCTCTTACCGAGTAGAGGGCGAGTGGGGTCCAGGAGAGAGAGGACAAACGAGGTCAGGAAGGAGAGTATAGGGAAGCAAGGAGATATAGGAGAGACCCACTGGTCCTTATTTTGGAGGAAGATTATGGCATGGTAGAGGTTTTGTGGGTCAGCAGGCTTAGTTTGCGTCTCAGCTTCACACAGTGTTTCAGGTGTTCAGGGGTCTCAAGGTACCCGTAGCGCACAATTGCCACTGCCACGTCAGACACAGATTTTTGAGTGTGGTGACACACGCCATGTGGTGAGGTACTGCCCTAAACTAGGGAGGAGTGCACCTCCACATACTTCTCAGCCACAGCATGCCCCGCAGAGTTCTAAGGCTATGGTTACAGCACCAGTTGCTACCCCACCTGCTCAGCCAGCTAGAGGTGGAGGTTGGGGAGTTAGAGGTTGCCCTAAAGGGGGAGGCCAAGCCAAATATTATGCCCTTTTTGCCTGTGCCGAGGCTGTCGCCTCTGATTCTATCATCACATGTATTGTCCTAGTTTGTCATAGAGATGCATCGGTTTTATTCGATCCAGGCTCCACCTATTCTTATATGTCTTCTTATTTTTCCCCGTATTTTGGTATATCTCGGGATTCTTTGAGTTCCCCTGTTTATGTTTCTACTCCTGTAGGGGATTCTCTTGTTGTGGATCGCGTTTATCAGTCTTGTGTGGTTGCTCTTAGTGGTTTTGAGACTAGAGCCGATTTGTTATTGCTCAGCATGGTAGATTTTGATGTTATCTTGAGCATGGACTGGTTGCCGCCCCATTATGCTATTCTTGATTGTCACGCCAAAACCGTGACACTGGCTATGCCAGGTGAACTGCGAGTAGAGTGGAGGGGTACCTTAGATCATACTTCCGGTAGAGTTATTTCATTCCTTAAGGCTCATCGTATGTTGAGAAGGGGTGTGACGTGTATCTAGATTATGTGAGAGATGTCAGTATTGATACCCCTACAGTTGATTCAGTTCCAGTAGTACGGAATTTTTCTGATGTGTTTCCAGCTGATCTTCCGGGCGTGCCACCCTATAGATATATTGATTTTGGTATTGATCTGTTGTCGGGAACTCAGTCCATTTCTATTCCTCTGTATCGTATGGACCCTCCTGAGTTGAAAGAGTTGAAGGATCAGTTATAGGAATTGCTTGATAAGGGTTTTATTAGGCCCAGTGTATCACCTTGGGGTGCTCCTATCTTATTTGTGAAGAAAAAAAATGGTTCTATGCATGTGTGCATTGATTATCGCCAGTTGAACAAAGTTACAGTGAAGAACCGTTATCCTTTGCCTCGTATTGATGATTTGTTTGACCAACTACAGGGTGCACGAGTGTTTTCTAAGATTGATTTGCGTTCAGGTTACCATCAGTTGAAGATTCGAGAGCCAGATATCCCGAAGACTGCTTTCAGGACTCGGTATGGTCATTACGAGTTCCTTGTTATGTCATTTGGGTTGACCAATGCCCCAGCAGCCTTTATGCATTTGATGCACAGTGTGTTCCGGCCATATCTTGAGTCGTTCGTCATTGTGTTTATTGATGATATTATGGTATACTCCCGGAGTCCGAAAGATCATGAGCAGCACCTGAGGATAATGCTTCAGACTTTAGGGGAAAAGAAGTTATATGCAAAGTTCTCAAAATGTGACTTTTCATTGGATTCTATGGCATTCTTAGGTCATGTGGTATCGAGTGAGGGTATTCAGGTGGATTCGAAGAAAGTAGAAGCAGTGTAGAGTTGACCTAGACCATCCTTAGCTACACAGATCCGCAGTCTTCTTGGCTTGGCGGGTTATTACTGTCGATTTGTTAAGGGGTATTCATCTATTGCAGCACTTATGACCAGTTTTGATATCGCCTATAGGTTCGGGGTCTTATATTGTCTATTGTGATTCCTCGAGGATTGGCCTTAGAGCAGCATTGATGCAGGATGGTACGGTGATTGCCTACACATCCAGACAGTTGAAGGTGCATGAGAAGAATTATCTGATCCATGACCTCGAGTTAGCTGCTATTGTTCACGCCATGAAGATCTGGCGTCATTATTTGTACGGTGTTCCTTGTGAGATTTATACTGATCCACGGAGTTTGCAGCATCTGTTCAAATAGAAGGATCTTAATTTGCGCCAGAGGAGATGGTTAGAGCTGCTGAAGGACTATGATATCACTATCTTGTATCTTCCGGGCAAAGCCAATGTGGTGGCTGATGCTTTGAGTCACTAGGCGGAGAGTTTAGGGAGTTTAGCTTATTTACCAGCAGTAGAGAGGCCCATGGTGATGGATGTTCAGGCCTTAGCCAGCCAGTTTGTGAGATTGGATCTTTCGTAGCCTAATCGGGTTCTAGCTTGCGTGATTTCTCGGTCTTCCTTATTTGATCGTATCAGAGAGCATCACTTTGATGACCCTCATTTGCTTGTCCTCAAGGACAAGGTTCAGCACGATGATGCCAGAGATGTGACTATTGGTGATGATGGGTTATTGAGGATACAGGATCGGATTTGTGTACCCAATGTTGATGGGCTTCAGGAGTTGATTTTAAAGGAGGCCCATAGTTTGCGGTATTCCATTCTTCCGAATGTTGCTAAGATGTACCAGGATTTGAGGTAACACTATTGGTGGAGGCGGATAAAGAAAGATATAGTTGTGATTGTAGCTCGGTGTTGTCAGCAGGTGAAGTATGAGCGCCAGAGACCGTGTGGGTTGCTTCAGTAGATAGAGATTCTAGAGTGCAAGTGGGAGTGGATCACCATGGACTTCGTAGTTGGACTCCCACGGACTTTGAGAAAGTTTAATGCCATTTGAGTGATTGTGGATCGGCTGACCAAGTCCGCGCACTTCATTCCTGTGTATACTACCTATTCTTTGGAGCGTCTAGCGGAGATTTATATCCGGGAGATTGTTCGTCTGCATGGTATTCCAATTTCCATCATTTTAGATAGAGGTACTTATTTCACATCACGGTTCTGGAGAGTGATTCAGCATGAGTTGGGTACTCGGGTGGAGTTGAGTATAGCATTTCACCCTCAGACGGACAGACAGTCCGAGCGCACTATTCAGATTCTTGAGGATATGCTCCGTGCATGTGTGATTGAGTTTGTAGGGTCTTGGGATCAGTTCTTGTCATTGGCGGAGTTTGCCTACAACAATAGCTATCAGTCTAGCATTCAGATGGCACCGTACGAGGCTTTATATGGTAGACGATATAGATCCCCGGTGGGTTGGTTTGAGTAGGGTGAGCTAGATTATTGGGCACAAACTTGGTTCAGGATGCTTTAGAGATGGTTAAGGTGATTCAGGATAGACTCTGTACAGTCTAGTCCAGATAGAAAAGCTACATGGACCGGAGGTTCGTGATGTTTCCTATATAGTTGGAGAGCGGGTTCTGCTTCGGGTTTAGCCTATGAAGGGTGTTATGAGATTCGGGAAGAAAGGGAAGTTGAGTCCGAGGTTTATTGGTCCTTTTGAGATATTGTGGCGTGTTGGGGAGGTTGCTTATGAGCTTGCCTTACCTCCTTTTCCCCGATCCCCTATTAACTGATTTTCCCATGTTTGTTTCTGCTATTTTGATTTGCCAGGATGTTTGATTTTGAGTTTAGGAGTGTTTTGGGACACAGTCCCTAAAAGAGAGCTTAAGCTTTAGAGTTTGGACCGTAGTTGGGGTAGTGTGAAGACGTTATCGGAATGGAATTACGTCGGTTCCGTTAGTTCCGCTGGGTGATTTCGGGCTTAGGGGCATGTTCGGATTGTGTTTGGAGGTCTGTAGCTTATTTAGGCTTGAAATGCCGAAAGTTGAATTTTTAAAGTTTCCGGTTTGATAGTGAGATTTTGACATCGGGGTCGGAATGGAATTCCAGAAGTTGGAGTAGCTCTATAGTGCTGAATGTGGCATGCTTGCAAACTTTCAGGTCATTCGGACGAGGTTTGATAGACGTTTTGATTGAAAGCGTGATTTGAGAGTTTTTGGAGTTCTTAGGCTTGAATCTGATGTTAATTTGGTGTTTTGATGTTGCTTGGAGCATTCCGAAGGTTGGAACAGGTTTGAATGATGTTTTAGGATTGGTTGGCATGTTTGGTTGAGGTCCAGGGAGCTTCGAGTGTATTTCAGATGCTTAACGGGTCATTTTTGGACTTAGAAAGATTGCAGATTTTCTGTTGTTGTGTTGTAAAGAAAACCTTCATCGCGTTCACGAGAGGGTCTCGTGTTCGCGTAGAGCATCTGGGTGAAGCAGCTGAATCGTGCTTCGCGTTCGTGATGATGTCCCGTGTTCGCGAAGGTATGGACCCTCTGGTCTTCGCGTTCGTGACATGGTCCTCGCGTTCGCATAGGGTCCGCCAGTGTAAGCTACACGTTCGCGAGTGGACCCTCGCATTTGTGAAAGAGGAAGACTGGCCAGTGAATTTTTGTGCATCGCGTTCGCGAAGAAGAACGCGTTTGTGCAGAATATAAAATTTCAAAGTCGATGGTTTAGCCATTTTTATCAAAACTAAAGCTTGGGAGCTCGAATTTGAGCGAGATTTTGAGGGATTAGAGATATCGATTGGTTAATGATTCTTAACTCCTTTTTTCTTATAACCCATTAATTTAAACGTGAATTTATCATCTAATTTTGGATTTGGGGTGAAAATTGGGTAAAATTTTGGAAAAGTTCTTAGACCTAATTTTCGAGTTTTGATTGGGGATTTGACATTGGATTTGGATAATTTTAGTATGGTTAGACTCGTGAGTGAATGAGAGTTCATAATCCATAACTTTTACCCGATTCCGAGACGTGGGCCAAGGGGGCATTTTGGTCATTTTTCCTAATTTCGCGTATTAGTTTAGAATTTATTTGTGGAATCAGTTACTTGAAGTTATATATACATTATAAATTGAATTGAATAGATTTGAGCCATTTGGAGTCGAGTACTCGTGGCAAGAATATGGTTTTGGGTTGGTTTTGAGCCGATTCGAGGTAAGTGACTTGCCTAACCTTGTGTGGAGGAACTCCCCTTAAGATTTGGTATTTGTTGATATATGAAATGCCTTGTACGTGAGGTGACGAGTGCGTACATGTGCTAATTGTTGAAAATCATGTTTTCATTAAGTAACTATAACTGTGTTTTTTCCTTGTTTATACTACTTGCAATTTAAGCGTATCGTTAGCTTAGGAAAGCATGTCTAATTGACTTAATTGCTTTACTTTCTCAAACTGCTTTATTTAAATTCTGTGCAGCATGCTAGGTTAGAAATACATGTTTTACCTTGGTATGGAATTTGGATTGAACTGAATATTCTTCGTGTTGCTGTTGTGTGTTTTCTTTGGGACTATGGGACGGTATCCCGATAGATCCCCCTGCATGTTTACTTTGGGACTACGGATTTGTATTCCGGTAGATCCCCCTGTACATTTATATTGGAACTACGAGACTACGCCCGGTAGATTCCCCCAGTACTGCATATTTACATTTGGGGACTACGGATGGGGCTTTCGATAGATCCCCAGCGCACTATGAGTTAGACTATGGGACGACACCCGGGAGATCCACTAGACATTTACATTTGGGGGATACCGGACGGTATCTTAATAGATCCCCGGTTTGCTGGATATTTACATTTAGGGGCTACTGGATAGTATCCTGGTAGATCCTCGGTTGCTATCTCTGTGTTGAGATGTATTTTTTCTGTGATGTTTTTTTCTCTGTTGTATTTGTTGTTATTCTTATTATCCGGTGTTACTTCATACTGGTAGTATTTAATTATATTATCGTATTCTGTACTGTTTTGCCTCGTTTTTCAGCTATAATTAGTAGGGCCCTGACCCTCCTCGTCACTACTCGGCCGAAGTTAGGCTTGGCACTTACTGAGTACCGCTGTGGTGTACTCATGCCCTTTCTGCGCATGTTTTCATGTGTAGATACAGGTTCTTCAGCTCAGCCCTACCATCCTTGAGGCGAGGCGATCCTTCAAAGACTTCGAGGTATATCTGCCACGTCTGCATACCGAGGAGTCCCTCTCCATTATCTCTTGTAGTTATATCCCTTCTGTATTTTTTTGATTTAGACATTCTGGAGTTAGAGCACTATGTAGTATCCATAGCTTGTGATTTCATCAGATTTCAGGTTTTGGGAGTTGTTTTAGTTTGAGAGTAGTATTGTATATGTCGAGTGGCATTTTAAACCTTCACTATGTTTATTCTGCAGTTTTTATTTGTTTTATATGTTGTTTTCCCTTTTTTCAAAATTGTTAGGCTTACCTAGTTGTAGAGACTAGGTGTCGTCACGATAGTTCACGGAGGGCGAACTGGGGTCGTGATAAAGTATTTGTGATGACCTGATAGGTCATCTCATGTTTTGAAACCTAATTCTGTGACCCAAGCCCTAAAAAGCATGTTATAGCCTTTCTCGATTTGCGTGCGATGTCCATGCATCTTTCTGGAAAACTTTTATATTAAAAACTGATAAAAATAAAAATTGTTGCCTTAAATATTATTTTGAATTGACTTCGGTCAATATTTTGAGTAAATAGATCCGGATTCGTGTTTTGACGGTCCTGGTAGGCCCATATCGTAACTTGGAACCTTGGCGTATCCCAGAATCGAATGTCAAGGTCCCTAGCTCGAGATATGGAATTTTGATGAAAAATTAAAAGTTTGAAAGTTTAATGATTTTAAGAATTGTCTGATATTTGGTCTTGTCGATACTAGGTCCGTATTTTGGTTCCGCAGTGAGGTACATATTCATTATTATATTTATGAATTTTTTGTGAAATTTGGTGAGAAACAGAGTTAATTTGATTTGATTCGGACGTTCGGTTGTGAAAATAGAAGTTTTAAAGTCTTCTTGAAAATCTCAGTTGATTTGGTATCCGGTTCGTAGTTCTAGGCGTTATTTTGGTATTTGATCGCGCGAGCGAGTTCGTATGATATTTTTAGACTTGTGTGCATGTTTGGTTTGGAGCCTCGAGGGCTCGGGTGAGTTTCGAATATACTATCTATGATATGCTTGGGAAAGCCATGTTTAGATTAGAGGAGAATTGAAGAGAGCATGATCTTAGCTCTGAGGGAGGGCAAATTTGTGGTTACGATAGGAATATACCTAGTCACCGTGCTTAAATACATATTGTCATTAGCCGAGCCAGAAATTTCATCAAGGGGTGTCAAAATATAAAAAATTAGATACATTGAAAAGTTAAGGGGACTCAATATATAGTAAATATACATAAAATAAAAAAAATTATCTAGCAATATAGTGTAATTTTCCGGCGAAGGGGTGTCGCTTGACACCCCTTGATTCAATATGGCTCTGCCACTGCATATTAAAATCTTAATGTGTTCTCAATAGATTGATTTCATAGGAATATAGGCATTAATCTATTTTGAATAGGCGAGTAGTACTTCAGGAGAAGGCTACGAGAGCAATGGTTCGATTAATTAGCAACCATGAGTAAATTGTATAAAAGGGAGAGTTAACTAGCGCACAATAGGATTGGTAAATCGATCACAACCCTAGAATATTTGTCTATACTGAATACATAAAAACCATTTTGCTGCTTGATAAATGAGTTACTTGTTATAATTATTGTGTAGTGTAATCACACTTTTTGAACTCGAAAATACTTGACTTAATAATAATCTTAGTGAAACTAGCAGGTAGTTAACACAAGTCTCTGAATAATAATCTTAGTGAAACTAGTGGGTAGTTAACGTCCTTTTTGGAATGCATTAAGGCTCGTCGGTGTTATGGTCTTCTTTGTTTTGCATTTGGGTAGGGTGTGATGAAATGTTTCCTATGAAGCGGTTGTTAGATGACTGTGTGTAGCGGTTTCAAAGTCGAATTAGTGTTTCTAATGTTGATGGCTCAAGAAAGATGATATTCGAGGAGGCTTGAGATTGGTAGTAATTTATTAGTTCAGATGCTACAGACATAAATTATGATTTGAGGAAGTATTTGGGCAGCAAATAATGAGGAAGAACATGGTGGAAGGTGTCTCGCGGAGGTTGAATTGTTAGAGGTCGAGTGGTTGCTTCGAAAGATGGTTAACTCAGAGTGGGAATGTTAGCGTATCGTATGGATTTCATGGTAGGATAGACACATGCTTCCAGAAAGCTTGGCGCGATTATGGCCATGGTAAAAAAGGGACTAAGTCTATATATTTTGTTTGAGATGATGGTTTTGTGCTTCGGAGGTTTGAATAAGACGAAAAGCGTTTGCTTTGATTTCTAGTTTTGGATGCATAGTTGGACCTTCATTTGATGTTGACGGTAATGAGTGGGCACCTTCGACTGGGGGGTGAGTGTGGGCTTAGGAGGATTAACTGATTTCGTGATGGATGTAATCAGGACAATGTCATTGGAAGACGTTGATATGGGGTTACATATGTGGGCTATCTCATGTGAGGGGTTAGAGTTGCATAATTTCTAATAAAGGTCCTTTAATGAACTTTTTTTTAATCTAATGAAGTTTATTTTCTATCCAACATGAAGTATGTACAACAATGTGAGATGGGATCACTTGAAGAAGATGGTGTAGAGTTCATGAGGTCGAGTGTGTGTTTGGAGATGATACTTCGAGTTATATTATGTAAAGTTTAATAATAAAATGCGAGGAATTTCGCAGAGTGACGGTGCGAACCAAGGGAAGAAAACATCAAGGGTATTTCGGGCAAGGAATTTGATGTTTGTGTGCTACATTTCACCCTATCGATTCATGTGCAGATGCTGGGATGACTTAGAGTTTATCCTTCTTGTGGATGTAATGTACAAGGAAAAGAATTCATCCGATTGTTTCTTTGGAAGTGTTCATTTTATAATAGAGCACCAGTAGTTTATATAATCGGGACCAGGTCAGGGTGAGTGACTCTCAACAATAGTTCTAGTGGGTTCACGAATTAAAGTGCGGTGTCTAAGGATTTTGGGTTCGTTAGGTGGTTGAGGACTAGGTTTTGAAATATAGTTTGAAGAATACTTGGGGAATTTCTATGTTATCATCGGTTATACGATGCAATATTAGAGAAACAACTTCGGATTCGTAGCAGGTCTTTCAGAACAGGTGTATTACTTGGAGATAATATTGAGTGCGCGAGGAAGGTGTGAGATGGCTTATGGGTATTGAGACGATATGGTCTCGTGATTTGGGTCATTCGGGATGAGTGTTGTTTGAGGTCCATTATATGTTTTAATAGGACTATTATTCCAAAGGCAAGTCAAGAGTAAATGGGAATAAGTATAGTCAGTTAGTAATAGTTTGAATTAGCATGGTTGTGGAAATGATCAGTTCCTTCAGTGCGTTAAGCTATGCAGGTGATTTGTGGTTGTACGTACGGGTTTGAAAGCCACCGTAATTTGTTTCATTTGGAGGTACTTGATTCTGATGGTTTTTTTATGTGTAAATGGATCCCGGAAGAGTTATGGCAGTTTAGACTACGACTTGAGGTTTGCATTTTCTGTGGTATGAGAATTCGGTTACGTGTTGCAATTATTCTTATTAATGTGTTAAGTGAAAGGGGTTCTAGCCGATGAAGTGTTTATTATACTGGTGGTTCGGGAGTTATGATGAAAATCTTGTACTCTCGCGTAACAGCGTGATAGGTGCAGCGAGCGGCATGGAATTGGATTTAAAAAGTCAAGATTGCGGTTTAGTTTTGTCGAGGATGTCATGAGCTCAAAGAAGCGGCAGAGATTTTGTACATTTAAAGTATGCTAGCGCTATTTTAGTGTCGCTTGAAAGGTGGAAGAAGCATTGTGTACTGAATTGTGGGATCATGATTTGCATTAAAGAAATATTTTGGTTGGTAGCCATGGATGTGCAGATTTTACTAGCTGGTGTGGAAGGTTTGGGGAGTATATATCATGGGATGATCATATAAGTGTGACATGTTAGTCATTTAAGTGTTAGATATTGAAATCAGGTATGAAGATTTTGGTGTTGTCGCTGACTGGAGAGCTTATGTCTGAGAGGCACTCAATTCTTTTGGTTGTGGACTGTGGAAGTTTGTTCTTGATTTGACGGTTGATTTTATGTGTCAAGGATTGGTTCATTGTGGATCTTTGGAAGGTTATTGACCTATTTTTGGATGACCGGAATCAGCTTTGAGGTATGTGGGAAGGCCTTATGTGAATGTCTATTCTATACTAGATCAGATATGTTTATTCATTATAGCATTGCTTATGGATGAATTTTGGGGCGTGGTGGATGATATTCCTACCTTAGTCTATTTTAGGTGCTACTTTTTTATGCCATGTGAGTTGTGAGACGGCTTGATTATTCACACATGTGTTGATATACTATGTAGCTTGTGGTATTATATGAGCGAGATAGTTCTTGAGATGCAGGTTGTTTATTGCACCTTAGTTGTGCTTGGCATTTTGTAGCGCATGGCGCTATCTGTCTCCCCAGGATTTGTATTTATGCACTTGGTTTTGATTGTGGTCTATATTTGGGCATTTCGTGGGTATGAGCATTTTGGTTTGATGGATATTTTCTTATTGATTTCTATGTGTGGATCAGGTAGCACGCCACTACGGGTATGCGGTGTAGATTGGGTTGCACACGCAACAATAAGATGTTGAGTACGGTTCCTTCTACGTATTTCGTATGTGTTTTTGCTTACCCTTAAGATAGCTTCATAGTGTTTTGTCTAATTGATTTGAGTGTTATGCAGACTGGGTAGTTCTTTACCCGAGTTTGTTTTCCTTATTGGTCATATTTGAGTTGTAGCTTGTTGGAGCATTGATGGCGTCGTATGAGATTTTAGATGGTAGTTGAGGTGGCTTATTGACTGAGTGACTTGTATTGGGTTAGATGAGATCGTTGGACCTGAAATCAGTGCAATCAGATTTATATAAGGTATATTAGAGGGAAAATGTCTCTATTCAGTTTAGAATGAGGCAAGGATTCTTCTTAAGCGGAGGAATTCGATGAATTATTGATTCGGCGGGTGGTTATGAGATTCTACACATCTCTTTCATCATTGCAGTATTGCGAGGGTTGGGACAGAGCTAATATGTGTTATGAGGTATACTACGAGCATCGGGTTAGTGAATTTGCAGCTTCCATGGCTAGATGATGTTATTATGGGCATACGAACTATGCGGGTTTTTTGTGTGATATCAGCAAGGGTGCATGATCATGTTTTGGTACAGCGAGTTGAGGTTGATACGGTGTTCGTATGTTAGCATCAGACTTAGGAAAGAATTATGGATATTGGAATTTGGTTCTAAGGCTTAGGGGCTAATGTAACAAGAAGGATCTTCAGTCTGGCTTGAGCTGATGTGCTCATATGGGTTGTGGTGGAACGGGCAGGTACACGTTGTGTCAAACAGTGATTTTGGAAAAACTCCTAAATGGTTCTTGGCACGTTTGAGGACGAACACATGTTTAAGTGAGGGAGAATGTAACGACCAGACCAGTCATTTTGAGCTCTAGTGAGTCGTTCAGTGGTTTGAGGTCTTGAGTAGCTTCACTTCATGTTTTACGACTTGTACGCATAGTCGAAATTGAATTTCGGGAAGTTCGGAGTTGATTTGGATGGAAAATTCTCAATTCAAAAGCTTTAAGTTGGAAGAGTTGATCAATGTTTGACTTTTGAGTAAATGAACTCAAAATCACGATTTAAAGGTTCCAATAAGTTCATATAATGATTTTGGACTTGGATGCATATTCGGGTTGAGTATCGGATGGTCCGAGAGCATTTCGGCTCCTAATGTGAAAAGTTGGTATTTCGAAGGTTTTAGAATTTCCTAAGTTTTATTTGAAGTGGAATTTGGTGTTATCGATGTCCGTTTGGGATAAACTTGTCAGAATGATTGGACAAGGTTCCTCGGACCTCGGGTGAGTTTTGATGTGGTTTCGGACCACTTTTATGCCCTTTTGAACTGTTGATATCTAATGAAAGGGTGTGAATCATAGTCACGGAGGTCTGGGCCGTGATTGCGAAGAGCAAATTGCATTCCAAGCCTTGTGAATTGCGATTGCGGAAGGAAGCTCGTGATCGCGTATAAGAAATTTCTTCCATCAATGGTCTGACTTCGAGAGCTTATATCTGGTAATTAGCAATGATCAAACGATAAAAGTTTTATCTCTTTAAATCTAGTTTCCCAAAAATTAAACTGTTTGTTATTTGAAATTTTGTACAAAAACTTATGACCTTTATACCGAAGAGTATCTATAAAGAAGAAAACAAAAATTGTACATAGCGATCGCAGGATTTTGGTCGCGATCGTGATGAAGAGAACAATGCTGGAACATTTGTTAACCGTGATCGCATGTCTAATGACAGCTACCGCAAAGAAGGAGGCTTGGCAGGTGTATTTAATATCTAATTTCGCGTTTTGAACTCATTCTTCACTTTTAAGTTCTTGGAGCACGTGCGGGGCTATTTGGGATGATTCTTGAAGACCATTCTCTCCATATAACATAAGGTAAGTTATTCCTACTTGTTTCGAGTTAAATACATGGATTATATAGAGATTTTAGCACGAAATTTGATAGAAATTGTAGAATTTTTGGGGAAAAAAACCTAGAAATGTTATTTTTGGATTTTAACCATGAAATTAAGAATAAATTATATATTTGAGTTTGTGGTGCTATGGGTAATATCTATCTTCAAAATATTTCGGAATCCGGACATGTGGGCCCAAGGTTGACTTTTTTGACTTTTCGAGAGGAGTCAAAAATTATTATAAATTGATTAATTATGAGATTGGAGTATATTTTTATTGGTTTGCATGTTGCTTGACTAGTTTCGGATTGATGGGAATCGACTTGAGGTGTTAGAGAGGCGCTGGTTATTGGACTTCGAAGCGAGGTAAATCTCTTGTCTAACCTTGTGAGGGAAAAACTACCCCGTAGGTATTAAATTATTATGTGATACTAGTATTGGGTGCTACGTATGCACGAGGTGATGAGAGTCCGTACGTAGCTAAAAGCATGTTTATGTTTGGGTAGACTTATGACTTTATCATGCAATATTTGTATTTTTTAAAACTTAATTTGTTAGTTTAATTACTTGAATTTACAATGGGAATTGATTTGGGATTATGTTAGACCGAGCTTCACCATCTTGAGTTATTTGGCGAGATATTTGATAGTTGGAAAAAGACATGTTTACTTTATGCTCCTGTTCATGTGTTGCAAACACGTGGCCCGTAATTTGATAAGTTTCTTATCTTCCTCATGATCGAGCCGAACACCTTGCCAGTGTATGTATATATGAGATGCATACATGGATCGGGTTGTACGACCTCGGTAGTATATGTACACGACTATATGGATCGGGCCGAATGACATCGGCATAATTCGTGCGTAAAATCGCTAGGGGTCCGAATACCCGTGAAATTTCCCCTCTTGATTGAACTTGAAAATTATATGATATCCCCTTGTGACCGAAGATTGGATAAGTTACTTGACAGCTCTTATTGTTGAGATTGAATGTACTATATGAAAATTTTAAATTGATATTTTGTTGAAGACTCATGTTAATTACTGTTTCTTATTCTATTGATGTTGTTGTACTTCATGTCTACATATAATTCTTGTATTTTATTTATTGGACCACTGGTAAGTGTCGATGTCTACCCCTCGTCACTACTTCTTCGGGGTTAGTCTAGATACTTACTGGGTACGCATTGATTTATGTACTCACGCGACACTTTTGCACTGAACGTGCAGGATCTGACAGGTTCATTTGGTGGTCATCATGGCACGTAGGTGCAACTGCGAAGGGGACTTTATGGTGAGTTTCTTCCTATGCTACTACCGCAGCCCTCAGAATCTCTATCTTATTTATTTATTTTATTTTGTCTATTTTTTCCAGACAGTTGATGTATTATTATTGCACTCCATAGTAGACGCTCATGCACTTGTGACATCGGGTTTTGGGATGTTCTAGAATTTATTTATGGTTTTGCTATACATTGACAAATTTTTACTTTATATTATCCAAATGTATGTATTTATGATTTTTAATGCATTAATTTTTATATCTAATAAGATTCATGATTTTTAAAAAAGAAAATGAATAATTAAGTTAGTAGTTCATCGTCGGCTTGCCTAACAGCGACGTTCGGCGACATCACGACCTATAGTGAGTTTTGATTCGTGACAAAATAGGTATAGGTTAAAAATTAGAGCCTCGTGAGTTAAACGTGAGCATGAGTTAAAAATATTGGAGCTCTGCGTTGAAAGTGAGCAGAGTTAAATACAAGTAAGTATGAGTGAAAAGTGAAGAGGGTTAAAAGTGAATTCCATGTGTTAAAAGTTAGCATGAGTTAAAAGTATTGGAGCCTTGCGTTAATAATCGTGAACAAGGTTAAAAGTGGAGCCCATAAGCATAGCTTAAAATAGTTTTTGTTTTTGTATATGCAACAGTAAGATTTATGAAAATATGGCTGGACATTTATCTCCACGTGTAGAATTCTGAATTATTTTGTTTGGGATAAAAAATCTTCTGTATCGTCAAAATTGGGTTGCTTGATCTGAATCCGCCTTGAACCTGTCTTCAACCTCGCTTTGAACTATTAGCTATGATACCACTTGGTGGGGTAAAAAAAATAACAAGGCGTCATGCGGAAGCTAACAAAGTAAATCTTTGTGTCAAAAGAATTATACTAAAAGAGACATAGCTTACTTTAATATGATTTGGGCAATCGATGACCTACATCAATCACTAATATAAAAGAGAGGAAAAAACTTATCTAGAGAAAACATTTTCCCCCTAAACAAAAGTCTTTTAAGGACTACATTGTGGATGCTATTGTGTTTTTGTGTATAATGTAGAGATCCTTAATTTATAGAGGTCACAACTTTTTCTTCAAGAAAGCGATTTGTCAAATATGAAAAAGATCTATATTTTTCTGTAAAATAATGATGGTTAATATTCTACCCTTCCTTCAAGTAAAAGAACAAATCCAAATAAGTTTGAGAAAATCAGGACAAATTCCTAGAGAATGCGGTCACTCACTTGTGACTTGCGCTGTAGATACACAAGCAAAACCTCATCCTTTACTATTTTAGGTTGACGAACTCAGTGTCAAGAGACGACAAATTGAGCAGATTGTGTATGTCAGCTAGCTCTAAGATAAATCCCAAGGATATTTGTGGAGAATCTAACACGAGTGAGGTAACGTCTTTGGAACGTTCGAGCAACATAGTTTGTCAGTCAAAAGGACATCACAAAAAACTCCAAAAATCTGTCCTGAAAACTATCTTAAGTATATCTTCTTCCCTAATTCTAAGATGTTGATGAGCAGACCGAAGATCAATCTCCGAAGGGTGGATAGCTCCATACAGGTCATCTATATATGCAATCAGCTCATCAATCTCAAATTGAGCTGCAACAAGGATGTCTTCTTTCCCTCTCACCCAATCATCCTTCCGAATCTACGTGCATCTTCGCCTTGTCATGCGGCCAAATATATACATAGGAACACTGAAGAGAAGCAAAATCTTCTACAGGCTACATTGCCATCTTCTACCAACAAACTCTCTTTAACAGCAAGCTCTGCAAGAGCAACACTACGTAGCCACTCAACAACCCGCTCCATACTGAGGCCTGTGGTTTATATATGGGATCTTTCTAATAGCTGAGCGAAAACACCAACACTCTGCATAAACATCACATATCAGCAAGTACAATTCCAATAATCACATCTGAGTCCAATCAGTTAGTCTCCATAATATAATCACAAATCAACTTCCCTTGATCAAGAGCCCCTAAATGAACACAGGCTGCAAGTGCCATGGTCAAATAGTACTCATCAGGACTAACTCCACACCCTTGAATATTTTGAAAAATAACTAGTGCCTGCCTCCAGGGTCAAAGACTAGACCGTGTTGAAGTTACTCATCTATAACAACATTACAGTGATGAAGTTGAATCCATGATTTAGTCGCTCTGATGTCACTTATTCAATTATAGCTGTTTTCTATTTATTTACTTATCCATCAATATAATTTATATGTCAACAATAAAATTTGATTTGACATTTAGAATATGTGCAATTCCTTAAACTTCACCTAGTTCAGCTGCTTTTCAACTTCAAATTCATTTCCAGTCATATGTTCAGTTGAACCATATAGAATCAATTACAGTAATTGGAGTAAGGATATCTTGCTGTAAAATGTTATATGACTCTGCATTGGCTTATTATATCTCAGTTCTCTTAATTGTTCAAAAAGAAGGAACAGAAAGTAATAAAGACAATTACTGCAAGTGAAAAGACTGGATATTTCTACTCGACTCCAAAAGATGAGTAACCAAAATATACAAGCAAGGAAAGTTGCATTTGTCAACTCTCAACAAACAAATAACGCTCTCCATTGGAAGCGGCAAACATACTATCTCTTGGTTGCATCACCATTGCTAAAACCTAAATACAGCCAAAAGAAGAAAGAAATGCTAGGCACAATCCTGGAAATGATTTTGAATTTACTTTCCAGTTGGCAAGCATAACGTTTCACGATAGAGTCTTCACCACCGACCATTTGGAAGTGGGAACATCTGCCATCAGTTCTTTTGCCACTGTCCACCAGCAAAATGTGCCATTGTCGTCAACAAGTCATGAAACAAGATGCAGGATCAAAATACAACTTTAGAAAAAACCAACAAACAGAAGTCAAAGCAATGCTGAATTAGAATATTGCACAGTCGAACAGGATTAATTTGAGGACTAACGTTCTTGATCAAACAAAAGCCAAACCTTTAGACAAGAAAGCAACCAAATCTAAAGATCTTTGTTTTAATCTTTCATTCCTCAATTTATCGCATTCTGTACTCTCCATCATAACTATTGCACACTTTTTATTCAAATAGATTAAAGGCCTAATGACTGTCCCTTATCACAGATTGTCAGTGCCTTAGGCATGAAACATATAATCTGGCAATACTCAAAGATAGATGAACGATATGAACTTAGTAATTTCACTTTTAGATGAAAAGACTAGTGTTGTCATAGACTTGTTATCATACACGAAAAGACCAACTAACAAATTTACAACACAACTATCATTGTAGAATCACACTTCTGTTAATAAAATGTGTCTCATGCAACTTGCAGAAGTTTATCCAGCTGGTTAATGAAACAAAAAAAAAGGAAAAGTACATTATTCAAAAGAGGATCAAGTATGCTGACCTTTAGACGATGCAGGTATTACAACAACATGCATAGTTGCATTGTTTGGAGGTAATGATAAACGAAGAGGATATAAATTTCCATTAAATTTGTTCCGCGAACAAACAATAATATTCTCCAGACCTGTTTCTTCCTCCAACTTTTGAGTCAGTTCCTCTAATCCATGACCTTTGAACTGAAAAGAAGGCCCTTCCACTGAATCATTCGCATTTCCATTTTCATCCGGCACATGATAATAGATTAGCCGACCTTCAGACTTCAGTGCGGACTGCATGTTTAATAGAAATCCATGAGTTTAGGTTTATACATCCCAGTGTGAATGATCTTTTCATTATGAAACACTTAAAGTCAATCACAGATAACTTTCTAAAATCAAGCGTAGATCGATAACATATAAAGATGGTAAGTAACCTGTTGCAGTGTCTATAAGTTAAATCCAAGGGCTCGTTTGGTTACTAAGATTATGGAAATAATGAAATTTGGAATTATTCTATATACTTTTTGGTATAAGTAATACTACTAACTATGCTGAAATGCTGAAATAATTTTATAGCTCAACTAATGTGGGATATAACAAACGAAGGATTAGCCACACCTGGATAAAACAAGTAAATTGTTGCCCTTCTGCCAAAACCCTTTTCTTAAGAAGGTCAAGGTTAAAATGAGAACAAAGTTTATCAACATTTTTCCAGTTTAAAACCAAATACCAGTTTTAGATTATACACGGAATACCCCATTTTTAATGTAATGAACCAAATAAATCACAAGTACTAGTATATAATTCAGGGATTATTAATCTTTGCATCATAATCCGAGCATAATTTTGGGCACGAACCAAACGAATCCTAAATCTATTATCATAAGGAAGATTTCATTTGGCATCACCAATATAGAAGACAAACCTGAGTCCTGGAAAATTTAGCAGTGGTAAGATGAAAAGATGAGCTCAAATCATCACCCACTGATTCTGATCTCGAAATGCTTTCAGGCGATTCAGCTGGCAATAACTCAACAGTATCAACTTCCCATAAGATCCAATCTTGATGCCTATGAGGTATATCATGTGTAACTGAATTTCTCCAAGGTGGTAATCCACTATTTGCCCTTAAATAGTTCCCATATCTAGTTTTCAGTTTCACTAAGGAACCTTCTTCTTTCATTGGTTCCCACTCAATTGATGAATCCAATTTATTAGGCAAACTTTGTATCACTTTTTGACCCGTTACACCAAACAGAAATTGTTCATCTGAGGCTGTTAAGTATTTGCCATAACAACTCTTTAATCGGACAACATTGTCGAATCCTTCTGGGAATTCAACACTCCATTTTGCACTCCTTGAAGATCCAGTGCGATCTTGGTATACGGTTTCTTGATCAGGATCAGCTAATAAGTATTTCTCGTGGTGGCTCCTTAGCCTAACAGATTTGGCTTTCTGGAAATATTCCATCTTAGGATTCTGCAATGGATAAACAAAAATTGGGAAATTTTTTAAGAATCAGACATCCAAAAAAGAAATGATCTTTTTGATCGAGAGATACGCCACCTGTTGAGTATTTGGTGAAGAGAAGGATCCAGGTGGATAAATTGTCATCGAAGAATTATTAGGCATGTGCCTAATAAGAGTTTTCTTTGGTTTGGTAGCCAACCTTGTTGACTTGGTTTGGTTGGTAGCCAACCTTGTTGAATTTCTTTGGTTTGGTAGCCAACTTTGTTGAATTGTGAAAAATGTGTGTAAATTGTCAAATATTGTAGGCTTTAGAGGGTGAAGCTTTGGCTATAAAAGGAGAGTTTCAACTCTCATTTCTTCACACCAACAAAGAGAGAAAGAAAGAGTGAGGTTTCACAGACAAGGTATAAGAAAATAGTCTGTGAGGAAAATACAGAGTGAGCGATATTGTAGTGAGGTGGGAATATCAAAAGAGGGTTATTTCTTTTGAGTGTTGTAGTGGTCTTTGGAGTATTTATCTCCGACCTACAAAGTGTAAAATTCCTTACTATAGTGATATCAGTTGCTCCTCTCGGGGTCGTGGTTTTTTCCCTTATTCAGAAGGGTTTTCCACGTAAAAATCTTGGTGTCATTGTTACTCTTTTATTCTTGTTAATTACCGTATCTCGGTGCTACATTATTATTCCGCTTTATTACCGTGAATATTATTTTGGTAAGGGGTTTATTCCCATCAACTGGTATCAGAGCACAGGTTCTGCTCGTTCACTGAAATACTATTCACTGTCGGTAGTACTATACTTGGTGAAAAATAAAAATGTCCGGAGTAAAGTACGAGGTAGCAAAATTCAACGGAGATAACGGTTTCTCAACATGGCAAAGAAGGATGAGAGATCTGCTCATCCAACAAGGATTACACAAGGTTCTAGATGTTGATTCCAAAAAGCCTGATACCATGAAAACTGAGGATTGGGCTGACTTAGATGAAAGAGCTGCTAGTGCAATTAGGTTGCACTTATCAGATGATGTGGTAAATAACATCATTGATGAAGACACTGCACGTGGAATTTGGACAAGGTTGGAAAGCCTATACATGTCCAAAACGCTGACAAATAAATTGTACCTGAAGAAGCAGTTATACGCCCTACACATGAGTGAAGGTACGAATTTTTTGTCACATTTAAATGTGTTTAACGGACTAATCACACAGCTTGCCAACCTCAGAGTGAAAATCGAGGAAGAAGATAAAGCCATCTTGTTATTGAACTCGTTGCCATCTTCGTACGATAATTTGGCAACAACCATCCTGCACGGTAAGACTACTATTGAGTTGAAAGATGTCACATCGGCTCTTCTACTCAATGAGAAGATGAGAAAGAAGCCTGAAAATCAAGGACATGCTCTCATCACAGAAGGTAGAGGCAGGAGTTATCAAAGGAGTTCGAACAACTATGGTAGATCCGGAGCTCGTGGGAAGTCAAAGAACCGATCCAAATCAAGAGTCAGAAATTGCTACAACTGTAATCAACCAGGTCACTTTAAAAGAGATTGCCCAAATCCAAGGAAGGGCAAAGGTGAAACCAGTGGCCAGAAGAATGACGACAACACAGCCGCCATGGTGCAAAATAATGATAATGTTGTCCTCTTTATAAATGAGGAAGAGGAATGCATGCACCTGTCAGGTCCAGAGTCGGAATGGGTGGTTGACACAGCGGCATCTCACCATGCCACACCGGTAAGAGATCTTTTTTGCAGATATGTAGCAGGTGATTTCGGCACAGTGAAAATGGGTAACACAAGTTACTCAAAGATTGTGGGGATTGGTGACATTTGTATCAAGACAAATGTCGGATGCACATTGGTTCTAAAGGATGTGCGGCATGTACCTGATTTGCGGATGAACTTGATCTCGGGAATTGCTTTAGACCGAGATGGATACGAGAGTTATTTTGCAAATCAAAAGTGGAGACTCACTAAGGGATCATTGGTGATTGCAAAGGGAGTTGCTCGTGGCACGTTGTACCGGACAAATGCAGAAATATGCCAAGGTGAATTGAACGCGGCACAAGATGAGATTTCTGTAGATTTATGGCACAAAAGAATGGGTCATATGAGCGAGAAGGGATTGCAGATTCTTGCCAAGAAATCACTCATTTCTTATGCCAAAGGTACAACTGTAAAACCTTGTGACTACTGTTTATTTGGTAAGCAGCATAGAGTCTCATTTCAGACATCGTCTGAAAGAAAATTGAATATACTTGATTTAGTATATTCTGATGTTTGCGGCCCAATGGAAATTGAATCAATGGGCGGTAACAAATATTTTGTTACTTTTATTGATGATGCTTCACGAAAATTATGGGTTTATATTTTGAAAACCAAAGATCAGGTGTTTCAAGTTTTCCAGAAATTTCATGCTCTAGTAGAAAGGGAGACGGGTCGAAAGCTAAAGCGCCTCCGAAGTGACAATGGAGGTGAGTACACTTCAAGGGAATTTGAAGAGTATTGTTCAAGTCATGGGATCAGACATGAAAAGACAGTTCCTGGAACCCCACAGCACAATGGTGTAGCCGAGAGGATGAACCGCACCATTGTGGAGAAGGTGAGAAGCATGCTCAGAATGGCTAAACTGCCTAAGTCATTCTGGGGTGAAGCAGTTCAGACAGCCTGTTACCTGATCAATAGGAGTCCATCAGTTCCGTTGGCGTTTGAAATCCCAGAGAGAGTTTGGACCAACAAGGAGGTGTCCTACTCGCATCTGAAGGTGTTCGGTTGCAGAGCTTTTGCACATGTACCAAAAGAGCAGAGAACAAAGCTGGATGATAAATCCGTTCCCTGTATATTTATCGGATATGGAGATGAAGAGTTCGGGTACAGACTGTGGGATCCTGTAAAGATGAAGGTCATCAGAAGCAGAGATGTAGTCTTCCGAGAAAGTGAAGTTGGAACTGCTGCTGATATGTTAGAAAAGGCGAAGAATGGTATAATTCCTAACTTTGTTACTATTCCTTCTACTTCTAACAATCCCACAAGTGCAGAAAGTACAACCGACGAGGTTGCCGAGCAGGTGGAGCAACCTGGTGAGGTTATTGAGCAGGGGGAGCAACTTGATGAAGGTGTCGAGGAAGTGGAGCACCCCACTCAGGGAGAAGGACAACCTCAACCTCTGAGGAGATCAGAGAGGCCAAGGGTAGAGTCATGCAGGTACCCTTCCACAGAGTATGTCCTCATCAGTGATGAGGGGGAGCCAGAAAGTCTTAAGGAGGTGTTGTCCCATCCAGAAAAGAACCAGTGGATGAAAGCTATGCAAGAAGAGATGGAATCTCTACAGAAAAATGGCACATACAAGCTGGTTGAACTTCCAAAGGGTAAAAGACCACTCAAATGCAAATGGGTCTTTAAACTCAAGAAAGATGGAAATGGCAAGTTGGTCAGATACAAAGCTCGATTGGTGGTTAAAGGCTTCGAACAAAAGAAAGGTATTGATTTTGACGAAATTTTCTCACCTGTTGTCAAAATGACTTCTATTCGAACAATTTTGAGCTTAGCAGCTAGCCTAGATCTTGAAGTGGAGCAGTTGGATGTGAAAACTGCATTTCTTCATGGAGATTTGGAAGAGGAGATTTATATGGAGCAGCCAGAAGGATTTGAAGTAGCTGGAAAGAAACACATGGTGTGCAAATTGAATAAGAGTCTTTATGGATTGAAGCAGGCACCAAGGCAGTGGTACATGAAGTTTGACTCATTCATGAAAAGTCAAACATACCTAAAGACCTATTCTGATCCATGTGTATACTTCAAAAGATTTTCTGAGAATAACTTTATTATATTGTTGTTGTATGTGGATGACATGTTAATTGTAGGAAAAGACAAGGGGTTGATAGCAAAGTTGAAAGGAGATCTGTCCAAGATATTTGATATGAAGGACTTGGGCCCAGTACAACAAATTCTAGGGATGAAGATAGTTCGAGAGAGAACAAGTAGAAAGTTGTGGCTATCTCAGGAGAAGTACATTGAACGTGTACTAGAACGCTTCAACATGAAGAATGCTAAGCCAGTCAGCACACCTCTTGCTGGTCATCTAAAGTTGAGTAAAAAGATGTGTCCTACAACAGTGGAGGAGAAAGGGAACATGGCTAAAGTTCCTTATTCTTCAGCAGTCGGAAGCTTGATGTATGCAATGGTATGTACTAGACCTGATATTGCTCACGCAGTTGGTGTTGTCAGCAGGTTTCTTGAAAATCCTGGAAAGGAACATTGGGAAGCAGTCAAGTGGATACTCAGGTACCTGAGAGGTACCACGGGAGATTGTTTGTGCTTTGGAGGATCTGATCCAATCTTGAAGGGCTATACAGATGCTGATATGGCGGGTGACATTGACAACAGAAAATCCACTACTGGATATTTGTTTACATTTTCAGGGGGAGCTATATCATGGCAGTCTAAGTTGCAAAAGTGCGTTGCACTTTCAACAACTGAAGCAGAGTACATTGCCGCTACAGAAACTGGCAAGGAGATGATATGGCTCAAGCGATTCCTTCAAGAGCTTGGATTGCATCAGAAGGAGTATGTCGTCTATTGTGACAGTCAAAGTGCAATAGACCTTAGCAAGAACTCTATGTACCATGCAAGGACCAAACACATTGATGTGAGATATCATTGGATTCGAGAAATGGTAGATGATGAATCTCTAAAAGTCTTGAAGATTTCTACAAATGAGAATCCCGCAGATATGCTGACCAAGGTGGTACCAAGGAACAAGTTCGAGCTATGCAAAGAACTTGTCGGCATGCACTCAAACTAGAAGACAGTGCTACCTCCTCTGGATGAATGAGACTGGAGGGGAGATTGATGATGTCCATCTCATTGAAGAAGTATTAGGCATGTGCCTAATAAGAGTTTTCTTTGGTTTGGTAGCCAACCTTGTTGACTTGGTTTGGTTGGTAGCCAACCTTGTTGAATTTCTTTGGTTTGGTAGCCAACTTTGTTGAATTGTGAAAAGTGTGTGTAAGTTGTCAAATATTGTAGGCTTTAGAGGGTGAAGCTTTGGCTATAAAAGGAGAGCTTCAACTCTCATTTCTTCACACCAACAAAGAGAGAAAGAAAGAGTGAGGTTTCACAGACAAGGTATAAGAAAATAGTCTGTGAGGAAAATACAGAGTGAGCGATATTGTAGTGAGGTGGGAATATCAAAAGAGGGTTATTTCTTTTGAGTGTTGTAGTGGTCTTTGGAGTATTTATCTCCGACCTACAAAGTGTAAAATTCCTTACTATAGTGATATCAGTTGCTCCTCTCGGGGTCGTGGTTTTTCCCTTATTCAGAAGGGTTTTCCACGTAAAAATCTTGGTGTCATTGTTACTCTTTTATTCTTGTTAATTACCGTATCTCGGTGCTACATTATTATTCCGCTTTATTACCGTGAATATTATTTTGGTAAGAGGTTTATTCCCATCATAAATCAGTTTCTTGAGATGTGACAAGATCAGCAAATTGAGGAAGATAGTATAGATGTTAAGGTGTGAAACAAATGTTATTAATGCACGTAAGAAGTTAATTGCGTAACGGACAGATAGGAGGGTAGGTAATTAATATGTTGGCTGTGTGAAATCTTTGACTTTAGCATTAACTTTTTCCTTTTTATGATCATACTTATATCTTTTCATCTTACATCAAAGTCGCATCCCATAACGTGGGCTCCTTTGATTTATGATGCATCAAAATTTCCAAATTGATTAGAATCATATTCACTAAACTAAACAAAGAATATTTACATTATATCACTATAGCTTTTAAGTGGTGTAATATATGGAGTACTTTTTTTCGGATTATGGATTCACCGTTATTGTATACAAATGTATGTACAGTCAAACTTCTTTATAACAGCTTTGTTCGTTCCGAATATTTTTTAATGTTATAGCGAAGTGTTGTTACAGAATATAGATAACATATATTATAACATAACATGAAAATTGGTTCCGGAAAAACTTAATTTTTATAGTGAAGTGTTGTTATATAGGAATGTTGTTATAGAGAGTTCTGAATACGGTTGCTTTAAGCTCCCGTTTGGCCATAAAATTTGGGAGTTTTTTTTCAAATTTTGTTTTCAAAATATTTATTTATTTATAAATTTTAATTATTTTTGGCGTATTTTAAAAATAAAATCTTAAAATCCCAAAAACAACTCTAGAGTAGTTTTTAAAATGGAAAATTACCAGTTATGTCCATTTATAAGTATCTCGTTATAAAAATTGGCCAATTGATAAAATATTACTAATATTAGCCAAATTAGCCAATTAGCTATTTGTAGCAAAACAATATCAATTTTTTTCTTTGTTTTGAGTGGGTGTTATTAGAATAGATTGGGCACAACTTAAGGAGCTTGAATATCAGTTTTGGGATGATTTGGTGAAGTTTTGAGGTGGTTTGAATTGAAAATTCGAAGTAAAAGCTGAACATAAAAAAAATGATATGTGTATCATTTATGTATAACATATGTATTATATTTGTATCAATTATGTATCACATGTATATCCATGTATACCTGTGTGTGAGATACATGCGTGATACATGTTTGATACATGTGTCGCAGAAGACTTTTTTGAACTCGATTTAATTACGAATTTTGATACAAAACCAGTCTAAATCACCTCCAATCTTCCTCAAATTTTGTATATTGACTTATCTATATATTTTCAATGAATTTCAACTATACCCATTGAAAAAGTTTCTTTTTTGTTTAGATTTTTGGAATATTGTATAGATTTTTGTATTTCATCACCTTATTTGCTACCCCGTCCATGAAATTTCTTTTTCGTCTTGTATCTAATGATGTTAATCACGCTTAAAAATATGGAAGGTGATTTTTGCATGTGATTCTTCGATAGAAAGAACCCTATTATTTGGCTTTTCAATTTTTGTTGGCTAGTTTTGATAAGTATATGACTAATGGCTAGAGGTTGGTAAGTTGAGATTTATTTGGGACATTTGTGTAAGTTTCCCTTTTAAATTTTTTTAAAGTTTTCTACTCACAAAACATCAAATTCTTTTCAACTAAAATGCATGTCCAAACACAATTTCTACTTTCAAAAACTATTTTTTCAAGTTTTAACAAAATCTATGTCCAAACGCTAGCTAAGTAACTTGAGCATAGTGTAAAAAGAATTAGACCATAGTGTTTAAACTTTAAATCCATTGATTTAAAATATACTGAAATATATAATATAACAATCCCTGAGATATTTTTCGAGACGAAAGCAAAATCCTTGGTAGGGAGCGCTTCCTCCTAAATGGGGCCCTACACGGTGTGAATCCGAATATAGTTGGACTCCAATACGGATATCGAACAACGGATGATAAACAAAAATAAATTGTTGACTTACAAATGGTTATGACTTCTGTCCTTCGTTGGTCCCAGATTGACCACAAATCAAATATTTCTGTTAGGTGCAGGCTCTTACGTGATACTCCCTCAGTTCCAATTGATGTGAACTTGTTTGGCTGGATACGGAGTTTAAGAAAAAATGAAGATTTTAGGAATGTGTGGTCCTAAACAAGTCAAAAAGGGGCACATAGTATTTGTGTGGTTATAAAAGCTTCTCATTAAGGGTAGAATTGTAAGTTTAAGCTAAATTGTTACCAAATTTAGAAAAAGCTTATTCTTTTTGGAACGAACCAAAAAGAAAATAGAACGGAGGGAGTAGATAATTTAAAAATAAACCCTTATAAAAAATATAAAGCTCAATCCTGGAGCACTAAGTTGATCTGCTTCTGTGGAAAACTGGAAATCCAGTGTCCAGAAAAGGCTCTGACTCGCCGACAGACCTAGGGCCAATGTATTGTTCTTTTAAGCATTTTTTTCCTTTTTAATCCCAAACTCAACTAGTATATTACAAAGTAAATGTTAGCGTTTCAAAAACAGAGGGAAAAAAAAAAGGAAGGAAGGGTGGTGGGGGAGGTCGGAACTCTATTGTTATTCTTTTGGACTCAAAATACATAAATAGGTGGGAAAAAAAAGATGACATTTTTATATATAGTGCCAAAATACTTGGCTCTATACATTAACGTTAATTGTGCCGTTAATGTATAACGCTCAGTATTTTGGCACTATACTGAAAAAGCTGACACACGCAGATATAGCGCCAAAATACTCGGCGCTATATATAAAAAGCTGACACGCCCAGGTATAGCGTCCAGTAGTTTGGCTCTATACTCCTTTTTCCTGGCCCCACCAATAATTACTGACTTCAATAATTCAAAATCGTATAGTGCCCACTTTTTGGGCGCTATATATAAAATAAAAAAAATCTCGGCTAGCCATTTCCTATATAAAGAGGTTAGGATTGTATAGAAATTCATTCAAAAAAAAATTTAACTCTTGTTGAAACGTTTGTTGTTGTTAAATTCTCCAGCATTTTTTCATTATGTTTGAAGAGCGTAGAATAAGAGTTTCATTATATTGGGGGGGTGAGGTTGTGATGGAGAATAACTCCGTGGGCTACAGTTTACCTGCTCGGTGTCATGTTAAATTGCCACTTACAATAGAGTACGATAAATTGATATCGTTGTTATGCAAAAAAATGAGTGTGAGGAAACGTTCAGTGATACTTAAAGTAACCGGAAGATATCCGTATTCCGTCACTCCGCAAGGGGTTGCTTTTTACTTAGAGTTTAACATCGACGATGATGAAACTTTGAGTGATTTTCTGAGGACTCCGGACGAATGCCGGGAATTTCTTGTAATCATAATGTTGGAGATGTACGTGAAGGTCGAAGACATTCCAAAAAACGAGGTTGTGCGTAGTAGAGATAACCTCCAGTCAATGGGTGGTTATTCTGGAGCAGTTTTTGTCGGACAGGTTCCGGATGAAAGAATTTTCCTTGATTTAAACTTATCACCGCCGGTGAATGAGCAGCGAGAAAATAATTTATACCCTGCTTTCCATAATTCACAAGACGAGTGGTAAACTTCAATTTTCATTTGTGTTAATTATGTATATTTTTGGCGTATTGAATTTGTATTAACGCTCATATATTTAATAGGGGGTACCGGCTGGATATGAATTTTACAAATGGCACATCCGGTAGTCATCACCTAATTGAAAACATCCATCATGAAATTTCATCACATTACGACTTGTAAGTGAAGTGATATAGCCATATGGAAAGCATTTATTAATTCAGTAGCTTATATTTTTGTAAGTTGTGCTGTGAAAACGAGCAAGTTGAACCATCTGTACTCACTCAATTGACCGAAAACGACGTATTACATCGGGATCTGGCAGATGCACAAAGTGAGGAACAAAACAGTGATTACGATAGCAATGCCGATGAATCCGGAGACGAGATACCCTTTCCTCGTGAGGATGGTGATGAGCATGATGAGGAGGACGAACCTGATTTGAAGAGAGACCCCCCTAGACGAAGAGTGTATGAGTCTGAAGTGTCGTTTCATTCAAAGGAGATTCCTTACATTGATAACTTGCCAACCGTGCCGAATGTGGAAGCTCTCACAAGGGATTTTGATGAAATCCGGACAACAATGTGGGATGAGTCCAGACCAACGGTGCTTGCAAAGGGGATGCTTTTTCCTGATAAAGCGCGCTTAAGCAGGGCTTGTAAAATGCACAACGTAAAAGAGTGTCGTGAGATGTAGGTATGGGAGTCAAGTCCGATGGTATACAAGGCTGTTTGCCGCAGGTGGTTTTGGCCATGTAATTGGATGTTGCGCGCGACCAAGAAGAAGACAGGTATGTGGAAAGTGGGTAAATACGTTCCCACCTACACATGCGAAATGGACACATTCAACGGGAATCACTTCAACTTGGATATTGACTTGATTTCTCTTGTACTGATTCCGCACCTCGAAGCATCCATAAGGTATAAAATCAAAGAGTGCATTACAGCAGTCCACCAGGAACATGGCCATATAATTACTAAAAGAAAGGCATATCTCGGGCGCAAAAAACCATTTGAAATAGTCTATGGTAACTGGGATAAGTCATTTGTAGATCTGCCTAGGTACATGGTTGCACTGCATCAGTTTAACCCCGGGACGATTATTGAATGGAAGCTTGAGCAGATTCCAGGTAAACCAGAATATATATTCAATTACGTTTTCTGGGCGTTTAAGCCAGCAATTGATGGTTTTTCGCATTGCCGGCCCGTAATATCCATAGACAGAACTCATGTCTATGGAAAGTACAATATCAAGATATTGATAGCCGTGGTAGTGGATGCTAATGGACAGATATTTCCTTTAGCTTTTGTTGTTTGTGCCAATAAAAGCACAAAGACGTGGACGCTGTTTTTGAACCACCTGAAAGAGCACGTTGTCAAACAGCGTTCAGGTATTTGTCTAATATCTGATTGGCACGGTGGTATATTAAGTTCTATGGAGAACTTGCCTGCATGGCAAGAACCTTATGCATACCACCGTTACTGTGTGAGGTAGTTGAAGGCCAATTTCCATAAGGCACATCCCAACAAGGATCTACATAATTTGATATGGATGGCAGCAACAAACCACCAACAGCATAAATTCCGGAGACATATGGATTCTATCAGGCAAGAAGACGAGGCAGCCTATCATTGGTTAATGCAACATGACCCTAAAAAGTGGACGTTGCATGCGGATGGTGGCAGACGATGGGGAATTCTTACTACAAACGTGTCAGAGTCCTTCAACGGGTTATTGAAGTCGGCAAGAGGATTGCCCGTCACAGCCATGGTGCGGATGTCATTCAAGCAGATGGCGGATATGTTTATTGAATGGTCTGTAGTTGCAACGGAATTGATGGAGAGAGGTGTTGAATTTATGCTAGTGCCTATGAAGAGATTTGAGAAATACAGACGGCGAGCACATTGACATTCATTTTTGCAGTATGATAACAAAAGAGGTATTTTAGAAGTTCGCACCGGTATCCATAATAATCGGGGTAATAATGTACATACTATAAATGAATCAGCAAGGTTATGCTCCTGTGGGAAATGGTCCATCTACCACATGCCTTGCTCACATGCCATCAAGTGTTTTCAACGTGTTGGTTATGCGGAGACCAACTATGTTGATCAACAATATAGTGTTTCCAAGTACCTAAACACATATAGTGGTCAGTTGCAGCCAGTGGGTACTGAGCATTATTGGCCTCCGGAACCATTTAAAATGGTGTGTAATAAGTCCTATTTGCGTAAAAGACATGTGCAGAAGAGAACGCGTATACGAAACCAAATGGATATTAGTGATACCGTTTATGCGCGCAAATGTGGTATATGCTCGCAAACAGGACACGACCGTAGAAAATGTCCTTTGGGTGGCAACAGTAATCAAGCTCGGGGTGGGTGTTCTTCTAATGTACCTAACTACCCATGAATTGATGTTGATAATTAGTTGTTATGTCTATGTTGCAAGATTTATGAAATAAAATTATGCTTGTTAATTATGATTTGTACTTTCTCATTTTACCTATTTAAATAATAATTTAATAAAATTATTTGTATATTTATTATGTGTGTGTTGTCTTGTCGAACTGAAAAAGCTGACCAGCTGACATAAAGTTATCTTGTCAACATCATGATACTTAACACGCAAAATATAGCGCCATTAGATAGTACGTTATGTGTGTGTTGTCTTGTCGAACTGAAAAAGTTGACCAGCTGATATAAAGTTTTCTTGTCAACATCATGATATTTAACACGCAAAATATAGCGCCATTAGATAGTACGTTATGTGTGTGTTGTCTCGCCTATAAATAACGGACCCATTGTAGTTATTTTGTGTGCTCAAAATTTACTAAAAGCAAATATTTCATTAAAAGTAAGGTTTTTTTTACTAAAAGCAAATATTTCACAAATAGCTCAACCTCTCCGTCCACTAAAGTGCAACTGTGGAAAAGCATGTTTGATGCAAAATTGTTGGGACGGTGGTGAAGTTGGACACCACTACTGGCACTGTATGAACCAGTTTTACAAGGTTCCCGGCGAACCTATTTGTGATTTTGAGGAATGGGTTGATGAACCATATTATCAGGAATGTTACAGAGAACAACTGCAGTTTCTTCATAATATGTGTTTAAGATAACGGGAACATGAAAAAGAAAGCAATAGAATTATTGCAGACTTGAGGGCGAAACCGAAGGAGGTGAGAAAAGAAAAATGGAAAACACAATGGAATTGTGAAGCACAAAAGGAACATAAAAAAAATATAAACGGGAACTTGCGGAGGTGAAGGCGAAACTGAAAGAGGTAGAAGAAGAAAAAGAACAACTGGAAGAACGTTTTAAGTGGTTGGAGCGGAGAATAAATGGCAACCGGTGACCATGGCTAAACATTGGCATGTATGTGTTTAGTGTATTTTTCATATTTCATGTATTTCATGAAACCCGTGAGCATGTGCAGCATATCCCAATATGCCTGCCGCGAATAATATCTCATGGTCGCAGGCAGTAAAACTGGCAAGCCATCAGCGGACAGGCCATATAAAATCTCAGCGTCCTGGAGTGTGATGGTGGCCTCGCCGATGGGCAAATGAAAAGTGTGCGTCTCCGGTCGCCACCGCTCAATCAAGGCCGTGATCAAAGCATAGTCGAGTTGTATCCGGCCAATCCTAATAATCCTATATAATCCCATCTCCTCCAGGTAATGGACCACGCGGGGATGTAGAACGCGGGGAGGACTCAAAAACTCCCACAATAGATCCACTCTCCTAGCCCGGAAAGTCTGCGTAAGCAACTGTCCGTCCCATATATACTCGGATCTATGCTGGGCTGTAGGGCTAATAGATCCAACGTAGGGCCGGGATGTATAGTCGCGTCTATGTCGTCAATTGTAAATTCATATTTTTTAATAACTTAATTGTATAAATTATATATATATATATACCTATGGGTTCCGGGCTCGATATTTTGAGGCCAGTGGCACCAAATTAACATTAGTAATTATGTGTGTTGATACAATTATTAACTTAATTGTACAAAGTTTGCATTTTCAACTACCAGTATAAGATACTTAAACAAAAGGAATTCTAAGCTAAAATACTACACATTACTACGCTACAAGGCTCTAAATTTTACTACGCTAAAAGGGTCTACGTTTTACTATGCTAAAAAGGTCTAGATTTTATTACGCTAAAAAATAATCTAAACTAAATATAACCAACAAATAAATTTAATTACAAATAAAACACAAAACGGCATGAAAACACATATATATAAATCAGGATATTAACAGACAAATTTATTTGACAAATTTATATTTTTTTATAAAACACTAATATTAAATCCGGATAAATTTAACATGCTAGTTTCGAAAAAAAAGTACAAATCGAAATAGAACACATACAGATCAAATAATATGCATTATTATAAAAGTTTCAACTTAAAATAAACCGAAATACCTCGATTTAGAATTTTCGGAAAGCAAATAAATTAAAATTTTGACTCCGGAAGTGTGAATCAACAATAATACGAAACTCTACTCGAATGTGGGACCTACGTTCTTCACCTTTTATATGACGGGGGGACCCAGAAATTGTTTTTTTTTAAATAGTGGGGCAGCGGGTATGGGAGTGGGGGACCAAGAAGAAAAAGGAGTAAAATATTGAGGAAGAAGAACCAGAACGACGATGAAGAAGACGGTTCAATTTTTAAAAAGGGGTATAGCGCTGAGTATTTTGGCGATATACCTGAGCGTGTCAGCTTTTTCAGTATAGTGCCAAAATAATGGGCGCTATACATTAACGGCATAGTTAACGTTAATGTATAGCGTCAAGTATTTTGGCACTATATATAAAAATGCATCTTTTTTTCACGTATTTATGTATTTTGAGTCCAAAAGAACCACAATTAGATTCCGAACTCGGTGTGGGGGGGGATGTCACGTCTGTGTCGGCATATAATTAAGTCAAATCACCAGATGATATATTCTTCAGACAAGTGCCAAATTCCACAGCACAAATGCTTTGGAATCTAAGTTTACTTGAGTAGCTGCAATGGTTGATATAGCGCGTTATTAAACTGTTAAATGATTAATCAAAGAATAAACTACAGGATGAAAAAGAAAATTGTGTCTGCATCTTATTATGTAATTTTTTGTACGGTGTAAAATATGTTCATATTTAATAATCGCATGAAAAAACGATACGTGGACCCGAAGATAGAAGACAAATGGGCTCGGAGGCAATGATCTCGCTTGTCATTGGAGAGAATAATATTCATAAAGACAGAATAAGTGTATGTTACCCGATAACATTCAATAAAGAATATTCTATACAGTTAAGTGCATGGCACGTTACAAAGAATATGGCATTCGTTGCCTACAGTTGCACAATCTTCAATGGCCCTCATAATTATCATTTAAGAGGGGGCTTGATCCTAGGACGTAGTTCTCTAGGTATAACTATAAATAGTGAGTTCCACCATCATTGTAGGAGTCAGAAACCTAAATGGCAAGTTTTTGGACTCAAAACACGTTTCTACAGTTTAAAAAAAAGGTTACTTTTCTACCTAAAACACGGTATAATACTGCGTTTTACTTTAATGAAATTTTAGCCGTTAAAGTAAAGCACAGAGTAATACTGCGTTTTACATATATCACAGTATTATACTGCGTTTTACATATTAAATTTAAACCCCCCCTTTTTCCCCACGACAGAACACTAGTTCCTCCCCCTCCATTAAAATATTGCAACAGCGGTCCCCCCCCCCATTTTAAAAAAAAAATTTAGTGGACCCCACCCGTCACACAAAAAGTGAAGATTGTAGGTCACGCATACAACCCAAGCCTTCGATTGTTGTGGTTTCCTCATTTCAGGCTCAAAATTTCAATTTTTCGACTTTTCTAAAAATATAAATCGAGGTATTCCGACTTAGTTTATGTCGAAACTCGTGTAATAATGTATATTAGTTGTCTTGAATGTGTTTCCACGTTGTTCTATATTTCTTTGCGATTAATTTGTATGTTATTTTTATCCGGATTAAATTATTAGTGTTTAAAAAAAGTAGTTAAAAGTTGAGAAATAACTTTTTTTGTTAATAAAAATGTTCTTTACTGTTTTATATGTAATTTCGTGAATATTATGTTATTAAAATATGTTTGTTATTTTTATTTAGTTTAGATTATTTATTTGCTTAACGAATAGTGCCCTTATAGCGTAGTAAAATATAGAGCCTTTTAGCGTAGTAAAATATAGAGCCTTTTAGCATAGTAAAATATAGAGCCTTTTAGCGTAGAATCTCTGTAGTTTATATATCTACTAACTACAAACTCTATCCAATTACACTGCACTAAAATTAATTATTTAATTTTTAAAACAAACACACAGAACTAAAAAATTAATATATGCTGTCAAATTAAATATTGAGCGTGGAACTCATAGATATATACTCTGTCCAATTAAAAATTAATTATTTAATTTATAAAACTAACAAAATTCTAAAAATATTAAAATTGACACACATAAGAATTCAGGATAGCTTGGTGCTACCAGGCCTCAAATATCGAGCCTGAAACCCATAAATATATACTTTGTCCAATTAAATAATTAAGAGAAATTTTCATAAACACTATCTTTTAGTGGTAATTAGCTATCTATAGATACCATTTGCTATATTACGGATTGTAGATATGTTTTCTGTTATTATAAGATGTATTAAATGTATTTAAGTTACTGTATTCATGAATACAATAGCAAAAATAGGCGTGAATCAGGGAAGTCCAGCTAATCGGTTGTTGTATTCGACTGTATTCATGGCGTGAAACATGGGATTTGTGACGACCCAGCCGGTTATCTTAAGAATTAACGCCCCGATCCCCTATTAATTATTTTCCCCAAGTTTAATTCTGCTAATTTGATTTGTCGGGATGTTCGATTTTGAGTTTCGGAGAGTTTTGGGACACTTAGTCCCTAAATGAGAGCTTAAGTGTTGGAAAGTTGACCGTAGTCGGAACAGTATGAAGACGGCCTCGGAATGGAAATCTGATGGTTCCGTTAGCTTCGTTGGGTAATTTTGGGGTTAGGAGCGTGTTCGGATTGTGTTTTGGATGTGCGTAGCTAAATTAGGCTTGAAATGCCGAAAGTTGAATTTTTGAAGTTTCCGGTCCGATAGTGAGATTTTTATCCGAGGGTCGGAATGGAATTACGGTAGTTGGAGTAGCTCCGTAGCATTGAATGTGACGTGTGTGCAAAATTTCAGGTCATTCGGACGAGGTTTGATAGACTTTTTGATCGAAAGCGTATTTTGAGGAAATTTGGAGTTCTTAGGCTCAAATCCTTGGTTAATTCGAGGTTTTGATGTTATTTTAGGTGTTTTAAGGATTGGTACAAGTTTGAATAAGGTATTAGGTGATGTTTGTGTTTTTGGTTGAGGTCCCGGGAGCCTCAGGATGATTTCGGATGGTTAACGAGAAGTCGAGGAATGTTGCAGCTGCTGTGTTTTTGCTGCTTCTGGTATTTCTGCACCTGAGGTTTGGGTACCGCAGGTGCGACACCGCAGAAGCAGCTAAGTGGCCGTAGAAGCAGAAATTGGTCATCTCTTTAGGAACCGCGGATGCGGTGAAGGGTTCACAGAAGCGGAATCGCTTCTGCTGTTAATGTTCCGCAGATGCGTAAACTGGGTGTTAAGTGAATGTAGCAGGTGCGACCTTTGGTCTACAAAAGCGGGACCGCAGATGCAGTCCCAGGGCCACAAATGCGGAAATCGCTAGGCAGAACATATAAATAGTTGCCTTCGCGAATTTGAGAGATTCTTTCACCATTTTCATCCGGGTTTGAAGCTTTTGAGAGAGATTTTTGAGGAAAACAAAGGGAAATTTCTTGGAGGTAACATCCTTGACTTCATAACTCATTTTTATGTGATTAAAGACCTAATTAGTGGTGTGAAATTTGGAAAAAATGGGTAATTAGGGCTTGAGTTTAAAAGGCCTTTAAATGAGGATTTGAGGGGCCATTTGGACTCCGATTTTAATGTTCTTGTTATATATAGACTCGTGAGGGTACGAGGTTTCTGAAAATGTAAATTTCACCCTATTCTGAGACATGGGCCCGAGCGGCATTTTGGTTATTTTACATAATTTCGCGCATTAGCTTAGACTTTAATTGTAGAATCAGTTACTTGGAATGTTAATTACATTATGCAATTCAATTGAATAGATTTGGGCCATTTGGAGTCAAGTACTCGTGGCAAAGATGTGATGTCTTGTTGATTTTGAGTTGGTTCGAGATAAGTCGCTTGTCTAACCTTGTGTGGGGGACCTTCCCCTTAGGTTCGATATATTTGGTAATTGAAATGCCTTGTATATGAGGTGATGAGTGCATACTTGTGCAAATTGTTGGAAATCCGATTTTCTTTAAGTACTTATTAGTATGTTTCTTCTCCTGCTTTTTATTACTTGTACTATTAAGCCTGTTGTTAGCTTAGAAAAGCATGTCTAAGTGATTTAATTGCTTTAATTGTTCAATTTGTTTACTTGAATTCTGTGCAGCATGCTACGGGAATGCACCCGATAGGTTCCCCCAGTACTGGGTATTTACATTTGGGATTACGGATCGGATTCCCGCAGATCCTCACGCGTTGATAGCTGGACTACGGGACGGTATCCCGGGAGATCCTTCAGACATATCTATGATGGACTACGGATAGTATCCTGGGAGATCCACTGGATAGTTGTAATTGGGACTACAGGACGGTATCCTGGAAGGTGCCCCGGTTGTTATCTATGTGTTGAGCTGTATTTCTTTCGTGGTTTGTTTGTCTCTGTTCTGGTTGTTGTTGTTCTTTCAATTCTGTACTATTTCTCACTGTTGCACTTAATTATACTATTTTATTTCACACTATTAACCCTTATATTTTATTTAACCTCAGTAGGGCCCTGACCTTCCTCGTCACTACTCGACCGAGGTTAGGCTTGGAACTTATTGAGTACCATTGTGGTGTACTCATGCCTTTTCTGCACATGTTTTTCATGTGCAGATCCAGGTAATTCTACTCAGGCCTACTATCCTTGAGGGAGGCGTCTGCTCTAGAGACTTCGAGGTACATCTGCCGCGTCCGCATACCGAGGAATCCCTTTCTATTCTAGCTGTTAAACATTGCCCTTATGTACTTTTCTTTCTTGTTAGATATTCTGGAGTTAGACTATTAGATATTCCAAAGGCTTGTGTTCCCATGAGTTTTCGGGTTTTGGGATAGTGTATTTGGTTGAGAATGTTGTGTTGTTTATGCCGAGTTGCAGTATAACTAGTAATTCCCATTCAGTTATTTTGGTTTGATTTATTCTTTCCACAAGTTTAGTTTATTTTTCCGCACTTGTTAGGCTTACCTAATCGTAGAGACTAGGTGTCGTCACGACAGTTCACGGAGGGCGAACTGGGGTCATGACAAGTTGGTATCAGAGCTCTAGGTTCATAGGAGTCACAGATCACAAGCCGGTTTATTAGAGTCTTGTTGATCGGTACAGAAACGTCTGTACTTATCTAGAGGTTATGTAACTGTTAGGAAAATTTCCACTTCATTTGATTTTCTTGTCGTGCGATATTTTTGACATCACAATTCTAAACTTTTGTCTTCTACTCTCTCACAGATAGTGAGGACATGTGCTACTCGAGATGATCAGGCACCTGCGCCCCCTACTGCAGTCGTTAGAGGTCGAGGCCGGGGTAGAGGCCGAGGACGTGCACGTGGTACAGCTAGAGCACCTGCGCAAGCTGCCGCTAAGGTACCACCAGTGGATCCAGCCAGAGTCCAAGCACCTGGCACGCCTACTGTTACCACTACTCCAGCTCTTCAGGAGACTTTGGCACAGTTCATGAGCATGTACACCACTTTGGCTCAGGCAGGGTTGTTTCCCCTTGCTGCAGCCATATCCTAGGCCGGAGGAGGAGCACAAACTCCCGCCGCCCGCACTCTTGAGCAGCGAGTGCATATCGAGCAGGTCCCTAAGATTATTCCTATACCGCCTGCAGTGTCAGTTCAGCCCAAGGATAGGGCAGCAACTTCCGAGGATATGTAGCTGAGGCTTGAGAGGTTTAAGAAGTACAAGCCTCATGTATTTAGTGGTCTAGCATTGGAGGATGCTCTGGGATTTCTTGATGAGTGTTATCGCATTCTCCGTACCATGGGTATCTCAGGATCGATCGGGGTTTCTTTCACTACCTTCCAGCTTCGAGGAGCTGCCTATGAGTGGTGGCGCACCTATGAGCTAGACAGTCTAGTTGAGGCTGCTTCACTGACATGGGCTCACAGATCTGTTCCTGAGGGAGTTTGTTCCTCAGAGACTCAGGGACGCATGGCGCGCTTGAGCATTTGTGCCAGGGTGCTATGAATGTCTCAGAGTATGTTGTCCGTTACACTAGTTTGGCTAGGCATGCACCTGCCTTGGTTTCTATTGTTCGCGAGAGGGTTCGCCAGTTTATTGAGGGCCTTATTCCCAGCATCAGATCTAGCATGGCTCGTGAGTTGGAGATGGATATTTCTTATCAGAAGGTGGTGAGCATTGCTAGGAGGATTGAGGGTATGCATGCTAGGGAGAGAAAGGATAGGGAGGCCAAGAGGTCTCGAGAGTCGGGCCATTATTCTAGTGCCCGTACCCCAGCTGCAGGTCGTCATGGTAGGGGTTATATGAGTCGCCCTGTTCATTCATCTCTTCCAGCAGCCAGTAGTGCTCTAGCTCCTCCTAGACCTCCGGAGCCTTATTATGCACCTCCGGTTTCTAGCACGCTTCCTGTACGGGGTGCTTTCAGAGGTCAGTCCAGCAGACGTGGCCCTAGCCATTCACAACCACCACGTCCTTCCAAAGCTTGCTTTGAGTGTGGTGACACACGCCATATGGTGAGGGATTGTCCTAAACTTGGGAGGGTTGCACCTCCACAGACTTTTCAGCCATAGCGTGCCCCGCAAAGTTCTCAAGCTATGGTTACAGCTCCAGTTGCTACCCCACCTGCTCAACCAGCTAGAGGTGGAGGTCAGAGAGGTAGAGGTCGCCGTAGAGGGGGAGTCCAGGCCAGATACTATGCCCTTCCTACCCGTACCGAGGTTGTTGCCTCCGATTCTGCCATCGCAGGTATTATCCCGGTTTGTCACAGAGATGCATCGGTTCTATTCGATCCAGGCTCTACTTACTCTTATGTGTCTTCTTACTTTGCTCTGCATTTGGCTGTACCCCGAGATTCTTGAGTTCCCCTGTTTATGTTTCTACTCCTGTGGGAGAATCTCTTGTTATGGACCGTGTTTATCGATCGTGTTTGGTTGCTCTTAGTGGTTTTGAGACCAGAGCCGATCTATTGTTAATCAGCATGGTTGATTTTGATATTATCTTGGGCATGGACTGGTTGTCACCCTATGATGCTATTCTTGACTATCATGCCAAAATCTTGACGTTGGCTATGCCAGGTGTACCACGTGTTGAGTGGAGGGGTACTTTAGATTATACTCCCAATAGAGTTATTTCTTTCCTTAAGGCTCAGCGTATGGTTGAGAAAGGGTGTGACGTGTATTTAGCTTATGTGAGAGATGTCAATATTTATACCCCTTCAGTTGATTCAGTCCTAGTAGTACGGGATTATCCCGATGTGTTTCTAGCTGATCTTCCAGGCATGCCGCCTGATAGAGATATTGATTTTGGCATTGATCTATTGCCGGGAACTCAGCCCATTTCTATCCCTCTGTATCGTATGGCTCCTCCTATGTTGAAGAAGTTGAAGGATCAGTTACAGGAATTGCTTGATAAGGGTTTTATTCGGCCTAGTGTTTCACCTTTAGGGGATCCTATCTTGTTTGTGAAGAAAATGGATGGTTTTATGCGTATGTATATTGATTATCGCCAGTTGAACAAGGTTACAGTGAAGAATCATTATCCTTTTTCTTGTATTGATGATCTGTTTGACCAGCTTTAGGTTGCACGGGTGTTTTCTAAGATTTATTTGCGCTCAGGTTACCATCAGTTGAAGATTCAGGAGCAAGATATCCCGGAAACGGCTTTCAGGACTCGGTATGGTCATTACGAGTTCCTTCTCAAGTCATTTGGATTGACCAATGCCTCAGCAGCCTTTATGCATTTGATGCACAGTGTGTTCCGGCCGTATCTTGACTCGTTCATAATTGTCTTTATTGATGATATTTTGGTGTATTCCCGGAGTCGGGAAGATCATGAGCAGCACCTGAGGATCGAGCTTCAGACTCTGAGAGAAAAGAAGTTATATGCTAAATTCTCGAAATGTGAGTTTTGGTTGGATTCAGTGGCATTCTTAGGCAATGTGGTATGGAGTGAGGGTATTCAGGTGGATCCGAAAAAGATAGAGGTCGTGCAGAGTTCGCCCAGACCATCCTCAGCTACAGAGATCCGCAGTTTTCTTGGTTTGGCGGGTTACTACTGTCATTTTGTGTAGGGTTTTCATCGATTGCAACCCCTATGACCAGGTTAACCCAGAAGGGTGCTCCATTTCAGTGGATGGAGGAATGAGAGGCGAGCTTTCAGAAGCTCAAGACAGCTTTGACTAGAACCCCAGTTTTGGTATTGCCTTCAAGTTCGGGATCTTATACGGTTTATTATGATGCTGAGAGGATTGGCCTCGGAGCGGTGTTGATGCAGGATAGTAGGGTGATTGCCTATGCATCCAGGTAGTTGAAGATACATGAGAAGAACTACCTTGTTCACGACTTTGACTTAGCTGCCATTGTTCATGCCCTGAAGATTTGGTGCCATTATTTATATGGGGTTCCCTGTGAGATTTATACTGGCCATCGGAGCTTGCAGCATTTGTTCAAGCAAAATGATCTAAATTTGTGCCAGAGGAGGTGCTTGGAGTTGCTGAAGGATTATGACATCACTATTTTGTATCACTCGGGCAATGCCAATGTAGTGGCTGATACCGTGAGTCGTCGGGTGGAGAGTTTGGGGAGCTTAGCGTACTTACCAGCATCGGAAAGGCCTATGGCGATGGATGTTCAGGCTTTAGCCAGCCAGTTTGTGAGATTGGATCTCTCGGATCCCAGTTGTGTTCTAGCTTGCGTGGTTTCTCGGTCTCCCTTATTTGATCGTATCAGGGAGCGACAATATGATGACCCTCATTTGCTTGTCCTCAAGGACAAGGTTCATCACGGTGATGCCAGAGATGTGACTATTGGTGATGATGGGGTATTGAGGATACAGGGTCGGATTTGTGTACCCAATGTTGATGGGCTTCGAGAGTTGATTCTGGAGAAGGCCCATAAATCACGGTATTTCATCCATCTCGGTGCCACGAAGATGTATCAGGATTTGAGGCAGCACTATTGGTGGAGGCAGATGAAGAAAGATATAGTTGAATTTGTAGCTCGGTGCCTTAACTATCAGCATGTGAAGTATGCGCACCAGAGATCGAGTGGGTTACTTCAGCAGATAGAGATTCTAGAGTGGAAGTGGGAGCGGATCACCATGGACTTTGTAGTTGGACTCCCACGGACTTTGAACAAGTTTGACGCTATTTGGGTGATTATGGATCGGCTGGCCAAATCCACTCATTTCATTTCTATATGTACTACTTATTTTTCGGAGCGGTTGGTGGAGATTTATATCTGGGAGATTGTTCGTCTGCATGGTATTCCAGTTTCTATTATTTCAGATAGAGGTACTCAGTTCATATCACGGTTTTGGAGGGCCGTTCAGTGTGAGTTGGGTACTCGGGTGGAGTTGAGTACAACATTTCACCCTCAGACGGACAGACAGTCCGAGCGCACTATTTAGATTCTTGAGGATATGCTCTGTGCATGTGTGATTGAGTTTGGAGGGTCTTGGGATCAGCTCTTGCCATTGGTAAAGTTTTCTTACAATAACAGCTATTAGTCTAGCATTCATATGGCACCGTATGAGGCTTTATATGGTAGGCGGTGCAGATCTCCGGTGGGTTGGTTTGAGCCGGGTGAGGCCAGACTATTGGACACAGACTTGGTTCAGGATGCTTTGGAGAAGGTTAAGGTGATTCAGGATAGACTCCGTATAGCTCAGTCCAGACAGAAGAGTTACGCAGGACGGAAGGTTCGTGATATTTCCTATATGGTTGGAGAGCGGGTTCTGCTTCGGGTTTTGCCTATGAAGGGCGTTATGAGATTTGGGAAGAAAGGAAAGTTTAGTCCGAGGTTTATTGGCCCTCCTGAGATATTGAGGCGTGTTGGGGAGGTTGCTTATGAGCTTGCCTTACCTCCCAACTTGGTAGGAGTTCACTTGGTATTTCATGTTTCGATACTCTGGAGGTATCACGGTGATCCGTCGCACGTGTTGGATTTCAGTTTAGTTCAATTAGACAAGGATCTATCTTATGTTGAGGAGCCAGTGGCAATATTGAACAGGCATGTCAGAAAGTTGAGGTCAAAGAACATTGCATCAGTGAAGGTTCAGTGGCGGGGTCAGCCTGTCGAGGAGGCAATCTGGGAGACCAAGTAGGATATGCGCAACTGTTACCCTCATCTTTTTACTACTTCAGGTATGTCTCTATGCTCGTTCGAGGACGAAGGAATGTTTAAGTGTAGGAGGATGTGACGAACCGGTCGGTCGTCTTAAGAATTAACGCCCCGATCCCCTATTAACTACTTTCCCCAAGTTTAATTCTGCTAATTTTATTTGCCGGGATGTTCGATTTTGAGTTTCGGAGAGTTTTGGGACACTTAGTCCCTAAATGAGAGCTTAAGTGTTGGAAAGTTGACCGTAGTTGGAATAGTATGAATACGGCCTCGGAATGGAAATCTGATGGTTTCGTTAGCTTCGTTGGGTGATTTCGGGGTTAGGAGCGTGTTCGAATTGTGTTTTGGAGGTTCGTAGCTAAATTAGGCTTGAAATGCCGAAAGTTGAATTTTTGAAGTTTCCGGTCCGATAGTGAGATTTTGATCCGAGGGTCGGAATGGAATTCCGGAAGTTGGAGTAGCTCCGTAGCGTTAATGTGACGTGTGTGCATAATTTCAGGTCATCAAACGAGGTTTGATAGACTTTTTGATCGAAAGCGTATTTTGAGGAAAATTGGAGTTCTTAGGCTTAAATCCTTGGTTAATTCGAGGTTTTGATGTTGTTTTAGGTGTTTTAAGGATTGGTACAAGTTTGAATAAGGTATTAGGTGATACTTGTGCTTTTGGTTGAGGTCCTGGGGGCCTCGGGGTGATTTTGGATGGTTAACGGGAAGTCGAGGAATATTGCAGCTGATGTATTTTTGCTGCTTCTGGTATTTCCGCACCAACGGTTTAGGGACTGCAAGTACGACGCCACAGAAGCGGCTAAGTGACCGCAATAGCAGAAATGGTCATCTCCTCATGAACCGCAGATGCAGTGAAGGGTTCGCAGAAGCGGAACCGCTCCTGCGGTTAATTATCCGTAGATGCGTAAACTGGGTGTTAAGTGAATGTCGCAGGTGCGACCTTTGTTCTATAAAAGGGGACCGCAAATGCGGTCCCAGGGCCGCAAATGGGGTCCCAGGGCCGCAAATGCGGGAATCGCTGGGCAGAACCTATAAATAGTTTCCTTCGCGAATTTGAGAGATTCTTTCACCATTTTCATTCGGGTTTGAAGCTTTTGAGAGAGATTTTTGAGGGAAACAAAGGGAAATCGCTTGGAGGTAACATCCTTGACTTCATAACTCATTTTTATGTGATTAAAGACCTAATTAGTGATGTGAAATTTGGGAAAAATGGGTAATTAGGGCTTGAGTTTAAGAGGCCTTTAAATGAGGATTTGAGGGGTCATTTGGACTCCAATTTCAGTGTTCTTGTTATGGATAGACTCGTGAGAGTACGAGGTTTCTGAAAATGTAAATTTTACCCGATTCTGAGATGTGGGTCCGAGGGGAGTTTTGATCATTTTACATAATTTCGCGCATTAGCTTAGACTTTAATTGTAGAATCAGTTGCTTGGAATGTTATTTACATTATGCAATTCAATTGAATAGATTTGGGCCATTTGGAGTCGAGTACTCGTGGCAAAGATGTGGTGTCGGGTTGATTTTGAGCCGGTTCGAGGTAAGTGGTTTGTCTAACCTTGTGTGGGGGACCTTCCCCTTAGGATTGATATATTTGGTAATTGAAATGCCTTGTACGTGAGGTGACGAGTGCGTACTTGTGCTAATTGTTGGAAATCCGGTTTTTAAAAGTAATTACGAGTATGTTTCTTCTCCTGCTTTTTATTACTTGTACTATTAAGCCTATTGATAGCTTAGAAAAGCATGTCTAAGTGATTTAATTGCTTTAATTGTTCAATTTGTTTACCTGAACTCTGTGTAACATGCTAGGCTAGAATTATTTGTTGCCTTAATATGAAATTTCCCTTCTCCAAATATTTTCTTGCTGCTCCTGTGTATTTACATTGGGACTACGGATGCGGGATTCCGGTAGCTCCCCTTTGTCTGTTTACTTTGGGACTACGGGTTAGATTCCCGATAGATCTCCTTGCACATTTACTTTGGGACTAGGGGTTAGATTCCCGGTAGATCCCCCTGCACAGTTATATGGAACTACAGGAATGCACCTGGTAGGTTCCCCCAATACTGGGTATTTACATTTGGGACAAAGGATCGGATTCCGGTAGATCCTTGCGCATTGATAGCTGGACTATGGGATGGAATACCGGTAGATCCTTCGGACATATATATGATGGACTACGGGACGGTATCCCGGGAGATCCACTGGATAGTTATAATTGGACTACAGGACGGTATCCTGGAAGGTGCCCCGGTTGTTATCTATATGTTGAGCTGTATTTCTTCCATGGTTTGTTTGTCTCTGTTCTGCTTTTTGTTGTTCTTTCAATTCTATGATATTTCTCACTGCACTTAATTATACTATTTTATTTCACATTGTTAACCCTTATATTTTATTTAACCTCAGTAGGGCCCTGACCTTCCTCGTCACTACTCGACGGAGGTTAGGCTTGGCACTTACTAAGTACCGCTGCGGTGTACTCATGCCCTTTCTGCGCATGTTTTTCATGTACAAATCTAGGTACTTCTACTCAGGCCTACCAACCTTGAGGGAGGCGTCTGCTCTAGAGACTTCGAGGTACATCTGCCGCGTCCGCATACCGAGGAGTCCCTTTCTATTCTAGCTGTTAAACATTGTCCTTCTGTACTTTTCTTTCTTGTTAGGTATTCTAGAGTTAGACTATTAGATATTCCAAAGGCTTGTGTTCCCGTGAGTTTTCGAGTTTTGGGATAGTGTATTTAGTTGAGAATGTTGTGTTCTTTATGCCGAACGACAGTATAACTAGTAATTCCCATCCAGTTATTTTGGTTTGATTTATTCTTTCCGCAAGTTTAGTTTATTTTTCCGCACTTGTTAGGCTTACCTAGTCGTAGAGACTAGGTGCCGTCACGACAGTTCACGGAGGGCGAACTAAGGTCGTGATAGGATTACAGCTGGACAGATTATTGTATTCGACTGTATTCACGGCGTGAAACAGGGGATTACACTGTTTTTAAATGGAAAGTGAATCAATTAACATAATAGACTCCTAATACAACTCAACAAACTCAATTATAACACACAAAATTTGTATTTTCAGTTATAAAAAAGATTCTCAACCGAAAAACACCCCAAAAACATAGCAATCTTTAGAGAAAGTATATAATACATCTGAATACATAAATTATACTCCCTCCGTTTCAATTTATGTGAACCCATTTGACTGGGCACGGAGTTTAAGAAAAGAGAGAAGACTTTTGAACTTGTGATGTAAAATAAAGCACATATATTTTGTGTGGCTATAAATCATTGCATAAAGGTAAATTATTTCCAAATAGGGAAAGAGGTCATTCTTTTTGGCACGGACTAAAAAGGAAATAGGTTTACATAAATTGAAACGGAGGGAGTATATATTAAAAAAATATGTGAATACATTCATGGAATACAACGAGACAGTGAATACAATGAAACACATGGAATACAACGAGATACATTAAAATACAATGAAAAAAAAGACAATGAATATAATAAAATACATGAAAATATAGCGAGATACATTGAAATATATTAACAGAAAATTCAAGTTGCTCAGCCCCAAACTCCGACGTCTTTGTTCAAGAACAAACCTTAATTTCTGGCGAATTTGCCGACGAGGTTGGTGGCAGAATAAGGACTCTGTTAAAGCTTGAATCTTGTATTGAAGATGACGGAAAGTTGTATTTGCGGAGGCTGAAAAGGATTGCGTTGATTTCCTCTTTCACATCCTCTCATTGCCTGTGGGCAGTGTTGTCAGGCTTCTTAAGGAGAAAGGGATGAACAGATGTTTGCTTAACCTCTACGGCAGCATAGAAATTCTGAATGACACCTACATTCAATCTAAGGAACGCAAGAACATCCTTTTAAAACCTAACTCCCCTAGGTATAAATCTGAGTCGTGTAGGTTCTCGGACAAAAGCATCAAACGACAACATAGAAAATCTGAGTCGTGTAGGTTCTCAGACAAAAGAATCCAACTGTTAGGTGAGGAAGCAATACATCCAAGGAAAACATTAAAGAAAATTCAAAAATTAAGAAACACTCAAGAGAATTGGAGAAATTGGGATCGGAGATAACACAGGTGATGTGGGTGGGAGGAATTTTTAGGTTGAGCATCGTATTTTCAGGGAATGCGGGAAGAGAATGGCAAGTATCAACGTAAAGAGAGAAAGAAAATAGTGTAACTGAATAGCGTATTTAGTGGCTTAGTGTTAGGAGATAACCAAAATCAGATATTTTTTATAAATAGTAAAAGTTATCTATAGAATATAATTTTTTAAAATGGTATTTATTTAAAATAAATAAGGTGGTAACCTTTGCTATAGGAGGTAAAAATTTTAATAATTAAAAATTTAATTTATAAAACTAACAAAATTCTAAAAATATTAAAATTGACACACATAAGAATTCAGGATAGCTCGGTGCTACTGGGTCTCAAATATCGAGCCTGGAACTCATAGATATATACCCTGGCCAATTAAATAATTAAATATTTAATTTATAAAACTAACAAAATTCTAAAAATATTGAAATTGACACACATAAGAATTCAGAATAGCTTGGTGCTACTGGGCCTCAAATATCGAGCCTGGAACCCATAGATATATACTCTGTCCAATTAAATAATTAAATATTTAATTTATAAAACTAACAAAATTCTAAAAATATTGAAATTGACACGCATAAGAATTCAGGAAGCTTGGTGCTACTGGGCCTGAAATATCGAGCCTGGAACCCATAAATATATACTCTGGCCAATTAAATAATTAAATATTTAATTTATAAAACAAACAAAATTCTAAAAATATTGAAATTGACACACATAAGAATTCAGGATAGCTTGGTGCTACTAGGCCTCAAATATTGATCCTAGAACCCATAAATATATACTCTGGCCAATTAAATAATTAAATATTTAATTTATAAAACTAACAAAATTCTAAAAATATTGAAATTGACACACATAAGAATTCAGGATAGCTTGGTGCTACTGGGCCTCAAATATTGATCCTAGAACCCATAGATATATACTCTGTCCAATAAAATAATTAAATATTTAATTCATAAAACTAACAAATTCTAAAAATATTGAAATTGACACACATAAGAAATCAGGATAGCTTGGTGCTACTGGGCCTCAAATATCGAGTCTGGAACCTATAGTGTCCAAGTAAATAATTAAATATTAATTATTATAGCACAAACAAAATTCTAAAAATATTGAAATTGACACACATAAGAATTCAGGATAGCTTGGTGTTACTGGGCCTTAAATATCGAGTCTGGAACCCATAGATATATATCCTGTCCAATTAAATAATTAAATATTTAATTTATAAAACTGACACATAATTAATATTGTTTAATTTACAATAGACGACATGGATGTGCCGCCTGTGCATCCTAGACCTTTCTCGGATGAGATATTAGTGTTACAGGGCGATCATAGGTCCGCCTACGTATGGGAGGGATAGCTAGTGGAGCAGACTCTCCGCGCCAAGAGAGTGGACGACATGTGGGACTTTATGAGGGAAAGAGGTTTCTATTCCCGCGTAGTCCAGCGCCTGCGTGATATGGGCTTCTATAGGATTTTTGAGATTGGGCGGCTGCAGCTCGACTGGTCTCTGATCACGGTGTTGATAGAGCGGTGGTGACCGGAGACACACACTTTCCACCTGCCTATTAGCGAGGTCATCATCACGCTTCAGGATGTTCAGATTTTATATGGGCTGCCTGCTGATGGACTGGCCGTTGCACTGCCTCAGTATATGAGATATATGATGAGTGCCCAGTATTTGGACTTGCTGCAGCAGTTCACTGGTTTCAGGCCACAAGGTGAGGCTGCAACTTCAAGGGCAAGTCGCATTTTTCTGATAGCTATTAGACAATGTTTGGAGGTATTGCACCCCAACATCACCGACGAGACAGATGTTCTACATATTCACTGGTACACGAGGTTTGCGCTGCTCCTTCTTTTTGGGGTGTCTTGTTCCCGAACACTTCGGGAAATCTAGTCTTTAGCAGCTAGATGAGTTTCCCCAATACAGCTCGGGTGTTGCTATTCTTGCTCACCTGTACAGGAGTATGTGTCGGACTAGCATGGGCACCCAGAGCGACGTATGTGATTTTCTACCACTTCTACAGGTGACAACATATTCGAATACTTTGTTCATTACTTCCAATTCTATATAGTCAAAATGACTCTTTAATTTTACGTCGACCTTGTATGTTAGGTTTGGGCCTCGGAACGATTCCTGCTGTTGCAGCCACCTCTACCACCATTACCTCCGGATGTAGTACCTCCATTTCTCCCTCTAGCTAGGAGGTGGGTTCTCCGGCGTGGAAATTACCGAGCCATTGATGCCCATCATAATCTTTCCCTTGTCAGGGATCTGTTGGACATGTTGGAGGCCGCACAAGTAAATATGCATCTAAACTTACTTGTTATAAATTCAGTTGTTGTTGCACATACTCACTTTTATGTTATTATTTGACAGTTCATCTGGACGCCATACAACAACGACTTGATAGTTGGCCTACCCGATTATTGCTCGGTCGGCCGACTGATTTGGAGTACTTCCGTCCCGCTGATGTGCCTCGATATTGTGGAGCATTATGCCACAAAGCGGGTACTTCACCAGTTTGACCGTCCGCAGACTATACCGAGGGAGCCTACATGGGAGGTTACACATTGTCAGCGAGATGATCATTCGAGGGCGGACGACACATTTGTAGCATGGCTAGAGGCGCATGTCCATACTTGGGACCAGTGAGAGGACCTGATTCCCTCCCCACCTTCACAGATCCAGGAGCCGACTATTGAGATTTATACGTCCTGGTACCGCCGCATTACCCGACTAATGATTGGGAACCCCGTTCATCAAGCTAGCGGTCGGTACATACCATACACCAGGAGGCACGAGACACTGGTATATTTTTTTTTGGAACCCATACTTATAACTATGATATAGCGTTCTATAATTAATATTTTAAATGTTGTGCAGGCAATTGGTCATCATTTATTCTACCGGTTGGGACTGCAGATACAACAACATATCGATAATCCTGTAGTCACTGAGTATGGCCGGCAGGTGATAAAGCTGGCTCTCCGGACACTGCAGCGAGCTAGAGAGGACTAGAGGTTAGATCACACTGCTGATTATGTGGCACCAGAGCACCACCATCGTGGTAGGCCTGTCGTACGCCCGAGGGGACGGGCACGAGGCAGGGATGTCCCACGAGGTAGGGGTGCACCACGTGGTCGTGGGGGACGGCAAGGAGTGTCCCCGGAAAGGGGGCGTTGAGGCGCATGTTGAGCCACCTGTTGAGGCACCTGATGAGGATCTTGGAGATGATCAGTCGGGTTACATCCCTTAGCAGGACGAGCCTTCCAGCAGTATGTCATCGTACAGCCTTCAGTTGGAGCTGCCAGCATCGCAAGTCACCCAGTCAGATCCATTATTGATCATGGGCACGAGCTTCACCGCAGATATAGAGCAGTTCTTTTCAGGCCCATCGACCGCAACTGGGGATAGGCCGACTCGAGACATGGATATTGGCGCAGGTTGAGTTTTGGCTCATCATCGTCGGGTGCGGCGGATCTATCACAGGTGCATGTATGTTTGTATTACTATTAAATTTTAATTTGTTTTTTTCTCAATGATTTGCCATAAATTAATTTATTATTTTCTTATTAAGGTTTCATCCCAACCCGTCACGGAGGCCACTTTATGTGATGATGAGGACACCACGGATGCTTATATTCAGGAGCCTGATGAGACCATGGCAAGAAAATATTTTTGACTTAACACGTACATTACTAATATACATTTTCATATACTAAGCTTAGTAATTGTTTTGTAGGTTGCTGGCGGATCGACGGCCCCTTCTACTAATCCTGCTAGCATTACTGACCATCATGCTGCAGTGCATCCTCATATAAAGAGGCGACGTGATGAGGATGATCCTGATAGTGTACCCGGGCAACAGGGGATGCGCCTCAGGCCAGCGGCTGCATTGAAGTACACAGGCTGTGGCACACATTGATTTTTTTTTGTATTTTATGTAAATAATAACAAGAATGTTACTTTAACAAAAAAATTTATTTTAACATAATTTGAACAACAATTTTATTTTAATACTACAACACAAACACAAACATAGCAAACCTAACATAACATAAATTCAGTACAATTAATGAAAACACATGACACAGGAAACATAAAGATACACTACTATGCCCAACACGTACATGTCATCGTTTAGTCCCGACCGCCTAGTATTCTCTGCTCCAACCACTTAAATTTGTCTTCCAGCTTATTTTTTTCTTCTTCCACCTCCTTGAGTTCTCCTTCAACTACGCAACTTCTCGTTTGGATTGTCGCTCTTTTTCCCACTATTCAAACACAAACAATGAAGAGAATACAACTTATCTTTGTAGTATTCCTGCTGACAGAGTTCATCAATCCACACCTCAAAATTGCAAACAGGTTCATCGGGAACCCTGTAAAACTTGTTCATACACGACCAGTAGCGGCGTCCAGCTTCTTCTCAGCAATCGTGCATCATGCATTTTTTGCCGCACTCGCACCTTGGGACATAAAGGGGTTGACACATTTGTTAAACCGTAAAGAAAAACCTTGCTTTTAAAGAAATATTTGCTATTGGTTACTGTTAGGCGCAGAAAATAACTACAATGCGCCCGTTATTTATAGGTAAGAGAACACACAAAACGTAGTATTGTAGATATTTAATTTTTCTGAAACGAAACAGCTTTTGCACAGTCAGTCAGCTTTTTAGACCGACAAGACAACACACAGAACGTAGTATTATACCGCACTATACATATTCAATTTTTCTGAAACGAAACAACTTTTGCGCAGTCGGTTCAGCTTTACATAATGACAAGACAACACACAAAATGTAGTATTGTACCGCGCTATACATATTCAATTTTTCTGAAATGAAACAGCTTTTGCGCAGTCGGTTCAGCTTTAAAAAATGACAAGATAACACACAAAACATAGTATTGTACCGTGCTATACATATTTAATTTTTCTGAAACGAAATAGCTTTTGCGCAATCGGTTCAACTTTACAGAATGACAAGACAACACACAAAACGTAGTATTGTACCGCACTATACATATTCAATTTTTCTGAAATGAAATAGTAATGTCTTGATTTATTCTTTATTATCTTTCATTTTCATGTATGTTGCTTTAGTTATGGTTGTTGTTCTTTTATCTCTTCAAATATTATGTTATGAAATTTCAATATTTATATTTGTCTTCTATACTAACACCAATAAGTTGAATGTTAGAACTACCATATCATCATCCCAATTCAAAAGGTCATGTTAAAATATACGATAATAAGACTGTGGAATATAATTTTATTTGATAGATATTGCAACATACACAAGTACAGACACTTATTACAAAAAACATTATGAAAACAAAACACTAGGTGTATCCTTGATAGTTGGGTACATTTGACGAACTTGCACCAGAAGCTGGAGTAGGATTACTGCTGCCACCCATACCAGCTGAAGGACATTTATGACGGTCGTGTCCTGCTTACGAGCATATTCCACATTTACGCGCGTAAACGGTATCACCAACATCCATTTGGTTCCGTATATGAGTTCTCTTTCTCACTTGCAGCTTGTGAAAATAGTCCTTGTTACACACCATTTTAAATGGTTCTGGCGGCCAATAATGCTCAGCAACCAATGGCTACAACTGCCCACTCTATGTGTCTACGTATGTAGCAACACTGTACTAGTAGCCTATCAACATAGTTGGTTGCCCCTAAACCAACTTGTTGAAAGCACTTCAAGGTTGTGCGCACGGCATATGGTAGATGGTCCATTTCCTACATGAACACAACCTGCTGGCTTCGTTCACCGTCTGTAGATTATTCCCCCGGTGTCCGCGGATAGCATTGCAAACTTCAAAAACACCCCGGTCGTGATCGAACTATAAAAATGAATACCAATGTTCTCGCCTCCTGTACTTCTCAAATCTTCTCATAGGTATTGGCATAAATTGAACACCCCTATCTATCAATTCCGATGCAACTCTATGCCTTTCAACAAACCTCTCCGCAATCTATTTGAATGCCATCCGGACCATGGCAGTGACAGGCAATCCATATGCAGACTTCAATAAGTTGTTGAATGACTCTGACACATTTTTAGTCAGGGCTCCCCATCGTCTGCCACCATCAGCATGCAATGTCCACATGTGAAGCTCATATCCCATCAGCCAAGTATAGGCTCGTGGATCTAACTGTCGGATCGCTTACATGCGCCTCGTGAATTTGCACTGCTAGTGATCAGTTGCAGCCATCCACATTAAATCATGCAAGGCTTTGTCGTGATATTTCTTCTGGGCATTGGCCTTTAAGTGCCTCACACAGTAACATTGATATGCATAGGGTTCCTACCATTCAGGCAAATGCCGTACAGAACTTAAAATACCACCATGTCGATTAGATATTAGACAAATACCTGAACGTTGTTTGACAACGTGCTGCTTCAAGTGGTTCAAAAAAAGCATCCACGTCTCTTCGCTTTCATTGGCACAAATGGCAAAAGCTAGTGGAAATATTTGTCCATTGGCATCTACTGCAACTACAATCAAAAGCTTAATATCATACTTTCCATAGACGTGAGTACCGTCTATGGAAATTACTGGACGACAATGCACAAAACCATAAATTGTTGGTTTAAATGACCAGAACACATAGTTGAAAATATATTCCGGTCTTTTCGGACTCCGCTCACACCTCCATTCAACAACAGCCCCGGGTTAAAGTATTGCAGTGCGGCCATGTACTTGGATAGAGATGAAAATGACTTATCCAAGTCACCATAAATTATTTCAAAAGCAAGTTTGCGCCTGAGATATGCCTTTCATTTGGTTATAGTGTCACACCTCCTTTTTACCTACACCCCCGAGAAGGGATATAGTATAAAGGAGGTTTTTCAATTAAAGGACAATCGAAACGGGACTCATTGTTAAAAGATTCAGAGTCACCACTTGGGAGATTTATGGTGTCCCAAGTCACCGATTGAATCTCGAATCGAGGAAAAGCCTGACTCTGTTTAACAGTCCGCGAACCAAAAATCCGAGTAAGGAATTCTGTTAACCCGGGAGAAGGTGTTAGGCATTCTCGAATCTCGTGGTTCTAGCACGGTCGTTTAACTGTTATATTCAACTTATATCTGATTTTAAATAATTATGAACCTATGTGCAAATTTTAACATCAACCGCTTTTATTCATTTTTTTAGAGAAAATTACAATGCTATTAAAACACATCTCAACCCACGTCACATAAATGTACCCGTGGCTTTTGATATATTTTAACATCGTTGAGATTTGGATTTGGGTCACATAAATTCGCACCCGAGTTTAAGAAGGTAATATTATTAAACTAACGCGCCTAAAGCAATTACGAATTTGCAACTTTGCGAGGGCCATGGAAACTAAATGGCACGCCTCGATATAATTAGAAGAGTCATACTTAATTAAGAGGGACCAAGATGTCGGATCTGTTCTACATATATAATTAAAGTATATGATTGTGAAAATGGGCCAGGCACAATTTCAGTGCATAGGCTCCAAGATTTCTTCCCTTTTTAAATTAAACACATAGCCAATATAAAGCCCAATCCCTAAATTTGCTCCCAGGAAACGTCTTGCTTTCCTGGTGTCTTGCGTTGGCACAATGACAGAAAAAAAACAAACTGCCTATGCCATGAATTCAAAGCTCACTAACTAATCACCATTTTAATAAGGACGATTTGAAGGAAACAATAGCATTTAAATCTCATAGTAGGCTAGATCTCAGCTGGAGAGTTCAACAGGATAACCGAATCAAACACAAAAGTGTAACTCGAATCAAGAAAAGGTTAAACATTGAGAACGATCGTCTTCACAACTAAGCAATTTCTTTGCATCAAAATGTTGGCAGCATACATCAACTAGATTTCACTTAAATCATGCAACTCATGAAACTTCATAGTAAACAAGAACCAACAACTTCATGACCATTGAATTCATAATAAAGCATAAACGAAAACATTGCTATACATAAACTTCGTCGCTACAGCTCTAACTGGCTATCAAAATTCTCACCCAATTTGAAGTTTTAACAAAGGGAAAGATGTCCTAAAACTAAACCGTGGAGACAAGAAAGTTCCTATGAATCAACTTATAGACTCAGCCAAACTGGCTGCTGAAGATAGATCTAATCACATACTAAGGAGGGGCCTGCCATTAAACAATAGTAGTTATGATACAGTTTAAAAGAACATCAGATGAACAAAGACCAATCAGTTTGTAGGGAACCTGATCCCAGCTCAAAACACTTCAATTTACACTAGCAAGCCTTCATTTCAATACAACGAAATTGGCAGAACACCACAGAATATTGTGAAATCAGCAAAAACTGGTCACAGAAACTTTAACACTGCTGAATCCTCAAACAGAATACCACGGCTAACAGTGGAAGCCATTCTAGGTCGACTACACATTTCCAGTACAGCAGTCTGCTGAACTATTAACTAACCTCCTGACTTTACAACTCAAGCGGGGTGTAGCAAAAGGAGCATACAAGGACTAGACGAACCATTAAGTCAATAACTCCCTCACAGTTTGTACACAACAAATAGGGAGTAAGGTAAACAATCTGGGAATACCAAAGTCTAGACTTAATGTTCTCCTGATTTCCAATGCTAAACATAAACAAGAATCAGGTCAAAACCTTCATGTTCTAGTATCACAACAGAAGTAGGAAAATGATACGACTCGAGAATACGGACATTCCTTCGACATGAGAGCAGTCCACGAATATAGAGGTCGCATGAGATCCTAGCTATAAATTTGTAATGTCCAATATGGTATGATCCGAACACAGCACCAGGAATAGAATACTAAATGACGACTTCGCTCTAGACCAACAAATCAGAATCACAGCACATTGTTAACATGAGCATGGACTATGTTCTAACAGTTGAAACCTTGAACCTTCATGAATAATCACAAGACTTCCCTTTTGTTTTCTCAGAAGAAAAACAATCTGAACTTTCAGAAATTCGTGGTTAGCTCAGTTTCACACAATTGTACCTCGAACTTCAGTTTCAAGTCCAAACAATGGCAACAAACAGACTCGAACCAAGTTTTCAGCTATAATACATCCGAGGAAATTGACATAACTCAACAGACTTTACCAAAAATCTCAGCTAGTCACAAATCAATAAGAAACTGGATTCGAACTCACTGGTTCAATCCTACAAAGCTCAAAATGACAAAAACAAAGGAGCAAACTCAGAAATTCCATAGCAAACTCATATCACGACATGAATAAAAACTAGCACCAGAACGATTTGTACTCAACCCACTTTAATACTTTACTGGTTATGGTTCTTACAATACTTTGATAACACCCGAAAGTAAAACAACAAAAGGATTAAAGATGAACCTGAATCGGCAAACACTTTTGATTAACTTTAATTGACCGTTAATACAAGTGGATCCAGCAGCGGAGATAAAAAAAACAGCTACAATATTGAGCAGAAATCATGAAATTCGGACAGAAATTTGAAACCAGCACCAGGGTTCAACACTCGACATAAAATACCGGCTTAACTTCAATCGAACCCCATTTTAGAACAAGGAATCATAAAAAATTCTGAGAAATCTTTTTTATTTTTTTTTGTAATTTTTCTCGAAATGAAAGTAAAATTCAAAAATCGAAACTCGGACTATATCCCTCGCTTTTGTTTGTTTTTCTCAAAACGCCAACATAAAACTCAAGAATAGAAAACTGAAAAAGAACTTTCAGAAAAAATTCCCCCAGAATCCTCTCCCCAAAATTCCTCTCCCTTTACAAAAATCCGAAACGATCCTTTTGAAAACGAACCTCTGATGAATGTGGGGCTTGGATTGAGTGAAATCGATCCAACGCCTCACACTCATCCAACGAATCGTTCTCAGAACCTTCTAATCGCATGCTATATCTCACCTTCGAGCGAGTGAGAGGAGGGGGAATCTTTGGTGTCAGAACCGTTAGAAATGGCAAGAAGAGGGAAGGGGGAAACGCGTAGTTGGAGATTGGATTCACTCGCCATGGATTTAGATGATTTAGGGACGAATTTAGGCTTGTTGGAGAAGAAGAACAGTAACGCATTGGGTTTGGGACTTAGGGCTCATCCGCTTGTTTCATTTGGGTTTAATCCATTATTTGGGGAGCGGATCAGGTTGTAGGCGGGTTGGCAGGCGGGTTGGCAGGCGGGTTGGCGGGTGGGTTTGGCGTAATTGGGCTAGGGTGAAGAATTTCATTTTGGGCTTGGACAAGAAAATTGGAGATGGGTCCAATTGGTATTGCTCTTCTTTTTACTTTCACTTATTTTTAGTTTTTCCAAAAGTTCTGTTTGTTTTTTTTTCAAGATTAAATAAAAATATAAATTAATTCCTAGAACTTAATTCACCTAACAAACTCTAATTAAACCTAAATGATAATTGTCACAATTAATTAAAAAAACAAATTAAAAGGAAAGCTACTTAAAATCAAAGTTGAAATCAAAAATACAAATTAAACTATTTTTGTGTAATTTTCCATTTATAAACAACCTAATTGCTTAATTAGCCCTAAAATGTTAAATTAAATCATAAATGCAAACGCACATATATTTTTGTATTTTTTATTAATTAAAATGCACAGACAAAAAATGCAAACAATTAACAGAAATGCTACAAACTACGAAATTTGCAAATAATGAAAGAAATTATTTTGTTTTGAATTTGTGGGAGTAATTCATATAGAGCAAAAATCACATGCTCACAGCTGCCCCTCTTTGCCCGGAAACACAGAGTTTTCGTGCAAAGATAAAGTGAGCGGATACGAGTGATTTTTGCCCGTTTGAATACTCCGTGGGAAGCATTTTTGAAAAAGTTGATCGCGCTCTGCTTCTGAGGTTGCCTACATATCCTTGGCTAAAAAGGAATCAGGTCAGTGTAGTTCAGGAATGTCTGGTAGCTGGGACTACCACGGAGCTGTGATTTCACTGTTGCTGCCGCTGCTACTGCTTATGAACCCCCTTATTATACCATGTCAAAATAAAACAAGAAGCTAGACTAGACTATGATATATGGATTACAAAAGTCCTATCTATATCTTCAAACTTGATCTTGTAATTCTTTGTTGCCTTGTTGTCCTCTATTCTCTCTGTGGAGTCTCTTTGTTGTCGCCTTGAATTGTAATCTGAGATATTTTCCCATTCTCCAGGTGGACGCCTGATTGCTGAACTCGAATTGTGCTCTGAGATGTTTTTCCTTTCTCCAGGTGGGTGCCTGATTGTTGAACTCGAACTGTATTCCCATGCTATTCAGGCGGGCTCCTGACTTCAACTTGAAAGTATTCCCTGCTCTCCAGGCGGGCTCCTGACTGCTGTATTTGAAAGTATTCCCTGCTCTCCAGGCGGGCTCCTGACTTCAACTTGAAATGTATTCCCTGCTCTCCAGGCAGGCTCCTGACTTCAAAATAGACAAAACAAAGAATTTGAAAGCTAAAAACTTAAATTGTACTCCCTTGTTCTCCAAGTGGGTACCTGATTTCAACAAAATAGACAAGAACAAAGAAAATTTTTCTGCCCCAGTTTGGTAACTGGGCACATATGTGAGTGTTAAACTGAATCATATTACCAAATATTACTAAGAATTTGAAAGCTAGGTCCCATTATGTAGGGGGGTCCTGACAACTCTTAACTAAACGACAATTTTAAATCTAAGTTATATCTTCTACAGGTGTGACTTCTGCTAAATCTTGCTACCTAAGAGAATCTTAAAACTACTCCCCATTATCCAGGAGGGTCCTGAAAATCAAAGGTCAACTTTTATCTTAAGGGCGACAACTTTCATGTCTGAATTATACTACCTTACAGCAGAGTTTACGCTAAATGTTATTATCTAATTGAAATCTTAAAGCTAAGTCCCATTATTCAGGTGGGTCCTGGAAACTCCTAATTGAATCCTATCTCGAACATGCAAACATCTAAGCCAACTTATATTCCTCTAGGATACGCTTATGCTAGATTATGTTATCTCTGAACTTTAAACTAGGTCCCATTTTCCATGAGGGTCCTGAAAATAAAAAATTAAACTTGTTTGGTAACTGCCTTTCTCCACGGAGAGTTCCTCTGAAACAAACGAACTTTTCTGCCCCTGTTTCAATCAAAGAAAATTTGTCAGTTTAAAATGGTGGTTAGCCGATGGCATTTTTGCTGAAGATCTTTCCGCTGCATTGTTTTGTTCTGACTGGATTCCCCGAACTGGCCTTGAACCGCTTTGACTTTCTGACTGACTTTCACACCCCATGACCTTCGACGAACCGAGTGTTGTATACCCATGCTGTTGTTTTACCTCTGACCTTTTTATTTGAACCTTTGCATCTCCCATGACATTACCAATCCATTCCACCGATGAAACTTCCGGTGATTCCTTGTACCCCTCTCTTACATCATGTTATCCTTAGTATGCTTTGACCATTCCATGCTTTGCAATTTTGTAAGTTGGTAGTGAGCTTTGAAATCTTTTTCACTTGATTTGAACAAGACTGACATTGAAACATCTTTAGATAAATACCCAAAAGAAAATGAAATGCAATGACTTTGCGGGTTCAGGATAAGAAGAATCCAAAACCAGATGACTGATACAAAAGAAAAAATAAAAAGAAACTTATCTGAGTGGAACAGCTGGTACCAATGATCATGACATGCATTTCGGATTAATCGGCCCAATCTGTCCAACCAATCAACTTTTAGTTGTCGTACTTCGTAGCCCCAGAATTTCCATGACCTGATTACTTTACCCAAACCTTGACCTTGTTCATCCTGCGGCGCCTTGAAAGGTTTTCACCAACAGACCTCTTTCATTCGTTCATCTCTCAAATCACTTTCGCCTTACGGTGCCCGTGAGGGTTTTCACCAATAAGACTCTCTCATTTTAATTTCTCTCAACTCCCATCGCCTTACGGTGCCCGTAAGGGTTTTCACCAATGAGACTCTCTCATTTTATTTCCCTCCTTGCTTGAACCAGAGTGTTGCCCTTGACATGAATTACCTTTACTTTCTTGACTTGGCATTTCTTAAAGACTGATCAGAAGGTCTTTCTTTGGACCGTAATGTGGGCTTTTGGACGGGGCTAGGAAGGAAGGGTATAAAAGGCTCAAAACAATTTAAATGGGTTAGAATTACAACTTTCGGAATCAGGTTTCCTACAACAACCACGACTTCTGCCCCAGTTTCTTGCTTGGGGACTTTTGGATTTTTGTTTCAATGAGACCGAACTGTGAGGCTGCCTACGTATCCTTAAAAGGAATCAGGTCGAATGTAGTTCATGTCGTAGAAATTACTTTGTTGTTTTGATTTTATTTTCTTTCTTTCTTTTCTTTCTCTCTTTTTCTTCTGTTGTTCCTCTCTTTTTTCTTCTCTTTTTTCTCCTCTTTTTTTTCTTTTTGCTTTTCTCTTTTCTTTTCTTTTCTTTATCTTTCTTCTCTCTTTTCATTTTTCTTTTCCCTTTTCCTTTCTTGTTCATTCTTTCTTTTTCTTTTCACTTACTTATCCTCCACACTTGCATTTCTGAATTGTGTCATTGACCCCGAAAGAGGGGTATGAAAGAAAATAAATAAGGCTCAAAAATGGGGTAACAAGGGATAAAGTGTTTAGATAGCAGAACAAAACGCCTTCATCATTTCAATCTTCAAAATATGCTAAATACAAACAAGTACAATCAAAGGTAAAAATCATACATAGTATCTTTTGACTGCATCGGAATTGATAGCCATTTCTACACATTTCCCTTCTACATCTGTCAAATATAACGCGCCATTGGACAACACTCTAGTTACAACAAATGGCCCCTGCCAGTTTGGGGCGAACTTTCCTTTTGCTTCAGCCTGATGAGGCAAGATACGTCTCAACACTAATTGACCCACTTCAAACTTCCGTGGACGTACCTTCTTGTTATATGCCATCGCCATTCTCTGTTGGTACAATTGGCCATGACACACTACTGCCAATCTCTTTTCATCAATCAGACTTAATTGTTCCAAACGGGTTTTGACCCATTCAACATCATCAATTTCTGCCTCAACGACAATCCAGAAGGATGGGATTTCAATTTCTGTGGGTATCACCGCCTCTGTGCCATACACCAACAAATAAGGAGTGGCCCCTACTGAAGTACGAATAGTAGTGCGATAACCCAGTAATGCAAACGGCAACTTTTCATGCCACTGTCTAGAACCTTCCAACATTTTTTGAAGTATCTTCATTATATTCTTGTTGGCTGCCTCGACTGCTCCGTTTGCCTTAGGGTGATATGGGGTGGAATTGCGATGTATAATCTTAAACTGCTGACATATCTCCGTCATCAGATGACTGTTGAGATAAGCGCCATTGTCCGTGATGATTACCTTCGGAATCCCAAACCGACAGATGATATTTGAATGCACAAAGTCGACCACTGCTTTCTTAGTCACATATTTGAACGTTTTCGCTTCAAACCACTTAGTGAAATAATCAATGGCTACCAGAATAAACCTATGTCCATTCGATGTTGCTGGCTCAATTGGCCCAATGACATCCATTCCCCAAGCAACAAAAGGCCATGGTGCAGACATTGTATATAATTCAGATGGTAGAGAATGAATCAAATCTCCATGCACTTGGCATTGATGACATTTACGCACAAAACTGATGCAATCCCTCTCCATAGTGAGCCAGTAATAACCTGCTCGGAGAATCTTTTTTGCCAGAACATACCAACTCATATGTGGTCCACAAACCCCGGAGTGCACCTCAGTCATGATTGATGTGGCCTGTCTAGCATCTATGCATCTTAGCAATCCCAGATCTGGAGTTCTTTTGTACAATACCCCTCCACTGAAGAAAAATCCACTTGCCAATCGTCGAATTATTCTTTTCTGATCACCTGTGGCCTGTACCGAATATACCCCCATCCGGAGGTATTCTTGGATATCGTGGAACCATGGCTCCCCATCAAGTTCTTCTTATACCATATTACAGTAAGCATGCTGATCACGGATCTGAATTTGCAAAGGGTCCACATAAGCCTTATCTAAATGATGTAACATTGACGCCAGAGTAGCCAAAGCATCAGCGACTTCATTATGGATCCTTGGGATATGCTTGAATTCTATCGACTGAAACCGTTGACAAAGATTATGCAAACATTATCTGTATGGTATGAGTTTCAAATCCCGTTTTCCCATTCTCCCTGAATTTGGTGCACCAGGAGGTCCGAGTCTCCCAAGACCAAAATTTCCTGGACACCCATATCTACAGCTAACCTCAAACCCAGAATGCATGCCTCGTACTCAGCCATGTTGTTGGTACGGTAAAAACGAAGCTGAGCCGTAACAGGGTAGTGCTGCCCTGTTTCAGAAATAAGTACTGCTCCTATCCCCATGCCCTTCATGTTTGCGGCCCCATCAAAGAAAAGTTTCCATCCAGGCTTCTCGGCTTGTTCCAACTCATCAATGTGCATCACCTCTTCATTAGGGAAATAAGTTTTCAAAGGTTTATAATCTTCATCAATCGGGTTCTCGGCCAAATGGTCCATCAAGGCCTGTGTTTTCATTGCAGTTCGAGTCACGTAGACAATGTCAAACTCTGTGAGCAGGATCTGCCACTTTGCAAGCCTCCCTGTGGGTATAGGCTTCTGAAAGATATACTTCAAGGGATCCAAGCGAGATATGAGGTAAGTAGTATACGATGACAAATAATGTTTCAGCTTCTGTGCCACCCAGGTTAGGGCGCAACATGTCCTCTCAAGATGAGTATACTTAACCTCGTACGGCATGAATTTCTTACTAAGGTAATAGATGGCCTGCTCCTTCCTGCCAGTGATATCATGTTGACCCAGTACACAGCCAAATGAATTGTCCAAAACCATCAAATATAGAATCAAAGGTCGCCCTGGTTCTGGTGGGGCCAACACGAGTGGATTTGACAAATACCCCTTTATCTTATCAAATGCCTCCAGACATTCATCTATCCATTTGACCGCAATGTCTTTCTTTAACAGCTTGAAGATAGGCTCACAAGTTGTCGTGAACTGAGCGATGAACCTGCTGATATAATTCAATCTCCCTAACAAACTCATCACCTCGGCCTTGTTCTTCGGAGGTGGCAATTCCCGGATGGCCTTGATTTTCGATGGGTCCAATTCAATACCCCGGCGGCTGACTACGAACACCAATAACTTTCCAGACGGCACCCTAAAAGTGCACTTTGCCGGGTTGAGCTTAAGATTGTACCTGCGAAGCCTTTGGAAGAACTTCCTCGGATCCCTGACATGGTCAGACTGCTTTCTAGACTTTACGATCACGTCATCCACGTACACCTCGATTTCCCGATGTATCATATCATGGAATATTGTTGTCATTGCCCTCATGTAGGTCGCCCCAGCATTCTTCAAGCCAAATGTCATGACCCGATAGCAGTATGTTCCCCACGGCGTGATGAATGCCGTCTTTTCTGCATCCTCCTCGTCCATTAAGATCTGATGATAACCCGCGTAACAATCCATAAAAGAACCAATCTTATGTTTGGCACAATTATCCATCAAGATATGGATGTTTAGTAGTAGGAAATTGTCCTTTGGACTTGCCTTGTTGAGATCCCGATAATCGACATACACCCTGGTCTTTCCATCCTTCTTCGGTACAGGCACAACATTGGCTAACCAGGTGGGATACCGCGTGACCCGAATAACTTTCGCATCGAACTGCTTGGTGACCTCTTCTTTGATCTTTACACTTATATCCATTTTGAACTTTCTCAGCTTCTGTTTGACATGAGGGAATGTCGGGTCAGTAGGCAACTTGTGAACCACTAAATCAGTGCTTAGACCTGGCATGTCATCATAGGACCATGCAAAAACGTTTTTGTATTCGAACAGTGCTTTAATTATCTCCTCCCTGAGTTGAGGTTCCAGATGGACACTTATTTTAGTTTCACGGACATTTTCTTAGTCCCCTAGATTAACTGCTTTTGTATCATTCAAATTAGGTTTGGGCTTTTCTTCAAAATGACTTAGTTCCTTACTAATTTCTTCATAGGCCTCATCATCATCAAATTCCAACTCATCATCGCACTCAATTTCTTATATTATTATTTCAGAGTTAGATTGTCTTTTAAAACTGGGCCGAAGATTCCTCATGCATGTCATGTCATTGATATCAGCATAAAAAGGACTATACAAAAGAGAAAACAAAATAAAATTAGAAGAAATGAAGGGAAAGGAACAATTTCATTTCATTGGATATAAAGATAACAGGGTTTTAACACATCCAACTGGACGGAACATAATATCTGAATTACAGACCATGGAATAATCTAGACGACTAAAAGAAAATCAAAACCCACTACGAAGACTCCATCCGGGTAGGAAGAGGAGTAGCTTCCCAGTTGTTGACTTTTGCACGTGGTCCCACAAATTGCACATTTGCCTTGCTGGACCCTTCCCCAACCTGAACCATGTTGACCTCGGCGAATAACCTTTTGAACCCCTTCTCCAAGTCTCTATCAGCACCAATCAATGATCCAGGAACCTTTGACAACAATTGCTTTCTGATACCTGGCCTGACAAATGATCTGGACAGATGTGGGATTGGCTTTGGCAATGCTCATGCTTTCTATTTCATTTTCCTGGCTCGTCTCGCGTCAGCAACTGTAGGCTTGAACCCCAGACCAAAAGTATCCAGATTCTTTGGAAGAGAAACTGGTTGTACAATACCTTGCAAAGATGCACCCAAACCCTTGCCCAGTACAAAACCATTTTCAACATTTCAACGGCTACCATGACTGATGCCGCAGCCATCTTTGGAGTTGGAACGCTCTTTCCTTCCGGAATTTTCTCTACCGACACTATGTCAAAAACCTGATAAACCCAGGGTCCCTTGTCGTCGTCGACCTCTATGAATAGAACAATGGCATCATTGGGCACACACAAATTATCTTCGTTGTGTACAACAATTTCCTGTCGATCCCATTCAAACTTGACCATTTGATGCAGAGTAGACGGGACTTCCTTGGCAGCATGAATCCAAGGTCGTCCCAACAGTAGATTATATGAAACAGCCACATCGAGCACCTGAAACTCCATAGTAAATTCAACTGGCCATATGGTGAGCTCAAGCACTATGTCCCCAACTGAATCTTTCCCTCCACCATCGAATTCCCGAACGCAAATACTATTCTTGTGAATTCTTTCATCTTCCACTTTCATCTTGTTCAATGTGGAGAGAGGACAAATGTTTGCACTAGACCCATTGCCAATCAGTACCCGAGTAACCACGGAATCTTCACATTTCACCGTCAGATAGAGGGCTCTATTGTGCTCAGTGCCCTCCGTGGGTAGCTCATCATCAGAAAACGTGACTCTGTTCACCTCAAATATCTTGTTAGCTATCTTTTCCAAGTGGTTTACTGAGATTTTGTCAAGGATGTGAGCCTCGTTCAAGATCTTCATCAAGGCCCGACAGTGCTCGTCAGAATGGATCAATAACGACAATAATGAAATCTGAGCCGGTGTTTTCCTTAACTGCTCCACAATGGAATAATCTGGCACTTTCATCTTTCTCAAGAACTCCTCTGCTTCTTCGTCGGTCACGGCTTTCTTCACCAACACTGGGTTATCTTTTGAAGTCTTAGCTTTCCTCAACTCTTCGGGGGCAAAGCACCTCCCCGATCGAGTTAAACTATGAGTCTCACACACTTCTTCTTTAACCTCTTTCCCCTGGTAAGTTACTGTAACTCGTTCATAATTCCATGGGACCGCCTTGCTGTTGATCACTGGAAGCTGAGTTACTGGTTTTATAATAACAGGCTCTGTGCGAGCACCCTTCACAACCACAACAGGTTTACTTATAACCTCTAGTACCACCACTTTAGCTTTCTCTGGTTTCACTGTGACAGCGCTTGACGACCCTTTATCGGCTACCACAGCTGGCTTATTGTTTACTACCCCTTTCAACTTGACCACTGATTTCCCACTAGTTACCTTTTCTTTGGGACTGGTTTAACTGGAACGGATCATCATCACCGTCTGTGAGGGTTTCTTAGGCTCCCCTCCCTTGTGTATCGACTCAATCATATGGGTCTCATGGTGAGCTGGCAGCGGATTCTGATTGATATTTGGTGCTTCTGGGGCATCAACCTCGATCCGATGAGTATCAATAAGCACTTGCACAGCTATTTTCAGTTTCTAACACTTCTCTGTGTCATGTCCCGGGGCCCCTGAACAATACTCACAACTCACCGAGCGGTCAAGATTTTTGGTAATGGGATTCGGCAATTTAGCCTCGATTGGATTCAACATACCCAACTGTCTCAGCCTGTGGAACAGACTAGCATATGATTCTCCTAGTGGAGTGAAAGTCTTTTGCTTCTGCAACCTCTCATTCTTAAAGGCTTGGTTGGGACGAAAACCCGTTCCAGGAGGATTTCTGTAGGCTTTTGGGGGTGGATGGTTATTTTGTGGAGCTTGGTATGTGTTTTGTGGAGCTGGCGCACGCCATTGTGAGTGAGCGAGAGACTAGGTATAGGTTTGTGTATGATGGACAGAAGAATGGGGATCTGGCGGTGGGTAGTAGTATTGTGGTGGGTTATATGGAGTGTGGGGGTAAGTTTGGAGTTAGGGTCGCGGCTGGTTGTAGTAACAGGGAAGGTTCCTGGATCCAACCCAAGCTCCCGACTCAATTGTCGCAACATCCTCCTTCTTCTTCTTCCTGAGCACGCCCCCAGTACCATTTTTAATGGCCTGGGTGGTCGCCTTGATTGTTGAATAACTCATGATCTTGTTGGACTTGAGTCCCTCTTCAACCATGCCCCCCATTTTCACGACTTCATTAAAGGACTTACCTAGTGCTGACACCAAGTGACCGAAATAAGTGGATTCCAAGGCCTGCAAGAAATAATCAACCATCTTGCTTTCTTTCATCGGAGGGTCAACCCTCGCTGCCTTCTCTCTCCAACGAAATCCATATTCCCTGAAGCTCTCACCGGGCTTCTTCTCAAGCTTTGTCAACAACAGACGATCTGGGATGGTTTCGAGGTTGTATTGAAAATAGTAGGCGAAGGCTTGGGCCAAGTCGTCCCATGTGTACCATCTATTGTGATCTTGTCTGGTGTACCATTCCAAGGCCGATCCACTTAAACTTTGGCTGAAATATGCCATCAGCAATTCATCTCTTCCACCTGCTCCTCTCATTTTGCTACAAAATCCTCTTAAGTGTGCTACTGGGTCACCATGCCCATCGTACAGATCAAACTTGGCATTTTGAACCTTGCTGGCAACTGAACATATGGGAACAGACATAAATCCTTATAGGCCACACTCACTTGACCTCCCAGCCCCCTCATATCTCGGAATGATTGCTCTAAGCTTTTGACTTTTCTGATCATCTCTTCATGCTCGGGGTTTTTGGGCGGTTTCTCGGTCTCTGCCGGGATATCAAGATGAGGGGTGTAAGGGTATGGTTCTGGAACTTTAAAGGTGGGTTCAAGGGGATAGTACTGGTTGTCATGAGTTTGGAACATGGGTTTCACTGGAAGATCGGTGTAATGTAGCAGGTGGAGGTGCCACAAAAATAGGTGTAATTGGTGGGGGAGGGTGTGGGACTTGTTTGGGTGGTGGAGCTTGAGAAGTATGGGAAGTGGCGCCATGACATTGTTGGTAGAAGGGAAAGACTGGAGATGAGTTCACGGTGAGAGGCTCCGGAGGTTGGGCTGATGGTGGGATATAGGCAGGGTTGGCGGGATAAACTGGTGGTGGATGCCCCTTCACCCAGGCTTGGTACATTTCATCCATCTGCTGCTTCAGCTTATACATTTCTTCCCTTATCGCATTAACGTCCATTTCTTCCACCTTTTTCGATGGGTCGACAATACTTGTTTCTGGTTCCTGGTCGACCATATTCAGCCTGTCTTTCGATCTGGTGTTGCAGGAGTGAGTTTCCAGAATGCCAGTCAACTAACCACCTGCCTAGACTTAATATATCAACAACAACCTTGTTAGCGATTAGGCTTTAACAAATTGGCAACCGCACATTGGGCATGAATGCACTTAAACAGTTAACTGTCCTTATTATGTATTTGATCGGTTGCATGCGTCATTCCGGCCTTTTCTTACTTTCGATTGCAAACTTCCCCCTTTTCTTTTCTTTTCTTTCCTTTCCTTTCATTCTTGCCTCTGTTCTCTCTTTGTTTTTACTCTCTCTTGATTTCTTATTTCCTCTCTTTTCTCTCTTGTTTTTCCGCTCTTTCCTTTTCTTTACTCTCTTGTTTTTCCTCTTATTTTCTTTCTCGCTTCTTTTTATTTTATTGCTTGGTTACGGTCGAATCCTATGGAGATTGCCTACGTATCATGACCCCGCATAAATCAGACCATGCGTAGTTCTTGGGGATAAGTGCGAAATAAAATATTTTTGGGATTTTCAGTTTTCATAAAAAAAACAAATGCTTCCATTATAAAACTCAAAACTAACAAATTCCAAAAGACTAACAGATTTCGATGCAAAGATGAAATACAGACTCCAAAAATAGACATCATATTCCAACAGAAGAAAATCCAGACTTGAAAACAATTTGACGGACTCTAGGAGAAAGAAAACTCAACATGACTGACAGGCGCTTAACAAAAAGGAAATGCAGACTCAAGCGAAAAAATCATGAATACATCAATGCTCCTGGTGCCCGCAAGACATCATTCGGTCTCGCCGCGGGCCTATGTGCAAGATCCCTTTGAAGTTGGTCCAAGTCATTCATTATTTGTTTAACAAAGGTCATCACTGTAGCAAAGAATGTAGTGCGAGTCATATCCTCACAGATGTGGCACTTCATAACGATGTAGTCAGCGATGTTTCTAATTCTCTCTCTTATGACGCCCTTTTCTTGTAACAAACGCCCAATCTACTGGGCCCTGGCCTCCAAAGTTTGCTCAGCCGCATGATTTCGCTCCTGAAGTTGTTGCAAATCTATTTCTAATTGTGTCAATGCCTTATAACAATGTTCCCTTTCAACTTTGAAGTCTTTTGCCTGCTTGATCATTTTGTTTTCCGTGGAGATGACCCTTTTCTTTAACCCTGTGACCTCATCGTCGTACCTTTCTCTCAACTACTTAACCACGCGTACCCGTTCATCTGCGTTTTTAGCCAATTGTTTTTGAGCCTTGGATAGTTCACTTTCTGCTTTGTTCAAATCGAAATTATAGTCACTCACTTTCTGCCTTAGGTTAGCTATGAGTTTTTCATCCCTGTCGCTTCGGGCTGGATTTTCTGCCGCTACTTTCATCTTCTGAATTTGAGCTCGAAGGGCTTCATTTTATTTGGCTAGCCTTTTCTTTTCCCCTTCATCCGCCGCAACCTACAAGCTACTCTCGAATTGAAGCTCTCTGACTTGCTTTTCCAATTTTCCTATTGTGTCCCTGTGCTCATTCTCCTTAGCCACCCAAGCCCACTGTTCTTGTGACACTTTAACGAATTCCTAAACGTGAGGATTTTTGGCTGGTCTCTCTGGTTCAGCCCTTGTAGTGTTCTTCTTTCTATACCAAGCAAGATAGGTGGGTGAGACTTCGCCTCTAGATAAATTACGCACTCGAGTGTTTACTGTCAAATACTGGCATTCATTCCAAATAGAACGAACTGTCTCTTCATGAAATTGACCGTCAGAACTAACCTCGACCGCATGCACACTAAGATCTTCATCTGGGTGCATCACCTGACACCTTCCCAATTGTCTCATCGCCCGGTAAGGAGCATAAGGCTGAATACCTCGCAGACCCATCAGGAGGAAGTAAGGACCAGTGGCAGGCATGTACACAATTTCTTCAACAAGAAGCCAACCCAATGTCCACTCTATTTGCCCTGCAGTAATGGAGCAAAGGCAGGATACCCACTTTTCAAACCCCTCTGGCAGCTCAAACCTTTCAATTCTTGTGTCAAACTCTTCAATACAACTTTTCTGTGGATCCGTAACTCATATACTGAGGGCGATGGCACAGGTGCTCGATCATTCACATCTGTAATAGCAAATTGCACCCCTCGAAGAAATTTGCCCCAACTTTATAGGCTGTGAGAGCTCGGTATATCTCAGACACTATCATAGGGGCGAGAATGCTTTTGGCATTGGTAATCAGGACCTTGACGACTCCGGCCACCCGCAAATCGATATTCCCGTCTTTTCGGGGAAATACCACAAGGCCTAAAAAAGCTACCATGAAGGCGAAACGCCTATGCTCATCCCATTTTGTTTGGTTTCCTTTTCTACAAACCCCGCTTGCCAGATCATTGAACCCTCCTACATGTCCGTACCTCTGGTATAAAACGTAGAGTAGCAAAACCATCCTCCAACTCGAAATACGGGACTCCCTTACTTATCTTTAGCAAATTAATGAACTTGTGAGAGTTAACTGCTCTTGGAGCGATCAGATACTTATGCCTCAGCCCTTCAGTACTTCCCATATAACCTGCTATCTCTTCCAAGGTTGGGGTGAGTTCAAAATCCGAAAAGTGAAATACGTTATGGGTCGGGTCCCAAAACGTAACCAAAGTCTTTATGACATCTCCTCTGGGCCTGATTTTTAACAACCCGGTAAGACCTCCCAAATGTATATTGACCTTATCTTGTTCCGATTTTCCCAGATCTTCCCACCACATATGCAACTCCAAAGGGATTTTGTTCATGACTGCTATCGGCAAACTTGGACTCGTGCTCATTCTGCACATTTATTAGGGTGATTAAGAAAAATCAAGACTCATTTGACTCAAAGACAAAACTGACACTTTTTCATTCATTTTTTCAAAAATACAACCCGGTTTTGCAAATACGGCCTTTCAGTACCTCGAAGACGAAGATTTTAAGGCTGTGTTGGCTAACCGGTGAAAACCTCAAAAAATGACCACAGGCAGTTATTCTTGCAAAAGCAGCCTTCCGACGCCTTTTTAGGGACATTCAGCTATTTCTGACAAGAATGGCATCACCCTAATTATTTTCAAATAAAAGTAAAATTTTTGCTTTTGGCTACTTTCGCAAAAGGAAGTTGGACCCGATGGGGGTTGCCTACGTATCTCACACCCTGTGAGAATCAAACTGGCGTAGTTCGTGCAGATAAAATAAACTGTTTTTCTGAAAATAAGACTCTTTTTTCATTGGCAAACAAAACGAAGTATTTTTTTTATTTTGAAAACAAAAACTCTTTCTCTCTTTTTTCATTTCATAAATAAAACAAACTATTTTTCCTCTTTTTTTATAATTATTTTCTAAAAATTTTGGCAGAGTTTCGACACTATTTGGACATTGTTTTTTTTTCAAAACAAGCGATTAACTCTCTTTAGCCCTCATACTACCATTTCTTTTCCAAATTCTCTCATTTTATTCAAAAGTCGGTCAGCATGCAAATCTGAAGCAAATAAATGCACAAGTAGCAAGTAAGATGCATCAGGATGGTCTTTTTGTTTCGGGTGCACCTGTCCTAGACAGACCCAACCCCTGTGTTGAGTATCCAAAGTCAAATATGCACATGATGCAAACAAACGATCCTACTAGGGATCCGGCATGAGGTATTGTTATACTAGATCAAAACCCTGGGTTTATTTGTTCTAGACATGGCTTACCCGAGCGGACAACTCGAGCCGAGGAGGGCGCTGCGTACCGGTAACTAAAGGATCATCCGGCTTTGAAACTTGTCCGAGCCTCGTTCTATTTGGGATTTGACACTAACAGAAAGAAGTCACGATCAGCGTGCACTCCTCAGGAGAGAGAAGAGAGGGGTTTCGTAGCAGTTTATAAATACAGTTCAGATAATAACAAAGCGGTAAAAAGCAACATTTAGCACATTAGGCCCAAACATCTAACAAAATCAAATAAAGCCAAATATAACAATTCATCTAAGCTCGAATTCTGAACCCTGAACCAGAGATTCTAGGTTTGATCCCCAGCAGAGTTGCCAGAGCTATCACACCTCCTTTTTACCTACACCCCCGAGAAGGGATATAGTATAAGGGAGTTTTTCCAATTAAAGGACAATCGAAACGGGACTCATTGTTAAAAGATTCAGAGTCTCCACTTGGGAGATTTATGGTGTCCCAAGTCACCGATTGAATCCCGAATCAAGGAAAAGCCTGACTCTGTTTAACAGTCCGCGAACCAGAAATCTGAGTAAGGAATTCTATTAACCCGGGAGAAGGTGTTAGGCATTCTCGAGTCCCGTGGTTCTAGCACGGTGTGACGACCCGGCCAGTTGTCTCATGAGTTACCGCTCCATTTTCCCCCATTTCAGCTTCTTTACGCTTCGTTGTCAGTGTTTTATGTGATCGAGTTTATTAGTTCGAGTTCGGAGAGGATATGGTAAGAAATGAGACACTTAGTCTCTTTTAAGAAGGCTTAAGTTGGAAAAGTCAACCGGATGTTGACTTATATGTTAGAAGGCTCGGAAGTGAGTTTTGAGGGTTCGGTTAGCTTCGGAAGGTGATTTGTGACTTAGAAGCGCGATCGGAATGGGTTTTGGAGTTGTAGAGAAGATTTAGGCTTGAATTGGCGAAATTGATATTTTGGCAAATTCCGGTTGATAGGCGAGATTTTGATATAGGGGTCGGAATGGAATTCCGAGAGTTGCAGTAGCTTCATTGTGTCATTTGGGATGTGTGTGCAAAATTTCAGGTCATTCGGACGAGATTTGATAGACCTTTTGATCGAAAGCATAATTTAAGAGTTCTTGGAGTTCTTAGGCCTGAATCCTATGTTAAATTGGTGATTTGATGTTGTTGTGAGCGTTCCAAAGTTTTGAGCAAGTTTTAACGATGTCATGAGATGTGTTGGTACAATTGGTTTGAAGTTTCGGGAGTTCCGGATAGGTTCCGGGATGTTTTAGTGCAAAAATCATAGCTGTAGCAGGCCTACAGGGATTGCAGGCCCCAGAACTCAACCATGCAGTCCGCACAAAAATGAGTGCGCCCGCGGTGAGTTCCGTGCAGACCGCACAAAGTCAGATGCGGCCGCGGTAGGTGTCATGCGGACTGCACAAAGTGGTGTGCGGCCGCGTGGGGAGCGAACAGTTGGTTCTACTTCGGAAGCTCATATCTTTTGATCCACAAGGAATTTTGAGATGATTCAAAAACAAAAGGTGTAGCCTTTCGTGTCTAGTTTCCAGAAAAGTAAAGATATAACAATTTGGACATTTATAGAAAAAGTTATGGACAAAATGCTAAAGCCTATCACTGCATAAGGAGGCATGTGCGGACCGCACTGGCTTGCGTTGACCGCGTGCGTTTTGGTGCGGCCCGCGTGAGCTGAAACCTGAAGGGTACTCTATATAAATATGAGGTTTTGGGTTTTATTTAATATTTTGACCTAGAGAGCTCGGATTTTGGCGATTTTTCGAAGGTTTTTCAAGAAATTCATCGGGGTAAGTGATTTTAACTCAGATTTGGCTAGAATACATGAATCTATCATTGAATTCATCATTTAATTCGTGATTTAAGATGGAATTTGGGAAGAAAATTATGCAACCTTTCAAAAATGTAAAATGATGATTTGAAGGACCAAATGGTATCGTAATTGGATAATTTTGGTATGGTTGGACTCATGAGGGTATGAGGATTATGAAAATGTAAATTTTACCCGATTATGAGACGTGGGTCTAGGGCTCGGGTTTTGCTAATTTCGAGATTTTTGATATTTTTTGAATGTTTTCGCTTGGGCTTTGTTCCCTTAGTATATTGTGACGTATTCGTTCTGGTTTTGGATAGATTCAACGCGCGTGGAGGCCAATTCGAGAAGTAAAGGCGTCGCGAGCTAGAGAATTAGCCAGTTTGAGGTGAGTAATGATTTTAAATGATGTCGTGAGGGTTTGAAACCCCGAATTTGCACAATGTAGTGCTATACTAAGTTGAGATATACGATGTGTGACAAGCGTGAGGTTCAATGCTATGGGGATTGGGTCTTGGTCCATCCCGAATGATATTTTACTACATTTTTGATTGAGACATATACTTTATTGTTCTGAATTGGGCTTGTTGCCATGCTTGGGGCCTTGTGCCGACCTGTAGAACCCTTAAAGGATTTTTGACTGGTTTTCCTCACTTACTTTGTTAAAGAACTTATATCCTCAGTCATGTTTCCAATTGTTTAAGAATGATATGAACCAAATTTTTGAAATGTTAATCATAAATAGGAGGAGATATGAGGGCCAAGATCCCGACCGTACATTATGCCCGAGAGGCTGTGATTTTTAAATGACTGAGAGGGGTCGAGGACCCAATAGTGAGGACATTTTATATGATATAGATCGGGCTACGTGCCACAGCAGATATATATATACTAGATACATTACGGATCGGGCTACACGCCGCAGCAACTACTTATATGGTTCGGGCTGCACACCGCAACAATTATATAGCGCTTGGGCTGAAAGAGCCCCTCCGGAGTCTACACACCCCCAGTGAGCGCAGTCGACTATTATTATTATGGATCGGGCTGTACGCCACAGCGATATGTGGATTGGGCTACACGCCGCAGCGGTATATATAATTATTGACTCGGTTATTGTGAGAAGTATATGAATTGAGAACTGAGGATAAGAACGAATAGATGAACTAAAATGCTTGAGGAGCTGATTTATACTGATTATATCTGTTTTACCTGGTTAAAAGAATTTCACATGTTTTCCTTATTCACTAATGTTTAAATGATTTTATTGTTTTGATATAGAACTGCTTAGTGCCTTTACGTGATTTCATACTGTCAGCCATTATTTATTGCTATTACTCACTGGGTCGGAGTACTCACATTACTCCCTGCACCACGTGTGCAGGTACAGGTATTCCTGAGGCATAAAGCGAGCTTTCCTGCCGTTCTGCTTTCATCGGAGTTATCGAGGTAGTTGCATGGCGTTCGCATACCCGATTTCTCCTTCTATCTCCACTTATTATTCCGCATTTTAGGCATATTTCTATATTAGATTGTTGAAACCTTGTACTAGAGGCTCAGACTTGTGACACCGGATCAGTGGGCTGTTTTACAAAGATTTTTCGTGATTATGGTTTCTGCACATTTCATCTGTTAAATTCATACTTCTATTTATATTAAATTGGTATTAAATATCGAAAATTGGTATTGTATTATAAAGAAAGAGATTGTGAGATGTTAGTTGGTCGGGCTTGCCTAGCATTGTGTGGGGCGCCATCACGGCCGGGGTTGGGGTCGTACAAGTTGGTATCAGAGCCTAGGTTACTTAGGTCTCACGAGTCATGAGCAGGTTTAGTAGAGTCTCACAGATCAGTACGGAGACGTCTGTATATATCCTCAAGAGGTTGCAGAACCTTTAGGAACAATTTCATATTCTTGAAACTCTTGTCGTGCGAACTTGTTGGTCCGAGTACTAAACTTCTGATATTCCATTCTCTCACAGATGGTGAGGACGCGAGCTACCGAACGAGGTGGACGACCACCAGTGCCACCCACTGACACCACCAGAGGCCGTAGACGCGGTCGTGGATGTGGCAGGGTGCGGAGCAACGAGGGCAGCACCTGTTGATGCATCGGCTGCCCCGGCTCCGGATCAGACTCCCGCTATGGATGCTCCAGCAGCACCAGTTCAGGCACCAGTTGTGCCTATCGTGGTTCCGGGTCTTCAGGAGGCCTTGGCACAAATCTTGACAGTTTGCATAGGCCTAGCTCAGGCAGTTTCAGCCACCGCAGTAGCAGCTACTTCACAGGCCGGGGGAGGCAATCAGACCCCCGTTGCTCGCCACCTGAGCAGGTAGTGTAGGGACTACAGACACCGGGGGCACCTCCAGCTCAGCCAGTTGCACCAGCTCAGGAGTTTGTTGTGCCAGTCATGACGGACGATGAGCAGTGTCGTCTTGAGAGGTTTGGTAGACTCCAGCCTCCGTTGTTCAGTGGTGCCGAGGGCGAGGATGCCCAGGGTTTTCTTGATAAGTGTCAGCGAATGCTCTGTACAGCAGGGATTCTTGAGACTAGTGGTGTGGCATTTACCACCTTTCAGTTTACTGGGGCTGCCTTCACATGGTGGGAGGCGTATGAAAGGCGTAGGTCGGTTGGAGCAGCGCCCCTTACTTGGCAGCAGTTCTCCACTCTCTTCTTGGAGAAGTATGTGCCGCAGTCCCGTAGAGAGGAGCTGCGTAGATAGTTTGAGTGGTTGCGACAGGGGGATATGACTGTGTCATAGTATGAGTCGAGGTTTTCTGAGTTGGCTCGTCATGCCATTTGGATGGTTCCGACAGATCGTGAGAGGATCAGGAGATTTGTTGATGGCCTTAACTATCACCTCCATATTCTTATGACCCGAGAGAGGGTGTTGGGTGCTACATTCGAGGAGGTGGTCGATATTGCTTGCGAGATTGAGATAGTTCGCCGTCAGGATCGAGAGGAGAGGGAGTCCAAGAAGCCTCGAGGATCTGGCAGTTATAGTGGTGCTTCTTCGAGGGGCCAGTTTCAGCATGGTAGAGGTCGTTCTTTCAGGCATGCTCAGTCAGACCGCCTAGAGTATCGCGGGGCATCTTCGGGTCATGGTCATTATGGATCTCAGCGGGGCCAATCATCACTCAGTGCCCTTCCAGCCCAGAGTTCATCTCGTGCCCCGTCAACTCAGGGTTCTTCTATGCCGAGTGCATCAGCTGGTCACTCCGGTGTAAGAGGTTCCCTTCAGTCCCCATCTCCAGCACCGGGTAGTTGTTACGAGTGCGGAGAGTTTGGGCATATGAGGAGGCAGTGTCCTTGACTTCGCGATGGTCAGTATCAGCAAAGGGGTCAGCCCTCGACTTCTGCTCCAATTACTTCACCACCCGCCCAGCCAGCTAGGGGTGGAGGTCAGGCAGCCAGGGGTCATCCCATAGGGGAAGGTCGATCAGGGGGCGTTCAGGCCCGTTTCTATGCATTTCCTGGCAGGCCAGATGCTATTGCTTCAGATACTGTCATTACAGGTATTGTTTCAGTCTATCACAGAGATGCCTCTGTTTTATTTGATCCCAGTTCCACCTTTTCTTATCTGTCATCATACTTTGCTCGTTATTTGGGTATGCCCCATGAGTTTCTTGCTTTACCTATTCATGTATCTACCCCAGTGGGCAATACTGTGGTTGTAGACCGTGTGTACCGGTCATGTGTGGTGACTATTGGGGGTCTGGAGACCCGAGTGGATCTATTGCTATTGAGCATGGTGGATTTTGATGTCATTTTGGGCATGGATTGGCTATCTCCGTGTCGTGCTATTCTAGACTGTCATGCTAAGACAGTCACTTTGGCTATGCCGGGTGTACCGCGGATCGAGTGGCGTGGTGTGACTGATTATATCCCTAGTAGAGTGATCTCTTTCTTGAAGGCCCAGCGTATGGTTGGGAAGGGTTGCCTTTCATATCTAGCATTTGTGAGGGATGTTGGATCTGAGACTCCTAGTATTGATTCTGTCCCAATTGTGAAGGATTTTCCCGATGTTTTTCCTGCAGACTTGTCGGGCATGCCACCAGACAGGGATATTGATTTTATTATTGACCTGGTGCCGGGCACTCAGCCCATTTCTATTCCGCCATATCGTATGGCACTATCAGAGTTGAAGGAATTGAAAGAACAGCTTCAGGAACTCCTAGATAAGGGGTTCATTCGGCCTAGTGTGTCCCCTTGGGGTGCACCGGTTTTGTTTCTGAAGAAGAAGGATGACATGATGAGAATGTGCATTGATTATAGGCAATTGAACAAAGTAACAATTAAGAACAAGTATCATTTGCCTTGCATTGATGATTTATTTGATCAGCTTCAGGGAGCGAGGGTGTTCTCCAAGATTGATCTCTGTTCAGGTTATCACCAGTTGAAGATCAGGGATTCAGATATTCTTAAGACTGCTTTCAGGACCAGATATGGTCATTATGAGTTTCTTGTTATGTCCTTCGGGCTAACCAATGCCCCAGCAACATTCATGCATTTGATGAATAGTGTATTTCGGCCTTATCTGGATTCATTCGTTATTGTATTCATTGATGATATCCTGGTGTACTCGCGTAGTCAGGAGGGGCACGCGGAGCATTTGAGAGTTGTGTTACAGAGACTGAGGGAGGAGAAGCTTTATGCAAAATTCTCCAAGTGTGAGTTTTGGCTCAGTTCAGTGGCTTTCTTGGGGCACGTGGTGTCCAGTGAGGGTATGCAGGTTGATCCGAAGAAGATAGAGGCAGTTCATAGTTGGCCCAGACCGTCCTCAGCCACAGAGATTCGTAGCTTTCTTGGGTTAGCAGGCTATTATTGCCGGTTTGTTCAGGGATTTTTATCCATTGCATCGCCCTTGACCAAGTTGACTCAGAAGGGTGCTCCATTCGTATGGTCGGACGAGTGTGAGGAGAGCTTTCAGAAGCTCAAGATAGCCTTGACCACAGCTCTAGTGTTGGTTTTGCCATCAGCTTCAGGTTCATATATTGTGTATTGTGATGCTTCAAGAGTTGGGATTGGTTGTGTGTTGATGCAGGAGGGTAGAGTTATTGCTTATGCTTCGCGGCAGTTGAAGCCCCATAAGAAGAACTACCCCGTTCATGATTTAGAGTTGGCTGCCATAGTTCACGCATTGAAGATTTGGAGGCATTACTTGTATGGCATATCTTGTGAGGTGTTCACTGATCATCGCAGTCTTCAGCATTTGTTCAAGCAAAAGGATTTTAATTTGAGGTAGCAGAGATGGTTAGAGTTGCTTAAGGATTATGATATCACTATATTGTACCATCCGGGAAAGGCCAATGTGGTGACCGATGCTTTGAGCCGAAAGGCAGTGAGTATGGGGAGTTTGGGATATATTCCAGTTGGGGAGAGACCTCTTGCAGTTGATGTTCAGGCCTTGGCCAATCGGTTCGTGAGGTTGGATATTTCGGAGCCCAGTCGGGTGTTGGCTTGTGTGGTTTCTCGGTCTTCTTTATATGATCGCATCAGAGAGCGCCAGAATGATGATCCACATTTGCGTGTCCTTAGGGACAGAGTCCAGCATGATGATACAATAGATGTGACCGTCGGTGATGATGGTGCATTGAGGATGCAGGGCCGGATCTGTGTGCCCAATGTGTATGGGCTTAGAGAGCTGATTCTAGAGGAGGCCTATAGCTCGCGGTATTCCATTCATCTGGGTGCCGCGAAGATGTATCAGGATTTGAGGCAGCACTATTGGTGGAGAAGAACGAAGAAATATATTGTGGGATTTGTAGCTCGGTGTCTCAACTATCAGCAGGTGAAGTATGAGCATCAGAAACCGGGTGGCTTGTTTCAGCATATGGTTATTCCCGAGTGGAAGTGGGAGAGAATCACTATGGACTTTGTGGTTGGACTTCCTCAGACTTTGAAGAAGTTCGATGCTATTTGGGTGATTGTGGATCGGCTGACCAAGTCTGCACACTTCATTCCTGTGTGTACTACCTATTCTTCAGAGCGGTTGGCAGGGATTTATATCCGGGAGATTGTTCAATTGCATGGCGTTCCTGTTTCCATCATCTCAGATAGAGGTACTCAGTTTACTTCGCAGTTTTGAAGAGTCGTGCAGAGAGAGTTGGGTACTCAGGTAGAGTTGAGCACATCATTTCATTCTCAGATGGACGGATAGTTCGAGCGTACTATTCAAATATTGGAGGACATGTTGCGTGCTTGTGTTATTGACTTTGGAGGTTCATGGGATAAGTTTCTACCACTTGCAGAGTTTACTTACAACAACAGCTACCAGTCGAGTATTTAGATGGCTCCATATGAGGCTTTGTACGGGAGGCGGTGTAGATCTCCGGTTGGTTGGTTTGAGCCCGGCGAGGCTAGACTATTGGGACAGATTTGGTTTAGGATGTCTTAGAGAAGGTGAAGGTGATTCAGGAGAGGCTTCGTACAGCTTAGTCACGTCAGAAGTGTTATGCGGACCAGAAGGTCCGAGATGTGTCCTACATGGTCGGTGAGAAGGTCTTGCTGAAGGTTTCGCCCATGAAGGGTGTTATGAGATTTGGGAAGAAAGGCAAGTTAAGTCCCCGATTCATTGGGCCTTTTGAGGTGCTTCGGAGGATTGGGGAGGTGGCTTATGAGCTTGCTTTGCCACCCAGTCTGTCGAGTGTGCATCTGGTATTTCATGTTTCTATGCTCCGAAAGTATATTGGGGATCCGTCTCATGTTTTGGACTTCAGCACGGTTCAGTTGGATGACGATTTGACCTTTGATGTGGAGCCAGTAGCTATTTTGGGTCGCCAGGTTTGGAAGTTGAGGTCAAAGGATATAGCTTCAGTAAAGGTGCAGTGGAGAGGTCGGCCCGTGGAGGAGGCTACCTGGGAGACCGAGCGGGAGATACGGAGCAGATATCCTCTTCTGTTTGAGGCTTCAGGTATATTTCTTGACTCGTTCGAGGACGAACGTTGGTTTAAGTTGGGGAGGATGTGACGACCCGGCCAGTTGTCTCATGAGTTACCGCTCCATTTTCCCCCATTTCAGCTTCTTTACGCTTCGTTGTCAGTGTTTTATGTGATCGAGTTTATTAGTTCGAGTTCGGAGAGGATATGGTAAGAAATGAGACACTTAGTCTCTTTTAAGAAGGCTTAAGTTGGAAAAGTCAACCGGATGTTGACTTATATGTTAGAAGGCTCGGAAGTGAGTTTTGAGGGTTCGGTTAGCTTCGGAAGGTGATTTGTGACTTAGGAGCACGATCGAAATAGGTTTTGGAGTTATAGAGAAGATTTAGGCTTGAATTGGCGAAATTGATATTTTGGAAAATTCCGGGTTATAGGCGAGATTTTGATATAGGGGTCGGAATGGAATTCCGAGAGTTGCAGTAGCTTTATTGTGTTATTTGGGATGTGTGTGCAAAATTTCAGGTCATTCGGACGAGATTTGATAGACCTTTTGATCGAAAGCATAATTTAAGAGTTCTTGGAGTTCTTAGGCCTGAATCGTATGTTAAATTGGTGATTTGATGTTGTTGTGAGCGTTCCGAAGTTTTGAGTAAGTTTGAACGATGTCATGAGATGTGTTGGTACAATTGGTTTGAAGTTCCGGGAGTTCCGAATAGGTTCCGGGATGTTTTAGTGCAAAAATCATAGCTGTAGCAGGCCTACAGGGATTGCAGGCCCCAGAACTCAACCATGCGGTCCGCACAAAAATGAGTGCGCCCGCGGTGAGTTCCGTGCGGACCGCACAAAGTCGGATGCGGCCGCGGTAGGTGTCATGCGGACCACACAAAGTGGTGTGCGGCCGCGTGGGGAACGAACAGCTGGTCCTACTTCGGAAGCTCATAACTTTTGATCCATAAGGGATTTTGAGGTGATTCAAAAACGAAAGTTGTAGCCCTTCGTGTCTAGTTTCCATAAAGGTAAAGATATCTCAATTTGGACATCTGTAGCAAAAGTGATGGCCAAAATACTAAAGCTTGTCACTGCAGAGGGAGGCATGTGCGGCCGCACACCACTTTGTGCGGACCGCACTGGCTTGCGCGGACCGCGTGCATTTTGGTGCGACCCGCGTGAGCTGAAACCTGAAGGGTACTCTATATAAATACGAGGTTTTGGGTTTTATTTAATATTTTGACCTATAGAGCTCGGATTTTGGCGATTTTTCGAAGGTTTTTCAAGAAATTCATCGGGGTAAGTGATTTTAACTCAGATTTGGCTAGAATACATGAATCTATCACTGAATTCATCATTTAATTCGTGATTTGAGATGGAATTTGGGAAGAAAATTATGGAACCTTTCAAAAATGTAAAATGATGATTTGAAGGACCAAATGGTATCGGAATTGGATAATTTCGGTATGGTTGGACTCGTGAGGGTATGAGGATTCTGAAAATGTAAATTTTATCTGATTCCGAGACGTGGGCCCGGGGCTCGGGTTTTGCTAATTTCGAGATTTTTTATATTTTTCGAATGTTTTCGCTTGGGCTTTGTTCCCTTAGCATATTGTGACGTATTCGTTCTGGTTTTGGATAGATTCGACGCGCGTGGAGGCCAATTTGAGGGGCAAAGGCGTCGCGAGCTAGACAATTAGCCAGTTTGAGGTGAGTAATGATTTTAAATGATGTCGTGAGGGTTTGAAACCCCGGATTTGCACAACGTAGTGATATACTAAGTTGAGATATATGATGTGTGACGAGTGTGAGGTTCAATTCTATGGGGATTGGGACTTGGTCCATCCCGAATGATATTTTACTACATTTTTGATTGAGACATATACTTTATTGTTCTGAATTGGGCTTGTTGCCATGCTTGGGGCCTTGTGCCGACCTGTAGAACCCTTAGGGAATTTTTGACTGGTTTTCCTCACTTACTTTGTTAAAGAACTTATATCCTCAGTCATGTTTCCAATTGTTTAAGAATGATATGAACCAAATTTTTGAAATGTTAATCATAAATAGGAGGAGATATGAGGGCCGAGATCCCGACCGTACGTTATGCCCGAGAGGCTGTGATTTTTAAATGACTGAGAGGGGTCGAGGACCCAATAGTGAGGACATTTTATATGATATAGATCGGGCTGCGCGCCGCAACAGATATATATATACTAGATACATTATGGATCGGGCTGCACGTCGCAGCAACTACTTATATGGTTCGGGCTGCACGCCGCAGCAATTATATAGCGCTTGGGCTGAAGGAGCCCCTCCGGAGTCTGCTCACCCCCAGTGAGCGCAGTCGACTATTATTATTATGGATCGGGTTGTACGCCACATCGATATGTGGATCGGGCTGCACGCCGCAACGGTATATATAATTATTGACTCGGTTATCGTGAGAAGTATATTAATTTAGAACTGAGGATAAGAACGAATAGATGAACTAAAATGCTTGAGGAGCTGATTTATACTGATTATATCTGTTTTACCTGGTTAAAAGAATTTCACGTGTTTTCCTTATTCACTGATGTTTAAATGATTTTATTGTTTTGATATAGAACTGCTTAAAGCCTTTACGTGATTTCATACTGTCAACCATTATTTATTGTTATTACTCACTGGATCGGAGTACTCACATTACTCCCTGCACTGTGTGTGCAGGTACATGTATTCCTGAGGCATAAAGCGAGCTTTCCTGCCGTTCTGCTTTCATCGGAGTTATCGAGGTAGCTGCATGGCGTTCGCATACCCGATTTCTCCTTGTATCTCCACTTATTATTCCGCATTTTAGGCATATTTCTATATTAGATTGTTGAAACCTTGTATTAGAGGCTCAGACTTGTGACACCGGATCAGTGGGCTGTTTTTCAAAGATTTTTCGTGATTATGGTTTCCGCACATTTCATCTGTTAAATACATACTTCTATTTATATTAAATTGGTATTAAATATCGAAAATTGGTATTGTATTATAAAGAAAGAGATTGTGAGATGTTAGTTGGTCGGGCTTGTGTAGCATTATGTTGGGCGCCATCACGGCCGGGGTTGGGGTCGTGACACACAGTCGCTTAACTGTTATATTCAACTTAATTATCTGATTTTAAATAATTATGAACCTAAGTGCAAATTTTAACTTCAACCGCTTTTATTAATTTTTTAGAGAAAATTACAACGCTATTAAAACACATCTCGAACCACGTCACATAAATGCACCCGTGGCTTTTGACATATTTTAACATCGTTGAGATTTGGATTTGGGTCACATAAATGCGCACCCGAGTTTAAGAAGGTAATACTATTAAACTAACGTGCCTAAAGCAATTACGAATTTGCAACTTTGCGACGGCCATGGAAACTAAATAGCACGCCTCGATATAATTAGAAGAGCCATATTTAATTAAGAGGGCCCAAGATATCGGATCTGTTCTACATATATAATAACAGTATATGATTGTGAAAACGGGCCAAGCATAATTTCAGTGCATAGGCTCCAAGATTTCTTCCCTTTTTAAATTAAACCCATAGCCAATATAAAGCCCAATCCCTAAATTTGCTCCCAGGAAACTTCTTGCTTTCCTGGTGTCTTGCGTTGGCACAATGACAGAAAAAAACTGCCTATGCCATGAATTCAAAGCTCACTAACTAATCACCATTTTAATAAGGAAGATTTGAAGGAAACAATAGCATTTAAATCTCATAGTAGGCTAGATCTCAGCTGGAGAGTTCAACAGGATAACCGAATCAAACACAGAAGTGTAACTCGAATCAAGAAAAGGTTAAACATTGAGAACGATCGTCTTCCCAACTAAGCAATTTCTTTGCATCAAAATGTTGGCAGCATACATCAACTAGATTTCACTTAAATCATGCAACTCATGAAACTTCATAGTAAACAAGAACCAACAACTTCATGACCATTGAATTCATAATAAAGCATAAACTAAAACATTGCCATACTCAAACTTCGTCGCTACAGCTCTAATTGGCTATCAAAATTCTCACCCAATTTGAAGTTTTAACAAAGGGAAAGATGTCCCAAAACTAAACCGTGGAGACAAGAAAGTTCCTATGAATCAACTTAGAGACTCAGCCAAATTGGCTGCTGAAGATAGATCTAATCACATACTAAGGAGGGGCCTGCCATTAAACAATAGTAGCTATGAAACAGTTTAAAAGAACATCAAATGAACAAAGACCAATCAGTTTGTAGGGAACCTGATCCCAGCTCAAAACACTTCAATTTACACTAGCAAGCCTTTATTTCAATACAACGAAATCAGCAGAACACCACAGAATATTGTGAAATCAGCAAAAAACTGGTCACAGAAACTTTAACACTGCTGAATCCTCAAACAAAACACCACGGCTAACAGTGGAAGCCATTCTAGGTCGACTACACATTTCCAGTACAGCAGTCTACTGAACTATTAACTAACCTCCTGACTTTACAGCTCAAGCGGGGTGCAGCAGAAGGAGCATATAAGGACTAGATGAACCATTAAGTCAATAACTCCCTCACAGTTTGTACACAACAAATAGGGAGTAAGGTAAACAATCTGGGAATACCAAAGTCTAGACTTAATGTTCTCCTGATTTCCAATGCTAAACATAAACAAGAATCAGGTCAAAACCTTCATGTTCTAGTATCACAACAGAAGTAGGAAAATGATACGACTCGAGAATACGGACATTCCTTCGACATGAGAGCAGTCCACGAATATAGAGGTCGCATGAGATCCTAGCTATAAATTTGTAATGTCCAATATGGTATGATCCGAACACAGCACCAGGAATAGAATACTAAATGACGACTTCGCTCTAGACCAACAAATCAGAATCACAGCACATTGTTAACATGAGCATGGACTATGTTCTAACAGTTGAAACCTTGAACCTTCATGAATAATCACAAGACTTCCCTTTTGTTTTCTCAGAAGAACAACAATCTGAACTTTTAGAAATTTGTGGTTAGCTCAGTTTCACACAATTGTACCTCGAACTTCAATTTCAAGTCCAAACAATGGCAACAAACAGACTCGAACCAAGTTTTCAGCTATAATACATCCGAGGAAATTGACATAACTCAACAGGCTTTACCAAAAATCTCAGCTAGTCACAAATCAATAAGAAACTGGATTCGAACTCACTAGTTTAATCCCACAAAGCTCAAAATGACAAAAACAAAGGAGCAAACTCAGAAATTCCATAGCAAACTCATATCACAACATGAATAAAAACTAGCACCAGAACGATTTGTAATCAACCCACTTTAATACTTTACTGGTTATGGTTCTTACAATACTTTGATAACACCCGAAAGTAAAACAGCAGAAGGATTAAAGATGAACCTGAATCAGCAAACACTTTTGATTAACTTTAATTGACCGTTAATACAAGTGGATCCAGCAGCGGAGATCAAAAAAACAGCAACAATATTGAACAGAAATCATGAAATTCGGACAGAAATTTGAAACCAGCACCAGGGTTCAACACTCGACACAAAATACCGGCTTAACTTCAATCGAACCCCATTTTAGAACAAGGAATCATAAAAAATTCTGAGAAATCTTTTCTATTTTTTTTTTGTAATTTTTCTCGAAATTAAAGTAAAACTCAAAAATCGAAACTCAGACTATACCCCTCACTTTTGTTTGTTTTTCTCAAAACGCCAACAAAAAACTCAAGAATAGAAAACTCAAGAAGAACTTTCAGAAAAAATTCCCCCAGAATCCTGTCCCCAAAATTCCTCTCCCTTTACAAAAATTCGAAACGATCCTTTTGAAAACGAACCTCTGATGAATGTGGGGCTTGGATTGAGTGAAATCGATCCAATGCCTCACACTCATCCAACGAATCGTTCTCAGAACCTTCCAATCGCGTGCTATATCTCACCTTCGAGCGAGTGAGAGGAGGGGGAATCTTTGGTGTCAGAATCGTTAGAAATGGCAAGAAGAGAGAAGAGGGAAATGTGTAGTTGGAGATTGGATTCACTCGCCATAGATTTAGATGATTTAGGGACAAATTTAGGCTTGTTGGAGAAGAAGAACAGTAACGCGTTGGGTTTGGGACTTAGGGCTTGTCCGCTTGTTTCATTTGGGTTTAATCCATTATTTGGGAGCGGGTCGGGTTGGCAGGCGGGTTGGCGGGTGGGTTTGGCGTAATTGGGCTGGGCTGAAGGATTTCATTTTGGGCTTGAACAAGAAAATTGGAGATGGGTCCAATTGGTATTGCTCTTCTTTTTACTTTCACTTATTTTCAATTTTTCCAAAAGTTCTCTTTGTTTTTATTTTTTTTTCTTTTTTTTTTCAAGATTAAATAAAAATCTAAATTACTTCCTAGAACTTAATTCACCTAACAAAATCTAATTAAACCTAAATGATAATTGTCACAATTAATTAAAAAAAATTAAAAGGAAAGCTACTTAAAATCAAAGTTAAAATTAAAAATGCAAATTAAACTATTTTTGTGTAATTTTCCTTTTATAAACAACCTAATTGCTTAATTAGCCCTAAAATGTTAAATTAAATCCTAAATGCAAACGCACATATATTTTTGTATTTTTTATTAATTAAAATGCACAGACAAAAAATGCAAACAATTAACAGAAATGCTACAAAAATCTACGAAATTTGCAAATAATGAAAGAAATTATTTTGTTTTGAATTTGTGAGAGAAATTCATATAGAGCAAAAATCACGTGCTCACATATAGTACACCCATACTCCTGGTGGACGACTGTAATACACACTTTGATCTTGAACCTAATGGACACTTCCAAGTATGGAATCAAGACAAGAGAAATCAGTCTACATCCAAGTTGAAGTGATTCTCATTGAATGTGTCTATTTCACATCTGTGGGTGCTAATATATTTACCCACTTTCCACAACCCTGATTTCTTCTTGCTGGCGCAACATCCAGTAACAACCCATAAAGTCTCTACGGCATACAGCCTTGTATACCTCCATAGTTGACTCCCTTACCGTCATCTCACAGCATTCTCTTACGCTGTAGATTTTTACAACCCTGGTTAGGCGAGCTTTATCGGGAAAATACATGCCATTTGCCAGCACCGTTGGTCTAGATTCATCCCACATTGCTAACCAAAATTCGTCAGCACCCCTTGTGAGGGCATCCACATCCGGCATACTTGGAAAATTATCAAGGTAGGGAATATTCCGCTCATGAAACGGCACGTGGGATTCGTACACTCTTGGTCTAACGGGAGGTGGAGGAGCATGCTCCCTCATCAGTTCAGGTTCAACATTCACTTCCTCCTCATCATCACCCTCATCAGGGAAGGGTATGTCATCTCCAGACTCATCGATATTGTTGTCATAATCACTATCATCTTTCTGACTCTGCGCATCTGCCAAATCATGAGTCAATACGTCATCTATGGGAAATTGTATGAGATCAGGAACATCAAGTTGCTTGTTTTGACTGCACAAAAAGAACAAAATGATAAGCTACTCAACTTGATAAATACTTTACATATAGCTATATCACTTCACTTACAAGTCGTACTGTTTTGACATTCCATGATGGACGTTTTCTATTGGTGATAACTCCCCGATGGACCACCGTGGTCTAACACACCAGAACTACGCATATTCCAACTAGGAGTGGGGTCATAACTTGTAAAATTCATATTCGGACGGTAGAAAAGTATGAGTGTTAATACAAATCCAATTCAAACATAAAATAAACATTGCTAAAGCGTAGAAAAATTGAAGTTTACCACTCGTCTTGTGGACTATATAAAGTCGAAAAATTATTTCTTCGCTGCTCATTCGCTGGTGGTGATAAGTTTAAATCAAGGCAATCTCTTTCATTAGGAATCTGTCCGACAAAACTGCTCCAGAATAACCACCCGATTACTGGGGTTATCCCTACTATGCACACCCTCATTATTGGGAACGTTTTCAACCTTGACGTAAATTTCCAATAATTTTATTACAATAAATTCCCTGTATTCATCCGGAATCCGCAAAAAATCTCTAAGAGTTTCATCATCTTCGATGTTAAACTCAGAATAATAAGCAAACCCCTGCGGAGTCACAGAATAGGAAATCTACCGGTTACTTTAAGGTTCACCGAACATTTCCTCACACACATTTTCTTACGTAACAACGATACCAATTTATCGTACTCCATTGTAAGCGACAATTAAATATGACATTGTGGAGGTGAACTATACCTGACAGAGTTATTTTCCATTATAATCTCATCCCCCCAATATAATGAAACCCTTATTTTTGGCTCTTCAGACATTATAAAAATATTCTTGATAATAAGAAGAAAAGTATGAATGGAAGTTTGAAGGAAAATTTTGAATGGATTTTCATAAAATTCTAACGCCTTTAAATAAAGCAAGTCCTAGCTCGAGGTGCAGAATTATTTTATGTAAAATGCAGTATAATATCGCGCTTTATATATTTAAATTATTGTAATGTCAGTTAACCGCAGAACACTTATTGGTGGGCCCAAAAAAGAAGTAAAATGCAATATAATACTGCGCTATATGTAAAACGTAGTATTATACTGCGCTTTACTTTAATGGCTAAAATTCCGTTAAAGTAAAATGCAGTATAATACCGTGTTTTAGGTAGAAATAACTTTTTTTTTAAACTGTAGAAACGTGTTTTGAGTCCAAAAACTTTCCATTTAGGTTTCGGACTCATCATTGTAAAGGGACGAATTTTCTGACAAACATATACTATATTCTATCAAAAGCTCAACAATATCTTACTTTCTTGCTTATTTATATTGTTCTTACTGCATCCGATAGCTCTGCGCCCGTGAATAAGATATATGTTGTTCCAAGGCAAAATTTTACATTTCTGTCTAATTCATCTATTATTTCTGGATAAAATCGATTCACTTGTTTATAAACCACGTATAAATTCAATTGTACCATTTTACGGGTAAATAGTTTGGCGCCCACCACGAGACATAGACAGTCGTGTAATTGAATTGATCCCTACATCTGTTACCAACTTGTTTGATTTTTTGTTCTTAGTAAAAATCATTTAAAATGGCAGATAATGGTGTCAACACCACACACAACATTAAGTCCCAAGGAAATCAGCATCAGGATGAAGATTCCATCAGTGATACCTGCAACAAAGGGATCGAGTCCACGCCGGTTCACGACCGGTAATATCCAAAACATGTTCGAGAGGCAACCCCTAACGATGTTGAAGATGAGCACGTCGTTGAAACGGTAAAGATCTTGAGGGAAAAACAAAGGGCCATTATGGGCCATCTCTCGCGGCAGGATCAGGTCATGACAGAATTAAAGCAAGTGTTGTCGGGTGCTTCCAACAATAAAAATGGACGAGGTCCAGTTCCTCCCGGTGCTCCTGCAATTCAAACAACACAGAGGGTTGACAACAGCACCCCGAGGGGCGAGGTCGGCTTCGATGGGAACGGAGGGAACAGTGGCGGACCCGGTAACAACAATGAGAATGATCCCTTTAAAATTGAAGTTACGCAGTTTATGAGGGAAATAAATGCCTGAATGGATCAAACTCCAGGCGCACCACCAAAGGGCGGACTCGAAGAAGTAAACACAGTTGCCATTCAAACTAAGTGCGACACCACAATTAATCCCGTAGCAGTTTAAAATGCTAGATGTGCCAAAGTATGATGAGACTTCAGATCCTCATGAGCACATCATCACCTATACAACGGTAGTGAAGGGAAACAATTTAGCTCCCCACGGGATTGGCTCGGTCTTACTGAAAAAGTTTGGGGACTCTTATGAAGGTAGCCCTGACATGGTATTCGCTTTCCTCGAGCACTCTATAGACTCCTTTGAGATACTCACGGACACTTTCATCAAGGCCCAAGCGGGGTCTCAAAAGGTACAGGCCCGAAAGTCTGACATATTCAGGATTGTTGCGAGAGTTTGACAGCAAATTCCAGAAGGAAAAGGATGTTGCTACCAGCCGTACTGGACGAAAGCATTTACCAAATATCTGAACCCGAGAAGTTTTGACGTTTCCCAGAAGTTGAAAGAAAGTTTGCTCGAGTTCCAGGCAGTAACTTGAGTAAATGTTCACAACCGGTACGAGTCAAAAATAAGGATTGAGGATGGTCAACTCAGTTTCCTGGCGTCGGCCAGGGGTCGGGACCAGGAAAATAATAAAGAAAAATCGAAAGATGATTTCGACACAGATCGATCAAGGAGTCAATTTTTGCCCTATGAACGGGGCCAAAGGATGCGGCAGAGGCTTTCAGTTGGTGGATAGATTCACTACCGATAAGAGAACTAATCACGGCCAAAATAACAGGCCGTTGAAGGACAAGGAAACGTTAGGTGCTCGAGATTCTTCCTACCCCAGGCTTACCAAATACAACTTTAACGTTAGCGTAGTGGAGCTGGTGTCATCTATGAGGAACATTAAAGAAGCATAGTTACCAAAGCCAATGAGATCCTAGCCAAAGGGATCCTAATTTATAGTGCGAATACCATGGGACAAACGGTCACCGAACTGGGGACTGCCGGCATCTACGCAAAGAGGTGGCAACATTGCTGAAAAATGGCCATCTCTGGGAATTTTTGAGTGATCAGGCTAAAAATAATTACGGTCGCAGTCATGATAACACGGAGCCTTTAAAAGAAGGAGAGGATCCTCCATGTTTGACGATCAATATAATTTTGTTAGGGGGGGAACGAGATTAATGGTATGACATTTTCGGCAGCAAAAAAGACAAAGGTGTCAGTAACACACAGCAATAGACTCTAGGAAGTCGTCGAGAAGGACATAACTTTTATGGAAGAAGACGCGAACGGACTGCTGCTACCATATAACGACGCTCTAGTAATCTCTCTAAATGTCTTAGATTTTAAAATTAAATGTGTTCTAGTGGACCAGGAAGTTCAGCCAATATTATCCAGTAGAGAGTGTTGGAGCAAGCTAAGCTCACCGAAAGTATCATTCCAGCTATGAAACTTCTCCCTGGGTTCAATCTAGCAAGCGTGACAACCCGGGGAAAGATCTTGCTGCCCACAAATGCCGAGGGGGTGATGAAGATAACCTTTTTCGAGGTAGTAGATGCCGATATGGGTTACAATATCATCATGGGGAGACCATGGTTGATAGAGATGAAGGTTGTGCCATCAACATATCATTAGTTGCTGAAATTCTTAACTCCTCAGGGAATTAAACAAATAAGAGGTGACCAACCGGCATCAAGGGAGATAAATGAAATATCAGTTTCTAATAGCAAAGGAAAAAAGCATGCGGCATAAAAGTTATAGGAACCAATGCTTTTTCCCGAGCCGAGTGAAGTCAACCAGGGGGAGGAGTCGTCGGAATCCTATCAGGTACCAAGATATTTCTGGGTACCAGAAGAGACAGATGCAACAAAGTCCACAGCGGATGAACTTTAACAAGTTGCATTATTCAAAAATTTCTTGGAGAGGAAGTTCCACTTGGGGACATGACTGCACCCCGAACTCAGGTCTAGATTTATTGAATTTCTTAAACTTAATGTCGATTGTTTTTCATAGTTGCATATTACAGGCATCCCACCAGAAATGGTCATGCATAAGCTAAGTCAAGACCCCAGAATCCCCTCGATAAGATAGAAAAAAGTCATGTTGTCGAGGTCAAAAACAAATTTGTCAAAGAAGAGGTAACTTGCTTGCTTGATATCAGTTCAATCCATGATGTAAAGTATACTGACTGGCTAACTAACGTAGTAGTAGTTCCAAAAAAGAATAATAAGTTTTGCATGTGAGTAGACTATAAAGATTTAAATAAGGCGTGCTTAAAAGACTCGTTCTCATTGCCAAACATTGATCAAATGATTGATGCAATTGCCAAGCACGAGTTGATGAGTTTCCTCGATGCTTACTCCGGGTATAACCAAATCAAGATAAACCCATAGGATCAGAAAAAAAAACTTCATTCAGAATGAACTTTGGCACATATTGTTACAATGTGATGCCTTTCAGGCTAAAGAACATTGGAACCACTTATCAACGACTCGTAAACAAAATGTTTGAGAAGAAAATAGAGAAAACAATGGAAGTTTACATAAATAATATACTGGTTAAGTCTTTGAACATAGGTGACCATCTGAAACACCTATATGAGACCTTTGACATCTTGAGGAAACACAACATAAAGCGTAACCTCGAGAAGTGTGCATTCGGGGTCAGCTCCAGTAAGTTCCTGGGATTCCTTGTGTCACAGAGGGGGATCGAGGTTAACCCCGATAAAATCAAAGTCATCGAAGACATACCAGATCAGCTATTAAGCATAAAAGAGGTTTAAAGGCTAACAGGAAGATTGGCCACTTTAAGCAAATTCATTTTCCAATCTTCGTAAAAATGCCATCACTTATTCGCACTTCTCAAAAAGAAGAATAACTTTGAGTGGACACTAGAATGCCAGAAGGATTTGAAGGATCTGAAAAGGTATTTGTCAAGTCCCCCGTTATTGTCACAATCGAAGGAAGGCAAACAACTACTGATATACTTAGTAGTCTCGGAAGTAGCAGTAAGTAGGGGTGTTCATAAAAACCCAAAAAGCTAAACCAAACCGAAAACCGAACCAAACCGACCAAAAAAACCGATACTTTTTAGGTTTGGTTTGGTTTTGGTTTTTAATTTTAAAAACCGATCAAATTTGGTTTGATTTTGGTTTTAATCAAAAGATAAACGAAAAAATCGAACCAACCCGACTATAAAAGTAGCTATTTAAATTATATATTATAGTACATATTAGTCATTTGTATTTTTAGTCTAGTACTTTGCTATTATAATAATCTAATATTTTGCCTTTACATTCTAGTTTGATTGGTAGTTTTCTTTTGCTAAATACAAGAATTTATTTCATGTTAAAAATAATCGGTTTTTAATTGAGTACTTAAATTATTCATCACTATTTGATTCAATTATCATCAACATATCTTGGTAAATGATAGATTTCACAAAGAGAAATTGATTTGGTAATGTTACATTAAAAATGTAGTCACCGAAATATGTGTTTGGTAGTGTACGTCTCATATTTAAGAAAAAAACTGATAAATTACCGGAAAAATCGAAAAACTGACAAAAGCCGAATCGATAAAAAACTGACTTAATTGGTTTGGTTTGATTTCAATATTTGAAAAATCGACTTACTTGACTTGATTTCTTTTTAGGGAAAAAATAATCCAAACCAAACCATGAACACCCCTAGAGGTAAGTGATGTTTTAGTTCGCGAGGACGAAAGTAAAAAATCTCCTATTTATTTTGTAAGTAAAATTTTGACGGGGGCAGAAACTCGCTACCCACATTTTGAAAAATTGGCCTTAGCCTTCGTGGTACCGCTCGAAAGCTAAGGCCTTATTTCATGTCACCCAATAGTTGTGGTGACCACTTTTCCCCTACGGAATATTCTTCACAAACCTGAACTCTCAGGTATGTTGGCTAAGTGGGCCGTCAAAATGAGTGAATTTGACAGAGAATATAAACCCAGGACTGCAATTAAGTCGCAAGTTTTGGCCAGCTTTGTGGTCGATTTCAGTCCGGGACTTTTACCTCTGGCTACCAAAGTAGCAGTAATGGTGTTGGAATAAACATCAGGAGTTTGGACCTTGTTCATAGACGGAGCTTCTAATATGAAAGGGTTCGGGCTTGGCATAGTGTTAACCATGCCTTCCGGAGAAACAATAACGCATGCCATAAAAATTGTGCCTCTGACTAACAATGAAGCGGAATATGAATCTTTTATTGCAGGGCTCAAACTTTCCCGGAGACTAGACTCCGAGGTCATAGAAATAAAATGCAACTCTCAATTGATGGTAAATTAGGTCTACGAGATCTTCGAATCCAAAGAGGAACGCATGCGACAATACGTAATGAAGGTCCAAGCTCTGCTTGCTCGGTTTCAGGAGTGGTCAATTATGCATATACCAAAGGAAGAGAATACAGAAGCAAACGCACTAGCTAACCTTGGATCGTCCACAAAAATGAAGGGATCGGACTCTGGTATAGTAGTACAGCTTATGCAGTCAGTGTTGGACGCGGATAGCTATTATGAGGCAAACACGACTAATTTGGTCTGGGACTAGAGAAACGAGATTATTGACTATCTCAAGCACGGGAAATTGCTTGAAGATCCTAAGGCATCTCGGGCACTATGAACTAAAGCAGCTCAATACAGCTTCAAGGGGAGTCAATTGTACAGAAGATCTTTCTAAGGCTTGTTGGCCCAATGTCTGGGAACCTTTGAAGCTAATTATGTTATGCAAGAAGTCCACGAAGGGATCTGTGGAAATCATTCAAGCGTAGGTTCCTTAGTATTAAAATTAATCAGGAAAGGATACTATTGGCCCCGGATGGAACAAGACGCCAAAGCTTATGTTTAAAAATGTGATAAATGTTAACGCTATATACCGTTGGTACATCAACCAGCAGAACCATTGCACTCAGTTTTGTCACCATGGTCGTTCATAAAGTTGAGAATAGATATCGTCTGATCACTTCCACCGGCCCCTAGCAAGGTAAGGTTTCTTTTAATTTTAACTAACTATTTTTCTAAATGGGTTGAAGCGGGTCCTTATCAAAAGATTGGCGAATGTGAGGTAGATTTCTTGTGAGAGAACATAATTTGCAGATTTGGAATACCAAAAGAGATAGCATGTGACAACGGGCTACAATTTATAGGCGCAAAGATCACAAAGTTCCTTGAAAATGAAGAGGATCACATCTTCACCCTATCATCCGAGCACGAACGGCCAAGAAGAATTAACGAACAAAGTGATTATAAAAAATCTCAAAGAGAGATTGGAAGCAGCTAAAGGTAAATGTTTCGAAGATCTGCCATGAGTACTATGGGCATATCGAACAACGGCCAAATCAAGCATGAGGGAGTCTCTTCTCTCTTGTGTACGGAGCAGAAGCCTTGATCCCGGTAGAAGTAGAGGATCTTACCCTAAGATATTTCCAGGAAAATAAAGAAACAAACAGTGAAGCCATGTCGGAGATGCTCGATGAACACAGGGACTTGGCGCATATTCGGATGGCAGCCCAAAAGCAAAGAATATAAAGATACTACAATCGAAGAACCAACCTTCGTTATTTTAAATTAGGAGACTTGGTTTTAAGGAAAGTAACTCAGAACACCTGAGAATTTAATGTGAGGAAGCTGGGTCCAACGTGGGAAGGCCCCTATTGGGTTTCAGCTGTCACCAAAAAAGGGTCATACGAGCTAGAAAATCAAGATGGAAAAAAGTTTCAAAGCAACTGGAATGTGGCGCACCTCAAGAGATATTATTGCTAATAAGCCTCGCCTATACTGAAAGTATGTGCTGCACTATTTTTCTCTTCGTCCATTTTTTGTCCCAATTGGGTTTTTCTGGTAAGTTTTTTAATGAGGAGGCAACAGAAAACATACTACAAAGGAAGCTTCAGCAACATCAATAATACATTTAGCAAGGCACACAAGCAAAGAACCACTACAAAGCGGTTAGATAGTCTTTTGCTCGATAGCAAAGTACCGAGAAGTTAAGTTTGCTATCGAACACCCAATAGTTCACAAGTGCAAGCCACTGGGGATTGTTAGATAATCTTTGGATCGATAGCATAAATTCCTAAGGGGAAGTGAAGTTCATTATCAAATTGAAGATTATCTAGCAATTCACTAGTGGAATCCTCAAAGGTGCAAAACTTCCAGTGTTCAAATTCGCATTCTTTGCATTCGAACATTGGGGGGATGATACGAGGATATAGCATGAATTGACTGCCACATAGACCGGAATATGAAACGGGAATTGCGACCAGCCCTAGAAAAACAAGTTGTACAAGTTAGCCACAAGAAATGGCAATTTCTTTTTAGCACAACTAATGCTTATGTACTTTTGAAAATGGAATGAATAAAGTAAAGTCATTTTATTTCTATCTTGTTTCTTGTCTGAACGATGAATTAATTTTATTATTTGAAAGTTAAACAAGCACTTCAAATGCTAGTGCTGTAATGAACAGGAGACGTCCTCTTCAAGAGAACCGTAAACATAAGAGGGCCCTTCTTATAAATCCCTCACGTTAAAGGGTTGATGTCGGAAGAATTTGTGCCCGGAATCCGAATACTAAATAATACTCTCATGTTAAAGGGTTGATTTTGGAAGAACTTATGCCCGGAATCCAAATACTACCGGGGAAAAATATACCTGAAGCCTCGCATATCTCGACGTGGAAAACTTGTGAGAATCTTAAACAAAAAAAGATGCAAAGAGCGAAACTTGCACAAACACTTAAACAAAAACAGATGCAAAAGAGCAAAACTTGCGCGAATACTTAAACAAAAAGGGCACAAAGAGAAAAGCTTGCACGACACTTGAACGAAAAGATGCTTCTATTTACAATAAAATTTGCCAAATAGCACAAGTACAAAAGTGTGAAAAAAAAGAAGCAAAAACTAAGATGTTGCATATCCAGGACCAGAAGGAAGAGAAGCATTTGCGCCCCCAGGAGAGGTGGGTAGATCCGCTGCCGTTTCGATATCTTGGACTTCATCATTTTAGCCTTCTACATCATCACCTTCCAGTTCTTCTTCAGTTCCTGAGAACTCAGAACTTGAACCAAAAGAATCGATAGCATTAGGTTGAATCGAAAGACCTTTTTTTGTAGTTGACTCCAGCTCCCGGGTCTTAGCAATTTCGGCATCAAAGTCAATGACACCCATTTTGGCCTCTTCCTAGGTTTTTATCCTCGTGTTGTAGATAGCATATGTTTTTTCAATAATGAGGGAAGCCACTCGGCGCTAAAGTTCTTCTTTAAGCTGGCCGACCTCAGTAGAAAGGTTATCTTGCACGGATCTGGCGGCCCAAGGCTGACATCATATTCGCGGACAGTGGAGCTGAAAACTCTATTATGCTCGAAGGTCTTTTTATGCTTCTCCTCCAACCGAGAATACTTCGCCTCAGCAGTAGTAACTTTTTTCAGTTTTAGTGTTTAAGGCTACTCCCAAATTTCTCAACCTTTCAGCGGAGGCAGCCTTACAATTGGATGCAGCACAGACGACATTATGGAATTCAACCCATTTGGCCTTACTTTCTTCAAATTGTGCCCTAAACGGGGCGACCTCCTAGCTAATGGTTACAAATTTTTGCTCTCTTTGCTGCAACCAAGCCTCTAATTCTATGGCCTTAGCGGCTCATATTTCCAGCTCTGGGAGGCAAACAACATTCTGATCTCGCACGGCCAAAAGTTGATCCCGTTCGGAGGTAAGATTCTCCTTATCACGAATCACCCTTTGAAGGCCCTCGAAAGCAAGGAAGTTGGCCTACAAAACAAAAATGCAAATTCAAAATCCTACCATAACAAAGATAGAAGAAACAATGGGGAAAACAAAGAATATACCGTTGCTGCATTATGCATGGCGTTGTTCAACAAACACTCTCCCGAGAGAGTTTGTATCTTATCTCTATATTTTTCTGAAGCCAAAGGCTTCAGACAGTTAGCAAGCTCTACCAGCTGGGATAACAGATATCATCTGTTTGAGATTGAGAGGGTAACATTCCTCCTCATTTGGGGATCTTTGGAGGGGACACCATAATATTTTCCCAATTCCTATAAACTGGGGACTGGGGAAAAGGGACATCCTCCTCTCGGACATTGTGGCCGGTAGAGATGATGTAGTAGTTGTTGGTGGCAAAGACAGAGTGGGAAAAAAGGATATTAAGCTGATGGCATTGTAGGCTGAGAAGCGACTACAGCGAACGTAGTGCTGGTTGTTGGTTGCTCATAACCGAAGACGGAAGGGACCCGGTACTCAGCCTCACGATACTGGGCACGATGAATTGAATTCAAAAACAGGATTTAGCATTTTCCACCATATCATACTCCTCCCGGAGCGTCGAGGCATTGTCCTCGGTTCGTGTATGTAACTCAACAAATTGAGCATCCTGTTAAGCTAAGGAAAGTCGTCATATTCTATATAGAAAAACCCTCACCTCACTAGTTTTTCCATCATCGTCAATCACCATGGTGTCTATGGCTGGCACGGATACAACACTCATCACCACACTATACGAAGATGGCTCAGGTGTTGCACTCTTTGCCTTTTTATTTTTTTCCCTGTTTGCGGAGGAACGTATCCTTTTTGATTGCTTGTTCTCCGATCGGGGACTCCGAGAAGAATCACTTGTACCAGAAGTAGGCCCGGAGACACTTGTTCGGGTAATAGCTTCTTACAACAGCCTCGACGCGTCAGCGGGACTAGCCAAAATGTCATCCTCGGGGACAACAATTGAGCCCCAGGGTAGACCTGAATTCAACATAAGAGAAGGGTTAATCAACTCCCTTATACGAAGGGTAAAAACAATATGAATCTAACTTAACATGATTTTTGGCCTTCCACCCATATTTAAGGGTCAGTTCCTTCCACGTATGGGTCTCGGGCGTAGTAACATCCAAAATCTTCTGAACCCACTGGTCCAAGCCTTCGGCCCTCAGTGGAACCCATTGAGTTGCTGGAACAAATGAAAGAATAGGAATTAATAATAGCATCGGATGGTCTTTAACTAAAAGAAGAGGCAAACGATGAACTTGCGAGTGCGGTTCTACAATTTCGAATAGGATGAAGTCGTGGCTGGAATGATGTCCTTGGTGGTAACTGCAACGAACCATTCCATCCACCCAAGGTCGTTATCATCATTCATGCTGGATAACAGAGCATGGTCGCCACATTTGCTAAAATTTATCATTCTCCCGCAAAAAATCTTGAGGGGGTAAAGGTTCATAAGTCGAGCTAGGCTTAGCTCCTCTCCTATCTCCTGGAATATATGCCGAAGACAAGAAATTGTCCTCCACATAGAAGGACTTACTTTTGCCAGGCACACCTGGTAGCGGATGCAAAACTCCACAATAACATAGTTAAGCTCCCTACTCAAAGAGAACGGCCCCAAAGTGAAGGTATACGTATAAAATTACATAAAACCCTTCTTGGGTAAGGTTATCCACTCCGCCAGATCGGCAATAGTAGTCTTCCTTCACAGCAGGAATGTTGGAATGATGAATGGAAGAAGGATACACACTAACGGCCCATGTACGAGGGTTAGCGAAAGGATACTAGTCTTCGAAGTCTTTTATTTAGATAAGGATTCTTGGGATGATAGTGCTCACCGTAGGAGGAGGATCATCATCAGCTTTACCTTTTATTTTTTGAGGAGCTAGGGTTTCTGGAAGAAGAAGCCATTTTTATCAGAAAGGAAGAAAGGGTTTCTCTAAAGAAGAAGGTTAAAGAAAAGTTGAAGACAAAGTGCGAGTTGAGTAAAGAGAGTTTGAGAAAGTTTGGAGAATTATGAAGTGTAAATGAAGAAGTTTGATGCGTATAAGTAAAAGAATAGGCGTCTAAAATCGTGGCCATAATTACCACGATAACCGGGAAAAGTGATGCTAAATCATGGGATGACGCACGTTCGGGACATTAAATACGGAGAGATGTGCGTCTAATCAACCGTCAGAAACTTTTCATAAGGGGGTCAGAGAATTTCCCTCCAAAAAAAGGTATATCTACCACTTCTCGTTGACACGGAGTTATGCCACTGGAAAGCAGGGGGACTATCTGTACGGAGTAAAATATTTTCATATTTAATGATCACATGAGAAAGCAACATGTGGAGCCGAAGACAGAAGACAAACGGGCACGGAGGCAATGATCTTGCTTGTCATTGGAGAGAATAATATTCATAAAGACATAATAAATGTCTGTCACCCGATAGCATTCAATGAAGAATATTCTATAGCATTAAGTGCATGTCCCGTTACATAGAATATGGCATTCACTGCCCACCGTTGCACAATCTTCAATGGCACTCATAATATTCATTTAAGAGGGGGCTTGATCCTAGGACCTTGGTCCCTAGGTGTAACTCTAAATAGTGAGCTTTACCATCATTGTAAAGGGACGAATTTTCTTACAAGCATACACTATATTCTATCAAAAGCTCAACAACATCTTACTTTCTTGCTTATTTATATTATTGTTACTGCCTCTGGTAGCTCTACGCCCTGGACAAAGATATATGTTGTTTTATTTCAATTCCAAGGTTGTCTTACATTTCTGTATAATTCATCTATTATTTTTGAATCAAATCGATTCACTTGTCTATAAACCACGTATAAATTCAGTTGTACCATTTTACGGGCAAACACTTTTAATAATGGAAGACCAGGTTATGCACAGGTTAATACTACTTGTATCAATAGAAATCCCTGACCTCGTCCAGCGTTGATCAAATCAGTATTTTAAAAATTATTTTCAGGGCGAGCCCTGGGCGAGGCGCACCAAGAGCGCCCTAAGGCGATAGTGTGGGGTGAAAGTCTCAAGAGGCGTACGCCTAGAAATTCGGGGTGTACGCTTGGGCATTTGAGACGCGTTTTTTTAGTGAGGCGTAAGCCCCAGAGACTTTTTCAAATTAAAGCAAAATTTGTTGAATAAGTCCTTCATATAATACCCAAATTCTAAAAATTCTTCTTGGTAATTACTCAAAAGTTTTAAAAGGAACTGAAATATATTAAACTTAAAAGTCAAGACATTTATTTATTGATTGAAGCTCTAATTCATGGTCTTTCTCAATTCTTTATCTTATCCGCCGGTCTGCTAATATCTACCAAAAGCAATAAATATTTAACTTTTTTTTACAAATACAAAGAGAACTTCATTCTTCTTCATAACACCAAGTTCAAAGTTCAAATTGCAGATTAGTCATCTTTTTTGTTCCTCCATGTAGGAAACTTTATCAAGTTACTTGTGCTTCTAAGTAGTGTATAATAGATTGTTTTGACTAGTTTTTGTGGGGATGGAGCACATCTATATATATATATATATATAACATATTTATAGTTTTCTTCCAATATGCAATTTTACCTGTTTATAAATACTTACTATAATTATATTATTTTATAAATATTAAAAATTAAATACCTATGGGGCTTACGTCTCGCTGAGGCATATGTAAAATGCTTTGCCTTACGCCCACACCTTTTAAAATACGGGATCAAATACACTCTTACGTACCAATTAGTAACTTTTTCAATGTATGAGTATGTATAATTTAAATCCTAAATTAAAATATACGGCTTAGAATATTGAAATTCTCCCCCCACACGTATAGAACCAAGCTTAAAAGTTATGCATAGCCGACTTCCGAAATCCTCTCCTCCAATGTATCTGGGCCACCCAATAAAGACAGGCATGAAACAAAAGAGGAAGCATCACAACAACCAAAAGGTATTTTTCAATTTCATTTGAAGTGGTACTTAAAGAGTTTTGATTCTTTGATTTCCTTTACTTCAAAGGCCCTTTCTTAATTTTTGTGCACATCCATTCTTAGATCAACTCTTGCATGCATGCCTATACAAGGGTTTTTTGAACGTCACCGTTTGCCATCATCATAGAATTGTTAAAAAAAAATTTGTTTTTTATTTGTTTTTTGCCTAAGCTCATTTCAAGAATTGTCCTTTTGGCTTGAGAGAATTGAACCTCCTTTTCGATCTTGTAATTAGATGGAACACTTGTTGGAGAAGGCAAAAATCATTCGTCTCAAAACGCACAACGGCAAATACTTGATAGCAAGCAAAGATGAGAAATCTGTACGCCAAAGCCGTGATGGCTCATCAGTAAATGCACTTTGGTCCGTGGAAATTGTTGATAACCAACATTACCTACGCCTTAAGAGTTGTTATGGCAAGTACTTGACTGCTTCAAATGTTCCATTTCTTCCTAAGGTATTCAAGATTCAAACGACGATATCATTTCATCTGAAAGCTTAAACTGTTATAAAAATCATAATTTTTAATTACTTAATTATGTTATGTTTCAACAGGTCACTAGATCAAGAAAGGTCATTCAGACTCTGCCCAAAAAGTTGAGTTCTGCAACAGAATGGGAGGCTGAACAAGATGGATCGTTATATCAAATTCGCCTAAAGACACGATATGGCCATTTCTTGAGACCCTTTGGAGGAATACCCCCATGGAGAAATCTTGTCACCCATGATGTTCCTCATAGAAAGAAATCTACTTTGTGGGAAATTGATATTATGGAGACTCATTTGGTTCATAGAAGGGTTCAATCTGCTCCAAATTTCCCACAACTTCCTAAAGCATTCTCTTGTGCTTTTACCGAGCACGTATAACCAAATGAGTTGATATATATATCATCCTAATTTATGGGAGCTTTTCATTTTATTAACCCGAGAATCAATGATTTTTTGATACCAGGATGTCCGCCTATAGTTCTTTTGTGCATATCCTACGTTCTGGTTCTTGTCTTATTCTGCTATGATTTGTAAAAAAGAAAAATAAGATAAAAGAAGGATGTATCTCTTTCCTCCTCTTATGAAAGCGGATATATATAGAAATATACAAATTTAGCCTATTAAGATATGTTGTGTCATCATTGTAATAGCGCGCATTTGTATGCAAGACATTGCGTCAAAACTAGCTCAGATAACATAATCAAATACATTATCAAGCACACATGTTGAGGTTTTATAAATGGAAGTCATTCTGGCCTTCAAACGACATACTATATATTTACTACTCCATAAATTTGTTGGTTAGGAATAAGCTGGTTGCAAATATATTGAAATGGTCGGCTCAAAATCTTTGAAGTTGGGCTAGGGTGTCAATTTGATCCCAAACCCATCTAACTTGTCCAATCCGTCCATAAATTAATGGGTTGGGTTACAAATATTTTAGCTCATGGGTCAATTTGGGCTGAGACCAAGTTAACCCATTATATTTTATAGCTCATTCTGACCCATTAAGTAGCCCAAATACAACCCATGAAACTCACCCAAAACAAAAGATATCTCAACCCAGCTTATATAGAAATTTATTTAATTGCCCCAATTTTACTTCTTTTTTTCTTTTTTCAATTTTCTATTTTTTTCTGCACCACCCACCCCCACCCCACCCCTACCCCCGGCAAAACCCCCCTGGCCTCTAAAAAAAATTACTTTTTTTTTTGTATTATTAATTTTCTGTTTTTTTTTTTCTGCACCCCCATTCTGCCCCCCGCAAATTCCTAAAAAAAAATTTTGTTATAAATAGAATTTTATTTAAGGTGAATGTATATAATTAGAGAGATTCTAGGGTTTATTGCTTGGTGGCCAAGTCAATCTCTCCCTATAAATAGAGGGTTCTCCATTGTAATTCATCTCATATCAATAAGAATTCTCTCTCCCTCTCTCTTTCTCTGTAATATTGTTCTAGTCCTTTTATTGTTTCATAACACGTTATCAGTACGAGACTCTAACCAATTGAGTAGAAGCTTTGGGATTGAGCATAATGATTGTCAATTGTTCTATGAACTTCCTTCATGATTAAATTCTGAATTTAAGGTAAGTATTTTACTTTTCTCTTTCAAATTCTTGGCATTCTATAATTTGATTTTAAATACAAGCAAAGAAGATAAATTTTGATTGCAACTCTAATGGAGTTTGAAAGAAATTATAACCACCCAAAGTGGTAAAATTTCTATGTCTTTCCATGATCAAATTCATGTATGATTGTGGGCAAAGAATTGAAAACTCGTTCCATTGAATTTGCTCAATTCTCATTCCCTTTAGAGAATGTGATATCAGTATGTGATAAGTCTGAAAGAAGACAAAAATTATTACTATGAATGTATCAATGGATGTGGACGTGGCAATAGACGAAATTATAATCGTCATCATTGTGGTAATGAGAACAATAAGGATTCTCAAAATAATCATTCACTTTGTGAAAGTAATATTTGTCATCGATTTGACATGAGATTTTATAAAGCACATATAGATGATTCTGGTCCATTCATGATGTGAATGTGACAACATCTGATTTATTAATACATATTCATCTTGGAAGAATATGAACGTGGTAGTGGTAGTGAATATACCACACTCACCTCTAGAAGGAGGTTTGAGATGATATAAGAAAATAATGTCATTATTATGGCATGAATGGTCATTGGTCACGTACCTATTGCACACCAAAATATTTTGGTAATGCGATTATTAAAGAATAACATTAATGCAAGAAACATATCTTGCATATAATTTTGACCATAACCATAATGGTATAACTTTCTCTTTAAAAGAGATATTCGCCATATTGATGTTGATGAATATGTGGTAGTACAAAATTAATTGAGAACTCTGCAAGAGCCAATTATACTATTTTGGAGAAACACAATTGATACCAATAAGGTATTGTATTGTAGTAAGTCTCAAAGAAACTTATTCAGTTTCCAAAGTACACGCGAAAGCAGTTGATTATATTGAGACTATAAATAAAAGAAAGATTTAATATCTTCTATTACTACAACTTGTAGCGGGGTAATATGTATGTGAAAAGTTACCCGCTTTATTCTTCAGTTTGTACTACACAAATAAAAGAATGCCACAATAAAGTAGAACTTTATTGATATAAAACTCATATCATAATAAACTTGGAGTTTATTGATATCCAGTTGGCATAGCTGGTTTAGTCATATCAATTTAAGTATGATGTGCAAAAATAAAAGAGAATTCAAATGAGTAAACATTAAAGAACTAGAAAGTTCTTTACGAATTCTCCTAGGTTGCTTGTTCTCATTAATTAGTAGACCAACTAAAATTGGGATTGAATCCCATAAACGCTGGAAATATCAAAAGTGAATATGGACTCATTCACTTGCCATGTATACCACATACGATGCATCTATGAGATGGTTACATGTGCGATTATTATTAACCCGCAATATGATGCTTTGTGAGGTAACTTGCTCAATAATTTAATTTCGAGCATAATTTCTAGATTTTCTACTCAAGAAAGTTTATCTTGATAAGTTGGTTTACATTACAGTTGGTTTAGCAAAATAATTTATTGAGTGCCTCCACTTAATAGCTAACTATTGCGTATGAGAACAAAGTTACCTATATCAGTTTGTATATTACATTCTCCCCTCACAAGTGGTTCGGGGTCAGGAACCGAATAATTTTATCTTATTATTATTGATGTGCCGTGTATATTTTGATTAGCACCATGACACACAAAGATGGGCTCTCAAAGTTGAGGAAACAAGTTAGTTTTTCTAAAATGAGGGGCAGACATGATAAATACTTGAGAAAAAGTTACGTGGAACGGATTATCATTTGTATATATAGATCCTCGAATATCATAATATGAACTTGAAGCTCATAAAAAGATAATTCGTTTGCAATATATTTCAAAGTATGTCATACGCATTTGCTGACCCAAAGAAAGTAACTATATTCTCATTGCAAATGCTTATATTAAGTCCTACAAGGACAAAGTCTATGGTACGCTTAAACCATATAGATAAACCGGTTTCAAATAAACTTTTTGATAAAGAATATGAGCAAATGATCAAAATGATCATAATAAAGGAGGCAAGTGATCTAGAATATAACATGACATAACACTTCATAAATTCTCATGAGAGATTCAGGTACCTGAATATATGAATGAAGAGATCTCTATGTTATGTCTTTATGAAAAAATATTGGAACCGATATAAAATGTGTCGACGACGTCTATCATAGCGCTAAGTATAGATGAGGATCTTAAGTCTATCGAATATAGACACAAAAGTATTGGCCAAATGGAAGAGACGCAATTCAAGTAGAATTGATTCCATATGAAAGACACATAGTTTTGGACATGTAGTTCAAACACTTGAAAGTATAAACTATAAAGTCAATGATGTATGCAATTACTTTTATCAATCTTATATGTCTAGCATGACATGAAAACTTGATATGCATCTAAAGTCTATTTATATGGCTTATATGACAATCCTTGAAGGATTTTAATCGCTTAAAGCATATACAATTCTTGGTCCTGAAATACCATATCCTAAGTGCAATTTATGCACAAAAGTATCTTGCTATAACTATAAGCATGATAATATGATAGCAAGAGTCTTTACCCCTATGTGAAGATATTGAAATGACAATTCCAACAAGATCAGATGAAGACAATACTTCTATCAAGGATGATGATTTCAGGGTGAAACAAATTCGTTGAAGTTAATATGGCTGATTTGTTTATCAAATCTCTACCAATGATATTTTGAAGATGGTGCACAAGATTGGGATGAGAAGGCTCAAGGATGTGAATTGATGCTCTCATCAGGGAGAGTTAATGTACGTTGTACTCTTTTTTCCTTACAAGGTTTTGTCCCATTGGGTTTTCCTTGCAAGGTTTTTAACGAGGCAACCAAAAGGCGTATTATTAGATATGTGTACTCTTTTTCCTTCTCTAGAATTTTTTTTTCCCATTGGGTTTTATTTAGTTAAGGTTTTAACAAGGCACATTATCTGTTGAATAGACATTCAAGGGGGAGTGTTATAAATAGAATTTTATTTAAGGTGAATGTCTATATTTAGAGAGATTCTAGGGTTTATTGCTTGGTGGCCAAGTCAATCTCTCCCTATAAATAGAGGTTTCTATTCCATTGTAATTCATCACATATCAATAAGAATTCTCTCTTCCTCTCTCCTTCTCTGCAATATTGTTCTGGTCCTTTTATTGTTTCATAACATTTTTACTTTTTTTTTTTAATTTTTAATTTTTTGTTTGTGTTTTCTATTTTTTTTTTGTTTTTCTGCATCACCCACCCTCCTTCCCCCCACCCCCAAAAAAATTTTCAACGTAAAAGGTTTTTTTTTTATGCAAAATGAGCATGGTTCTAAAATATGGGTCAAGTTGGGCGTGTTGGGTTATGACCCATTGTTTAGCCCATCTTGACCCAACCTATCTTAGCCCAAGTACACTTTGGACTGGATTGGGCAATGACTCATTTATTGACCTAACCCATCTTGACCCGCCCAAATTCAACCTAACCCATCTTAACCCGCCCAAATTCAATCCAACTCACCCATTTGCCACCCCTAAATTGGGCCAAAAGATTTCAATCCAATTCGGAACTCAACTATGATCAATATTGTGGACATCTTGAAGATAGCTAATGTTCATCTGCGGGATTGGCTGTATATATATAAACAATCATCAAAGTCAGCGCTCATGAAGTAGAAGTTATGGTACTCATTATCATAGACGGATTAGTGTAGATTCAACAGAACTCATTACTTTCTGCTTGAACTATGTATGATAAGATAATAAGATCACACTAGCTAGCTCATTCTTTAATTCACTAGTATTTTAAATTCTAATTCACCTCAGCATTACCCAATAATGCATGTACAGAGCAAAAGAAAATTATAAGCAGCAAGAGTACTCTATCTCATGATGCGTGGTAATTAAATGTAAATCATAACAAAATCCATAAAAGAAAATTAATATTTGTAATGTATGGAAATTAGCAGAAATCCTGACCTTTGTGAAGCGAATAATGAAATAAATTTATGGAAAGAGAGAGGAACTTGGGTTCCACCCTTGCTTTTCAACAAGAATGCAAAGTGCCATCTCTCCTGCGACAAGAATTCCCACGTCTCTTTGTTCTCTTCTTTTTCCAACTACTTATTCTAATGAGTAATGGGTGCTAGATATTTAACTGCAAGTACCTAGCCCCATTTCTTCGGACCTCATACATAACGGGAGCTTAGTACATTGAGTTGTTCTTTTACCTAGCCCCATTTCCCAACTAATATATAGAGCCAAGTCCGCTTCCAAATTGCTTAGTTGTCCTAGATATGAAGATATGTACCTACCTATTCTATGAGCTTTATTTTTTTTTATTTTTTTTTTCTTCTGAAACCCTAACCTCTAAGGTTTTTTCGATTTCTCTTAGATCTACTTCAGATCTATATTTTTTTTTTTTGGCAATCCGCTAGGCAAGCGCCTAGGGCTAATTTTTTATTAATAAAAGAAAAGAAAAATACAACAATTAGGAACAGTACAAATAAGGGGGACAATAGCACCGGTATTGTTACCCATATGTCTTGGCTATATAATCACTCATCTGCGCCTCACATTGCCTTATGATGGCAGCCTCATGTAGAGGATTCATGGTGTAGCTACCGGCAAAGTCTCATGAGGGCATATAATCTCATAGCCGTGTGGATATTTTTCCAAAGGCATAGGACCAAGGCAACACTAACCGTGTCTATACCTTACCCTACTAATCCTATTGAGGCAGAGAAAAGGCCTCACCTACTAGCACGCATGTAAAAAATAAGAACTGGAGAGTACCAAATATTCAATGATCATCACAGAGTTTATAACATACTTTGTGATGATATTACAAATGAGAATACTAATAAAGTGGTATAATAGAATGAAGTATCAATTTGGTTCATGTCCCTTCTTTTGCAAACTTGTAAAATCTTCAATTTTTAATTCTTTGTTGTTTTCCTCAACCGTGTTCAAAATGTATTCAAAAATTATTATTTCTTTTTTAAACGGTTAGACCTCGTTGATGTAGTTGGGGCAGCCTGCTTTTGTTTGGCAACTCTCATTGGAGGTCGCCTAACATTTAAACAATCACTAACCTTGTCGTCCCAACTATTTTTCCTTGTATGAGATTTTCTATTTTTTCCGCTATGCATAGGTGATAAATCACCTTTTCTTGTTGTATGTGCGCGGCATTCTTTCAAAACTGCATCTTCTTCTCCTTCCTCATACATATCTCTACCCACAGATACTGGATCTGGCATGTCTTGTAAAAATTCTTGTGCCATCAAACCATTTCCATCTTGTTTGTTAACCATAGTTGCCTTGTTTTGACTTTGTTTTGTGCCTTTCACCTGGTTGCTGGTCCAATCCCCACGCCCAGTGCTACCAACTTGATTTGTATTTAGAGAATTTAGGGGCTTAGAACTTACCATTGCATCAAGTAGCTTTTTGTCCTCCATCGTAATAACAGGTGCCCTTATAGATAACTGTTGTTGTCCAGCAGTTGAAGAAGTTACTGCTGCTCCTGCATTGTTTTCATTCTGTTGCTGCAATGCGTCGAGCAACTTTCTATCCTACAAAGTGATAGCTGGTGGCGTTGTATCCTGTTGCTGTTGTCCACCAGTTGGAAGTGTGACTATAGCTCCTGAGGTATTTGCATTCAGCTGCTGCTGTCCATACTTTTGACCAGCTGGATCAATCTGGTTACTAGGTGTGGCTGCATTTTGAACTATGTTTCCAGCTACTGCATCCTTGACTTTTAGAGCAGCAACTGGAGAGTACCTGGGAATAAAAGCTGGAGCGTTGAGATTCAACATGCTTTTGTGGCTCGTGTTTGGTATACCATCTGGTTTAGGCAGTGTTATTGAATCAAGTTCTTCACCTGCACTCTCCTGATCAACCTCATGATCTGCCTCTTCAGATGAGTATCCAGCAAAATCAACACCACAATCTTCTTCATCATCATACTCACGCTGGTCATCCCAGAGCTTGGATTTAATTGCCATCGCCCTCACATTTGCACTGATAACCTCATTGTTATTTCCTGTAGAATGGTGGCAATTTTTTTTACAGATAAATATATGTTCATAATAAATAATATATTAGTAACTTTGAAAATAAGACAAACATTATGGTGTAACAAATTAAATTACACCAAATATATAAAATAAAATAAAAATAGTGTACATTATCAAAAGTAGAATCCTCTCTTCAATATATTAGAGCAGAAAACACACAAAGGATGGACGAGATGGGGTTATGGAAATAAACTGCTAGTTGTGCGAGGTGCTAGTTGAGTCAACATCCGAGGTTGAATGAGCTATGATCATTTTTGAGGTAGAGGCCACATCAACGAAGAAAATGTTAAAGTCTATAACATTTTAGTTTAAACTTACAATTATACCCTTAATGAGAAGCTTTTATAACCACACAAATACTCTGGCCTCTTTTTAACTTATTTAGGACCACAAATTCTAAAAGTTTTCACTTTTTCTTAAACTCCGTATCCAGTCAAACAGGTTCATATAAATTGGAACGAATAGAGTAGTACATATATAGATGGATGAACAAGGCCCTATTACAGCTATAGCTGTATATTTTGAGTAAAATTAATACTGTTAATTACAATTTGACGTATACATTAGAACATCTTATGCAATTAACTTTGTGAATAAGTTCTTGAATTGTTCAATGACTCAATATATAATGTTCGGTTGGTTTAGAGTTCGTAATTTGAGTTTTTGAAAGGGGAAAAACTCAAAAACAAATTAGATTACGAACTCCAAAACTTGGAACAAACATCACCGACAAGTATAATTTATAAGGGATATGGGCTAAATGAGTTTGATTTTATCATTAAAAAAGAATTTTTAATATGGTATGATATGCCAAATGGGTGCTTTTTATTGTCTAGAGTAAAGAAAAAAAATTAATAATTGAATGACTCTATTATTCCACAAAAAACAAAAATGACTTTGATAGGTTATTCTCATAAGCTCGTGACCTTCATGGAATTAAGAATCAAATTGAAGAAACTCATCAATTGGGTCTACTCCTCACAGGATATCATTTTATGGACAAATTCTCATTTTACTTTTACTTTTTTCTTTTTCCAAGGCCTAAGAGGTGGTTTTGCTTTGGTAGCGAAAATGATGGCTTGGGCGCTGAAATTTGATGAATTATACAAGTAATATATTTTATGATACTTATTTCATGTTGAACACGGCGATACCAAGGTTAAAAGCGTTGAATTGCATCATCATCTCACGATTAACAAAAAATATGTCAGCTAGCTTCATGTATAAGCTAATTATTTTAGCAACTGGAATATCAAGAGTGACATATATATATATATATATATATATATATATATATATTCAACGGAAAATGGCCAAATATACCCTTGTATTATCAGAAAAGGTTTAAATATACCTCTCGTTATACTTTGAGTCCATATATACCCTTGTCGTTATACTATTGGTTCAAATATACTCCTTTTCCGATAAGTTTGTCCAAAGTGGACATCCAATCCTACGCGACACTGACATTTATGAGGTGGATGCCACATGGCTTGCCCCCTCGGGGTCCCTAACCCATTTTTCCCCACCCTTCTATTTTTTTCTACCACGAAAATATTTTTCCCCTCCATCACTACTACCACCATTACCGCTATCATGAAAAATATTGTATTTCAAATTTTAGTATTTTATATATGGCTTAGGGGAGCTGAGGTAGCATGCCATGTGGCATCCACCTCATCAAATATCAGCGCCACGTAGGATTGAATGTCCACTTTGGACAAACTTAATATAAGAAGGATATATTCGAACCAATAGTATTACGGTAGGGATAGATTTGGACCCAAAGTATAACGAAAGATATATTTAAACCTTTTCTCATGGTACAGGGATATATTTAGCCATTCGCCGTATATTCTAATACAATTATTAACTAGATTTTGCTTAATCAGGGTATGGACTACATGTTTTATTAAAAAGCTTACAAAAGACTGTTTGCAATAAATTTGTGCAGAAAAATAAAACTGCAATCACAATTAACTATAAAGGAAAAAGAATTTTATTAATAAACATTGTGGGTTACAACTCTGTTTATCCATTGATTCTTCCCTCCAATTTGTTATCTGTAATTCGAGGACTAAGCAGCGTATTTCTCAAAGGTAGGATGGTATGCATCTGCTTGATATATTTGATGATCAAGAAGCATGTAGCAGCACTTCATTGGGATCTTGAATGCTTCTATAACTTTGAGCAAAATATATTTGACATGTCTTTGATCTCTTAATGAATATTCGAAGAGTTTTATGAAATTTTGGATATCGTATATTTGATCTCTTTGTGCATATTTCGAGAGTTTATAAAATTGCTAAGATGGTTTTTGAAGGACATATGTAGCCTTATTTATGGGCATAAATTAGGGTTTGGGTGGAGTAGCACCAAGTAATCCTAATGGGCTCATCTTGTAGAGGCCCTAGTCCAAATTTTTAATGCACTAATTTGACAAATTCTCATTGTCTATAAATGTCCCCTACTTCAAGGTTTGTCGGAGTGTAGGCTTACCGAAACTTTAAGAAGAAACTTAAAGTACACCTTTGATCTTGTGTTGACAACGTGTGCTAAACTTCGACGAACATGGAATAAGAGATATTGCCCCAACTAGTTTTGGAATTTTGCAGACCTTGCTTTACAAGCGGAAGAGATGAAGGCAGAATTGGCCCAACTAGGCGTGCCAATTTGCTTACAATAAATTTGGGCAGAAAAATAAAACTGCAATCATAAACAGCTATGAAGGAAAAAGGATTTTATAGATAACGTTGTGGGTTACAACTCTGTTTATCCCTTGATTTTTTCTTCCGATTTGTTATCCATAATTCGAGGGCCTTAGCAGCGTATTTCTCGAAGGTAGAATGATATGCATCTGCTTGATATATTTGATGATCAAGAAGCATGTAGCAGCACTTCATTTGGATCTTGAATTTTCTAGAACTTTGAGCAAGACATATTTGACATGTCTTTGATCTCTTAATGAATATTCCAAGAGTTTTATAAAATTTCGGAGATCGTATATTTTTGATCTCTTTGTGCATATTTCGAAAGTTTCTAGAATTGTTGAGATGGTTTTTAAAGGAACTATGTAGCCTTATTTATGAGCATCAATTAGGATTTGGATGGAGTAGCCACCAAGTAACCCTAATGAGCTCATTTTGTAGAGGCTCTAGTCAAAAATATTTAATGCACTAATTTGACAAGTTTTTAATATTTACAAATGCCCCCTACTTCAAGGTTTGTCGGAGTGTAGGCTTGCCAAAACTTTAAGACGTGACTTGAAGTACACATTCGATCTTGTGTTGACAACGTGTGCTAAACTTCGACGAATAGGAACAAGAGATATTGCCCCAACTGGTTTTAGAATTTGCAGACCTTGCTTTACGAGCATAAGAGATGAAGGTAGAATTGGTCCCACTAGATGTGCCAATTTGTTTGTAATAAATTTGTGCAGTAAAATAAAACTTCAATCACAAACAAATAAGAAAAAAAGGATTTATTAATAAATAATGTGGGTTACAACTCTGTTTATCCCTTGATTCTTCCCTCCAAATTTTTATCCATAATTCGAGGGCCTTAGCAGCGTATTTCTCGAAAGTAGGATGATATGCATCTGCTTAATATATTTGATGATCAAGAAGCATGTAGCAACACTTCATTTGGATCTTGAATATTTCTAGAACTTTGAGCAAGATATATTTGACATGTCTTTGATATCATAATGAATATTCCAGGAGTTTTATGAAATTTCGGAGATTGCATATTTGATCTCTTTGTGCATATTCCGAGAGTTTCTAGAATTACTGAGATGATTTTTGAAGTACATACGTAGCCTTATTTATGGGCATGAATTAGGATTTGGGTGGATTCGGAACCAAGCAACCCTAATGGGCTCATCTTGTAGAGGCTAGGGTTGTAATGCGAGCCGGGCCCAGGCCTAAACGGGCCTCGTGGGCTGGTCCTAAGTGGTCCCGGACTTCGTGAGCTTTTTTGTAGGAACTGGCCTGGCACCAGGACTACTAACTAATAGTCCTGGGCTAAGTGGGTTGGTCTCGGGCCTAAGTGGGCCTAAATGGGTCGAGCCTATTTTTTTAAAAAATTTTATCTAAGGCAATTTCTTGTAAATTATATATATATATATATATATATATATATATATATATATATATATATATATATATATATATATATATATGTATGTATAAAATAATCTCGGCATCAAACTTGCAAGTTTATATTTAATACTTCAAATTAAAGTTCAAACTTACACTCATCATTGCATAATAAATTAATAATACTTCAAATTAATCTAACAAACTAAAACATTAAGCATAATACGTCTAATAATTTTAAAATAACACAAATTGTCTCAAATCAACTTAAAAATTTTAAATATGAATGTCTGCAGAACGCGCAAGACAACTCTTTATATGCCTCCTTAAATAGCATGTGCCCCTCCAACTTTGGATGATGAGTGAAGACTCGACCACAGTTCTTGCACTATACTATGTAAACTTCTTCATATTCTTCTACCATATTAAAGTGTTCCCAAACATATGAGTGCACTCTAGAATCACCGGGCATTATTTAACTTGAATTAAGAATTTGAGATTGAGAAATGAGAGATGAGTGAAGACTTGAGGACTTGAATACTTAAATTTGAGTTTGAGAAATGAGAGAGATTGATGATTTTGTAAGAAAAATGAAAGAATGAGAGGGTACTTATAGCTGAAATAGGAAAAAAGTGTAATTATAAAAAGTCTGGGGTTAAAACAAAGTTGGGGAGGGGTTAAATGGCTATTTTATAAATAGCCAACGGCTATTTTGGCAGGTCAAAAGGCCATTTTTTTAAATGCCATAACGGCTAGAAACGGCCATATTTGGTAGATTTTTTTAAAAAGAAAAGTCATTGGGCCGGTTTTCGAACCGCCCACTTCCCAGCCGGTCCCGGGCCCGGGCTCGGGCCCAAACGGTCCCTGTCTCGCGGGCCTCAATCATGGGACCGGCCCACTTCCAGGCCCACTCCCACCAGGCCCAAACGGTCCCTGTTCCAACAAGTTTGTATAATGATTTCGGACTTGGGCGTATGTCCGAATCGGGTATTGGAAGACCCGGGAACGTTTCAGCGCCTATTGTAGAAGTTAGCATTTTTGGAAAAATTTCATAAGTTTGGGTTGAAGTGCATTTCAGTGTTATCGATGTCCGTTTGGGATTTCGAGTCTAGGAGTAGCTCTGTATGGTGATTCTGTTGTTGGGAGCGCGATCGGAAGTGAATTCGGAGGTCCGTGGGTCGTTTTGCAGTCATTTGGCTAAAGATAGAAATTTGAAGGTTTTTGGAGAAGTTTGACCGGAAGTGGACTTTTTGATATCGAGGTCAGATTCCGATTCCGGAAGTTGGAGTAGTTCCGTAATGTCAAATGTGACTTGTGTGCAAAATTTGAGGTCAATCGGACATGATTTGATATGTTTCGACATCGAATGCAGAAGTTTGAAATTCTAAAGTTCATTAAGCTTGGATTGGAAGTCGATTCATGATTTTAGCATTGTTTGATATGATTTGAAGCCTCGAACAAGTCTGTAATGTATTTTGGGACTGGTTGGTATGATTGGTTGGGGTCCCCGGAGTCTCGGGTGGATTCCGGATAGTTAACGGATCAAAAATGAAATTTGGAGAAGGTTTGATGCAAGTGGTATCTGGTGTAACCGCACCTATGAGGTTTTGGCCGCAAGTGCGGAGCCGCAGAAGCGGCCATGAAGGTCGCTGATACGACTTTGGCTGGGAGTGTTGGGACCGCAGATGCGGTCGCTCCGCCATAGAAGCGGGACCGCACCTGCGGTGAAGGAGACGCAGATGCGAAGTGGAGGGTCTAGAAGAGTATCGCAGAAGCGGGCCATGTGTCGCACCTGCGGAACCGCAGAAGCGGTCAAGTGACCGCAGGTGCGGAAAGGCTGGAGGTAGTGAGATGTTTTAAAGTCGGGATTTGGCCATTTTCTTTCATCCTTCTCTTGGCTTGGGCGATTCTTGGAGGGTTTCAAGAGGGGGTTTTCATCATCAACGACAAGGTAAGCTATCCCCACCTATCTTGAGTTAAATACATTGATTATGTACGGATTTGAGTATGAAAGTTGGTAGAAATTTGGGGTTTTGGTGGAAAGACCTAGAAATTATATTTTTGGATTTTGACCACGATTTTGGGTATGAGATTGAGAGTAAATTATATATTTGAGTTCGTGAGGTTGTGGGTAAACTTTATCTTCGAAAAATTTCGGAATCCGGGCACGTGGGCCCGAGAGCGTTTTTGTCAACTTTTCTATCGGGATTAGGAATGGTTATAAATTGAATTATAATGAGTACTTGAGTATATATTAATGGGTTTACATGATTAATGGCTAGTTTTGGAGCATTTTTGCATCGAACTGAGTCTTCGGAAGGGCGTGGAATGTCGGTTATGGAACTTCGGAGCGAGGTAAGTCTCCTTTCTAACCTTGTAAGAGGGAATTATCCCCATAAATAAAATAATTGGTTATGTGCTCCTATTTGTGGGGGCTACGTACGCACGAGGTGACGAGAGTATGTGTGTAGCTACTATTATGTTTAAGTCTGGGTAGTCTAGGACCCAAAAAACATGTTATACTTAGAATATTTGTAATCTTATTGACATCCGAATTGCTTAAATCCTATCGAATTGGTAAATATATTTCTAAAAGGATTAAACTTTATTTTTCTTAAATCATTAAAAGAGAATTGGCTTTTATTTGGATAAACGTTCCCGGATAAATTCTTAATTGGCTGTTTGAATGTGTGTATCTATGTGTGCCCGCGTCACATGTATGATTCGCGAGCGGGGTGTTTGTTTATTTATGCTGACCGTGTCGCATGTATGATTCGCGAGTGGGGTAATAGATGCATCTATGGTTCGCGTCGTTCGACCATCGGCAGTGCACATTTTACATTTATATTGGATCGAGTCGTACGACCTCGACATGATATGCGCATACTTGTATTGTTGCTTGAGATTTATAAATGTTGATATTTATCTTTCTTGGCCGGAGATAAATTGATAAAGATAATGAAAAGTAAATCTTGAAAATCCATTATTATTTGGTAAGTTATTTACGTGCTACTTGGCTTTATGAATTATAATTGTTTGTTTTATAAAAATCCATGATCTCCTCACATTTTCACTATATTATCATTGGACCACTAGCAAGTGTCGAAGTCGACCTCTCGTCCCTACTTCTTCAAGATTAGACGGGATACTTGTTGAGTACACGTTGTTTTCGTACTCATACTACACTTGCTGTGCATTTTTGTTGCATATGCACATGCATCTCTAATGGCCTAGTAGGCGTAGCAGCATGGTTGATACGGAGACTTAGATGAGCTACATTTCTCGAGACGACCTGCAGCCAGTAGAGCCTCTTTCAAATTACTGTATTTACTTTCCGTCCAATATTGTATTCCGGATGGTTGTTGTATTACATTATTTTTTAGAAATTGCTCATGCACTTGTGACACCGGATTCTGGGATGATTATGGAATATTCTGTATTTACTTCTAAATATTCTTTTATTTATTTTCGTAAAAATTATCTTTTAATATCTAAATTGAAGGAAAATTTTCAATTTTCAAAATTATTAAGATAAGAATTAAATTAAGCATTTATGATTGGTTTGCCTGACCGCGATGTCCGACGCCATCACGATCCTCAGTGAATGTTGGGTCGTGACAGTCCAATTGGATTAGATTTGCTTAAGTGACAATCAACCTAAGCAATCCAACACTTCACCTTCAACCTCTAGCGGATTCTTTCGACCCAATTACAAACTCATTTATAGACCCGATTCATTTTCACAATTCCAAACACCAAACACCTTATTTTTAAATGCATAAGTGCTAGAAATTCGATTTTACAGTATATAATGCGAAGAAATATTCTAAAAGGTCCTTCAACTATTTTTAAAGACAAAAATAAAAATTAATGTTGTCAAACAACCTCTTTGATTATATATTTAACTAAAAAAATTAACAAATGTCATACCCTATAAAATATCTAAGGGTGACACTCATTAAAAAAATTAATTACATTAATTAAAAAACATTTTACTCTATTAACCTATGTTTTGCTATAGGTTGTCCATCCGTCCGTCTGGAATAATAGACTCCACAATCGATAGAGCAATTACAATACTCTATCGATATAATTGACTAACTTGATGTTCTATAACCCTGTATGTAAGGTAAATACTTACCCTGAATGTAATCTTTAACAATGGCAATTCAAAATCATATTATATCATAGCCTTCCAAATTAGCTTTGGATGCAATTAACTCTCACTTTATTCTGCTCCATTGCTAACGAACCAAATATCTGAATCATATCATGCCATGAGTCCAAGCCGTGAAAATAGTCTTTTGCAGAAATACAAGTTGTGAAAATAGCCTCTTACAAAAATGCGTAAATGTCATAAGTTCAAGCTATGAAAATAGTTTCTTGCATAAATGCAGGGTAAAACTACATACAATAGACACTCGTGATCCAGCCCTCAAAACCCTATGCATGGCAAGAGCTAGCTTAGTGAACCGGGAAGCCCTTTTATATGACGATAGAAGTTAAAAAGATAGATTAGACATAAAGGGTGTTTGGCTAAGCTTATAAACTGGTCAAACTAGTTTATAAGCATTTTTCAACTTAACTGGTAAAGTTAAAAGTGAAGTCAAAGTTCTTATAAATAAAAAATAAGCAAAAAGTCATAAACTGGTCACCCCAACTTATGAATTTTTAGCTTATAAGCACTTTAAGTTTAACCAACATTTTTACTATTTTATCTTTAAATTATTCCTTTTTAGAACAAAACTCCTATATCAATACCCACTGCAAGTATTTTTTTTCAACCAAAAACCACCCTACCCCTCCTTCAAGTCTACAATTCTCATTGACTATTTAAGATATAAATTCTCAATTCCTTTGAATATTTGTATCTATTTGATTGTGTATTAATCTTTGAACCATATGTATTAAATGAGGACATAACAAATTTTTGGTATATTACTTTCTAAGTGTTATGGTGATAAAGAAAGTGTTTGTTTCTCTTCAATTATTTTATCCTATTTAGATTTATTTTTTACTAAAAAACTTTTGTCAATTTATTAATTATTATAACTTATGATTACACACGTATTTTATTTATCACAAAAATTATCTTATCTAAGCACGATTATATTTAAAATAAAATGACAAACAAAATATTTTGTATTTGAATCATTCTGGAATTTAAAATTTTGAAGAAATTACAACCTTATATAAGTGTAATCAGTTATAAGGGTATTTAAGTTATTTTATCAACATTTTTTTATGAAATACTATAAACTTAATATTAATTTCAGCACTTATATCCAAACATATACTACTTATTTATTAAATCAATTTCAAACTATTGAAAATAACGCTCATCACTACTTCAAATAACTAATCCATACAGGCTCATAGTAAAGTAATTTTAAGTTGAATAAGGTATGTACTATGAAATCAATACATTCTTTCTTTTTATTCCTTTTTTCCAAAACTGACAAGTGACAACTAACATTTTAAAACAAAACAATATTCGCTCGGTCACTGTGTTTATTATACATGTTGAACAACTTTTAACACAAATGTTAACTTTACAAAACATTTAAGCATAGTCATTAGCTCAAATTGACGGCCTCTAACAAATCCAATCACAGCATCAAATTGCACACAGCCAAACATTAGAGATAAGTTTTGAACTGAAAAACTTAACCTAAGTTTGAACAGTACTAATTAATTGGGAAATAAGCTACCAAAGGTTGAATATAAAGTGCCTTCTGCTCAGGATACATGAATATCTTCTCATAGATTTCTCTCTGAAGTCTGACATGTGAAATTTTCATGAACTCATCACAGCAGAAAATATAAATAACCAAAAATCACATAAAATAACACCCCCAAGAAACTTTATAGAAAAAACAAATAGCTCTCATACTTAAAAAATTGATTCTTCATGCTTTAAATCGGAATAGCGTATATAGCCCATAAGGCATGTAATCATCGAGCTACTGCTTTTCACAAATCTGCAAATATTTCTTAGCCCCAAAACAAAACGTAATCGTAAAACGAAAAATTAGGAATTAGTGGGAGATCAGGAGAGTAAAATAATGGATTTATCTGTCACTGTTCAATCAGAAACACGGACCAAATGTGTTCATCACATCTCCCAAATATTATAACCAAAAAACGAGAATCCAGAAATTAATAAAACGCAAAAATGGGAAATCTTTTTGAAAATAATATTGAGAAATCATCAGAGACTTAAATACTAAGAATCATGGAATTTACCATCATATTGTTGCAGTTATTTTCTCGTCATTTGATTTCGGTTCTATCAAAACTGAGAGAACAAAAATAACAAACAAACACAAAATCGAAGGTAGTGCAGTGCCTCAGAAATAGAAAGACAACGAACAGAAGAAGTAGTAGCAATCAAATAAAAGGGAAGCCTATGCAAACCGGCGAATTCAATACTGTCTCTGTACTACCGCAGGTGCCTATATATAAGCTAAAGCAACCAGGTTTTGTGATTCTGAAACCCTAATTTTGTATACTTTCAAAGTGGGCTGGGCTAGGGGTATCGAATCTTCTCGAATTGAGGCTGAAGACCACAACATTGGGCTGGTTCTAATGAGGCCTACTTTGATGAATTGGAACAGCCCATAACTCAGGGCAATTCGTGAAAATAGAATGAGTCGGTGGCGAAGCTAGGAATTTCATTTAGGTGTTCAAATTTGAAATAAGTAAAAAAAAATCGGATAAAAAATGTTCAATATATGTTATATACTATTAAAATCTAATAGTTTACCTATATATAGTGTAATTGTTTGACGAAGGGTGGTTAGTTGATCACTCATAGGGCTATGTACTTTCGCCCCTGGCATGGGCTAGCTAGTTTTTGGACTAGTAATTGAAGAATAATCAGCATTTATAAAGTCATTAAAAATAATTACTAATATTTTATGCTGGGATAAAATCTGGATAAAAATATCCTAGCTGAAAAACGAAAAGTTTTAAGTAGTATAATATACTGGATTATGAAGCTCCTACTTATAAAATTCCAACATATTACGTTGGAACTCTATCACATTATGAAATTCCAGCATATTATGCTAGAACCTGAATATGTTGGAATATTTTTAGATTTTTTAGGTATTTTTGTTCAATTTTTTTTACATGAAAAAAGTGGCTAAATTTCGATTACTTTTGAAACTATGCCTAATTTTCAATTAACAGTTGTAAATTAGGCTATTTCTGAATTTTTCCTCCCGTAATTCCTCAGCATTTCTCTTTACAATATGTCTTATATTAGTTCTTTTTTTCCCGTCAATAATATGTCTTGTCTATATCTATCTATTTATACTATATTAAAAGCAAATAATATGTTTTGTGTATATCTATCTATTTATACTATATTAAAAGCACGAAGGCCCTTATCAAAATGTCATTTGCCTTCCTACTCTTTGAAAATAAGTTTTATATTGGACAAATTTGTAATTTAATTATTTTTCTAATATTATGACTTTAAAATCAACAAAATTTTTAGTTATTAATTTTTCCTTGTTTGGATTAGGTCGAATTTCTTAATATATAGAAATTTAAGTCGAGTAATATTCTGCTTATATGTTCTTAATAAAGTCCCTCATAAGAAGTTAGATAAACTCTGTATGAGTTATGGAAAGAGTTTGCTTCTAACTTGAAAATTCTGAAAGTGTGAAGGTGTTTGACTAAGGTGGGTCTACTGGATTTTAAACAAGTAATCATTGGACCCAAGACTTTTGATGCTTTCATTGGTTATGCTCAAATAGTGCTATGTATAGATTTATGTCTTTGAATGATACTTTTATTTTTGAATCTAGAGATGCAAAAAAATTTGATCATATTCTTTCATTGAAAAATAATGTGACTACTTATGCTTCTACATCTATGTCTGTTTATTCTCATATTATGTCTTCTTGTAGTGCTACTACTAATGAGCATGAAATGAACTTAGAAGGAGTAAGAGTCGTAGAATTGAAGCTGGCTTTGGTCCTGACTTTATAACTACTTTCTTGACCGTAAATATTGATCTTGATATTTTGAATGATGAATTAGTGTCTATCTAGTTAATAGAAGACGACACTAAGACTTATAATGAAGTGATGAGGTCAATAAATGCTAGTTTTTGGAAAGAGAGCATTAAAAGTGAATTCGGCTCTTTAGTTTCTAATCACACTTGGGACTTATCTGATTTGCTTAAAGGTAACCCATAAGTAGCAAGTGGATATTTAAGAAGAAATTAAGACCTGGTGGTACAATTGAGAAATATAAGGCTAGACTTGTTATTAGGGGTTTTAACCAAAAGAAAGGCATTAATTACTTTGACACTTATTCTCCTGTGACTATGATAGTGATTATTAGAACTCTTGTTGCTTTAGTAGCTATTCATAATTTAGTAATACATCAAATGGATGTTAAAATAACTTTTCAAAATGGTGATTTAGAGGAAGAGGTCTATATGACTCAACCTGAGGGATTGTGATACAATGACACGAGAATAAAGTATGCAAATTGAGAAAGTTTTTATATGATCTAAAGTAGGCACATAAGCAATTGTATGAAAAATCTAATAGCACATTAGTGAGTAATGTTTTTGTTGTTAATGCATTTGATACTTGTGTTTATTCCAAGATGATATGATCATATTATGTGATTACATATTTGTATGTGGATGACATATTAATCTTTGGTCCTAATGTGAATGTTGTGAATGAGACTAAGAATTTTTTATCTTCTAAATTTGAAATGAAAAATCTTGGAGAAGCAGATGTGATTTTAGGGATTAAAATCATAATAGCTTCTAATATTTTTTTTGTTATCTCAATCTTATTATATTGATAAAATATTGAAAAGGTTAAATTATTTTTATGTAGCTCCTGTGAGAACTCCTTATGATCCTAGTATACACTTGAGAAAGAATAAGGAATTTAGTATTTCTCAAACTGAATATATTAAGATGATTGGTAGTGTAATGTTTCTCATAAATTCTACACGATCTGATATTGCTTATGTTATTAGTAGATTGAGTAGATATACTCACAACCCCAGTAGTAAACACTAGAATGTTCTTCATCATTTGCTAAGGTATTTGAGAGGTACTATGGATTGATATTTGTATTTTAATAAATTTCATGTTGTTTTAGAAGGACAACAAACTGGGTTATTGACAATGATGAAGTTAGCTTCACTAGTGGCTATGTGTTTACTTTGGATGTAGGTGCTATTTCATGGAAGTCTTCAAAACAGACTTATATAGCATTATCTACTATGGAGTCTGAATTCATTGCTCTTGAGTTGGCAGGACAAGAACCCGAGCGATTGAGAAACTTATTGGCAAATGTGCCCTTGTGGGGAAGACAAGCTTCACCAGTTTCTCTACTTTGTGATTCACATACAACAATTAAAAAAATAGTGTATGCAATGAAAAATAAGACATATCTGTATTAGCCATGGTGCGGTAAAACAATTGTTGAAACATGATGTTATTTCCTTGGAATATGTACGATCCGAAAGAAATTTGACGGATCCTTTAACCAAGGGTTTGGCAAGGAGAGTTATCCTTAAAACGTTGAGGGAGATGGGGCTATAGCCCATGGATTAAGGAAGTATGGTGGATACCCATTTGTGATCAAATGAAGCCAGATAGGACCTCATTATGTACTACATTTTCTATCCCTATGGCGAGTGATAGTGCTTTATAAGGTTGAACTTATTTTGCTCTTAATGATTCCATAGTCTTAAGGTGGTCTACGTGTAGATAGACTTTATGGAACCAACTACGTGAGTGTAAATGTGCGGGAGCCTTTTATGAAAGACTTGGGAAGTCTTTTTAGAGCACTCATGAGACTCAAGGTATGTGCATGACTATAAAAGCACTTTATTAGTGTAACGGCCCGGTCGTTCGTTGTGAGAGTTTAAGCCTCATTTCCTCCATCTATGCTTATTTATGTATTGTTCAGCTTTGTTGAGTTGTATCGAGTTGGTAGGTTTGGGTTCGGAGTAGTTTTGAAGTGAAATGAACACTTAGTCTCTTAGTTAGAAAGCGAAGTTAGAAAAGTCAATCGAAAGTTGACTTATGAGTGAACGAATTCGGATTTGAATTTTTATGATTTGATTAGCTTTGTCGGGTGATTTTAGACTTAGGAGTGTGTCCGGAATATAATTTGGAGGTCCATGGTAGAATTAGGGTTGAATTGACAAAAATTGGAAGCTTAGAAGTTATTAGGCTTGAATTCGAGGTTGATTTGGTGTTTTTGTGTTGTTTTGGGTATTTCAGAGGGTTGACTAAGTTCGGGTAGTGATATATAACTTGTTGGAATTATTGGTTGAGGTCCCGAGGGCCTCAGATGAGTTTCGGATAGGTTTGAGTTGTGTTGCGCTCGTTTTTCTTATGTTTCGACGTCGTTTCTCCAAACATAAATGATATCATATTGAACAAATGAGCTCCGATTTATTTGTTGATTGAAGCATTTGATCCATATCGTAATTACGGACCCGTAACAAAAAGAATCGCCGAATTTAGACATTGTATGAGGATTTTATGGTCATTTTACTAAGAAATAGGTTGCTAGATTTTTCAGAGTAATTACGAAATTACCACTGGCGACGTATTTAAAACTCTGCACTATTTGTAAATATTGAAACCAACATATCTCTCATTATAAGGTCAAATTGAGTGATTCAAAAGCCTAACTTGACTAGAATTTCACAAAGAATCTATTAGAGGCATAAAAAGTGAGTTTCAGGATATTTTAACACGAGAAACGAGGCTAAATAACTAACAAAAAATATATAAAATAAGGGTTTGTTCATTCGGTCATTTTGAGTTGAGGAGCTCGAATTTGGGCGATTTTCACCATATGGATTGGGGTAAGTGTTCTCTACTCGGTTTTGGTTATATTTTATGAATACATCTTGGTTTTTAGGATTTGATTGATGATTTCAAAGTGAAATTGAGGGAATTAGGGTTTGAGTTTTGGAGAGTTTTAAGTGAGAATTTGAGGGACCAAATGGAATCTGATTTTGATGAATTTTATAAGGTTAGACTCGGGAGAGGACGAGGTTTATTATTCTGTCATTTTTGGCTGAATTCGAGACGTGGGCCTTGGGGCGGGTGTTGGCCGATTTCGGATTTTTGGCATATTTTATAGTTTTTATTGTGGAATTCGATTCTTTAGCATATGTTGATGGTATTAATCTGATTATAGTTTGATTTGAAGCTTTTGGAGACCAAGTCCAGAGACGAGGGCATCCCGAAGTAGGATTTTACGCGGTTAAGGTAAGTAATAGTTTTAACTTTAGCCTTGAGGGTATAAACCCGGAGAATTTGATATAATGTGACTGTTTGGAGGTGGTACCCATGATAGGTGACGGGCGTGTGGGTGTATACCTCGAGGGATGGAGACTTGGTCCGTCTCGTGGGGCTTCATGGCAATCATATGTGTTTACGTAGTTACTTGTTGTTGAACTTGTCTGTCTTCATGTTAGAGATCATGCTTAGGCTTTATTCATGCTCACATTATTTGTACTCAGTCATAGAAATTATTGTAAATGTTTACCTCAATCTCTATTATTTGCTAATGTGTTGTGATACTTGATGTGGGTTGTGTCCCCTTATTCGTTGATGATGGTGAGGCTAGTGAGGTACATGATTGAGTGAGGTCGAGGGCCTGGTTGTGAGAATATTAATACCATAGCGCGTGAGTTGTCCACGTAATACGTGAGTTGACCGTGCGAGTCCAGGTATTGATGTCATAGCGCGTGAGTTGTTCGCGTAGCACGTGAGTTGACCGTGCGGATCCAGGTATTGATATGATGACACGTGAGTTGTCCGTGCTTAGCGCTTGGGCTTTGGGAGCCCCTCCAAAGTCTGTACACACTCCCAGTGAACGCAGAGTCTTGAGTGTTTTGAGTGTGTTGAGTGTTTTAAGTGTGTTGAGTGTTGAGTGCGAGTGATGAGTGACGGAGTAACACTGCTGTGAGGTTGAATTTATTTGTGATGTTGCTGTATTTATCTATTAAATTTCTTTGTGGCATTTACTGAGTTGTGGAATTTACGTGTTTATTTTTATTTATTTTTAAATTGTGAAAATAAATAATTAGATTGTTTTACTTAGCTCGTCACTACTGCTCAGTTCCTTAGTTATTTCTTTTACTACTGAGTTGGTTGTACTCATACTATACCCTGCATTTTATGTGCAGATCCAGGTGAGTTAGAGCGCGGCGATCGTTGAGTTCAGGCCGGCTATCTTTGGAGACAGCAAGGTAGTTGCTAGCGTCCGTCGGACCTTGTTACTCATTTTGTTATTTCTTCTTTTGGACAGTTAGACAGTTTATATATCTTAGTTTATAGTTTTAGACGCTCATGACTTAGTGACACCCTGATGTTTGGGGCTCGTTTCCGTATTTTCTATCTTATATTTAGAGTTGATTTAGTTTATGAAAATTTTAAAATGTTGAAATGTTTTATTAATTTCTTATAATCGGTTTAGTAGTAATATTTTGAGGAATAGACTTGCCATGTAACACGATAGGTGCCATCACGACCATGGTTAGATTTTGGGTCGTAACAAGTTGTTATCAGAGCCTAGGTTACATAGGTCTCACGAGTCATGAACGAGTTTAGTAGAGTCTTACGGATCGGTATGGAGACGTCTGTACTTATCTTCGAGAGGATGCAGAACCTTTATGAAAACTTTACTTTCTTGAATTCTTTTCGTGCGGTATTGATTCAGCTTAAAGTTTAACTCTTTGAATTCCTTCCACGCATTCGTATGCGCACATGAGCACTCGATATCAGTTGTGCATCGACGAATTGTAATTCCCTGGATGAGGTGCGAGATGTGATTTCTGTGTATTGATGTTGGGCTAGTCTGGAGAACTTGAGGCCGAGTTTTGACTGTAGCTTGAGCACTGAGGTGTTGGTTATGTTAGCGCATGCGTGGACCTATATGTCCAGTAGTGTCCCTATTAGTGGAAATGGTGGTTGGATGGATACGTAATAAGTATGATGTGACCGCGAGATGAGTTCATATGATTTGAATGTGATGAGAAGGTATTGCTAAAGGTTTCACCTATTTAAGACTCCAGGTATGTTTTTAGACCCGTTCGAGGACGAATGTTTGTTTTAGAAGGGGAGGATGTAACGACCCGGTCGTTCGTTCTGAGAGTTTAAGCCCTATTTCCCCCCATCTATGCTTATTTATGTGTTGTTCAGCTTTGTTGAGTTGTATCGAATTGGTAGGTTTGAGTTCCGAGTAGTTTTGGAGTGAAATGAACACTTAGTCTCTTAGTTAGATAGTTAAGTTAGAAAAGTCAACCGGAAGTTCACTTATGAGTGAGCGAATTCGGATTTGGATTTTTATGATTCAATTAGCTTCGTTGGATGATTTTAGACTTAGGAGTGTAAACAAATATAATTTGGAGGTCCGCGGTATAATTAGGCTTGAATTGGCAAAAGTTGGAAGTTTAGAAGTTCTTAGGCTTGAATTCGAGGTTGATTTGGTATTTTGGTGTTGGTTTGGGTGTTCCGGAGGGTGGACTAAGTTTGGGTAGTGATATATGACTTGTTGGAATTATTGTTTGAGGTCTCGAGGGCCTTGGGTGAGTTTCGGATAGATTTAGGTTATGTTGCGCTCGTTTTTCTTATGTTTCGACGTCGTTTCTCCAAGCATAAATGATATCATATTGAACAAATGAGTTTTGATTTCTTTTTTGATTGAAGCATTAGATCTGTATCATAATTACGGACTCGTAGCAAAAAGAATCATCGAATTTGGACATCGTATGAGGATTTTATGATCATTTTACTAAGAAATATGTTGCCAGATTTTTCAGAGTAATTACGAAATTGCCACTGACGGCGTATTTAAAAATCTGCACTATTTGCAAATATTAAAACCAACATATCTCATTCATTATAAGGTCAAATTGAGTGATTCAAAAGCCTAACTTGACTAGAATTTCAAAAAAAAAAAAAAGCGAGTTTCGAGATCGTTTGACACGAGAAACGAGGCAGAATAACTGCCAAAAATATATATATAATAAGGATTTGTTCATTCGGTTATATTTTGAGTTGGGGAGCTCGAATTTGGGCAATTTTATAGGCGATTTTCACCATATGGATTGGGGTAGGTGTTCTCTACTCGGTTTTGGTTATATTTTATTAATAAATCTTGGTTTTTAGGATTTGATTGATGATTTCAAAGTGAAATTGAGGGAGTTAGGGCTTGAGTTTTGGAGAGTTTTAAGTGAGGATTTGAGGGACCAAATGGAATCTAATTTTGATGAATTTTATATGGTTAGACTCGGGAGAGGACGGAGTTTATTATTCTGCCATTTTTAACCAAATCCGAGACGTGGGCCTGGGGGCGGGTTTTGGCCGATTTCGGATTTTTGGCATATTTTATAGTTTTGATTGTTGAATTTGATTCTTTAGCACATGTTGATGGTATTAATCTGATTATGGTTAGATTCAAAGCTTTTGGAGACCGAGTCTAGAGACGAGGGCATTCCAGAGTAGGATTTTACGCGGTTGAGGTAAGTAACAGTTTTAACTCTGGCCTTGAGGGTATAAACCCAGAGAATTTGATATCGTGTGACTGTTTGGAGGTGATACCCACGCTAGGTGATGGGCGTATGGGTGTATACCTCAAGGGATGGAGACTTGGTCCGTCCTGTGAGGCCTCATGGCCATCATCTGTGTTTACGTAGTTACTTGTTGTTGAATTGTTTGCTTTCATGTTAGAGATTATGCTTAGGCTTTATTCATGCTCACATTATTTGTACCCAACCATAGAAATTATCGTAAATATTTACCTCAATCTCTATTATTTGCTAATATGCTGTGATACTTGATGTGGGTTGTGTCCCCTTATTCGTTGATGAAGGTGAGGCTAGTGAGGTACATGATTGAGTAAGGTTGAGGGCCTGGTTGTGAAAATATTAATATCAAAGCGCGTGAGTTGTCCGCGTAGCACGTGAGTTGATCGTGCGGGTCCCGGTATTGATAGCATAGCATGTGAGTTGTCCGTGTAGCATGTGAGTCGACCGTGCGGATCCAGGTATTGATATGATGGCACATGAGTTGTCTGTGCTTAGCGCTTGGGATTTAAGAGCCCCTCCGGAGTTTGTACACATCCCCAGTGAGCACAGAGTTTTGAGTGTGTTGAGTGTTGAGTGCGAGTGATGAGTGATGGAGTGATACTGCTGTGAGGTTGTATTTATTTGTGTTGTTGCTGCATTTATCTGTTAAATTTCTTTGTGGCATTTACTGAGTTATGTAATTTACGTGTTTATTTTTATTTATTTTTAAATTGTGAAAATAAATAATTAGACTGTTTTACTTAGCTCGTCACTACTGCTCAGTTCCTTAGTTATTTCTGTTACTACTGAGTTGGTTGTACTCATAATACACTCTGCACTTTATGTGCATATCCAGGTGAATTAGAGCGCGGTGATCGTTGAGTTCAGGCCGACTATCTTTGGAGACAACAAGGTAGCTGCTAGCGTCCGCAGGACCTTGTTACTCCTTTTGTTATTTCTTCTTTTGGACAATTAGACAGTTTATATATCTTAATTTATAGTTTTAGACGCTCATGACTTAGTGACACCCTGATGTTTGGGGCTCGTTTTCGTATTTTCTATATTATATTTAGAGTTGATTTAGTTTATGAAATTTTTTAAATGTTGAAATATTTTATTAATTTCTTATAATCGGTTTAGTAGTAATATTTTGGGGAATAAGCTTGCCTTGTAACACGATAGGCGCCATCACGACCATGGTTAGATTTTGGGTCATGACAATTAGTATCGCGGTATTTGCATAAAATTAAAGATATAGTATGTGTTGTGGGGGTCTCAACTAATGTCCATTCAGTTCAAGAGTACTTCACTTTGTGGATGTTAGTTGTTGCATCATTTCACTACGTGTCAATTCAAATTGAAAGATATTCACACTTAAGTACATGTTCCTTCTTTTGCGTAAAACTGTTCTTATTCTATTTTTATCTTTGCATCAGTGGAGAATTGGTTGTATTATTTATACTGGTAATACAAAGTCAAATATTTATTTGTAGTCCCTTTACTTCTTTGCCTTTTGTGAATCCTTCATTTATTGTGAAAAGTTTCTTTCTTCTCTTTATATTGAATTACTCTTTGTTGGGCTTGCAAAGAGCTAATAAAAAGGAGTGGTCTCGCGCACATAAAAAATTGATCCTGAAGGAAAAACGGGTCAATTTGCCCCATGTGCGCGAGATATACATAAGGCCTAATCTAAATCTGGTTTTGTTAAAATTATTTCTTTATTTTTTGAGCTTACCAGAAAATTGTCCAAATACATGCTTACCAAAATATGTCCAAATGCATTCTCTTTGTATTCAATTTTATAACGTCCATTTTATTATTTTGTAACAACCATGATTTAATTTTTGTAACCAGTGTGTTTAATTTTTATAACAGTTGTAGTTAATTTTTTGTAACGACTCCATTTTAATTTTTGTAACAACTACGAATTAATTTTTTCATATGTAATTGTTCAACAACTTTGCCTACAAAAGACAGTCTTCTTTGTGAATTATCCAACATATAAAAATACTTTCATCTTCTCTTGTTCTTCAACCGATTTATGGGCAATTATTTTGTGCGAATTCCAAACTTCTAGCCACAAGTGCACGTGTTTGGAAGTGATGTGGAACCTTGGGGAACGGCCGATCTTAACGATTTGTACCGAATCGGACAAAAATCACTTTCAAGGTAGTGGCTTGTCACGATACAGTATTTTTCGATAAGTTGTTTTTGTTTCCTTTTTGTTCTGGGTCAATATTATCTACTATTTTTCTTACATGTGCACGTCGCCTTAAATAAATATTCTCTTGTGAAAACAACAAAAATATCTCTAAAGAGGTATAACAGCCATAACATTGGTTTCAAATGAAGCGGGAAAAATCCTGTTGGTTTGCAACATTTGCATAATGCAATAATGAAGTTAGATTTAAAGCTCTGAAAAATCATTTCTTGATTTTTGTTTGGTGTTGTAGACAATAAATTTGTATTGAGAAAATAAAATTATGACCGAAAAATATTACAACAATCGTAGTATTTGATTTGAAATAGTTTGAGTGTTACAATCTCTGTGGATCCTCTGATTCTACTTTTCCAATATAAATTCAAGGGCCTTTGAGCTTGATCTTAAATTTGAATTTGATTTATCCGTTGCGAACACTTTGAATGTTGCCACGAATTTTATCACGAATAAGTAGCCTTGATCTTGAACGCCTTGTATTTGATTTGACTTTGTTCTTGATCTTGAATACTTGAAATTTGTGTTGAAGTGCTTGAATGCTTGAACACTTGTAGATTGCAGAGAATTGTAGCTTTTGATCCACGAGCTCCCTTGTGTCTTCTTGTTATAACTTCTGTTATCTTTTTTGGGTTATGAAGAACCTTATTTATAGTTATGGAAGAGAAGAGTTGTGATGAGAACAAACTCTTTTCGACCAATCAGGTTAAAGTGTGACAAGACCGCATTTGATTGGCTAGAACATGTCATCTGCACATGTGGCATAGTTTTATTGGCTTTTTAATTTAACTTGACATGCCTTGTCATTTTGACACGTGGTATGACCCTATTGGCTTTTCCGTTTGACTTGGCGTGCCATGTCATTTGACACATGTCACCAAAATGAGCCTGTAGGAAGATGATATGTTGGGCTTAATAAAATGAGCTTATCAGTTGTAGCCTAATTAAATGGGTTAACCCAATGAATTTGGACTTATTTACTAATCTATATATATATATATATATTAGACTTATATAATTAATCCAATTATATTAGTCTATAATAAATTTATTTGAACTATATCTTGAATTTAAAATATAGTCCAAATTATTTTATGAATTTAAATTCAATAATTTTTTATGCCTATAAAATACCCCATACTTCAAGACTTGTCCAGATATAAACCAATGAATATTAAAGACATGGCTTGAAGTATGATAACTATACTTTGATAATTCCAGCAAATTACAGTTTGCTTATCAAATGTATTAACGCTACCTGACTTTAAACTTTCCAAAAAGAACTCCTTTCAAAAGAGTTTATATAAAGTAGGATAATATCAAGACTAATTGCCATCACTGTAAATAGGAATTGTTATCAAAATCTTAGTGTTTTATTTCTCGTGGCACACGTGGATACCACATCATAATGCCTTTCTTATGCATTTGCATTTTTTTTTTTCTGGCCATGATTCACCTTTTATTTCAAATGCTATTGGGTGCATGAATTATTTCTTAAGTTGTCGTTTGCAGATATAAGACAACCAGACTCATCTCTAACTTGAACTCTGGAAAATCCACACGTTTTCGGACGTGGCACATAGATAATTCAAGTCGCTAAAACTCCAAATTTGACGGAACTCCACTGCTTTAGGAAGCCAATAAACTTTAAACTGGACACTGCAAATAAGATTCCTTGTTTGAGTAAAATAACGTATGTGCCCGTAACGGATCAGCCGGTCGTTTCGAGAGTTGTAGCTTCGTTTTTTCATTTCTCGCTTCTTTTGTATTTTATAGTTGTATTATTACTTATCGGGTTAGTTGGTTTAGGTCCGGAGTGATTTTGGAGTGAATTGAGACACTTAGTCTCTTAATTGAAAGCTTAAGTTGGAAAAGTTGACCGGATATCGGCTTATGTGTAAACGACCTCAGATTTGAATTTTGATGGTTCTGTTAGATCCGTTAGGTGATTTTGGACTTAGTAGCGTGTCCGAATTGTGATTTGGAAGCCCGTAGTAGAATTAGGCTTGAATTGACAAAAGTTGAAATTTTGGAAAGTCGGACCGAGGGTGGACTTTTTGATATCGGGGTTGGATTGGATTTTAGGAAGTGGGAGTGTGTGCAAAAATTTAAGGTCAATCGGACGTGATTTGATAGGTTTTGGCGTCGTTTGTAGAATTCGAAAATTTCAAAGTTCATTAGGCTTGAAACCGTGCGTAATTCGTGTTTTTATTTTGTTTGAGGTGATTTGAGGGTTAGACTAGATTCGTATGGTGTTTTGGGACTTGATGGTACGTTTGGTTGAGGTTCCGGAGGCCTCGGGTGAGTTTCAGGTGGTTAACGAATCATTTTTAGACTTTGGTTGATAGCTAATGTCTGTTGCTGTGTTCTTTCTGGTTTCCTCTTACGCGTTCGCGAGAGGAGGCTCGTGATCGCGAAAGGTGTTTGTGAGTTGGGAGATTTTTTTCTTCGCATTCGCGAAGAAGAGGACACGAACGTAAAGGTGTGGTCTATGTGTGCATCACGAATGCGGGAGTGGTGTCGCGTTCGCGAAGAGGAGTGAGGTAGTTGGGGACCCCCAGCCTTTTGGTCTACGCGTTCACGAGGCATGGGTCGTGTTCACGAAGGTTAGAGTTGGTAAAGTATCGCGTTTGCGAAGAGTTAGTCACGTTCGCAAAGAGTTAAGCTGAGAAGCAGTCAAATTGGTCTACGCGAATGCGAGAGACGGTCGCGTTCGCGAAGAAGTAAATCTGGGCAGCAATATTTAATTTCAAAAAACGAGGGTTTGAACCCATTCTTCATATTTTGAGCTAGAGATCACGAATTTGGGCGATTCTTGAATGGGTTTTTGTGGAGTTGATTGGGGTAAGTGATTATTACTTGATTTTGGCTATATTCCATGATTATGTATTTAATTTCATCATCTAATTTGTGATTTAGAGTGGAAAAATTGGGGGAAAAGAGGAAGAACTCTTGAGTTAGATTTTTGAGGTTCTGAATGGGATTTTGTTATCGGATTTGAGTAAATTTGGTATGGTTAGTCTCGTGAGTGAATGGACTTTCGGGTTTTGTGACTTTTGTCGGATTTGAGACGTGAGCTAGGGGGCCGGGTTTGGGCCGATTCATATTTTGGCCACAATTTATTAGTTTTCTTGTGGAATTGATCCCTTTAGCCTTTATTAATTTTATTGTACTACTTGTGGATAGATTCGGGACGTTTGGAGATCGATTTGAGAGGCAAAGGAATTTTGGAGTAGAGTTTGTCCCGGATTGAGGTAAGTAACACTTTCAAACTTGGTTCTGAGGGTTCGAACCTGAATTATGTGTTATGTGATTGGTATTGAGGTGATGCACATGCCAAGTGACGGACGTGCGAGCGTGCACCGTGATAATTGTGGCCTGGTTGGATTCCATGGCACTGTATAGTGGTTCTATCTTGTTAATATCTATGTTTTTATCATGTGATAAAGTAATTGAGCTATCAATCATGCTAGATATCATGTTTAGGCCTTATGCTGGTATTGTTGGGGACCCATAATGGTCGTTTCTTGCTGTCACTTTACTGATTTTATTGATATTTTGTACTCAGTCATGTACATGCATTCATATCACATCTTAGTCTCACTTATTATTTATTGATTCATCATATTATTGTTTCGGGATAGTTTTCGCGATATTTTGAGCCCGTGAGTGAGACTGGAGAGACTGATGACTGAGTGAGGCCGAGAGCCTGATTATGAGTGGCAGTTATGGGATCGGGCTGCACGCCACAGCGGTTATACTGATGTTATGATAGCGTTTGGGCTGTAGGAGCCCCTCCAGATTTTGTACACACACCCAGTGAGCGCAAATGATATTATTGAGGAATGGATCTTCCCTAGACATGGGTCTTGTCCGAAGTACTTGATACTTGGAGATGGATCTTCTCCATAGGGCTGGATTGGCCTTCCTCGATACTGGGTGACTTAATAGTCAGTGATGTATATATTCTGGGATGGATTTTCCCTGGGCGGAATGGGCCATATACAGTACTGAGTGGTTGAGCATTTGAGAGTGTGAGCACATGAGGCTGACAGCATAGCACATCACATACAACCTGTGCATTGGCATATAGAGATAGAAGAGTTATATTCTTTACATTGTTCGGATCAGAACTACTTTACGGTTTTGAGTTGCCTATTTAATTTGAAAGCATGCCTACATTTCTGCACTATTATTTCTGTTGTTAACTGTACCGGTTGAGTTCGTCACTACATTTCAGTCAAAAGGTTGGACTTATTACTTATTGAGTTGGATGTACTCACGTTACTCCCTGCACCTCGTGTGCAGATCCAGGCGTTTCTGGTCACGCCAACGGCTGCTGATTGAGGCATCAGAGTTCGGAGACCATTGAGGTAGCTGCATGGCATTCGCGGGCCTTGACTCTCCTTCTCTATCTCTATTGTATTCCAGTTTTTATTTTCTAGACACTATAATGGACTGTATTCTGGTTTAGACGCTCATGTACTCTGTGACACCCATGTTTTGGAATGGATTGTATCGTACTTTGGATTATATTCTTCTTTCAAAAAGGCTTTTCTTTAATATTAATTGCTTCCACCTTTATTTTAAAAGTGTTTTAATGTGTTAGAAACGTTGAGTTGTGGCTTGCCTTGTTCCACGACAGGCACCATCATGACGGTTATTTTTGGGTCGTGACAGTGCCGCCATTAACTAAATTCTTCTAGGAGAAATTGAATTAGCTGACCCCCACATCGGTAATATACGATTGCAAGCCTTCTATGGAGATCTATACAAACTCATGCGCTCCTATTGGTTGAGTATCAATTTGCAGTATTTGCAAGCTATTTGAGTATAGTTTTATGGACTCGAAAGCATTGGCTCAAAGGTAATCTCTTCTTGTTTTCTTGTGCTTTTATTTCTTTGTTGTCCCTTTTTTTTCTCTTTGTAGGTCAAATGAGAAGGATATGTTCTTATTTAACGAGATGATCCACACATGAAAAAGACAATCTTAGGGTATGAAGGGATGTATACTTATTCCCGCTCGAAAATTGCTGGGATAACTTAGGGCGCAAGGGTTCATAGAGCATATAGAAGGACAAATTCATGGCAATATATAGAAGGATCAATTAGCAACAACATATAGAAGGATCAACTCCATAACAACATATAGAAGGATCCAATCCATAGCATATAGAAGGACAATTCATGGCAACCTATGAAAGGAAAAATTCTCAACAACATATAGAAGGATCAAATCCGTGATGAGACCAGTTTAAGGTGCAAAGAGACTTAAATGTCCACCTTAAGACTGGAAAGTTACAGATCCTTTTAAAGGCAAACCCACGAAGATGCCAACTTACGATGCAAAGGGACTTAAACGTCCACCTTAAGGTTGGAAAATTACAGTTCCTTTTAATGACACACCAGTACAGATGACAACTTAAGGTGCAAATGGACTTAAACGTCCACCTTAAGATTGGAAAATTATAGAGCCTCAACCTGAAGACTTAAAGGGCTTATATAACTCAACTTGAAGACCCACGAATTTGAGGACTTCAACTTGAAGACCGACGAACTTCAACTTGAAGACCGACGAACTTCAACTTGAAGACCGACGAACTTCAAGACTTCAACTTGAAGACTTGGAGGGCTTAAATAGTTCAACTTGAAGACCCACGAACTTGGGGACCTCAACTTGAAGACTTGGAGGGATCGAATACTTCAACTTGAAGATTAGCGGACTTGTAGACTTCAACTTGAAGGAGGGTGTACTTAAAAACTTCAACTTTAAGATTTCGGCTCCTCCAAACTGACTATAATCATCCCGTCGGAGATACTCATATGTCATCGAGCCTTGCCCCTGTTGAACTATCATTATTTATTAACACACCAAGCTTATGAAAAGAATATATGGAAGCCCAATTTTCAAATACCCATCAAGTGGATTTTAGTATATGATACTTCAATTTGAACAACAATTGGGGCACTATGTATCTTTCGAACTCATGCAACTGAATTTTGAATGAAACTTTTGAAGAGGATCAAGTCATATCGTAGTTCAAAATATGTGACTTTTTTATTTTATTTTATTTTAATGTACTAACTTTTGCTTAGGTCACCTCTTTCAAGGTTTTCAACCTAGCTGACCTTTTTTTCTTTTTTTCCGGGCCCTACAAGTTTATACTCTTACGGGCTAGGAGTATATGAACATGCAGTTTAGGCTCGTGTTTCAAGAAGCATAGAGACTTGCAATTTAAGCTCGTATTTTGAGGAGCTTTGCAACTTGAAGATTTTGCTCGAATTTGAAGAGCTTTATGACATGTAGTTTAGGCTCGTGCATCCAAGAGCGTAGAGACTTGCAATTTAAGCTCGTATTTTGAGGAGCTTTACAACCTAAAGATTTTGCTCGAATTTGAAGAGCTTTATGACCTGCAATTTAGGCTCGTGCATCCAAGAGCATATAGACTTGTAATTTAAGCTTGTATTTTGAGGAACTTTACCACTTGAAGATTTTGCTCGAATTTGAAGAGCTTCATGACCCGCAGTTTAGGCTCGTGCATCCAGGAGCATAGTAATTTGAAGATTTAGCTCAAATTTTAAGAGCTTCACAACTTGAAGTTCGGCTCGAATTTGAAGAGCTTTGCGACTTGAAGTCTTTGCTCGATTTTGAAGAGCTTTCGACTTAAGTCTTTGCTCGAATTTGAAGAGCTTTGCAAATTGAAGTCTTTGCTCGACTTTGAAGAGTTTTTGACTTGAGTCTTTACTTGAATTTTAAGAGTTTTACAACTTGAAGACTTCGCTCGAATTTGAAGAGCTTTAATTCTTAAAGATTTAGTCCATATTTGGGGAGCTTTGTGACATACAGTATAGGCTTATGTGCCACGAAGCATTATAACTTGTAGTTATAGGCTCATGCATTGAGGAGTATTATAACTTGCAGTTTAGGCTCATGCATTGAGGAGCATTATAAATTGCGGTTTAGGCTCGAGCATTTAGGAGCATTATATATTGCAGTTTAGGCTCATACCTTTAGGAGCATTATAACTTGCAGTTTAGGCTTGTGCATTGAGGAGCATAGTGACATGCATAGAATCTTCAAGTTCATTCTCGTATGACAACTTGCCCCCATCCTCGCCTTCTTGTTGTTCTTCTTCTTCATCGTAAGGCTCAAAGACAGGTAGCCCTTGGTCTCTACTTGGGGCCCTACTTAGTTCCATATCATGAGCACGTGTTGCTAGTTCTTAAAATGTTTTAGGCTTTATGACTTGTAAGATATAGAGAAGACCCCAATGCATTCTTTGCATATTTAGATGCTAGAAGTTTTGCTAAGGCGATCTTTGTAGTTGAGGCTTAAGATCCTCGAGTGGTTGATGAAGTCAATAACTGGCTCATCCTTTTGTTGATGAGCATTTGTAAGTTCAATTATGCTTACTATGCGTCTTGTGCTATAGAAACAATTGAGAAACTCATGCTCTAACTGCTCCCAACTATCGATTGAACCAGATTCGAGATTTGTGTAGCAATCGAATGTATTACCTTTTAGAGACCGAACAAACTGTTTGACACGATAATCACCATACGTTCCAGCATTGTTGCAAGTTTCAACAAAGTGCACTACATGTTGTTTCGGATTTCCTTTGTCGTCGAATTGTAGCAACTTAGGAGGTTGATAACCAACATACATCTTCAAGTTATCAATTCTTTGTGTATACGGCTTTGGATATGTGAGAGATATTTTGAACGATGACTCAAGATTATCTTTGATAGCCTTTATGTTGAAATCTTTTAATTTCTAAAAGGGAATGAAGACTTGGATCTCCTTGGTTGTTGTTGCTTGCTTTTCGGTTGAGTCTTCTTTCTCTTGTGATCTTTGAAGATTTAAAGGTATTTGTGTGGATTCTCCCTCTACTATGCTATCCAATGTATTTGTTAACTTGGAAAGTTTAGCATCTTGATCTTGCACGCGCTTTGGTAAGCTTTCAATTGCTTTCGTCAAATTTGTAAGTTATTCTTGTAGACATGTGATTTTTGACCCTCCACAATTTTTTTTTATATTTTAGCATGTAAATATTTAATTTAGGCATAATATAGCTATTTCAATTAATTCTTACTCTTTTACTTTATTTTATTACAAGAAAAATGAAAATTACAAAAAATATATTTTAATATATGTATTTTTCATAAATTAAAAAAATAATACAAAAATAGTACCTTATTTTTATCTTTATATACTTTCGAAAACACAAAATAGTTTCATGTTTAGTTTAATTAATTAGGATTAGCTTTGGCATTGTGTAGTATTTCTATCTTAATTTAAAAGGAATCAATTAAGGTGTTAGACTACAATTTTAAGAGTTTTAGAGCCCAATTCTTGGCCCAATACCCATTAAGCCAACCCTAGGGACCCTTCTAGACTCTTCTTTGAAATAAAAAAATAAATAAAAAGACCCTAAGGGACTAATTGGCAAAATACACCTAAACCTAGACTCTACATATAAAGTAATGCTTAAAATCTAAAAAAAAAGGTGGAGAAGGCTAAAAAAAGACAAAAGCTATGCAACTTTTTCACAAAAAATAACGCCTGGGAGCTAATTGAAGGGAGCCCCCATCGCAACTTCTTCTTCACTCGATCTTTACACACAGCAACCCTCAACTCTTGATCTTCTTGAGCCCCCATAGCTTGGTGCATGTGTTGGTTGATTTGTGATTCTATGTTGTTTGAGTAGCACGCCTTAGTTTTTATTTAAATTGTTTTAATTAGTTTTTATTTCGATTGTGATGTATGTAGTATTGGTTCTTGAATAAATGCTTTTAATTGGGTAGATGGAAAAATTGGGGTTGTTTCTTTCTTGGGGAGAAATAAAGATAGGCTATGAGTGGTGCTAAGTCAGAAGAAGGCATAACTCTTGGCCTCACAATAATCTTAAATTAGCTTTAGAAAATAATTATGAACATCCGTAGTTTGCTTTAGTTGAGTACAATCCTTTAAAATTAGAATCGAGGCATGCCATTAGTTGAATTTTCCATGGCCCTCGCAAACTTGAAAATGCGCAGTTGCTTTGGGCGTGTAATTTTAAATTAACTTCCTTAAACTCGGGTGTGCATTTCATGTGACCCAAATCCAAATCTTAACAACGTTAAATAAAATGTGTCTCAGACTACGGGTGCATTTCATGTGGGGCGGTCCAAAGACGTGTTTTAGATGATGTTGAAATCTTCCTTAAAATAATTAAAAGCGGTTAATAAGCTAAAAATGCACAATAGGTTAAAACATGTAATAAATCGAATAATAGGCCAATTTTAATAGTTTAAGCGACCATGCTCGAACCACGGAATTCGGGAATGCCTAACACCTTCTCCCGGGTTAACAAAATTCCTTACCCGAATTTCTGTGTTTGGAGACTGTAAAACAGAGTCAATCTTTTCTTGATTCGAGATTTGAACTGGTGACTTGGGACACCGTAAATTATCCCAAGTGGAGACTCTAAATTTTTAATAAAATGATTCCGTTTCTATTGTCACTTTATGTTGGAAAAAACTCCCTTATATACTCCATTTTCCGGGTGTAGGTAAAAAAGAGGTGTGACAGCTCTGGCGACTCTGCTGGGGATCGAACACAGAATCTCTGGTTCAAGGTTCAAGAATTCGAGCTTAGATGAATTGTTATAGTTGGCTTTATCCATTATCTGACTTTGTTACATGTTTGGGCCTAATGGGCTAATTGTTGCTTTTACCGCTTTGATATTCTGTGAACTATATATAAACTGCTACGAAACCCTTCCTCTCTCTGAGTCTTCTAAATCATAGAGAAGTGTGCACTTCGTGTGAATTCTCTTCTGTTAGAATCATATCCCAAATTTTAAACCAGGTTCAGACAAGTTGCAAAGCCGGTGAAGCTTCTGTATTCCCGGTACGCTGCCCTCCCTCGGCTCGAGCTGTCCGCTCGGGTAAGCCAGGTCTAGAACAATAAACCCAGGTTTTTAAACCTAGTATAACATAGCCTCATGCCGAATCCCTAGTAGGAACGCTTGTTTGCATCATGTGCATTTTGACTTTGGGGACTCAACACAGGGGTTGAGTCCGTCTAGGACAGGTGTACCCAAAATAACAGACCATCTTGATGCATCCTATGTGCTACATGTTGCATTTCTTCAAGGCTAAAAGAGTCATTTGGCGGACTAATGATAGTTGAGGGCAAATGAAAAAAAAAGAAAAAAAGAAAAAAAAGAGAGGGTGAAGTGTGAAGAGAGTGAGGCCCAATTATGTTTTCTGTCACATTTTTCTTGTTAAGGAAAAAGAGCTTGAAAATTCAAAAAAAAAGATTTTGCACTCTTTCATCATTTTCCGAAAATCAGGAAATCAAAAAAAAAATCCAAGGAGAGTTTACATATTTCATCATTTTTCAAAAAAAAGACAAAAATATATTTTCTCTAAGTTATGTGTTAATTTTATTTCCCGCCCATATCCAATTCGCCCGAACTACGCATACGTGATTCTCGTTTTTCGGGGCGTGATACGTAGGCAACCAACATAGGGTTCGGTCTTCCTTGTAAATCTTAGGTTCTTGGCTTTGCGGGGTCTTAGCCAAATTTTGCACTTCTAGCCACCTTTTGGCCAAATAAGCCATTTTGCAAATAGCCTCAATCATGTCTTGCATGTGTTTAGTAGGGAATATTATTGTCTCACATAGTGTTGGTTTAAGTTTTCTCATACAGGTGTGGATCTACATATCGGAGTTTGAGCATAACAGATACCCCAGGATCACTGCATTCAGGAGCTGCTCGAGGAGCCATTTTATGTTTTTGAGTCAATTGTTCATATTTTACTTTCTAGTCATGTATAGTAGTATCCAGTCTTTTAGGTGATGTTAGAGTTTGTAATAGTCTAGTTAAGTTTGCCGAGTCTTTTGTTATTGTTATTTCTTATTTTGTATTTGAAAATGTCTTACAAGTCAAAAAAAACAAAAAAGAAGAAGAAATTTTGCGTTTTTATATTTCCGTTATAAGTTTTCTTGTAGTACCTCTTTAAAAGTTTTCTTTAAGATATTAATTCCAAAAATCCAAAAAAGAATTTCTTTTGAGGTTATTCTTTGGGAAATTAATGAAAAATGAATGAATTTTTTTTTATTTTACAAGAACTTTAGGACATTGTACATAGAAGAAATAACATACCTTATCTTCTGTTTATCTTTTAAAATTTCTCCTTTAGGTAATTAAAAATTGAAATCCAAAAATAGTTTTTTTTGTTTATCTTTTTCATTTCTCATTTTGTAATCTTTCTTCAAGTATATCAAATGAAAATTCAAAATATTTTTCTTTGGTTTATTGTTTAGATTTCCTTCCTAAAGAAAAAGAATCAAAAATATTTTTTCTTGTAGGATTTTTCTTTAATAATTTTCCATAGAGTGTTTGTTTCAAAAAGAAGAAAAAAAGAACAAAAATATTTGCTCGTTAAGCTTGAGTTTAGAATAGGTTATAGGTCATTGAGTCTAGAAAATTCAAAAAAGGGGGGAGGGTTGCTTCTTTTATTTCTCTTTTCTCATCAGAGTAGTCATTAAGGTAAAAAAAAAAAAGAAAAAAGAAAAAAAGAGAATATTGGTTTGTTTACTTTATTCCCGATCTTCCAGAACTACGCAAAGATCTGATTCATGCGGGGTCATGATACGTAGACAACTTACATAGGGTTCGATCGAATCATTTTTTATTTATTAAAAGAAAAAAAAGAAAAAAAGAGAGAGAAAAAAGGAAAAAAAAGAGGTGAAATCATGGGATGTGAGAAATGAGAGGAAAGAAAAGAGCGATAATCAGAAAGAAAAAGGGGAAAGAAAATAAGCGAGCTAAGAAGTGCGAGGAAAGAAAAGAAAAGAGAAGATTCAAATGGACAAATTGGGATGATGCCAAGTGACCTTATGACCCTCGAAGTCATTCTAGAACCGATAACTGTGACCAGGTGCATTGCACGCAATGTGATATTTTAGCTGTTAATGCCCTAACGCTAACGGGATGACCCCATTTTGTTTCTTTTGATATCTTCATAGCATAAAGGTGGTTGGTTTGTGGTTCTCGAAGTAGTAACTCCTCTCCATAACATAAAAGGCAATGGCGGACAACAACAGAATTGGGTTGGTTGATACTGGTGCCCGAAAGCAGTTGGTTGAACAGGACACTGGTTTGGCTGATGAGGTAAGGATGTTGAGACAACACATGACAGACATGTATCATGCCTGGATGACTGGGAAGGCACCACCCCCGCCACCACCTAGCTTCTTAGATGCTGCCTTTACCCAAACTCCGGTCGTAGTGCCGGATGATTCCCCATACTCTCCAGATCCACCCATTTATAATAGCTTTCCCAACCACCCTAGTAGCTCCATCACTCTTCCTCCAATTACCTCTCCTCAAAATTGCTCTCCTATCATATCCACTATTCCCAATAATGAATATCCACTCAAAGCTCATGATGACCAATACTACCCCATAGAGGTTGCCCGCAAGGTTCCTGACTCATACAAGAAGAGCTTCACGCTGAACATGAGAAAGTCACAGGAAGAGAAGGGCGAGATGGGATACCCAGGAGGCTGAAAGGCATAGAACAGTCCATAAGGAACAAGCAAGGAATGGGAGACCAGGGTAGCATGGCTTGCAAAGAGCTATCTGTGTCCCCTGACGTTCTCCTGCCTACGGGATTTAAAGTGCCACAATTTAACTTGTATGATGGGTGTGGAGATCCGGTAGCCCATTTGAGGGATTATTGCAATGAAATGAGAAGTGTTGGCGAGAAAGATGATTTGTTGATAGCGTATTTCAGTGAGAGCTTGACTGGGGAAGCTTTGGAATGGCATAATCGTTAAGATATTGGTAAATGGACCACACTGGGTGACATGGCTCAAAGATTTTGTTCGATACTTTCAATACAAATCAAGTGTTACCCCAAACCGCTCTTCCCTATCTAAAATGGAAAAGAATCCGGAGGAAAGCTTTAGGGAATTTGGGCTCAGATTGAGGGAGCAAGCTGCTCGAGTCAGTACCCTGATTGGTGAAGAAGAAATGGTTGAGCTTTTCCTACAAGCCCAAGGGCCCACCTACTTCAGTCATTTGATCCCGACCTTGGATAAGCCTTTCAATGATGTGTTAAAAATGGGGGAGATGGTAGAAGAAGGAATCAAGTCAGGCAAAATCATGAGTTATTCGACATTGAAAGATAATACGAAAGACATTCAGAACATCCCAGTAAGTTTGGGTAGAAGAAAGAGAAATAGAAAAGATGATCCGTTGGGCCTTCCTGCTCAACACTTCTAGCTTCGACATCGTACCCGTGGATATCCTTGTGCACCAGATGACCCTCCCTAATGCTACTTCTCTCCACAGAACTCCCAAAGTCGTGCATCACTTTCCCAGTACCCTGTCCACAATGCACCACCATATGCTCCATACCCACAAGGATCGCAATGGCCCACACCACTTCCCCAAATGTCTTACCCGCCCCCACGAGCCTACCGACACCCTCCTAGATCAGGTTTCCGACCCAATCAAGCATTTAAGAACGAAAGATTGCAGAGAAAGAAAACCTTCACTCCATTGGGAGAGTCATATGCCAGTCTGTTCCAGAGGTTAAGGAAATTAGACATGTTGAAGCCGATTCAAATAAAAATGCCAAACCCTCTTCCAAAGAAGTTTGATTTTTCTCAAAGGTGCACATATTGCTCAGATGCCCCGGGGCATGACATAGAGAAGTGTTGGCATCTGAAAAAAGCAATTCAGAAGCTTATTGATGCAGGTGACATTGTCGTGCAAAATCCAGATGCAGCAGACACTAGCCAAGGGCCATTGCCTGTGCGTAATGAGACGCATATGGTGGGTATGATTTATTTTGAAAAGGAATATGAGAATTCTTCTGGGATACTTAGAGGTCCACGCGCTACGAAGCTTTCAGCACTATCAGAGGTTGATCCTAAGAACGAGCAGGTAAAGGGAACCCAAAGGCAATCTGTTAAGAACAATGTGATGGAGACTTGTGAAGGTCCTAGTATTGCTGATGCAGAAGTTAGTGGCTAAGATGTTGAGTTTGATGATTGGAAAGACGCTATTTTCTTGGTTATCCAGGGAGGAGTTTTGGTGGTTTATTTTGTTGTCATTTCAGTTGTCCGGGTTATTTCAGGGTTGTAATCCGGATAATGTCTTATGACTCAAACCCTTCTATCCTTTTATTTTGCCTAGTTTGTTTAGTCATAGTAGCCCGTTTAGCATTGTCTAGGTTTGTTCTAGGTTTGTAACCCCAGTTTAGTTTGTTTGTTTTGTTGTCCAAACCCTTTCACCATCTGTTTAATGCAATTTTCCGTATTCTGTGATTTCTAGTCATTTTCGTTTAGTTCTCTTTTGTTTTTATAGTTCTTTTCTTGTTGACTCTAGTGACATGACATGCACGCGTAATTCTCAGCCTGGTTTTCAAAGTCAGTTTAATCATGAAGCAATGAAACAATGTTGAAGATGTAGGGACATTTGAGGGAAATAAGTAAAGACATTTTGAGATCACTTCAAGCCGAATTGTGTGAACTGGGGCAGATAGAACATAAAGAAGCCCTATTAAAATGCATCATGCCACATCGGATTGAAGCTAAAGGCAAGTTTGCCCAAATTGACAGGAGCCATTCGTGGTAATGAGAGTGAGAGTGTTGTCCAATGGTGCTTTGTATTTAATAGATGTAGAAGGCAAATGTGTGGATATGGCTATCAATTCTGATGCAGTCAAAAGATATTATGTGTGATTTCTTTGGTTTGTTTAATTGTGCCGTTTGCATCTGGCATGCTTTGAAGATTGGAATGACGAAGGCATTTTGTTCAGCTATCTATACACGTTATCCTTTGTTATCCCCTTTGAGCCTTATTTACTTCCTTTCGTACCCCTCTTTTGGAATCAGTAGCAAAGATCAGAAACGCAAACGCGAAAGATAAGTAAAGGAAAAGAGAGAAAAGAAAAGATGAAAATTGGAAAAAATGAAAAAAAGAGAAAAGAGAAAAAAAGAAAAAACAACAAAACAACAAAAGGAGAAAAGAAAGAAAAGAGAAAAGAAAAGTCACAACAACAAAGTAATTCCAATGACATGAACTACGTTCGACCTGATTCCTTTAAAGGATACGTAGGCAGCCTCACGGTTTGGTCCCATCAAAATAAAAATCCCAAAGTCCCCAAGCAAGAAACTAGGGCAGAAGTTGTGGTTGTTGTAAGAAATCTGATTCCGAAAGTTGTAATCTTGAACCCATTTGAAATGTTTCGAGCCTTTTGATACCTTTTCTTTCTAACCCTATCCAAAAGCCCACATTACGGTCCAAAGAAAGACCTTCCGATCAGTCTTCGAGAGATGCCAAGTCAAGCGATTAAAGGTGAATCATATAAGGGGCAACACTCCGGTCCAAACAAGGAAAATGAAAAAATGAGAGAGTCTTATTGGTGAAAATCCCCACGGGCATCGTAAGGCGATGAAGCTAAGAGAAATCAAAAATGAGAAAGTCTTATTGGTGAAAACCTTCACGGGCACCTTGAGGCGATGGTAAGTTGAGAAAAAAGAACAAAATGAGAGAAACTTGATGGTAATAACCCTCCGGGCACTACAAGTGGAAGAAAGATTGTGAATCAGATTGGATAATCGGAGCATTGAAGCCCAGTTTCACGGTTTAAAGGTACAACAAGAGTTGAAAATCAGGCTTTCTTGACAGAATAGGCCACAGGTGCATGTCATGGTCATTAGAGTTGGTATCCACATCTGATAGGTTTCTACTTTATAGTTTTCTTGTTAGGAATCATCTCTTTCCATTGTCCTTTACTCTGTTCCTTTTGCCTTGTTTACTTCCTCTTCCTGAGTTTGTTTGGTCAGAACAAGTGAGAAATGACTTCAAAATTTGCCACCAGCTTTCCAATTGCACAAAATGAGATCTGGCTGGCACATCAAAGTAGCATAAGTTAGGAAAGAACAGCAAGCACACTGAGTTGGTAAAAATCAACATGCTTTGGGATCCATGTGAAATACAAAGGTTTGGTATATATCAATTCATGAACAATGCAACAGATGGAGGGTGTTAGGTGAACGGATCAAAGGTATTTTTTGTGATAAGATTGACAAAGAAAGTGGTTAACTAGTGACAAGCAAGGTCTTCCGAGCAGAAATCAAAGTTATCATGGCAAGTGAGGGAACAATAGACCTCAAGGCTAGGGCCAGTGGCTTAAGTCAAGAAGGAACAATATACACAATGAGTGGGTGGCAATTGTCGTGCTTTGAGATTCATGTGAAACTCAAAGGTTTGGTAAATGTCAGTTCATGAGCAATGCAACAGATGCATGATATTGGGTCTGAATGGAGAAGAGGTATTTTCCGTGATAAGGGCGACAAAGAAAGTGGTTAGCAATAAACAAGCAAGGTCTTCGAGTGGAAATCAAAGTTATCATAGGAAGTGAAGGAGCAACCACCCTCAAAGTCAAGGCCACAAACTAACCACCATATTTTTAAACTGACAAGATTTTTCTTTGATGTGAAACAGGGGCAGAAAATTTTGTTTGTTTCGGAGAAACCCTCCGTAAGGAAAAGCAAGCACCACACAGGTTTGACCGTAAATTCTCAGGACCCTCCTGAAAAATGGGATCTAGTTTAAAATTCAAAACAGTCATGAGTAGCAAGATATAGCATAAGTGTATCCCAAAAGAATATAAGTTGGCTTTAAAGTTTGCACACTTGAGATAGGATTCAATTAGGAGTTTTCAGGACCCTCATGGATAATGGGACCTAGCTTTAAGATTTCCATTAGATAACAAGATTTAGCGTAAGATCTGTTGTAGGGAAGTATAATTCAGCCGTAAGAGTTCTGTCGCATGGAAGTATAATTCAGCCGTAAAAGTTGTCACTCTTAAGATAAGACTTGAGTTTTGATTTTCAGGACCCTCCTGGATAATGAGATGTAGTTGTAAGACCTTCTTAGATAACAAGATTTAGCAGAAGTCATACCTTTAGAAAACATAATTCAACTTTTAAAACGGTCATTTAACTAGGAGTATTCAGGACCCTCCTAGATAATGGGATCTAGCTTTCAAATTCTTAGTAATATTTGGTAACATGGTTCAGTTTAATACTCACAGATGTGCCCAGCTACCAAACTGGGGCAGAAAATTTTCTTTGTTTTGTCTATTTTGTTGAAATCAGGAGCCCACCTGGAGACCACGGGAATACAATTCAAGTTCAGCAATCAGGCGCCTACCTGGAGAGTACGGGAATACAGTTCAAGTTCAACAATCAGGCGCCCACCTGGAGATCACGGGAATACAGTTCAAGTTCAGCAGTCAGGCACCCACCTGGAGAGCACGGGAATATAGTTCAAGTTCAGCAATAAGGCGCCCACCTGGAAAGCATGGGAATACAGTTCAAGTTTAGAAAATTTTCTTTGTTTTGTCTATTTTGTTGAAATCAGGAGCCCACCTGGAGAGCACGGGAATACAGTTCAAGTTCAGCAATCAGGCGCCCACCTGGAGAGCACGGGAATACAGTTCAAGTTCAACAATCAGGCGCCCACATGGAGAGCATGGGAATACAGTTCAAGTTCAGCAATCAGGTGCCCACCTGGAGAGCACGGGAATACAGTTCAAGTTTAGCAATTAGGCGCCCACCTAGAGAGCATGGGAATACAGTTCTAGTTCAGCAGTCAGGTGCCTACCTGGAAAGCACGGGAATGCAGTTCAAGTTCAGCAATCAGGCACCCACCTGAAGAGCACGAGAATACAGTCAAAGTCTTGGTAATCAGTCGCCCACCTAGAAAGCAAGGGAATACAGATAAAATTTTGGCAATCAGGTAATCACCTAGAGAGCAAGGGAGAACAACACCAGTTTTAGGGAAGGGAAACAATTTAAGTGTCGGTAATCAGGCGTCCACCTAGAGAAAAGGAAAACATCTCAGATTATAATTCGAGTTCATTAATCAGGCATCCGCATGAAGAAAAGGGAAAGCATCTCAGATTACAATTCAAGTCAGCAACAAAAGAAGCTCGCGGCAAGAATGCGAGTCAACAGTCCGAGCTGATCAACAGAAGTTAGTCACAGTAAAGAAAAAAAAGAAAGGCAAGAAGCTAATCCAAATGCAGAAGTTGATGAAAGATATGAGCTTCTCAAGACATGGTTGAGGTCACAAGCACTACATGTCCGATCTTGATCCGAAAATCTGAAGAAGAACGAGCTAGCACCTGTAACTAGCAAGCGTCAATGTTCAAATCCAAAGTCTGCATGAAGAATCATTCAAGGCTCAAGATCAAGCTTCAGAAGACTGATAGATAGGAATCTTGTAACTCATAGTTGACAGACCTAGCTAGTCTTTTTCATCTTTTGATTTTTGATGTAATAATAGGACAACGGACCGAAACCTCGGCAGAACGGCACCTCGACCAGCTCTCCACCTCGGCATACTCACCATCTCACTCACCTCTAAACTACACATGGCCTGATTCCTTTATAGCCAAGGATATGTAGGTAGCTCAGATACCAGGGCTCGGTCATATTCCCCTTTTCTCAGTTTTAGTCTCTCTCAAATAAGGGTCATGTCAAAAAACCTGTCTATTCGTTCTTTGTCTGAAAACTCTTCGCTTTTCCAGTCAAAGAGGGGCAGCTGTAGACATGTGATTTTTTACCCTCCCCAAATTTTTTATATTTTAGCATGTAAATATTTAATTTAGGCATAATATAGCTATTTCAACTAATTCTTACTCTTTTACTTTATTTTATTACAAGAAAAATGAAAATTACAAAAAAATATTTTAGTTTATGTATTTTTCATAAATTAAAAAAATAATACAAAAATAGTACCTTATTTTTATCTTTATATAATTTCGAAAACACAAAAATAGTTTCATATTTAGTTTAATTAATTAGGATTAGCTTTGGCATTGTGTAGTATTTCTATCTTATTTTAAAAGGAATCAATTAAGGTGTTAAACCACAATTTTAAGAGTTTTAGAGCCAAATTCTTGGCCCAATACCCAATACCCATTAAGCCAACCCTAGGGACCCTTTTAAACTCTTCTTTGGAACAAAAAAGTAAATAAAAAGACCCTAAGGACTTAACACAAAACATCTAGGCACTAATTGGCAAAATACACCTATACCTAGACTCTACATATAAAGTAATGCTTAAAATCTAAAAAAAAAGGGGAGAAGGCTGAAAAGCTGCGCAGCTTTTTCACAAAAAAATAACGCCTGGGAGCTAATTGAAGGGAGCCCCCATCGCAACTTCTTCTTCACTCGATCTTTACATACAACAACCCTCAACTCTTGATCTTCTTGAGCAACAGAAGACACAAAGCACCGTTTTCATAAAAACACAAACGCCCCCCATCAGATTTTTTTGGATCCTTCATATTTCCAAAGCCTTGGAGCTTCATCATCTTCATCCTTCAGCTTCAGCAGGAACATCCGTTTCTGTTAATTGAAGCCAAGCTTCATCTTCTTCGTGAAGAGAACACCAACGGAACCCTAGGCACGCTCGAACCCAGCGACCTTACTTCAGTCGCGACACACAAAACACAGACATACACACTCACAAGAAGAACAAATGAGAGGAACATGGCAAGAAGCATTGCCTGAAAATGCTCCATAACCATCGAGCATTCTGGTACACAGTTAAAGAATCGAGTCGAGGTATCCGTTGTAGTCGAGCTCGAGGAGGTTTGGTCGCGTTTCTGTTGAGGTCTTGTACGCAGTTTTGTTGGTGTTTTAGCTTCAAAAATTGTCGAGGAATCGAAGCTCAGATGCATCTATAAAAGGTTCTTTTGTTCTTATCTCATCTTATGACAATAACTTGATGAATGTTGTTGATGCATCCCTACTTCTTTATTAGCATGATTTCACGTGTGATTTTACTTTGTTTTTCAATTTTTGGTGTTATTTGATCATTGATGTTGAGTTGTTAAGAGGATCAATTTTCTTTTGATGTATTTGTTGAATTTGAATGATCCGATTTGGACCACAGCTGAAATTTGTACCTCATTAATCTTAGGATTTTGTAAGACTAGTGAAATGCAGATTATTTTATTTGATCTTATTATGTGATTGAAATTATATGAAATTGGTATATATATGAAATTGGTATATATATATATATCTGAAAATAGGAGCTGCAAAGGGTTTGTCGGTTAACAAGTTTTGGTTGCTAATTTTGTGAACTATTTGAGGCAGTATTTCAGAGGCTAATTTTGTGAACTATTTGAGGAACTATTTGGTTGCTAATTTTGCTAATAAGACACAACAGATGTGGCCTTTATATGCTCTCTTGAGTAAGTTTTCTAGGATCTGGAAGGGATTGTTTAAGCTTGGTAGAGTCCTTCCTTTGTAAACGAATCAGTTGGCACAAACAAATGCCACAATACAGTCCTCTCATGTTCATACTTTTGCGAAGTTCCACATATTAACCAGTTACATTCATGGTACCGTGGTCTTGCTTGTGTTTTAATGGTTTCGAGGATTCTCGGTATGGATTATGATATGCAAGAGAAGATCTTTGCTGCACTACAACGTGTCGATTTGAGGTTCCAGTTTGTGATCTCGGTGTTTCGTTCCAAGGATTGTTGCCTTGTTAGCTCGATTGATTTGCAATTTTCAACGTTGTTCACCAATAAAAGGTCCATTTCTCAATTTTCGTTCTCGTTTCATTGTGTTATGATAGCTTGGTGTGTGTGTTGGTTGATTTGTGATTCTATGTTGTTTGAGTAGCATACCTTAGTTTTTATTTAAATTGTTTTAATTAGTTTTTATTTCGATTATGATGTATGTAGTCTTGGTTCTTGAATAACTGCTTTTAATTGGGTATATGGAAAAATTGGGGTTGTTTCTTTCTTGGCAAGGAATAAAGATAGGCCATGAGTGGTGCTAAGTCAGAAGAATGCATAACTCTTGGCCTCACAATAATCTTAAATTAGCTTTAGAAAATAATTATGAACATCCGTAGTTTTCTTTAGTTGAGTACAATACTTTGAAATTAGAATCGAGGCGTGCCATTAGTTGAATTTTCCATGGCCCTCGCAAACTTGAAAATGCGTAGTTGCTTTGGGCGCGTAATTTTAAATTAACTTCCTTAAACTCGGGTGTGCATTTCATGTGACCCAAATCCAAATCTTAACAAAGTTAAATAAAATGTGTCTCAGACTGCGGGTGCATTTCATGTGGCGCGGTCCAAAGACGTGTTTTAGATGACGTTGAAATCTTCCTTAAAATAATTAAAAGCGGTTAATAAGCTAAAAATGCACAATAGGTTAAAACATGTAATAAATCGGATAATAGGCCAATTTTAATAGTTTAAGCGACCGTGCTCGAACCACGGAATTCGGGAATGCCTAACACCTTCTCCCGGGTTAACAGAATTCCTTACCCGGATTTCAGTGTTCGCAGACTGTAAAACATAGTCAATCTTTCCTCGATTCGGGATTTGAACTAGTGACTTGGGACACCGTAAATTATCCCATGTGGCGACTCTGAATTTTTAAAATGATTCCGTTTCGATTGTCACTTTAAGTTGGAAAAAACTTCCTTATATACCCTTTACGGAGGTGTAGGTAAAAAGGAGGTGTGACAATTCTTCTACAGTAGAAGCTTCAATAACCATTGCTCGCATGATTGCCGTAGAGGATGAAGAATAATATGCATCATTATTGGGATAGATCTTAGAGGTCACATTAATGGAGGCCAGAGGAGATCCAACGCTCAAGTCATCATCATCGGCTTACATAAAAGATTTCTTGGACTTAGATAAACTAAGTTGAGCAAGAACCTATTTGATCCTTTCGATGACATCGTTCCCTTTTTGGGTAGCGCTTGTAGAGGATCTTGCTCATTTTGAGGATGAAGATCCGAAATGTTACACCCCAAGTTTTCATACGTGAGAGTACGTCGTAAGTCATTGATGTAAGCTCGGAAATGAGATTCTATTTGGAAGAAAATAAAGTAAGTTAATCATGTTACCTTGGAGGTTACAAATATTTAAGATCATGAATAACGAGTACCAAGAGTGTTGGAAATCTTAGAAGCTAAACCAATTGAAGAAAATAAGTTTCGTCAAAAGTCGACAAGTTTGGAATGTTATAACATGTACTTTGGGGTGAGACTAGGGTTCTTAACATGATAAGGAGGTTATTCTATGAGTTATTTTAGTCGTATGATATTCATTTTCTACATTTTGAAGGCAAGCAAGTTGTGGAACAAGAGTTGGCAAAGGTCATCACAAGTTACATTAAAAAATTTGCTGAAATTTAGGTCAAATATATCTGAGCATTTATCCAAATATACTTGTAATCATGGGGTGTTCTACCTACCAAATTGAAGTTCTATGAGTCTAATTTCTAACGCATTAAACCGTTTGTCAATATGACATCGGAGTAGAAAGATATTCGCATTTTCGCGAGACCGCGCAAGCAGCTCCCAATGGGACCCACTTAGGCGGTGGTTGACCTACTTCAATTTATAAACGATTTGGACGCCTATTTTTGCTCATTTTTCAACTAAAATTCGTCTCCAAACTTCTCCTAACCCTCCTAAACATATACCACAAGGGTTTGAAGTGATTCCAAAGTGATTACACCATATTTCAACATCAAAACTTAGTTCTAGTGAAGAACAACACCTCTTTGAGGTTGTGTTGTCATTGAGGATTGTTTTGGGCTGTATTTGGATGAAATTCCAAGTTTTTGCTGCTGTCTAAGGTGAGTATAACAGCCTACTAATTGTGCTTAAGCTTTCTTGTATGTTGGTTAAGTTGTTAGGATGATAAACTACAAGATAATACTTGGATTAGCTTAAGTCACTTCTATGGTGTTGTATTGCTATTAAGAGTTGTTGTAAACTGAATATAACTTGGATTTTGACTTGAAGTTACTGTATAAGGTATGTATATTGTGATCTTTCTTGTGCCTAAGGTTATCTTGATGTTGATTAAGTTAAATGGATGAGCTAGACATGAACTAGTGAATAAAGTTGCTAATTGAGGATAGTTGAAGTTGTGGATTATTTTCGTTGTTATAAATATATGATATAAGGCTGGAATCATTGATTAATGACTTCATTATCATGTTAATGATACTTTTAGGTTGAAGTAAGAAGTCTATAAGGATTGATAAGGGGTATATGGATTCCAATCGGAGCTTGCCGCTCGTCGTAATGTAGTTGTGACTTGTTGTTGTTATATGGTGTCTTGATATTGATAATTATGTATTGATGGATTGCTCTGGTAATTGTTGTTGGTATATGGTATTGGAGGAGGCCCTTGTTAAAAGGGAGATGCTGCCCAAATTTACGTAAACGAGCTACTAACTTAAGTTATAGACTTAGCCTTTGCTCAGCACTGATTTTGAATCTCCTTATACTATAATAGATTGAGTTGACTTGTTTGAAGAGTTGCTTGGAAGGGATTAGGGACTCAACGGGTTTAAGGTATGTTAAGGCACTTTCTTCTTTCTTTTGGCATGATCTAAAAGGAAATGAACATAAACGATACGCTATTTCATAATGACTCTACTCCTAGCAACTAAGGTTGTCCATGTTGTTCTTTCCTTATAAAATTATTCTAAACAAGTGTGTATGATCCTTAATCCTACTAAGGTTCATATTGATGGTAGGGATGTCCATAATATTCTTAAGTCACTCCAAAAGGTTTAGAATATAATTCCATGAGTTGAGCATGCATTATATATATGTATCTATTTTACTCTATCGAGCCGCGCTATAGTCGGCCGGGTACGACACCTATTGTGCAACCACTGATCAGTTGGGATTTACCGAGCTCCACGTGGTCGGGTACGATTCTACCGAGCCTTATGATGGCCAGGTACGTTTTTACCGAGTCCTCTTTGAGGTCGGGTATGATATGATGATGATGATGCCCATAGAGGCGAATGTTTTTAAAAGTTTATGTATATATATGTATTATGCATTTCATATCAGTAGCCCCCAGAGGCACTCAGATGTTACAAGTTGTATCTCCTCTATCTCTCTTTACATTACTGTTCTTGTTTATGCCTTCCTGCCTTACATACTCGGTACTTTATTCGTACTGATGTCCCTTTTGTCTGGGGACACTGTGTTTCATGCCCGCAGGTCCCGATTGATAGGTTGACAGTCCTCCTAGTAGGCTATCAGCTCAGCGAAGGTGTTGGTGCACTCCACTTACTCCGGAGTTTCCTATTTGGTCAGTATGCTTTGGATATGTATTGATTGGTATGGCGGGGCCCTGCCCCGACCTTTATGATTTTATATACTCTTAGAGACTTGTAGATAGATGTCAGGTGTATGGATACTTGTATGGCCTTATCGGCCTATGTTTTGAGTTTACAAATGGTCATGTCGGCCTTATAGGCCCGTATATCACATATATAAGTTTGTATATCATGTTGGGTCTTCATATGTTGAGTATTCCCTTATATTTTATTCTTGTTATCTCATGACAGGTTTTCTGGCTCATTTACTCATGATAGTATGATAAGAAAGATATGTTACGTTGGTACTCGGTTGAGTAAGGCATCGGGTGCCCGTCGCGGTCCTTCGGTTTGGGTTGTGACAAAAGTGGTATCGGAGCAGTTCTGTCCTAGGGAGTCTACAAGCCGTGTCTAGTAGAGTCTTGTTTATGGGTGTGTTGTGCACCACACTTATAAGCAGGAGGCTACAGGGCATTTAGGTCTGTCACTCTTTCTTCTTACTCTAGATCGTGCAGTAGAGCTCAGTTGTAAGAATTCAAACTCCTAAATTCGACTTTAGTCGTAATACAACGATACCTACATCCACAAAGACAGTTGGTAAGAGATTGCATGTGGATGTTGAAGAGTTGAGTCAGAGGAACTCGATTTCACATCATGCTTATGATGAGTAAATATGAGGTCTTCAACAGATCATGTGTGTACTAAGATGTGCATGTTTCTTAATAAGGAGCCTTAAGGCACGAATATCTATTCACGAATATGGTGAAAATCTATGAGGAATTCAGAAGCTAGATACAAGTTTTAACAAGTAAAAGAAGTAAGGTGAAGAGGGGTACGAGGCACCCAGATAATGAAGATTATCAATATTTTCAAATCAGGCAGAGAAATATAAGCATTTTGGTACCTTCATCAATGACAGAGGTAAGTACAATTGGCCACACCCATCTCAGTTATGTTCTATGGGAGCTAACAGATATTATTTAAGAGAAAGATGGGATATCAGGATCCAGTTGGAGTTAGAGTAACCCAAAAATTATGGATAGGTTGTTATCATTAACTAACGTTTCCGAAAGATGGTGCAAATGTGGTAATAGATCTCCTTCTAAGACACCCAGATGGTGAACTCTAGAGTAGTACAGTCAGATACGAATACTGGAATATTCAAAAATTTCAGAAGATCGGCAGTGGGATCCTAGAAGGGACAAATATTTACCTTAGTATGACTCTAACCCTGAGTAAAAAAAAAGAATGTTAGGCATTCCAAAGAGTCGGTGAGATGAATCTAGGGGAGCTTAAAGGGAAAGAACTTTTTGTTGAAGTTTTCAGAATAAAGTGATAGACAAAAAAATATTATCTGATGAATAAGAAGAAAATAAATAAAGCATCATGAGTAAGATGTGATATATGGGTGATAACAGTAAATCAAAATATGACACGATGACAGAGTCTATAGTCAAGTGAAGGAAAATACAAGAGGTGACAAGCCTTAAGGCAATAAAAGAGTATAAGCCATAAAGTCATATTCTTATTTCGAGAAATGAGTTGGTGACTTCAACGTGATTACCAGGAGGAAAGGTTAGACCCCAGAGTAATAAAAATCAGTATGGGCTGGTGAACAAGATAAAACCGAACATGAATTAGGGACCAGAGGATTTGATAATGGTCGACATCGTGAGAATTTCAAAGATCGTGCTCCAACAATAATAGAATAGACAACAGACTAATAACCTTTAAAGGTTATTTAGGAAGTCGCTTACCTAAAGCAAGCACTCTGAGCAGAGTTAATCTTAAGGGACTAAGTGTGCCAGTTACCGTAGGTGTCACCTTTGTGCGTAAGAAATTTAGTTATTCCTGGTACAGAAGGTTACCATAAGGTGACTAAGGTTCATTGATAATGTGAAAGACGCCAAAGATGAAGAGGTAAAACAACTATAGGTAGATCGTCGTAGTACTAAATCTTAGTACTCCCCTGAAGGGGGGAATATGGTGTGATATGGTATTAAGTCGGAGTTAAGCGGTTCAGTTAACTATGGAATAGAAAAGGAAGAATGTGGTAAAAAGGAGAAAGTGATGATGTTGCATTTATTCAGTTCCTGCAGATATGTTGCGACTCTAGAACATTATACAAGCACGACACCGGGGAGAGGCAGTAAAAGTTTCCGGCCAGGATGTTATTGATAAGTAAGTGTGAATGGACACTTGATACATCAGGAGCTAGTGGCAAGAGATAAGTTAAGACAAAGGATATATCCCAAAGGATATATCCCAAGAGGGATTATGCAGAATATATATATATATATATATGAGAATGGACCAACGAGTAATTAGTAGTTGATTCAGGAAGAGCCCAGTTATGGCTAGACAAGAGGTCACGGATAAATCAATAGATCATGCAAGATAAATGTAGTGAACCGCAACATAGTGAATTCAGTCTCGCAGATACGAGATCACAATCATTTGAAAAAATTTCAGATAGGAGTTGAGGCAATTAAAGGTATCATTTTTAAGGTTTATAAAAATAAGAGAGCGTGCCACTAAGGAGACAATGAAAATTTGAGCTTAGAAGTAACCCTACGAGCACAAAGGCATAAATTTATGTAACTAAGGATTATTATGGGCGAGTAAGAATAACGAAAATTACCTTCGGGTGTACGATATATCAAGCTCGCAACTTTACAAGAGCCAGAAGGTCTCCCTAAGTACTACAATGAAAGACTAGCTGAGGAAATAAGGAAGAAGGTTTCCACCTAAGCATAGTGAGCTAAAGAGTAAATTATCCTGTAACAACAGTCTCACTACAATATTGTATACACTCCATAAGAAAGTGGCACCTATCATGGCTAATGAATGGTAAAAAAAAAGCCATCAAAGGTGATGTTTGAGATCATATGAGGTACAGGAAATTATAGTATTCGTGGGCAAAATGACAAGCCAAGTATTCATGCAACAAGTGATAGAACGACCAGCAAAATTAATTGCTTACATTTAAGGACAACTGAGAAGGCACGAAAGGAAATTTATGGTGCTAGCAAGTTAAAGGAAGATTGCAAGTAGTATAAATAGATCGGTGTAGGTCCTAAGGTAAAGTATTGTAGAGCAACAAGGTTTTAGGAAGATAGGTGTAATGATATGAAAAGGTGAGTGAGAAGGTGACGAGAATATGTCCTAGGGACTAAACCCATCAAAACAAGGGAGATGATGATTTCCATATGAATAAAAAGCTCTGTACAGCCTGAATAAACACAGAGGAGTCTAAGACTAGGTGCATTTAGAAGAGATGGAATGCTGCCCTGGCAGTAGAATAAGGTTGTAATTGTGATAGATAAGAGGATGACGCTTAGGCCTTTGATTGAGTAACGATTTAATGAGAAAGGGATTTTATTAATTGCACGGGATTAGAATACCCCCATAAGGTTATGTTGTGATGTAATGAAATACGGTTATTGAAGTATAGTATTATCCCTAGGTGGATCAGGAAAATCACTTCAGATGTTCCCCAATAAGATGTGAGACCTAGTGACAGTGTATTACGTAAGAGGTTGCAAGTTATCAGTGATAGATTATAGATCAACATTAAGGTGAATAAACAATAGATGGGTACAAGTTCCAAAGTATGAGATGAGATTTGTTTGTTATTCTTAAGATGAATAATAATGAGGAAGCACTAAAGGACTTAGATTTATACATATAGGATAAGCAACGAGAGAGTAACTTGGAGTTGTGTAGCAAGCCTCGGTAATTATAAAACGAAGTAAGTTTTATGGTATAGTATAGTCTACCTAGATGTAGTAAATCCATAAGGATAGATATGCGAGGCTATGAAACAAGAGATAACAATAGTCTTAAGTTCGATAAAGTACCAAGCGAAAGACATCAATACACCTATAGATGCCTAGAGGGACAGCTTGTCATAATTCTGTATATGTTCATACAGTGAGGCTTATAGATTGGCTAAAAGATGGAGGAAAAAGGGAAGACGAGTCGCTAGGCACTCATATAAGGACACAGTCATACATACTGTATGATATAAGGTAGCAAATGTTACGATGTTGGAAAAATTCCGACCACATGTCATGGCGTGACAAAGAGGCCTAAAAGGGGGAATGCCCAAGCGTTTGGATTTATTCACAAAACTATTGCTTAGATGGCAAGATGAACATTAAAGTATTCGTAAGAGCCATAGTTTATGAAACTGATAAGTGCATCGTCAACATTCGAGGACGAATGTTCCAAAGGTGGGAATGATGTTACACCCCAAGTTTTCATACGTGAGAGTACGTCGTAAGTCATTGATGTAAGCTCGGAAATGAGATTCTATTTGGAAGCAAATAAAGTAAGTTAATCATGTTAACAAATATTTAAGATCATGAATAACGAGTACCAAGAGGGTTGGAAATCTTAGAAGCTAAACCAATTGAAGAAAATAAGTTTCGTCAAAAGTCGACAAGTTTGGAATGTTATAACATGTACTTTGGGGTGAGACTAGGGTTCTTAACATGATAAGGAGGTTATTCTATGAGTTATTTTAGTCGTATGATATTCATTTTCTACATTTTGAAGGCAAGTAAGTTGTGGAACAAGAGTTGGCAAAGGTCATCACAAGTTATATTCATAAATTTGCTGAAATTTAGGTCAAATGTATCTGAGAATTTCTCCAAATATACTTGGAATCATGGGGTTTTATACCTACCAAATTGAAGTTCTATGAGTCTAGTTTCTAACGCATTAAACCGTTTGTCAATACGACATCGGAGTAGAGAGATATTCGCGTTTTTGCGAGACCGCGCAAGCAGCTCCCAATGGGACCCACTTAGGCGGTGGTTGACCTACTTCAATTTATAAACGATTTGGACGCCTATTTTTGCTCATTTTTCAACTAAAATTCGTCTCCAAACTTCTCCTAACCCTTCTAAACATATACAACAAGGATTTGAACTGATTCCAAAGTGATTACACCATATTTCAACATCAAAACTTAGTTCTAGTGAAGAACAACACCTCTTTGAGGTTGTGTTGTCATTGAGGATTGTTGTGGGCTGTATTTGGATGAAATTCCAAGTTGTTGCTGCTGTCTAAGGTGAGTATAACAGCCTAATAATTGTGCTTAAGCTTGCTTGTATGTTGGTTAAGTTGTTAGGATGATAAACTACAAGATAATACTCTGATTAGCTTAAGTCACTTCTATGGTGTTGTATTGCTATTAAGGGTTGTTGTAAACTGAATATAACTTGGATTTTGACTTGAAGTTACTGTATAAGGTGTGTATATTGTGATCTTGCTTGTGCCTAAGGTTATCTTGATGTTGATTAAGTTAAATGGACGGGCTAGACATGAACTAGTGAATAAAGTTGCTAATTGAGGATAGTTGAAGTTGTGGATTATTTTCGTTGTTATAAATATATGATATAAGGCTGGAATCATTGATTAATGACTTCATTATCATATTAATGATACTTTTAGGTTAAAGTAAGAAGTCTATAAGGATTGATAAGGGGTATACGGATTCCAATCGGAGCTTGCCGCTCGTCGTAATGTAGTTGTGACTTGTTGTTGTTATATGGTGTCTTGATATTGATAATTATGTATTGATGGATTGCTCTGGTAATTGTTGTTGGTATATGGTATTGGAGGAGGCCTTTTTTACAAGAGAGATGTTGCCCAAATTTACGTAAACGAGCTACTAGCTTAAGTTATAGACTTAGCCTTTGCTCAGCACTGATTTTGAATCTCCTTATACTATGATAGATTGAGTTGACTTGTTTGAAGAGTTGCTTGGAAGGGATTAAGGACTCAACGGGTTTAAGTTATGTTAAGGCACTTTCTTCTTTCTTTTGGCATGATCTAAAAGGAAATGAACATAAACGATACGCTATTTCATAATGACTCTACTTCTAGCAACTAAGGTTGTCCATGTTGTTCTTTCCTTATAAAATTATTCTAAACAAGTGTGTATGATCCTTAAATCCTACTAAGGTTCATATTGATGGTAGGGATGTCCATAATATTCTTAAGTCACTCCAAAAGATTTAGAATGTAATTCTATGAGTTGAGCATGCATTATATATATGTATCTATTTTACTCTACCGAGCCGCGCTATAGTCGGCCGGGTACGACACCTATTGTGAAACCACTGATCAGTTGGGATTTACCGAGCTCCATGTGGCCGGGTACGATTCTACCGAGCCTTATGATGGACGGGTACATTTTTACCGAGTCCTTTTTGAGGCCGGGTATGATATGATGATGATGATGCCCATAGAGGCGAATGTTTTTAAAAGTTTATGTATATATATGTATTATGCATTTCATATCAGTAGCCCCCAGAGGCACTCAGATGTTACAGGTTGTATCTCCTCTATCTCTCTTTACATTACTGTTCTTGTTTATGCCTTCCTGCCTTACATACTCGGTACTTTATTCGTACTGATGTCCCTTTTGTTTGGGGACGCTGCGTTTCATGCTCGCAGGTCCCGATTGATAGGTTGACAGTCCTCCTAGTATGCTATCAGCTCAGCGAAGGTGTTGGTGCACTCCACTTACTCCGGAGTTGCCTATTTGGTCAGTATGCTTTGGATATGTATTGATTGGTATGGCGGGGCCCTGTCCCGACCTTTATGATTTTATATACTCTTAGAGGCTTGTAGACAGATTCCAGGTGTATGGATACTTATATGGCCTTGTCGGCCTATGTTTTGAGTTTACAAATGGTCATGTCGGCCTTATAGGCCCGTATGTCACATATATAAGTTTGTATATCATGTTGGGTCTTCATATGTTGAGTATTCCCTTATATTTTATTCTTGTTATCTCATGACAGGTTTTCCAGCTCATTTACTCATGATAGTATGATAAGAAAGATATGTTACGTTGGTACTCGATTGAGTAAGGCACCGGGTGCCCGTCGCGGTCCTTCGGTTTGGGTCGTGACACGAAACTAAGGGTTGATACAGACAACACTTGGAGTGTTTGTTGTCCCAAAGATTTTGCTTTGATTCTTATAACTGACCCAAAGCTTCCAAAGGTAATATCGGGGATGCTTTCCACATCAACATAGAACTTGGAATTAGTAGTCTTAGTGGAAGTTGATCTGGAGTTAATTTTCTGCCAGGCCATTTAGATGTTCTTGAACTTTGGTGATTGAAAAGTTGAGATGAGAGGTAGAGATTGTCTCATTAGGCATGCTAGAGGTTGTAGACAATGAATTTGTGCAGAGAAAATAAAATCAAGACTGAAAATATTGCAACAATTATAGTATTTGATTTGAAATAGTTTGAGTGTTACAATCTCTATGGATCCTCTGATTCTACTTTTTCAATATAAATTCAAGGGCCTTTGAGCTTGATCTTGAATTTGAATTTGATTTATCCGTCGCGAATGCTTTGAATGTTGCCACGAATTTTATTACGAATAAGTAGCCTTGATCTTGAACGCCTTGTATTTGATTTGACTTTGTTCTTGATCTTGGATACTTGAAATTTGTGTTGAAGTGCTTGAATGCTTGAACACTTACAGTTTGCATAGAATTGTGGCTTTTGATCCACGAGCTCCCTTGTGTCTTCTTGTTATAACTTCTGGTCTCTTTTATGGGTTATGAAGACCCTTATTTATAGTTGTGGAAGAGAAGAATAGTGATGAAAACAACTTTTTCCGACCAATCGGGTTGAAGTATGATAAGGCCGCATTTGATTGGCTAGAACATGTCATCTGCACATGTGGCGCAATTTTATTAGCCTTTTAATTTGACTTGATATGCCTTGTCATTTTGACACTTGGCATGACCCTATTGGCTCTTTCGTTTGACTTGACGTGCCACACTATTTGGCACGTGACACCAAACTGGGCCTCTAGGAAGTTGACATCTTGGGCTTAATGAAGCGGTCTTATCAATTGTAGCCTAATTAAATGGGCTAACCCAATGAATTTGGACTTATTTATTAATCCGTACATATTGAACTTATATAACTAACCCAATTATATTAGTCTACAATAATTTATTTGAACTAATATATCTTGAATTTAAAATATAATCCAAATTATTTTATGGATTTAGATCCAATAATTTTTGTATGCCTACAGGTGTCACTAAGTAAAATTTGTTTCAAGAATAACCTATGTCAGGATAATTGTTCATGCCTTTGTTTACGTGATAATTGCACGGGGCACCTTATTTTGTCGCCCCCATTTAACCTATACCCACTTTTTAATTTTTTTGACTTGTACCCACTTTTTAAACAACTTTAGGCCTCTTTCTCCTCGTTCGTTTTCTTCTTCTTCTCCTCCTCCTCCTCCTCCTCCTCCTCCTCTTCCTCCTTCTTTTTCTTCTTCTTCTTCTTCAAGTGACAATAATTTTATACGGTGGTTGTGAACATATTCTAATGTAGTATGATGTTTTACAATGGCAAGCTGTTATGATGCTTTATTTTTTATTATTGCTTAGGTTTCTTTTTTTTTCTTAATTGTAAAATGGGTTCATTATATTTGTTATTATTTTGACAAATTGATGATTGGGGTTTGTTCCTAATGATATTTGGAGGTTATGTTTCAAATTTGAGCTCATTTAGAGTAGATTTAGGTATTAATCGTATATTGGATTATTATAATTCAAACAACAAATTTCTGTTTCTCGGCAATTTGCACTTCATGCCTATTTGGCCTCAAATGCATAAAAATGTTGGTTGCACTTCAGACCTTTTGGCTTTAAGTGCATCTGAAGTACAATTTTTCACTTTAGACTTATTGGCCTTAAGTGTAGCAAAACATTTGTTGCACTTCAGACCTTTTGGCCTTAAGTGCATTAGAAGTGCAATTTTTCACTTCAGGCTTATTGGCCTTAAGTGCATGAAACCATTAGTTACACTTCAGACCTATTTGGCCTTAAGTACATCTTGTATAGATCAAAATCTGACCATAAGTGGAATATCACCAAAAGGAATGGTAAGGGGTCGGCCAAGCCATAGTCGCATCCACAAGGCGTAATAGTGATGAGTATCTCGGCCACTGCCGAGATCGAGCCATCAGAAAGCTTGCACGGCAGAATACATGTCGTAATACTTGAGCGAGTAAGGAAGAATATAGTCAAGAGAGGGGGGTATGCTAGTTAAAGACCGTTAGACAAAGAGGAAGATTTGTAATATAAATATGAGGTAAGATGCCACGACTCATTTCCAGAATAGATCGTGATGGCGCCCAACACCGTTGTCAGGCTAGCCAACGCGGAAATATTGGTGTATTCTTATTTTACTTACCAAAAATGGATATAACACTTTTCTTAATTAACAATTAAAATAAGTGATAATAAGCAATACTTAATAGTAATTACACAACCCAAAAGAACTGTCTACTAATGTGTGTGCCAAGACCTGGTGTCACAAGTGGTGGGAAACTAGTAGAATGTACAAAAGAATAAAGTTATCCCACTGTACGGGATAGAATAGATAGCAAAGGTAAAGGAAGACCCCATCAAGCTGTTGAACGGCACAGTAAGGGAGCAGCTCACCGTGGAAGTCTCGGTCTATGAATCTGGGGCGCGCACCAGACTGATAGCCAGATGTACCTACATCAGATCCTGTACAATTAAGTACAGAAGCGTACTATGAGTACATAAACAATATGTATCCAATAAGTATCCCGTCTAATCTCGAATAAGTAGAGACGAGAAGTCGACGTGACACTTACTAGGGTCAAATAATATAATAAAGTGTTTTACTAGGCATGGTAGTCACAAATAATCAACAGTTTGTAGCAAGAGGTAGTAAGTCATGTTCTTAACAATTTTACAATTAACCGTATACATTTCAAGTATTCAGCAGAACAAGTCATGGATAAGATTTCACATATATATATAACATGCGCACATTATGCCGAGGTCGACGGTCCGATCCAATAGAAAATAAACCGTGCACTGCCAGAGGGTCGAATGGCGCGAATCATAGATGCATCTATTTCTACCGAGGCGATCGGCCCGATCCACAAATATCAATTTATATCAAGAAAACACATGAATGCGCATTTATTTCCAAGTAAAGCCATACAAATGCCCAACAAGTGTATACATCCGCTTTTGTTCCTTTCCAGGTCTCTAGCATATCCTAAGTGATCATATTAGCAAGAAAATATAGATACATTCACAAATATAGCATGATACGAGTCCTTGACTACCCGTACAATTAACATAATAGTAGCTACGCACAGACTCTCGTCACCTAGTACGTACGTAGCCCCCACATTTAATAGCAAATTACTCAATTATTTTACATATGGGGACAATTCCCTCTTATAAGGTTAGAAATGAGACTCACCTCGCTCCAAAGTATACTTCCAATGCCAAGAATGAGCCCAAACCCTCAATTTGGAGCCGAACGATCCAAAGCTAGTTAAATGAGGTAGGAACTAATCAATATAAGCTCACAAGATCATATTCTAGCTATTTAAGCAATTTGCCAACGCTTAACACGAGTTTCCTAAAATACGACCCCGGGCCCACATGATCGGATTCCGAAATTTTGCAAAGGAAGTTGTTCTCTATAACCTAAGGATCAATAATATATGATTTCTAATTCATTTCATAACCAATTTCGTGGTAAAATCTAAGTTTTATTAAAACCTTAGGTCTAGCTCTAACCCCATAATTTTACCTTAATCCTAGCGTTTAATCTACCTAAAACACAAGTGTTAAACTAAGAATGGGTGAGATAAGCTTACCTCAAGATGACAAGTAGAAGCCCTCTCTCAAAAGCTCCCAAAATCGCCAATGGAGGAGTGAAAAATGTCAAAAATGACTTAGAACCCGTATTAAATGAAGCTCACTGCTTCGGCGATTTCCGTTTCTGCGGTCAGGGGGGCGCATTTGCGGTCACGAAATGGACTAAAAGGGTTGGGACCGCTTATGCGGTTTTGAGGCCGCGTATGCGGTTTGATAACTAGGGATTTGGATACATTTTATACTCCTTATTGCTTATATTTTGACTAGAAATCCATACAAAATAGTCCCAAAAGGCTCACAAGTTGTGCTTGGTTGCAGGTTTTATCAATAAAGTGACAAGATATCAAAGATCATCTCAAAAAGGAGTGAAACTTGCACAAGTACCAAGACAAGACAAAGCTCAGGCAAAACAGGGCCAATGCGGTTGCACACCATTCTATGTGGTCCGCACAAGTGAGGTTCAGAGAGTTTGATTTCTAGGCTAGCAGGCAATGCAGCCATATGGGATTTGGTGCGGTCTGCACTGAAGTTACTGCAGCCGCACTCGATTTAGTGCGGTCCGCACTACCAAGGATCAGAGAGTTGCTAGCTTTGGAGGTTGAAGCCAATGCGGTCCGCGCTCCATTTCATGCGGACTGCACTAGAAGCCACCGCGGCCGCACTCGATTCTGTGCGGTCCGCATTACCCGAGTTCAGAGAGTTGGATTCTCAAGTTCAGAGCCCTAGTGCGGCCGCACGTGATTTTGTGCGGTCCGCACTAACCCCATAGGGGTATTTTTGTCCAGATTTTTCAGCGTAATATAAATAGCTTCTTTTCCCATTTTTAGGTCATCAGATAGATTTTGTATTGAGCTGCGCTCGTGACTTCCGGTTTTTTTAGCTATTTTGGACAATTTTATCTTCAATTCAACATTGAATCTTCTAGTTTATCTTAGCAATTAATTAATATGAGTTGTTCTTCATCTATTTCTTTGTTTTCTTCTTCAATTATGGGTAGCTAGACCCATAAACTAGGGTTGTGGCTCAACCCTAGTGTGGGTAATTGATGGGTCTTGTGTTTTAGGGCTAGATTGACTATGGGTGTTTGATATTTGGGCTAAATTTATGTTTAATTGCTGAATTAGTGGTTGCAAACACTAGTTTGTGTTTAGTTGACTTGAGCTCTTCTTGAGAAAGAGAGCCTAATTCTCTGAAATTGGTCCAACAAGGAATTGGGGTGCACTCAAGAGATTGATAGCCCCAATTAAAGGGTTAAACCTAGAGATAGTAATGCCCGACTTGAACCTTGATTGCTTGTGCAAATTTGCATACCCAATTGGTCTTGAGAAAGTCAATTCGGACAAAATCACTCGAACCACCGAGAGGTGTAGAGTGGGTAAAATCATGCAACAGTTATATCATACTTCCCAAGCATGTCAATCATGCCTTAGACTCAAGTATCCGTCAATTGACCACCTAGGCGGAAGTCACTACCCTAGTGCCTTTTAACCATTTGAACAACCCGTAATATTTTACTCTCAGCTTACTCTAGTTTAATTTAGCATTGTAGTTTGATAAAAGTAGAAGTAAAACAAAAACCGAAAAATGTTTAGAAGTGCAATTTCGAACACATACATAACTCTAAATTAGATAGATACCCGACTCCAACTTCTAGCTCTCTGTGGAAATTGATCCCGACCCTAAATCGGGTAAAAGCTACTTCGGCCCTCTCTTGCTACTCAATAGTAGTGCAGGGTAGGCCTTGATCACTTTTTGGCACCGTTGTCGGGGAGCTAACGGTTTTGGCTATCTATCTAGCTAGTTTGTGTATTGTTCTTCTTTCCTTCTTTGTTACTAATTTGTTTTTGTCACAACTCAGGTACCAAATGGCAGCGAACAACGCTAAGGACCCTATTGGAAATGTGATTGCGGGGAGAAGGTAGATGATGTCGGAGATGATGAGGTGCCTCTTATACCTCAAGGACAACGTAGAGGCCATCATGCCAATGATAATGTTAATGACAATATACCAGACCCTCCTCCGCCACCTCCAAGAGTGGCTCCCAGAGTGTTTTCGAACCAAGGCTATGCAAGTGCTATTGTCCCACCCCGAATCCGGGCGGGTAATTTTCAAATAACCAACGTGATGTTGACCTTACTGGAGCAGCGTGGGTATTTCACGGGCACTGCAAATCAAAATGCTTACAAACATCTCAAGAGGTTCGTGGATACATGTTGGGGGAGCAAACAGACTAATGTGTCCGAGGATGCTCTTAGGTTGAGATTCTTCCCATTCTCACTAAGAGGGAAGACATTGTATTGGCTCGAGCGACTTCCCAACCATTCCATCACTACTTGGGATGAGTTGGCGGACAAGTTCATTGCAAAAATTTTCTCACCGGGGCATATGGCAGCATTGTGAGATGAGATATTGGTTTTCAAGCAAGAGCCCACGGAACCTTTGCATGAGATTTGGGAGCATTATAGAATAATGGTGAAGGAATGCCCCAATAATGATATGACCGAGGCTATGATCCAACAAACTTTCTACCGGGGCATTAATACAACAAACCAATGCATAGTGAACCAACTTGCTGGGGGAAACTTTATGAAGCTGTCGTATGATGAGGCATGTGATATTCTTGACGAGATGTCTGACACTTCTTCTGCGTGGCAAAGTAGAGCCAACGTGCCCCAAGGTGACCCCACGGTCAATCATTTGCACAAGGAGTTACATGATCATGGGCAGGCTATAGCTGACCTGACAACTACTATGAACCAACTCACAAAGGCACAGTTGCAACAAGTTCAAAATCCTTGACAAGTGAATGCCATGAAGGGTGTCAATATGCTCGTCAACAAAAGAAGTCAAAGAGGGCAACAAAACCAAGGGAATTCTGAGCAATTTGACAATGATTGTGGTGGATTTCAAAATGATGGTTATGATGAACAAAGTGAAGATGTGCAATACATGAATAATTATCAAGGCCAAAGGGGCAACTCTTCTAATCAACAACAATGGCGACCCTAAGGCAATTGGGGCAATCAACAACAAGGCAATGGTAATTGGAGGAACAACAACCAAAACAACAACTGGGGCAATCAGAACAACAATCAAAGCAACCAAGGAAATTGGAATGGTAATAACAACAATTGGAGTGGTAATAACAATCAAGGTGGATGGAACAATGGAAACCAAGGAAACCGGGGGCAAGACTTTCAAAGGCCCCCAATGTACCAACAACCGAACAATCCACCCCTATTTCTATCTCAAGGTCCTAGTTCTTCTAGCAATGATATGGGTAGAATTAAAATAATGTTCGAACAGATGATGAAGAAGAAGAATGCAAACTCGGATGCTTAGTTGGCTTCCCACAATACCTCTATCAGAAACTTGGAGGTGCAGTTAAGCCAAATCTCTCAGTCCTTGAATACGCACCCTAAGGGTAATCTACCAAGTGATATGGTAGTGAACCCAAAAGGTGGGAACAATCATGTGATGGCAGTAACTATAAGGAGTAGACGAGGCAGTGATGTGAATGCCTCCAAGCAAAAGCAAGTTTTGAGTGATGATGTTGAGTTGCAAGAAGATGAATTTCCTTTGGTGGTTGAGAATGTGATTGATGAAAATGTGAATGAAGAAGTGACGATTGATATTCAAGATGTCGAGGTGGAAACTCAAAATGATGTGAACCCGTCTAGGGAACACATAATAGACATGCTGGAGCCGATTGTGCCTAAAGCCAAAACTCCTTTGCCAAGGCCACCTCCATCTAATCCTCAAAGGCTCGCGAAGTAGAAAAAAAAGAATCAATTTAAAAAGTTTATTGACATGATGAAGAGCTTGTCCATTAATGTGCCTTTGGTGGAGGCTCTTGAACAAATGTCGGGCTATGCTAAATTCATGAAGGGCTTGGTCACAAAAAACCGTTCTATGGATTGTGAAACTATAAAGATGACTCACCAAGTTAGTGCTATAGTGCATTAAATGACCCCGAAGCTTGAAGATCCCGGTGCTTTCACCATTCCGTGCACCATTGGGAGTGCGGACTTTGCCAAGGCTCTATGTGATTTGGGGGCTAGTATCAATTTAATGCCCCACTCAGTTTTCAAAACCTTGGGTATTGGGCAACCTAGGCCGACTTCCATGAGGTTACAAATGGTAGATAGATCGATGAAGAGACCATTGGGTATTATTGATGATGTGCTTGTCTGGGTGGACAAATTTATCTTGCCAGCTAACTTTGTAATCTTGGACTGCGAGGTGGACTATGAAGTTCCTATCATATTGGGAAGACTTTTCCTAGCTACGGGGAAGGTCTTAGTTGATGTGGAAGCAGGGGAACTCACCTTTCGGGTGGGTGATGAAAAGGTGGTCTTTTATGTGTGCAAATCAATGAAGCAGCCCAACAATACCGAGGTGTGCTCTTTTGTGGACCTCGTCACAGCAGTGATAATTGATGACACCAGTGCAATGATCAATGTGGAGGACCCATTGGAGGCCGTATTGTTGAATCTTGATGTCAATGAGGATGCAAGCCAAGTGGAGTGCGTGAATGCTTTACATGGAATGGGCTCTTATTCTTATGAACCTAGGAAATTATCTTTGGACCTCGAGAATAGAAAGACTCTACCAACTAAACCTTCAATTGAGGAGCCTCCGGTGTTGGAGTTGAAACCACTGCCTCCACACCTCAGGTATGAGATTTTAGGCTCAAACTCTACTTTTCTAGTTATTCTTTCTTCCTGCCTTACTAACATACAGGTTGATGCCACATTGGCGGTACTTCAAAAGCAGAAAAAGGCAATTGGATGGACTTTAGCTGATATTCGGGGGATAAGCCTCGCATTCTGTATGCACAAGATTATTCTGGAAGATGATGCAAAGCCCTCCTTGGAGCATCAAAGAAGGTTGAACGAGGCAATGCAAGAAGTTGTGAAAAAGGAGGTGATCAAGTGGTTGGATGTCGGGGTTGTATACCCCATCTCTGATAGGTCTTGGACTTCATCGGTGCAATGTGTACTGAAAAAGAGTGGCATGACCATGGTTATAAATTCACAAGATGAGTTGATTCCTACAAGAACCGTCACCGGTTGGAGGGTATGCATGGACTACCGCAAGTTGAATAAAGTGACCCGTAAGGATCACTTTCCTTTGCCTTTTCTTGATCAGATCGACTTGCTGCGCGTACCTTCTACTATTTCTTGGATGGGTATTCTGGGTACAACCAAATCTTGATTGCTCCGGAAGATCAGGAGAAGACCATATTCACTTGTTCATATGGCACCTTTGTCTTTTCTAGGATGCCTTTTGGGTTGTGTAATGCACCGGCTACATTTTAACGGTGTATGATGGCCATTTTCACCGATATGGTAGAAGACATTTTGCAGGTGTTCATGGACGACTTTAGTATTGTGGGGGATTCATTTTATGAATGCTTGAAGAATCTTGATAGAGTTTTGGCCCGTTGTGAAGAAACCAATCTTGTCCTCAATTGGGAGAAATGCCACTTTATGGTGGAAGAAGGAATAGTTCTTGGGCATAAAATTTTGAAGCATGGTATTGAGGTAGATAAAGCAATGATCGATGTAATTTCAAGGCTCCCTACCCCTACATCTGTCAAGGGAGTTCGAAGTTTTCTTGGGCATGCGGGGTTCTACCAGAGATTTATCAAAGACTTTTCGAAGGTAGTGAATCCCTTGTGCAAGTTGTTGGAAAAAGATGCTAAGTTCGTGTTTGATGAAAAATGTATGCAAGCCTTTGAACTTCTCAAGCATAAGTTGACCACCACTTCTATCATTACCGTGCCTAATTGGAGCTTACCCTTTGAGCTCATGTGTGATGCGAGCGATATTGCGGTTGGGGAAGTTTTGGGTCAAAGAGTGAACAAAATGTTCCATCCGGTGTACTATGCGAGCAAGACAATGAATGATTCTCAAGTGAACTACACGGTGACCAAAAAAGAACTTTTGGCTATTGTGTTCGCAATAGAAAAATTCCGGTCATATCTTATAGGTGCTAAGGTTATTATTCATATCGACCATGCTGCACTCCGGCACTTGATGACGAAGAAGGATTCCAAAGCTAGACTGATGCGATGGGTCTTGTTACTTCAAGAGTTTGATTTGGAGATTGTGGATCGGAAGGGTAGTGGGAACCAAGTAGCGGACCACTTGTCCCGCTTAGAGGAGAAGGGGAGGCCTCGTGACGGCCTAGAGATCAATGATTCATTTCCCGATGAACAACTCCTTTCGGTGTCGATGAATGATATGCCATGGTTTGCCGATGTTGCTAATTTCCTTGTGACTGATATAATCCCGTGTGAGCTCTCTTCTAACCAAAGGACGAAGCTCAAGTGGGATAGTTTGGACTTCTATTGGGATGAGCCATACTTGTTCAAGATTTGCACGGATGGTGTGATCTGAAGGTGTGTCCAAAAGGAAGAGAAATTGAGTATCTTGGAGGCTTGTCATTCCTATCCCTATGGTGTCCATCATGGCGGGGCGAGGACGGCTTCCAAAGTTCTTAGTTGTGAGTTTTATTGGCCAACTTTGTTCAAAGATGCGGGTGATTTTGTAAAGAGATGCGACGAATGCCAAAGAGCGGGTGGAATTTTGAAAAGAGATGAGATGTCTCTCAATACTATCCTTGAGGTTGATATTTTTGATGTATGGGGCATTGATTTTATGGGACCGTTTGTTAGCTCGTATGGGAACACATACATTCTTGTAGCAGTGGACTATGTTTCAAAGTGGGTTGAAGCCATGGCTTTGCCCAACAATGAGGCCCGGAGTGTTGTTGCATTTCTCAAGAAGAGCATTTTTACAAGGTTTGGTACTCCTCGTGCAATCATAAGTGATGGGGGGTCTTATTTTTACAATAGAGCTTTTGACACTTTGCTTTCAAAGTATGGTATCAATCACAAAGTTTCTACTCCCTATCATCCTCAAGCAAATTGTCAAGTTGAAGTCTCCAACAGGGAAATCAAAAGCATATTGTCAAAGACGATCAATGCAAATAGGACCGATTGTTCAAAAAAGTTGGATGACACTCTATGGGCTTATAGGACTACTTACAAGACTCCGATTGGTATGTCTCTGTATCGATTGGTGTTTGGGAAAGCTTTCCATCTACCGGTCGAGTTAGAGCACAAGGCTATGTGGGCTTTGAGGAAGCTAAATCTTGAATGGGATGTTGCAGCCAATCTTCGTGTGGAGCAGCTTAATGAACTTGATGAATTCCAATTCCATGCCTACTCTAGTTTGTCCTTGTACAAGGACAAGATGAAGTACCTTCATGATAAATATGCTCGTAGCAAGGAGTTCAAAGTGGGTGATTTGGTTCTCTTGTTCAACTCCCGGTTACGTCTGTTTTCGGGAAAGTTCAAGTCAAAATGGAGTGGACTTTTTGAAGTGGTGTGTGTGACCCCGTTTGGTGCTCTTGATTTAAAGAACAAAGATGGTGAAGTTTTCAGAGTGAATGGGCATAGGGTCAAGCACTACTTGGGAAAAATTGATAACAGCCACGTGGTGGCACTTCTTCATCTCAAATGATTTGATGGTAACCTGCATCGTGCCGCGACGTTAAATCAGACACTTCTTGGGAGGCAACCCATGTGTTTTTCTTCTGGTTTTTCTTTGATTTTCATTGTAGTATAGGATTTATTTTTGGACTAACTGGTTGTGAGATTCTACGGGATTGTGTTGGTGCAGTGCAGGACATAGTGAAAAAAGTGTTCAGGTCTATGAAGTTTTCAATGCAGACACACTACATTTAGTGCGGACCGCACTGATGAAGGATGAAATGTCCAACTCTCTGAAGTTTGATACCGCGGCCGCACTACATTTTGTGCAGTCCACGGTGGACTACTGCAGCCACATGGCATTTTGTGCGGACCGCAATAGGTTGCCTTCTCAAACTTGAAACATGTTGTGTGGTGCGGACCGCAGTCCATTTTGTGCGGTCCGCACTGGGTTGGTAAGTTGGGCCCCAGGTTCTTTTCTATAAATAGGGCATGAGGCCCTCCTGTTACACTTTTCGATCTCTTTACTCTCAGAACCCCTAAAAACACTATTCATCATCCCTTGTGCTCGTAACTAGCTGCTAAAAATCATTAATCATCACTAAATCTCACATCTGGTAACTTGACTTCTTGTTTAATTGCTTTAATTTTGTTATTTTCATTTACTTTATGTTTTTCTTGTCTATTATCCTTTTCTTCCCATATTTTCTTCAATTGGTTAGGTTAGGGTAGTTGATTTCTTGATTAAAGTAGAATTAGGTAGTTAAATTCACTGGGCAAACACTTAGGGACCTTTATTAGGTGTAAAAATGGACTTAAAATCAAAATTTCATAAACCCTAAGTGAGTGTCGCAGCTGGGCACTTAGTGCGGACCGCGGTCGATTCTGTGAGGTCCGTTGTGCCTTTGTGCGGTCCACAATAACATTCTGTGTGGACCACATTGCTGAAAGCCCTGAAAGCTGATCTTTGGGGACTACGACCGCACTACATTTTGTGCGAACCGCATTGGTCCCTGTGCGGCCGCACTACATTTTGTGCGGTCTGCATTGCCTGGATACAGAGATTGGGCAGTCTGAACCCCACCTCTGTGCGGACCGCACTACCATTTTGTGCGGTCTGCATTGACCTCTGTGCGACCGCACTCCATTTTGTGCGGTCCGCACTGTGTGATTTCTGCAATTGTCTGCAACCCTGATCCTACTCACTTGTATTGATACTAACAAACCTAATGGATATTGTTTGCAGACAATGGTGAAACAAAGAGGCAAGGGCTCTAAACAACCAGGCAGAGGAGAATCCTTCTGGGGAGGGAAATAGAAAATGATAAGACTGACTCTGCAAGCCCAACAAAATATTAAAAATACCATGAAGCTAACTAAAGCTATTGATAGAGACATTGACATGTCTGGGAGTGAGTACGAGCCATCCCGGGAGATATCTTCAGACTCCATGCCAGAATACATCCCTGACTGGCCGGAGAGGAACATGCTAAGATACACTCCTCCACCTTCCCCCACTGCCCAAACGTCAGTGAATGTATCTTTTGGGTCGTCTGAAGGCTCAGCTGAAGGTAGTGGGCAATACTCCACCTCTCCCACAACTTCATTATCCGGAGAGGGTGCAGTAGGAGACGATGAGGAAGAAGGAGGAGAAAGGGGAGTAAGATAAGTAGGAGAAGGGGTTGAACCTCAGGTGGGGGGTGATGCTAGAATGAGGAAATTGAAGGTGTGACAAGACCGGTTTGTGAGCGAGGTAGCCTATCACAAATTTAGGGAATGACCGGTGAGGAAGTTCCCAGAGAGGAGCTTTGTTGATAGAGACCTGTTGCCTCACAACCCAAATGTGAGGAGGCAGTTTAGGGAGAGAGTTGGCTGGGAGTACTTTTTGTGAGAGTGTGTAGATGCCAATGAGTACTTGGTCAAGGAATTCTATACCAATGCTGGCCACATCAAAAAGGACACAAAAGTGACCAAGGTGCGAAATCTGAAGGTGTTTTTTGACGGGAAAACAATAAATGACTACCTTGGCTTTGATGAGGAGGATGAGTCACTATATATGGAAAAGATGGAATTGGGCGAGGAGGTCTGTCCCTGGTTGGCACAGTATCTGGAAATCCTAGGTACCACCCTCGATTGGTTGAATGCGGACGTAAAGATTTTACGAAGAAGTTTGAACTTCGAGGCTAAGGGGTGGAAAACATTTGTATACAGCAGGTTGGACCCCACTACTCATGACAACTCCCTCCCTCTTCACCGGGCAGTTTTGGTGGCATCGATCATGGCGGGGTACCCGATAAATGTCGGGAATGTAATGTCTCGGGTGATCACTCAGGTAGTTAGTGAGGGTGACAGAATTTACCCCTTCCCCAGCTTCTTGACCATGTACTTCAGGGACCTCAAGGTTGAAAAGAGGCCATTTGATATAAAGGTCAAGGCGAAGGCCCCTTTCTCGTGTACAACATGCAGGGTGATGACAAACCAAAGGGCAAGAACTTCAAGGGAACAACTGCTGCTCCAACTGGCCAGTCTGAAGAGCCAGTAGTGGTAGTGGCTCCTACTCAGTCTGCCTCTACCTCCACCGACATTCCTCCTAGCCCATCCACCTCAGCAGATCCCGAGATACCCTCTTCCCGAGCTTACCCAGTGACTGCACACCGACTGAGCCAGGCTCTTCTCAGTATCAACAACTGGATGCAGACAGCTTCATCCAAGTTGTCTGTCCTAACTACTACAGTGGAAGCTCAGTCAGCACCTCCGCCTCCGCAGGTCTCGCAGTCTATTGAGGATGCCCTCAAGGAGATTCTGGCCAACCAGCAGAAAATCCTTGACACCCATAAAGTGCTCACAGATGCTGTTGATTCACATAGAAAGGCTCTCAAGGAGCTTGCTAAGAAGCACAAGAAGTTGAGAAAGACGCGGGCTTCCAAGGAATCCGTAATGGAGCTGAGGGTTGATGTTGATAGGTTGAAGGCAGATCATCTGCCTTTGGACTTATTGCTACAGGATCCGGTACCAGCAGCTCATCCCTAGCCTGAGCAGTCCCAGAGGCCTCCCAAGAGGAAGAGGATGATTCCCAAAGCAGACGATGCAGTCATCCAGTTAGCAGACCCACCGGAGACCTCCTCCAGTCAGCCACATGATGCACCTCAGGAGCCTGTCCAGGTCCAGGCCCAGGTCCCAGCAGCAGAGCAGAAGGCCATAGGGAACCAGTCTGAGGTTCCCGAGAATATTGAGGACCCAAGGACCACTCAAGAGCCCATGTAGACAGACGGGGCCATAAGGAGTCTCTATATCCTTTTTCCTTTTTTCCTTTTTGGTGCTTATTTCGTTTAGGTGGCATTTGGGACAATGCGAGCTTTCATTTGAGGGGGTAGGCCCTACTATTATGGATTTGGATTATTGTATATATTTGATAGTTTTTATGCTTTCTTTGTTTTTTATCTTTGGTTTGTATATAATTTTAACATTTCATTATATTCCTAGTACTTTTATTTTACGTTGGGTCTGTATATAAAGTTATGTTACATTGTACATATTCATCTCATCTATTGTATATTTGACAAATCCCCTTTTGTATATATTCATTTTACTTTTCGCAATTTTTCGTTCTTAGCTTCTTATTTATGTTCGTAGATTCTTGTTTTGAAAGTTTGCAATAAGCCTTTGATTTTCTTAATGCCACGGTTCTTTCCAAAGGTGGAGTTTGTGTGAACCGGGTGGCTCTTCCCAATGATGGATGGCGTACAACCTTCTTAAGGGTTTGAGTCCGTTTTCTTTTTGTTTTTAGTAGTTAGTGATAAGTGTCCCTCAAGCAAAGCTTCACTTGGGCCTAGCACATTTGCCTTTGATCTCATGGTCAAAAATAAATTGTTGTGTTTAGGATCGTGAAAGGCGTGACCTTGAGACTCTTGTGTTGACCGATATATCAAGTGGTTTTTTGGGACCATTGTGTGCTCAAATCTTATATAAGGTCGTTGTGGGCCCCCAACTCTGTGTCTTTAGCGATCCCATAGCTTGTGTGATGAGTAATTGCATTCCAAGTCCAAGTCCCGAGCCATTGGTCTAGAACTTTCCCTGAATGTTTGTTGAGGCAAAATTCTAAGTGAATTTTGACTTGAGACATGATTATAGGCTCTCCTTGGTCCAAATGATAGCTAGAATACTTTCATAACCTACAAATGATAAAATCCCTAGTCAACCCTTTTGAGCCTTAGACCTTTTTCCTTCAAGAATCATGATACAAACCTTTATCCATTCTAAAAGATACCCTCTCTTGGCACCCGATCTTTCCTTTAGCACATGGAAAAAGTATAAGTTTGGGGGGGGGGGATACGAGAATTGCAACAAAGTGGTAAAAATGTACAAAAATGAAGAAAAAAGAAAGGCAATGAAAAAGAAAGAAAGGCAAAAAGACAAAAAGAATGTTCAATATGTAAGAGAATAAAAAGGGATTCAAGAAAAGCAAAGAATGAAAGGTGTGGAAAGTTGAAAAAGCAGAAAAGATTTGAAATGAACAAGAAAGAGTGACAACGTGTCTCTCTAACCCCTTAAAAGAAGTGAAAAGACTCAGAAAGTTAAGTGAATGTGTGCCAAAATGAAACAAAAGAAGTGCTTAAGGGAAGATAAAACCTACTTAGACCAAACATTACTACCCTGAACCAAAAGCCTTCACTAAGTCTCCACAAAAGCCCTATATGATCTTGAGTTGAATGAAGCTTATATTAGTGGTGACTCACATAAGGGGCAAGCATATGGTGCTTAGAGCCAGACTTGTGACTTTTCCTTGAGAGAGATGAGTGATTTTCCATTGACCTCGTTCTGAGTGCCACTATTCTAAAAGGTGAGGTTTGCTTAGGGAGAGTTGAGGATATCTGAGTTTGGGTTCCATAATGACCAAAGTAATAGAAAGAGTTCTTTGATGTGTTGAGTCAACTCTTGATGCTCTTGTGTCACACTTAATCCATGGCGTTTCAAAGAGTAATTGTTGTTAATGATTCATTTGTATTGAGGGCAATTGTTAGTCCCAATTGATGCTAGATGAGGTCGCTTTAGGAAAGCTGAAATTTTCTTGGATGTTCTCTTAAAGGGTGGGTCTTATTTTGTTTGCTTAAGGAAAAGTAAAAGCTTAAGTTTGGGGGAGTTGATAACTAGGGATTTAGATACATTTTATACTTCTTCTTGCTTATGTTTTGACTAGAAATTTGTACAAAATAGTCCTAAAAGGCTCACAAGTTGTGCTTGATTGCAGGTTTGATCAATAAAGTGACAAGATGTCAAAGATCAGCTCAAAAAGGAGTGAAACTTGCACAAGTACCAAGACAAGACAAAGCTCAGGCAAAACAGGGCCAATGCGGCCGCACACCATTCTATGCGGTCCGCACAAGTGAGGTTCAGAGAGTTTGATTTTCAGGCCAACAGGCAATGCGGCCGCATGGGATTTAGTGCGGTCCGCACTGAAGTTACTATGGCCGCACTCGATTTAGTACGGTCCGCACTACCAAGGATCAGAGAGTTGCCAAGTTGGAGATTGAAGCCAATGCAGTCCGCGCTCCATTTCATGCGGACGGCACTAGAAGCCACCGCGGCCGCACTCGATTCTGTGCGGTCCGCATTGCCCGAGTTCAGAGAGTTGGATTCTCAAGTTCAGAGCCCTAGTGCGGTCGCACGTGATTTTGTGCGGTCGGAACTAACCCCATAGGGGTATTTTTGTCCAGATTTTTCAGCGTAATATAAATAGCTTCTTTTCCCATTTTTAGGTCATCAGATAGATTTTGTATTGAGCTGCGCTCGTGACTTCCGTTTTTTTAGCTATTTTGGACAATTTTATCTTCAATTCAACATTGAATCTTCTAGTTTATCTTAGCAATTAATTAATATGAGTTGTTCTTCATCTATTTCTTTGTTTTCTTCTTCAATTATGAGTAGCTAGACCCATAAACTAGGGTTGTGGCTCAACCCTAGTGTGGGTAATTGATGGGTCTTGTGTTTTAGGGCTAGATTGACTATGAGTGTTTGATATTTGGGCTAAATTTATGTTTAATTGCTGAATTAGTGGTTGCAAACACTAGTTTGTGTTTAGTTGACTTGAGCTCTTCTTGAGAAAGAGAGCCTAATTCTCTGAAATTGGTCCAACAAGGAATTGGGGTGCACTCAAGAGATTGATAGCCCCAATTAAAGGGTTAAACCTAGAGATAGTAATACCCGACTTGAACCTTGATTTCTTGTGCAAATTTGCATACCCAATTGGTCTTGAGAAAGTCAATTCGAGCAAAATCACTCGAACCACCGAGAGGTGTAGAGTGGGTAAAATCTTGCAACGGTTATATCATACTCCCCAAACATATCAATCATGCCTTAGACTCAAGTATCCATCAATTGACCACCTAGGTGGAAGTCTCTACCCTAGTGCCTTTTAACCATTTGAACAACCCGTAATATTTTACTCTCAGCTTACTCTAGTTTAATTTAGCATTGCAGTTTGATAAAAGTAGAAGTAAAACAAAAACCGAAAAATGTTTAGAAGTGCAATTTGGAACACATACACAACTCTAAATTAGATAGATACCCGACTCCAACTTCTAGATCTCTGTGGAAATTGATCCCAACCCTAAATCGGGTAAAAACTGCTTCGACCCTCTCTCGCTACTCAATAGTAGTGCAGGGTAGGCCTTGATCACGGTTCGAGAGCCACTTCTGCGGTTTGGCCTGGCCTTCCCTGGGCCACATCTATGATAGATGGACCATATCTGCGGTCTCGCACCTGCGGTCCACCAACCGCAGGTGCGGTTATGAAAGAAGCAGCAGCTTCAGCACTTTTCAAAAATTTCAAATTTTGTGGGTAAGTCTTAAATGATATTTCGGACCTGTACCGGGATTTGGAACCAACATGCGAGCCTGGTACCCATGAAATTAATCATTAATTAGTTTCTTTAAATCCTCAAAATTTCAGTTTAACAATTTCTAATAAAAATTCATTACTCGGGCTAGAGACCTCGGAATTCGATTTCAGGCATACGCCCAGGTCCCATATTCTCCTACGGACCCTTTGGGACCGTCAAATCATAAATCCGAGTCCGTTTGCTCAAAATGTTGACCAAAGTCAAACTTAGCCTTTTAAGAAAATCTTAAGGAATCAAATAAGCATATTTCACTCTAAACTCTTCCAAATCCCGAACCAACCGTCCCCGCAAGTCGTAAATTAGCTAAAGCAAGCGTGGGAAGTTTTATTTAAGGGAACGAGGTTCTAAAAGGCAAAAGGACCAATCGGGTCGTTACATTCTCCACCTCTTAAACAAACGTTCGTCCTCGAACGGACATAGAAAAGTACCTGAGCTGCTGAATAAATGGGGATATCTGCTCCGCATGTCCTCCTCGGACTCCTAGGTCGCCTCCTCAACTGGTTGGCCCCTCCACTTGACCCTCACCGCAGAAACTCTCTTGGACCTCAACTAGCGATCATTCCTATCAATAATGGCAACTGGCTCCTTCTCATAACCCAAACTCTCATCCAGCTGAATAGTACTGAAGTCCAACACATGGGACAAGTCAGAATGATACTTCCAAAGCATCGACACATGAAAAACTGGATGAACTCCCGATAAGCTGTGGGGAAAAGCAAGCTCGTAGTCAACCTCCCCAACTCGTCTCAACACCTCAAAGGGGCCAATAAACCTTGGTCTCAACTTGTCCTTCTTCCCAAATCTCATAGTGCCTTTCATTGGAGAGACTTTCAAGAGAACCTTCTCGCCAACCATGAATGATACATCACGCGCCTTTTGATCTGTGTAACTCTTCTGTCTGGACTGAGCTGTGCGAAGCCTCAACTGAATCAACTTTACCTTGTCCAAGGCATCTTGTACCAAATCTGTACCGTATAACTTAGCCTCACCAGGCTCAAACCACCCGATAGGAGAACGACACCGTCGAGCATATAAAGCCTCGTATAGAGCCATATCTATGTTGGACTGATAGTTGTTGTTGTATGCAAACTCCACCAAGGGAAAGAACTGATCCCACTCCCATCCAAAATCAATCACACATGCTCTGAGCAAGTCCTCCAAAATCTGCACTGTCCGCTCTGACTGCCCATTGGTCTGAGGATGGAGTGTTGTGCTAAGCTCTACATGGGTCCCCAACTCACTCTGAATAGCTCTCCAGAAATGGGAAGTGAACTGAGGGCCTCTGCCTGATATGATGGAAACGGGCACACCGTGCAACCGAACTATCTCCCAAAAATAGATCTGAGCATACCTCTCTACTGTATAAGTAGTCGCCACCGGAATAAAGTGGGCCAACTTGGTCAACCTGTCAGCAATGACCCACACTGAATCAAACTTTCGGAAAGTTCGGGGCAACCTAACTACGAAATCCATGGTAATGCGCTCCCACTTCCACTCTAGTATAAGCATCTGCTGAAGTAGGCCACCCAGTCGCTGGTGTTCATACTTGACCTGCTGGCACTTCAAACACCTAGCTACATACTCCATTATGTCTTTCTTCATCCTCCGCCACCAATAATGCTGCCTCAAGTCACGATACATCTTCGTAACTCCCGGATGAATGGAATACCGCGAAGTGTGTGCCTCCTCTAGAATCCTCTCCCTCAGACCGTCAACATTAGGAACACATAAACAACCCTGGAGTCACAAAACACCATCCTCGCCAATAGAAACCTCCTTGGAACCTCCCTAAAGCACCGTCTCTTTGAGAACTGCCAAATGTGGATCATCAAACTCTCAGGCCCCTTGATCTTCCCTAATAATGAAGACTGAGCAACCACACACGCGAGAACTCAGCTGGGCTCTGAAATGTCCAACCTCACAAGTCTGTTAGCCAAGGACTGAATGTCTGAAGCTAGTGGCCTCTCCGCTGCTGGAATGAATGCCAAGCTACCCATACTCTCTGCCTTTCTGCTTAAGGCATCCGCGATCACATTTGCCTTGCCCGAATGATAAAGAATGGTGATGTCATAATCCTTTAGTAACTCAAGCCACCTACGCTGCCTCAAATTAAAATCCCTCTGTTTGAACAAATTCTGTAAGCTACGATGATCAATATAAACCTCACATGACACCCCATATAGATAATGCCTCCATATCTTAAGAACATGGACAATCGTGGCCGACTCTAGATCGTGCATAGGATAATTCTTCTCATGAACCTTCAACTGACGCGAAGCATAGGCAATAACTCGCCCATCCTGCATCAATACACACCCCAATCCAACGCGCGAAGCATCGCAATATACCGTATACATCCCTGAACCAGAAGGCAACACAAGAACTGGTGTTGTAGTCAAAGCTGTCTTGAGCTTCTAGAAGCTCTACTCACAATCATCAGACAAACGGAAAGGAGCACCCTTCTGGGTCAATCTAGTCAAAGGTGATGCAATAGATGAAAAGCCCTGCACGAAACGCCGGTAATAACCTGCTAGCCCCAGTAAACCCCTGATCTTGGTCACTGAGGTAGGACGTGGCCAACTCTGAACTACCTCAATCTTCTTGGGATCCACCTTAATACCCTTTCCTGACACAACATGTCCTAAGAATGCCACTGACTCTAGCCAAAACTCACACTTAGAGAACATAGTATATAGCTTCTGCTCTCGCAAGTTCCGAAGCACTACTCTCAAATGCTGCTCGTGCTCCCCCAGGCTACGGGAGTATATCAAGATGTCGTCAATGAAGATGATAACAAATGAATCAATATAAGGCCTGAACACCCTATTCATCAAGTCCATAAATGTTGTTGGGGCATTAGTCAAACCAAAGGACATCACCAAAAACTCATAATGGCCATATCTAGTCCGGAATGCAGTCTTCGGAACATCCAAGTCCCAAATCTTCAACTGATGGTACCCTGACCTCAAGTCTATCTTAGAGAACACCCGAACACCCTGCAACTGGTCGAACAAATCATCGATACGAGGCAACGGATACTTGTTCTTGATGGTGACTTTGTTCAACTGGCAGTAATCAATGCACATCCGCATTGTCCCATCATTCTTCTTCACAAATAACTCTGGTGCACCCCAAGGTGATACACTGGGTCTAACAAACCCCTTTGCTAACAACTCCTTAAGCTGCTCTTTCAACTCTTTCAACTCTTTAAGATCCATACGGTACAGTGGAATAGATATAGGCTGGGTTCCTGAAGCCAAATCGATACAGAAATTGATATCACGATCCGGTGGCATGCCAGGAAGGTTAGAAGGAAACACATCGGTGAACTCTCAAACTACTGGAACTGAATCAATCATCGAAAACTCTGCGGTGGTGTCCCGAACATAAGCCAAAAATGCCAAACACCCCTTCTTGACCATTTGCCGAGACCTCAAGAAAGAGATAACCCGGCTAGATAAATCAACTGTGGAACCCTTCCACTTTAACCCCGGTAACCCTGGCATCGCTAATGAAACAGTCTTGGTATGGCAATCTAAGATGGTGTGATACGGAGATAACCAATCCATGCCCAGGATGACCTCAAAATCGATCATATCAAGCAATAAGAGATCTGCTCTAGTCTTGAAACCACAGAATGTGACCACACAAGACTAGTAGACCCGATCCACAACCACAGAATTGCCCACAGGAGTGGACACATGAATAAAAGTGCCCAAGGGCTTAGGAGAAATAACCAGGAAATGAGCAAATAGAGATGATACGTATGAATAAGTAGACCCCAGATCAAACAATAACGAAACACCTCTGCTGCAGACGGAAATAATACCTGTGATGACGGCATCTGAGGCGAATGCATCTGGCCTAGCCAGAAGGTCATAGAATATGGCCGGGGCACCAGCTGGCTGGCCTCCACCTGTTTGAGCAGTAGTTGGCTGACCTCTACCTGCCTGACTTCCACCTCTAGGATGGCCCCTACCAGCCTTCCCTCCACCTTTAGGTGGTGGGGCAGCTAGTGCTAAAATCATAGACTGCTGAACCTGCTGTACTGCCTTGCCCCGAAGCCTGGGGCAGTATCTCCTCATATGACCAAGGTCCCCGCACTCGAAACAACCCCGCAGTGCGGCGACCTACTACCTTGATGGCTGACCCTGATGGCATGTAGACCTGCTGGAAGAAGCCTGAATAGTTGGTGGACGATATGAACTCTCCGGTATAGCACTAAAATAAGAATCAGAAGAACCCTAAGGACCTGAATACCCACCAGAGGAACCTTGAATAGCTAGTGGGCGATAAGGACTCTCTGGCATGGCGCTGAAATAGGGGCGTGCTGGAGCACTCCGAGCAGGTAGTGGTGCTGAATATGGGGGCATGCTGGGTTGTCCTCTCCCAAACTGACCTCTGCCCCTAGTCGGGGCACCTCTGAACTCTTTGGAGAACCTAGCCCTCTTATCCTGCTGCATTTGCTCCCTACCCCTCAGACGTTTACCCTCAATCCTTCGAGCAATCTCCACTACTAACTGGTAAGGAGTCCACATCTCTACCTCTCGGGCAATGTTGGCCCTGAAGCCAAAATGAAACCCTGCGACAAATCTCCGCACCCTCTCTACATCAGTAGGAAGTATCATCAATACATGGTGGGATAGCTCAGAAAACCTCACCTCATAATTGGTCACGGACATCTGACCCTACTCAAGCTGCTCAATGATACCACAACTCTTCCCTCTCAGAGGGTGGAATATACCTTTCTAGAAACAACTGTGTGAACTGACTTCAAGTGATAGGAGGAGAACCTGTTGGCCTACCCAGAACATAAGACTGCCACCATCTGCGGGCCCTGCCCTCTAGTTGAAAATTAGTGAAGTCAACCCCATGCGACTCTAATATCCTCATATTGTGCAATATGTCCCTACATCTATCAATGAAGTCCTGAGCATCCTTATGGCTCTCACCCTCGAAGACAGGAGGGTAAAGTCTAGTCCATCTATCCAACAGCTTCTGCGGGTCACCATCTGCAGCTAGTCTAGGCTCGAGTATGACTACAGCAGCTGGCTGAGCCCCATCTGCAGGTAGTGCACCCAGAGTCTGATACACTGTAGCTGCATGACCAGGAGCCTGAGCAGTAGGGGTTTGTGCTCCCCCTCCCGTATGCGATGTAGCCGGATCCGCTGGAAATAAACCAGCCTAAGTCATGGTATCCATGAATTGTAGAATACGACCCATGACCTCCTGAAATCCTGGTGCTTTCATAAAGTCTGTCGGGGTAGGCTCAGCTACGGGCACCTCGCCTTGCTCCTCGATAGTAGGATCTCTCGTAGGATCTGCTAATGGTAAGACTGGGATAACTTTGGGACGCCCTCGTCCCCTACCTCGGGCTGGTGCCCTCCCCCGGCTTCTGCCTTGGCCTCTAGCAACGGGGGGAGCAGCTCCTCCCGGGTCTGGAACATCAGCTGTGCATGTCCTCACCATCTGTGAGAGAATTGAAGAGGGAAATTTAGTATACCAACCACTGCACGATAGGAAATGAATAAAGAGTAGTTTTCCTAACACCCTATAGCCTCTCGAAGATAAATACAAACGTCTCTGTACCGATCCGCAAGACTCTATTAGGTTTGTCCATGACTTGTGAGACCTACGTGAACCTAGTGCTCTAATACCACGTTGTCACGACCCATTTTTAGAATAGATCATGATGGCACCCAACACCGTTGTCAGGCCAGCCAACGCGGAAATATCAGTGTATTCTTATTTTACTTACCAAAAATAGTTATAACATTTTTCTTAATTAACAATTAAAATTAGGTGGTAATTAGCAACGTACATTAATAATCATACAATCCCAAAAGAATAATCTACTAATGTGTGTGCCAAGACCTGGTGTCACAAGTATATGGGCAATAGTAGAATGTACAAAAGAATAAAGCTATCCTACTGTCCGGGATAGAATAGACAGCAAAAGTAAAGAAAGACCCCATCAAGCTGCTGAACGGCACAGGAAGGGAGCAGCTCACCGTGGAAGTCTCAGTCTATGAATCAGGGGCGCGCACCAGACTGATAGCCAGATGTACCTACCTCTACATAAGCGTAGTATGAGTAAATAAACAATATGTACCCAGTAAGTATCCCGTCTAATCTCGAAATAGTAGAGACGAGAGGTCGACGTGACACTTACTAGGGTCAAATAATATAATAAAGTGTTATGCTAGGCATGGTAGTCACAAATAATCAACAGTTTGTAGCAAGAGGTAGTAAGTCATGTTCTTACCAATTTTACAATTAACCGTATACATTTCAAGTATTCAGCAGAACAAGTCATGGATAAGATTTCACATATGTATATAACATGCGCACACTATGCCGAGGCCGACGACCCGATCCAACAGAAAATAAACTGTGCAATGCTAGAGGGTCGAATGATGCAAACCATAGATGCATCTATTTCTACCGAGGCGATCAGCCCGATCCACAAATATTAATTTATATCAAGAAAACACATGAATGCGCATTTATTTCCAAGTAAAGTCATACAAGTGCCCAACAAGTGTATACATCCGCTTATGTTCCTTTCCAAATCTCTAGCATATCCTAAGTGATCAAATTAGCAAGAAAATATAGAGACATTCACAAATATAACATGATACGAGTCCTAGACTACCCGGACAATTAACATAATAGTAGCTACGTACGTACTCTCGTCACCTAGCGCGTATGTAGCCCCCGCATTTAATAGCAAATTACTCAATTATTATACCTATGGGGACAATTCCCTCTTACAAGGTTAGAAAGGAGACTCACCTCGCTCCAAAGTATACTTCCAATGCCAAGAACGAGCTTAAACCCTCAATTTGGAGCCGAACGATCCGTAACTAGTTAAATGAGGTAGGAACTAATCAATATAAGCTCACAAGATCATATTCTAGCTATTTAAGCAATTTCCCAACCCTTAACACGAGTTTCCTAAAATCCGACCCCGGGCCCTCATGCCTGGATTCCGAAATTTTGCGAAGGAAGTTGTTCTCTATAACCTAAGGATCAATAATATATGATTTCTAATTCATTTCATAACCAATTTCGTGGTAAAATCTAAGTTTTATTAAAACCTTAGGTTTAGCTCCAACCCCATGATTTTACCTTAATCCTAGTGTTTAATCTACCTAAAACACAAGTGTTAAACTAAGAATGGGTGGGATAAGCTTACCTCAAGATGCCAAGTAGAAGCCCTCTCTCAAAATCTCACAAAATCGTCAATGGAGGAGTGAAAAGTGTCAAAAATAACTTAGAACCCATATTAAATGAAGCTCACTGCTTCTGCGATTTCCGCTTCTGCGGTCCCGCATCTGCGAGAAAGGACCGCATCTGCGAAATGGGCTAAAAGGGTTGGGACCGCTTCTGCGATCTTGAGGCCGCTTCTGCGGAGCCGCTTCTGAGATTCGAGAGCCGCTTCTGTGGTTTGGCCTGGCCTTCCCTGGTCCACATCTGCGATAGATGGACCGCATCTACGGTCTCGCACCTGCGGTCCACCAACCGCAGGTGCAGTTATGAGAGAAGCAGCAGCTTCAGCACTTCTCAAAATTTTCAACTTCACTCGAGCCTCGTCCGATTGACGCTCGGGGCTCCCGGGTCCTGCCTGAACATATCGACAAGTCTGAAATCATGAGACGGACCTACTCGAACCTTCGAAATGCCCGAAAAATTGCTAAATCTAAGAATCACCCCCTAAAACCAAATGAATCAAACTTATGAACTTCAAGTTCTTAATTTTCCTCTAACGAGCCAAAATGCCCTAAAACTTCTCGAATTAACACCAAATTTTGCGGGTAAGTCTTAAATGATATTTCAGACCTGTACCAGGCTTCGGAACCAACATGCGAGCCTGTTACCCATGAAATCAATCATTAATTAGTTTCTTTAAATCCTTAGAATTTTAGTTTATCAATTTCTAATAAAAATTCATTACTCGGGCTAGGGACCTCAGAATTCGATACCGGGCAAACGCCCAGGTCCCATATTTTCCTATAGACCATCCGGGACCGTCAAATTACGAATCTGGGTCTGTTTGCTCAAAATGTTGACCAAAGTCAAACTTAGCTTTTTAAGAAAATCCTAGGGAATTAAATGAGCATATTTCACTCCAAACTCTTCCAAATTCCGAACCAACCGTCCCCGCAAGTCGTAAATTAGCTAAAGCAAGCGCGAAAAGTTTTATTTAAGGGAACGGGGTTCTAAAAGGCAAAATAACCAGTCGAGTCGTTACATAAGAAGACAAGAAAGAGAGGGGCCCCAAAAAGAGAAAAGAAATAAAAGAACGGGAGGAGACCTCCAACAACGATGAAAAAACCTAGATCTTGGTTGCAAACCTCTGTAATCGTCATTGTAGAATCAATAAAGATAGATATCATAGTTATTAATGGCATTCCTTCATTTCCTTCTTTGCTCTTGCAAGTACGGAACAATGTATCAAAGATGTAAGCTTACCATTTATGTTTGATGTCTTTTAATAAAATGTTATATGAGCTTAGCCTCGTTCGATCCTCGTATTCAATATGTTTAGATCTAGAGTTAATTATGCTTGGCTAAGATTTATCCTCTATTTTCTTCATTAATTAGTTTATCAAAAAGCTTAGCACTTTTTGGTCAAATAATTTGGCGTCGTCTGTGGGAATTTCTTAGTCAAAACTTTAGTTTCCTTTTGATCTAAAACTAGCCAAAGTATCACTTCCCGGCTGTCATAGCCTCACCATCTTGGTGCGAACACCAAATCGAAAAAGTAGAAGATAAGTGGTTGAGATAACTAACCCAATCTGGGTCAAATCTCCTCATAAAATCGAGCCCATGTCCGACGTCTATGCAAAACCCACACCTCACCTGTAGCGATGGGTTTGGCACATCATATGCTAGTTTAAAGTAGGATCACGGTCACCACGCACTTAGCATGACCGCAATACTATTCAACGTATTTACTCTGTATACCAACATGTACTCCTGCCTCTTAGGAAGGGATAATGGCCTACTGACTGATTCTCTGAAATAAGATGCGTATCCTACTTTATTTTTGTACCCACACGTGTCGTGTGATTTATGAACAAGGATGATATGTTTCCCTTCTTGTTTGCGCATATCGGATTGGGACTCAGACTCGAGACCCCAATAAGCGAAGTAAATCCATCCCATGAGAAGCCTAGGAGCGACCAACAACGAAGTCAAATGCGGCTACCAAATTTGAAACCGTTAGTCGAGCACGGGGCAAAGCAAGTAACCCACAGCACCTCTCCCTCTTCACTGACTTTTCGGGTCAAGGTAACAGACAATTCCATTTGGATTTAACTTATCATACTCTCTTTAGCTCAGAATAGGAGCACGATCATTCTCACAGGTACACGAACGAAGAACGAATGCCACTAGACACACCAGGAAAATGTCCCACAACGTATTGTTTCGCAAGCAACGACCGAGCAAAGCCCTCTGCACCATGTCGTATCATAAATAACATATTTGACCCAGAACAGGCAGACATTATTAAGAAACAATCTCCGAAACCAGGGACTAAGCAACGAGTCCACGAAACGTATAGTCTCTCCAACCGATAAAGCATGGGCATAAAAACCCTAATGCCCAGCAACCCAAACAAAAGTTCATCATCCATCTCGCCAACTGCCTTTTCCGGGCCAAGCAACGAAGGGACTGGATAAATCGAGACTCCACCAATGCATACAAACTATGCAACAACGCACAATACTCTCCAATAAAAGCAAAATTAAGCAAACCGAGGCTCACCCCGATGCACGTACAAACAATGCAGTAACGAGTAATGATCTCCAATAAAAGCAATGCAATAGACAAATCTCACCATCACTCCAAACCCACACACCGACAAATAGGTTACAATTTGACCTCGCTCGAATTATCACCTTTACGGCCATTGGCCATCGTCAAATGGGTTACAGTTCAACCTCATTCGAATTAACACCTTTACAGCCATCGGCAAATGGGTTACAATTCGACCTCGCTTGAATTAACACTTTTACGGCCATTGGCAAATAAGTTACTATTCGACCTTGCTCGAATTAACACCTTTACGGCCATCGTTGAATGGGTTACAATTTGATTTCGCTCGAATTAACACATTTACGGCCATTGTCAAATGGGTTACAATTCGACCTCGCTCAAATTAACACCTTTATGGCCATCATCCATCGTCAAATAGGTTACAATTTGACCTCGTTCAAATTTACAACAGATTATAGTTTTGATCTCTCAAATTTACATCCCTACGGCCGTCGGCCATCGCCAAGTAAAAGTAAAATTTTACCCAAGATGGCGACTCCAAGTTTGGCCTCCTTCGAATATATAAGTCAGAAATTGACTTCGCCCAAGATGGCGACTCCAAGTTTGACCTCGTTCAAATATATATGTCAGAAATTGACTTCGCCCAAGATGGCGACTCCAAGTTCGACCTTGTTCGAATATATAAGTCAGAAATTGACTTCGCCCAAAATGGCAACTCCAAGTTCGACTTCGTTCGAATATATAAGTTAGAAATTGACTTCGTCTGAGATGGCGACTCCAAGTTCGACCTTGTTCGAATATATAAGTCAGAAATTAACTTCGCTCAAGATGGCGACTCCAAGTTCATCCTCGTTCGAATATATAAGTCAAAAATTGACTTCACCCAAGATTGCGACTCCAAGTTCAACCTCGTTCGAATATATAAGTCATAAATTGACTTCGCCCAAGATGATGACTCCAAGTTTGACATTGTTCCAATATATAAGTCAGAAATTGACTTTGCCCAAGATGGCGACTCTAAGTTCGACCTCGTTCGAATATATCAGTCAGAAAATTGACTTCACCCAAGATGGCGACTCCAAGTTCGACCTCGTTCGAATATATAAGTTAGAAACTGACTTCGTCCAAGATGGCGACTCCAAGTTCGACCTCATTCGAATATATAAGTCAGAAACTGACTTCGCCCAAGATGCGACTCCAAGTTCGACCTCGCTCGAATACATATGGAAAAATGACTTCGCCTAAATTGGTAAGTCTGAATTCGATCCCACTCTAATATACAAGTCAAAACTGACTTCGCCCAAGATGGCGAGTCTGAATTCAACCTCGCTCGAATCAAGGATTGATTCCACCGAAGTTGGCAAATCAGAAGTCAATCTCTCCCGAACTTGCAGATCCAAAGCGACTTCATTCGAACTCACACAACGAGATCCTACTCGATCCGGGCAAGGTCGGATTCCCAGTTAAAAAGATCAGGGACTCATCACGGAGAAATCCAAAGACCTTCTCCCCCAGAAAAGAAAAGACAAAAAAACGGGAGAAGAGGAAGAAAGTCAAAAGGTATAAAAACAAAGACGAAACAACTATTTTATTCAAATATACATGTGCAATAATTGTGCCATACAAAAAGGCCAAAACGGGCCCTAAAAAAAGAAACGAAAACAAACAACAAAAGGAACAAAAAAAAACAAGTACAAAAGTTGTAGCAAAGTTTCACTCGACGTCATCTCCACTGTCATTCTCCCCATCATTATCATTAGGAAGCCCATCCTCAACATCAACGTCCTCGCCAACCTCCAGTGTCGCAGGGTCGTAATCACAGGCAACACGAGCCTCGCGTGCCTTTGCCCGAGCATCTTCAAAGGCAGCCTCAGGAACACTTCCCGCCTCCCACAAACCCTTGTATATATCTCATTGGGCCTCGGCATGGACCCATAGCTCATACAAGCGGCGGGGAACAATGGCAGAGACAGATTCAGCTTGAGCCAATAGTTGCGCCTTCTCAGCCTCGAGAGTCGTGACCCGGTCTCACAGGTTCGAAGCTTCCCGATCAATTTCACCGATACACTCATCTAGTCGCACCTCCCTCATCGTGGCCGTCGCCCTCTCAGATTCCTGCTCGAACTTGAGGACGCAGATAGTATCTTCTAGAGCTACAACCCTCGCCACAACTGACACTCAAGCATCCTCGGCTTTTTCCAATTCGCCCACTTTCTTTTCCAGCTTGTCCACCTTCTCCACCCATTCTGTACTGAGAGCGTCAACCCTAGCAGCATTTTGCTCAAGCTCAGCTTGTAAAGATAGCACCTTCGCCTGAAGGTCCTCGCACTTTATGGCGACCCCTTTGCCCACCTCGAGCTCCTCATTTTTAGAATGAAGTAGCTACTCAAGCTCACTGCACCTGCGGATGGACGACATCAGGTCCTCATCTCTTTTCTCCAATTCCTCCCTGGCGTACTAGGTACTAGCTCCCACTCTAAGCCGGTCACATATCTCACAACACCTGTTATGATACATCTGATACTTCTCAGCCATTTTCAGAAAGATCTCGACTCGCGTCTCAGCCCTACGAGCGCTTTCGATCTCCAGCATGTAAGTCTACAAAAAAGAGAAGAGAAAGAGTCAATAAAGATAAAGAGTCGCAAAACAAAGAAAATAAAAAGGGACTCACCCTTAGGCCCATCGCGGCCACACCGCGTTACAACTAATAATTGCTGGCTTCCTTGAGGGCTCCGCTTTCAGTGGCGGAGCAGAGAAGATCAAACTGTGGCACTAGATCCACTGTATCCTGCAACAGGTTGAGATCCGACGGGATTTCGAGCATGCAGGAAAGGCCTTCCGCCCTTACCTTAGTCCTGGTGAAGCCCTCCTCGAACATCCTCATGTCTTCAGGGTCGATGTCGGACTCGGTTTCATAATCCTCAACTATGACGCCTTTCCCTTTCTCTTCCACCGAAGAAGGGATGTGGTTCTGCCGGGATGATGAGGGTCTGCTTGGAATAACTATGGCGGCCTCGGGATTCCGTCCTTCCGCTATATTAGCCTCTTAGATGCTTGTAACCGGCGTCACCTCCGCCTCCTGGTTAGCCCCATCGCCGGTTTCTAGAACCGTCAAAACAAGGTCACCCCTCGAGGACGTTTTAGCTATAGAGGCCCCTTCCAGCACTACCCTCCGTCTCTTTGATGAGGCCTATCCACTACCGACGCGAGAAGATTTGCCCGTTGAACGAACTACGGGGACCGGAGTCTCCGATTGGGAAGCAACCTCCAAGCGTACGGCTTCAGACGCAGGCACGGTCTGACGAGCAGCTAGGCTTTCCATGCCCTCACCTACAACAACTCTTGGTGCGGTCTAGACAGAGGACGCCAGCTGAGGAATGCGAGCGGAGGAGCCCTCTTCCTTCTCACTCCTCTCCGACCTATCAACAAAGAGGGATTAGATTATATAACGACAAGGTTAAAGAAACTATGAAGCAGAGAACAAAGCAAAACTACAACAAGCCAACTCACCAGTAAGAGGCTTGTGCCCAAACTTCTCATGGAAAGGCACCCACTCACGAATCCCCACCGTGTGGGGGAGAATTACGGTCACCCACTCGCGAATATCGACAACTAGCAGGGGAGGTAGTCTCTTGTCTGCTAAAGCAAATATAAGTCCTCAGAGAAATCTCCAAAAGGAAGATGATCGACAACCGTCTTAAGAAAAATCACAAAGTAAATAAAGGAAAACTCACGAGAGAAGTTCCACGTCTCTGGAAACTATGCCGAGTTTGCCACAAAGTACTCTATCCGCACATAGAAGTAGCTTTCCCAGAAGCAGCGATTGGCCTTATTGTCTATCTTCACCACCAAACTCTTGGTTCCTCGATGACATATATGAATAGTGCTGTATTCTGGGCCGGGCCCGGGCCTTCGTGGGCCAAACGGGCCGGGTTTCGTGGGCCTGGGCTTCGTGGGCTTGGGCTCTGGCGGTCCCGGGCTTCGTGGGCTCAACGGATGGAACCGGCCCGTGACGGGCCTAAGCCCACATGGTCCTGGGCTTAACGGGCCGGGCTCGTGGGCTTCGCGGGCCTAGCGGGTTTTTTTTAAGGCAATTTCTTGTAGTATCATGGGTATATTAAAAATATATATGTAGTATATATGTAGATCTAATTATTAAAGTGCTTGACGAAAAAGAAAAATAACAAAACAATAGTAAAACACTAAATTGTCATGCATAATATATTGTCTTGTAGTATATATATTGTATCTTATGTATATATATTATAACTTATTACTTATATATTTTCTTGTAGTATATATTGTATGTTATGTATATATATTCTCTTATATATTTTTTTGTAGTATATATTGTATCTTATGTATATATATTCTCTTATATATTTTCTTGTAGTATATATATTGTATCTTATGTATATATATTCTCTTATATATTTTCTTGTAGTATATATATTGTATCTTATGTATATATATTCTCTTATATATTTTCTTGTAGTATATATATTGTATCTTATGTATATATATTCTCTTATATATTTTCTTGTAGTATATATATTGTATCTTATGTATATATATTCTCTTATATATTTTCTTGTAGTATATATATTGTATCTTATGTATATATATTCTCTTATATATTTTCTTGTAGTATATATATTGTATCTTATGTATATATATTCTCTTATATATTTTCTTGTAGTATATATATTGTATCTTATGTATATATATTCTCTTATATATTTTCTTGTAGTATATATTGTATCTTATGTATATATATTCTCTTATATATTTTCTTGTAGTATATATTGTATCTTATGTATATATATTCTCTTATAAATAATTCTAAGTAAAGACAAAGAAATATTGCGAAAAGATATTCAATGGTAGAAGCAATAAATTTTATTACCAAAAATGGCATATCTTTCTTAGTCATCCTTCCCCCAATGGAATGAGCACAACAAGGTACTAATACCACCATTAGAAGGAAAAAAAACTAAGGAAGATGTGCCAAAATACAAGTTACATATTAGTCTATGTATTATCTCTAACAAATCTCATAAATCCTTCAAGGTTCGGAGGAGGTTGCGTTGGTGGTGGTGGAAAAGAAGCTTGTTCATCACCACTTCCGGGCGAAGCCGAATCCTTCGCAAGTTCCGCTATCATTCCAAAGTTTCTTCTTTCCGAGCGGATCCAATCTCTAAACAGTACTGATTTTTCCAAGCTATCCCTCATAGACGCTCTATGATCACCTATTTGCAGTCTTGCTTGACTGAAAGCGCTCTCTGATGCAACAGTTGAAGCTTGAATTGATAAAATATCCCGAGCCATCCTTGCAAGAACCGGAAAATATTTTTCCCTTGCCTTCCACCATTCCAAAAGATCAAAAGAGCCGTCTGGATTCTCCTTTTCAAGTCCCTGAGACAAATAAACTTGAAGCTCATTTAGATGTAAAGTTTCATCATAATTATCACCTTGAGAACCCCTGAACTCCGTCCAAGATTTAAGAGCTTTTAAGCCCACAACTCTTTTAGACGATTGTGAGCTAGACGAAGTAGGGGTTGGAATAGTTGGCCAAGCATGCTCTAAGGCAAGTTGATAAGCATTATAAACTGTTTGAGCATTAATTTTAATTGAGGCGTTTGCATCTGCAAGTGTAGCAACTTCCTCATTTGAAAGATCTAAAGCCTTATAAATATTTGAATACCAAAAATGAGGACCTCCCAATTTCATTGTAGGATTTAACATTGCAGCAAGACCATAAATAGGAGGGATAGGAAAAAAATATTTTTTAAACTTTTGTTTCATTTCATTTATAGCAAGTTCATAAATGTCCCCACCCTCACCAAATTCAACAAACAAATCAGATAGTGCTGCAATATAAACTAAACAGTTTGAAATAGTAGGATAATATTGCCCAGAAAATGCATTTGTAGCAATTTGAAAATGTTCTAAAAATCTAAAAGAATTTTAACATTCGTCCAATCTTGAGTAGTAAGCATTTCATCATCATCCTCACCACCTACCCGAGAATTAAACGTTGCATTAATTGGGTTTCTATATTCATATGCATCTACTAAACTTTCGTACATACTATTCCATCTAGTCGGGCAAGGTTTAGGAACCTTTCTTTCTCTAAGGCCATATTCATCACATTTTTTTAAAATACTCTCTAAGTCTACTTCTACGGTTTGAATAAAAAAGCCAATTAAGAGCCATTCTAACCTTTTCAATTTCTATGTTTAAAATTTGCATACCATCACCGACAATTAAATGATAAATATGACAAATACATCTAACATGGAATATATTAGTAAATGCAGGATTTAGTGTTGTTGTAAGCATGCCTATAGCACTAGTGTTACTAGAAGCATTATCCATAGAAATTGCCATTATTTTATCGCTAAAGCAAAAATATCTACAAATATTTGCAACAATGTTAGCTATAAACTTACCTGTATGACGCGAATTAATTATTCTATATGCAATTATGCGTTTTTGCATTATCCATTCCTCATTTATCCAATGACTTGTAACAGTTAGATAATCACAATCATTACCACTTCTACCAATATCAGTAGTAATAGAAATCCGATTAGGTATATGAGTAAATAAATATCGCAAATATTGTTCATATTCATGTTTGAATTTATAAATATCACTCTTAACTGTTGCGCGAGGCCAACCTTTATAAGTAGGATTAAAAACTCTTCTAATATAATGAACCCAATTAGGATTAGAAGCAAAAGTATAAGGTAAGCACATAACAGTAATCATCTTTGCTAATTCTTCACGATCTCTATTTGGATCGTAATATAAAATACCTCCGGTGACAGTGTTAATTCCTGGTTGAACTAGATTTGAACCTGTACTAGGGTTAACCGCAGAATCTACACTTGTCCCTTCTAGCTGCGCTTTCATTTGAAAAAATCTAGCCTTATCTCTAGGGTGTGTTTTTATGTGCCTAGTCAAACTACCCGTGCTGCTACGGTCTCCAGTATATTTATGCGCCATTAATTTCCCACAAGTTTTACACTTAGACTTATTTTGTTCTCTTACTTGAGTAAAAAAATTTCAAACTAATGATGTTTCTAGGCGTTTAGCAGGTTCTCTATTAAAAGTAGGAGTTTCTACAGGTGGGTCGACCGGTGCATCAGTTGGGTTATTAAGAGGACTAGTAGGTGTATCATCTAAATCCGGTGCTTGGGTTTTATCATCATCCTCATTTTCCTCATTATTTTCTAAGATAGTTTCATTAGGATAAAGAGCATTCATAATTTCATCATATAATCTTTCACCTGGTGCAACATTATGGTAAAATTCACTATCGGTAAATTGAAAACAAGGGTGATCACTATCAAGAATTAAAGAAGGAGGAGGACGTCTAGGTTGGCGACTACTTTCAACTTGCTTATCTTTTCTAGGTCGGGGAGCCGGGGGAAGGGTAGTTGGTTGGCCACTACTTTCACCGGTTTTATCTTTTCCTTTACCAAACATTTTTTTCAAAGAAAATGTCATATTAATTATAATTATGCAATCTAAACCACACAAAAATATATTCTTAAAACGTAAGAGTTAAAACGAGTTTACCGGATTGCCGAACAACTTCTTAAAAATTGAAAATCGTTGAACACTTGAAAACTTCAATTCAACAATTTCACAATTTTTCACGAAATTTCAACAATAGATTAAGTAATTGTAGTAGAGAGATTGAGAGATATTGATGAATTGGTGAATAAAAATAAAAGAATGAGGGGGTATTTATAGTTGAGAAATGGGGAAAAGTGTAATTATATACAGTTTGGGGTTAAAATAAAGTTTGGGGGCCAAATGGCCATTTTCTAAACTACCAAACGGTCAAAAAAAGCCCCAAACGGCTACTTTTTAAATATGGTCGTTGGGCTGTTTTTTTTTAAAAAAAAATTAAAATTATAGTCGTTAGGCCCGCTGGGCCTGGACCAGGCCCGCCAGCCGGTCCCGGGCTAAACGGTCCCGGTCTCGTGGGCTTACCAAAGAAGACCAGCCCGCCTCGGGCTTTAAGAGACCACCAGGACCGGCCCACCAGGCCCGTGAGGCCCGTTAAGACCGCGGGTCTGGTCCGGTCCGGTTCGGGACCGGCCCACAGTGCAGCATTATATATGAATCATCGTACCCCGAAGAAAGTGAGGGGCGAAGATGTGGAGCATGTGCCCTAGGGAAATTCTTCAGCGGGCCAGCTCCGCATACTTTATGAGCATAAGAAAGAGCTTGTACGCATATGGAGAGAGTTAAGCCAGGCACACTTCATAGAAGCGGCAGAAATCCACCAGAAGAGAAGGAAGGGGGAGCGTGTACTCGATAACAAAGGGATACACGTAAAACGCGCAGTAGCCCCGGTGGTGTAAATGCATTATGTCCCGTCCCGCCGACACCATTTCGATATGATCGGGGATTCCCCACTTGGCTTTGAGCATCGTGATCGTCGTATCATCCATAGTGGAAGGAACAAGCTTCGGTTCATCCCCGGCATGGTTGTTAAAATCAGTCTTCGTCTTCCCGAGTTGGGGAAATACCTCATCTACCATTAGAAACCCCTCGTCTTCCACTCCCTCTTCGAGTAGGGATACATCACTTTCCGGCACCGGAGCACCAACAACTTTGTCAGACTGGGAAGAAGCACTAACCATTTGTCTTCTTCGATCGAAATAAATGAAAACGATGAAGGAAAAAAGGTAATGGCCACATCGAATTCTAGCGAAAGCAAAAGTATGAAAGACTAGAGAGGGAGGAGGAATTTTGCAAAGTTCTTTCTTAGACAATTGAAAAGCGCAACAATCAAATAAGAGGCTTCCCCTATTTATATGGACATAAATGCCCTGAGCGGGAAAACTAAGAGCCGTCAATCAGAAAACAGAAAGGGCACAAAAATGATACAGTGCCAGGGAAACGTGCGCCATAATGACACATAAGAAGCATTCATGATATCCTGAATTAACGTGACGATCCAATTCCGAACTGACGTAACGGTCCAATGAAATTCTTGAAGTGTCGCGTCGCTACCTTGCCATAAGGACCTCGCTCCTCACATAACATGTTCAGATTTCTCCTAATTTTTAAATCAACATAGTCCGCCCATCAAGCTTACCAAGAGGCGATCCCAACGGGCGGAGGGACTAGCTGTATGGGTCAAAATCTGACCACAAGTGGATTAACACTAAAAGAAATGGTAAGGGGTCGGCCAAGCCATAATTGTACCCACAAGGAGTAATAGCGATGAGTATCTCGACCACTGCCGAGATCGAGCCATCAGAAAACTTGCATGACATAATATATATCGTAATATTTGAGCGAGTAAGGAAGAATATAGTCAAGAGAGGGGGTATGCCGGTTAAAGATTGTTGGACAAAAGGAAAGATTTGTAATATAAATATGAGGTAAGAAGGCAAGAAAGAGGGGGAGGCAGAAAGAGAAAAAAAATAGAAGAACGGGAGGAGACCTCCAACAACAATGAAAAAACCTAGATCTTGGTTGCAAACCTCTATAATCATCATTGTAGAATCAATAAAGATAAACCCCATGGTTATCAATGGCATTCCTTCCTTTCCTTCTTTGCTCTTGCAAGTACGGAACAATATATCAAAGATGTAAGCTTATCATTTATGTTTGATGCTTTTAATAAAGTGTTATATGAGCTCGGCCTCGTCCGATCCTCGTATTCAATATGCGTAGATCTAGAGTTAATTATGCTTGGCTAAGATTTATCCTTCGTTTTTTTCATTAATTAGTTTAGCAAAAAGCTTAGCACTTTTTGGTCAAACACGTCTGAAGTGAAAATTTTCACTTCAGACTTATTGGCCTTAAATGAATGAAAACGTTTGTTGCACTTCAGACTTTTTGGCCTTAAATGTATCTGAAATGCAATTTTTCACTTCAAATTATTTGCCTTAAATGCATCTGAAGTGCAATTTTCACTTCAAACTTATTTGTCTTATAAGTGCATGAAATCATTGGTTGCACTTCAGACCTATTTGGCCTTAAGTGCATTCGAAGTGCAATTTTTTCACTTCAGACTAATTGTTTTTAACTTCAGACCTCGATAAGTTTGAAGTTGATCATAAAGTGGGTACGCTTGCAAACTTTTTTACAAAGTGAGAATAAGTTCAATTGTGACCCCAAAACCGGGTATAAATGCAAAAGCCCAACTTTTTATATAATCATTAACTTATAGGCACTCTTACTGAAAATATTTATGCGCGAGATCTTGTACTCTTATCGATGACAAACATTGCATCACTCTTTGAATATCAAAATTCAATTAAATTTAAAGATGAAAAGGATTTATCACAACTCATTGCCTAGATTGTTATTTTCTTTAAATTAAAAAGGGATTTTTTCCTAACTATACCATATATGAAACCTTATTACTTTAAATGTGCATAGTTTGTTAATTACCTGCTCAGTCCACACTTTAACTACAATTTATATACCATTCGACTATTAGGCATTAAAAGGGCAGAATATTCCCTAAAAACGCGCTAAAATTAGGGAGAGAATCTTGGTGTTAATTGATTCTACATTAAATTCAATTTTTAAAAAGGGAAAGGAGATTTCTCATCTGCGTATTTTTCTCCAGAACTACAATTCAAATTCTCTCGAAAAAAAAAGAACGAACAATTCAAATTTTCGAGTTTCAACAACTCAAAGTTGAAAAAATCTGTTCTTCCATATATTTTCCACCATTGATAGCCATTAAAAAGCTTGAAAGCTTTGAATTCAAATTTGGGTTTTCAAAAATCATTATTTGTTTGGATTGAGTGTTGTTGTAAATAATTCGGAATATGTTTAGGAGTTTATATCTCAATTTTGAGGGGTTTTGGTGAAGATTAGACTTGGTTTTGAATGAATTTCAGATTGAAACTCGAAGAAGAAGAAGACATATTTTCAGAAATTGTAGATAAATTGTAGATAAATTATAGATCAATTGTAGATTGGGAAGACTAAAACTTCTACAAATATTCTACAATTATGTCGAAAATGCTAATTATGCTACAATTGAAATGGGAATTGGGATATTAAAATTCAATGTATCCAGTTTGTAGATATCTACAAATTTTCTACAAAAAATCTACAAAGAAACTACAAATCAGTTTACGTATGTATAAATCAGTATTGTTTTGAAGGGTATCTACAAAATTACTACATTTATAGTACAATTACACTACAATCTATGTTGAAAAACAATGTTGACTACAAAATTTTCTCTTTATCTACAAAATTTCTACAAATAAACTACAAATCAATTTTTCCAGAATTGGTGAAGAACAAAACAACAGAAGATGCAGAAAATGGGCCACCGGAGTTGCTCTTTATTCATGGTGGCCATACAAGTAAAATTTCTGACTTCTCATGGAATCCATGTGAAGACTGAGTCGTCGCTAGTGTTGATGAAGACAATATACTACAAATCTGGCAGATGGCGGAAAACATCTACCGCGATGAAGATGATATACTCAATGGGTCTCATCTCTGTTGTTGAGAAGAAGAAGGAATGGAGAAGAGAAAGAAATGGGAGGGGGGAAACGAATATGGTCAGATCTTAGGAATTAAGGGGAGAGAGAAACGTGAGATATATGGATACCTTTAATTAAGGAGTAAAAACTGCCTATTAATTAGACCCTTAATTAAGTATGGTATAGGATTGATAATTTGGTATACGGATTTGTAATTAAATCAAACCTTAAACATTGAGGGTAATAAAGTTTCATATATGGTATAGATAGGTAAAAATCCCAATTAAAAAAGAAAATAAAAAGTTTACGATTTGGGCCCTTTTCTACAATTCTACGTCATATGGGCCATCCCAATAATCATTAACGAAAATTTCGCCGCGTCCAGCATCTTTGGACTGTTTCGGCCCTGATATTTCCATTTTGTCATCGACCTCAACTTTCTCGTTTGCAACACAAAATTCGACTATAAATAGGCACCGAAAATATACCATTAGTCAAATTCATAATAATTTTGATCATTTACAGAAATAAAACAATAATCACAACTATTAGAGTATGAAGTTTGTACTAGAGCTAATTATCGTAGATGAAATTTTTTACTTGTAATATAACTACTCATCTAAATGAGACATATTGGTGTTAGGAATAGACATCTAAATGAAAATGTCGATATTGTGCTCGAGTTTAAAGCAAAATAAAGCCGAGTAGAAAATGGGTTTCTCTCTAAAAGTGATTGCTTATTAAAAGAAGTAGTTGGCAGAACGTTCTAGAGGAAGACCTTGACTCGAACCGCGGAAAGAAAATTCAATGGCCTCTATTAAATTACAACTTTGATACTCCTTTGCTTCTTTTTTGGTTCCATCGATCTGGAAAAAATATACTCCAGTACCAATCTAAACAGAGAAGCGAAACTGCCCAGCACGAACAAATATAAAACCCAAACACAAAATCATTCATAAATTTTCAATTACGAATACGATGGACCGTCAACTTTTTCTTCTTCTTTTATTTTCTCTCTGTTTCCTTTCCATTTTTCCCCATCTATCTCGTTCGACTTCTCTCCGATTCTCCGGTTGGCATAATGATAAAAAAACGTACGATTTCTGTCGCTCTTTCTGTGTTTGTTCATAGATTCTTTTTCCTATTAATGTACGTTACTTTTATCATGCATTTGCATTTTATTGTTCAGAAAATCGTCGGTGCTGAAATTGCTGACTGACCGTTCGTCCCCTACAATTGATCCGACCCGGGTTACCCAAATCTCCTGGCGCCCAAGGTTTCTTCTCTTTTTGTTTATTTTATATATTGAATTTATATTCGGGTGACACTGATAGTTATATGAATTATGCAGGGCTTTTGTATATAGGAACTTTTTGACAGATGAGGAATGTGATCATTTCATCACCCTGGTTAGCTTTTTTCTCTTCTTTCTTTAGTACAATTAGAATGCATCGTTGTGCTCTTTCTGGAAAAAATATGTTAAATGAAACAACTTTACATTTACAAGTGTATCAGTCAATCAGCTACGCCCCAATCCCAGATAAATGGCTGTTGCAATTTTAAGGCAAATTAGGATTATCTATCTCTCATTTATTAGTTATTGCTTATGGTTGAGTGAGATAAGTTTGAACCTGTTCAAACACATGTCATGTGTCTATTGGTTTGGTGTACGCACCTAGTGTGGATAAGTATTTTGCCCTTAGTCACGGATGGATGAACAATTGTGACGAACAAATCTCTAACCAGAATACAGAGGCTCCTAACGAACATTTGACACAATGCATGCATAACAATAACAATGAAGTCATAATCCTTTTTTGATGAGTAAGCGCAATAACTAATGTGTTGAACGGTGAATTATTAGTTCTAGCTAGTTGATGCCATCTAATTACTTGGTGCTGGTTGATCTCTCTTTTGCTTAGTAGTTAACGCTAAAAACTCAAAGCTTGCCTTTGCCTTGACATGGTTTATGTTTTTTTTTGAATGAGTAGGCTAAAGATAAGCTGGAGAAGTCCATGGTGGCTGACAATGAATCAGGAAAAAGCGTTGAGAGTGAAGTTCGAACAAGCTCGGGCATGTTTCTTAGAAAGGCCCAGGTTCACAACAACCTTCATTGTCTGTAATTTCAGATGTTTGATGGGTTTCCTTCCTGTCTTGTCAAGCATCTTCATCAAAAATCAATCTAGATGTGCTCTGTCATCTTCCTTGTGCCAGTTCAATATTATCTTGTGCTGCCATTTTAGTTACTTGCATTCCTAATTTTACTATCAGAATTCGTCATTTTGAAACAGTGGCATCAGATCTTATTTCATATTTATGAAAACATTTTTATGTGAAAGAGGTGGATAGAGCACACAAAGAAGTATCTTCAATTGGTGGTGGATGGACCTCGCTGATTATGCAATAAACTTGATCACTGGATAACAAGATTTAAATTATCTGGATCTTTAACGTTGGACCCTTTTATAATGTTCTTTTAATGAGGAATTAATGTTATAGCTACTCTTACCATCCCTTTCTAATATTTCCCTTGAAGGATATACACTTGTGGTAGTTGGAACTTTGACCATTTGACCCAATAAATATTTTGATTATGGTAGGGTATGATCAACTTTCTCTCAGCAATATCATGTTTTCCATTTTGCTTTCGTTGGACAGGAAGATAGTACAAAATGGTAGTTCAATGTTTGTTATTGAATGATACTGGGCTAATTTACCAATACATGATTGATTTCCATGTTCTAAGAAATATATGTGCTGACATGATTAGAACTTAGAATACGTTTTGGTATGTAATTTCAAAGTTTCTATCTAGTTCATATGCATTCTATGTGAAAAGGGGTAGAATTATTAATCATGTACCATATTGGGTGAACCAAGCATATTGTGAAATGATCTGTAGTTGAGTATGGAAAAACCTCTCTTGAGCATTATGCTTTTAGCATTCAATGCTTCTAGAAACCTTTTTAGAGATGGCCTGTCATTTTAGATTCCCTTCAGGTAGAGTCGATGACTTCCTTCTGAATGTATTTTCTTGCTCTGATGATATCCTGCTAAGTTCTTCAGCCTTGCTTCTAATTTGGAAATTAAATTCCTGAACTGTACTATGTTGCATCCTCCTCTTTATAAACTTTCCCCTGGTGGACTTATATTAGTCTAGGTTAATACTGAAGAAGACCACTGACATTTGCTTTTTAATTTATAAGGATCAAGTAGTTGCTAATGTGGAGGCTAGGATAGCTGCCTGGACGTTCCTTCCTGAAGGTACTGCAGTTCTATGATGTTGAGTGGCTTCATCTCCCTGTCTCTTGTGTGTGTGTGTGTGTGTGCGCGCGCATAAGCGAAATCTTACGTTATTAAGTTGGAATACAGAGAACGGGGAATCTATTCAGATATTGCATTACGAACATGGCCAAAAGTATGAGCCACATTTTGATTATTTTCATGACAAAGTCAATCAAGAGCTAGGCGGTCATCGGGTGGCTACTGTTCTTATGTATTTATCTGATGTTGAGAAGGGTGGGGAAACAGTTTTTCCTAATTCAGAGGTAATCAGTAATTGCATGATTCATCTTTTTCAAACAGTTTTTCCTAATTCAGAGGTAATCAGTAATTGCATGATTCATCTTTTTCTGTTCTGCTGGCGATTATGATGCAATATTTTCTTCTTTTTTTCCCTTGTTAACGGGAAACCTACAGGCAAAAAAAACTCAGCCAAAGGGTGATGACTGGTCTGATTGTGCTAAAAAAGGATATGCAGGTACGTTTGGCACCATGAATAGGTTGAGTGTGACATCTGTAGATTTATGAGTCCCTTCAGCATATTAATGTATTATCTGTTGTTTTCAAAGTACATTTTTTTGGATTCGTGATAAAAGGATAATAGGTAAGAAAACAATGTCCTCTTGCAAATTCTTGTAATGGAGCATTTGCTTGTCCCTATGATGCAAAATACATGTTCCTTTCTGTTTAATGGAAATGTCTTGCAGTACAGTGTCTTCATGTTGGTTCAGCATTCTGTATCTTCTTTTCTTATTCTCTTGATTCTCGTTGTTGCATTGAAAAGCAATGTAAGTTGCTGTGGACTGCCATCTTGGATGCGCTTCCTCATTGGCTAGAGGGAGAGAGCAATCTCAGAAGTAGTTATGCATTTCACCTTTGCTTTCTATAACCTCCTGTAAACCCCCGCCCCCCTCTCCCCCCCCCCCCCAAAATGAACAAATGGTCTAAAGGGTTTCTGTAGAAGATGAAAGCATCAGTGCCAAACTCCTCATCCTGCTTCCAACTCAAAAGAAGTGAAAGAAAGTTTGTTATTAACTTGTCATATTCTGACATGGTCATTTCTTATTTGCAGTGAAACCTAGGAAGGGTGATGCATTATTGTTTTTCAGTCTACATCCCGATGCAACAACTGATCCTCTAAGCTTGCATGGAAGCTGCCCTGTTATTGAAGGTGAGAAGTGGTCTGCTACAAAGTGGATTCATGTGAGGTCCTTTGAGACACCATCAAGTGTTTGTAAGGATCAGAATCCGAACTGCCCCCAGTGGGCTACTGCTGGTGAATGTGAAAAGAATCCTCTATACATGGTGGGTTCTGAAGATTCTGTAGGTCATTGTAGGAAGAGCTGCAAGGTTTGCTCCTGATAGCAATATGCACACAAAAATTTCTATTACATATAAGTAATACAGCAATCCTATCCTTAATCTTTGTATATCTAGGTTTGTACATTTAGTACCTTTTAGACAGATCAAAGTAAAAAGGATTTTTTTTTTTAACCCTTGACGGATTGATTAAGTGAGAATTTTTCGTGATAGTATTGATACTGGTCAAGGTTTTGACATTACCCTCAATCTTGCCCTCCTTGTTTCTTATCCCCATGGTTGCATTTTTTCCCTTTTCTTTTTTTTGAGGGATGAGGATCAATTACTCTTTTGCCGTACAAAATATCTTAATTTTATCTTATGTTATATACTTTTTTGGGAAGGATTGATCCAATGGATTTCCAGACCTCGACGTCTTAAAAGCTTTGCGGCAAACACATATTTAATAGCTTACTACACTAAGAAGAAAAATAGGAATTTAATGGGGAGGGGTTGGTTGGTCTTTAATCTGTCAATGAAAGTAATTATTTAGCATTACTGAACCTAATTATAAAATCAAAGAAGAAATGATTGTTATGTGATTTGTGATATCTTTCTAGTTGCATGATAAAATTTGCTTCTAAAAGGTGTAAACCTTTAGGCCAAGGGAAATCAAGTGCACAAAAAGAATTACTCAAGAAGTGAGTCAAATAGTCTGCGTCCAGCAATAATTATTTCTCAATTCCCAGCAAACTGGGATCGCCTCTATGAATTTTCGCTATGCTTATTGCTTCATTCAAGCTTATCTAAATTTCTTTTTGCAAGAGATGAGAGAAATTCGATGTCAATAGTGGTCATGAATCATAACTTGTTTGTCGGAGTTGTAACTTTAACGGTATTTTGATAAGCTTATAAACTGGTCAAATTTATCGTAACTTTGACAATATTTTGATAAGCTTATAAACTGGTCAAACTTGTATATAAACACATTTTAGTTTATTTGATTATTTGGTAAATAACAAAAGTATCAATAAAATACTTATAAGTTAAGATCAACCAGAAATCATAAGTTGGTTACTTCTGGCTTATACTTGTTCACTAATATAAGTACTTTGATTTAACCAAATTTTTATTATTCCAAATACGTTTTGGGAAATCTACACAATGTTGCTGCCCTCTAAAATAATAATTGATAAATATTTTTTTTATATTAATATATAATATACATATTTTATACGTAATCAACACTTTCTGCAGTTCTTGAAATGATGTTTCCAAAACAAAACCATCAGCTCACTCTTCACTTTATTTTTATAGTTCACCCTTTTTTCTAATAAAGATATTCTTAACTTATATTTTTTAATAAATAGATTTAAAGGCATTGATGCCATTTTTAACTAGAGTAAAGCTTAACACATTTTACCGAGTTTATTACAAAATTTAGCACTTGTGTAAAACTCGCAGCACTCAAAACTTAGATCTTATGGACTAGTCAGTAAATTCAAAGGCGCTCTTTATTTTGGAAAAAAGTTACAATTTGACTAGCAGTTCTGATTCATGATTAAATAAAAGAAGAAAAAAGGAAGAAATAAAAAGACTTTTATTCCTCGAGATTTCGTCACATAATTCCCAGTCTCCACTCTATCCAATCAGAGTTCTCAAGAAAATGATAAATGCTCAAAGTCGCTTCACCAATTCTGCGGCGAGCTAAGTGAGAGTCGGGGCTTAAGAAATGGCGGTTTCATCATCACATACTCTTCTTTCATTTCTTTCACCTCTCGGCTCTCGTTCATTCCCCGAGACCAGTTTACTTAGCTCCAATCCTTCTCTCGTCGGTTATGCTTTCACAGCCACCAATCGTCGCCGCCCATTCATTATCACCTTCTCTTACAGTAAGTTATTTCCGCTTCCTCTATCTTCGTTGCAAATTGAAAGTTTTTTTTTTTTATAATTTAAAAGTACTACTTAATTTAATATTCCTTTACTTGGGTATTTTGCAGAATCCAAAAAAGAACTCTCAGTTGATAAGAAAAGACAGTTACTTGAACAATACGGTCTTAATCCGGATGAGTTCTTATCTGAACCTTCTCCAAAGGTATGTTATTTAAACCTCTCTGGAAAAAAAAATTGTTTCTTTTAAATAAATTAGGAAATGTGCCTGAATACCCTGTAATTTTTATATTTCATATGGCTAACCTTAATCAGATGGAAGTTGAGTTTTAGCTAATTAGTTGATATTAATAGTAGTGTTTTCATTGGAATTATAGACAAAAAAGAGAAGGGAACAATCCAAGACGGGAGGCGGAAAACAGGTACTTCTAGAAGAACCTAGGGCGCCGCGTGAGACACATAAATTGCTTCAGGTTTGTTTTGCAACTACATTTTAGCTACATCTTTGGCTGCATTTGTTGACAATTCAATCATATCTAAGATTCTACCACGTACTGGTTGTAATTCATTTTCCCTAGTGTCTTTGCTCTGAGAAGGAGTTTTATTTTTCAGGTTGTTGGAGGGACAGCTCGAAGGAAGAAATTGCTCTCACCAAAGAGTATGGATGTGCGTCCCATGATGGAAGTTGTAAAAGCTGCTGCATTTGGCATTTTGCAAGTGAGATTCTTGTTAGCCCTTTACTGCAGTTCGTCTTTGAAGTAATGCAAGATATACCTTTTTAATGTTGTTAAATATAAATTGTTTTCCACTGTATAGGCAGCCGGTGGTTGCCCTGCGTCTTTAAGGCCTGGCCGTTGGTTAGACCTCTATAGTGGGACAGGATCAGTTGGTATAGAAGCCGTCAGTCGAGGATGTTCTGAGGTTAGCATTAAAACAGTAACAATCCTTTTCAGGATCATATGCTCTATTTTATTTACTTATTACTAGTGAAACTTTTATTGTCTCCATATTTACTTAAAGTTAGCAGTTGATTTGTGGAGCTTTATATTTTATTTAGTCTTTATATGTCATTTTGCGCTCATAGCATTTGTGTATATTTCTGTTTGCAAATTTCTAGGTACATTTTGTTGAGATGGACCCTTGGGTTGTCTCAGATGTTCTGCGGCCAAATTTAGAATGGACTGGTTTCCTTGATGTCTCAGTCATACATACTGTCCGTGTTGAGAGCTTCTTGGAGCGGGCAGAAAATTTTCTTGGTAAGAGTTTCTCTTCCCGTCCATCTGTGCCCTACAAAGCGAACTAAGTTAGGGAATTACTAGTATCATGAATGAGTGATTCTGATTTAACTCTCAATTGGATCTCTCTCTCTCTCTCTCTCTCTCTCTCTCTCTCTCTCTCTCTCTCTCTCAAGAGGTTCATTGAATCTTTTATCTGATGTTTCCTTGTACATTTGTTGTACAAAGTAGAAGGTTATTACTCGCTATGAAAATGCAAAAAGAATATTCGTTTACTCACCTTGAAAATGTATAAGATACAAATTTGTTTGCTTTTCTTTTTTATTTGATCTTTGCTATCAAAAAAGGAAACACCTTGAACATTTTTACTGAAGTTAATTCTTAAAAGGTGTAGGCTATACTGATAACATTATATCACTTGTGGTATCTCTTTTCCTCGCACTAATGCATTTTTCAAGATCATTGCGTATGTCAACGGGTGGGCAGGTTGGAGGTGAGCCTTTGTTTCGTACTAACAGTAGGCTACCTCTAACTGTTACCATCAAGTGGGTTCCTTATCCCCTTGATGAGATAGATTTAGAAGGCATGGAAATACTAATTCCCAGATGTAGGACTGCATTGTAAATTTTGGATCTTGTTAGTCAAACAATCAGTAAAGGTAGTTGTGATCTGCATACTGCAACAATCATTTTGCAATAACATTGTAGAAGGAGGTCTTTGAATGAAACTTAACCAGATACCTAATATTTATTACCTGCAGTTGGTAATTTCATGGCGGAGAAGAGTAATAATAGAGGTTTGGGATGTTGGGGGATGGGGGTGGGTATTACAGATGTGGTTGGAGCTTACCTTACCACATGCTTGGCCCCAGGCCAGTTTAACCCACTTTCTGAAGGTTCGCTTGATATTGTAGTTGATTGTGGCAATTCAATCCTTTATATCCTTTCTTCACCAATTCTGTACTTCTGCAAAATTTGCAAGCAGTACAGTTTCTCTTCTCTTTTTCTTCACTTGCATGATCTTCTTTGTTATTTTGTCTGGCAGTGGTCAATAACTGAACAGTTAGTTACAATATTGAGGGAAAATGTGTTCCATAAACAAAGCTCTAACTATGCAAGTTTTATGCTGCTCTTTCACTGAAATATAACAGTCAAAGATTTGTGTTTTTTTTTTTTTTTTAAATTAATTTTCCAGGTGAAGGTGGGAGCTTTGATTATATTAGTGTTACGCCACCATATGCTGCCGTTGATTACAGTATATTAATGAATCAAATTTCAAAATCTTCAGCAGTGGGAGAGAATACATTTATAGTAAGTGTTGCAGTGATTGTGCTTTATTATATCAAATGTGTTCCTTTTCTGTCCAGAAGTTTTTCTGTTGTTGGTTGTCAGCTTATTTTTGTGTATTCAGTTGGTGGAGTACCCCTTGAGAACTGACATGCTGGATTCATGCGGGTGTCTTGTTAAGGTATTGAGCAGTTCCCCTCCCTTTTTTTTTGAGATAAAGAGCAGTTCCAATTTGTCAGTATTAGGACAGCACTATCCCCTGCCCTGCTCGAGTGGATGTACTAAGACATTTCGTTATTGGATGTTATTATTAGAAATATAGCTGATTGCTTAATGTGTAGGCTGTGATTTCCATTCTGTCATTAGTAAATGTGCTTGGATGGTGTTTTCATCTTAACAGAAACTTAAACGTTTTACAGAGCTAGCTGGATGTATTGTTCAATTATACACAAAGGAACTAATTCTCTTTCCACAGCGCACTAGAGTGAGACTAGCCAGTTAGGAGTTAGTCTTAGGATGCTACTAATCAGCTACTGATGATGGGCTTTATCTGTTGGTTATTAGTATACTTTACATCTTTCTCGTATTTCCTATATTTCTTATATTGCTGTTATTTTGTTATTTTATGTTATGTTATGGATTTTATGTTATTTTATTATGAGTCTATTGATAGTACTAATATAGCGTCTCTTGTTGCTTTCTTGAGTCGAGGGTCTCCTGGAAACAGCCTCTCTGCCCTCGGGGTAGAGGTAAGGTCTGCGTACATATTACCCTCCCCAGACCCCACTTGTGGGATTATACTGGGTTGTTGTTGTTGTTGAACTAATTCTCTTTCTCTTGTTACTTAATAATGCAGATATCTGATCGGCGGTTTGGTCGAACACATTTGGCAATATATGGACCAAAGTGGGCGCAGAAGAAGAAATATGTTGAGAAAACAAAGAGATGGCAGGAAAAGCTGGATTTGTTAAGGGATGTGGAGATTTCGGCATCTTAAGTTTAACTACTGAGAATTGCATAACACATCTTATAGTCAACAGAGGGTGTAAAATGCTGTCAGACATTTGATTGCCCCATTTCTCTCCATCTATTCACATGGTAATCTTGCTTTGGTGCTCCTTTGTCGTGATACATCATTAATGGTCCTCTTGCCACAGTTGTCTTCTGATCAATCAGATGGATCTTTAAACTGCAGGTCAATTGCTTCTTGGGGCATTTTGCATCCCTGGCTGCCCCCATTGGGATGACATACTTACTCACTCATAATGAGCAGCCGTATGTAAGAATGCATTACGAGTTTTCTGCAGGGTTTTGCTAGTAAATGTAAATATATATTATTACCTATTTTACACACAATGGATCTTTTAAGTTATATCGATGTGGCATTCCCTGTTTATCCTTGCTTTGTTTACGTTATGATAATGGAAAATGCCAAAGAACTTTATTCTCAATTTTCAAACCCTGAATCTGATCTCCCATGTATTTCGTCCAGCATTCTCTTTTCAACATCACATTCAACTTGTTTATGGAAAATTTCGTGTATTTTTTGAATTTTTGAATAAGGTAGTATTAAAAAAAAGCTGGAAAAGGAGCATGACTGATGGTGATATCATTTCTTTTGTAAAGATAGGTCAAGAAAAGATGGAACTGTTATTTGAACATTCGCGATGGACCACGTTATTTGGTACCTTGAGTTATATCAGAGGAAGCTTCTTTGTCCTACCTTTGATCTGAGAGTAAAGTATGTCAGTATTTAGGCTTATAGAGATTGGTTTCCTCTCAGGATTCAGTATGATCTCGTATCTAATGAAGCAGAATAAGTGGGATTAAATGCTTTGAATATTGAATGTGGGTGTCTTAGGCTTAACATGAATTGAATATACAGTCTGACACCCTCCTAAACCTGTGTTGAATGTTGGCATTCTATTTTGAAGTTTGGATGAGTGATAGCATCTTATTTTAAAATCTGGATGGTATCAGTTGTAACGGGTAAAAGCTATTCTACTTCATCACTAGTGTACCAAACTTTGGTGTAAATATTCCATCTTTCATATTCACATGTACACTTTTTTATATCTAAGAATCTCTTTTTGCTTAAAAGCTTTAGATTCTATAGGGACCGCATTGTACTGGTCCTGACTGCGATTATAACATACTGGAGAATGTGCTTGCAGATAATGTCTCTTCTTATAGAAACTATTTTTCTCTTTAAGGTTAGAGTAAAATGGACATTATTAAGGACTGGATGATGTGGTCAGAAGGTTCTTATGCCTTTTGCAGACACTTCTTTTAAGGAGTTTCCTTTACAGATTCTTCGGATGAAGAAGATACGTGACTTCAAATACAAGTATATATTCAAGACTATTAGGAAAATTAATGACAAAATAGAGCTAGTAAAATTTAAAGCCGGTGCAAGAGGGGGTTGCTTTGCTTTTACTTACGGGAATAGCACTTTCAAATTAATTCTGGAAATAAAGATTTTTCTCTTCGATTTGCTCTGACGGGGATGTGGATGATTTTTAATCTAGTAGCTCCTTAGGGGTCATTTGGTTGGAATAGGGCTTATGCCGGTATAAGTTATGCTGGGATTATTGTTTATTCACTGTTTGGTACTATGTTGTATTCAGAATGACAATTGTATAATTTCTAAGAAGAAGTTATAAGTTATACCGGTGCTAATTACTCCACCCTCTATAAGGTATAAATTATCTCAGTGTTAAAATTAACACCGGGATAACTTATACTTGGTTTGCTAACCAAACAGAGTATTAAGGTGGTATTAAATTTTTATACTGCCCCTATACCTTCTTATACCTCATACCAAACGACCCTTCAGTGTGTCCAGAGCACCTTTTCAATATCAGCAATCACGAATAGCCAATTTTACTGTAGACGAATCTAGAAATTGAACTCGATGAGTTCAAGCTTTTAAGTTCAACCAAATACATTTAAAATTGAATTTTTATATTTGTTGAAACTGTTGTACCATTACGCGCGCATATATATATGTTACGTTTTCTGTTGCCTCTGGATTCAACAATATTCAGCAGTAGGTCCCTTGGCTCTGTTGCATGAACGCTGCACCCGATATTTCCAATATAACGTATATTTTTGTATAAAAATTATTAAATTTCAATAAATATTAAATAGGCAATACATATATATTAAATTTATCAAGTTTAAATTTTAAATCTGCCTCTATGCATTGACGATATAAGGAAAGAGTTGCCGGAAAAAAATCAATATGAAAAATAATTGGACATCTTACTTTCTTATAGACTGTTCTCAACTTATCCCAATGCTTCTCTTCCCTTTTACCCCACATCTTCAGCTATCCCCATCCTTTTGTTGCTTTTCGACATAACGAACTTTAACTTTTCCATGCTATATATATTAATCTTATGGCAAACTATAGTACTCCATGAAAGCGCATTCCAACAACAGAATACAATTGCATACTATTTGTAGTTTCTGTTTACATAATACCAGAGAAACAATCCAGTATCCTTGTTCAGCTGATCCACAAATGGGCATTCAAGACCAAAGCGCGAAGTAGGAGTTGCAGAGTTATGGGTGGTGATGGTGCAACCAGCTGCGGTAGCAGTTTTTTGAAGGGTTTCTTGAGAGCTGTTCTTTTACTTAGTTTTCTATGTTGTGTATCTGCTGAGATTTTAGTGAAACAAAGAGCCAAAACTGTCACCAAAGCAGTTACAGGGACAACAAGCAATAATTTAGATGTTGGGAGGACAACAACACAAACTGAAAGGCATTTTCTTCCAAGGAATACCAATCTCAATTATGTCAGCAAAAGAAGAGTATGGAGCGAAGCTGATCCCATACACAACAGGTATTTTAATGTTTAACATTCCAACTTCAATACTCATGAGCAAGAGTCTTGAACACGCATATACTTCTATAGGTAACAAGTTAGTGTTTTTATACTCCATATTTATAAATGGTTTTCAGGGAAGCTGGAAAGTACATGGAAACACGCATTCGTGCTTGAGCTTAGGGGCAAAGTAAGAGGCTGGACAACAATGACGAAACCAGAAATTTCCGCAAGGGTGTTCAAACTTGAAAGAAGTGAAAACAATTCCCCCAAAAGGGTGTTCAGTTTTGGGTGTTCAGTATATGTTATACACCTCTAACACCAAATATACTTATTTATATACATAGTGTAATTTTTCGACGAAGGGTGGTCAATTGACCATCTTTCGGATAATGTAGCTTCGCCGCTGCTTGACAACTACTATTGCAAAGAGTTTCGCCAATCAACAAGATTTTTTTTGCTTGGAAACTCATTGTGCATTGCACATCTTGAGTACTAAGCACCATCTGTTTGTAGAGAAGCAAATTACAATCAAGTGAATGAAAATTTCAGCTACCAAATCAAATTCAAGAGGGCAAATAGCCTTTGAAACGCCCAATTGATTTCCAGTTTATCCAAAATCATTTCGGATAAGAAACACAACATCCGCATTAGGAACTAAAGATACTAATCAACAATGTCATTCAAGACTAATCAGAAGGGTTAATTGCCAATAACCTTGCCTAGGTTGCATCCCCATTGGATAAATTAATATCAATGTAAAGGCAGATATTTTACCAAACCAATCCATTCTGGAATATAGCATGGCCTGTATAGGCATTGCATCACTTTCCTTACTTTCACATATCTGTCAGGATTTTATGCTTTTTCGCTTACTAAAGGGGAAAAGAAGAATCCTCTTTTCATCAAACCTCCAAAAAGCAAACATGCAGAAATTATCAAATAGCGTCAACCTAGAGCAATCATCGACAAATTTTGAAGCTAAGGCAGCATAATCTTTACTCTTGTTTGGCTTAAGATTCACATCTGAAAAAAGGAATTTAGATATTTTATAATTTGATATACAAACAATAAACGATTGCAAGGGACCCGCTGAATATATGAAGAACAAAGGGGAATGCTCTGACCTTAAAAGGCCAATGCTCAGGTCAGTTGCAAAAATCTAAGTTAGTCGTATTACAGATTTCGAGCAACTATGTGACAGGTTTTGCTCAGTGTCTTGTTAATGCATAACTATCAGCTAAGGGAAGACAGAACATAAGAAACCAATAACACTTGCTATCTCTACAATAAATTTCAAGCAGAAGACATACAAAATAATTTGTCATTTCACAGTATAATACAGCAATATTCGTGGTAGTCCTTTACAGAACCATATGTATCGTTCCTGATTCCACTTGCACCTAAGGGAAGTGAAGAACTTACCGTAGGATATAGTTGTGTTCACCAGATGTGAAACATTTCGTAATGCTTTTCCGTTCATGCATCAAATGGAACTGCTGATATCTTGTTTGTTAAATAGTAAAGGAAAATCGTCAAACTGTTCAGAGAAACCTCGTTCCTCAGCCATGGTCTTTAGCGATTCATAAACTTGATACATAGACCACCTATCCTTGGGCCGAGAAATTACACAATTGCCAGCAATTTTTAGGAATTGCGCAATCTCTTCATCATGGCCTTTCCCACATATGTGCTTATCAATTGCATCTTTAATCCGATCAGAAACAGAGAGCTGATTTACCCAGTCGACCAAATTTCCCTTAAAACCTTCGTCAGCAGCAGTGATTTCTAGAGGTCTTTTCCCCGTAGCCAACTCCAAAAGCACAACTCCGAAGCTGTAAGCGTCCCCTTTCAGTGAAGCCACCATTGTACTTGAATACTCTGGAGCAACATAGCCAAATTCACCCAACTCTACATTCATAAAACTAGTCTCTTTTGCGTCTGAAGGTGTCATCAGCCTCGCCAATCCAAAATCCATTATTCTAGCATCAAAATCTTCATCAAGAAAAATAACGTTAGAACATATGTTTTGGTGCAAGATTGGCGGGTTGCAACCATGATGTAGCAAAGCAAGGCCTCTCGCAGCTCCCAAACCAATCCTAAACCTAGTCGGCCAATCCAACACGCTTGCATTCCCATTCAAGAATGAATACAAAGTACCATTTGAAAGGTGCTTATAAACCAAGAGTTTTTCTTCTTCAACAACACAAAACCCCAAAAGTGGCACCAAATTAGGATGCCTAACCTGTCCTAACCTATTCATCTCCATCCGAAACTGCTTCTCACTCAGCTTGCAAGTCTTAAGCCGTTTAATAGCAAGCGCAGAACTATCACGTAAAACAGCTCTAAATGTAGTCCCTGTCCTAGTCGAGTTTATCACACTTTCCATACTAAAATTATTCGTGGCAACCAACAAATCCGCTAACTTAACCTTCACAAGCGGTTTCTGAAACAACATAACTTGAGTAAGCCTATGAGCCCTCAACTTCTCAGCCCACCTATCCGAATCATCTCTCCCTAACCCATAACCCGTCTTCCTCCTCTTCTTCCCCGCCTTCGTAAAACACCAATACCAACCCCCAAATCCCAACAACATAGAAGCAGCAGCACCACCAAAAACACCAGCAACAATAATAATAGCTAAATTTTTCTTACTTAATCCATCACATTTCCCTAAAGGTCCACCACAAAGTCCATCATTACCTCCGAAATCAAACGAATCAGCCGAATCGAAAGCCGCTGGAATCCTACCAGAAAGATCATTGTTTGCTACAGAAAATGTCTTAAGCCTACTTAAACTAGAAAACTGGGGTGGTATATTCCCACTAAGCTTATTATCATTAAGCATCAATTTATTCAAGTATGAACAACTAACAAGATCAGCTGGAATAGAACCAGTAAATTCATTGTTTGACAAATCAAGGGTTACTAAAAAAGGAAGCCAAGTACAAATATCACAAGGGATTGAACCGGAAAGTCTATTACCAGAAAGATCAAGATTTTGTAAACTTTTACAATACTGTAATGAATCTGGGATTTTACTACCTCCGAGGTTCATGTCACGAAGTTGGAGGGTTATGAGTCGATTTTCACGGTCGTTCCAACAAGAAGCACCAACAAATTTGCAGATAAACCCCACTGTGGAATTTGCGAAATTCCATGATTTTAAGTTGCCTTTTGGATCTGTTAAGGAATTCTTGACTCCTTGTAAGCACTTTATATCATCTTCAGCTACAGCTGAATGAAGGGGTTGAAATACAAGAAATAATAAAATCAACATAAACAATCTGAAAAGAATCATCTTGAGATTTCAACTAGTGTGTTTGAGGATTTTTATTACATGAGAAATGGGTAAAAGGAAAACAGGGGCATTGGCTCGAATGATGAAGTGGAACCTTGGAATAAACATTTGGGAATTTGTAAAGTTTGTTTATTGCTATAATTACTCAATGGTAGTATTAATGGAGTGGAGTCTTCGGAGAGGATGTAATATATATGTCCTGTTATAAAATAAAAGTGACTTAGTAAAATGTAAATAAGAAATAGAGATCGGAAGAAGGGGTATTTCACTTCTTTTTGGTGTGTCTTTCATTATAATTTACATAGCCTTTTATAGGCATAAAATAAGAAGACTTACTATTGTAAATAGCGAATGGGACGGACATAAAGTAGGAGATTTAATCTGTAAGCTATTCACAATATGGGCATCCAATCTACAAACTATTTATAACACTCCCCCCTTAGATGTCCATGTAAAATAATGTGCCTCATTAAGAACTTACAAAAAAAATATTGGGATGTACATAGTTATTTATAATATGCATTGTTTGCTGCCTCATTAAAAACCTTACCAGGAAAACCCAGTGGGACAAGTCTCGAAGAAGATGCATTCCAATCTTGTATATCAGCTTTTCAAATGTTGAGGTTGGTAATGCCTTAGTGAACAAATCAGCTAAATTATCACTTGAACGAACTTGTTGAACATCTATTTCACCATTCTTTTGAAGATCATGAGTGGAAAAAAAATTCGGTGAAATGTGTTTTGTTCTATCTCCTTTAATGTATCTTCCTTTCAATTGAGTTATGCATGCATCATTGTCTTGGATTGTTCCCTTCTCTTTTTTGTCTATAATTCCAATGAAAACACTACTATTAATATCAACTAATTAGCTAAAACTCAACTTCCATCTGATTAAGGTTAGCCATATGAAATATAAAAATTACAGGGTATTCAGGCACATTTCCTAATTTATTTAAAAGAAACAATTTTTTTTTCCAGAGAGGTTTAAATAACATACCTTTGGAGAAGGTTCAGATAAGAACTCATCCGGATTAAGACCGTATTGTTCAAGTAACTGTCTTTTCTTATCAACTGAGAGTTCTTTTTTGGATTCTGCAAAATACCCAAGTAAAGGAATATTAAATTAAGTAGTACTTTTAAATTATAAAAAAAAAAAACTTTCAATTTGCAACGAAGATAGAGGAAGCGGAAATAACTTACTGTAAGAGAAGGTGATAATGAATGGGCGGCGACGATTGGTGGCTGTGAAAGCATAACCGACGAGAGAAGGATTGGAGCTAAGTAAACTGGTCTCGGGGAATGAACGAGAGCCGAGAGGTGAAAGAAATGAAAGAAGAGTATGTGATTATGAAACCGCCATTTCTTAAGCCCCGACTCTCACTTAGCTAGCCGCAGAATTGGTGAAGCGACTTTGAGCATTTATCATTTTCTTGAGAACTCTGATTGGATAGAGTGGAGACTGGGAATTATGTGACGAAATCTCGAGGAATAAAAGTCTTTTTATTTCTTCCTTTTTTCTTCTTTTATTTAATCATGAATCAGAACTGCTAGTCAAATTGTAATTTTTTTCCAAAATAAAGAGCGCCTTTGAATTTACTGACTAGTCCATAAGATCTAGTGGCCGCGTTCGCGATGAACAAGCTGGTGACCCCTCCCCCGAACCTTACGTGTTCGCGAGTGTAGGGACGCATTCGCGAAGGGTCTCCCCTCAGCTTCGCGTTCGCGTCTAGAGTTTCGCGTTCGCGAAGAAGAATTGGGGCACCTGGGATATTTGCCTTACGCGTTCGTGAGTGGGTCCATGCGAACGCGAAGGGTAAAATCCCTAGGCACTAACAGCAGAAATCTGCAACTTTTTCTCAAGTTCAAAACTTCCTGAAACACATCCGAAACACTCCCGAGCCCTCGGAGCTCCTAACCAAACACACGTACTAACTCAATAACATCATACGAACTTATCCGTGCGATCAAATCGCCAAAATAACCTCAATAACAACGAATTCAACCTCAAAATCAAATAATTTTCTCAAATTTCTTAAAACATCAACTTTAGCAATTTAGGTCCGAATCACGTCAAATGATATCCGTTTTTTATAAAATTTCACAGAAACATCTTAAATCATATATAGGACCTGTACCGAGCACCGAACCAAAATACGGGCCGATACTAACATGTTCTAATCAAATTTCATTTCAAATTTCCTTAAACAATTTGAGAAAATAATTTTCTTTAAAAATTCATTTCTCGGGCTTGGGACCTCAGAATTCGATTCCGGGCATACGCCCAAGTCCCATATTTTTCTACGGACCTTCTGGGACCGTCAAATCACGGGTTCGGATCCGTTTACCCAAAACGTTGACCGAAGTCAAATTAGCTCATTTTATAACTAAATTGTATCATTTTTCACAGATTTTCATATTTAAGCTTTCCGGCTACGCGCCCGGACTGTGCACACAAATCGAGGTAACTCTAAATGAGGTTTTCAAGGCCTCGGAGACACAGAATGTAGTTTAAAGCAAGTGATGACCCAAATTCTCCACCTCTAAAACAACCGTTCATCCTCGAATGGACAAAAGAAGGAAGTACATGAGTCGGGAAAAAGATAAGGATAACGGCTCCGCATATCGGACTCGGAATCCCAGGTCGATGCCTCAGGAGGTTGACCTCTCCACTGAACACGAAAAGAAGAAAAACTCTTCGACCTCAACTGACGAACCTGTCGGTCTAGAATAGCCACCAGCTCCTCCTCGTAAGATAAGTCCTTGTCTAACTGGATAGTGCTGAAATCTAATACGTGGGATGGATCGTGGTGATACTTCCAAAGCATGGACATATGAAACACTGGATGCACGACTGATAAGCTCGACATCAATGCAAGTCTATAAGCCACCTCTCTCACTCGATCAAGAATCTCAAATGGACTAATGAACCTAGGGCTAAGCTTGCCCTTCTTCCCAAATCTCATCACGCCCTTCATAGGCGACACTCGAAGTAACACCCGCTCACCGACCATAAAAGCCACATCTCGAACCTTGCGATCTGTATAACTCTTTTGCCTGGACTGAGCTGTACGAAGCCTATCCTGAATAATCCTGACCTTGTCCAAGGCCTCCTGAACCAGATCCGTACCCAACAACCGAGCCTCTCCCGGCTCAAACAATCCAACCGGAGACCGACACCGCCTACCATATAAAGCCTCATAAGGAGCCATCTGGATACTCGACTGGCAGCTGTTGTTGTAGGCAAACTCTGCTAAAGGCATAAACTGGTCCCACGAGCCTCTAAAGTCAATAACACAAGCTCGAAACATATCCTCTAAAATCTGAATAGTCCGCTCGGACTGCCCCTCCGTTTGAGGATGAAATGATGTACTCAACTCAATCTGAGTGCCCAACTCTCACTGAACTGCTCTCCAGAAACGTGAGGTAAATTGCATACCTCGGTCCGAAATGATAGAAACGGGCACACCATGAAGACGAACAATCTCCCGGATGTAGATCTCAGCTAACCTCTCGGACGAATAGGAGACTGCCACAGGAATGAAATGCGCTGACTTGGTCAGCCTATCAACAATGACCCATACTGTGTCGAACTTCCTCTGAGTCTGCGGGAGTCCAACAACGAAGTCCATAGTGATCCGCTCCCACTTCCACTCGGGAAGCTCAATCCTCTAAAACAAACCACTAGGCCTCTAATGCTCATACTTAACCTGCTGACAATTCAAACACCGAGCCACATATGCAACGATATTCTTCTTTATTTTACGCCACCAATAATGCTACCGCAAATCCTGATACATCTTCGCGTCGCCCAAATGAATAGAGTACCGGGAGCTATGGGCCTCCTCTAAGATCAACTCTCGAAGCCCATCCACATTAGGCACACATACTCGACCATGAGCGACCGTGTAAGATAATACACGACTAGGCTCAGAAATATCCAACCTCACATACCGATTGGCCAAATCCTGAACATCCAAAGCAAGCGGCCTCTCACCGGCCATACTGGCCATACTAACTGACTTTCTACTCAAATCATCGGCCACTACATTGGTCTTTCCCAAGTGATATAAGATAGTGATATCATAATCCTTAGCAACTCCAACCACCTCCTCTGTCTCAAATTCAACTCTTTTTGCTTGAACAAATATTGGAGACTCTTGTGGTTCGTGAACACCTCACATGCCACGCCATACAGATAGTGCCTCCAAATCTTCAATGCGTGAACAATGGCTGCCAACTCCAAATCATGAACCGGATAATTCTTCTCATGAATCTTCAATTGCCGCGAAGCATAGGCAATGACCTTGCCATCTTGCATCAACACTGCACCAAAACCAATACGAGATGTATCACAATAAACTATATAAGGCCCTGAACATGTGGGCAAAAACAACACCGGTGCCGTAGTTAGAGCTGTCTCAAGCTTCTGAAAACTCGCCTCACACTCGTCCGACCATCTGAACTGGGCACCCATCTGGGTCAACCTGGTCATCGGGGTTGCGATAGATAAGAACCCCTCCATGAACCGATGATAGTAGTCTGTCAATCCCAAGAAACTCTGAATCTCTATAGCTGATGCTTGTCTAGTCCAGTTCTTGACTGCCTCAATCTTCTTCGGATCAACCTGAATACCCTCTACTGATACAATATGACCTAGGAATGCAACTGAACTCAACCAGAACTCACACTTTGAGAACTTAGCATATAGCTGACTATCTCTCAAAGTCTGAAGGACCACTCTGAGGTGCTGCTCGTGCTCCTCCCGGCTGTGGGAATATATCAAAATATCATCAATGAAGACTATCACGAACGAATCCATATAAGGACTGAACACTCGGTTCATCAAATCCATAAAAGTTGTTGGGGCATTTGTCAACCCGAATGACATAACCAAGAACTCATAATACCCGTACCGAGTGCGGAAAGCTATCTTAGGGACATCGGATGCCCTAATCCTCAATTGATGGTAGCCAGATCTCAAGTCAATCTTTGAAAATACCTTGGCACCCTGAAGCTGATCAAATAAATCATCAATCCTCGGCAATGGATACTTATTCTTGATTGTAACCTTGTTCAACTACCGGTAATCAATGCACATTCTCATCGAACCATCCTTTTCTTAACAAACAACATCGGTGCACCCCAAGGTGAAACACTAGGTCTAATGAAACCCTTCTCCAACAATTCTTGCAACTATTCCTTCAACTCTTTCAACTCCGGCGGGGCCATAAGATACGGCGGGATAGAAATGGGCTGAGTGCCCGGAGCCAAAAAAAGTCAATATCCCTATTGGGTGGCATACCCGGTAGGTTTGAAGGGAAAACATCAGGAAACTCAAGAACAACGGACACAAAATCAATAGAAGGGACCTCAGCACTAGAATCACGAACATATGCCAAATAGGCCAAACACCCCTTCTCGACCATACGCCAAGCCTTCACATACGAGATAACACTGCGGGTAGAATGACCAGGAGTCCCTCTCCACTCTAAACGAGGCAAACCCGGTAAAGCTAAGGTCACAGTCTTGGCATGACAAACCAAGATAGCGTGGTAAGGTGATAACCAGTCCATCCCCAATATAACATCAAAATCAACCATGTCTAAAAGCAACAAATCTACACGAGTCTCAAGACCCCTAATCACCACAATACAAGAACGATGGACTCAATCGACCACAATAGAATCACCATCAGTGTAGACACATAAACAGGAACACTCAATGAATCACCAAGCATGACCAGGTATGGTGCAAAATAAGATAACACATACGAATACGTAGACCCTGGATCAAATAACACTGAATCATCTCTATCGCAAACTAGAAAACCTGTAATAACTACATCTGAAGCCTCAACCTCGGGCCTGGCTGGAAGAGCATAACATCGGGGCTGGGGCCCACCACCCTGAACCACATCTCTAGGTCGGCCTGCTGCTAGCTGGCCTCCACCTCTAGCGGCCTGAGCTCCACCTCTAGTACCTCTACCTCCACCTCTAGCACCTCTACCCCAGGTTGTGGAACACCTGGTGCCTGTACCATGGCACGAGAACCCTGATGCTGAGAGCTACTCGGTGCTCGAGGGCAAAACCTGGCAATATGACCCGGATCACCACAAGTGTAACAAGCCCTCGGCTGTTGAGACTGCTGGCCCTGACGACTTGAATGACCACCCCAAAAACTCTGAAGCGGCAGTGCATTAATAGGAGCAGGTGGTGCATGTAGGACAACTGATCGAAATACTACATCTGGGGACCACAACTACCTGAAGCACCATGGGAAACCTGAAGTGCTGACTGAAAAGGCCTAGGAGGATGGCCTCTACCATATGAATCTCTACCTCCAGACGAGGTACCACTGAATCTGCCTGAATGACGGGGGCTCTTGTCTGACCCATGACCACCTCTCTGTGATAGAACCATCTCAACTCTGCGGGCCACATTGGTCGCTTCCTGGAAAGTAATCTCACTCATAGCCTCCCTAGCTATCTGAAGACGAATCGGCTGAATAAGACCATCAATAAACCTCTTCACCCTCTCTCTCTCTCAGTGGGAAGTATGATAAGATCATGGCGAGCTAAGTCGATGAACTTGGTCTCATATTGGGTAACAGTCATGGAACCCTACTAGAGGCACTCAAACTGCCTCCAATAGGCCTCTCTCTGAGTAATGGGGAGAAACTTCTCCAGGAATAACACTGTAAACTGCTCCCAAGTCAAGGCTGGCGATCCGACTGGTCTAGTTAAGCAATAATCTCTCCACCAAGTCTTGGCGGATCTAGACAAGCGAAATGTAGCAAAATCGACCACATTGGTCTCAACAATACCCATGTTCCTGAGAACCTCATGGTAGCTATCTAGATAATCTTGGGGGTCCTCAGTAGATGCACCGCTGAAAGTAGATGGGAAGAGCTAGGTGAACCTATCCATCCTCCACAAAGCATCGACAGACAGCTATGCTCCTTCACCGGTCTGAGCTACCACACCCGGCTGTACTGCTCCAACTGGCTGAACCGCTGGAGTTTGAATCTGAGGAGCTACCTACTCCGGAGTGCGAGTAGCAGGAGTCTGGGCCCCTCTTCCAGCCTGAGAGATGGCTGGTGCTACAGGAAGCAAGCCTGCTCGGGCGACACTCTCCATGAGACCCACTAGTCGGACCAAAGCGTCCTGAAGAACTAGGGTAGCAATAAACCACTCTGGGATCTGAGCTGGGCTCACCGGAGCTGCTGGGGCCGGAACCTCGTCATCAAAATCAACCTGAGGCTCTGCCACTGGTGTTGCTTCTCAGGGATGAGCTCTGCCCCCACCTCGACCTCTAGCACTGCCTCAGCCTTACCCCCTGCCCCTCATGGGAGCTACTGCTGGGGGATCGAGCTGCTGAGCGGTGGATGAGGAAGCGCGTGTTCTCTCCATCTGTGAAAGAACAGAGTAGAAATTCAATTAGCATTGAGAAACTAAATCACACGATAAGAAAGAACAAATGTGAAATTTTTCCTAACTCTGTAGCCTCTGGGGGATAAATACAGACGTCTCTGTACCGATCCCTCAGACTCTACTAAACTTGTCTGTGAACTGTGAGACCCATGTAACCTAGAGCTCTGATACTAACTTGTCACAACCCGGATTTTCCACCTTGGAAGTCGTGATGGCGCCTACTAATGAGAGCTAGGCAAGCCAACCCTTAACTACCTACTACATTAACCAATTTACTTCTTTTTAACAAATACAAGCGATAACATGAAAACAGCGAAACTTTAAATAACTAAGCAGAAAATAACGATGAAATATTTGAAATTAGCGTCTATTACAACTTTTAAATTCTCAATACCCCAAAATCTAGTGTCACAGTGTCACAGACTGTCTAAGAATTACTACATACAAGGTCTGAAGAAACACCAATACACTATTTCTGAATAAAAGATAAAGGAAATAGGGAAATAGAGATAGAGGGAGATGCCAGGGCCTGCAGACGCCTGCAGGTCTACCTTGGGTCTCCGGGTGGACTGAAGGAAGCACTCCAACTACTGCCCAAAAGCTGCTCCGGGATCTGCACACAGCGCAGAGTGTAATATCAGCACAACCGACCACATGTGCTGGTAAGTGCCTAGCCTAACCTCGGCGAAGTAGTGACGAGGCTAGGACCAGACTACCAAATAAACATGTGCAATTCAAATATATATACAACGGAAAAGAAATACAGCGATATCCAGTCAATATGGGGGGGAGCATGTTGTGGGGAGATAACAATTTCAAAGTAAAAAGACATCAAATAGCGAAGGAAATAACATAACTCGGATACCAATAAGGAATCAGGAATCAATAAATGCACGGCATCACCCTTCGTGCTTTTACTCTCGTCCTCACCAAAGCAAGTATATAATAGAAATGTACACGGCATCATCCTTTGTGCTTTTACTCTCTTTTCTCACCAAATAATTAATAAAATCGGCATGGAATGGTACATCGTGCGGCACGGTATCACCCTTCATGCTTTACACTCTTTCCTCACAATCATACACGACATCACCCTTCGTGCTTTATACTCTTTCCTTACAAAACAAACAATACACGGCATCACCCTTCGTGCTTTAACACTCTTCCTCACCCAAACAACAATCTCAAACAATGGGGCGAGGCAATAAACAAGATTATAATAGGAATCACGGCAAGGGAACAACATCAACAATAACAACATCCCGACAAGGGAGATAACCAATAAAGCAATAATATCCCGGCAAGGGAACAATTTAATAACTCTTTCTCTTTTTCACTTTTACTTCACGCCCCACTTTACCACTTGAGCCAATGCTCCAAAGGGTTCAATCAACTCATTTACTTTCACAATTCGTAATATAACTTGAGCCAATGCTCCTCGATGTTCAAAAGTCACAATTACTTCCACAACTTTTCACAACAAATAGAAATCACTTCTAAAGCATAGTTTATTCAATGAAATCATGAAAATCACATTATAAGACTCACGGTCATGCTAGACACCAACGTATAGATACTCGTCACACTCAACAATAATCACGTAGCAAATAGGACTCGACTCCTAATCTCTCAAGCTAAGGTTAAACCAAACACTTACCTCGAACTTCCACGGCCAACTCAAGCCTCAAACACCACTTTTCCTTTCAAATTTGGCTCCAACCCAATCGAATCTATACATAATTGACTCAATAATATCAATAAATACTATACAATCCAATTCCAATGTTTAATTATAACTTTCCAATCATTCTTCCTAAAAATCCAAAAATCGACCCCGGGCCCGCTTGGCCAAAACACGAGGTCCGAACCAAAATCTTTTCACCCATTCACCCACGAGCCCGAATATACAATTTTTTTTAAATCCGACCCCAAAACGAGGTCTAAATCACAATTAATCAAAAAGCCTTAATTCTACCCAAATCCCTAATTTTTTACCCTTAATCACATGTTTTAGGCCTAGAAATCTAATAGATGTTGATGAAAATGGAAGAAAACAAGTTAAAGATTACTTACCCAAGAGATTATGGTGAAGAATTGCTTCAAAAATTGCCTAAGAGCTTTGGAGAAGAAGGGGTCTATGAAATTTTGTAATAATCACGTAAGGCTACTGTTTTGGATTTTAAAATTTAACTGGGTGAATTTACTCTTCGCGTTCGCGATGAGTCAGTCCTACTAGGCCTATGCGTTCGTGTGTAAAGGCTCGCGTTCGCGGAGCTTTGGCTCCTCAAGCCTACGCGTTCACGGGCCAGTGGCCGCGTTCGCGATGAACAAGCTGGTGACCCCTCCCCCGAACCTTATGCGTTCACGAGTGCAGGGACGTGTTCGCGAATGATCTCCCCCCTCAGCTTTGCATTCGTGTCTCAAGCTTCGTGTTCGCGAATAAGAATTTGGGCACCTGGGATATTTTCCTTACGCATTCGCGAGAGGATCTACGCGAACGCGAAGGGTAAAATCCCTGGGCACTAATAGCAGAAATCTGCAACTCTTTCTCAAGTTCAAAACTTCCCGAAACACATCCGAAATACTCTCGAGCCCTCAGGGCTCCTAACCAAACACACGTACTAACTCAACAACATCATATGAACTTATCCGTGTGATCAAATCGCATAAATAACCTCAATAACAACGAATTCAACCTCAAAATCAAAGAATTTTCTCAAACGTCTTAAAAATCAACTTTAGCAATTTAGGTCCGAATCGCGTCAAATGATATCCGTTTTTCATAAAATTTCACAGAAACATCTTAAATCATATATAAGACATGTATCGGGCACCGGAACCAAAATACGGGTCCGATACTAACATGTTCTAATCAAATTTCATTTCAAATTTCGTTTCAAATTTCCTTAAACAATTTCAGAAAATAATTTTCTTTAAAAATTCATTTCTCGGGCTTGGGACCTCGGAATCCGATTCCGGGCATACGCCCAAATCCCATATTTTCTTATGGACCCTCCGGGACCGTTTACCCAAAACGTTGACCGAAGTCAAATTAGCTCATTTTATAACCAAATTTTATTATTTTTCAGAGATTTTCATATTTAAGCTTTCCGGCTACGCGCCCGGACTGCGCACACAAATTGAGGTGACTCTAAATGAGGTTTTCAAGGCCTCAGAGACACATAATGTAGTTTAAAGCAAGTGATGACCTTTTCCCAAAAGGTCATCACAAATGATGACTTGGATCCATTTGAATAAAATAAACACATATCAATGGTCCCTTGGAGGTATCTAAATATATGTTAAATACCATTCCAGTGTCTTTGTGTTGTCGAAGAACTAAATCTTGCCAACAAGCTTACTGAGAAAGCTATATCTGGTCGGGAATTATTGGCAAAATACATTAATGCCCCAATTGCACTAAGATATGGTACTTCGGCACCAAGAAGCTCTTCATCATTTTCATGAGGTCGGAATGGATCTTTCTTTATATCAAGTGATCTCATAGCCGTCGGGGTACTCAATGGATGTGCTTTATCCATATGGAATCGCTTTAAAATCTTTTCGGTGTATGTTGATTGATGGACAAATATTCCATCTTTCATATACTCAATTTGTAGACCAAGACAAAATTTTGTCTTTCCAAGATCTTTCATTTCAAATTCTTTCTTCAAACAGTTTACTACTTTTGGAAGCTCTCCAGGAATTCCAATAATATTTAAATCATCAACATACACGGAGATTATAACCAATTCAAATCCAAACCTTTTTATGAAGACACAGGGACAAATTGGATCATTCTTGTACCCTTCTTTCAACAGGTATTCACTCAGGCAATTGTACCACATACGACCTAATTGTTTCAATTCGTATAAAGATTTCTGAAGCTTTATTGAACAAGTTTCTCGAAAACGTTTATATGCTTCTGGCACTTTAAATCCCACATGTACTTTCATAAAAAATTTCGGTGTCTAATGATCCATACAAATAGGTTGTAACAATATCCATTAGATGCATATCAAGTTTTTCTTGCACTGCCATATTTATGAGATACCTGAAGGTGATAGCATCCACTACAGGAGAATATGTCTCCATATAATCAATTTCAGGCCTTTGGGAAAACCCTTGTGCCACAAGTCGCGCTTTATATCTAACGACTTCATTTTTATCATTTCGTTTTCGCACAAAAACCTATTTATACCCTACAGGCTTTATGCCTTTAGGTGTTCGAACTATAGGTCCGAAGACTTTACGTTTTCCAAGTAAAGTTAACTCTGTCTGGATAGCGTCTTTCTATTTTGGCCAATCATTTCTTTGTCTACATTCATCGATAGATTTTAGTTCAAGATCCTCATTTTGTTGCATTATTTCAACAGCAACATTATAAGCAAAAATGTTATCGATAATAATATTATTTCGGTTCCATCTTTTTCCCGATGAGACGTAACTTATTGATATCTCTTCATTCTCATTATTTTCAAGTACATGGACCTCCCCTAAGGTCCTATCATTTGTTATGTCTTGGGGCTCTTCTTGAGCCACTACCTCCGTGTTATGATCAGTTTGATCATTTGCTCTTTTTCTCTTTTGACGATTTCTATCTTTAGAACCGATTGATCTACCATGTTTCAAGCGTGACTTAGACTCATTTGCTTTAATTGATTGTCCTAACAGGATATCAACTTGAATTGGAGCATTAGAAGCTGGAATACGTGACTTAGTCACCCTTGGTAGGTTAGTGAATGCATCTGGCAATTGATTTGTAATATTTTGCAAATGAACAATCTTTTGAACCTCTTGTTCACATTGATTTGTTCGAGGATCTAAATGAGAAAGTGATAATGCATTCCAATCTATCTCCTTTTTCAACTGCTTATTTTCTCCCCCTAATGTTGGGTATACTGATTCATCAAAATGGCAATCAGAAAATCTTACCGTAAATAAATCTCTAGTCATTGGCTCTAGATACTTTATAATAGAAGGAGATTCATATCCAACATATATCCCCAACCTTCTTTGAGGACCCATCTTTGTGCGTTGTGGTGGAGCAATTGGAACATATATCGCACAACCAAAGATCCTAAGATGGGAAATATTTGGCTCCTGACCAAAAGCCAATTGCAATGGGGAGACTTTATGATAACTTGTGGGCCTTATCCGCACAAGTGCTGCTGCGTGCAAAATAGCATGACCCCATACTGAAATGGGAAGTTTTGTTCTCATAAGCATTGGTCTAGCAATTAATTGGAGGCGTTTGATCAATGATTCTGCTAGACCATTTTGTGTATGAACATGAGCAACCGGATGCTCAATTGTTATCCCAGTTGAAATACAATAATCATTAAAGGCTTGGGATGTAAACTCACCAGCATTATCAAGACGAATTGTCTTAATTGCATAATCTGGAAATTGTGCTCTTAGCTTTATTATTTGAGCCAACAATCTCGCAAATGCCATATTGCGAGTTGATAGTAAGCACACATGTGACCATCTTGTAGATGCATCTACCAAAACCATATAATATTTGAATGGTCCACATGGAGGGTGAATGGGCCCACATATATCACCCTGTATACGTTCCAGAAATGCAGGGGATTCCATCCTAACTTTAATAGTTGATGGTCTAATAATTAATTTTCCTTGAGAACATGCAGCACAAGAGAATTCCTTAAATTGAAGAATCTTCTGATTCTTCATTGCATGTCCATGTGAATTCTCAATTATTTTATGCATCATATTAGAACCAGGATGGCCCAACCAGTCATGCCAAATAATAAAATTATCTTGATTAGTAAACTTCTCGTTTACTACGACATGTGTTTCAATCCTGCTAGTACTGGTGTAGTATAAGCCAGAGGAAAGGGCAGGTAACATTTCAAGCACATATTTCTTATTGGACATTATTGTAGTAATATAAAGATATTCAATCTTTTTATCATTTTTAGTCTCAATATGATAGCCATTTTGGCGAATATCTTTGAAACTAAATAAGTTTCTTTGAGATTTACTACAATATAGTGCTTCATCAATAGCCAAATTTGTTCCTCCTGGTAGTAATAAATTGGCTCTTCCAAAACCTTCAATTAATCTTGTACTACCGGATATTGTATTAACATTGGCTTCTTTCATTACCAAATAAGAGAAATATCTCTTATCTCTTAAAATAGTGTGTGTTGTAGCACTATCCAGAAGACATATATCATCTTTATTAATCTTGAGTCCAACTGAAGACTGGAAAATTTTCATATTCTTCATAAAAAAATCAAAAAGTACATTATAAGAAATATGAAAGACAAACAAAAAAAATATTAAAAAAATGTAAATAAGAAATAGAGATAGAAAGAAGTAGTATTTCACTTCTGTTTGGTGCGTCTTCCATTACAATTTACATAGCCTTTTATAGGCATAAAATGAGAAGAATTACTATTGTAAATAGTGAATGGGATGAAAATAAAGTAGGAGATTTAATCTGTACGCTATTCACAACATGTGCATCCAATCTACAAACTATTCATAAATGTCCCAAGTTATTTCGCACTTTCTGTTTTTATTTCTGTTTCGGAGTGGGAATAAAACTTTATATGGCTAAAGTATTGACGTACTCGAATTTAGAATTTTAAGGATGACTCTTTTGTCTCATTTGTTTGGTTATAAATAATATCTTAAGGGTCGTTTGGCATGAGGTATAAGAAGGTATAAGGGTGGTATAAAAATTTAATACCATCTTAATACTCTGTTTGATTAGCAAACCAGGTATAAGTTATCCCGGTGTTAATTTTAACACCGGGATAACTTATACCTTATAGAAGGTGGGGTAATTAGCACCGGTATAACATATACCTTCTTCTTAGAAATTATGCAATTGTCATTCTTAATACGACATACCAAACAATGAATAAACAACAATCTCAGTATAACTAATCCCATCATAACTTATCCCTATATAATTTATACCGGTATAAATCGTATTCCAACCAAACGACCCTTTACTGTAGTAATCTATTCGGGTGCACATATTAGACGATCATGAGTAAGCCTCTCTATAACGCTTTCGTTTATTATAATTTTTTTTAGTTTTTATAAATAATTATTATATACCTATAATAACATTTGGTATTTAAATATTTTTTATTGTTATAGATAAAAGTTATCCAAAATGAATTATTTTTCCTTTTTTAGTATTACATATAAAAGATAAGAAAATTATTCAATTTAAAATCTCAAAATATATGCATATTTCACTAGTTAAATATTGAAGAAAGTTAATACATTATTAATAAATTTCATAATTAAACATAGAAAGATTTAAACTCTAAGGCACATATTTTAAAGCTACTTGGAAAAATAAATTCTTACAAGATTGATGGAAGAAGTTTTTAATCTTATGTCTTATGCAAGATATAAACTTTATTCAATGGACAAAGATTGTGTGCATATTTTCAGAATTTTTATTAGTCTTGAAGATTCTATATGGTTATTATAGAGGGGTAATTTTACAAAGAGTTTTCTGTTATAAATATCGATGTTGCTGTTATAGGTAAAAAGCTATTATAGAGAGGTAAAATATAACTTAAAAATCAGTTATGAGTAAAACTTGACTTTTATAATAAATAGTTATTATATAAAAATGTTATTATAGAGACGTGTGACTGAGTCGGGCTGACCCGTTTCCGATTCGGTCCTGACCGGTTTCAGACCGGACCAGCCCGATGGTAAAGGGTCGGGCAGGGCTGGGTTTGGAGGAAATGTAGTGAAGGGAAAGGAGAAGAGAGAAAAAGAGGCATTGACTTGAATGATGAAGTGGAACCTTGGAATTATGCATTTGGGAATTTGTAAAGTTTGTTTATTGTTATTATTACTCATGTTATTAGTATTAATGGAGTGGAGTCTTTGGAGAGGATAGTAATAGGTAGCACCTTGTCACGATCCAAAAACCGACCCGGTCGTGATGGCGCCTATCGTGAAACTAGGCCAGCCGACACAACACCTGAATCAACCATTTTCCAATAAAAGTTATTTATATACGATTTATAAACCAATACCTCATAATGAAAATTTAAAAGAAAAGTGTGGAATAATTACACAAGCCCGACATCGGGATGTCACTAGTTGTGAGCATCTACCAAGGTCTGAATATAGCAAAAGTCTAAAAATGTAATAAATACAGTAATGAAAATGAGAGGAAGGAAGTAGTACTGCGAACGTCGTGCAGCCACCTTGCTAACTCCGATGACTCCGCCTCTGAGCAATCAACACCCGCTACCGGGTTCCGAAATACCTGAATCTACACACGAGGTGCAGAGAGTAATGTGCGTACTCCAACCTAGTAAGTCATAAGAGTGAATAAGGACTGAGTAGTAAGAAAACATGTCAACCACATCATAGCACCACAATGATTACAACATGTTCCCAAATTAGGATACCATTCAAATCATTTCGTTAAACTTCCAACTTCAGAAAAATCCCTTTCTAACCTTTTCCTTATAGGTTCAATGAAATATATATCTAGAGTGGAAGTGATGAAAATCATAATCGGCCCCTCGGGCAAAACATAGTTCGTATACAGCCCCTCGACAACACAAAAATTCATACCCATTTCATAGCTTAAAAACTTCAGTTTAAATGAAAGTTGTTTAAAGCATTTGTTCAACATTTTCAATAGAGGCTCGGTCTAAAGATGAGTGAAAGCATTAATTAAATCAACATATTCGATAGAAAATCACTTTAAGGAGGAGTGAAAAACAATAAGCTCATAATCAGGCCCCTCAGGCAAAGCATCACTTATGTACACGTATATCTATAGCCCCTCGGGCAAGCCTCTCAGTCACTCATGACTCAACTCTTACCAGTCAGCGCTCACACTTAATAAGTACCATATAGTAACCGCTGCGACGCGCAGCCCGATCCATATATCGATACGACGTGCAGCCCGATCCATATATCTCGTTGACGTCGCTCACTAGGGGTGTGCAGACTCCGGAGGGGCTCCTACAGCCCAAGCGCTATATCATTGCGGCGTGCAGCCTGATCCATAAATATACAATCCTCACAACCAGGCCCTCGGTCTATTTCAGTTATCAACCTCACAATCACTCGGGCCATCAACAATCAGGGAACTCAGCCCAAACCGTTTTTCACATTTTTAAGAAGTAAAGTGATAAAACCATATTTAAACAATAATCGGGTAAAATATGACCGAGGATATGCTTTCAAAACAAATAGAGTGAGGAAAAATAGTAAAAATGCCCCTAAGGGTCTCAACAGGTCGGCCCAAGGCCCCAAACATGGCATACAGTCCAAAATATAATATCAATCTCTAAAATATGGAATATCATAGGATTTCAAATCAAATACGCGACTTAACAGTCGTACGGTACGGACCAAGTCACAATCCCCAATGGTGAACGACTCCATGCTCGTCATCTAGCATGTGCGTCACCTCAAAGTAGCACAACGATGTGAAATCCGGGGTTTCAAACCCTCAGGATAACATTTACAATAATTACTTACCTCGATCCGATCCAAACTCTAGCCCGTGATGCCTTTGCCCTCATGAATCAACCTCAGGATGCTCCAAATCTAGCCACAATCAGTACATAACTGTTAAAATATACTAAGGGAATAAAGCCCACTCAAAAATATCCAATTTACATAAAAAAAATCCCGAAATTGCTCAAACTCGGCCCCCGGGCCCATGACTCGGATTCCGATAAAATTTACATCGATAGGATCCTCATCCTCCCATGAGTCTATACATATCAAGAACATCAAAATCGGACTTCAAATGGATCCTCAAATCCTAAATCCTAGGTCTCCAATTACAAGCCCTAGTTCTTCAATTCTAGGCTTAAATTCCATGATTAATTAGGTAGAATTCACACAAGAATCAAGTATTGAGTTCAAAAATCTTACCTACGGGTGTTATCACTTGAATCCCTCTTCAAATCCTCTCAAAAAGCTCCAAAACCGCCCAAAAATGGTGAAAGTTAACCCCAAAATCGCGGACAATGGTCATTTAAACATTCTGCCCAGGCATCAAAAATTTTCTTCACGAACGCGGTCAAAGCCTCGCGCTCGCGAAGCACAAACTCAAGTTGACCAATTCTTCCTTCATAGCGATCCCGACAATCACTAAGCAAGTTTGAAAGCTTGACTTTCTAACTCGCTACGAACGCGACACCACCTCCACGAACGTGAAGAACAAACACCCCGGACCCAGCTGCTCACCTTCCTTCTACGCGAACACGGCATGAACCTCGCGAACGCGATGCACAAGACTCCAGCCCTTTGCGAACACGGAGCCTTCATCGCAAATGCGAAGGCTAATTCCTCAGCCTCACCAGCTTACCCTTTGCGAACGCGAGGACCCACTCGCGAACGCGAAGGTCAATTTTCCTGAAATCCTTCAGCAGTTTTCTGCAACTTTTCAAAACATGAAATGGCCCGATTGACCACCCGAAACTCACCTGAGGCCCTCGGGAACTCAACCAAACATGACCACATATCCCATAACATCATTCAAACTTGTTTCATCCTTCGAAATGCTCAAAACAACATTAAAACGCCAAATTTGCATCGAATTCAAGCCTAAGAATTCCAAATCTTCCGAATTACGCTTTTGATCAAAAACCCATCCAAACCACATACGAATGACCTAAAACTTTGCACACACCTCCCAAATGATACAACGGAACTACTGCAACTCTCGGAATTCCATTCCGACCCCTATATCAAAATCTCACCTATCAACCGGAAAATGCCAAAATCTCAATTTCGCCAATTCAAACCTAAACCTTCCACGAACTTCCAAAATGCATTATGATCATGCACCTAAGTCCCAAATCACTTAACGGAGCTAACCAAATCATAAAAATTCCAATCCGAGGTCATCTACTAACAAGTCAAAACTTGGTCAAACCTTTCAAATTTTAAGCTTCAAATTGAGAACTGTTCTTCCAAATTCATTCTGATTACCCTGAAAACCAAAACCAACAATTTACATAAGTCATAATACATCACATGGGGCAAGTCATGCCCGAGAACCGACGAGCGAAGTGCAAAATCTCAAAACGACCGGTCGGGTCGTTACATCCTCCCCCACATAAACATACGTTCGTCCTTGAACGTGCCCAGAGTTGTTCCAAAAGCCAACCAATCGCTGAATAACTTTACCATGAACATACCTGGGGGGTGATCCCACGTCACCCTATCTCATATAGGTCCGATAATACAATGTAATTGAAATTTCACTATCCAACCTAGCACATAAGCCTTAGAACCACCTTTCCATTTCTGAAATCATCCACAAGATCAAAATCTCACATTTATACTCTGAATAGGCCCGAACAAGCTGTAATAACTCATACCTGCAACCTCAGGTGCAATTACATGACACACCACATAACTCAAACACTAGTAGCGATAACTTCTAATCACAGCAGCTGCACACAACATCAAAGATCGATAGAGAACCTCTTATCAACTAAAGTCTCGTTCCAACACTTTCATATATTACCAATGATAAATGAAACACGCAGTAAGCCATAACCATTTCCCAGATCAACCATTCATGAAGCCACTTCTCCTTTGGCAAGGACCATAGCAAATTCCTGAGCTAAACCTCAATATTATCCTTCCAACATGCTGAAATCGAATCCGTTTGTATTCATTAAAGATCCCAACGATCTTAACTAATCCAACACAACTACTGTTACATCCCACATTTTTGTACATTAAAATTTCATTTTTAGTTAACCGACGTAGACTCGGGGATGAGATCATCTTGACGTTAACGTACTTACGTTATTTATAACAAGCGATAAATAAGTGTTATGAAGGATAAAGAGGTACACAGATTAAAAAAACGGGTTTCGTTAAAAGTGGTAAATTTGGAATAAAATACGGATCGAGCGATAATACCTGATAATTATGAACTAGTACCATGCAAGGTACCATATGACCATGGTAGTATAATATATAAAGTATATATGAAGTATTTTAAAAAATAAATAGAATTTTAAGTAATTTGTGATAAGTTTTAAATTATGCGGGTAATTAATTAATTATCGGGTAACAGGACATTACCCGATTAACTAATAAATGGATAAAAAATTAATAAAATAACACCCCCAACGTGGCAAGATGCCACAAAACCTAGAAAATGACTAAGTAGTCATAATTCTAGGTGGAAACTTAGGCATAGATAAGAGTTGATGACTAACAAAATGATATGCTAAAATCCAAAATGAATTAAAATGTATCCAAAAAATTTATTCTTTCAAACAACTTCAAAGAACCAGACAACATTTTCCTCTCAAGATTTTAATTAACTAAGCACGTTACTATCCTAAAGCAATACCCATCTTTCTTGGTTTAAATGATTCAAAGATAGAGGCTTAAAATTTCATTCAAGAATTAGAATTCCAGCGAAGCAGAAGGAAATTTTGTTTAAGAATTTCAATAAAAGCAGAAGCTTAATCCAATTTTTGGAGTTCTAAGGAATATTACACGGAGTTTTCCCTACTCCAGGTATGTTAAGGTCCTTCCTTCTTTCTTTTGGCATGGTTCAAATTATACTGAAGAAACAAGCAAATACACGGTTTCTATAAATTACTCTATTCATAGAAATAGTAGGGGTGTCTATATTCTTGATTCCTCATGAGAATTGTTATTATTTTCTGTTCATGGGTCTCAGAATAATACGCAGTTGGAAAAGTTTATCCGAAAGGAATATCGAGATTATTATGTATTTTTCATGCATTTCACTCATTTATACATGTGAATAGCCTCATGACCAGATGGAGTTATATACGCGTATATATGTAAATATATGTATATGGAATATGGGAAAAGGTTACGGTGTTATATACGCACCACCACCTGATCAACTGGTATATGATGATGATGTTGCCCACAGTGGCTAAAATATGATTCAAACGGCGTTATATATGCGTATATATGTAAATATATGTATATGAGATATGGGAAAAGGTTATGGCGTTATATACGCATCACCACCTGATCAGCTGGTATATGTTGATGATGTTGCCCACAGTGGCCGAGACGATATGATGGGATGCCCTCAGTGGCTTGATGATATTATGTACACCCATACCTATGCATGGCACGACATTTATACGCATGTGCATGATATTATAAACGTTTCAAAATTTATAGAGTTATTCAGATTTAAAGGTATTTCTGCATTCTATGCTTCATCTATGTCTTTTACGTACTAATTTTCATGCCTTACATACTCAGTACATTTTTCGTACTGACGCCCTATTTCACAGGGCCTGCGTTTCATGCCCGCAGGTGCATATAGGCAAGCCGATAGTCCCCCTTCTTAGGATCGCTAATCAGCGAGAGTTGGCGTTGTTCCACTTGATCTGGAGCTACTTTTTGTTTTTGTACTATATATATATATATATATATATATATATATATATATATATATATATATATATGTGGCTCAGTCCCGTCTTTGTATAGTTATGTTTCTATTAGAGGTCTGTAGACAATATGTCTAGTTGGGTTGTATGTGGCCTTGTCAGCTTTTAGTTTTGGATGTATAAGTGGTCTATAGCAGCCTTGCCGGCTCGCCCACTGTATTCTGCACGTATACGTACATATGCCTTGATGGCAGGTTTCCTTCACGTATGTTATTTTCGTAATGCAGCATATGTAATACAGGCTCATATCTTAGACGCATGCTTAGAGGTGTTTGACAGATAGGTCTTAGGCACCCGTCGCGGCCCATTAGTTTGGGTCGTAACAAAAGTGGTATCAGAGCAGTTATGTCCTAGGGTTGTCAACAGACCGTGTCTAGTAGAGTCTTGTTTATGGGTGTGTCATGCACCACACTTATAAACAGGAGGCTACATGATATATAGGATGTTATCCTCTCTTTTTATCTCAGATCGTGCAATACAAGAATTCATGTTCCTAACGATACGTTATATTTTCAGAAATGCCTCCAAAGAGTACGGCCGCCCAGAAGGGAAGGTCCGTGGCTGGTGAGACTACTAGTCGAGTGCCACAAGTTACCAGGCTCGGGGAGAATCTCATGGTGAGGTTCCATCTCAGACTTCACATACCCCGTATTTTCCAGAAGAGCTCCAAAGGGCACCAGCTCCAGCGCCCACCCCTGTACATTCAGCACCTCAGCCGGATGCGTCGGGTCAGGAGATGAAAGATGTTGTTCAGTTATTGACCCGATTAGTGGCCGCACAGGTTCAGCGTTAGGAAGCAGGTATTGGTTACATAGATAGGTCCGTGAGTGCGAGGATTCGTGACTTCATTAATTTAGACCCTCCGGTATTCACTGGAGCAGACCCGAATGAGGACCCTCAGGTATTTATTGATAGAGTGCAGAGGACGTTACGGGTAATGAAGTCCACTGCGACTGAGCAGTTGAGCTTGCTTCCTATAGACTCCAAGATGTTGCAGTTAATTGGTACAAGTCTTGGGAATTGTCCAGAGGTGAGAATGCCCCTCCAACGGTATGGCGAGAGTTTACAAAAGCTTTTCTTCATCATTATCTACCACCAGAGCTTAGGCGAGCTAGAGTTGATAGGTTTTTCACCCTTCAGCAGGGAAACATGAGTGTTCGAGAGTACAATATTCTGTTTGATTCGTTGGCTAGGTATGCTCCCACTATTGTATCTAAGATGGAGGATCGGGTTCACCGGTTCATGATGGGATTAGAGCCTCACTTGATTAATGATTGTATGTCGGTTTCACTTCAGCCAGACACGGATATTTCTCGTATTCAGGCATACGCTTAGGGTGTAGAGGAGCGTAAACAGAAACAGAGGGCCGATCGTGAGCATGATAGGGCCCAGAATAAGAGAACGAGGTCTTCGAGTCCTTCTGGTGTGTTTCGAGGTGGTTAGAGGTAGCAGTATTCGAGATATCCATCCCAGCCCTCGGCTATCGCCCCCCTCAGTTTGGCGGTAAGAGATTTGATCATTCTACATATTCAGGGTTGCAATGACCCAACCGATCGTTTTGAACTTTTGCACTTTGCTCGCCAGTTCTCAGGCATGAATAGCCCCGTATGATGTATTATGATCTATGTAAATCGTTGGTTTTGTTTTTCAGGGTAATCGGAATAAATTTGGAAAAACAATTCTCAATTTGAAGCCTGAAATTTGAAAGGTTTGACCAAGATTTGACTTGTTTGAATATGATCTCAGATTAGAATTTTTATGATTTGGTGAGCTTCGTTAGGTGATTTGGGACTTGGGAGCATGATCGTAATGCATTTTGGAGGTCCGTGGAAGGTTTAGGCTCGAATTGGCGAAATTGAGATTCTGGCGATTTCCGGTTGATAGGTGAAATTTTGATATAGGGGTCGGAATGGAATTCTGGAAATTGGAGTAGGTCTGTTGTGTCATTTGTGACGTGTGTGAAAAATTTTAGGTCATTCGGACGAGGTTTGATAGACTTTTTGATCGGATTTGGAATTCGTAAGTTTTGGAATTCTTAGGCTTGAATCCGATGGTGATTCGATGTTTTGATATTGTTTTGAGCATTCCAAAGGTTGGAACAAGTTTGAATGATGTTATGGGGTGTGTTGGAATGTTTTTCCGGGGTCCCGTGAGTCTCGGATAAGTTTCAGAAGAGTTTTTGGAAGATTTTTGTCATTTTGGGCATAAGCATGAGTTAATTGTTTAACTAGCGAAATGGGTATCGCACTAAGAAAATGAGCTCCGAATTAAGTTTTGATTGAAGGTCTATGTTCGTATTATTATTTTTGACTCATAGGAACAAGAATCATCGAATTCCGAGTTCGTATGGTGGAGTTAGAGCCTTTTTAGTGAAAATAAATATTGCTGGTGCAGCAGGATCTGGTGCACACCTTTAGCGACCAGATTTGGCACTTTTAGCGACCGTAAATGGCTTTTAGCTACCAGAATCGGGTGTATTAAAGCTGTTACGTTTTTTTAGCTCATTTTGATGTTTTTTTGGTGAAAGAACACAGCTTGGGGCGATTTTTGAGCAAGAAATCATGGGAAATCTTGAGGTAAGTCACGTGTGATCATTTCTACTCCATAATATTGAATTATCATCGAATAATACGACTAGATTACATGTTTTTGAGGTGTAAATTGGGGATTTGGACCTAGGGATTTGAAAATACGACTTGAATATTTCAAGGCCGAATTGTTATCGGAATTTGGTAATTTTGATATGGTTGGACTCGTGGTTGAATGGGTTGTCGGATTTTGTGAGTTTCGACGGATTTCGAAACGTGGGCCGGGGAGCCGGGTTTGAGCATTTTTGGGATTTTTGATGTAAATTGGATATTTTCGAGTGGGCTTCGTTCCCTTAGCATATTTTAATGATTATGTACTGATTGTGGCTAGATTTGGAGCATCCGGAGGTCGATTCGTGCGGGCAATGGCATCGCAGGCTAGAGTTTGGACCGGATCGAGGTAAGTAATGATTGTAAATACTGTTCTGAGGGTTTGAAACCCCGAATTTCACATCGTTGTGCTACTTTAAGGTAATGCACATGCTAGATGATGAGCGTGGAGTCGTGCACCATTGGGGATTGTGACTTGGTCCGTCCCGTACGATTGTTAAGTAGCGTATTTGATTTGAAATCTTATGATATTCCATATTTTAGAGATTGATATTATATTTTGGGTTGTATGCCATGTTTGGGGCCTTGTGCCGACCTGTTGAGACCCTTAGGGGCATTTTCACTCTTTTTCCTCACTCTATTTGTTTCGACAGCATATCCTTTGTTTCGATAACATATCCTCAGTCATGTTTTACCTGATTATTGTTTAAATCTAGTTTTATCACTTTACTTCTTAAAAATGTGAAAACTGTTTGGGCTGAGTTCCCTGATTTGCTGATGGCCCGAGTGATTGTGAGGTTGATAACTGAGATAGACCGAGGGTCTGATTGTGAGGTTAATGACTGAGAGAGGCCGAGGGCCTGGTTGTGAGGATTATATATTTATGGATCGGGTTGCACGCCGCATCAATACATATATATATATATATATGGATCGGGCTGCACGCCGCAACGGTTACTATATGGTACCTATTGAGTGTGAGTGCTGAGTGCGAGCGCTGATTGGTAATAGTTGAGTCATGAGTGACTGAGAGGCTTGCCCGAGGGGCTATATATATATATATATATATACATGTACATGAGTGATGCTTTGCCTGAGGGGCCTGTTTATGGACTTACTGGTTTTCACTCCTCCTTAAAGTGAGTTCTATTAAATATGTTGATTTAATTTCTGCTTTTCACTCATCTTTAGACCGAGCCTCTATTGAAAATGTTGAACAAATGCTTTACACAACTTTTATTTAAACTGAAGTTTTTTTTAAGTTATGAAATGCTATGAATTTCTGTTATGTCGAGGGGTTGTATACGAGTTATGCTTTGCCCGAGGGGCCGATTATGAGTTATACTTTGCCCGAGGGGTCGATTATGATTTTCATCACTTTCACTATATATATATATTTCCTTAAACCTCAATTGGAAAGGTTAGAAAGATATTTTTCAAAGGATTTTTGCTAAAGTTGGAATTTTAACGAAATGATTTAAATGGTATCCTGTTTTGGGAATATGATGTAATCACTGTGGTGCTATGACGTGGTCTACGTGATTTCTTACTGCTCAGTCTTTATTTACTTTTATTACTTACTGGGTTGGAGTACTCACATTACTCCCTGTACCTTGTGTGCAGATTCAGGTAATTCTGAGCTTGGTGGCAGTTTCATCGGGTTTAGCAAGGTAGCTTCCTGGCAATCGCGGCTCTGCTTTCTCCCTCTTTCTTCTTCCTTATGCATTTCTTGTGATTTTTCCAACCATATTGGTCATGATGTGGTTAGACAGTTGTAGTAGATGCTCATGGCTAGTGACACCCCGATGTCGGGCTTGTATATTATTTCTGCACTGTTCATATAGACTTATATTATGAAATATTTGTTTAATTAAAGGCTTAAAATGATTCTTATTGATCAATGGTTAATTTGGGTGTTGTGTCGGCTGGCCTTGTCTTCACTAGAGGCGCCATCACGACCAGGTCTGAGTTTAGGGTCGTGACAAATTGGTATCAGAGCCTAGGTTACATAGGTCTCATGAGTCATGAGCAGGTTTAGTAGAGTCTCGTGGATCGGTACGAAGACGTCTGTACTTATCCTCGGGAGGCTGCAGAACCTTTAGGAAAAACTTCACATTCTTGAATTCTTATCGTGCACCCTTGATTCAGCTTGGAATGTAACTCTTTGAATTCCTTCCACATGTTCGTATGCGTGCATGAGCACGCAGTATCAGATGTGCATCGATGGCTGTGATTCCCTGATCGAGGGGCGAGATGTGATCTCTGTGTGTCGATGTTGGGCCAGTCTAGAAGACTTGAGGCCGGATTTTTGCCTATAGCTTGAGCATCGAGGTGCTGATTGTGTGAGCAAGTGTTTTTGAACTTACATGTTCGGTAGTGCCCTATTGGCAGAAGTAATGACCGAATTGCTACGTGATAAGTATGTTATGACTGCTAGGTGTATTCATATGATTTGGAAACGACGTGAAGGGTCTACTGGAGGATAGGAGAACTATTAGGTAGTTGATTTTCATCTCGATTGGAGGTATAGCCCCAATTTATGGGTGTGTGAAGAATCTTTTCATGTGTTCTAGTTGGGAGTGAAGTAAATTTCATGTTACGGTATGAGTCCAGACTCAGGAAGATTAAGTGACTGCGTAATATTTATGATGGTGGAAGCTATACAGAAATATTAGTTTGAGGCCAAGCAGGTGGGGTTATCTCCTACGGAGTGTTCTGAAGCTGTGTGATTCTTATGTTGTCTGTTAGGAGATCTCATTTACAAGTGTAATATATGTGTTGCAATTTAAATTTGGGTCGCTTAAGAGAGTGGGGTACAACTGTTACGAGGGTGAATGCGAGATTTGCATAAGAAGTTAAAGTACTAGATGGTCTGTGTTTCACGAGCTTATAAAGGATTGAGTTTAATCTCACTATGGTATTATGGCAGTAGTAGAGTATATGTGTTATGAGTTATTGTGTGTGTTTTGATCTATGGCTTCGAGCCAAGTGGGGGAGTCTGCTACTGCTTAGTTGATTGCACGGTTATGTGCTATGTTGGTTCCAGTTTGAGGTGTACTGGTGAATTAGTTATGACTTACGGAGATTGAGACCGAGGATGTCTCGAGTAAAGGAAAATTTTGACAAAGGTTATGTCATGCTTCATAGGTGTATGAGAATCACAGAATGTCTTGAGTTGTTGTTAGTAATGGATGCTCGGTGTATAGAGCAGGAAGTGACTTGGTTATTCTAGGATGAGGTTACATTGTACGGTGTCAGAGTGCTAATGAGGCAAGGGTTGTTCGGTTCGTTTGGTCAGGCTAATTGCAGTTTGAGTAGAATGGATGACTTTAGAGAATGGTTCTAATGTGTTCAAGATTTTACATGTAATGATTGGGGATTTTCAAGTTGTACTTTTTGCTAGAAATGGAGGTTTGCATTTTGGAGGGTGTCAAGACTTGTGCCATTTCTATATCAACTATGGGATTCTAATTATTAGCATCAGTAAGGTGAAGGTAACAGATTTAGATTCGCAGGAAGTTTCTTCAGAGTAAAGTATTTCGAATGTGGTGCTTTGAGGCATTTAAGGGAGTGTACGGCGGCCTATGAGACTTAGACGATGCGGTTTATGCTTGGGTCTCATGCGGTGAGTCTGGGTTGAGGAATTGTAGTGTTATAGCAAGAAGGAGTATCAAGTTAAAGGTAAATCAGAAGGAAACTAGGATAGATAGGATAGTTTGGTAGTAGGCCGAATCGGTATGGTAAGGATATGATTAGTTCTTGGGATGCTTATGAGGTAATGAGTTTCTATAGGTGTTTCGCGGTAATGCTCTTGGATTTTGGTGGCCTGCATAGCTTGGTTGAGTTAGAAGGATTCAGTCCTGACGGTTCGGTATTGTGCAACTAGAATTCAGAGAGTTCTTGATGGTTTCTACCACGGTTAGAGATGTATATTTTCTACTAGCATGAGGAGCATAGGATGTATAATGAATTTCTCCTAGATGAGATCAAATAGAAAAATTCTTGGCTAGTTGAGTACGTAGTTGCATGTGGCTCGGAATAGATATGAAGTTCTCATATTTACCTTAGGACGATGTAGTATAGGCGGTGTGTTGTGCAAGACTTAGATTTGCATGTGTAAGGTCACAGATCAGTTCTGAAAGGAAGGTCACAATTCTTAGGCAGCATGGGCAATTTCAGATAATTGGAGAAATGAGCTTCAGATGATTTGGGAAATGATCTTCAGATGATTAAGGAAATGGTAATGCTAATTGAGGTAATTTGACGAGGGTATATGTTTCATAAAAAGGCAATGTGATTAAGTTGATGGTAGTTCGGTAGTATTGCAACACTTCTTGTCAGATCGACTATTGATATTCGAGTTTGCTTGACAGCACAGAAGAGTTTTAGAGTATCTCTCGTGGAATGATGGAGTACTAGAAGTGTGTTATATATGCGAGCAGCGGAATTGGGACCAGATATGGTAATTCGTGTGCTTTATGGACTTGGAGACTGAAAGTTCTCATATATAGATTAACTCGTGGTTGTGGATGGCAAAATGTGGGTAAGTTAGTCAGATGTTAGTATGTGTTATGATTCAGTCATTGTGAACCTTCAGAGGATTATTTATCTATTGTGGGTGACTAGAATTGATGTGTGGTTCATCGATAGACCTATATGTATGTGTGTTCTTCATCGAGACGACTTGTTGACATCGAGTTGCTATTGATGAGGGATGTGTGGATTTGGTTGTTATTGAGCTATTAGTAATCGGGGGAATCTATGAGTTATCTTTTCGTGTTGCGAGACATTAGTAGTTGTGGGTTATAGGCACATATGGTGCGGTTCCATTGGGGTTTCATAGTGGAAGTCGAGCGGGAAGAGTACCGGGTATTGCTCAGCGAGTGGCGTATCGATTATGTCCTTTCGAGTTGTGTGGTGTTATGTAATGGCTTCGCGGTGGTTAGGATGATTGTTTTGGCTTTAGACATCAAATTGCGCGTGGTTGATAATTTTGAGCATGGTGACTTGAGTGTCTCATGTAAAGCAGTGTTTGGATAGGGTCCCACATTGCAGCAAAGTTATATAGAGGTATGATCCTTCGGATTAGATTCATGTCTGGTTCTATGAAGGGTTATGGGTTCTCAAATTCAACTTTCAGTCTGCGAACCAGAAATTCTAAATAAGGAATTCTGTTAACCTGGGAGAAGGTGTTAGGCATTCCTGGGTTCCGTGGTTCTAGCACGGTCGCTTAAACTATTAAAATTGGCTTATTATCTGATTAATTACAGAGCTGTCACACCTCCTTTTTCCTACACCCGGAAAGGTATTGAGGGAGTTTTTTCTAATTTAAGTGACAATTCCTTTTGTTATGCCTCAATAACGTTTTGAGTTATAACACATTTTTTTTCAAATACAAAATAGAAAATACAATAATAAAAGACTCGACATTACTGTACAAAACTAGAAGGTAAAAGATGACATAAAAGAAAAACAGACTCAACACATAAAAAAAATCTTCTTAAGCAACTCCTGGATGAGCGATCCTGACTGGATGGTCCCGGGGTGTCTGCCATGCTCAAACTCCGGTAAGTAAATTCACACCTGTATGAGAAAATTAAGACCAAATAAAGTTAAAGACCTAGAACGCTATGTGAGACAATAACCCTTCTTGTTGGACACATGCAAGACCTGATTTTGACTATTTTTCTAAAACTAACCTATGTGGCTAAAAGTGGCTAAAAATGCAAGATTTGGCTAAGACCCCGCAAAGCCAAGAACCTATGACTCACTAGGAAGACCGGACCCTATGTGGGTTGCCTACGTATCATGCCCCGAAAGACGAGAATCAGGTATGCGTAGTTCGGGCAGATTGGATACGGTCGAGAACAAAAAAACAACTAATTTAGAGAAAACGTATTTTTTTCTTCTTTTTTTTTTGAAAAATGATGAAACATGTAAACTCTTTTTGGATTTTCCCCCTCTTTTTTCCTCTTTTTTTTAAAAAAATGATGGGGAAAGTGCAACTCTTTTTTTTGATTTTTCATTTTCATTTTTTGTTTTTTTTTCTTGAAAAAGTGTGAAAGAAAATTGTAACAGGGCCCCACTTGCTTCATTTTTATACTTCAACCTCTTTTTTTTCTTTTTCTTTTTTTTTCATTTGTCTTCAACTATCATTGGTCCACCAAATGACCCTTTTACCCTTGAAGAAATGCAACATGTAGCACATAGGATGCATCAAGATGGTCTGTTACTTTGGGTACACTTGTCCTAGACGGACCCAACCCCTGTGTTGAGTCCCCAAAGTCAGATGCACGTGATGCAAACAAGTGTTCCTACTAGGGATCCGATATGAGGCTATGTTATACTATGTTTAAAAACCTGGGTTTACTTGTTCTAGACCTGGCTTACCCGAACAGACATCTCGAGCCGGGGGGGAGGGGCAGCGTACCAGGAATACAGAAGTTTCACCGGCTTTGCAACTTGTCCGAACCTCGTTCTAAAATTGGGATATGACTCTAACAGAAGAGAAGTTACACGAAGTGCACCCTTCCCAAATGATTTAGAAGACTCAGAGAGAGGAGGGTTTCGTAATAATTTATATACATTTCAACAATATCAAAGCGGTAAAAAGCAATATTTAGCACATTAGGCTCAAACATGTAAATAAAACCAGATAACAAATAAAGTCAAATACAACAATTATTCTAATCTCGAATTCTTGAATCCTGAACCAGAAGTTCTGGGTTCTTTTCCCCAACAGAGTCGCCAGAGATGTCAGAAGACCAAGACACTCTACAAAAATCTGATATGTCATTTTTAGCAGACCAAAATGACCCCCCTGATGTCCATCTTCTTCGTATCCCCCTACCCCCTGAAACCAACGACCACCTAATGCATATGTGCTAAAAACCTAGACCTTCTCTTCAGAAGCTGCAGCGGCAACCATAAACATACGACCCAAAACTAGCCCTCCTCACCATCAAGAACACCTAGATACAAACACACACAAAGATAGATATAGGAACGGACAAAAGCAACTGAGATCAAAATTTTGTCATTCGAAAACTTCAATTGAGATCGGTTCCCAAAAGTTGTTGAAGTCGAAAATTTATTGCTGTTGATTGTTGAACTCGTTGCTGAGTTCAGTCCGATCTGGTTTCAGTCATTGTTGAAGAGATGAGTTTGTTTCGAAGAGGTTTGGTCGAGTTTCGTCAGGATTCCGGCGAAGCATTTCGTTTTTCTGTTCGAGTTTTCTAGTTCCGTTCGAGTTTCTGGTGAGGCTCCAGCCATCGCGTCTATGTTCGACTCCTTGTCTGTTAGTCGAGCTTCAAAGCAGTCTCGTGAAGTTTTCCGTTCATTAATTTTGAAAGAAGCATTTAAGCAACTGCAAAGGTTCATTCTCTTATACTCTTAAACAAATTTCGTAGCTTCCATTAGCCTTAACAGTTTTTTCGTTGAGTTACCTGCTTAACTGTGTTGATGTGAGGTGAAGGAAACATGTTGGACCTGTTAACTTAGATATTTTATGGGCGTTAATTTGCTGATCATGAATGAGGACCCTAATGAAAATGTTTTCAAGGTTGACGGGACAGAGTCCACGTTCGGTTTGCTGTTTTCATGTCATCTCTGTATCTCCTATTTCATTTCTATTTTTGCCATAATGAATTTGTCAATTAAATCTTATGTTTCATTTCTTGGTCAATTTGTTTGGAATCTGATTGTCTGCTTCAATAACTTTTTAGTATAAGTGGCATTTTTTTACATGTAGTTAGACAGGTAATTTTAAAATAGTGGATCTTATGTGAGAAATTGTAAATGTTTTTCTAGTACTTAGTGATAAAATTGATCTCGTAGCAATCCTTCATATGGAATCCTACACTTTTTCCACAACCATTTCGACCGTAGTTTGCTTTAGTCGTATTTAATTAAATAAATTGTCATAGCTACGGGTACGGTTCCCGTGACATAGTTGTGAGACCTAATTTCTAAAAATCTGGGGGTGCATTTCATGTGACCCGATTCTAATTGCAACAAGGTTAAATAGAACATGTCGTGAACCGCGGGTGCATTTCATGTGGCGTGGCTTGCGATAATGTTTTAAATAACCTTAAATTAACTCTTTAAACAAATAAAAGCGGTTTTATAGTTAAAAATGCACATAGGTTTAAAAGTGTTTTAAAATTAGATAACTAAGCCAATAATAACAGTTGAACGACCGTGCTAGAACCACGGAACACGGAAATGCCTAACACCTTCTCCCGGGTTAACAAAATTCCTTACCCGAATTTCTATGTTCGCGGACTGTAAACAGAGTCAATCTTTTCCTCGATTCGGGATTCCAAACCGGTGACTTGGGACACCATAAATTATCCCAAGTGGAGACTCTGAATTTTAATTAAATAATCCCGTTTCGATTTTCACTTTAAGTTGGAAAAAACTCCCTTATACCCTTTTGGGGTGTAGGAAAAAGGAGGTGTGACAGCTCTCCGTCCTTGTTTCAGATAAAGAAAACCTATGAGTTTAAACATGGTGGTTGGTTTGTGACCTTGACTTTGCGGCGATTGCTCCTTCACTTGTCATGACAACTTTGATTTCAACTTGAAAGACATTGCTTGTTCATTGACTAAACACTTTCTCTGTCACCCTTATCACAGATAACACCTCTGATATGTTCAAACCCAATACTCTTTATCTGTTGCATTGTGCTCATGAATTTCCATTTACCGAACTTTTGCATTTCTCATGAATCCCAAAGCACGCCGATTGTTATCCATTCAGTGTATATACTGCTCTTTCCTGACTTATGTCATTTTAATGTGCTAACCAGACTCTGCTTTGCAATTCGAAAGCTGGTAGCAGATTTTGAAGTCATTTTTCACTTGTTTTGACCAAACAGACTCAAGAAGAGGGAGTAAACAAAACAAAAGGAACAGAGTAAAGGACAATGGAAAGAGATGATCCCTAACAGGAAAACTACAAAGTAGAAACTTATCAGATGTAGATACCAATTCTAATGATCATGACATGCACCTTTGGATCAAATGGCCTAATCTGTCAAGCCAGTCAAATGTTCAACTCTTGTTTTACTTCTCCGCCGTGAAACTGGGCTTCAACGCTCCAATTTTCCAATTTGATTCGCGATCCTTATTCGACTTGTAGTGTCCGAAGGGTTTTCACCATCAAGCCTCTCTCATTTTGTTCTTTCTCTCAACTTATTGTCGCCTTATGGTACCTGCGAAGGTTTTCACCAATAAGACTCTCTCATTTTTGTTTTCCAATCTTCAAAGCATGCCAAATACAAACAACACAATTAAACAAACCAAAGGAATCATACATAATATCTTTTCACTGTATCAGAATTGATAACCATATCCACATATTTGCCTTCTACATCTGTTAAATACAAAGCACCATTGGACAACACTCTCGTTACCACGTACCGCCCCTGCCAATTTGGGACAAACTTGCCTTTAGCTTCAAACTGATGTGGCATGATGCATTTCAATAGTGTTTCTTTGTGTTCTATCTGCCCCAGTTTCATACAATTCGGGCTTGGAGTGATCTCAAAATACCTTTACTTATTTCCCTCAAATGTCTCTATCATCTTCAAAATTGCTTCATGACTAAACTAACTTTCAAGACTAGGCTGAGAATTCTGCATGCATTTCATGTCACTAGAGTCAGCAGGAAAAGAACTACAAAAGGAAAAGAGAACTAAACAAAAATGACTAGTAATAGCAAAAAACAGAAAATTGCATTATACAGGTGGTGAAAGGGTTTGAACAACAAAACACACTGGGGTTACGACCTTGGAAAAACCTAAATAAGACTAAAGGGGTACTACGACTAAATGAACTAGGCAAAATAAAACGATAGAAGGGTTTGAGTCACAAGACAATATCTGGTTTACAACCCTGAAATAACCCAGACAACAGAAATGACAACAAAATGAACTACCAAGACTCCTCCTTGGCTAGCCAAGAAAGGAGCGTCTTTCCAATTACCAAGATCGACATCTTAGGCACTGAGTTCCACGTCAATATTACTAGAACCTTCACAAGTCTTCATCGCATTGTCCTTAGCAAATTGTTTTTGGGTCCCTTTGGCCAGCTCGTTCTTAGGATCAACTTCCGAAACCAAGAATGATAGCGTTGAAAGCTTTGCGGCAAGTGGCCCCCCGAGGATCTCAGAAGAGTTCTCATATTTCTTTCCCACACAAATCATGTCCACCATATACGTCTCATTATGAACATGCAATGGACTTTGGCTAGTATCTGCTGTATTTGGATTTTGCACGGTAATGTCACCTGCATCAATAAGCTTCTGGACTGCTCCTTTCAGATGCCAACACTTTTCTATGTCATGCCCCGGGGCATCTGAGCAATATGCATACTTTTGAGAAAAATCAAACTTCCTTGGAAGAGGGTTAGGCATTTTTATCTGAATCGGCTTCAACATGTCCAATTGCCTCAGCCTCTGGAACAGACTGGCATATGATTCTCCAATAGGGGTGAAAGCCTTTTCTTTTTTCAGTAGTCTTTTCATTTTATACTCTGGCCTCGGTTGGAACCTTTTGTGGGCAAGTGGTTGATATGCCTGAGGGGGCGGGTAAGACATTTGTGGAAGTGGTGTGGGCCATTGCGGGCCTCGTGGATGTGGAACATATGGTGGTGTATTGTGGACGGGGTATCGAGAAAGTGTTGTATGATTTTGGGGGTTAAGAAGTAGCAGTGGGGAGGATTACAAGGATATTCGCGGGGTCGATATTGAGGCTGAAAGCATTTAGCAAGAATGCCCATTGGATCCTGTCGTTGGCGGGGCTCAGCAACATCTTTTCTATCACTGGGAGGACTGTCCTGAGCAACTTGTTCGTTCCATCTGAGCCAAAAGTCCCTAAAACTTGCCTTGGGTTTCTTTTCCATCTGAAATAGGGAGGAGCAGTCTGGCACAATGTCTATATTGTACTGAAAGTGTTGCACAAAATCTTGAGCCATGTCGCCCAATGTATGCCACTTACCGACATCTTGACGATTATGCCATTCCAAAGCTGCCCCAGTCAAGCTCTCACTGAAATATGCCATCAACAAATCATCTTTCTCGCCAACACTTCTCATTTCATTGCAATAACCCGTCAGATAGGATACCGGATCTCCACACCCATCATACAAGTTAAACTTTGGCACTTTAAACCCCGGGGGCAAGCGAACATCAGGGAACATACACAATTCTTTGTAAGACGTGTTAACCTGGTCTCCCATCCCTTGCATGTTCTTTAAGGACTGTTCTATGCTTTTAAGCTTCCTGGATATCTCATCTCGCCCTTCTTTTCTTGTGACCTTTTCATTTTCAGCATGAAGCTCATCCCGAGGGCTCTGCTTGTATGAGTCAGGAACCTTGTGGGCAACCTCTGCGGGGTAGTATTGGGCATCATGAGCTTTGAGTGGGTATTCATCGTTAGGGATAGTGGATATGACAGGAGGGCAATTTTGGGGAGAGGTAATTGGAAGATGAGTGATGGAGCTACTAGGGTGGTTGGGAAAGCTGCGATAAACTGGTGGATTTGAAGAGTATGGGGGATCATCCGGCACTATGACCGGAGTTTGGGTAAGGGTAGCATCTAAGAAGCTAGGTGGTGACGGGGGTGGTGCCTTCCCAGTCATCCATGCCTGATACATATCCGTCGTGTGTTGTCTTAACATCCTTACCTCATCAGCCAAACCAGTGTCCTATTCAACTAACTGCTTTCGGGCACCAGTATCAACCAACCCAATTCTATTGTTGTCCGCCATTGCCTTTTTACTTTATGTTGTAGAGAGGAGTTACTACTTCGAGAACCACAAACCAACCACCCTTCTGTTATGAAGATAACAAAGTGAAGTCATCACGTTAGCGTTAGGGCATTTAATCATAATATAATCTCATATTATGTGCAATGCACCTAGTCACAATTATTGGTTCTAAAATGACTTCGAGGGTATGAAGGCCATTTGGCATCATCCCAATTGTTCGTTTCAATCCTCGATTTTCTTTGCTTTTCTAGCACTTTCTTGCTCATTTTTCCTTCCTCTTTTTTCTAATTATCACTCTTTTCTTTCCTCTCATTTCTCACATCCCATAACTTTATCTCTTTTTTTTTCTTTTTCCTTTTTTTCTTTTAATAATAAAAAAAATGATTCGATAGAACCCTATGTAGGTTGCCTACGTATCATGACGCCGCATGAATCAGATCTTTGCGTAGTTCGGGAAGATCGGGAATAAAGTAAACAAATTAACGTTCTCTTTTTTTTTTTACCTTGATGACTATTTTGATGAGAAAAGAGAAATAAAAGAAGCAAAACCTTTTTTTTTTGAATTTTCTAGACTTAATGGTCTATATCATATTCTAAACTCAAGCTTAAACGACCAAATATTGTTTCCTTTTTTTGAAACATATACTCTATAAGAAATTATTAAGGAAAAACTCCTGGGAGCAAAAAATATTTTTGAATTTTTTTTTAACAAATACTCTTCTATTAAGAAAAAAATCCTAGAAGAGAAAAATATTTTTTGACCCCTTTTTTTTAGGAAGGAAATCTAAAAAATAAACCAAAGAAATATATTTTGAATTTCATATATCCCTCAAGAAAGATTTCGAAACGAGAAATGAACAAGATAAAAAATATTTTTGAATTTCAGTTTTTGATTACCTAAGGAAGGAACTTTAAAGATAAACAAAAGATAAAGTATGTTTCTTTTTTCTTCTATGTACAATATCCTAAAGCTCTAGTGAAGATAAAAAAATATTTTTTTTATTTTTCATTAATTTCCCAAAGAAGAACCTCAAAAGAAAATCTTTTTGGATTTTTGAAATTAATACCTTAAAGAAAACTTTTTTTAAAAAAAAGGTACTAAAAGAAATTTTTTTTTTTTTTTGAATTTTTAGTCCTAATATACTAAAAGAAATGTAAAAACAAATTTTTATTTTAAATTCTAGATGTTAATTGCCTAAAGGAAAAACCACCTCAAATGATTATTTTTTTTTCAATTTCTAGGAGTAGTATTTCTAAACAAAATTCTAACGGAAATATAAAAATGCAAAATATCTATCTTTTTGGATTTTTGATTTATGATACATTTTCAAATACAAAATACGAAATAATAACAAAAGACTCGACAAAACATAACTAAACTATGACAAACTCTAGCATCAACTAAATGACTGAAATGAATAATAGACTAAAAAAAAAAAACTCTTCAGGCAACTCCTGAATGTAGTGGTCTTGGGGTATCTGTCATGCTCAAACTCCGGTAAGTGGATCCACACCTATATGAGAAAATTTAAACCAACACTACGTGAGACAATAACATTCCCTACTAGACACATGCAAGACATGGTTGAAGCTATTTTTGCAAAATGACTTATGTGGCCAAAAGGTGGTCAGAAGTGCAAAATTTGGCTAAGACCCCACAAAGCCAAGAACCTAAGAGTTACTAGGAAGACCGGACCCTATGTGGGTAGCCTACGTATCCCGCCCCAAGAGACGAGAATCAGGTTCGCGTAGTTCGGGCAGTTTGGATACGAGCGGGAATTAAAAAAAAAAACTAATTTAGAGAAATATATATATATATATATATATATTGTCTTTTTTTTGAAAAATAATGAAACATGCAAACTCTTTTTGGATTTTCTTTTCTTTTTCCTGAGTTTTTCCTTTTCTAAAAAAAATGACGGGGAAAGTGCAAACTTTTTTTTTGGATTTTTTTTTTCATTTTCAATTTTTTTGGTTTTTTTTTGAAAAGGTGTGCAAGAAAATTACAACTGGGCCCCACTTGCTTCATTTTTATACTTCAACCTCTTTTCTTTCTCACTTTTTTTTTCTTTTGCCCTCAACTATCATTGGTCTGCCAAATGACCCTTTTACCCTTGAAGAAATGCAACATGTAGCACATATGATGCATCAAGTTGGTCTGCTATTTTGGGTACACCTGTCCTAGATGGACTCAACCCCTGTGTTGAGTCCCCTAAGTCAAATGCACGTGAAGCAACAAACATTCCTACTAGGGATCCGGCATGAGGCTATGTTATTCTAGGTTTAAAAATATGGGTTTATTTTTTCTAGGCCTGGCTTACCCAAGCGGATAGCTCGAGCCGGGGGGGGGGGGGCAGCGTACCGGGAATACAGAAGCTTCACCAGCTTTGCAACTTGTCTGAACTTCGTTCTAAAATTGGGATATGTCTCTAATAGAAAAGAAGTCACACGAAGTGCATACTTTTCAAATGATTTAGAAGACTCAGAGAGAGGAGGGTTTCGCAACAATTTATATACAGTTCAACCATATCAAAGCGGTAAAAAGCAACATTTAGCACGTTAAGTCCAAGCATGTAAATAAAATCAGATAATAAATAAAGTCAACTATAACAATTATTCTACGCTCGAATTCTTGAACCCTGAACCAGAGATTTTGGGTTCTTGTCCCCAGCAGAGTCGCCAGAGTTGTCACGCCTCCCTTTTCCTACCTTGAAAGGGTATAAGGGAGTTTTTTCCAATTTAAGTGACAATCGAAACGGGATTATTTTATTTAAAATTCAGAGTCGTCACTTGAGATAATTTATGGTGCCCCAAGTCACCGGTTCAAATCCCGAATCGAGGAAAGATTGACTCTGTTTTACAGTCTGCGAACATAGAAATCCGGGTAAGAAATTCTGTTAATCCGGGAGAAGGTGTTAGGCATTCCCGGGCTCCGTGGTTTTAGCACGATCGCTCAACTGTTAATATTGGCGTATTTATTTGATTTTTAAAACATTCTTGAAACCTGTGTGCATGTTTATTCCCTTTAAACCATTTTTAATAATCCGATTGTTATACAACTAATTATTTGATTACACATTGTGAATCATGTCACGGGAACCGTACCCACTATCCACAACGTGTTTATTTTATTAAAATTAAATTGTGGTCAGGTCACATAAATGTACCCCGGATTTTAGAAATTAAGTGTCATAACCACATCACGGGAGCCGTACCCGTACTATGACAACGTTGTTCCTTTTAGATGGATCTCCATCTCTCAGTATCTCAGGTAGGTCAAGAAATTTCTTGCAAAGGTTTTGCAAAGGACCTGTTCTGAAATTCGCAAGGAATGTGCTCTTTGAAATGTTGTTTTCAACTTCTTTTATGATGATTCCTATGATCATTTTCTCAGTTTCTCCAACAACCAGGGCATTAAGAACAAATTTAAAAGATTCATAACATTCAATGACAACACACTTCATGTATTCATCCGCACATATGCGCTTCCAAAGGTCAGCATCTCTAGAACGAAATTGTGAAGCCGTGTCCAATGCAATTGGGATCTTGCTAGCAAGCAAAAAGGGTGGCCATTGAAGAACTTTCAGACTGGGGTCCGACGAATAAGGAACAAGTAATAGGTCCATCTCCCTATCGCTTATAAGATCTTCTTCACGGAAACTGCATATAAATTCATTCCATAGCTGAGCGAATTTTGCAGCTTCACTTCTCTTACTAGGTGAAACCTCATTAAAACTCTTAGAGAGGGAAAATCCCTTTTTTTCATTCTTGTCAGAAGGCACCAAGTAAGAGTTGAATGCACCAGGCAGAGACTGAAATCTTGACCTTAACATGTCTAGAGTTCGTATCTCACCGAGACGATCAAATTCCAAACTAATTAATCAAGAAATGCTACAAGGTTCAATTGTCAAATTCATTATGGCAAAAAGAGACAAAATAGAAATAAATTGGGAGATGCAGATATAATATGAAAACAGCAAACCAAACGTAAACTCTGGCTCGTCAACATTGAAAATATTTTAATTAGAGTCTTCATTCATGATCAACAACTTAACGCCAATAAAATATCTAAATTAACAGGTCCAACATGATTTCCATCACCTCAGATTAACACAATTAACAGGTAACTTAATGAAACACTATTAAGGATAGTCGAAATTACGCAATTTGTTTAAGAGTAGAAGAGAATGAACCTTTACAATTGCTTTACTGATTCTTTCAAAATTAATGAGCGGAAAACTTCACAAAACTGCCTTGAAGCTCGACTAACAGGCAAGGACTCGAACGGAGCCTCGACTAGCGACGGACTAACCAAACTTTATCGAAAAGACTCAAATCGCGCTGACGACCTCGAAATCTACTCGACTCGGAAAATGGTTTTTGGATGGCAGAGAGTTTTTGTACGTCGATACCTAGAAGTTGTTACAATAAAAGGCAATGTAGCAGTTGATCGGCATGTCAGATTCTCATGAGGAAACAATTACCTCTTTTAGGCAGCAGATGCGAATGGAGCTTCAAGATTCAATTCTCTTACAAGGTATAAGAAATCATGCCCAATTTTCACATTTTTAACTAAACTATTATGACTAGATGACTAAGGGTGTATGTAGGGTTCTGCTGAGGAAGGTGGTCGCTGGTTTACTCTAGGTTCAGTGGATGGTGGGTCATTCTCTAAAGGTGTGAGAATGGAGGAGAAGAAATTCAGGGGTTGCTGGTTAAAGGGGTGGTGGGGTTCGAAGAAGATCAAAAAATCAGGGGGGGGAGGGATCTCGTGAAACGGCGGATTCTTTTTTTTCCCTCTTCAGATTTTCTAGGCCTTAGTCTATATTCCCTAGGTCTAGGTCTATATTTTTGTATATTTGTTAATTAGTCCCTAGGTCTTTTGTGTATTAGGTCCCTAGGTTTTTAAGAAAGGTGTTAAGGGTATTGGGCTTGAAAATTATGGGCTAGGTCCGAAAATTAGGCCTAAAAATGGGTTGCTCGAGCCCAAGTTTTATTCTTTCTCCGCGAACGAGACTAAAATACGACCTCATTTATTAATTAGTCCTTCTTAAGTAAAATAACTATTAAAATAAGACCGGTCATTAAAATAAAATTATTTTTGGTATTTTTCCAGATTAAAAATGACTACAAAATATTAATGAAACTATTTTTTTTTGTAATTTTCATTTTCTTATAATTAAATAAAGTAAAAGAGTAAAAATGAGTTGAAACAGCTATATTATGCCTAAATTAAATAATTACGTGCTAAAATATGAAAAATCTTGGGGAGGGTCAAAAATCCAGAGCTGTCACGCCTCCTTTTTACACACCCCGGAAGGGGTACAAGGGAGTTTTTTTTCAATTAAAGTGACATTATTCGAAATGAAATTATTTATTCATTTCAGAGTCGCCACTTGGAATAATTTATGATGTCCCAAGTCACCGGTTTATTTTAAATCCCAAATCGAGGAAATTCGACTTTCCTTTTGAAGTCTGCGAACCCAAAATTCTAAGTAAGGAATTTTGTTAACCCGGGAGAAGGTGTTAGGCATTCCCGGGTTCCGTGGGTCTAGCACGGTCGCTCAAACTATTAAAATTGACTTATTATCTGATTAATTACATGTTTTAGCCTATGGTATATTTTAACTTATTAGCCGTTTTTAATCAATTTTAGGAAGTTTCAACGTTATCTAAAACACATCTTGAACCACGCCACATGAAATGCACCCGCGGTCCATGACACATTTTATTTAACGTTATTGAGAATTAGAGTTGGGTCACATGAAATTCACACCCGAGTTTAAGAAATTAATTTTAAAATAGTGCGCCTAAAGCAACTACACGCTTTCAAGTTAATAACAAGGTTTGAAAGGGTCATGAAAAATTCAACTAATGGCACACCTCGATTTCTAAAGAGTTAAAATTAATTATCCGAGGGTCATGGGTTATCTAATTTTATTTATGGCACACCTCGAGTCTAATTTAAGGGATGTTTGAACTACTCTGTTGAGTCTTTTGAAGGCCATAAATTATATGTTTTGTTGAAATGGCACACCTCAATCTAATTGTGAAGGGCAATACTTAATTAAAAAGGTCCAAGATGTTGGGTCTACTCTAAATTAAGGTTCAAATTACCCTTACTAGTTATAAGCCCGTGATTCATAATACCAGGATTAAGATGTAAAAGTTGATACGGTAAAGAATGTAGTAGTGAAACTGCAGAATATTGAAAGCCCTAAGTTCCATCTAGCATTTTTAAATACGATGAACATGCATAGGAGCAGTATTTCAATCATTATTTTAACTGGGAAAGAGGTGACCAGATAATCTAAGGAGGTTGACTCTTTAATACTTAATTTGGCAACATTAGTGCCCATATGAATCTACAAAAGACAACAACTCAATAATATATTAAAAAAAGACTTTGTATTACTTCTAAAGTAGCTTGCAGTTATGCTCAAACATTCATCCAAATATATTGATGAAACAAAAATAACAGTAGCATTTAATTAAAGAGAGACGCATACATAGAAATGAAACAAGCAAACAAGAAGATCTGGTATAAAGCATTTGACGATGAATTCTTTTTACTGTATGTTTGAGCTCTTGTACTATACTTCTTTACATGAGGAACACCCATAGATCTCAAACAGCTCCGAACTCATTCATTTAAGCACAAATCAAAAGCAAACTCCAGTATCTAAACAAAAGAAAGCAAATCACAGCAAATGAACCACCAAATTAAGCGATAATCACATCGGAAACACTGACCTAATAGACGAATTATTCAAATCTGGAGGTGATCCAAAATGGTCAACACCTTAAAAGCTTTACAATCGCTAAAAATTCTTCAAGAATTGTCTAGATAGGAAGTTGACCAGGGACCTTTATCGACAACGGAACAGGAACCACGATTGGAGATGCTGAACGGAACACCTATCGACCTCGACGCTCCACCGATGACTGAAATTGACAACTGCTGCTGCCGGAATTCCAAATTCGAACCCAAAATTGACACGAATCGAGGACTGCGCCAGCAACCTCGATGAATTGAGTAGAAAGAAGTGCAAAAAATAACAGGGATTTTGGAGAACTGATTCACGAGTAAGCCTTCTAGCCGCTTAAGAGTCGTTGCTCCCTATTGTATCTATGTATGCCTATTTTGTGTGTGTTCACGGCTGATTTGTGTTGTGGATTAAGAGATCTTAGTCGTTGATGGGGTGAAGATGATGAAGGAATATGGCTGATTTCATTTAGATCGTCGGGTTTTCCATTAGCGTTACTCCTGTTGTATAGGTCTAGGTCTAAATGTGTATTTTTGTGCTTTTCTCCTTTTTTTTTTCTTTTCTATTTTTTTCTTTTTTTTTTTTCTTTACTCTTTTCCCATTTTTCTTTCTTTTTTCCTCTTTTTTTTTTGTATCTGTATTTCTAAACTCTGCTTCTGATTCCAAAAGAGGGATATGAAAGAAAATAAATAAGGCTCAAAGGGGTAAGAAAGGATAAAGTGTTTAGATAGCAGAATAAAATATCTTCGTCATTCCAATCTTCAAAGCATGCCAGATACAAACAACACAATTAAACAAACCAAACAAATCACACATAATATCTTTTGACTACATCAAAATTGATAGTCATATCCATACATTTGCCTTCTACATCTGTTAAATAAAAAGCACCATTGGACAACAATCTCAATACCACGAACGGCCCATGCCAATTAGGGCACACTTGCCTTTAGCTTCAACCTGATGCGGCAAGATGTGTTTCAATAGTATTTCTTTATGTTCTATCTGCCCCAGTTTCACACAATTCGGGTTTGAAGTGATCTCAAAATGCCTTTACTTATTTCCTTCAAATGTCCCTATCATCTTCAAAATTGTTTTATTGCTTCATGACTAAACTAACTTTTAAAACCAGGCTGAGAATTACGTGTGTATGTCATGTCACTAGAGTCAGCATGAAAAGAACTATAAAAGAAAAAGAGAACTAAACAAAGAATGACTAGAAATAGCGAAAAAAAGAAAATTGCATTTGACAAACAGTGAAGGGGTCCTAACAACAAAACATGCAAGCTAAACTGGGGCTACAACCCTGGAACAAACCTAGACAATACTAAATGAGTTACTATGAAAAAATAAACTAGGCCAAATAAAAGCATGAAGGGTTTGAATCACAAGACAATATCCGGATTACAACCCTGAAAATAACCTGGACAACAAAAATGACAACAAAATAAACCACCAAGACTCCTCTCCAGCTAGCCAAGAGATAGAGCGTCTTTCTAATTACCAAGCACGGCATCTTAGCCACTGGGTTCCACATTAATATTGCCAAGACCATTAACAACTTCAATATCATTAACTTCAGTCAATAAGTTCCCAAGAGGATTCGCATGCTCCTTGTCACTGTCATTGATCACAATTACCCCTTCTTGAATCATTCTTTCTATTTCTCTTTTCAAAGAACGACAATCATCAATGCTATGCCCTTGGACATTAGAGTGGTACATGCATCGTACAGTAGGATCAAAGCCTTTTGCATATGAGTCTGGAGTATAGCCAAGGAGCGGCTCAATCAGGCCAGAATGCTTTAACTTTTCAAACAAGCTTGTGTAGGACTCCCCAATTGGTGTGAAACTATTTCTTTACCTTTGTTCCCCTCCCTGCCCTGTTTTCTTGGGTTGTTGGGTGCTCGAAAATGTTGTGAAGGCAAGAATGCATTATACGGTGCTGGCGCTCGCCATAGGGAGTGACCTGGTGGTTGGACCGATGACCGAACATTGTTCAAAGGATAATACTGAGGTGGATTATGTGGAGCTCGGGGATAGGTTTGGGGTGGAGTTGAGGCTGGGTATGTTGGTGAGGCGGACCCTTTCCATGTCGTGACTCTGAAACAATCATGGCAACATCATCGTGTTCCTTCTGACCCAGCAAGCTTCCTGTGTCGTTCTGAATTGCTTGTGTTGTTGCTTTTAAAGCAGAATAGCTCATGATCTTGCTCGACTTCAACCCATCTTCTACCATTTCTCCCATTTTTACCACATCATTAAAAGGCCTACCCATAACCGTGATTAAATGCCCAAAGTAAGTTGGCTCTTGAGCTTGGAGAAAGTACTCGACCATCTCTTTTTCTTCTATCGGGGGATTGACTCTAGCAGCTTGCTCTCTCCATCTGAGCCCGTATTCTCTAAAGCTTTCATTAGGCTTCTTTTCCATCTTGGTGAGGGACATGCGATCCGGGACAATTTCTATGTTGTACTGAAAGTGTCGGGCAAAAGCCTGAGCCATATCATCCCATGTGTACCACTTGCTAACGTCTTGGCGGGTGAACCACTATAGAGCTGCCCCACCGAGACTCTGACTAAAATATGCTATCAATAATTTGTCTTTCCCACCGGCGCCTCTCATCTTAATGCAGTAACCTCTCTGCCCACGGGATCTCCGTACCCGTCATAAAAATCAAACTTTGGCATTTTAAACCCAGCAGGCAGTTGGACGTCAGGAAACAAACACAAGTCTTTGTAAGACACACTCTTCTGGCTCCCTATCCCTTGCATGTTTCTTAAATACAACTCTAAGATTTTCACCTTCCTGGATATCTCATCTTGCCCCACTGTCTTAGCAGGCTTTTCAGTTTCACCAGGAGGCTCAAAATGAGGAGCGTGGGAGTATGGATCTGAGACTTTGAAAGTTGGTTCTGGAGCATAGTGTTGGGCATCGGGGACTTTGAACACAACCTCGTTAGAGGATCGAGGAAAAGTAGCTGGAGGAGGAGCTACAAGAGCATGAGTGGCCAAAGGAGCGGGACACGAGGTGGTTTTGGCGGGTAGAGTGTGAAAAGGTTATGGGGTGATATCAGCAGCAGTGGGAATCTGGATTTGTGATAGTGGTGAGATAGTTGCAGGGTTTTCAGTGTAGTTAGCAGGGAATGAAGGTGGAGGATGCCCCTTGATCCAAGACTGATACATTTCTACCATCTGCTGTTTCAACATTTGGACCTCCCATTTCAATTTAGACTCTGACTCCACAAACTCCCTCGACGGGTCAACAACTCTTGTGTCCAGGTCTTTGCTACTCATGGTTACCTTGCTCTTTGACTTTGTGTTTAAGAACCACAATCCAACCACCCTTCTGATAGAATGAGGGTAACAAAGATAAGTGAAGTCATCATGTTAGCGTTAGGCCATTTAACAACTAAGAATATCACATTACGTGCAATGCACCTAGCAACAATTAACGGTTCAAGAATGACTTCTAGGGTCACAAGGTCACTTGGCATCATCCCAATTTTGTTCATTTCAATCTTCTCTTTTCTTTCTTTGCTTACACTTCTTGGCTTGCTCATTTTCCTTCCTTTCTTTTTTTACTGATTATCGCTCTTTTCCTTCCTCTTATTTCTCACGTCCCACAACTTCATCCTTTTTTTTCTTTTCTATTTTTTTTCCTTTTTCTTTTGATAAAATAAAAAAAAAATTCGATCGAACCCTATGTAGGTTGCTTACGTATCATGATGCCACATGAATCAGATCTTTGCGTAGTTCGGGAAGATCGGAAATAAAACAAACAAACTAACGTTCCTTTTTTTCTCTTTTTTTATTCATTACCTTAATGACTATTCTAATGAGAAAAGGGTAATAAAAGAAGCAAAACTTTTTTTGTTGAATTTTCTAGACTTAATGTTCTATATCCTATTCTAAACTCGAGCATACATTTTTTCTCTTTTTCCTTTCTTTTTGAAATAGATACTCTATGAGAAATTATTAAGGGAAAACCCTAAAAGAGAAAAATATATTTTTGATTCTTTTTTTTATGAAGGAAATCTAAAGAATAAACCACAGAAAAATATTTTGAATTTTCATTTGATATCCTGACGCAAGATTTCGAAACAAGCAATGAAAAAGATAAAACAAAATATTTTTGGATTTTAATTTTGATTGCCTAAAGGAAAAATTCTAATGATAAACAAAAGATAAAGTATATTTATTTTTCTATGTACAATATCCTAAAGTTCTAGTTTAAATAAAAAGAATTTTTTTTCCATTTTTCATTAATTTCCCAAAGAAACACCTCAAAAGAAAAAAAATTTGGATTTTGGAATTAATACCTTAAAAAAAACTTTTGAAGAGGTACTAAAAGAAAATTCTCTTTTTTTGAATTTTGGTCCTAATATAGTAAAGGAATACAAAATAATTTTTATTTTAAGTTTTAGATATTAATTGCCTAAAGGAAAAACCACCTCAAATGAATTTTTTTTAATTCCTAGAATTAGTATTCTAAAGAAGACTTCTAATGGAAATATAATAACGCAAAATCTCTTTTTTTTGGATTTTTAATTTATAACACACTTTTTCCAAATGCAAAATAGAAAGTACAATAATAATAAAAACCTCGACATTATTATACAAAACTAGAAGGTAAAAAGACAACATAAAAAGAAAAACAGACTCAAAACATAAAAAAAAACATAAAATCTTCTTTTAATCCAATCCTGAATGAGCGATCCTGACTAGATGGTCCTGGGGCTCTATCATGCTCAAACTCCGGTAAGCGGTAAGTGGATCCATACCTGTATGAGAAAACTAAAACCAACACTACGTGAGACAATACCATTCCCTACTAGACACATGCAAGACATGGTTGAGGCTATTTTTGCAAAACGACTTATGTGGCCAAAAGGTAGCTAGAAGTGTAAAATATGGCTAAGACCCCGCAAAACCAAGAACCTATGATTTACTAGGAAGACCGGACCTTATGTGGGTTGCCTACGTATCCCGCCCCGAAAGACGAGAATCAGGTATGCGTAATTCGGGAAGATTGGATAGGGGCGAGAATTAAAATAACGGCTAATTTAGAGAAAATATATTGTTTGTCTTTTGTTTTGAAAAATGATGAAACATGTAAACTCTTTTTAGATTTTCTTTTCCCCCTTTTTTTGATTTTTTGATTTTCGAAAAATTATGAAAAAGTGCAAAATCCTTTTTGAATTTTCATGTTTTTTTCTTAACAAAATGTGACAGAAAACATAATTGGGCCCTACTTGCTTTATTTTCACACTTCACCCTCTCTTTTTTTTTTCCTTTTTTTTTCTTTTTCATTTGCTCTCAACTATCATTGGTCCGCCAAATGACCCTTTTACCCTTGAAAATTGCAACATGTAGCACATAAGATGCATCATGATGGTCTTATATACTTTGGGTACACCTGTCCTAGACGGACTCAATCCCTGTGTTGAGTCCCCAAAGTCAGATGCACGTGATGCAAACAATCGAAACGGGATTATTTCCAACTTAAAGTGATAATCGAAACGGGATTATTTAATTAAAATTCAGAGTCGCCACTTGGGATAATTTATGGTGTCCCAAGTCATCGGTTTAGAATCCCAAATCGAGGAAAAGATTGACTCTGTTTTACAGTCCGCGAACACAGAAATCTGGGTAAGGAATTTTGTTAACCCGGGAGAAGGTGTTAGGCATTCACGAGTTCCGTGGTTCTAACACGGTCCCTCAACTGTTATTATTGGCTTAGTTATCTAATTTTAAAACACTTTTAAACCTATGTGCATTTCTAACTTTAAAACCACTTTTATTTGTTTAAAGAGTTAATTCAAGGTTATTTAAAACATTATCGCAAGCCACACCACATGAAATGCACCTGCGGTTCACGACGTGTTCTATTTAACCTTGTTTCAATTATATGCACCCCTGAATTTTAGAAATTAGGCCTCACAATTACATCACAGGAACCGTACCCGTAGCTATGATAATTTATTTAATTAAACGTGCCTAAAGAAAACTACGGTCGAAATGGTTGTGGAAAAAGTGTAGGATTCCATATGAAGGATTGCTACGAGATCAATTTTATCACTAAGTACTAGAAAAATATTTACAATTTCTCACAAAAGATCCACTATTTTAGAATTATGTGTCTAACTACATGTAAAAAAATGCCACTTATACTAAAACGTTATTGAGGCAGACAATCAGATTCCAAACAAATTAACCAAGAAATGCAACATAAGGTTTAATTGACAAATTCATTATCGAAATGAAATAGGAGATACAGAGATGACATGAAAACAGCAAACCAAACGTGGACTCTGGCCCGTCAACCTTGAAAACATTTTCATTAAGGTCCTCATTCATGATCAGCAAATTAACGCCCATAAAATATCTAAGTTAACGGGTCCAACATGTTTCCTTCACCTGACATCAACACAGTTAAGCAAGTAACTCAACGAAAAAAACTGTTAAGGCTAATCGAAGCTACAAAATTTGTTTAAGAGTATAAGAGAATGAAACTTTGCAGAGTCTTAAATACTTCTTTCAAAATTAATGAACGGAAAACTTCACGAGACTGCTTTGAAGCTCGACTAACAGACAAGGAATCGAACAGAGATGTGACGGCTGGTACCTCACCGGCAACTCGAACGGAACTAGAAAACTCGAACAGAAAAACAAAATGCTTCGCCGGAATCCTGGCGAAACTCGACCAAACCTCTTCGAAACAAACTCGACTCTTCAACGATGACTGAAACCAGATCGGACTGAACTCAGCAATGAGTTCAACAATCAACAACAACAAATTTTCGACTTCAACAACTTTTGGGAAGTGATCTCAATTGAAGTTTTCGAATGACAAAATTTCGATCTCAGTTGCTTCTGTCCGTTCCTATATCTATCTTTGTGTGTGTTTGTATCTGGGTGTTCTTGATGGTGAGGAGGGATGGCTTTGGGTCGTATGTTTATGGTTGCCGTTGTAGCTTCTGAAGAGAAGGATAGGTTTTTAGCACATAGGCGTTAGGTGGTCGTTGGTTTCAGGGGGTGGGGGATACGAAGAAGATGAACATCAGGGGAGGGGGTCGTTTTGGTCTGCTGAAAATGGCGGATCAGATTTTTGCAGAGTGTCTTGGTCTAGCGTGATTTTCCAGCCCCCTTTTTGGATTTTAGGCGTTGCCTATATTGTATAGGTCTAGGTCTAGGTTCTTTTTTGCTCTTAGGTCCTTAGGGTCTTTTTATTTTTTTTTGTTCCCAAGAAGAGTCTAGAAGGGTTCCTAGGACTGGGTTGATGGGTTATTTGGGCTGTGGAGAATTGGGTTGGTCCAAATTGGGTCCTAAAATTGGGCTCCAAGACTTTTAAAATTGTGGTCTAACACCTTAGTTAACTCCATTTAATAAAAGATAAAAATACTACACAATGCAAAAACTAATTTTAATTAATTAAACTAAGCTATATTAAAACATGAAACTATTATATATATTTTTGTATTTTGAAGATTATGTAAAGATAAAAATAAGGTACTATTTTTGTATATTTTTTATTTAAATTTATGAAAGATATGTAAGCTAAAATATTTTTGTAATTTTCATTTTTTTTGCGACGAAAAATAAAGTAAAGGAGTCAAAAATAGTTGAAATAGCTATATTAGGCCTAAATTAAATATTTACATGCTAAAATATAAAAAATCTTGGGGAGGGTCAAAAATCACATGTCTACAGCTGCCCCTCTTTGACTGGAAATACGAAGTATTTTCAGATAAAGAAAGACTAGACAGATTTTTTGACCCGACCCTTATTTGAAGAGACTAAAACTAAGAGAAAAGGGAATGTGACCGAGCCCTGGTATCTGAGCTGCCTACATATCCTTGGCTATAAAGGAATCAGGCCACATGTAGTTCAGAGGTGAGTGAGATAATGGAGTATACTGAGGTGGAGAGCCGGTCGAGGTGTCGTTCCGTCGAGGTTCCGGTCCGCGATCCTGATGTTACATCAAAAATCAAAATATGAAAAAGACTAGCTAAGCCTATCAACTACAAGTTCCAAGATTCCTATCTATAAGTCTTCTGAAACTTGATCTTGAGTCTTGAGTGATTCTTCATGAAGACTTTAGATTTGAACCTTGACGCTTGCTAGTTGCAGGTGCTAGTTCATCCTTCTTCAGCTTTTCGGATCAAGACCAGGCATGCAGTGCTTGTACCTTGGCCATGTCTTGAGTAGCCCACATCTTTCATCAACTTCTGCATTTGGATTAACTTCTTGCCTTTCTCTTTTTTTTTCTTTATTGTGACTAACTTCTGTTGATCACCTCGGACTGTTGACTCGCATTCTTGCCGCGAGCTTCTTTTGTTTCTGACTTGAATTGTATTCTGAAGTGAATTCTCTTATTCTCCAAGTAGGCGCCTGATTTCCAATACTCGACCTGTCTTCCTTCGAAACTTGTTGCTTTCCCTTTGATCTCCAAGTGGGCTCCTGATTACCAACACTTGCGTTGCTTTTCCTCGGAACTTGAACTGCTTCCCTTTGTTATTTAGTGTAGCGACCGGAACCGTCGTTTCCTATATTTACGTCTCGTATTCCCCGTTAAATGCTTATTCATGTTTCAATTGAGGCGTGACACACACTCCATGGTGAGTGCGGGGTCAGATACTATTGGGGATTGTGACTTGGTCCATCCCGTATGATGTTTATACTATACTGGTGATTGATACACATACTTCATTGATATTACTGGGCTTGATGCCATGTTTAGGGCCTTGTGCCGATTTGTAAAATCCTTCGAGGATTGATATTACTGCTTAGCATGATTTGCATATCATTTAATTTCAGTCCAAGGTTTTAAATGCTGTTTTGCAAACTCAGCCATAATTCTAAGTGTTGAAAACTTAAATGATATTTTTAAATGTATTCCGGGCTGGGAACTTCTGTTTTGTAAATGCCCAAGGGGCTTATTATATTATTTTCTGGACTGATTATAAAGTGACTTGAAACAGTGGTAACAATGATACTGTGTGATATACTTGAAACAGTGGTAACAATGACATTGTGTGATATACTTGAAATAGTGGTAACAATGACACTGGATAATATACTTGAACAGTGGTAACAATGGCACTGTATGATATAAATTGGTCAGGTAACAATGGCTGACCGGTCAGGTAACAATGACTGACCAAGATATTGCGCTTGGGCTGTAGGATCCCCTCCGGAGTCCAATGACACTGTATGATATACTTGAAACAGTGGTAACAATGGCACTGTATGATGTAAATTGGTTAGGTAACAATGGGCTGACCGGTCAGGTAACAATGACTGACCAAGATATTGCGCTTGGGCTGTAGGAGCCACTCCGGAGTCTGTACACACCCCCAGTGAGCGCCGTCGACGATAAATAAATATGGATGGCTCGGGCTGCACGTCGCAGTGGGTACTGGAATGTACCATCATATGCATTGCATTGCATTCATGTATTTGCCTTTATACTGTTGTTTAGTTGTTCAGTTCCATATGTTGCTGTATATTTAGATTTTAGCTTACTTTGTGTATTTACTGGATTTTCTATCTTCGGACTGTAGTTATTTTTATTACTCACAGGGTCGGAGTACTCACATTACTCCCTGCACCATGTGTGCAGATACAGGCAGAGCTGAGTTCGCTCCTGAGCGCTGATTCTTTCCAGGCCAGGTGGTGACTAGGAGTAACGAGGTAGCTGTTGACGTCCGCAACCCCGTTTTCTCCCTTATCTTTGTTATTTATGATAATTTCAGACTTTGTAAGATATTAGTAAACTCGGTAGTAGCTCATGACTTGTGACACCCCGATTTCGGGCTGAGTTGGGATGGTTTTCCTTGTTCTATCACGTTTATTTCGAATTTAAGATTATATTGCCCATGATTTAGACTTATTCCTGCTAAGTTATTATAAAGAGATGTACTGTTTTGTTGATTGGCTGGCCTTGTCCTCACGAGAGGCGCCATCACGACCGGGTTGGGATTTTGGGTCGTGACAAGTTGGTATTAGAGCCTAGGTTAATTGGTCTCACGAGTCATGAGCCGGTTTAGTAGAGTCTCGTGGATCGGTACGGAGACGTCTGTATTTATCCTCGAGAGGCTGCAGAACCTTTAGGAAAAACTTCATATTCTTGAATTCTTATCGTGCGTCCTTGATTCAGCTTGAAAAGGTAACTTTTACAATTCCTTCCACGTATTCGTATACGCGAACGAATGCTCAGTATTAGATGTGCCTTGATGGCTTGTAATTCCCCGATCAAAGGGCGAGACGTGGTCGTTTTGAGTTTGATGTTAGGCTAGTCTGGAGGACTTGAGGCCGCATCTTTGCCAATGGCTTTAGCACCGAGGTGCTTATTGTGTGAGCAAGTATTTTGAACTTATATGTTCGGTATTGCCTCTATTAGTGGGAATCATGGCTGGATAGCTATGTGAGGAGTATGATAGTACTGCGATATGTATCTATATGACTTGGAAGTGACGAGGAAGGTCTACTGGATGAGAGATGAACTATTGAGTGTATGATTTCCATTGTGATAAGATGTGTAGTCCCAAGTTATGGGTGCGTGAAGGATCTTTTTATGTCTCCTATTTGGAGTAAAGTAAATTTCATGTTACAGTATGAGTTTAGACTTAGGAAGATTAAGTGATTGTGTAATGTGTATGGCAGTGGAAGGTATACAAAAAAATATTAACTAAAGGTAAAGCTAGTGGGTAATTGGCTTATGAGGGGAATCTATTTGCCATACTAGTTAGATAAGTCTGGGAGCTGAGATCGCTTCTGTAAATGTATTATGATGAAATAGTTGAGTCAAGGAGACCACCTTGAAGGTCGAAAACATTTAAAGAAAGAATATGTTCTTACTCGGTTGAATAGCCCAATAATGGGGGATTGAAAGGTATTTTCTATGTGTTATGATTCAAATAGGTGCAACGCATGTCCATGTATCAATTTTGATAGTATAATACATGTAGTATTGAGATTTATGTAATTGATATGCATTGTGATGCTTTGTCAAGTTGTGGATGTGTTGTTAGGATGGTTTTGGTGATTCTCTGGCAGGTGGATAGGCCCAATTACAAAGGAGACTCTGCCGAAATTTTTGAAAAATTTGGGACTTAGTAAAATAATTTGGTCGCCTAGAGAGTGGGCTTAACTGTTGTGCGAGTAAATGCAAAAATTGCAGAAGAGTTAAAATTCCAGATGATTTGTGTTCCCACGAGCTTATGAAGGAGTGAGTTTAATCTCACTATGGTATTACATCAGCAATAGAATACATGCGTTGTGATTTATTGAGTGTGTTTTGATCTATGGCTTTGAGCCAAGTTAGGGAGTTTGCTATTAAATAGGTCGATTACACGATTATATGCTATATTGGTTCGAGTTTCGATGTTTACGGTAAGTTGGTATTGTCTTCAACGTCACCTAAGATCGGTGTTTTGTAAAAAGGGTTTTGCGTCCTGGTTAATGATTCTTGATCGCTCTTCAGCATTAGTGCGACCGATGATTTGGAGGTACACTCCAGATATTGTTGTGGTAGGTTGTGGGAGTGTGTCCCACGGGAAGATTATATAAGTGTGGCATATGATCACTTGATTGATTAAAGATGTAAACCAAGTATGAAGTTTGTGATGGTGTCGTTAAATTAAAGATTCATGCCTGGAGGGCACTTGGCATATTGGGTTGTGAACTGGGGAGGATTACTCCGATTGTGATGGTTGTTCTTGTGTTTTATGAAGAAAATGGAAGTTATTATGGACCTTTGAAAGGTTATCAGACTAGTTCAGTGTGATCAGAATCAACTTGAAGTCGGTGAGTGAATTTTATGTGAATAATGGCTCTATATCAGGCCAGATGTGTTCATTTTTGTAATGCGGTCCTCATGGAGTAGTTAGGTTGATGTTTCCTGTCAGATATTTCGCGCAGTGATGCATTGCGTTGTGTGAGTTGTGAGACGACTTGAGAAATTTATATGTGTTGAGAATCCGCATAGGGATGACGTTATATGAGCATCTTGGCTCTTGAAATTCATATTGTACATCGCACCTCAGTTGTGCTTGAGTTTTGTAGCTTATAACGCTATATGTCCCTCAGAGATATTATTATGCACTTAGCATGCTTATGAGCGATACTCGGTATTTTGTTGTAATGAGCAAATTTGGCTCGATGTGCATCTCCTTATGTGAGATCTATGTGTGGATCGGGTGGCACGCCGCCATGGGTATGTTATCTGGATCGGGTTGCACGCCGCAACAGTATGATTTTGAGTATAGTTTTCTATATGCTATTTTGTATGCCTTGCTTCCTGTTTTCTAAGGAAAGTCCGTAGTAGTGCGTGGGATTGGTAATTCCTTCCCGAGTTTGCTTTCCTTTTGTACCTCATTCGAATTGGTAGCCTATTGGTATATTGAGGCATCATATGCGACTTTTGATTTTGTTTATTGACTGAGCAGTTCGTAATGGGTGAGACGAGATCATTGAATTCGAGATCAGTGCAATCTGAGTATATGAAGTAAATTAAGGGGCTAAGACCATTATTTGGTTCAGAATGAGGTGATAGTTCTTGCCAGAAGTGTAGACCCAATGAATATTTGATTCGGCGATGTTATGAATTTACAGACCTCATCCGTCGTGTCGGTATTGTAAAACAAAAATGAACAAGACCTATGTATGTCCTGCAGAGCATGGGATATGTAATAATTTTTCTTCTATATGGGATCAATAGAAGTTCTTGACTAATTGAGTACGTAAACGTTCATGGTTCGGAAGGGAGGAGAAGTCCTCATGTTACCTTAGGATGATATGGTATATACTACATGTTGTGAAGGATTCAGATTTGCGTGTGTAAGGTTATAGTTCAGTTCTGAATGGAAATTCATAACATTCTTAGGCAGTACGGGCAACTTTAGGTGATTAGAGGAATGAGCTTCAGATGATTAGGGTGAATGATCTTCAGATGATTAAGGAAATTGTATTTCTAATCATAGTGATTTGTAGAGGTTATATGTTTCAGAAAAAGGCCAATGCAGTGGCCGATGCGTTGATCTGAAAGGCAGTCAGTATGGGGAGTTTGGCTTACATCCCAGTTGGGGAGAGGCCTCTTGCAGTTGATGTTCATACCTTGGCCAATTAGTTGGTGCGGTTAGATATTTCTAAGCCTAGCCGGGTATTGGCTAGTGTGGTTTCTCGATCTTCCTTATATGATCGCATCAGAGAGCACCAGTATGATGATCCGCATTTGCTTGTCCTTAAGGACAGAGTTCAGCATGATAATGCCAAAGATGTGACTATAGGTGATGATGGCGTATTGAGGATGCAGAGCCGTATTTGTGTGCTCGATGTTGATGGGCTTAGAGATTTGATTCTTGAGGAGGCCCACAGTTCGCGGTATTCCATCCATCCGGGTGTTGCGAAGATGTATCAGGACTTGAGACAGCATTACTGTTGGAGGAGAATGAGGAAAGACATTGTGGGATATGTGGCTCGGTGTCTCAACTGTCAGCAGGTGAAATATGAGCATCAGAAACCAGGCAGTTTGCTTCAGCAGATGATTATTCCTGAGTGGAAATGGGAGAGAGTTACTATGGATTTCGTGAGTGGCCTTCCTCGGACTTTGAAGAATTTTGATTCGATTTGGGTCGTTGTGGATAGGCTGACCAAGTCAGCGCATTTCATTCCGGTGTGTACCACATATTCTGCAGAGCGGCTGGCTAGGATCTTTATTCAGGAGATTGTGTAGTTGCATGGTGTTCTAGTTACTATTATTTAGGATAGAGGTACTCAGTTCACTTCTCAGTTTTGGAGGAATTTTCAGCACGAGTTGGGCACTCAGGTGGAGTTGAGTTTAGTATTTCATCCTCAGACGGACGGACAGTCTGAGCATACTATTCAGATATTGGAGGATATGTTGCGTGCCTGCGTGATTGATTTTGGAGGTTCTTGGGTTGAATTTTTACCACTTGCAGAGTTTGCCTACAATAACATCTATCAGTCCAGTATTCAGATGGCACCGTATGAGGCCTTATATGGGAGGCGGTGTAGAACTCCAGTGGGTTGGTTTGAGCCCGGTGTGGCTAGGTTGTTGGGGATAGAATTGGTCCAGGATGCCTTAGAAAAGGTGAAGGTAATTCAGGAAAGACTTCGCACAGCTCAGTCGCGTCAGAAGAATTATGCGGACCGGAAGGTCCGGGATGTGTCATTCATGGCGGGTGAGAAGGTTTTGCTGAAGGTTTCACCCATGAAGGGTGTTATGAGATTTGGAAAGAAAGGAAAGCTAAGTCCGCGATTTATTGGACCTTTTGAAATACTTAGGAAGGTTGGAGAGGTGGCCTATATGCTTGCCTTGCCACCTAGTTTGTCGGGTGTTCACCCGGTATTCCATGTTTCTATGCTCCGAAAGTATGTTGGGGACCCATCTCATATATTGGATTTCAGTACAGTACCGTTAGATGAAAATTTGACTTATAATGTGGAGCCAGTGGCTATTTTGAGTCGACAGGTTCAAAAATTGAGATCAAAAGATATAACATCAGTGAAAGTACAGTGGAGAGGTCGTCCCGTGGAGGAGGCTACTTGGGAGACCGAGCAGGAGATGCGGAGCAGGTACCCGCACCTATTTGAAACTCCAGGTATGTTTCTTAACTCGCTCGAGGACGAGCGTTTGTTTTAGTTGGGGAGATTGTAACGACCCGAACCGTCATTTCCTATATTTACGTCCCATATTCCCTGTTAAATGCTTATTCATGTTTCAATATGTGTACTTGGTGAATTTGAGTCAATTCGGATCGAGTTTGGTATGAAATGGGACAATTAGTCTCTTTAAGGAAGAATTAGTTTGGAAAAGTCAACCGGACGTTGACTTGTGAGTTAGAGGGCTCGAAATTAAATTCCGATGATTCGGTTAGTTTCGGGGGATGATTTAAGGCCTAGAAGCGCAATTGGAATTAATTTTGGATGTCCGGTGAAGAAATTAGCTCATTTTGGCGAAGTTAGTATTTTGGCGATTTCCGGTTGATAGGTGAAATTTTGATCCGACGGTCGGAATGGAATTCCGAGAATTTCTGTAGCTTTGTTATGCCATTTTGGATATGTGTGCAAAATTTCAAGTCATTCGGACATATTTTGGTCGAGTTTTGATCGAAAGCGCGTTTTGGAAGTTTTAAAGGAACTTAGACTTTAATTCGGTGTAATTCGATAATTTTGGTATTAGTCGAGGTGTTTTGATAATTGGAACAAGTTTGAATAATATTATAAGATGTATTGGTATTTTTGGTTGAGGTCCCGAGGACCTCGGGATGATTTCGGATGGCTAACGGGAACTTTTCAAGTTGGAAATTTCATAATAGACGAAAGTTGTAAATAAGTGCGCACAAGGCCTCACTTCGAACGATAATATCTCTCGTTATATAAGGAGTTGTGTGAGCTACAACCTATAAAATTAAATCCCTTTGAGTCTAGTTTCTAATGCAATAAATCGTTCGTCATTTGGAAGTGTATACAGGAAGTTATGACTATTTCACTGGTCCGGTGTCAGAGCGCGCGAAGTATCGCGCGAAGTCGCGCATTTCGCGCGTCTGAGGCAGAATGCTCAGCAAAATGCGCGAACAAACGCGCGAACAACACGCGAACTACACGACTGAAGGTTTTAAGTACCCCAAGACCGGCCTAGAGAGTTCCCAACTCATTTTTGGGGTTAAGGCTTGCTCTCTCAAGGGGATTTCGTCCCAAACTTCATCCCTATGATCCTAAGGTAAGATTTTTGGAGTATTTTGAGTTGATTACTACTCCCAAACACTTATATTAACATGGATTGATCTTAAAAATCCTTAGATTTTCAAGAAATTCCTTCAAGAACTCAAAGAAGGGTTTTGCAAGATTTCTTCCAAAAGGTAAATCCTACACATTAGACTCACATATATGGATATATTATGGAAATATGAGTATGAGTCAAGTATTACAACTTATTGTATGGTGGTTGGAAGCCATAAATTCCCTATTTAAATACATGAACATGGTAGGGATTTAGAGGTGTTTATTTGATGGAATTTTTGTTGGTTTGGGTGTAAATGGTTGATCACACATGTGATGTTAGGAGTATAAATTGTTAAAGAATAATAGTGTGATGAATTATTGATTAATGGTGATAGTTGGAGGAACCAATGCTATAGTTAAGAGGTGTAAATATTTATACCTACAAGATGTTTGATAATATGCCTAAATGGCATAATTTATGGGATCATTATAGTATCATTAAGGGGCGAATTTCAGATATGTATGGTTAAAACCCCGTCTTTTAGAAATCGAACTTCATCGAGGTTTGTGTGATTTTTGGCAGATTCGTCACACGAGGAGGCCAATTAGAGAGGCAAGGGCATAGCGAGCTAGAGGTGAGTAATAGATGTAAATGTTGTTCTGAGGGTTTGAAACCCCGGACTTTCACATCGTAACGCTATATTGAGGCGTGACACGCACTCCATGGCGAGTGCGGGGTCGGATACTATTGGGGATTGTGACTTGGTCCATCCCGTGTGATGTTTATACTATACTGGTGATTGATACACATACTTCATTGATATTACGGGGCTTGATGTCATGTTTAGGGCCTTGTGCCGATTTGTAAAATCCTTCGAGGATTGATATTACTGCTTAGCATGATTTGCATATCATTTAATTTCAGTCCAAGGTTTTAAATGTTGTTTTGCAAACTCAGCCATAATTCTAAGTGTTGAAAACTTAAATGATATTTTTAAATGTATTCCGGTCTGGGAACTTCTGTTTTGTAAATGCCCAAGGGGCTTATTATATTATTTTCTGGACTGATTATAAAGTGACTTGAAACAGTGGTAACAATGACACTGTGTGATATACTTGAAACAGTGGTAACAATGACATTGTGTGATATACTTGAAATAGTGGTAACAATGACACTGGATGATATACTTGAACAGTGGTAACAATGGCACTGTATGATATAAATTGGTCAGGTAACAATGGCTGACCGGTCAGGTAACAATGACTGACCAAAATATTGCGCTTGGGCTGTAGGAGCCCCTCCGGAGTCCAATGACATTGTATGATATACTTGAAACAGTGGTAACAATGGCACTGTATGATGTAAATTGGTCAGGTAACAATGGGCTGACCGGTCAGGTAACAATGACTGACCAAGATATTGCGCTTGGGCTGTAGGAGCCCCTCCGGAGTCTGTACACACCCCCAGTGAGCGCCGTCGACGATAAATAAATATGGATGGCTCGGGCTGCACGCCGCAGTGGGTACTGGAATGTACCATCATATGCATTGCATTGCATTCATGTATTTGCCTTTATACTGTTGTTTAGTTGTTCAGTTCCATATGTTGCTGTATATTTAGATTTTAGCTTACTTTGTGTATTTACTGGATTTTCTATCTTCGGACTGTAGTTATTTTTATTACTCACTGGGTCGGAGTACTCACATTACTCCCTACACCATGTGTGCAGATACAGGCAGAGCTGAGTTCGCTCCTGAGCGCTGATTCTTTCCAGGCTAGGCGGTGACTAGGAGTAACGAGCTAGCTGTTGACGTCCGCAGCCCCGTTTTCTCCCTTATCTTTGTTATTTATGAGAATTTCAAACTTTGTAAAATATTAGTAAACTCGGTAGTAGCTCATGACTTGTGACACCCTGATTTCGGGCTGAGTTGGGATGGTTTTCCTTGTTCTATCACGTTTATTTCACATTTAAGATTATATTGCCCATGATTTAGACTTATTCCTGCTAAGTTATTATAAAGAGATGTACTGTTTTGTTGATTGGTTGGCCTTGTCCTCACGAGAGGCGCCATCACGACCGGGTTGGGATTCTGGGTCGTGACATTTAGGTGGAGTACTGATTGTTGAACTCCTTTGAACCTGGCTGCTTTCCCTTTTTTCTCCAGGTGGGCTCCTGATTTCCAAAACAAACAAAACAAACAAAATTTTCTGCCCCAGTTTGCATTAGGAAGATTTTTGAGTTGTTAGCAAAATTGTAAACCACTTATACTATTGATGCAATGATGAGAGTAAATTAAAGACTAGGCTAGGATGTGCGTCTCATATGAGTAAAACCAAAAAAACTTTGACTAGCAAATGCGTATGCTAAAAATAAAACCTGAATTAACCAAATTGGGAAGTGCGTCTCCTAGGGGTGAAACTTGAATGAACCAAACTAGGAAGTGCGTCTCCTATGAATGAACTCTCAATTTAGGAAGTGCGTCCCCTAAAAGAATAACTTGAAAGACCTTGATTAGGAAGTGCGTCTCCTACAGGTAAAACTTCGATGAACTAGACTAGGAAGTGCGTCTCCTGGGGCCGAACTTAAATGACTCAAACTAGGAAGTGCGTCTCTTAGGGGTGAAATCTCAATTTAAGAAGTGCGACCCCTACAGGTGTATCCTGAAAGACCCAGACTAAGAAGTGCGTCTCCTAGGGGTGAAACTTCAATGACTCAAACTAGGAAGTGTGTCTCCTATGAATGAACTCTCAATTTAGGAAGTGCGTCTTCTAAAGGTGTAACTTCAATGACTCAAACTAGGAAGTGCGTCTCCTAAAAGAATAACTTGAAAGACCTTGATTAGGAAGTACGTCTCGTACAGGTAAAACTTCAATAAACCAGACTAGGAAGTGTGTCTCCTATAGGTGTATTCTGAAAGACCCAGACTAAGAAGTGCGTCTCGTAGGGGTGAAACTTCAATGACTCAAACTAGGAAGTGTGTCTCCTATGAATGAACTCTCAATTTAGGAAGTGCTCCTATGGGTGAAACTTCAATGACTCAAACTAGGAAGTGCGTCTCCTATGAGTGAACTCTCAATTTAGGAAATGTGTTTCCTATGGGTGAAACTTCAATGACTCAAACTAGGAAGTGCGTCTCCTATGAATGAACTCTTAATTTAGGAAGTGCATCTCCTACAACAAAATATAACTTGAAAACCCAGACTAGGCAGTGTTTCTCCTAGGGGTGATGTGTGATCTTCTCAATAGCCTTTGCTTAAGCAGAATTGGGGCATTACACCTGAAAATTTCAAGCTTCCAAGCTTTGATATGAACATAGCTTTCGTCCATGTTTCAGACAAAGAAAACTTGTGAGTTTAAACATGGTGGTTGGTTTGTGGCCTTGACTTTGCAGTGATTGCTCCTTCACTTGCCATGATAACTTTGATTTCACCTTGAAAGACATTGCTTGCTTATAGACTAACCAATTTCTCTGCCACCCTTATCACAGACAACACCTCTGATCCGTTCAAACCCAATACTCTTTATCTGTTGCATTGTGTTCATGAATTGCCATTTACCGAACTTTTGCATTTATCATGAATCCCAAAGCACGCCGATTGTTATCCATTCAGTGCGTAAACTACTCTTTCCTGACTTATGTCGCTTTGATGTGCTAACCAGACTCCGCTTTGTGCAATTGGAAAGCTGGTAGCAGATTTTGAAGTCATTTCTCACTTGTTTTGACCAAACAGACTCAAGAAGAGGGAGTAAACAAAACAAAAGGAACAGAGTAAAGGACAATAAAAAGAGATAATCCCTAACAGGAAAACTACAAAGTAGAAACTTATCAAATGTAGATACTAATTCTAATGACCATGACATGCACATTTGGATCAAGTGGCCTAATCTGTCAAGCCAGTCTAATGTTCAACTCTTGTTGTACTTCTCCGCCGTGAAACTGGGCTTCAATGCTCCGATTTTCCAATCTGATTCATGATCCTTATTCGACTTGTAGTGCCCGAAGGGTTTTTATCATCAAGCCTCTCTCATTCTGTTCTTTCTCTCAACTTACCATCACCTTATGGTGCCTGTGAAGGTTTTCACCAATAAGACTCTTTCATTTTTGTTTTCCTTGTGTAGAACGGAGTGTTGCCCCTGATGTGAATCATACCTCTAACTTGCTTGACTTGGCTCTACTCAAAGACTGATAGGAAGGTCTTTCTTTGGACCGTAATGTAGGCTTTTGGATAGGATTAGAAAGAAAGGGTATCATAAAGGATCAAAAACAGCTTAAAAGGACTCAAAATTACAACTTTTGGAATCAGATCTCTTACAATAACCACAACTTCTGCCCCAGTTTCTTTGCTTTGGGATTGTTGGATTTTTATTTCGATGGGACCGAATCGTGAGGCTGCCTACGTATCCTTAAAAGGAATCAGGTCGAACGTAGTTCATGACATAGGAATTGCTTTGTCTTTGTACTTTTCTCTCCTTTTTTCTTCTCTTTTCTTTGCTTTACTCTTTTTCCATTTTTTTCCTTCTCTTTTTCTCTTTTTTTTTCTTTTTTTTCTCTTTTTTTTTCTTCTGTATCATATTTTTAAACTCTGCTTCTGATTCCAAAAGAGAGATATGAAAGAAAATAAATAGGCTCAAAGGGGTAACAAAGGATAAAGTGTTTAGATAGCATAATAAAATGTCTTCGTCATTCCAATCTTCAAAGCATGTCAAATACAAACAACACAATTAAACAAACCAAAGAAACCATACATAATATCTTTTGACTGCATCAGAATTGATAATCATATCCACACATTTGCCTTCTACATCTGTTAAATACAAAACACCATTGGACATTACTCTCGTTACCACGAACGACCCCTGCCAATTTGGGACAAACTTGCCTTTAGCTTCAACCTGATGCGGCAGGATGCGTTTCAATAGTATTTCTTTATGTTCTATCTGCCCCAGTTTCATACAATTCGGGCTTGGAGTGATCTCAAAATACCTTTACTTATTTCTCTCAAATGTCTCTATCATCTTCAAAATTATTTCATTGCTTCATGACTAAACTAACTTTCAAGACTAGGTTGAGAATTCTGCATGAATGTCATGTCACTAGAGTCAGCAAGAAAAGAACTACAAAAGGAAAAGAGAACTAAACAAAAATGACTAGTAATAACAGAAAACAGAAAATTGCATTAGACAGGCGGTGAAATGGTTTGAACAACAAAACAAACAAAACACACTGGGGTTACGACCCTGGAAAAACCTAAATAAAACTAAAGAGGTACTACGACTAAATGAACTAGGAAAAATAAAAGGATATAAGGGTTTGAGACACAAGACAATATCTGGTTTACAACCCTAAAATAACTCAGACAACAGAAATGACAACAAAATGAACCACCAAGACTCCTCCCTGGCTAGCCAAGAAAGGAGAGTCTTTCCAATTACCAAGCTCGACATCTTAGCTACTAAGTTCCACATCAATATTACTAGAACCTTCACAAGTCTTCATCGCATTGTTCTTAGCAAATTGCTTTTGAGTCCCTTTGGCTGGCTCGTTCTTAGGATCAACTTCAGAAACCAAGAGTGATAGCGCTGAAAGCTTTGCGACAAGTAGCCCTCTGAGGATCTCAGAAGAGTTCTCATATTCCTTTCCCACACAAATCATGTCCACCATATGCGTATCATTATGAATAGGAAATGGACTTTGGCTAGTATCTGGTGCATTTGGATTTTGCACGGTAATGTCACCTACATCAATAAGCTTCCGGACTGCTCCTTTCAGATGCCAACATTTTTTTATGTCATGCCCCGGGGCATCTGAGCAATATGCACACCTTTGAGAAAAATCAAGCTTCCTTGGAAGATGGTTTGCCATTTTTATCTGAATCGGCTTCAACATTTCCAATTGCCTCAGCCTCTGGAACAGATTGGCATATGATTCTCCAATAGGGGTGAAAGCCTTTTCTTTTTTCAGTAGTCTTTTCATTTTATACTTTGGCCTTGGTTGGAACCTTTTGCAGGCAGGTGGTTGATATGCCTGAGGGGGCGGGTAAGACATTTGTGGAAGTGGTGCGGGCCATTGCGGGCCTCGTGGATGTGGAGCATATGGTGGTGCATTGTGGACGGGGTATCGGGAAAGTGATGTACGATTTTGGGGGTTCTGTGGAGAGAAGTAGCAGTGGGGAGGATTACAAGGATATCTGTGGGGTCGATATTGAGACTGAAAGCGTTTAGCAAGAATGCTCACTATATCCTATCGTTGGCGGGGCTCAGCAATATCTTTTATATCAATGGGAGGACTGTCCCGAGCAACTTGTTCATTCCATCTGAGCCAAAAGTCCCTAAAACTTTTCTTGAGTTTCTTTTCCATCTGAGATAGGGAGGAACGGTCTGGGACAATACCTATATTGTACTGAAAGTGTCGCACAAAATCTTGAGCCATGTCTCCCAATGTATGCCACTTACCGACATCTTGACGATTATGACATTCCAAAGTTGCCCCAGTCAAGCTCTCACTAAAATACGCCATCAACAAATCATCTTTCTCGCCAACACTTCTCATTTCAGTGCAATAACCCCTCAGATGGGATACCGGATCTCCACACCCATCATACAAGTTAAACTTTGGCACTTTAAACCCCGCGGGCAGGCGAACGTCAGGGAACATACACAATTCTTTGTAAGACATGTTAACCTGGTCTCCCATCCCTTGCATGTTCTTTAAGGACTGTTCTATGCTTTTCAGCTTCCTGGATATCTCATCTCACCCTTCTTTTCCTATGACCTTTTCATTTTCAGCATGAAGCTCATCCCGAGGGCTCTGCTTGTATGAGTCAGGAATTTGTGGGCAACCTCTGCGGGGTAGTATTGGGCATCATGAGCTTTGAGTGGGTATTCATCGTTGGGGATAGTGGATATGACAGGAGGGCAATTTTGGGTAGAGGTAATTGGAGGATGAGTGATGGAGCTACTAGGGTGGTTGGGAAAGTTGTGATAAACGGGTGGATATGGAGAGTATGGGGGATTATCCGGCACTATGACCGGAGTTTGGGTAAGGGTAGCATCTAAGAAGCTAGGTGGTGGTGGGGGTGGTGCCTTCCCAGACATCCAGGCCGATACATGTCCGTCATGTGTTGTCTTAACATCCTTACCTCATCAGCCAAACCAGTGTCTTGTTCAACCAACTGCTTTCGGGCACCAGTATCAACCAACCCAATTTTATTGTTATCCGCCATTGCCTTTTGACTTTATGTTATAGAGAAGAGTTACTACTTCGAGAACCACAAATCAACCACCCTTCTACTATGAAGATAACAAAATGAAGTCATCGCGTTAGCGTTAGAGCATTTAATCATAATATAATCTCATATTATGTGCAATGCACTTAGTCACAATTATTGGTTCTAGAATGACTTTGAGGGTATGAAGGTCATTTGGCATCATCCCAATTTGTTCGTTTCAATCCTCTCTTTTCTTTGCTTTTCTAGCACTTGCTTGCTCATTTTTCCTTCCTCTTTTTTCTAATTATCACTTTTTTCTTTCCTCTCATTTCTCACATCCCATAACTTTATCTTTTTTTTTTTTGCTTTTTCCTAATAAAAAAATAATTCGATCGAAACCTATGTAGGTTGCCTACGTATCATGACGTCACATGAATCAGATCTTTGCATAGTTCGGGAAAATCAGGAATAAAGTAAACAAACTAACGTTCTCTTTTTTTTTCTTTTACCTTGATGACTATTCTAATGAGAAAGAGAAATAAAAGAAGCAAAACATTTTTTTTCTTTGAATTTTCTAGACATAATTGTCTATATCATATTCTAAACTCAAGCTTAAACGACCAAATATTTTTTCCTTTTTTAGAAACATATACTCTATGAGAAATTATTAAGGAAAAACTCTGGGAGCAAAAAATATTTTTGATTTTTTTTAACAAATACTCTATTAAGAAAAAATTCTAGAAGAGAAAATATTTTTTGACCCTTTTTTTTAGGAAGGAAATCTAAAAAATAAATCAAAGAAATATATTTTGAATTTTCATTTGATATCCCTTAAGAAAGATTTCGAAACGAGAAATGAACAAGATAAAAAATATTTTTGGATTTCAGTTTTTGATTACTTAAGGAAGGAACTTTAAAGATAAACAAAAGATAAAGTATGTTTCTTTTTTCTTCTATGTACAGTATCCTAAAGTTCTAGTGAAAATAAAAGAATATTTTTTTTATTTTTCATTAATTTTCCAAAGAAGAACCTCAAAAGAAAATATTTTTGGATTTTTGAAATTAATATCTTAAAGAAAATCCTTTTGTTTTTTTCTGAATTTTTTATCCTAATATACTAAAAGAAATGTAAAAACAAAATTTTTATTTTAAGTTCTAGATGTTAATTGCCTAAAGGAAAAACCACCTCAAATGATTATTATTTTTTTCAATTTCTAGGAGTAGTATTTCTAAAGAAATTCTAGCGGAAATATAAAAACGCAAAATATCTATCTTTTTGGATTTTTGATTTATGATACATTTTCAAATACAAAATACGCAATAATAACAAAAGACTCGACAAAACTTAACTAGACTATGACACACTCTAGCATCAACTAGTGACTGAAATGAATAATAGACTCAAAAAAAAAAACTCTTCAGGCAGCTCGTGAATATAGTGGTCTTGGGGTATCTGTCATGCTCAAACTCCGGTAAGTGGATCCACACCTTTATGAGAAAACTGAAACCAACACCACGTGAGACAATAACATTCCCTACTAGACACATGCAAGACATGGTTGAGACTATTTTTGCAAAATGACTTATGTGGCCAAAAGGTGGTCAGGAGTGCAAAATTTGGCTAAGACCCCACAAAGCCAAGAACCTAAGAGTTACTAGGAAGATCGGACCCTATGTGGGTTACCTATGTATCCCGCCCCGAGAGACGAGAATCAGGTTCGCGTAGTTCCGGCAGTTTGGATACGGGCGGGAATTAAAAAAAATAAATAATTTAGAGAAATATATATATTGTCTTTTTTTTAAAAAAAACATGCAAACTCTTTTTGGATTTTCTTTTCTTTTTCCTGAGTTTTTCCTTTTCTTGAAAAAAAAAATGACGGGGAAAGTGCAAACTCTTTTTTTTGGAATTTTTTCATTTTCAATTTTTGGTTTTTTTTTGAAAAGGTGTGCAAGAAAATTATAACTGGGCCCCACTTGCTTCATTTTTATACTTCAACCTCTTTTCTTTCTCATTTTTTCCTTTTTCCATTTGCCCTCAACTATCATTGGTCCGCCAAATAAACCTTTTACCCTTGAAGAAATGCAACATGTAGCACATAGGATGCATCAAGATGGTCTGTTATTTTGGGTACACCTGTCCTAGACGGACCCAACCCCTGTGTTGAGTCCCCTAAGTCAAATGCACGTGAAGCAACAAACGTTCCTACTATGGATCCAGCATGAGGCTATGTTATTCTAAGTTTAAAAATCTGGGTTTATTTGTTCTAGACCTGGCTTACCCGAGCGGACAGCTCGAGCCGGGGGGGGCAGCGTACAGGGAATACAGAAGCTTCACCGGCTTTGCAACTTGTCCGAACCTCGTTCTAAAATTAGGATATGACTCTAACAGAAAAGAAGTCACACGAAGTGCACACTTCCCAAATGATTTAGAAGACTCAAAGAGAGGAGAGTTTTGCAACAATTTATATACAGTTCAACCATATCAAAGCAGTAAAAAGCAACATTTAGCACATTAGGCCCAAGCATGTAAATAAAACCAGATAATAAATAAAGCCAACTATAACAATTATTCTACGCTCGAATTCTTGAACCCTAAACCAGAAATTCTGGGTTTTTGTCCCCAACAGAGTCACCAGAACTGTCACACCTCCTTTTTCCTACACCCTAAAAGGGTATAAGGGAGTTTTTTCCAATTTAAAGTGACAATCGAAACGGGATTATTTAATTAAAATTCAGAGTCGCCACTTGGGATAATTTATGGTGTCCCAAGTCACCGATTTAGAATCCCAAATCAAGGTTATTTAAAACATTATCGCAAGCCACGCCACATGAAATGCACCCTTGGTTCACGACATATTCTATTTAACTTTGTTGCAATTAGAATCGGGTCATATGAAATGCACTCCTGGATTTTTAGAAATTAGGCCTCACAACTACGTCATGGGAACCGTACCCGTAGCTATGATAATTTATTTAATTAAACGCGCCTAAAGTAAACTACGGTCGAAATGATTGTGGAAAAAATGTAGGATTACATATGAAGGATTGCTACGAGATCAATTTTATCACTAAGTACTAGAAAAATATTTACAATTTCTCACATAAGATCCACTATTTTAAAATTACGTGTCTAACTACATGTAAAGAAATGCCACTTATACTAAAATGTTATTGAGGCAGACAATCAGATTCCAAACAAATTAACCAAGAAATGCAACATAAGGTTTAATTGACAAATTCATTATGGCAAAAATAGAAATGAAATAGGAGATACAGAGATGACATGAAAACAGCAAACCAAATGTGGACTCTGACCCGTCAACCTTGAAAACATTTTCATTAGGGTCCTCATTCATGATCAACAAATTAACCCATAAAATATCTAAGTTAACAGGTCCAGCATGTTTCCTTCACCACACATCAACACAGTTAAGCAGGTAACTCAACGAAAAAACTTTTAAGGCTAATCGAAGGTACAAAATTGTTTAAGAGTATAAGAGAATGAACCTTTACAGTTGCTTAAATGCTTCTTTCAAAATTAATGAACGGGAAACTTCACGAGACTGCTTTGAAGACCGACAAACAAAATGCTTCACTGGAATCCTGGCGAAACTCGACCAAACCTCTTCGAAACAAACTCGACTCTTCAACAATGACTGAAACCAAATCGGACTAAACTCAGCAACGAGTTCAACAATCAACAGCAACAAATTTTCGACTTCAACTACTTTTGGGAACCGATCTCAATTGAAGTTTTTGAATGACAAAATTTGGATCTCAGTTGCTTCTATCCGTTCCTATATCTATCTTTGTGTGTGTTTGTATCTGGGTGTTCTTGATGATGAGGAGGGCTGGCATTGGGTCGTATGTTTATTTCTACCATTGCAGCTTCTGAAGAGAAGGTCCAGGTTTTTAGCACATAGGCGTTAGGTGGTCGTTGGTTTCAGGGGGTCGGGGGATACGAAGAAGATGAACATCAGGGGAGGGGGGTCGTTTTCGTCTGCTGAAAATGGCGGATCAGATTTTTGTAGAGTGTCTTGGTCTAGCGTGATTTTCCAGCCCCCTTTTTGGATTTTAGGCGTTACTTATATTGTATAGGTCTAGGTTTAGGTTCTTTATCGCTTTTAGATCCTTAGGGTCTTTTTATTTATTTTTTGTTCCCAAGAAGAGTCTGGAAGGGTCCCTAGGGTTAGCTTGATGGGTATTGGGTATTGGACTTAATGGGCTAATCTGAATTGGGCCAGAAATTGGGCTCTAAAACTCCTAAAATTGTGGTCTAACACCTTAGTTAACTATATTTAATAAAAGATAAAAATACTACACAATGCAAAAACTAATTTTAATTAATTAAACTAAGCTATATTAAAATATGAAACTATTATATATATTTTTGTATTTTGAAGATTATATAAAGATAAAATAAGGTACTATTTTTGTATATTTGTTATTTAAATTTATGAAAGATACGTAAGCTAAAATATTTTTGTAATTTTCATTTTTTTGCGACGAAGAATAAAGTAAAGGAGTCAAAAATAGTTGAATTAGCTATATTAGGCCTAAATTAAATATTTACATGCTAAAATATAAAAAATCATGGGGAGGATCAAAAATCACATGTCTACAGGTGGTACTGGCGAGCTTGTGGTACAGCTCTCTCATTTGAGTCATTTTTCCATGATTTGAGTACATTTGGACTGTTGCTTATTGGTGCACGAGTCGCACGGGTTGTGGCTTTAGATTATATCGATGTGTCATGTTACAATAGTAGTCGTGTTGGATGAGATGAGGTCATTGAGATCTAGAATGAATACTAACGAATTCGATTTCAGCATGTTGGAAGGATAATATCGAGGTTCGGCTCAGAAATTTACTATAGTCTTTGCCAAAGGGGAACTGGCTTCATGAATGGTTGATCTGAGAAATGGTTATGGCTCACTGAGTGTTTTATTTATCATTGGTAGTATATGAAAGTGTTGGAATGAGACTTTAGTTGATACGAGGTTTTCTACCGGAATTGGGTTGTTTGAGTAACTGCTGTGATTAGAAGTTATCGCTATGAGTGTTTGAGTTGTGCGGTATATCATGTGATTTTCATCTTGGATTGCAGTTATGGCTTGATACAACGTGTTCAGACTTATTCAGTTTCTAGATGTGAGATTCTGATCTTATAGATAATTTCGGAAGTAGAAAATTGGTTCTAAGGTTATGGGCTATGGTGAATTGTGAAATTTTAGTTATGTTGGGTTACCGGACCTATATGGGATAGGGTGATGTGGGATCACCCCTTGGTATGTGCATGGTAAGGTTACCCAACGATTTGGCAGTTTTCGGGACAAGCCTGGACACGTTCGAGGACGAACATATTGTTTAAGTGGGGGAGAATGTAATGACCCGACCGATCGTTTTGAGCTTTTGCACTTTACTCGCCAGTTCTCGGGAATGACTAGCCCGGTATGATGTATTATGATCTATGTAAATCGTTGGTTTTGGTTTTCTGGGTAATGGGAATGAATTTGGAAGAACAGTTCTCAGTTTAAACCTTGAAATTTGAAAGGTTTGACCAAGATTTGACTTGTTTGTATATGATCTCGGATCGGAATTTTTATGATTGGTGAGCTCCATTAGGTGATTTGGGACTTAGGAGCGTGATCGTAGTGCATTTTGGAGGTCCGTGGAAGGTTTAGGCTCGAATTGGCGAAATTGAGATTTTGGCATTTTCCGATTGATATATGTGAGATTTTGATATAGGGGTCAAAATGGAATTCTGAAAATGGGAGTAGTTCCGCTGTGTCATTTGTGATGTGTGTGCAAAATTTCAGGTCATTCGGACGAGGTTTGATAGACTTATTAATCGGATTCGGAATTTGGAAGTTTTGGAATTCTTAGGCTTGAATCCAAGGGTGATTCGATGTTTTGATATTGTTTTGAGCATTCCGTTGGAATAAGTTTTAATGATGTTATGGAGAGTGTTGGAATGTTTAGTCGGGGTCCCATGAGTCTCGGATAAGTTTCGAAAGAGTTTTTGGAAGATTTTTGCCGTTTTGCGCATAAGCATGAGTTAATTGTTAACGAGCGAAATGGGTATCGCACTGAGCAAATGAGCTCCGAATTGAGTTTTGATTGAAGGTCTATGTTCGTATTATTATTTTTGACTCATAGGAACAAGAATCATCAAATTCTGAGTTCGTATGGTGGAGTTAGAGCCTTTTTAGTGAAAATAAATATTGCTGGTGCAACAGGATCTGGTGCGCACTTTTAACGACCAGATTTGGCACTTTTAGCAACCGGAAATGGCTTTTAGCGACCAGAATCGGGTGTATTAGTGATGTTCTATTTTTTTGCTCATTTTGACATTTCTTTGGTGAAAGAACACGGCTTGGGGCGATTTTTGAGCAAGAAATCATGAGAAATCTTGAGGTAAGTCACTTGTGATCATTTCTACTCCATAATATTGAATTATCATCAAATAATCCGACTAGATTACATGTTTTTGAGGTGTAAATTGGGGATTTGGACTTAGGGATTTGAAAATAAGATTTGAAGATTTGGAGGCCGAATTGTTACCGAAATTTAGTAATTTTGATATGGTTGGACTCGTGGTTGAATGGGTTGTCGGATTTTGTGAGTTTCGTCGGATTCCAAAACGTGGACCCAGGGGCCGGGTTTGAGAAATTTCGGGATTTTTTATGTAAATTGAATATTTTCGAGTGGGTTTCGTTCCCTTAGCATATTTTAACGATTATGTACTGATCATTGCTAGATTTGGAGCATTCGGATGTCGATTCGTGTGGGCAAAGGCATCGCGGGCAAGAGTTTGGACCGGATCGAGGTAAGTAATGATTGTAAATACTGTTCTGAGGGTTTGAAACCCCGGATTTCACATCGTTGTGCTACTTTGAGGTGACGCACAGTGTAGTCGTGCACTGTTGGGGATTGTGACTTGGTCTGTCTCGTACGACTTTTAAGACGCGTATTTGATTTGAAATCTTATGATATTCCATATTTTAGAGATTGATATTATATTTTGGGTTGTATGCCATGTTTGGGGCCTTGTGCCGACCTGTTGAGGCCCTTAAAGGCATTTTCACTATTTTTCCTCACTCTATTTGTTTTGACAGCATATCCTTTGTTTCGACAGCATATCCTCAGTCATGTTTTACCTGATTATTGTTTAAATCTGGTTTTATCACTTTACTTCTTAAAAATGTGAAAACTGTTTGGGCTGAGTTCCTTGATTTGTTGATGGCCCGAGTGATTGTGAGGTTGATAACTGAGATAGACCAAGGGTCTGATTGTGAGGCTAATGATTGAGAGAGGCTGAGGGCCTGGTTGTGAGGATTATATATTTATGGATCGGGTTGCACGCCGCAGCAATATATATATATATGTATGTATGTATATGAATCGGGCTGCATGTCGTAGCAATATGTTGGATCGGGCTGCATGCCGCAGCGATATAGCGCTTGGGCTGTAGGAGCCCCTCCGGAGTCTTCACACCCCCAGTGAGTGCAGTCGACTATATATATGGATCGGGTTGCATGCCGCATCAATATATAGGATCAGGCTACACGCTGCAACGGTTACTATATGGTACCTATTGAGTGTGAGTGCTGAGTACGAGCGTTGATTGGTAAGAGTTGAGTCATGAGTGACTAAGAGGCTTGCCCGAGGGGCTATATATATATATACATGTACATGAGTGATGCTTTGCCTGAGGGGCTTGTTTATGGACTTACTGGTTTTCACTCCTCCTTAAAGTGAGTTCTATTGAATATGTTGATTTAATTTCTGCTTTTCACTCATCTTTAGACCGAGCCTCTATTGAAAATGTTGAACAAATGCTTTACACAACTTTTCTTTAAAATGAAGTTTTTTTAAAGTTATGAAATGCTATAAATTTCTGTTATGTCGAGGGGCTGTATACGAGTTATACTTTGCCCGAGGGGTCGATTATGATTTTCATCACTTTCACTATATATATATATTTCCTTAAACCTCAATTGGAAAGGTTAGAAAGATATTTTTCAAAGGATTTTTGCTAAAGTTGGAATTTTAACGAAATGATTTAAATGGTATCCTGTTTTGGGAATATGATGTAATCACTGTGGTGCTATGACGTGGTCTACGTGATTTCTTACTGCTCAGTCTTTATTTACTTTTATTACTTACTGGGTTGGAGTACTCACATTACTCCCTGCACCTTGTGTGCAGATTCAGGTAATTCTGAGCTTGGTGGCAGTTTCATCGGAGTTAGCAAGGTAGCTGCCCGGCGATCGCGGCTCTGCTTTCTCCCTCTTTCTTCTTCCTTATGTATTTCTTGTGATTTTCCCGACCATATTGGTCATGATATGGTTAGACAGTTGTAGTAGATGCTCATGACTAGTGACACCCGATGTCGGGCTTGTATATTATTTCTGCACTGTTCACGTAGACTTACATTATGAAACATTTGTTTAATTAAAGGCTTAAAATGATTCTTATTGATCAATGGTTAATTTGGGTGTTGTGTCGGTTGGCCTTGTCTTCACGAAAGGTGCCATCACGACCAGGTCTGAGTTTAGGGTCGTGATAAGGGCCTGGTCAGAATTTTAGGGCCTCAGGTTCTCATTATTGGGGTGAGTCAAATCAGATGAGGCCACCCTTGCCACGATTTACTCAATGTGGTAAGCAGCATATCGGGCAGTGCCGTATGTGATTAGGTGTTTGTTATACTTGTGGTTATCCGGGCCACGTTATGAGGGATTGTCCGATGAGAGGTGATGCAAGCATAGCTCAACCAGCGGGATCTGTAGCTGGATTGTCATCATTAGTACGCCCCCCTGGGCAATGTCCCCAAGCACCAATGAGTTGTGGTAGAGGCAGAGGCGGAGCATCTAGCTCGAGCAGCCCTCAGAACCGCATTTATGCGTTGGCAGGACGACATGACCAAAAGTCATCGCCTGATGTTATTACAGGTATATTATCAGTCTCCTCCTACGATGTATATGCACTAATTGATCCAGGTTCCACCTTATCATATATTACTCTATTGGTTGCTAGTAAGTTTGAAATAAAACTTGAATTGGTTAAACCTTTTGAGGTGTCTACACCTGTTGGGGACTCGGTGATAGCTAAGTAGGTATATAGGGTTGTATAATAATAGTTCATGGTCGAGCTACCGTAGCAAACTTAATCGAGTTAGATATGGTAGAGTTTGATGTTATAATGGGTATGGATTGGTTGGCTTCTTGTCATGCCAACGTTGATTGTAGATCACAGATAGTCCGATTTCAATTTCCAAGGGAGCCTGTTTTGGAGTGGAAAGGTAACACGACATCGTCGAGAGGTAAATTTATTTCCTATCTCAAGGCAAGAAAGATGATCATAAAGGGATGTATTTATCACTTAGTTCGGGTTCAGGATGTAGAAGTAGAGTCACCAACCATTCAGTCCATCCCTGTGGTAAATGAGTTTCCAGATATCTTCCCTAATGAACTTCCGGGTCTCCCACCAGAGCGAGAAATTGAGTTTTCTATTGACCTACTACCAGATACTCACCCAATATCTATTCATCCCTATAGATTGGCCCCCGCGGAGCTGAAAGAGTTGAAAGAACAACTAAAGGACTTGCTTGAAAAAGGTTTTATCAGACTTAATACATCACCGTGGGGAGCACCTATGTTGTTTGTAAGGAAGAAAAATGGTTCCTTACGAATGTGTATTGATTATAGGCAACTGAATAAGGTGACGATCAAGAATAAGTACCGAGGATTGACGACTTATTTGATCGGTTGCAAGGTGTCAAGTGCATTCGGGACTAGATATGGGCACTTTGAGTTTCGGGTTATGTCGTTTGGTCTGACCAATGCCCCAGCAGTATCCATGGATTTGATGAACCGTGTGATCAGGCCTTTCTTAGATCTATTTATAATTGTATTTATTGACGATATATTGGTATATTCTCGTTCAGAGGATGAGCATGCTGGTCATCTGCGTACTGTGATCAGAGTTCTACAAGAAAGGAAGTTGTATGCAAAATTTTCTAAGTGTGAATTCTAGTTTAACTCTGTAACTTTCCTTGGGCATATCATTTCGGGTGAAGGCATCTAGGTGGATACACAAAAGATTGAGGCAGTAAAGACTTGGCCTAGTCCCACAACACCGACGGAGGTTCATAGCTTTCTTGATTTGGCAGGTTATTACAGGAGATTTGTGGAAGGATTTTCTTCCCTTTCAGCACCTTTAACAAAGTTGACTCAGAAGGGAGTAAAGTTTCAATGGACTGATGCTTGTGAACCGAGTTTCCAGACATTAAAGGACAGGTTAACTTCATCACCGATTCTAATGCTCCCAGAAGGGACCGATGGTTATGTTATCTATTGTGACGCTTCATGCGTTGGATTGGGTTGTGTGCTAATGCAGCATGGTAAGGTTGTGGCTTATGCTTCTAGACAATTAAGAAAGCACAAGAAGAACTATCCGAGCCACGATTTAGAGTTAGCTGCGGTGATTCATGCACTAAAGATGTGGAGGCACTACTTGTATGGCATTCATGTTGACATCTATATGGATCATAAGAGCCTCTAGTACATCTTCAAGCAAAAGGAATTGAATCTTTGTCGAAGGAGATAGTTGGAGCTACTTAAAGACTATGGCGTTGATATTTTATACCATCGGGGAAGGCGAACGTAGTTGCTGATGCTCTCAGTCATAGATCTATGGGTAGCCTGTCATATTTGCAGCTAGAAAATAGGGGAATAGCCCATGAGGTTCATCAGCTAGCTAGTCTTGGAGTTCGGTTACTTAACTCAGGTGACATTGGAATTACTCTTCAGGATACGACAACATCCTCTTTAGTAACTAAAGTAAAGGAATGTCAGTACAAGGATCCTGTGTTAGTTCATTATAGGGATACCACCCTTCAGAAGGAGAAGCGCAATTTGAAATTATAGAAGATGGGGTCCTCAGATATCGAGGACGATTATGTGTACCTAATATTGCAGGGCTGCATCGGCAGGTTATGGGAGAAACTCACTATTCCCGTTATTCTATCCATCTAGGAGCAACAAAGATGTATCATGAAATCAGGGGAAATATATTGGTGGGACGAAATGAAAAAGGATATAGTAGAATTTGTTGCTCAGTGCCCTAACTGTCAGCAGGTTAAGATTGAGCATCAAAAATACGGTGGATTATTGCAGACTATGGAGATTCCGACTTGGAAATGGGAAATAATCAATATGGACTTCATCGTAAGCTTTCCTCATACCCAGCGTAAGTTCGATTCGATATGGGTGATTGTTGATAGGCTCACAAAGTCAGCCGATTTTCTACCCGTTAAACTACATATTCCTCAGAAGATTATGTGAAGCTTTATATCAAGGAGATAGTACGACTGCATGGTGTCCCTGTATCTATTATCTCGTATAGAGGAGCTCAATTTACAGCTAACTTCTGGAGGTCCTTCCAAAAGGGATTGAGACTCAAGTAAGTCTTAGTACAACATTTCATCCCCAGACAGACGGACAGGATGAGCGTACTATTCAAACACTGGAGGATATGTTATGAGCTTGTGTAATAGACTTCAAAGGTAGCTGGGATGATCATCTGCCGCTTATTGAGTTCGCATATAATAATAGCTACCATTCCAGCATTCAGATGGCTCCATACGAAGCTATTTACAGATGAAAGTATAGGTCACCTATAGGGTGGTTCGATGTTGGAGAATCTGGATTACACGGGCCAGACCTGGTTCAACAAGCCATAGAAAAAGTAAAGCTTATCCGGGATCGACTATTGACAGCTTAGATTCGTCAGAAGTCATATTCTGACATGCAACGTCGAGATTTAGTGTTCAGGGTCGATGACTGGGTATTCTTAAAGGTGTCGCCTATGAAGGGTGTGATGAGATTTGGCAAAAAAGGCAAACTTAGCCCACGGTATATTGGGCCTTATAGGATTATTCGGAGAGTGAGCCGAGTAGCTTATGAGTTAGAATTTCCCTCGGAATTGGAGTCTGTCCATCCAGTTTTTCACGTATCTATGTTACGAAAGTACATTGGCAACCCTACCCGAGTGGTGCCCACGAATGTTGTACAGATTACAGAGGACTTGTCATACGAGGAAGTTCCGATTGCCATTCTAGATCGACAAATCCGCAAGCTGCGGAATAAGGAGGTAGCCTCCGTGAAAGTACTTTGGAGAAATAACAATGTGGAAGAAATGACTTGGGAGGCCGAGGAAAACATAAAGTCTAGATATCCCTACCTATTTCCTCCTCTAGAGAAGGGTCTGACTGAGACGTCATAATCATAAGGTACGTGTATAAATTCTTATGTTAGTTATTGTCGTTGGTCGTGTGAGGCCATGGTCGTTATTCATAATTGTGGTCCTGTGTGGCGTTGGGTTATTAAGCTTATACGAGGAGAATTGATAGTGGTGTTGTTACAAAGGCGACCTTGCCAAAGTTATGCAGATTACGGGAATTGAACATTCGAGGACGAATGTTTCTAAGAGGGGAAGGATGTTACATCTCGCGTTTTCGTACGTTAAAATTTCGTTTTTAGTTAACCGACGTAGACTCGGGGATGAGATCATCTTGACGTTAACGTACTTACGCTATTTATAACAAGCGATAAATAAGTGTTATGAAGGATAAAGGGGTACACGGATTAAAGAAAACAAGTTTCGTTGAAAGTGGTCAATTTGGAATAAAATACGGGTCGAGCGATAATATCCGATAATTATGAACTAGTACCATGCAAAAATAAATAGAATTTTAAGTAATTTGTGGTAAGTTTTAAATTATACGAGTAATTGATTAATTACCGGGTAACAAAACATTACCTGATTAACTAATAAGTGGATAAAAAATTAATAAAATAACCCCCAACGTGGCAAGATGCCACAAAACCTAGAAAATGACTAAGTAATCATAATTCTAGGTGGCAACTTAGGCATAGATAAGAATTGATGACTAACAAAATGATCTGCTAAGATCCAAAATGAATTAAAATGAATCCAAGAAATGTATTCTTTCAAACAACTTCAAAGAACCGGACAACATTTTCCTCTCAAGATTTCAATTAACTAAGCACGTTACTATCCTAAAGTAATACCCACCTTTCATGGTTTAAATGACTCAAAGATAGAGGCTTAAAATTTCATTCAAGAATTAGAATTCCAGCGAAGCAGAAGGAAATTTCATTTAAGAATTTCAACAAAAGCAGAAGCTTAATCCAATTTTTGGAGTTCTAAGGAATATTACACGGAGTTTTCTTTATTCCAGGTACGTTAAGGTCCTCCCTTCTTTCTTTTGGCATGGTCCAAATGATATTAAAGAAATGAGCAAATACAGAGTTTCCATAAATTACTCTATTCATAGAATTATTAGGGGTGTCTATATTCTTGATTCCCCATGAAAATTATTATTATTTTCTTTTCATGGGTCTCATAATAATACGCAATTGGAAAAGTTTATCCGGAAGGAATATTGAGATTATTATGTATTTTTCATGCATTTCACTCATTTATACATGTGCATTGACCCATGACCAGATGGCGTTATATACGCGTATATACGTAAATATATGTATATGGGATATGAGAAAAGGTTACGGCATTATATACGCACCACCACCTGATCAGCTGGTATATGATGATGATATTACCCACAGTGGCTGAAATATGATTCAAACGACATTATATATGCTTATATATGTATGTATATGTATATAGGATATGAGAAGTGGTTATGGCATTATATACGCACCACCACATGATCAGCTGGTATATGTTGATGATTTGCCTACAATGGCCGAGACGATATGATGGGATGCCCTCAGTGGCTTGATGATATTATGTACACCCATACCTATGCATGGCACGACATTTATACGCATGTGCATGATATTATAAACGTTTCAAAATTTACAGAGTTATTCAGATTTAAAGGTATTTCTGTATTTCATGTTTCATCTATGTCTTTTACGTACTTATTTACATGCCTTACATACTCAGTACATTTTTTGTACTGACTCCCTATTTCACGGGGCCTGTGTTTCATGCCCGCAAGTGCATGTAGGCAAGTTGACAGTCCCCCTTCTTAGGATTCCCTGATCAGCGAGTTGGCGTGCTCTACTTGATCCAGAGCTGCTTTTGAGTTTGGTACGACACTTTGGTGTATATATATATATATATGTATATGGGTATGACGTGGCTCAGTCCCGTCTTTATACAGTTATGTTTCTATTAGAGGTTTATAGACAGTATGTCTAGTTGGGTTCAATGTGACCTTGTCGGCTTTCAGTTTTGGATGTATAATTGTCTATAGCAGCCTTGCCGGCTCGCCCACTGTATTCTGCACGTATACGTACATATGCCTTGATGGCAAGTTTCCTTCACGCATGTTATTTTCGTAATGCAGCAGATGCTATATAGGTTCATATCTTAGACGCATGCTTAGGGGTGTTTGACAGATAGGTCTCAGGAACCCGTCACGACCCATTGGTTTGGGTCGTGACAACTACTCTAATGACATGACACATTAATATAGACTAAAGCCACAACTTGTGCAACCAGCGCACCAATAAGCAACAATTGGAACATACCCAAATCATGAGAATGACTCAAATGAAAGAGCTGTACCGCAAGCTTAACAGTATCACCACACACAATGCGGAGAACCTGTCTCACATCATAGAAACAGAACACATAAATCTAACCCACAGGATCATACCTCCATATAGCTTCGCTCCAATGCGCGACCTCATCCAAACATTGGTCCCCATGAAACACCTTAAGTCACTCTGCTCAAAATCGACAACCATGCGCAAAATGATGTCTAAAACCAAAGCAATCTTCATAACCACCGCGAAGCAATTGACATAACATTACACATACCCAAAGGGACATAACCGATACGCCACCCCTTGAGCAATGCCTAGTACTCTTCCCCCTCGAATTCCACTGAGAGGCCCCAATAACACCGCACCACATGAGCCTACAACCAACAAACCCTAACGTCTCGCAACATGGAAAGGTAACTCATAGATCCCCCTGATTACTAATAGCTCGATAACAACCGAATCGACACATCCCTCGCCAATAGCAACTCGAAGTCAACAAAGCCATTACGATGCAGAACACACATCTATATGGGTCTACCACTGAACCACACATCAACTCTAGTCACCCACAACGGATAAATAACCCTCTGAAGGTTCACAATGACTGAATCATAGCACCTACTATCATCTGACTACTTACCCACATCTTTGCCGTCCACAACCACGAGCTAACCTGTTTATGAGAACTTCCAGTCTCCAAGTCCATAAAGCACACAAATTACCATATCTGATCCCAATTCCGCCGCTCGTATATGTAACACACCTCTAGTACTCAATCATCCCATGAGGGGTACACCTATAATTCTTCTGTGCCACCAAGCAAACTCAAATATTTCCGACGATCGGACAAGATAGTGCCGCAATACCAATAAAGCATCCATAACTCAAACACATCGCTCTATCTGAAAGGTATACCCTCATCAAGCCACCAATCAGTGATCTCATTTATCTAGTCACTTGAAGCTGCCCATGCTATCTAAGGATTTGTGACCTTCCTTTCAAATCTGAATCGTGACCCTACACATGCAAATCTCAATCCTACACAACATACCGCATAACCTACTATCCTAGGATAACCACGAGAACTTCATATCCCTTCCGAGCCACAAGAAACTATGTACTCCACTAGCCAAGAACTTCCCATTGATCCCATCCAGAAGAAAATCACTATACATCCCATGCTCCTCATGCTAATAGGAAAAATATACTTATCTAACTATGGTGGAAACCATCTAGAGCTCTCCGAATTCCATTTGCACAACACTAACTCGTCAGGACTAAATCCTTCTAACTCAACCGAGCTATGCATGTCACTAAAACCCAAGAGAATTGCCGTGAAACACTTGTAGAAACTCATTACCTCGTAAGCATCTAAAGAACTAATCATATCCTTACCATACCGACTCGGCCTACTACCAAGCTATCCCATCTATCAGAGTTTCCTTTTGATTTACCTTCAACTTGATACTCCTTCTTGCTATAACACTACAATTACTCAACTCAGACTCACCGCACGAGACCCAAGCATAAACCACATCGTCTAAGTCTCATAGGCCGTCGAACACTCCCTTAAACGCCTCAAAGCACCACATTTGAAATACTTTACTCTGAAGAAACTTCCTACGAATCTAAATCCATTACCTTCACCTTACTAATGCTAATAATTAGAATCCCATAGTTGATATAGAAATGGCACAAGTCTTGACACCCTCCAAAATGCAAACCTCCGTTTCTAGCAAAAAGTACAACTTGAAAATCCCCAATCATTACATGTAAAATCTTGAACACATTAGAACCATTATCTAAAGTCATCCACTCAACTCAAACTGCAATTAGCCTGACCAAACAAACCGAACAACCCGTGCCTCATTAGCACTCAGACACCGCATAATGTAACCTCATCCTAGAACAACCAAGCCACTTCCTGCTCTATGCACCGAGCATCTTTTACCAACAACAACTCAAGACATTCCGTGATTCTCACACACCTATGAAGCATACTATAACCTTTGTCAAAAAAAATCCTTTACCCGAGCCATCTTCGGTCTCAATCTTCGTAAGCCATAACTGATTCTCCTGCACGCCTCAAACTGGAACCAACATAGCACATAACCGTGCAATTAATTAATCAATAGCTGACTGTCCCACTTGGCTCGAAGCCATAGACCAAAACACACGCAATAACTCGTAACACGTATACTCTATTGCTACCAAAATACCATAGTGAGATTAAACTTAATCCTTCATAAGCTCGTGAAACACAGATCATCTTATACTTTAAATTTTCTGCAAATCTCGCATTCACTCTCGTAGCAGTCAAGCCTACTCTCTTAAGTAATCCAAATTCAAATTGTAACACATATATGTCCTTGGTTACAGAGATCTTCCAATAAATGACATAAGGGATTACGCAAACTTCAGAACAATCCGTAGGAGATAACACACCTGTTTTGCCTCAACCAACATCTCTTTATACCCTTCCGCCGTCATAGACATTATGCAGTCACTTAATCTTCCTGAGTCTGTACTCATACTGCAACATGAAATTTACTTCACTCCCAACTAGAAAATATGAAAAGATACTTCACATACCTATAACTTGGGCTATACCTCAAATCAAGATGGAAGTCAAGCACCTAATATTTCTTCTATCCTCCAACAGACCGTTCTTGTAGATTCCAAATCATATGAATACATCTCGCAGTCATAACATACACATCGTATAGCTATCCAGCCATCACTTCTACTAATAGGGACACTACCGAACGTATAAGTTCAAAAACATTTGCTCACACAATCAGCACCTCGGTACTCAAGATGCAGGCAAAAATTCGGCCTCGAGTCCTCCAGACTGGCCCAACATCAACACATAGAGATCACATCTCGCCCCTCGATCAGGGAACCACAAGCCATCGTTGCACATCAGATACTGAGTGCTCATACACGCATGCAAACACGTGGAAGGAATTCAAAGAGTCACATTTCAAGCTGAATCAACGACGCACTATAAGAATTCAAGATTGTGAAGTTTTTTCCTAAAGGTTCTGCAGCCTCTCAAGGATAAATACAGACATTTCTGTACCGATCCGCGAGACTCTACTAAACCTACTCATGACTCGTGAGACCTATATAACCTAGGCTCTGATACCAACTTGTCATGACCCAAAAACTGACCTGATCATGATGGCACCTATCTTGAAATTAGGCCAGCCGACACAACACCCGAATCAACCATTTTCCAATAAAAGTTATTTTTATACCATTTATAAGCCATTACCTCATAATGAAAATTTAAAAGAAAAGTGCGGAATAATTACACAAACCCAACATCGGGGTGTCACTAGTCATGAGCATCTACCAAGGTCTGAATACAACAAAAGTCTAAAAATGTACTAAATACAGTAATGAAAATGAGAGGAAGGAAGCAGTGTTGCGAACGTCGTGCAGCCACCTTGCTAACTCCGACGACTCCGCCTCTGAGCAATCAACACCCGCTACCGGGTTCCGAAATACCTGAATCTGCACACGAGGTGCAGGGAGTAATGTGGGTACTCCAACCCAGTAAGTAATAAGAGTAAATAAGGACTAAGCAGTAAGAAAACACGTCAATCACGTTATAGCACCACAGTGATTACAACATGTTCCCAAATCAGGATACCATTCAAATCATTTCGTTAAACTTCCAACTTCAAAAAAATACTTTTAAAAATTATCTTTCTAATCTTTTCCTTATAGGTTTAATGAAATATATATCTATAGTGGAAGTGATGAAAATCATAATCGGCCCCTCGGGCAAAACATAGTTCGTATACAGCCCCTCGGCAACACAGAAATTCATACCCATTTCATAGCTTAAAAACTTAAGTTTAAATGAAAGTTGTTTAAAGCATTTGTTCAACATTTTCAATAGAGGCTCGGTCTAAAGATGAGTGAAAACAGTAATTAAATCAACATATTCGATAGAAACTCACTTTAAGGAGGAGTGAAAAACACTAAGTTCATAAACAGGCCTCTCAGGCAAAGCATCACTCATGTACATGTATATCTATAGCCCCTCGGGCAAGCCTCTCAGTCACTCATGACTCAACTCTTACCGGTCATCGCTCACACTCAACACTCACACTATAGTAATTGTTGCGGCGCGCAACCCGATCCATATATCGCTGCGGCGTGCAGCCCGATCCATATATCTCGTCGATGGCGCAGACTCCGGAGGGGCTCCTACAACCCAAGTGCTATATCGCTGCGGCGTGCAGCCCGATCCAGCATATCGCTGCGGCGTGCTACCCGATCCATATATCGCCCGATTCATATACATACATATATATATATATATTGTTGCGGCGTGTAGCCCGATCCATAAATATATAATCCTCACAACCAGGCCCTCGGCCTCTCTCAGTCATTAACCTCACAATCAGACCCTCGGTCTATCTCAGTTATCAACCTCACAATCACTCGGGCTATCTCAATTATCAACCTCACAATCACTCGGGCCATCAGCAATCAGGGAACTCAGCCCAAATAGTTTTTCACATTTTTAATAAGTAAAGTGATAAAACCAGATTTAAACAATAATCAGGTAAAACATGACTGAGGATATGCTTTCGAAACAAATAGAGTGAGGAAAAATAGTGAAAATGCCCCTAAGGGTTTCAACAGGTCGGCACAAGGCCCCAAATATGGCATACAACCCAAAATATAATATCAATCTCTAAAATATGAAATATCATAAATTTCAAATCAAATACGCGACTTAACAGTCATACGGGACAGACCAAGTCACAATCCCCAACGGTGCATGACTCCAGGCTCGTCCTCTAGCATGTGCGTCACCTCAAAGTAGCACAACGATGTGAAATCCGGGGTTTCAAACCCTCAGGACAGTATTTACAATCATTACTTACCTCGATCCGGTCCGAACTCTAGCCCGCGATGCCTTTGCCCTCATGAATCAACCTCCGGATGCTCCAAATCCAACCACAATCGGTACATAACCATTAAAATATGCTAAGGGAACAAAGCCCACTCGAAAATATCTAATTTACGTCAAAAATCCCGAAATTTCTCAAACCTGGCCCCCGGGCCCACGACTCGAATTCCGATAAAATTTACATCAATAGGATCCTCATCCTCCCATGAGTCTATACATATCAAGAACATCAAAATCGGACCTCAAATTATCCCTCAAATCCTAAATCCTAGGTCTCCAATTACAAGCCCTAGTTCTTCAATACTAGGATTAAATTCCATGATTAATTAGGTAGAATTCACATAAGAATCAAGTATTGAGTTCAAAAATCTTACCTCCAGGTGTTATCTCTTGAATCCCTCTTCAAATCCTCTCAAAAAGCTCCAAAATCGCCCAAAAATGGTGAAAGTTAACCCCAAAATCGCGGACAATGGCTATTTAAACATTCTGCCCAGGCATCAAAAACTTTCTTCGCGAACACGGTCAAAGCCTCGCGTTCGCAAAGCACAAACTCAAGTTGACCAATTTTTTCCTTCATCGCGATCGCGACAATCACTACGCGAACGCGAAAGCTTGACTTTCTAACTCGTTGCAAACACGACACCACCTCCGCGAACGCGAAGAACAAACACCCCAGACCTAGCTGCTCACCTTCCTTCTATGCGAACACGACATGAACCTCGCGAACACAATGCACAAGACTCCAGCATTTCGCGAACGCGAAGCCTTCATCGCGAACGCGAAGGCAAATTCCTCAGCCTCACCAGCTTACCCTTCACGAACGCGAGGACCCACTCGCGAATGCGAAGGTCAATTTTTCTGAAATCCTTCAGCAGTTTTCTGCAAGTTTTCAAAACATGAAATGGCCCGATTGACCACCCGAAACTCACCCGAGGCCCTCGGTACCTCAACCAAACATGCCCACATATCCCATAACATCATTTAAACTTGTTCCAACCTTCAGAACTCTCAAAACAACATTAAAACACCAAATTTGCATCGAATTCAAGCCTAAGAATTCCAAAATCTTCCGAATTACGCTTTGATCAAAAACCCATCCAAACCACATCCCAATGACTTGAAACTTTGCACACACATCCCAAATGACACAACAGAACTACTGCAACTCTCGGAATTTCATTTCGACCCCTGTATCAAAATCTCACCTATCAATCGGAAAACGCCAAAATCTTAATTTCGCCATTTCAAGCGTAAATATTCCAAGGACTTCCAAAATGTATTCCAATCACGTACCTAAGTCCCAAATCACCTAACGGAGCTAACCAAATCATAAAAATTCCAATCTGAGGTCATCTACTAATAAGTCAAAACTTGGTCAAACCTTTCAAATTTTAAGCTTCAAATTGAAAATTGTTCTTCCAAATTCATTCTGATTACCCTGAAAACCAACGATTTACATAAGTCATAATACATCACATGGGGCAAGTCATGCCCGAGAACCGGCGAGCGAAGTGCAAAAGCTCAAAATGACCGATCGGGTCGTTACACACCTAAATGCCCCACGTTATTTCCTACTTTTTATTTTTATTTATGTTTTGAGGTCGGGAATATATCAGACTTTATATGGCTAAGTATTGATGTACCCGGATTCAAAATTTTAAGAATGTGGGTAAAACTTACGCTACATTCATGACTGTTTAGTCTTATTTGTTTAGCTATATATATGTATACGGGTAAAATCGAGCTCATGGTGCACCTGGCCTCCGACAAGATAAGCCAGGCTCAAGACATGATGACAAGGGTCCGACATCGAGGCGAAAGTCTCGATGAGTCGGAATCCCGGGGCACGATGCTTACCCCCAAGTATATCGGGGTCGTAGTTCCGGCTTGGTCTTGACCTCGAACGACTTCGAGGAACATTATCGGATGATCAAGCACAGCCAACAGAAGGCCAAAATATCTGTGACCGGCCGTATATCACGGCGGAGATCTCGGCACGTATCGATAAGGAGCGGACAATCAGAAGATTTTTTACCTTTTATAGAGTTGTACCTAAAGTAGAACTCCCCTACTATATAAAGAGGGTCTGGTAATTCATGAAACTCATTGTATCACACATTTCAAAGCAAATATTATCATTTCTCTGTTATTTAGCTTTTTCCTCTTGTTCATCGGTGCTGGCTATAGTGAGCCCGGGTCGAGGGTGAACATTTTACCAACGCTGAAACTATCATAGTTGTGTGGTTTGAATTTATTTTTATCTTCACTTGTTCAATCTAATCCAATTTATTTCTTTGTGTCAAATTAATCTGCATATCCTTGAAACCACTTACAAATTCATTTGTTATCTGATTTTGAGGGTAAATAGTTTGGTGCCCACCGTGGGGCTAAGGATAATAGTGGTTATCTGATATAAACTTCTATAACACACCCTATTTTACACTTGTTCTTTGGAGTATCTTTGATTTCAAGTTAAAGGTTGAAATGTAGAACTCCCAGGATGCCCCTCTAAACGTGGATGCTGAATTCAGACACCATGGCAAGAACAACAATGTAGCATCCGGTAACGAGGTGCACCCCGTCGACAACAACGGAGTTCCAATTGCAGACCCGATCGATGCTAGCTCGCACGTGGCCATCAATGCAAATTTGCCTACCGATCCTGAGAACAGCATCCGTAGAGAAGTCTGATCGGTTGCACAAAATACGCACGGCGACAAAGATGATGGAATCAACTTACGGGTGATCTTTGAAATGTTACAAGCTCAACAGTTGGAAATAGCCCAGCTCTAGAACCAAATCCGCACCCCGAGCAGGATTGAGCCTGAGCTGTCTCGGGAAGTCGCCTGCAGAAATGAACCGATCATGGAGAGACCAAATGAAAGTGAATTGGTGACCAACCCTGAGATCATAAAAATGCTCGAGGAGCTCACAAAATGGGTAGAATCGAGAGAGAAGAAAATCGAAGCCATGACTAAAAAGTAGAAACCTACAATTCCAAGGTCGATCAAATACTAAGAGCACCACCGATATTAAAAGTCCTGGCTTCCAAGAAGTTTGTTCAAAAATCTTTCCCTCCGAGCGCAGATCCGAAGCCTATCTCTAGAAGTTTCGCATGCCCCGAGATTCCTAAGTATAATGGAACGATAGACCCAAATGAGCATGTGACCTCCTATACATACGCCATCAAAGGGAATGACTTGGAAGATGACGAGATCGAGTCTGTCCTGCTAAAAAAGTTTGGGAAAACTTTGTCAAAGGGATATATGATATGGTATCACAAACTACCTCATAATTCTATTGACTCGTTTGCTATGCTTGCAAATTCCTTCGTGAAAGCACACGCCGGGGCTATCAAGGTCGAGACCAAGAAGTCATACCTTTTCAAAGTAAAACAGAGGGACCTGCCTCCAGTCGCGAACGATTGGGCCGTTCGAGCCTTCACCCAGGGACTCAATGTTCGAAGCTCGTTGGCTTCACAACAGTTGAAACAAAATCTGGTAGAATATCTAGTTGTTACTTGGGCTGACATACATAATCGATATCAATCAAAAATTAAGTTTAAAGATGATTAACTTAGGGCCCCTTCCGGGTCTGTTTATCCCGTCACAACCGTCGATAGAGTCAAGATAGACATTGATGAATAAAGATAGAGCAGGGATCGTTACCATCCATACAACGGGGACCGAAGAGGTAACGTTTCTAGGTGAAACCCCGTAAGAAATGAAAGGAGGAATGATCAAGGTCAGAAAAACTAGGGACTCATGAGCAAAAATAGTTTTGACATGCCCATCGAGTTTAAGGAAGTAGCAAGGTTTTTGGAGTAACACTTTAACGTCATTGTCACTGCCATCGTATCTGTCATCGGACGCATCAAAGACACCAAATGGCCTCGACCTCTACAAACCGATCCAATCCAAAGGGATCCTAATCTAATATGCAAATATCATGGCACTCACGGTCACAGAACAGAGGATTGCCAACAATTAAGAGGGGAATTAGCCCGGCTATTCAATAACGGACATCTCCGAGAGTTCCTAAGCGATCGAGCCAAGAATCAGTTCAGGAATAAAGATGCTAATAAACAGGTCGAGCAAAAAGAACCTCAGCATGTCATTAACATGATCATCGGTTGGATCGACATTCCCTAGGGGACGATGTTAAAGCACACCAAAGTATCCATTACAAGGGAAAAACGGACTCGGGATTATGTGCCCGAAGGAACCTTATCTTTCAATGACGAAGACACAAAAAGGATCGTGTAGCCCTACAACGATGACTGGTAATATATGTACTCATAAATAAATCTCGGGTTAAGCGTGTATTAATTGATCCAGGTAGCTCGGCCACATCATCAGATCGAGGGTCGTGGAACAACTCGGGCTACAAGATCAAATTATTCCTGCAGTCCGAGTTCTAAATAGATTCAACATGGCATGTGAAACCACCAAAGAGGAGATAATATTACCGGTGAATGCCGCCGGGACCATCCAGGAAGCCAAGTTCTATGTAATCGAAGGCGATATGAGTACAACGCTCTGTTTGGAAGGCCATGGATCCACAACATGAGGGCAGTACCCTCGATCCTACACCAAGTGTTATAATTCCCAATGCCAGGAGGGATTAAAACAATCTACGGAGAACAACCAACCGTGAAGGAAATATTCGCGGTTGAAGAGGTGATCCCAATATCCGCACTAGCAATGGAAAAAAGTTCGGGTTCGGTCGCCGAGGAAGAAGCCAAATAGCAATTACCTACACCGGACCCGACCCAACCGGAGAAGTAGGGTATCAATGAAGACGACGACTACGAGGTCCCCAGAATCCTCGATGATTTCGACGCCACCAAGTCAATGGTCGAGGAACTGGAGCAAATCGTACTGATCGAGCATCTGCCCAATCATAAGGTATACCTGGGCATAGGGTTAAGTCCCGAGCTCAGGAAAAAACTCATTCAAATCCTTATAGCTAACGTGGATTGTTCCATTTTGTCCCACCTTGATATGATAGGGATCCCCCCGGAAATAACCACTCACAAGATGAGCCTGGACTAGAAGTTTCATCCAATCAAATAGAAAAGGAGACCTCAGTCCGAAGTTAAACATGTATTCATCAAAGATGAGGTATCTAAACTCCTTAAAATATGATCGATTCGAGAGGTTAAATACCCGGATTGGTTAGCAAATGTAGTAGTCCCTAAAAAGGGAATAAATTAAGAATGTGTATAGACTATAAAGATTTGAATAAGGCATACCCCAAGGACTCTTTCCCTTTGCCCAACATCGATCGCATGATCGATGCGACGGCCGACCACGAGATCCTCAATTTTCTCGATGCTTATTCCGGGTACAACCAAATTTGGATAGACCCGAGCGACCAAGAAAAAATATCCTTCATCACTAATTATGGTACCTACTGCTATAATGTAATGCCATTCGAACTAAAAAATGTTGTGTCACTTACCAACACCAAGTAAATCGGATGTTCAAAGAACAAATAGGAAAATCAATGGAGGTTTACATTGACAACATATTAGTTAAGTCCCTGCAAGTAGAGTACCATTTAAAACATTTGCAGGAAACTTTCAACATATTGAAGAAGTACAATATGAAGCCGAACCCTGAAAAATGCGCGTTCGGAGTCGGGTTTGGGAAATTTCTCGGATTCTTGGTATCCAACTGGGGATCGAGATAAACCCCGATAAGATTAAGACCATTGAAGACATCACTGTTGTGGACAATGTCAAAGCCTTTCAAAGGCCAACCGGTCGCATAACTGCCTTGGGTCGATTCATCTCGAGATCCTCCGGTAAGAGCCATTGGTTCTTTTTACTGTTGAAGAAAAAGAATAACTTCTCATGGACCCCGGAGTGCCAACAAGCCTTAGAGGAACTCAAGCGGTATCTCTCAAGACCGCCTTTGCTTCATACTCCGAAGGTGACAAACAACTATACCTATACTTGGCAGTATCCGAGGTGGCGGTAAGTGGAGTCCTGGTTCGGGAAGAAGAAGGTACGCAATTTTCTATCTATTATGTTAGCAGAACTCTAGGCGAGGCCGAAACTCGGTATCTTCGCCTAGAAAAATTGGCACTTGCTTTGCTAAGTGCCTCTAGGAAGCTGAAACTATACTTTCAATGCCACCCTATATGTGTTGTAACACTTACCCATTGAGGAACATAATTCATAAACCCAAACTCTCGGGACGACTGGCCAAATGGGTCGTGGAAATCAACAAGTACAATATCGAATATTGACCCCGGACCGCCATCATCAAATTTTGGCAGACTTCGTGGCCCACTTTACGCCAGCCCTAATACTTGGGGTCAAAAGAGAATTGTTGTTGAACTCGGGGACTTCCTCAGGAATCTAGCAGCGTACTTGGCATCGTCAAATTATGGATGGTGCCTCGAACGCAAAAGGGTCCGAACTTGGCATCGTATTGAAACCGCCATCGGGTAATATAGTTAGACAATCTATTAGAACTGTAAAATTGACTAACAACGAGGTTGAGTATGAAGCCATAATTGCAAATCTCAAACTGGCCAAAAGCTTGGGGCAGAGGTGATTGAAGATAAGTGCGACTCCCTCCTTGTGGTGAACCAAGTTAATGGGACATTCAAAGTCAGGGAGGAATGAATGCAAAGATACCTAGGTAAATTACAAGTAACGTTACATCGGTTCAAGGAGTGGACCCTACAACATGTGCCTCAAGATCAAAATAGTGAGGTCGATGCTCTCGCTAACTTGAGATCATCGGTCGACGACGGTGAGTTCAACTCGGGGGTGGTCGTACAACTCATAAGATCGATAATGGAAGAAGGTCACACCGAGATAAACTCAACAAGCCTAACTTGGGACTGGAGAAACAAATATATAGAGTATCTAAAGACTGGAAAACTACCCTCAGACCCTAAGGAGTCGAGGGCTCTACGTATTAAGGCGGCCCGGTTCAGCTTGTCTGAAGACAGTACCCCGTTCCAGAGAATGTTCAATGGCCCACTAGTAATATGTCTAGGACCAGGAGATACCGAGTATGTTCTGAGGGAAGTCCACGAAGGCACCTACGAAAATCATTCGGGCGCCGAATCATTAAGTCGAAAAATAATCAGAGCTGGCTACTACTGGATCGACATGGAAAAGGACGCGAAGGAGTTCATACGAAAATGCGACAGATTTCAAAGGCATGCTCCGATGGTTCATCAGCTCGGGGAGCTGCTGCACTCAGTCTTGTCACCCTGGCCGTTCATGAAATGGAAGTTGGACATTGTCGGCCCCCTTCCATGGACACCCGCTAAGGCTCAATTTATATTGTTTTTGACTGATTATTTTTCTAAAGGGTGGAAGCCCAGGCATTTGAGAAAGTCAGGGAAAAGGAGGTCATTGATTTCATATAGGACCACATAATATGTCGGTTCAGGATTTCGGCCGAGATTGTGTGCGACAATGGGAAGCAGTTCGTCGGTAGAAAAGTGAGCAAGTTTTTTGAAGACCATAAGATCAAACGGATCCTATCAATACCCTATCACCCTAGTAGAAACGGGCAAGAAGAATCCACGAACAAAACCATATTCCAAAACCTCAAAAAGAGGTTCGCCGACGCCAAAGGAAAATGGAAAGAAATCTTGCCCGAAGTACTATGGGCATATTGGATGACCTCAAAGTCGAGTATTGGGGCCACCCTGTTCTCGTTGGTTTATGGCGCCGAGGCTCTAATACCAGTCAAAGTAGGAGAACCGAGTCTCAAGTTTCGATATGCGATTAAAGGATCAAATGATGAGGCCATGAATACGAGCCTGGAACTGTTAGACGAAAGGCGCGAGGTCGCCTCGTCCGGTTGGCGCCTAAAAATAACGGATCGAAAGGTATTGCAATCGAAGAGCAAACCTTCAACACTTTAATATTGGGGACTTGATGTTAAGGAAGATCACACTAAGCACCCGAAACCCAAACGAAAGGGATTTAGGGCTGAACTGGTAAGGTCCATATCAAATTATCGAGATCACCGGGAAAGAGTCGTACAAGCTCGGAACAATGAACGGTGAGCGACTAGCGAACAACTGGAACGTAACTCACTTGAAATGATACTACTGGTAAGGTACGACCCCATTCATTTTCTTTTATTTACATGATTGGACTAACATTTGCAGGTGATATTCAAGGAATGATGCAACTTTTAGGCCTAAAAGCACGTGTTGCACCATTTTTTTCCTTGAACCAGTTTTCTCCTAAATAGGTTTTTCGACAAGGTTTTTAACTAGGCAATCAAAACATAAGGCCTTCAAAATTTCTAAACTGGCTCAAAAGGCTACCCTCGGCAAATTGTAATCTAAAATATTCTAAGTACTTTGGGGAAAGCTCCTGGTCATACCGACCCCCCCCCCCCACGAGTCTTAAGTAAAAAACGAGGCATGTTCGAACCCCCCAAACAAGACCTAATTATTACGTGCTAAGGCACTCAATATCTTTGTAATCATAAAAAAAATTGAAGGAAAAATGCCTTATATATTAAAAAAAATTACAAGGGCCAAACATCCTAGACAAAGATTTTTACAAAGGCCAAATGGCCTTGAAAAAAAATACAAAAAGCAAAAAGCAAAAACGTCTACAAAGACATCTAAGCAGCTTGGACCTCGTAGGAGCTCGCCTCATCACGGGACCATCGAGGTCTTCTCCGCCCCTGGATCCACCAGAGCCCTCTAAATCTTCTTCATCTTCGGGGTACATCAACTTCTTAGCTTCGGCCTCAATCCCCTTATCACTTTCGATCTCGACCGATAAAACAAAACCCCGAGCATGAACTTCCTCGAGGGCCTCCCTTCGAGACTGCCGCTTCTCATACTCGACAATGTCTTTCAAGCGGTCCTGGACTGCCTCGGCATCGGCTCTATACTGTTCACTATCTCGTCAGCATCGACCTTGGGTATTTCGGCCACCAACTTGGCCGCTTTAAGCTCCTTGGCGAGGATCTCCCGATCGGCAACAACCGAGCTCAATTGAGACTAGAGCTCCTCTATTTTCTAGGACCGTGCCTCAGCCTTCTCCTTTATCGCTCGAAGCTGAGCCTCCGCCAAGGCCAATTGCGCTCAGGCAGTTTCCTTTTCCGAGTCCAAGCGATCCATTTTGCCTTTCCACGCTTCGACCTCGACCTTGATTATGTCCATCTCAACCCGAAGCTGGTTGATCCAGTCAATCTTCTATTGAACCTGCGGGTTCTGATTATAAGTCACCATGTCTAGCTCATCGTTACTAACTTCAAAGATTTTTACCTATTCCACCAGGTCGACGTGCTCTTTCTGAGCCGCGTCCACCTCGGCTCGAAGACTCTTAGCCTCTCTTTCACGTTGCTCGCTAAAAAGTTTGCACATGTATCTTTTCTCAGCGAGCTCTTTGGCTTTGGCCTCGAATTGTGTCAGCTTATCTCGGTACCGGAGGAAGGTCTCGTGGTGAAGCACCGAGGCCTACAAATATGAGAAGAAAAATCAAGATCACGAATAACCAAAGCTGAAAAATGAAAAGGTTTGGCAACACCTTACTCGGTTCAGCGCCTGTTGTGCTTCGTTGAATAGGCATGGAGAATCCACCTCGTTCATTTTTGCCTAGTCTTCTCCGGTCACCAGGCACCGGAGGTAACTAGCTACCCCAATGGGGGCGGAAAGAACCCGGAATCCTCCAGAACGGTGATGATAATTGACCGCTTCCAACCAGGATCCGCGGTCGGGGCAGGGAACCGATTGACCAGCCTCAAGCTCGAATTAGGACCACCTGCCCCCAAGGACGAACTCTTCCTCGACACTTCCAAGTCACCTAATTCGGTGGCGTCCTCCGTGGCGGTGGAGTCCACGCCATCAAAAAAGCTTTGGAGAGGATCGTCCGCTCAATATGTAAGCTTATAAATATTAATTTTTTTTCTTTCTAAATAATACTAATTGCAAATTGAATATTTATCGTCTTTTTTTGTAATTTGATACTTAAAAGTGATTTTTTAAACTATTGGCCAAACATAATGAGCTGCAAAATGCACTATTCAATCAAATTGGCCAAACACAAACAACTATTTTGTAAAAGTACTTTTTCAAAAATCACTTTTCAAAATAAGCAATTTTTGACAGCTTGGCCAAACGGGATCTTAGACTTTAGTCCACTAGATTAATTGTAGAGGTGGGCATCGGTCAGTTCGGTTCGGTTGTGAATATTATCGGTTCTTCATATTGGTTATCAGTTTCTACATGTACTAAATCGATAACTGAACCGATAAGATATTGGTTATCGGGTATCGGTTAGTCGGTTGTCAATCCTTATCGGTTCGGTTATCGGTTTACCCGATAAGAATAAAAACTATCCAAAAATTTATTATAGAAATTGTGACCATACTATTAAGAAAAAGGAATTGAATTTTTGCTCTTAGGAGAAGAGGGGTTGAATTTCAACTTAGAAATAAAACTTTCTTTGCATTTGAAAATCCCAATGAATGAACTCAATTTTCAAAGTTATAAGTTAATAGGAGTAAGGGATAAGACATTCAACAATCTAATCTTACTAACTATCTCACTGCGGGCGTGCATAATTCAAAGGAAAATAATAAAATCCTAATCTTGTAAATACTAAAGAATCAATGCAACAAAAGAAACAAATAGAAAAAATAAAAATCTGAACAATTAATTCTCTAAAGTTTAAAACTAAAATCTTAATTGAAAAATTAAAATGAGAAATTCAGAAAAGTTTAAAACTTACTCTAAGGATTAAGACCGGACGATGAAGAGTAATTACCGAGAGAATTGAGAGAATGAAGCTATAAGGTGATTTTATATACTTAGTGGATAACATTATAATTTTGATAAAGCTTATTGGGCTATCGGTTAAATCATTAATAAAATTGGGCAAACCGATACCCGAACCGATAACCCATTAGTCAAATAACATTAAACTGTTATCGAACTATTTATCCAATAACCCGATATTAATAACCCAATAACATTTTATCGGTTCGATTTATTATCACACCTCCTTTTTTCCTACACCCCAGAAAGGGTATAAGGGAGTTTTTTCCAACTTAAAGTGACAATCGAAACGGGATTCATTTATTATTAAAAATTCAGAGTCGCCACTTGGGATAATTTATGGTGTCCCAAATCACCGGTTCAAATCCCGAATCGAGAAAAAGATTGATTCTGTTTTACAGTCCGCGAACACATAAATTCGGGTAAGGAATTTTGTTAACCCGGGAGAAGGTGTTAGGCATTCCCGGGTTGCTTCCCGGGTTCCGTGGTTCTAGCACGGTCGCTCAACTGTTATAATTGGTCTATTATCTGATTTTAATATATGTTTTAGCCTATGGTTCAATTTTAATTTATTAACCGCTCTTATTCATTTTTAGGAAGATTGCAACGTCGTTTAAAATATATCTTGAACCACGCCACATAAATGCACCCGCGGTCCACGACATATTTTATTTAACGTTGTTGAGATTTGGATTTGGGTCACATGAAATGCACACCCGAGTTTAGGAAGGTAATTTCAAATTACGCGCCTAAAGCAACTACGCATTTTTCAACTTTGCGAGGGCCATAGAAAATTCGCTAAATGGCATGCCTCGAATTCTAAGGATTTAAAATTAATTAAATGAGGGCCATGAGTTTTGATGTTTTATTGTGGATGGATGGTATAAATTGATAAGTACAAAAGGCCTAAAGAAATGGGTTAGCTACATGTATATCACTGGAGCCTTTTGTTATAGCATACTACAATTCAGAAAGGTGGAGTTGGCATTTATGTGAAAATAACAAAAGACAGGTGTCAACTTTGGGTTCATCTCCATAATGAATCTTAAATGACCATATGAGCACACAAAAAAACATGCTGAGAACTATTCGGATGAACCAGAAGGAACAAAACAAACATGGACATACAAAAATGCATTTTAAACTTCATTATAACAAAGAACACTTAAAGTAATTAATTTATTTAACACTATGCTAAAGAGAAAGTTGTAGTATCACCACTATAACTTCTACAGTACCATTTTGAAGCAGAGGAAGTTGAATCTTCACATTGTTAATTTAAGAAAATATGCAACCAATAACATAAACTGAAGATAAGATCCTTCCACTAACGCAATCTATTTTTTTTTTACATCTTAATGCTGACAAATTGTTCAACTTCACCTACTTCTTTAAATTTCAAAATATGAACATGGTGCTACATGAGCTTGAAATCTAAATGTAAACAAAACATACCTGCTGGTTACAAGTCATGAGCCAAGAAGAAAAAAAAAATGAGACAGAGTCATGAACATACTAAAATAACGTTAACATTTGCAAATCTCAATTCACTTAATCAAAGAAACATCATTCATGCGAACAGATTAAATACGAAAGAAACTTTATCAAAAGAACCAAATCAATTTGCTTCTGCTTCAACAAAGATGCTCCGACATTTTTTAACTCAAGAGCTTGAATTACATACCTACAAGAGAGTGAATTCAAATGAATAAAATCTGAAAGTTGTAGAGTCAATACAGCAGCAACAACAAAATCTCTATCAACTCTTCTTCAAACCCAAGATTCAAGGCCCGAAATATTGAAAGAAAAATTTAATGAAAATTTTCAACCTAAATTTCTCTCCTCCCCCTCTCTTTTTTTTTCTCTTCTCAAATTTTCTCTTCTATTTATAGCAAAATTTTTGAGATTTTTCAGATTTTTTTTTAAAAAATATTTTATTATTTTATTATTTTTTAATTAAAAGAAATCCTACTTACAAATTGCTTTTATTTTTTTATAAAAAGAAATCCCACCTTTCTTTACTTTTATTTTTTAAATTCCAACTTTAATTACTTTTATCTTATTTAAAATCCCACTTTTTTTACTTTTTAAAAGAGAATTCCACTTATTTAACTTTTCTTAAAAAAACAATCCACTTTCTTTTGCTTTTCTTTTAAAAATGCTACTTTCTTTTACTTTATATTTTTTTAATTTTCAGATACCTTTATATTTATTTTTTAATTCCAACTTTCTTTTACTTTTTATTTTTTTAAAATTTCCACAAAACTTTACTTTTACTTTTTTAATTTTCTACTTTCTTTTACTTTTTAAAAGAGAATTCCACCTACTTTTACTTTTATTTTTTTATTCAATACTTCCCATTTTCTTATTTTTTAAATCACTCCTGAAAATTAAAAAAAATTAATATTTTTTCGGAATTTTTTTTTAAATAAAAATAAAAAATAATAATATTATAGTAATAATTCACCTTTTAAATTTTGTATTTTTACCCTATAATAAAAAGTGTAACAAAGTTAAAAATTGTAGGCTAAAACCCCTAAAATATTTACATAAAAGAAGTGATAAAAAATTAAATATTATCAAAAATTAGGTGCTCACATTTATCGGTTATACCCAATATATGCCCAGCCCTAATTAATTGGACATGCACTAACAAGTAACAAGCATAAATAAAATCCACTTGGCATTACTGTTTATAAACCAAAATAGTTGCATAAATCTTACCTAACTACACTTGGATTCAGTGCTTACACCACTTATTTGCTTGTGCCTAGTTAATCCAACACAAACTGCACTTGTGTGACGGAATAAATGAAATTACTCCATTTTAACTAGAGTTTCATGTTCGATCTCGAGATTAAAATATTTTTCAATAGGGAACGTTTTACCTCCTTAGTGTATCTATAATCTACTCGATACAAATCCAAATTGCTATGGACAATATACTTCAGATATTGAATGATTAAATCGAGGAAAATGGTTAGTTAATTTTTTGGTGATTTAATTATTACAGTGAGGTGATTTCAAATTAATATAGCAAAATAAAAGTAATTATGGAAATACTTAAATTATCGTGTGAAGATAACTTTTATAAATTAAGTCTAAGCAAATTAGTAGAATCAAGATTTACAAAAATGTAAAACTCATTTAGAGTTTTATAATTTGGGAATTTGTTAAGTTTATTTATGCTGCTACCTTTACTGTTACTGTGAGTGGAGCCTTTTGGACTAACATTGTTCTTGACAGTTTTTTCTCATTAACTTGTTCTTGTCGTTAGTTCGCAATCACACGCAAATGCATGATTATTTACCATTAAAAAAATAGTTGGTAAAGGATGATCAACAGTATGATTACTTTGTTTCACGTTAGGTTTTCACATATTCGAGGAAAGGCGCAGTGGAGGAGCCAGAATTTTCGTTAAGGGGTGTTAAAATATGTAAAAGTAAATATACTAAGAAATTAAGGGAAATCAATACATAATATATATACATATAATTTATTTTTTTACCTAACTGTACATTGTACTTTTCCCGCGAAGAGGTGTCATTTGGCACCCTTTCCGATAAGGTGGCTCCGCCACAGTGCCCCATATATATATTTTGACAGAATATGGTTGCTTTGTTTAGATTTCAGAAGAGTATTTTCAAATCTTTAACTTAACTGCAGCTTGACGTCGACCAAGGGCAAGCGACCCTCTCTTACCATACATACAATCCCTTATTTTCTAATTAAGAGAGTTTTAGTTGGGTAAATTTCATGCGTGCTAGTGTTGTATTTAGTTGACTTTCCTTCATTGAAAAATTATATATCCTGAAAATAAGGACAAAACTAGACCATATTTTTTACATAAAGAGAGAGGATGTTGAATCTCCTCGACATAAAGAAAGTTATAGTGAAATGGCAAACGAGATCAAGAAATTGCTCTATACTTGTTAGATTCAAGTCCGAGGTGTGACAGTTCCTCATATAAATTCTTATCTCCCCCACTGTATTTTACTAATAACATGACTATTACAAGTCAGCTAATAATTGGGTGTAAGACACGTCCATTCAAGGGTCTATGCTATAGTTTCAAGTTTCGTAATTAACAAAGGCATATGTACAAGTAGAACAATTGGGTAGGTGAATAGTCAGACCATCATCTTGACCCAAAATGTCCCTCCCCCATCTCCAAACACTTTGGCTGTCCCATATTGAATGTTCTTCTGTATTCTCATTTGTCATATGAACTTATCTTTGATCATAAACCTTTTCTTTGTTTCTCCAGAATTTTAACCTGCGGAGATTTTTATCTTATGTTTTACTAATGTATTTTTAGAAAGCATGTGATTGTTGAAATAAGCATCCAAATGTTTAATTTGTACAGAAAATTCCAACCTATTTGCAGCTCGGCAATACTCGAATCATCCACTGAGGTGTATTTATCCCACACCGGAGAGAGCTAATAAGTAGATAGCCGAGAGATGCTATAAAAATAGAGGCCCGAGAACGTTTTAAAGCATACCTTTCTCGGCCTTTTGGCTAAGATCAAGTGTAGTATTTGTTCTTATCAGTTTAATATCTGATATGTGGGCTATCAGCCCACACGATATTAACTTAATTTTTTAAGGGGAAGGTCCATTAGGGTAGCTTGCTATCTGGTCCTTCGAGCGTCGCCTAGGCTTTGCACTATAGCCCAGGCCTGGCGCACCTCACCAAATCTAGTCCAACGTTTCCGATTATATACCCTGGGCCCAAGCCCAGCGTATCTGGGCTTTGACTGTACGGTTTCGTAGGTCAATTGTATTTTGTACTGCACTTGTGTAAGAATGTCAACCCTGATTATATGTATACAACTTGGCATTTTGCTAAAAATTATATTGCTTATTCTATAGAGAAAAACTTACCATAGGTGAGTTGTCGATGGTAATTTTATACATGCCGCAATTTATCATATTTTAGGTGTTTTGCAGTTTTTTTAAAGATATAATAATATGTTAGAATTTTGGTGGTAAGATATAATAAATTTTCTCTTTATTTGTAGTCCTTTACAAAAAAAGGTGAAGTGTTAGTTGTGGAAACAATCCCAAATCTTTAAAAATAGCAGCCGACCGAATTAGTTTGAATTACTTTCGTAAGAAGACCTTTTTTAAAAGAGTTTCTCCAAAAAAAAATTGCCAAAGCATTTTTCTAGAAAGTCTACAATGGGAGTTCAACTTGGTCAAAGTATATGACCTCATGTGTAAGCTAATATTCATTGAATATAAACTTAATATTTCAGCGCCCAAAACTAATGCTTATCTGGTGAAACGTCAATAAATGTTCTAACTATACCAAATAATCTCTGTATGGCATAATCTGTAATAGTCTCAGGTAGTTCCACGTTACAAATATGTGCGAGTTATAGTGCATGTATTGTTTATTTGATGATGAAAAACAAAAAATTTATTATACGGTGATTAATCAAGAAATTTTACGTTATACATAAAAATTACTTACTTTTAAAAGATATTTTTGTCTTTAGATAATTTAATTCCTGTGCTGCTAATATACGTATTCTTATTTGATAGTACTATTTTATATCACATAGAACAATACACATACTTGCATAAACCAGCTTTGTGCAGTACCACCAATTTCTATGCATAAACCAATATAGTGCTATGTTGATTTGCCCTAATATAAGTTGTATTTAATAAACGTCTTTTAGTTGATGATTGTTTTATTATTTAGAAATATAATAACATAATACAAAACGTTTCACTTCGAATATATAAGTTTCATATCAACAGTAGTATACCCCTCTATTTTTTCTCAATAGGCACCAACATGAAATCTTCTTAAATGTTCAATACGCAGTAGTTAATAAACGGTTGTGTTTTCCAGTAAGCAAACATTGATAGATCAAATAAGAAAAACTTAATGTACATATTATTCTATATTTAAATTTTTCCGCCGCCAAGTGATAATCTTTATTAACTATCTTTTTTTTACAACATACTAGTATTTGTACCCGCGCGATGCACTGAGAATTAAAAAGAACAATTTACACTGTATATTTTAATTTGTTAGTGTTGATATCATTTTTACAACCAAACATTAAATATATTTTGAGACTCCAGTAAAACTTTTATTCCGCCGCCATAATAGATATTCCATGAAAAATAATGATGCTATAAATTTTGCTTCATATGAAGCCTGTGAGCTACATCAGTTTAATGATCTCTTTAATTTTTCATCTTCTACATGCCCTTAATCAATTTTCTTAAATATATTAGTATATTTTTTTAGTAGATTTTGGACTTTAAGTTTATTACTTAATATACTATTTTTTAACTTTGGTTTATCATTGTATGCTCATTATCAAGAATACACACGCATAGGAGAAAAAAAAGTGAGAAAAGATTAAAAACATACGAAGTACTGCAAAAAAAAAATCTCAGCTCTCATAAGCATTCGAGATATATGAGTAATTAACTAAATGTCAGTATGTTGCTATTCTCATGGAGTTATTGAGATAAATTTCAGCTTCCTTCAATTATCCACATTTAAAATATATATCAAAGAGTGCAAATTCACTTTGCAATTACGGATCAAACTTCCCTATTTTATAGCCGCTATGTTATCAATGCAGCTGTATTAACTAACATGTTTGAGCTTATCACATTTTTTTGTATCCTCATTTCATTGACACCAATACTTAAAAGGCGCTCTCTTCTATCTTGATTGTGAAATTGTATATGAACAATAATCAGTTTAGGTAAGTTATATATGCACAATTATAGTGAAAAACGATTACCTGTTTGGAATTGACCATTCGTTATATCACGCAAAAGTAGGATTGATTTTCTTCATTTTCGATTCTGCTCCATCTGCCATTTGTGGGATCAACACCTTGTAGAAGAAATAATGAAAGATGAAGTAATTACCGAATAGTTCATTCTTATCAACATCAAGTTGATTTATCAAATGCTCACAAGGTTTAAAGTTGATGATATTCAAACTAAACTGCAGAACATTAATTTCAACCACATCCGTCCTATGAGAAAACGTCAGTTTCAATTTATGCTTGTTGATCTTAAATTTCATATCGTTTGGTCTATCTAGACCCTAACAAAACCGTAATTAATGTGGATTAAATATACACATAAGTTTAAGAAAATACAAAACAACTTGAATATCCACATTACATGGTAATGGAAAAGTTTAATAGCACTTAAAAATGTATGCACCTTTTCATCCTGAATAAGTAATTCAAGGGGCTGTCTAATTTATCACGATATGGAACGTGCCATATCTAACAATTCCAACCCATTTTGATACTCGATATTTCACTAATATAGTTAATGGTTGCAACCATATTTTGTAATTTCTAATTGATTGTAGGTTTGTTTATAATGAACTGTACGTAAGGTATTTTGTAGTAGGTCATATGATTAATATATTAAAAACTATAAGCAACAAAACCCTAATTAAAAGAGATTCTTAATAGTATTTCATTATAAAGATCAGTGCCAGCTCTAATATGCAATATATAAAAAAACAAATATTAAGTAAATACACAATTTTGAAGGTTTTGCAGAAGGAAAAAATATTTAATACTAATTTCTTAGATAAATGAGCGAGATCTCTAATATGCAATTCATTAAAAAAATCAATTATTAAGTAGATACACAAATCTGGAGAATGTTCAAAAGGAAAAAGTATTAATTTTATTTCCTTATATAATCAGTCATAGTTCTAATATACCATTCATAAAAAGTATTTAATTATTAATCATGGAAAAATTCTAGAGAATGTTTCTTCAAAAGGAAAAGATATTTAGTAATATTTTCTTATATTAATCGATGACAACACTTTATGCAGTTTATAATTATTAATTAGATTAGATAAATAATTCCGGAGAATGTTCAAAAGGAAAAGGTATTTAATATTATTTCCTTATATAACTCGATGACAAATCCAGCAATTCTTGAACAAAAAAGATCAATTAGTAATTAGATACAAAATTCGAGAGAATGTTCCTTCAAAAGGAAAAGATATTTAATACTATTTAGTTATACAATTTGGTGACACTTTATGCAATTCAAAAAATCCAATTATTAATTTGATACAAAAGAATATCAATTAATAAATTTTATTAATATTATACAAATAGAATCCAACAAATTAAAGAATTATTATTTCAACTTAAAATTAATGTGTAAGATACAAAATTAAATTTAATTAATTCTTTCTCAAAAAAGGATACCTACCATAACTAAATTATACACAAAATTTAATTAAAGATACTTATAATATTGTATATTGTACACAAATAATGTCATATTCAAAGCTTGTACTAAATAAAGAATTATTATTTCAACTTAAAATAAGATATAAAGCAAAAATTTAATTGATTTTTTCTCAAAAAAGGATACCGACCATAGCTGAATTATACACAAAAATTTAATTAAAAATACCTACAGTAATGTATATTGTACTCAAATAAGATCAGATACAAAGCTTATTTGGTTATACACAAAATATTCTCTAGATACAAAATTATAGAGAATGTTTCTTCAAAAGGAAAAGACATTTAGTTAATTAAACATACCTACAATAATTTATATTGTACCCAAATAAGATGAGATACAAAGCTTATTTGGTTATACACAAAACATTCTCTAGATACAAAATTATAAAGAATCTAAAAACAAAAAAAAAGGAAAAAATATTTAGTACTATTTAGTTATACAATTCGGTGACACTTTATGCAATTCAAAAAATCCAATTATTAATTAGATACAAAAGAATATCAATTAATAACTTTTACTAATGTTATACAAATAGAATCCAACAAATTAAAGCTCAAATTAGCGGTGGATTTCCATTAATTATAAAGCTTGATCAATTAGTTGTGGATTTACGTTAGTTATAGATATATAGATATAAATATAGATATTAAATATAAATATAAAAATAGATATTAAATATAAATATAAATATAGATATATAGATTAGATTTGTCTAATATCTATTTAGATTATGTATAAAATTTATTAAAATACTTCCATTAATTATGTTTCAATTTATAATTTTTATTTATTAATGTTGTCTTAAAATTGTCAAGTGACTTCTTTTTAGCTTGCCATTTGGCTTAATCACATGCTTCACTACTCTCCTTTTAATATAATATAGATATAGCGGTACTACATTTGTTATTTGTAACCAGCAATTAGGTAAGAAAATCAACATACATTTATGCAACTGGAAGTAAATTTCCTTCCTTCTATCATTACATCACCTAATTTCGTAAATTACATTTTCTTTTGGGATTATCATAATCTGTTATAAGAAATAGTTATTTCCGTTAAAACGCAACATACACGCCTTTTCGTTTTACGTGCACATGTGTTAACACAATTATTAAACCATAAACACAAAATGTTAAAACCTAACACTGAACATAACTCATGTTAAACATTTCTTAATAAAATTGATAATTGATTCAAGTTAACATACATTGGAAAAATCTTCAACCTAAACTCGAGCTATAGAAAAAATTTGGGCTCATAACATCACTTGTTACAGGCTGTGAGCCCAAGTGAAAGGAAGTATTTGAAAACCTAAGTTCAATATGCAATAAAGCCCAAGCATAGAGCAAGAAATTTCAAAAAAACAAATTGGGAAAAAGCAATGTAATGTTGTATCGTGTGATATAAAAAATTGAGTCACGTTATAAGATACTAATGCTAATACACTTTTTTCTCACGTTAATACATTTTTCACTACCCCCTTTGTTCCTCAAGCTTGTGTTATTCTTCTTCTTCCCCAACGTTAGAGAGAGAGAGAACAAAATTATAGAGAATAATAACGATTACTATTTCTTTTTCTGATCCAAACTTTAAAACTGTTTTTTTCTTCTTCAACCAGTGGTTAGATCTGTTGAATTTTTCCTCAGAAAATCTGAGGAAATAAAGGTGAGTTTTCTAGAAAAATGAGATGAGTAATTTTTTTTTTTTTGGGTTTTGAATTTTGAACTGTTAAGTTTAACTTTTTTTTACTGTTGTGTTTTGCAGACCTAATGAAGCGATTACGGGATGATGTTTATGCTAATCCTCAATTCAAGCGCCCATTTGGTTCTTCTCGTGGAGAATCGTAAGCTCTTCTCTTTTCTTGTGTTTTTTGTTGTTGTATTATAGGTTTGAATCAGGTTATTTTCTTATTTAAAAATTCTCTATTATGATATTTTTAGATTCTGAACTTGCTGAATTTCTTCGCTAGTTTTAAGTGAATTAGAGACCTTTAGTTACTATGTGGTCTGTGATGGCTAAAATTTTGTGATCAGAAGTAGTTAGATTCCACCTTCCACCGTGCCTTAAGACTTATGTTAGGTTGTATCTTTGTTTCTACTACCACTCAGAGATTTTCCTGCGGATTTTTAAATAAAGATTTGATCTTTATGCATGCTGCTTTTGTTTTGATGGATTTAATTTGCTAAAAAGTATTTAACTACTAGTAATAGACTGTTTAATAAACAATTTAGTTAAGGTCACTGGGGCGGATCCGCAGTGTAAGTTATTCATTCACCCTAACCTAGTAGCTTTGACCTAGACTTATATATGCATTAAGAAATCACTATGTACAAATATTAAATTTCGAACCTGATTCTTAGCACTTGAGGTCGCTGTTCTAGAATTCCGAACCCATAAATTATCAAATCCTAAATCCACCTCGCGTTAAGGAGAGACATTTCACTTCCCAGTAATGGAACTATGAGTTGCTAAGGGACAGATAGGTTGGTACTTGGTAGAAAGGATCCTCCACGGGTTCAAATCATCAAGGGACAAAGTGGAAAAGGGCCACTGTTGGATCCTACACTGGTGGGTTTTGGGGGGGGGGGGTTGTTAGGGGTGAGTTTATCTTATCAATTTTTTTTCCTATGTTTTTTTTTAAAAATGTTTCTTTAGTCAATCTCTTGGGCAAAGGAAAACTAGAAACAAAATCACTGTTTATTTATTTGTTTTGTTGAGTTATGACAATCTTGAGAAAGGAATTTGAAACTATGACTTTTGGGCGAACTAACCAAGGTGCTAAGAATGGATGGGAATAGTACTTTTATCCTATTAAAAGCATATGGTGGGAAGAAAATGGTCAATTATATGGTTTAGAGCAATAAATTTCGTGGCTATTTTTAGTTTGATTCTATGTATAATTTTTTCTTTTTCTCCCAACGAAGATACGGCCAATCACAGGTTCCTGGAAGTGGCGCTGGCGGCGGAGGCAATAGTGTTGGCGGTACTGGAGGGGGTGTTGGTGCCAGTGCTAGCACCCAAAAGTTGACAACTAATGATGCATTGTCTTATTTGAAGGAAGTTAAGGACATGTTTCAAGACCAAAGGGAGAAGTATGACTTGTTCCTTGATGTTATGAAAGACTTTAAGGCTCAAAGGTTTGTTGCTTGCCTTTTTTTAAAAAAAAATAAAAAATTCCAAATCTGATGATTCATGGAGGAATTTTTGCATAATTATGTTGATTTCCCTGCACAGAATTGACACTTCCGGTGTCATAGCAAGAGTAAAAGATTTGTTTAAAGGGCATCCAAATTTGATCCTTGGGTTCAATACTTTCTTGCCCAAGGGCTATGAAATAACCCTCACTGAAGAAGAGGAGGCTCCTCCAAAGAAAACAGTTGAGTTTGAAGAAGCTATCAGCTTTGTGAACAAAATAAAGGTAATGATGTTGGTGCTTTTCAGTTCTAGTGACTAGTGATAATAATATGTCCTTTTTTCCTTTATGTCATTCACTAATAATATATATGTGTTCTGATTCCTGCAGAAACGTTTCCAAAATGATGATCACGTGTACAAGTCTTTCTTAGACATTTTGAACATGTATAGGAAGGAACACAAGGGCATTACTGAGGTGTACCAGGAGGTACAACACTGAGTAATTGATGCATAAATATGATAGACAACTTTCGTATTTTTAATGTGTTCAGTTCTCTCTAAATGTGTAGGTTGCAGCACTTTTTGAAGACCATCCTGATTTGCTGGATGAGTTCACGAGATTCTTGCCAGATTCTTCAGCTACTGCATCAGCAACACAGACTTCATTGGGCCGACCTTCTTTCCATCGTTATGATGAGAGGAGCTCTGCTACATTGCTTCGGCAACCACACACGGACAAGGTATTCTATTTGATTTATCTTGTTATCTTATTCTAGTTTTTTAATGCTATTTGTTCCACTACCATATTGATGAGTCTATTTGTTCTTCATTCTAGCAACGTTTCCGCCGGGATAGGATTATCAGTCCTCATGCAGAACGTGATCCTAGTGCTGAACGCCCTGAGATGGACGATGATAAATCAATGATAAAGTTGCATAAAGAGCAAAAGAGGCGTGCTGAAAAAGAGAACAGGGACCGCAGAAGTCGCGATCAGGATTATAGAGAACCTGATAATGAGAATAATGGAGATATAAGCATGCTCCGCATTGCTGATAAAAGAAAATCTGCTCGGAAGGTTGAAGAGTTCGGAGGCACTTACGATGATAAAGATGGCGTGAAAAGTGAGTGCATGGTTAGCATTCTGATTGTTAGTATATAAGGATGATAGTGGTTTTGTATATGATTTGTTTTGTTAGCAGATAAATTTCTTTTGTTAGCATTTTCTGCCATTATTCTTTAGGCTTATGACCCCTCAGTACAATCTGTTCTGCTGTATGGTGTTCATTTATCTTAGGTTTCTATACGAGTTTTGAAATTCTAATGTTTGTTAGTTCATCCTTAATCACAAAACTTCCATCTTATGCCGGAAGTTTGAATAGGCGATCCTTTAAAATATTTTCTTGTCATTTTTGCTGTTGCTTGGCCTTTGGTCGCAAGAAATTTATTGTTCCTTTATTCTGGTGGATGGTGTTCTTATCATGCGAGTTTCACTTTGTTGTTTCATTTTGGTGTTCTTAACATATGATCTTTGTACCCCGCATGTTGTCACGAGAGTTGATGATTGACCTTTATGATTTGCTTGATTGTGCCAGATATGTATAGCCAAGAGTTCACTTTCTGTGAAAGAGTAAAGGAGAGACTACGCAGTCCAACTGATTACCAGGCATTCCTAAAGTGCCTCCATATTTATAGTACAGAAATAATTAGCAGAAAGGAGTTACAAAGTTTGGTATGTCTGTTTGATCTTTTTACTCCTGTATGGCAGTGATTTTCTTTGTTATATTTAACATATAGAAGGCATTCAAAATTTTAATCTATCATATTATGGACATTGATTAGGCACTAGTCATGTTAGTGATACAAATTGGTTCTGATGGTTATTCACCAGGGATTTGACCTCTTTATCCCTCTCCATGTGGTAGAAAACTAGCTTAATCATGATTTCCACAGGATTGAATGACACTACAATGTTTGGAATCAATATCTAGATGGTTTGCTTGTTTATTTTTGTTTAAGCATCACGAATTTGAAAGAAATGCATATATCAGGTTGCTGATTTACTTGGAAAGCATCCTGATCTTATGGAGGGATTCTATGAATTCTTGGAGCGCTGTGAACGAATTGGTAATTCTGTTATTTTTGTAGTTTGTGTGATTGTAACTTTACATCTATGGGATTCGACTCTGAATGTTACCTACTCTGCAGATGGATATCTCGCAGGTGTTATGAGCAACAGTAAGTAGTGCCAATACCTGACACTCAACCATCTAAAAGAAAAACGAAAAAAAAAGAAAAAGAGAGAAGAAAAGCATTTCTTTTGTCTTCTTGGGATGCCTATTTTTTATCACTATAGTCTGATGAAGTGTTCTGTTAATAACAGAATCTTTGTGGAATGAAGGGCATACATCAAAGTCAGTGAAGGAGGAGGAGAAAGACAAAGAACAGAAGCGTGAAATTGATGGAGGTAAAGAAAAGGACCGGTACAAGGAGAAATACTGGGGAAAGTCCATTCAAGAGCTTGACCTTTCGAACTGTAAGCGCTGCACTCCCAGTTATCGACTTCTTCCTGAAGATGTAAGAAACTGCTCTATCTGTTTTCCTGGTAAAATCTTACATGGAGGAATCTCGATCGCTTCCGAACTATATTGACTTGAACTTGTTGAATCTGTTTTCGGCAGTATCCGATACCTACAGCGAGCCAAAGGTCAGAGCTCGGGGCTCAAGTGTTAAATGATCATTGGGTATCTGTGACCTCAGGAAGTGAGGACTACTCTTTTAAGCACATGCGCAGAAACCAGTATGAAGAAAGCCTGTTTCGATGTGAAGATGATAGGTAGTTTTTTTTTTTTTTTTTTTGCAAGTGTTAAGCGGTTACCCCTAGGCCCTAACCCATTGCCAACTAAAGAAATTGAGAAAAAAAGGAAAGGGAAAGAGAAAAACTTGGGAATGATAAAGCATTAGAAAATAAAATAAATCCTAAGAAAACAATCAGTTAAGAGAAGTGCAGGGAATCTGGCCTTTCTATCACTTCTATGAGACTCCTCTCTCCTTTGCAATTATTAGGTCAAATAAGAATTACCTAATGTATATGGTTCTTGAAATAGCTTATTGACTTATAAAACCTTCTGTATTATATCCTCTTAAGGCTTGCCTTTAGTGGTTATCTTCTGCATTTTATCAATGATGGTTTGTTGCATTCTGTTAACATCAGGTTTGAGCTAGACATGTTATTGGAGTCAGTGAGTTCAACTGCTAAGCGTGCAGAAGAGTTGTTGAATGCCCTTAATGATAATTCAGTTGGTGTGGATGGCCCAATCCGCATCGAAGACCACTTCACAGGTTTGACATTTGTGATATCATTAAGATGCTGCTGTCTTTATGCTCAGTTCATTAACATAAAGATGTATAGTTTGTAGTTTGCTGATGCATGAAGTTCTACTTTATGTAGCACTGAATTTAAGGTGCATTGAACGTCTCTATGGTGACCATGGCCTGGATGTGATGGACATTTTGCGGAAAAACCCACCTCTTGCTCTGCCTGTTGTATTTACCCGCTTGAAGCAGAAACAGGAGGAGTGGACGAAGTGTCGCTCAGACTTCAACAGAGTTTGGGCTGAAATTTATTCTAAGAACCATTACAAGTCGCTTGACCACCGAAGTTTCTATTTCAAGCAACAAGATTCAAAGAACCTTAGCACAAAATGTAAGTCCTCTGTTTGGTGTATGTGGTGGTCTTGGTTTTCGCTGTGGACTTCCCTTCACAGTTTTTTTTAAAATTCTCGTGGCCCCATTTTTCATGGTCGTATGGGGCTAACAATGCTATTTCATTTAGACTTATATTAGTGCACCATAATGTTTGTGTAAAAGGGCAGCCCGGTCCACTAAGCTCCCACTATGCGCAGGATCCGGGGAAGGGCCGGACCACAAGGGTCTATTCTTGCATTTCTGCAAGAGCTTGTTTCCACGGCTCGAACCCGTGACCTTCTGGTCACATGGCAACAACTTTACCAGTTACGCCGAGGCTCCCCTTCACCATAATGTTTTGTGTGCCTTCCGTTATTCATCTGTTCTGTTTATTCCATAAAGCTTCTTTCTATTCTTTTCTATTCTTACACATTCTGGACGAGCCATCAATTCCTTATTCTCTTTGCTATTACTATCTAGCTTTATTCATCGTAATTGGATATTCACTCTCTTAATATATGCTAGCCTTTCCAACTGCACTTTCGTGTATGTCCTTTTCATACAGATAGTACTAGCATTCTACTGTACTTGCTACACATTCCATTTATGTTCTTGCTGCCTTATTTCGGAAATATTGACTGCTTGTTCTAGTGAGCTTGCGACACTTTTCAGTATGCTTTTTGCCCTGTTCTCCTTTTTGCATATAGATGGTGCTAGTTATCCTAGTTTACATGCTATATGTATTTTTTTCTATTTATTATGTGCTACTGCTACACAGTTCTGAGTATTTGACTGTGAGATCAGTAGATAGTTGATGTAAAGCCTAGGAACTTCATGATTGTCTAGTGTATAGACATTGATATTTTCACTTAGATGTTTCATGTGGTTCTTTCTTATAATTTTGATGATTCTGATTGACAGCCTTAGTAGCGGAGATCAAAGAAATTAAGGAGAAAAAGCAGAAAGAAGATGACATGATTCTTGCTATTGCCGCTGGTAGTAGACGTCCAATAAGCCCTCATCTTGAATTTGAATTTGCTGATTCTGATGTTCACGAAGACATGTACAAACTTATCAAGTATTCTTGTGAAGAGGTTTGTTCCACAGAAGAGCAGTTAAATAAAGTTCTGAGGCTGTGGACCACCTTTCTTGAGCCAATCTTTGGTGTTCCTTATCGTCATCATGGCTCTGAGGCTACTGGCGACGATGTCTTGTCAAAGTATCATGGTTTGAAGAGCAATGGAACAAGCATTGGCGAAAGTGATAGAAGTCCAAGTGCAGATGTTACCACTACTAAGTCTAAGCAATCAAAAGATATCTGCAACGGAGATGCAAATTCTTCCCCTCAACGGCTAAATTCTTCCAGGGCAATCTTCACTAATACAGATGCTTGCCCCAAGGAAGATGGATTAGCAGTAGCTGGTGAACGCTTACTTAGTTCTGATGCAGTTTCTGCCCTCGGAGCAGATAATGCTTGTGCAAGATTGGAAAGTACTTCAGGTATACATGTATCCGGACTATGTGTGATTTATGGTGCATGATGGATGTTTCTCCACTGTCTTGGTCATGCTGAATTTGTTGGACTTAGGGGTCTGTTTGGTGCTTTATCCATGTATAAGTTATCCCATGTTGCTAGTGGTATACAGTAATACACCATTGGTGTATTAAATTATACCAGGATTAGTTATGCATGATTCAAAATACAAACATAGCATTGGATAAAGCTCTACCAAATTCTATAACCATGAGTATTCACCCAATCCCTCAAACCAAATGTGTCCTTACTGTTGGTGTCTTTTAGTTTTGACCAAGTTCCTTAATTTTCCAAACTGATGTTTGTTTATCCAGGCCGCGGCACACGACCTGGTAATGACGCTGCTGAGGATGGCCTAGGAGCGAAGTCTAATACTGATAATGTGCCAATTTCAGAGGTATGAAGCTCTAACTATGTTAAGTTTGGTTTGTGCTGATGATCATGATTGCTCATAGGTAAATGTGGTTTCTCTTTCTTGACACAGGGTGGCACTTCAAGATCACTACCCTTGGCAAATGGCGGATTTGCTGAAGGTTCTAGAATTGATGGGTTTAATGCTGATTCTGTTGATCCCTCTAAAAATGAGAAAGAAGAAGGTGAGTTGTCGCCTAATCAGGATTTTGAACAGGACAATTTTGTTGGCTTTCGAGATGGTGCCGCATGCAAAGGAAATATGCAATATCAATCTGGAGGTGCTGAAATGGTTGGTTGTCAGGATACTGCTGGTGAAAACGATGCAGATGCTGACGTTGAAGATAGTGAAAATGTTTCCGAGGCCGGAGATGTTTCAGGTAGTGAGTCTGCTGCTGATGAGTGCTCTCGGGAGGAGCATGAGGAAGAAGACGATGGAGAACATGACGAGCTTGATGGTAAAGTTGAGAGTGAAGGTGAGGCTGAGGGCACGAGTGAAGCAAACTTTGTTGCAGGTGATGCCACTGTGCTTCAAATGTCTGAACGTTTCTTGCTTACTTCAAAGCCTCTTGCTAAACATGTGGTTTCACCTCATTGTGGGGGTGCAAAGAACGACCTTCGAGTCTTTTATGGAAATGACGACTTTTATGTGCTTTTTAGGCTTCATCAGGTAAGGGGATTTTCTTTTAGATTGTGGTACCGCTAAGTGAAAACTCCCTTCAAACCCTGCCTCTTGTCTGAACCTAAAGATGTGTAAGTTGTATTCCTTATTTTCTCTTTTATTTTTCCAGAATTTGTATGAAAGGTTATTATCGGCAAAGCTGAATGCAGCATCATCTGAATCAAAGTGGAGAACTGGAGAGGATACTGGTTCTGATCCATATGCCAGGTGGATTGCAAGTATTATCTTTGGGGTTAGATCAGAAGTTCGGTCTGCTTGCTTATTTTTAACAACAGTTGATCTGTGTGTGCAGATTCATGAGTGCACTGTATAGTTTGCTAGATGGATCTGCAGATAATGCAAAGTTTGAGGATGATTGCCGATCAATCATTGGGAATCAGTCTTATGTGCTATTTACTTTGGACAAACTGATATATAAACTGGTCAAGCAGGTATTGTTGCTCTAGTTATTTGAACGTAATCTGGTAAGCTGCGACTTGGTGGTTCTTGAACATGCTTTTGGTTCTATTTATTTATTTATTTTTGCTTCAGCTTCAAACTGTTTCAAGTGATGAGCTAGACGGTAAGCTGCTTCAGTTATATGAATATGAAAGGTCACGGAAACCTGAGAAGTATGTCGATTCAGTTTATTACGAAAATGCTCATGTCCTCCTCCATGAGGAGAACATTTACCGGTTTGAAAGTGTAGGTCCCTCGCTACTTGTCTGAATTTGCCTTTGCACACTCCCCTCTTTTTTTCCTTTGGTTACCGTGTCCAAGTACATTAATATGGTGTGTTATTATGTGATGATTCTTGCAGACATCTTCCCCAACTCGTGTGTCTATCCAGTTCATGGATGATGGAAGTGAGAAGTCTGAAGTTGTTGCAGTTTATGTAGACCCCAATTTTGCTGGTTATCTATATAATGATTATCTATCTGTTGAACATGGGAAGAAAGAATCGTCAGCAGTTATGCTGAAGAGGTAATTTGATTCCTATCCAAAGATTAAGTTTGGGAATGCAGCATGTGTCAAAAGCTCAACCAAAAATATGGATACTCTTCTCGGTTTGAAGAGATCAGTGGGAGTGAGGAGGGCATGAGTTTGTATTAGTTCATGTCCTCCAACGTTATGTTTTTGTAGGTTATAGGTAGTCTACTCATAGTCCAATTTTATTATTCTACCCTTGTCTGTCCGGATTTGTTGCTCTAAAACAAATTGCATATATTTCATCAGCTTTTGTAAAAGTAAACATGGGACTTGGTTTTTTATTCTGGATCTTCAAATTATTGAAAAAAAAAACATAATTTCATTTGGGTTGGGCCCACCTCAAAAATTAGTATAAACTTTTGACTCCTTGTATATACAGTCACTGTAGGTTAATTAAAGCAGAAGATTTTGTTCCACTCTAGTATATGTCAGATATGGACAGATTATGTCGACAGAGGTGCAGATCATGATGCTTTTTTGGTGCTAACTGGAAAACCTTGCTTGACTGCCCTTTGGAAAGTGTTACTTGAGAAAGGAGGCTGGAGAACACACCTGCCTTTGCCTTGAGATTCAGTACCTTGCTCTCGATTTTCTCAATTAAGTAACTGTGTCAGTAGAATAAGCATTCAATCTTTGGACAGTATGGATAGAAAGAAATTATCGGTGTTTAGAGGATGATAATTTATCCTTGCCTTTTGTAAAGTTCAAATGCTTACACATGTTTTTTATGGTGTAACACAGATTTAGGTAATGATTTAGACAACTTGGTGGAATTTACAAGTTCTCTTCACTGTTAAAGAGGATAAGCTACCTTATCTTCAACTTTTTTGGTGCAATTTTATCAATGAAAATATTTTGCTTTACGTGTCAAGAAGTAGAATAAACATTCAATGTTTTCCGTGTCTGATCTGCTTCTTTTGTAATTTCCTTTTGTGAGATCTGTGAGCAGAAACAAGAGAAAACATACTGACCATGACGTATCTTCTGCCCTGTGCATGGTGAGGGAAAATATTATACTCGTAAATGGCTTGGAGTGTAAGATGGCTTCAAATTCATCAAAGGTACATGAATTTCTACTTTGACTGCAACTGCTAAAATTGCATATGTTTAATACAACTTTGTGAAATTGTTTATATACTTTTAACCTTATGTAGCATTAGTTGTACTGAGAAAGTTAGTGCCTGATTCTTGTTTATCCTATTATTGTTTTTATCTTTAGCTGAGAACTCATACATAATCAAACCAAAATAGAGAGCAGATAGCTCGATGAGTGCATCTGGCACTTGTAGTAACATCCCCTATGAATTATTGCATTGATAAGATAAAGCCTTGCAGATTTCTTACGTACTGGACACAGAGGACTTCTTTTACCGTCTTGGAAGGAAAAGAAAAAAGATTTCGGCTGGCAGATTATTGTGGCATGGCCAGGCGAGAGTAGCACGCTTCCACCGTGTTTTGACATCCTCGTTATGACGATGCATGGCCTTCTTGTTAAACATGTGTCAATCAAGGTATGCATCAGTTATCTAGCCAAATGTGTATATATCTAGGTCTATATTTACTCTAAATTCACATCAGTATTTGTTGCTACTCAAAGAAGTCTCACTCTTACTCCCTACTGATGTCTGCACACTTCAGATTTTCTTGATTTCTTCAGTACAACTACTTACTTGACCCAACTGGTTGAGCACTTGGTGGCGGAATTCTCTCGAATTGACTTCACCCTCAGAACAATGATCAAGGAGTGGAGTTATTCGTCAAACTGTATTATACTTGTGATGGAATTAGAGTCGTTTTCTTGTAAATATGGGTTTTCCTGATGATGTTAAATTGTAGAGCTGTATTTATTGAATTGTATTTCTTTCTTGGGATCACAAGGAGCCTAGATTGCATTTCCTCAGCAGCATCTGTAGCGGCCCCTGTGGAGTGAGCTAGGTGAAAGTGGTATAGTGGAGAAGCTTATATGGGAAGTTGCAGTGAGTTTTAGGCCCTAACTTTGTACAGCGCACACATTCCAATTCCTGAATTATGCTGAAACATAAGTGAGATTTATTCCTTTCTTGGCAAGGTGTTACTTCCATCTTTCATATATGTATTGGTTTAGTTATATTGAAGAACTAGTGTTTTATCTTTAATCAAAGGTCTCGGGTTCGAGTCCATGGGATATTCTTAGTAGGGAGCGGTTTTACCCTAAGTGGGTTTACTCGCTATTTATCTGGATTCATCGGTCTAACGAGCTTTGGACACGTGATGCCTAAAGTGAAAAGAGTACGCGTGTTTGATTTCGTGGTGAGAGTCTACCTCACAGGCTGATTTTCCTTCACTCCCCATTTTGCAGTTAAGTCCAACAATATGAAGGTCCCTGTGCTCCAAAAGCTGGATAGTCGTATTGAAGTAATATATTACTAGAGTCTTGCAATGGGTAGGCTTCTAATCTTGGTTTTGGATAAAGAAACTCAATCTTGGAAGTTGGTGTTCGATTTTATTTGATGCCATAGTAAGGCAATTGGAAATTGGTTAACTTGTAGACTAAATGGACGACACCACCATATAATTGATGATTAACAACATTTGTCCTTGCATTCATTTGATTTTCTGAGCTTGTCTTGCAAAAAGCTATTTTTGAAATTATAGTTGTCGGGTGTCTTCCGAAAAACTTTTCCATAATGTATGCTACTGTAAAAACACTTCCAGTTTTTCCTAAAAAACTTTTTCATAATGTATGCTATAGTATGGCTTTACTTTTTTATGTTTTTTTTTTTTTGGGGGGGGGGGGGGGGCGGTGTTAAACTGGGCTCTTGAACAGTGGAAAGAAAAGATAGAATTTTTTAGCAAAATGTTTATGAATTGAATTGGATATTGCTCTTGCAAGTTGCAAGCCACCCAGGTGGAATTCTTGATAGTCGGTCCACTATCTCTGTGTATTTACTAATTTTATATTCCATTATTTATGGCATTTTGATATTTAAATTAAAGTTAGATGACTGAGGAAGAATTTTTTTAAAAGATAAAGTAATAGACTAATAGTAAAGAATTATTAGCTTTAATGAAATTGTTCGAAGTTTGGGTGAAAAAAATGGACATTTGGTATTAAATTTAAGAGGTAAAATGGTTCTCACCGTGGCATAACACACAAGAAATTAGCCTTTGATTGATTCTTATCGTGACAAAACCATTTACTTATATCGGTATATACTAATACAAAATAAAGAAGTCCTTTCTGAAATTCTTTTAATAAAAAATAAAAAAATCACGAGTTACGAGGCTGACAGAGCCACTTGGAATACAGTTCAATACAATATGGGCCTTGGCGTAAATTGAACTAAACAAAACCAAATTGCAGCCAATGAGAACATTCGAGAGAAAATCCAATATAAATGTGGGCATTAACATTTTCATCGTCGCCAGCTCCGTCCATTGTTTTAAAGTAGCCTTCATTTTCCGATTCAGCTCCGCTTTCCCATGGCTGCCTCCTCCACCATTAACCGATGGCTGAGGCCCGAGGTCTGTGTCATTTCCCCTACATTTCCTCTCTCTCTCTCTCTCCTTAGAACTTAAAAGGGGGATCTAGCATAGTGGCAGCGGCAGCATGTGTAGTATTACAATGCATTTACTATATAAGGGGGGTATGGGTTTTGGGTTTTATAGTCTGGTCGTTATATCTGATCTAACTGAGTACTGATGATGCTATATTATTATTTTGTGGTGTTATATATATAGGTGTATCCACTATTTGCAGCGGTGGGAGTAGCTGTTGGAATTTGTGGGTTTCAATTGGTTCGCAACATCTGCATCAACCCTGAAGTCAGGTACCTCACCCCCTCCCTTTATGCCGCTGTGTGTGTATGTGTGTGTGTTACTATGAATTGCCTGGTTCTTAAAATAATTTTTGAAAGTTTTGTCTTGTACATTTTTATGACATATTTGGACTTTCTAGGAAGCTAGCTAGCTTCTTAAATGAAAAGGCATGCACGAAGCTTGATCCAGCATATATAAGTATAAATATGTACTCCCATAGTAAGCCAGATAATAATATTTAAATATGTATATGTATTAATAGGTGCCCCACATTTGATGCGTCTCTATCAGAACAATGCATCTCCTTAATTTATTACCAGTAGTATGGCTCCAGAATTTGGTTCAATTAGTTGAAAATGAACCTTTTTGGTTCATATTTTAATGAATGGAGTAATTGAATGCTACGCTTTTATACATAATTTCTTCTATTGACACTGTTTCAGATGCATAAATTATACCATTTGTGAAAATTTTAATGTATTGGAATTATGAAAGGAAGAATGAAACTGTAAGGAGGAGGAATAGATTGCAGAAGTATGAGGAAATTTTCTTCTAGAAATAGAGAAATCTTGCGGGGCAGGGTGGTAGTAAAGAAATCTGGGGCTGGGGTGTGTCGCTGTATTAAGAGCATTTTACAGAGGCATTGGGCTGTTTCAGGGTAGGTAGTTTATCCCTGCCCCTTTGCCATCCATAGTTAGGAGATATTTTTTTGTGACATTATGCTTTCTTGCTGTTAAATAATTTATCGACTCACAAAATCAGTTATTTGCATGACTGAAAAGGACGAGGACTTCAGAATCTGTGGTCTTTGAAAGGCATTTTTAATACAGAAGAAATGCTCTCAGCATAAGTTACTTCTACATCTTGGTTTTTGTTGCCTCATCACTGAAGTTTCATGGCTACATACAATTTCAACTGCAAGTTTTGTGCAGTGTCTAGAATGAACTTTTGGGGCTTGTAATAGACCGGTTGGAGTTAGCTCCATTGTTTGAGACCTTTCCATGTTAGATGTTACCTTTTGAACTGAAATAGAAATTGAAGAAGGAAAACTGTGTAAAATCGGACTTTCAACTTCTGTAAGCTGCAGCTTATTGGTACTTTTAATGGACTCTACCTTCGGTTCTGATTGTATGTTGAGATTTTTGCTTATATGGTTGTTCATTGTTGTATTGGATGTTTTCTTTTTAAGCCAACATGAAAAGGGAGAATGAAACTGACAATAGGACATTCAACTTCTCTAAGCTGCAGCTTATTGTTGCTTTTAATGGATGTTACTCGTTTTTTTCCTAAATTTTTCTGAAGTCATAAAGAAATGAGAAAGTGGAGTATTAGAAAGTAGAGAATTGCAATATATCTTATAGTTTCACTGGTGTCTTTGTGTTTATGCAAAACATAGGGTGACCAAGGAGAACAGGGCAGCAGGAGTGCTGGATAACTTTACAGAAGGGGAGAAATATGCAGAGCATGCTCTTAGGAAGTTTGTTCGTAACAGGGCTCCAGAGATCATGCCATCTATCAATGGCTTCTTCAGCGATCCAAAGTGATGGCTAAATTTAAACCTGAAATTGATTGAGACTGTTAATGTTTGTTTTTGACATTTGAATGAGATCGACTGGAATGGCAGTTTTATGCACTAGCTTGAATTCAAAATGGATTCAGATATAAAAGAAAATCTCAAAATAAATGTCGTTAACAATCACAATTGCCTGTCTCTGATGACCACACCTTTGCATTTTCATTTTTATCTGCTGCATTTTGTTTTTCAAAATTTTATTCAGTATTCTATTAATGAATCACCATTTACGTTGATCGGAGTGCAAGTAACTACTTTGTTTGCCTAGGTTTTACTGATGGCTCTGTACTGCCTTTAGACATTTCACTATTTGGTCACCCAGTTGTGCCACTTCTGGAGTAGTTGCTAGTCTTGGAATGACCTTTATTTCTTAATGCATGTGTCCACCTATCCTAACTCTTAGATAAGCCCTAAAAGAGACACCCCATTTGCATGGAGAAATTTCAGGTGCTGCTTATTAATTACTCATATCATATTATAACGAGATTGTAAAATTCACTACCTTGATGCTTCCTGAATGATCACAGCTAAAGTTTTTGTTCTGATGTTATACTCCCTTCGCATGGAGGTGACAAGCTAAAGATATAATGATGAACCTAGGGTTTCGAATAAATTATTTATATGCATTAAGTGAATTTTTAAATACAAATATAAAATTTGGACTAAAGCTATTGGATTATGTTAAACTCTCTCCGGCATCATAAATTCAACGGAAAAGCAAAACTTCAAGGAGCAAGAGGTGGCCATCACATGAAATCAACATGCTCGATTAGCTAATTGTAACTAGTAATTCGACAAGATAGTGTCATAAAAATAAAATTACTCGACAAGATAGGGTCAAAATGCAATATAATGAACGGCCATACAGCTCAGGTCCCAAAAAGGGAAAAAGAATAAGGTCTATGAATTACTAATTTTTGCAACTTCCTAGCTCTAGTACACTGATCATATATATCAATTACAACGAAAAGGATCAAGGTAGAGAATAATGAGTCCTGAAACATAAAAAATTAACCATCACTCGACCCAGGGAGAAAGATTTGGAATAAAACAGAACTTTAATTCTATTGGTCAACAGTGGAGACCTCTTGCCACTCCCCATCAATTGCTTCTTTCCACAATGTGACATTGTTATCACCAGCAGCCACTGCCAACAAGTTTCCAGTTAGAGACCATGAAACCCTCCAAACAGGATTTTGAAAGTCTTTAAGAACCTTCCCGTCCCACTGATTTCCCTCTTTTGCCATGGTCCATATGACAACTGTACCATCTTCTGAAGCACTAGCCATTGTTGACTTTGGAAGCCCCAAGTTCGGCGCCCAGGCTACATCCCTCACCCAATTACTATGCATCTGAAGTGCTGGGAAGCAATCCATCTTCCATATGCCATTATATAACTTCCAAACCTTCACAGTGTTATCACAGCCGCCAGATGCTAGCTTCTGAACAGGTTCAAGCACACCTGAGCCTACTATAGCACCAGGAGACATTGATGGCGCCCATGAAACAGATGTTACCCCGACCGGATGAGCTTGGTCTATTTTTTTGGTGTCCCAACCACCATCTGACCTAGCATTGTGAACTGATATATTACCATCAGAAGAAGCACAGGCTAAACAAAGCCCAAGTTCATGAGGGGCCCACGAAATAGAGTTAACGGATGATTTGTGGTCACTAAAAACATGAGCTTGTGTCCACTCATTTTGATTTCCTTCCTTCCAGATTATGACTTTACCGTCATAGGAGCAGGAAGCAAGGATCGACCCAAATTTGGGATGCGCCCAAGCAACCTGCCAAACAGGACCACTATGACCACTCAGAGAGGCAAGGTGCTGTGAAGCAGAGTTGTCGCCTACACCAACGATTTTTATGGTATTGTCAGATGATGCTGTTGCCATTCGCTTTCGGTAATAGTCCATAGAAACATCATGAACAGTGTCATTATGACCGGTTTCAATCTTCTGTGCAGGCATCTTCTCTTGTTTCTATGCAATATTTCTGTGCAACTACATTTATCAGTTCGATCCGATTTTAGTAAACATCTCTGTTTGAAAGATAACTACTTTAAATACACTCCTTTCCACACACACCCTATATGGCTAGAGAAAGAACGATTGTAAACTATAAATGATCGACCAAAATAGAAAACCAAGGCTAAATACTCAACTTAAAACAATACATCACAATTAGCCCAAGCAATACAGGCAAGATAGAACTATCAGGGAAATCTGAATTTGAGAATACATCATTAGAGCTTTCACATGATATTAATTTAAGCTCATGGTCCTTCAATAATAGCACTTTAATTCAAGACAGCAGACCAGAGGAAATAATAACAGGGTAAACCTTCCTTCACAACAGCAAGTAGCAAGAAAGACAATGCTTCATTAATGGACATGGCATACACAGACTAGACTAGAGTAGGACAAAAGCAAATGATAGCTAGTATTATTTTGGCCCAGGGGAGAGCCGGCGAGGGAGTTTGGAGGGAGGGGGAATGATCTAAATCAAAGAATATAATGGGAGTACAAGTCAAATTAACCAAAGAATCAACCAACTTGTTGAAACCCCTTAGATAATCATAAGAAGAAGTTGGTGAGTAGCAACATTAAAAGTTAAGCACATTAAATTTGATGGCATCAGAGGATAATAGTAAAACATTTGAGAAGTTCGAAGTAGCATATTGGTGTAATAATTAAAGTTCCACTGGTCCTGATCCAAATTCCCTCCTTCAAAGTTCAAACAATATATTACACTTACTATCCTTGTGGAAAAGAAGAAAACCTATATCACCGAAGTTCATATTTTCTTGAATAAACATCAGAGTTAGCTTCTACATTTCTGATACTATTCTAAGAATTTATCAATCAATATTACAAAAGCTACTACCCCGAGACCAAAAGACTAGAATCATAAATCCTGACTTGAGCTAATCTGATGACACTCTGTATGACTCATTGAAAACTTTACATTGTGAAATATCCGTTAACTTTATCAGGTTACACAAGGTCCTCTTTCCAAGCTGAACACTATCCAAATAAGCATAATCGTGGAACGTTTAGCTACAGATTTAACTCTCAATCTAGGTTTTATGTAAGCAAAAAAAAAAAAAAAAAAGAAACAGAAAGGTGCACATACAAATAACACATTACTGGCATAAAATTATAAATTAGGCCGATCAGCAGAGTCACAGTTAGCTGATTTGAACCTCGAGTAACGTTTGAGGTAGAATAGAAAATTCCAATATATAAACATATATAGGTTGAACCTCCAGAAAAAATCAATGCACTAATGGACATGAAAGAAGGGTGAAAATTGTTGACAGAGTGATATTTGAAGAACACATTTGCATTAGTTAAGAGCATTATAAATTTCAAGATTTTTTTTTCCCTCCCAAATTAGGAGGATCTATATAGTGTATCCACACTTCCCCTCCATGGTGACTCGAACCCATGACCTAACGATCGTAGTAACGATCGTAGGTGGAGGTGTTTTTACCAACTGAGCATGTCTATAAATTTCAAGCTTCTTTTCCCTAATTAGATACCAAAGTCCTGAGGAAAGAACAATCAAGCTATGTTTATGTCCTTAATTCAATTAACACAAACATACAATTAAATAGCTCCAAATGTAATCCAATTCCAATGGGGAAATAGAAATACCAATTGCTCAACAGCCGAAACCAAAAATAGGACCACGCAGAGGAACAAACTGTAGGGCTCAAACATAAGCTATTTTCCCTCTATATTCCGCTAGGTTATAAAAATGATGGATCTATGGGTAAAAGTGAAGAGCAATGTAGAGCTATAGTCACAAGTATGGATTATATATAAATCTGTCACAGATTAAGGGTTTACCTGTGAAAGAAGGGCAAATCTGGAGAGAAACAACTGATGACTGCTTTTCTAATGCTAAAATGCTTATTTAGTTGATTGTTGAGGAATCCGCTGCACCATTACGCTAATATTGGTGAATTTTCGATCGGAACTCCTCTAGGTTGCTCTGTTTCGTTTAATAATACATAAAATCAATTATTACTTATCTTTTAAATTGGCACCGTGTGACAACATATAACATGTATTGACAAATTTTTAGCCTGAGATTACGTTTGGCAAAGACAACCCAAAAAAATTGACATTGTATAACCAAATTTTAGAAAACCTACTTCCCTATTTATTCTCTCCCATGACTCAACTACATCTGGTTTCTGCACCAGAAAAAGAGCACGAAATGCTAACCTCCTTCGCCGACTGCAATTTCAAACTCCGCCTCATCACTTTTTTTTGCTATGAACTTGAGATTCATTTTTTAGAAGACAAGTTAGATTGCAAACAAACAAAATGCAGATTTTTTTTTTGTTATTAAAAAATGCAGATATATACTTACACGTATATGCACATGTATAATGCATTTGGGTCAATACTCTTTGATGGGTGGATACATACTCATTTTTTTCTTTTGTTTTTTGATTAAGAAAATAGTCCTAATTCTCATCTTGTATATTAATGTATTTCTACCATCTATATTTGTGTATATTCATAAGAAATTATGTGTTATACATTGAGATATACATGGAGAAAAATAAATTTTTGATAGACAAAAAATGATTTGATAGACATTTTGATATACACATAAAATAAAAATAAAATTGCAATATACATTTTGGTATACACATTATTTGATGTGTTATATATTGTGATATACAAACAGTATAGTTATTTTTTGTTATACACTTGGATATGCATTGCCATGAGTCAACAATAAATTTTAAACAATTTTATTTATAATTGCATACTTTAGATATACAATAAAAATTTAATATACACAAAAAAGTAAAATAAAATCATGATATACATCTTGATATACATATTACTGTTGTGATATATATTTATTGGCTATTTGGTGTCAATATTTATAACTAGGACTTTTTTAGTGCTAATTATGTGGGTAAGTTGTTATAACACACCAAAATCTTAAAAAGAGGCTACCTAAGTGTTTGTTTTTGTAAACCGGACTATAAATTATGACTATCTTTTTATTAGAGCGGTCAAAATAGGCCAGTCCAACCCAAGCCTCGTGGACTTTTAAATTTGGTGGGCTAAGACGGGCTGGCTGTCATATGAATGAGCCTTAAAATGGCTGGCCCAACACAACCCTAAAAGGACCGCGGGCGGACCGGCCCTGTAATTTTTTTTAGAAAAAAAAAAATTCTTTAAGTCCTCAAATATTTTTTCATGACATTGTCGATTAATCATATAAACAACTTGTGTTTGCTTAGAGCATACAAAAAGCTTGATATTTGACGAGGAATCTCGTAATTGAAATGCATGTTCTCTACATCTCTAGCTCTTCTTTTTTAAAGTTTCATGAATATTTTCTTAATACTTTTCTTTCATTTCCCTCAGATTTAGAGATTGTTTCAATAAATTTATACGCTGAGGTTTTTTATTTTAAGATTAACATCATTTGTTGATTTAATCATTATAGTCTATAAAAATTTTAAAAAATTCCTGAAACTTGCTAGTGGTCAATTTTTTTTGTACGTGTATAAAAATTAATTTTTTTCGATACTAAAGAGTAGTTTAAATATTAATAATATATTAAAGTAATCCAAACTGATCATTATCCACTTAATATTATTATTGGCCACCTAAAACTTTTTGAGTTCGTTATTAATTAAGCAAAGCAAAACCTAATTTTGTCATATTACATGCATGCCAAAAATCTAAATTCTAGTTGATATGGAAGGGTAAATGAGCAATCTAGGGTTGGGGAATGAGGATTATAGTTAATATAGTTTTTTTAGTTTTTACTTTTTAAAAATATTAAATATTTAATAGTTAATTAATTTGAATTTAATTAATTTTTGGCTCACGGGCAGGCCAGGCCAGTCTCGGTCAAGCCTCAAGGGTCAGCGGACTGACTTGGGCCGGGCTTATAATCCTCACTTTTAAATGGGCTCAAAAAATCCTAGCCTAACCCTACCCAAATAGCAGGTTGGGTTGGGCTGGCTTCAGCCCATTTTGATGGCTCTACTTTTTATAGAAATAAAGGGATTTAAGTTTTCACCAACACTAATTTTTACAAATGTTCTACAATAATAATAATTCTCAAATTAATCGAAAAAATTCCAACAACTATAACCATGTTAGTGAATCACATAATTTAATTTTTTACATTTTAAAGGTCGTATTTTAAGGTGCAAAAAACTTTCAATTTCTACATGTTTCCCTTTAAAATGAGATGTCTCTTCTTATAATTGTTTAATGTACAAATTTTCGTTGCACATGGTATTACGCTATTACTAAAATTCTGGTTGACTTTCTCATGTAATGTAACATAAATAAGTTGCACATGTTATATACTAGTTAATAATGATTGCCAAAATTTAATCATTTAATGATTCTTTGGAAACTTAATCGTAAAAAATAATTTATATAATTAATACATAAGTCAAATTTCATTAACAATTAGCATAGTTTATATAAATCCAACAACAATCCTGACAACTTGTTTAGAGATAATTACAGATGTGAGTTTAAGTTATACTCCTATTGTTTGTTAGATCGGAAACGATGGAAAGTTAGGGAACGACCTCAGCATTTTTATTTATTTAAAGAAATGAGAGATGGAGGTGCAAGCAAAGTGGCTTCCTTTAACATTGAACACTTATGGTGACTGAAACACAAGTTACATTCCAGGAAGAGATTTGCTTTGGATGCAAATATACAAGAACAGTATTGATTTCAAAAGATTTTATTACAAGTCTTTAAAGAGATAAAAGTCGTGGTAACTTATTATTTGCAAAACACAAAACTTCAATCACCTGTAATATTATAGAATTGTTTACACTGTAAATGGTAGTATATAGCTTAAATCCTTGAACAAGTTTCATTCCCAACACTTGCTGGAAGATATCTTCTGCAGCCGCTAAAACATTTAGAAGAGATACTTACTGATGTTAGATGAAGTTAGAGGCTTTACCTCTTTAACACTAAGCTAAATAAACAGGAAACCTTTTAGGATCAAGTTTAGACATCATGTGCTTGCTTTATTATGTCTATTCAGATTTCATCTACAAAATCCAATCATGGTTATGACTCTATTCCCTGTTCCTTTAGCTTATGTAGCACTACACTCAGAAGATAGGACACAAACAAAGAAATGAGGGAAAGACAAAAACATAATGACAGCACAAAGCAATACAGGAACTGAAGGGCAAAACGGGTCAAGCACCAGTTTTCAATCACCTGGAGACACATTGTTTTTATAAGGTTAGTTTCCCAATGTTTTCATTAATCATTCAATATGGAAACGGGTAGATTTCCTTGCAGGCAGCAGCACATCAGATAGAGTTCATTTCAACATTTTCTTTTAAGCTTCGTTAATAATAGTATAAAGATCAGAAAATAGAAGGGGGTCTGGGGACAGAAATTAAAGACCTTAGAAAATTTATAAGGTTAAAAGAAGAAAAAAAACTATCACTTACTCAACTCACTGTACATCACTTCATATCTCAAGGGATCTCCATCTGGTATAGTTGAAGCGCACACTGAGCACTTTAAGTAATGCCACCAATTAGACTAACTACTTTGGATGCATTCTACTTGCATTGTCAAATCCTTGATCCCAGCATCACGTAATATTTCAGATACTTGTGCCTTTGCAGATAACTTCTCACTCTCGCTTGAGACAAGAAGATGAAGAGTACCAATCACATCTGAGTTCGTGAAGCTCCAAACATGCAGCTTCTGAATCCCAGATAAACCTTTTATCTTCATGACATCGTTTACAGCTTCCTTCAAATCCTGTTCATGAGCCCTTGGAATTCTTTGCAGTAAAATTTCTGCTGAATTCCTGAGCAATGGGATTACTGAAGATATAATTAGAACAGAGATAAAAATTGAGCAGGCGGGATCAGCAACGAGCCATCCCTTGTACTTGATTAACAGCGTCGAAATTACCACCCCAACACTACCCATGGTGTCAGCCAGAACATGCAAAAATATGCCTTCCATGTTATGATCAATGTGCCGGTGTTGCCGCTTATGTTTCTCAGTGACACCCTTGTCTTGACCATGAGAAATATCTGGTCCTTGCAAACTTGCAACAGAGCCGTGGTGCACCTTTATCGAAGAACCACTTGAGCTGCCAACATGACAATGTTGGTGAGCATCATCATGATGATGGTGCCCGTGGTTATGGTCACAGGAATGATCATGAGAATGAGGAGTCTTATGGTCATGAGAATGGTGGTCATGGTTATGGTCATGAGAATGAGGAGTGTTATGGTCATGGTTATGGTCATGAGAATGAGGAGTGTTATGGTCATGGGAATGATCAAGAGAATGAGGAGTGTTATGGTCATGGGAATGATCATGAGAATGAGGAGTCTTATGTTCATGGGAGTGATCATGAGAATGGTGGTCATGGTTATGGTCATGGGAGTTATCATGGTCATGTAAATGGTGAAGATGGTGATCTTGGAGACTATCGCCTGTGGAATGAGAATGAGCATGTGAATGGGAGTGTGAACATGATCCACCATGGGCATGATGATGTTCCTCGTGAAAGAAGATCAAACCCACGATATTAACAAGAAGTCCACCAATAGACACTGACAATAGGCTGTTAGTAGAAACCTCCTGAGGGTCTAATATCCTCTCAAATGATTCAAGCACAATTAACGCTCCCACGAGGACAAGAAAAACAGCATTTGCATACCCAGAAAGAATCTCAAATCTTCCACGACCATAGTTAAACTGACCATTTGCTGGCAACCGGGATATGTACGAAGCATATAACCCAATAGCTAGAGCTGCACAATCAAACAGCATGTGACAAGCATCTGATATTAACCCAAGGCTATTACTCATAAAACCAGCAACAAATTCCACAACCATGTAAGCTGTATTGATCAAAAGGAAAAGCGCTATCTTGCGAGACTTCCTCTCACCCAAGATATGCCGGAGAGGTTTCATAACCGAAGTCGTAAACCAATCCGACGGTTCCAACCCCAACTCAATATAATTACTATCAACGGGATCCAAATTCCTTACTGAAATCCAGTGCAACAATCCACATATCAACAATCCCCAAAGCGAAAGCTCGGGATAATAAAACAATTCCAATACAACAGTACATAAATAGGTCACAAGATACTCCTTTTGAAAATCCTTCGACGAAATTGTCCTCTCATCAGTAAAATTCTCACTCAAAAGCACACCAAACACTACTGTGTTCACCAAAACCCAACCGAGACTCGAAATAGAGATACTATCTCCGTCTGCTTCAAACACAAACATACTTATAACAGCAGGTACAAACAGCATTACAGTAGTAAAAAACAAAGATATCAATCTAACCTGCTTCCTACCCATTTCCCTTAAACTACCTAAATTCATAAAACTCCTCTCATAACACCCCAAAAACCCGCAAGCAAAAGGAAGCAACATAGGCCAAATCCTTATACAACTATACCTCGGCAGAATCGAAAACCCCATTTCAGTTACATTTACAGAAGATAAAGGGAAACATTCGATTCTATCCCAACTAACAGATAGCAGAAATAACCCAATAAACATAGCAATAAACCCACAAACCTTGGACGATCTAATCTGATTCTTGTCAAAAAGATCGAGTCTCTTTCCATCAGAAATGAAGCGGGCAGCTATATTTCCGGAAACTTCAGCAAGAATCATTGCAGCAGTGCCACAGTATCTCAGAGCTTGAAATCTCAGCAGAAAAACTATAGCAAGAAGAAGGGATTTTTGCAGTAGAAGCTTATATAGAGATTTGGTGAAGGAGAAAAAAACGAGCCGGTGGCGATTTTTGTGATGAAAAGGGTGTTTCGAAGTGAAGATGGAGAAAGAGAAAGTGAGGAGAAAAGAGAGGAGGGAAACGAGGAAAGAGAAAGGGAAGAGAGAGAAAGAGGAAGGCGAAGAACGGAGGAAAGGGAGAAGAGAGTAAAGAGAGCGGAGAGAGAAGAGGAGGAGGAAGAGAAATGGTAAAGATGAGGTTTTTGTTGAAGATTTGGGAGTGGGGAAATAGGAGGGAATTCGGTGTTTAGACGGAGTTGGAGTTGGAGTTGAGGGTGGGTAGTTGTTGAAAAGAGGGTAGGGGGTTCTTGTGGTAGTAGGAGTGGCGGTGGTGGTGGAAATGGTGGTGCGTGGTGGGAGTGAGAGACGATGGGGCCGGTGATGGTGGTGGTGGTGGTGGTTTTCAGCCATTGTCGGAGAGTCCAATGGAAGAATTTTCCAACGTTAATGATCAACAATGTCGGAATTATGGAAAGATTAAGTCATTGACTTCCATTGGGTTGGGCCAAACTCAAACTCCGGAATTGTTTCTTGGACCAGTGGGCTATTTTGTAAAAATAGCGGGGGATGGCTAGATTTGTAATCGAAAAATAGTCAATATTTGCAAAGCAATAGAAAAACAGTCATTTATAAGTGACTCTTGACTGTTATGGTGTTCGAAAAAAGCGGACAAGATGAAGAAGCTCTGCTTTTTAAATCAGGGGTAGTTTTCTTTAATTATTATTTCGTACGTAAAAATGGCTAAATTTCAATTAGTTTTGCAATTATATATGACTTGTTTTCCAATAGTATTTGCGAGTTTCCCTCTGTTTGATTAGAATAGATGGTGGGTATTGTCATTTAGTCCGCGCCATAAATTATTTATATTTGATATCTAAAAAAGTGTATAAAATTTATATATTTTTTGTATATAAGATACAAAATGTACATAGATACAAAAAAAAAATTATACATTTTTTAGCTATTATTTTTACAGCGGCTATACAGTATCATTTTTTCATAGATGATAGGATGATGGGATTTAATGTGGCAAGGAAAGAGGCAAAATTGGCAGTCACAACGGCTAATATTGTAATTTTTGAGCGATTGTATGAGGATATTGGGGGCAAATGAGGCGATAGAAAGCTATACAAGTTAGCCAAGATCAGAAAGAGGAAGGTTCGGGACCTGGATCAAGTGCGGTGCATCAAAGACTAAGACGGTAGGGTTCTGGAGGAAGAGGCGGGTATTAAGCGTAGATGGCAATAGTACTTCCATAAACTCCTGAACGAGGAAGGGGACAGGAACATTGTACTAGGAGAGTTGGAAAACTCAAAGAGTCAGAGGGATTTTGGGTTTTGCAGGCGGTATTAAGAGTGAGGAGGTTGAGGAAATGCGAAAGATGAGTAGGGGTAAGGCAACTGGGCCTGACGAGATCCAGTAGAATTTTGGAATGAAGCGGGGCTGGCAGGCTTGAAATGGTTTACTAGTCATTTTCATGGGGAAGAAGTCGAGGAGTGGCGGTGGAGTTTGATGATCCCGTTGTACAAGAACAAAGGTGATATTCAGGACTGCAACAACTATAGGGGTATCAAGCTGCTGAGTCATACTATGAAAATTTGGGAGAGAGCGGTGGAGAGGAGGGTGCGACGTAGTGTTATTACTATTTCCAAGAACCAGTTTGGGTTTATATCAGGAAGGTCTACTACAGAAGCCATTCACCTTGTGAGGAGATTGGTGAAGCAGTATATGGAAAGGAAGAAGAACTTGCATATGGTATTCATAGACCTGGAGAAGGCTTATGATAAAGTCCTGAGAGAGGTCCTATGAAGATGTATGGAGGCTAACAGTGTCCCAGTGGCATATATAAAGGTGATAAGGACATGTACGAGGGAGCGAAGACTCGAGTGAGGACCGCGAGAGGAGACTCAGATCATTTTCCAGTGGAGACGGGGCTGCATCAGGGATCGACTCTTAGCCCATTTTTGTTTGCCTTAGCGTTAGAGGTGTTGACGCGACACATACAAGGGGAGGTGCCATGGTGTATGCTATTCGCTGACGATGTAGTCCTGATTGATGAGACGCGTGAGGGAGTTAATGTTAGGTTGGAAGTTTGGGGAGAGACGCTGGAGTCTAAGGGTTTTAAGTTGAATAGGTCAAAAACTGAGTACTTGGAGTGCAAGTTTAGTAATGTGATGCACGAAGAAGGAGCGGAAGTGAAGATTGGTACTCAAGCCATCTCCAAAAGAGATAGTTTCAAGTATCTTGGGTCGATTATTCAAGGCAACGGAGAGATTGACGAGGATGTTACGCATCCTATTGGAGCAGGGTGGATGAGGTTGAGGCTTGTCTCAGGGGTTTTGTGTTATAAGAGTGTGCCACCTAGACTTAAGGGAAAGTTATACAAAGTGGTAGTTAGACTGGCTATGTTGTATGGGGCTGAGTGTTGGCCCGCCAAGAAGTTCCATGTCCAGAAGATGAAAGTAGCTGAGATGAGAATGTTGAGATGAATGTGTGGTCATACCAGGAAGGATAGGATCAAGAATGAAGTTATCAGGGACAAGGTAAGAGTGACATCTATGGAGGACAAGTTGCGGGAGTCAAGGCTGAGATAGTTCAAACATGTGAAGAGGAGAGACATAGATGCTCCGGTTAGGAGGTGTGAGAGGTTGTCCATTGCGGGTCTGATGAAGGGTAGGGGTAGCCCTAAGAAGTATTGGAGAGAGGTAGTTATGCAGGATATATCATTGCTCCAGCTTACCGAGGATATGACACATGATAGAAAGACGTGGAGGTCGAGGATTAGGGTTGAAGGTTGATAATTAGTAGTGTGTTCCTCCTCGGTTTACCAGTAGTACTAGGACTATTTTTGTGTTATCTTATTCATGATTCTTTACTATTACATGTTGTGTCATTCGTGCACGTTACCTTAATATATTGTTGTTACTATTGTTTGCTACTTGTTGCCTTATCTCCACTGTGCCTTGAGCCGAGGGTCTATCGAAAACATCCTTCATATCTTTATAAGGTAGGAGTAAGATCTGCGTACACGCTACCCTCCTCAGACCCCATTTATGGGATTATACTAGCTTTGTTGTTGTTGTTTTTTGTTTGAAGTTAGAGGAATTTCCATAACAGATTTTTACCTATCTATACTACATATAAAATTTATTTATCCTCCCTAATCAAGTTTTAACTTAATTATATGGCATATACAAATTCATATTAATAATTATCCCTTTATATTAAAAAAATTAAATAGGGAATAAGTTATTTTCCCATCCCCGCGCTCTCTCTCTCTTTATCTCTCTCTATGTTCTTTTCCCAATTTTTCTTCCTTCATTTTTCTCTGCTTTTTATCCTTTTTTTAGGAAATTCGTTAATGAATTTCAATTATTTTAATATAGAGTTTTAACTTCGCAATTTCCTTTTATGTTGCATAATTTGTGTTTGAATTAGCATTGTCAATCAATAAATTTTGAAGGTATTTGATTCTCCATCATTGGCAATCATTAAAAAACTCCGGAGCTTTGAATTCGAATTTGGGGTTTTCAAAAACAATTGTTTGTTTGGATTGTGTGCTGCTGCAAATAATTTGAATATTCTTTAGAGCTTATCTCTCAATTTTGAGGGTGTTTGGTGAAAATTAAGTTGATTTTCAGATTGAAACTCGAAGAAGAACACATGACATACAATATACTTACGAAATTGTATTAAAGTTGTATGTAAATTGTATTTAAATTATATTATGCTGTAGTTATATATATTTTTTATTTGAATGTTGTATGAAAGTTGAAAAATAGTTGTATAATGTATGAATCGTTGTAAGAAATTTGTAGTTAAGTTATAAATATTATCTTTTTACCTAAAGTTGTTGGTATGTATCAAATTGTATTAAGAGAGGAAGTTTTGATTGAAAATTTAGAGAGGAAGAAGAACATACCACATACAAAATATATACAAATCAGATACAAAAAATATATTGTATAAAATTTGTATGAAAATTATATTTAAGTTTTATGATGTTGTCGTTGTATTAACTGGGTAGAAATGTTCTATGAAAGTTGTAGATAAATTGTAAATAAGTTGTATATTATATAATTAGTTGTATGAAATTTATTTTTAGTATGTATGTTATTGTAGATATATCAAATTTGTATTATTTGTATGAAATTTATTTTTAAATTTTTTATATTGATGTACCATACATTATTCTTTTCTAACTCAACTTGTTAAAGAAAGAAAAGTAGAGAATGAATTCTGAATTGACTCATGTGCATTGATTCATGTTTGTTTAAACTGAAAAACTTGAATATTGTAGCAGCAATAAAGACTGATAATGGCATTCCATAAGTAACTGATATGACTGCATATGTGCATAAAGTTTTTCTCCTTTTAAATATTTGGAGTTGTGCTATAATATGCTGCTTTGAACTTGCTATTCCAATTCTTGATGATGGCCCTGAAGTTGAGAACGATGTAAGTGACGACCTGTCGTTAGCATAACTTGAAAATGAAGAACTTATATTGGTTTCTATTTAGGAGGGAGGCGGCAAAGAGAGAGAAGATTTGTGCTAATTATGGCTTAAAATATGTAATACACAATTGGAATGATTTTTTTTTTAATTTTGAAAAATATTCTAGCAAAGGCCAACACCCTTCATCTCCTCCTCGACAGACTCATGTTTCCAATTCTGCTAAACCTAAATTCCTCCGGTAGACATTTCACCAAACTTTATTTCAATCATCCAAATGAAACAAACTTAATAAAAGTTAAGAAAAAACAGGAAGATAGAGATCTAGTGTATGCATGTAGCCACCATAGCGAGCCAAAAGCCGATTGAAAAGCAAAACAATGGCTTTATGAGATGCCTCCCCTTTTGGGTTTTTACTGTTGGATCCTCTCTAAACTAATTTAAAAAAACAGACAACACTTTCTGTGAAGGAGTGCTATTGAAAGAGGAGAGAAAAAAAAATTAGGATAATTTTGGTAAATAAGTTTTAAATATTGTATAGGAAGGAAAATCCCTTTTCATAAAGTACTGCTATAATTTAAAGTCCAGTAACTATAGTTTGCCTAATTACTATTTGTAGCTATAGTTCAAATGTTACTAGTTTGTAACACACGTATTCAAACTCGCAATGAATACAACCTATCTCAACTGTATTCATTCACGTAATGAATACAACCTGTATCAATTAAATTCGTTCGCACAATTATATTCATTCGTGCAACGAATACAACATGTACCAACGATAACCAAGGTGAAATACAAGGGTGTATACAAAGCATACAACTTGTATCGACTGTATACATAGATTTATGCAGAGGATATAACCTGTATCGAATGTATTTGTTAGCGCAACTAAGAAACGCAGGGACTATCTGTATGCGGTAAAATCGGAGGGTCCAATTTTTCGTCATTACGATGCCTCGTAAGCACATTTCAAAGGTTCGAGACTATGGTCGCGATTCACCCCCGAGGGATATCGACGCTCGACCTCGGGGCAGTATGGACCAATAGTTATAGTGAAAACGTGGGGAGTTCCCAAGGCGTGTAACTAGAGCTGACAAAGTCTAGTGGGCTAGTCCAGACCCGAATCAAGGCATTAAATGGCTGTACCAGCCCTATATCTTTGTAATATATGCATTTGTACTATGTTGGGATTCCCCCTCATATATAAAGGGGATTCTTGTCATTTTGTAGGGCATCTGATATTCAATACTAGATATATTAGAACATTCTCTCTGCTCTCTAACATATTCTCTTGATCTCATTACTTCCATTTATTACTTATATTCATTGTGTTCTATTTATTGTTCATCATTTATTGCTTATCATTGATCATAAAAAGTCATCATTGTAACTCTCATAACTGTTAATCCTACCTCGATTGCCCTAAGCCGGCCACCAGACTCGACCTCGAGGCCCCATACATGCAAGCTCGAGGCCTAGATTTCTAGCCGTTTGGTTTGACTATCACATCGTTTTAAAGCTATAATCTAGCTTTCTAATCTTTTACTTAGCATCCATTGCCTAACAACTAGCATAAAATAGATCACGTATTTTTAGAGCCGCAAAATCAAATTTAATTGTTATTACCATTTTCACGGTAAATAGTTTGGCACCCATCGTGGGGCTAAAAATAATAGTGATTATTTTTTTGCTGGTTTAACTAAATAACGCAAGTTACCTTTCACATTTTTTTTTCTTATCCAAGATCATTGATTTCAAGTCAAAATGTCTAACTTAGTAAATGCACGTGAAAACAACAATCTTGAAGACCACAAAGAGAACGGTGTGGATGTTCCGGGTGTTGGTGTATTACCACGAAACCCTGAGAATGCGCTAGAACAAATTCCCGTGGACATGGTCTCACGTGATGCCCAACATGTCGATATAAGCTCCCACACCAACAGGAGCATACATCAAGGAGATAAACAAGAAGTCCAAAAAACTCCAGCTCGGGAGGAACAGAAGGTCAGCCTTCACTTTATTTTTGAGATGTTGCAGGCACAACAGTTGGCAATCGCTCAGCTGCAGAGCCACCAAAAAACCCCAAGTACAGTGGCCCCGGGAATGGCCCCTCAGACCAAGCAGGTACCAGAAAGATCAAGCAACAACGGGTTGGCAGCCGGCCCGTCCATCATAAAGATGATCGAGGACCTCACAAAGAGGATCAAGTCGGGCGAGAAAAAGATAGAAGCCAACAACAAGAAGGTCGAGACTACAATTCTAGGGTCGATCAAATTCTGGGTGCACCCCCAATCCTGAAAGGTGTTGATTCAAAGAAGTTCGTACAGAAGCCATTCCCATATGAAGCGGCTCCAAAACCCATTCCAAAGAAGTTCAGAATGCCAGACCTTCCAAAGAACGGAACCTCAAACTCAAATGAACATGTTACTGCTTACACTTGTGCAGTGAAGGGAAACGACCTAAAGGACGACGAGATCGAGTCCATCCTATTGAAAAAGTTCGGAGAAATGCTTTCAAAAGGGGCAATGATGTGGTATCACAACTTGGACCCAAAATCGATAGATTCATTTGCCATGCTGGTAGATTCTTTCATAAAGGCACATTCTGATCCCATCAAAGTAGCGACAAGGAAATCTGATGTCTTCAAGATCAAGCAGAGGGAGAATGAGATGCTGCGAGAGTTCGTATCTCGCTTTCAAATGGAACGAATGGAACTACCTCCAGTCTCCGATGACTGGGCAGTGCATGCCTTCACTCAAGGTTTGAATGAACGAAGCTCGGTGGCTTCGAAATAGCTGAAACTGAATCTGGTGGAATACCCCATCGTGACTTGGTCGGATGTTCACAACCGTTATCAATAGAAGATCAGGGTCGAGGATGACCAATTAGGATCCCCCTCGGGCTCGGTATACCCAAGCAGGCTTCTGGAGAAGGAGCTGAAGCCAAAAAAAGAAAGGTACCAGCCACACATCGAAGATAGGAGAAACGCACAGAGGCATAACATACCCCGAAATGATAAAAAAATGGACCGAGGGCAGAATCCTCGAGGACTTGTCAATAAAGCTGGATTCGGTAGGCATACGGGGCCGACGGAGGCACCCTGCTTGTCGAAATATAACTTCAACGTCGATATTTCAGATATCGTGTTCGCCATCAGTAAGATCAGAGACACCAGGTGGCCAAGGCCTGTACAATCAGATCCTTCACAAAGGAACCATAACTTAGTGTGTGAATTTCACAATACACACGGTCACATGATCGAAGATTACCGGCAACTCCAGGAATAGGTTGCCCGATTAATCAGCAAAGGTCACCTCCGGGAATTCCTCTGGGAGCGATCTAAAAATTAGTTCCGAGAAAAAGAAGCGATCAAGAAGAATGAAGCAGATGAGCCGCAACATATTATACGCATGATCATGGGAGGGGTCGACATCCTACAAGAACCTACCATCAGAAGAACAAAAATATCTATCACCAGAGAAAAGCGAACTCGAGGTTACATACCTGAGGGCGCCCTCACATTCAGTGACGAGGACATCGAGACCTTGTCTCAGCCTCACAATGACGCACTGGTAATTTCTTTCCTTGTGAATACATTTCAAATGAAACGTGCACTTGTGGATCCAGGTAGCTCGACCAACATCATCAGGTCAAGGGTCGTGGAGCATCTCGGACTGCTCAGCCAGATCATGCCCGCCTCTCGAGTCTTTAACGGATTCAATATGGCGAGCGAGACAACCAAAGGGGATATCACCCTTCCCGTCAACGTGGTTGGCACTATCCAAAATGCCAAATTCCACGTCATCGAAGGAGACATGAGGTACAATGCTTTGCTCGGAAGGTCATGGATACACTGCATGAGAGCAGTACCATCAACTCTTCATCAAATGATAAAGTTTACAACAAAGGACAGAATCAAAAACATGTACGGGGAACAACATACACCAAGGGAGATGTTCGCAGTGCACAACGTGGTGCCGATGCCTTCGACGCCGAAGAAACCGCAGGATAAACAAACTGTGAAATAGCAATCACGGGACACGTTCTCGGCTATACCCGAATGAACAAACTATGTCCTCAGAGCAAATATTGAAGGCCTACCGAGGCTCAAAGCGCCATCGCCACTAAGGTATAACCATCTCTCTTTTAGTTTACACTTCACACTAACCTTTATGCAGGTGTCCAACTGAGACAGTCGAAGCGTCGTCCAGCTCGAAGACCTTAAGGTTGCAAAGCATACGTTGCACTCTTTTCCTTTGATCAGGTTTTTATCTCGAAAAGGATTTTACCGGCAAGGTTTTTAATGAGGCAACATCCATATGCTACCTAAGGATGACTCAATGAGTATTCAAGGATTCTCTTCAATCAACCTCGAAACTAGGGGCATCCCCCCGAAGGCTACCTCCTCGGAGAAGTCAAGATGTGCTGAACAGGGTCTTGATAGGAAAATAATGTACCGGGCCAAACAGTCGAACGAACTGTGCCCATATAAATAACCGAGCCTTCAACAACGAAAATGTGTATACTTGTACCAAGTAATCAAGGAATACCTTCCCTTTCGTCAAAACATTCCGCATTTCAGAGAAGCTCGGTATTTTTGCAAAAATGGCTCCAGAGCCAAAAATCGTCCCGAACACTCTGGGATTGGCGTCAACAACTCGAAGCTGCATGACCTCCGGGTCGAAACTTCAAACTCGTAATCCCTCGATAAGGCAATACCAAGTTTATAAGGAATGGCTCTTGAGCCAAAAAACTTTCGATGACTCGGGGACTGCTGCCAATTGTCACCCCCATCGACTCATAAAGAATCTGAGGCCGTAAGACCCAATGTGGGCAATCTCAGTCTCGTAAGACCTATAAAAAGCAACAACAATATCTGTAAGATCTCAAGCAAGGCATGAACCATACTTGTACCAAGTAACCAAAACTGTAAGACCTCAAAGGCATGCAAAAACTTATAAGACCTTACGAAAGGCATAGTCCCGATCTCAAAGTTAAGGCTATATATCGAACATGTAAGACCCATAAAAAGGCATACCCTCGATATAAATGCCAAAACTACTTCACTCGAGAACTGAAAGGCTCCGGCCAAACACAATGACTACGGTCACAAGGCTGTACCTGCCAAACTAATGCAACTGGGGGACGCCCAAACGTCGCTATAAAATCATAGGCCTTCTATTACTTCGAAAACACTTCGAAAAGAACCGGTTAAACAGGCTACCCTCGACAAAGGCAAAAGAGCTTTGACCATGTTAGCTCCAAACTATAGGCTTCAAAATACTCAACCACCAAGCCAAACCTCCCTGGGTGCTCGATCATCGCCATATAACGACTCACAATCGAGGTTTCTATCGAACCGTCAAAGAGTCAGGAAAACACAATTTCAAAAAGTTCTTAATGAGGGAAAAATTAAGCCCATATAAGAGGTCCACTGTCGCCAGCCCATATAAGAGGCCATACTGACCCAACGCGTTAGAGCCTATGGGCCAGCTTTAAATTCAAAAAATTGAGGGTCGAATGAGCTCGAGTCGATACCCGACTCGGAGACTGAACCCAAAATAGTTAACTAAATATGCCTAAGAGCAAAAGAATAAGAGCTCAAACACCGTCTTATACTAAAAGGTTGTACCGACCAAGTGCGTAAGAGCCTACGGGCTAGCCCAATGAGCCCCAGGGCTATACTATGAATCTGAGGATTCCTTTTAACTCAAAGACCAATTCATCTGGATAAAATCAAGGCAAAAGGCAATACGTGAATAATAAAACAGCGAGGCTTCCTTTTATACATATATGTAAGAGAATACAAGCTTCATTTGCAAGGTTCCTTGAAAACACTGTACACAGAACAAGAAAGGGAAGGCCTAATCTACATCCCCCTCGGGGACTATGGTCTGTCGGCCTCTTCCTCTCCATCTTCGGCATCAGACAGAAGGAACATAATATCATATTCTTCCGCCTTCGCTTGCTTTATATCTTCCGAGAGATCGAAGCCTCTGGCATGAATTTCCTCGAGGGTTCCCTACGAGATTTACACCTCACGTACTCTTTATTCCTACTCTCCTGGTCGAGAGCCCCCCATAGCTCAGCATGAGCGTCGACGGCGTCCTTCAAATAGGTAGCCACATTCTTTTCAACCTCAGTTCGGATCATTTCGGCTTCAGCCCGGGCATCCACAACTTCGGCCTTCACCTTCAGGAGCTCAGACTCGAGCCTTGGAATCATGTCCGTTCGGACCAAGCCATTCTTGTGAACATTGCGAAGTTGCACTTCGAGGGCGGAAGCCTTGGCCAAAGCATATTTTCTAGCCGATATCTGGGTGTCCACCCAAGCCTTTAGCTCATCGCGCTCGTGCTTGGCTCGACCAACTTCGCTCCAAAGGTATTCTAGGCCCTCCGTCATTTTCTACAACTGAAATAAACAAAACATCAACCTCGAAAGATAAAAGAAGAAACACATACTCCTTTGAAATAGAAGTTACCTTCTCCTCGAGGTAGCTTTCGTAGTTCAAACTACGACTCGCCTCATACCGCAAATGTGCCAACTCGTCTTCCCTTTCGTCGCAAAGAAGCCTGAGGGATTCCTCCCCATCTACGACTTTTCGCAGCCTAGCCTCATGGTGAAACAGCTGAAATTTGAGCTTGTTAAAAGCCTGTGGAAGAGAAACGTGATAAGAGAGCGAAAATTGCAAAAACTACAAAACCAATGTGATCGGCCACAACTCACCACGGAGTAGAGCTGCTGAGCTCCCTCGAAAGTCGAACGCACATTTGCTAGATCGGCTCCATCAACCCCAACAGAACCACTCTCGATTGGTATATGGTCATCCACCGTATATGGCCCCCAGCTTTGAATGACCATCGAAGTACCTTCGACGGGAGAAGAAGCCGGCGGCAGGGATCCCTCGCTCTTCGAGGTACCTACGATGGGAAAAAGAGATGGCAGTGGAGGAGGGACTGTTTTTCTTAAGCCAGAGATCTCGGGTGTTGTAGGCTCAGCTGATATGCCCTCTCTGAGCCTCTGGGCCGGACGTGTCTTGCTATAATCATCGTCGCCCTACAAAGACCTTTTCTACTTATTGTTATTATTATCATCCCTCGGTCCGGAAGCCGACGGTCTTTCTCCCTCTCCTAGAGGGCACGACTTCGCTTCAAGGGTCTCCCCAATGCCTACGATGATAGAGTTAGTACACAGAAAGAAAAAGTGCCCTTCCGAGAAAAAAGGAAGGGGGAGAAAATCACATAGCACGTACCGTAGTGTTTTACCTCCCACCTTCCCTTGGACAAAGCTCGCCACTTGCGATCATTATAAGTCAAGTGGGTTGCCAGCTTCCGACCCCAATACGGTGAGTCGGGGACCTCATACGGAATCCATGAAATTGCTGCAAAAAAGGAAAACGAAGATGCAATTATGGAGACCACCTTCGCCACAATTAAAAACTACAAAGGCACGAGTATACCACTTACGCGTAAAATTCCATTCCTAAGGGAAATGGCGAAGACTCCACAAGGATAATATCAACTGTTCGTACTCGGACAAACTGACTCATCCATCCCTGATCCCCATATTCTTCATCATCAACAATGAAAGTCATGGTGGATCGGCATCGTAGGGTCAACAGACCCCGATAGTGAAAAGGCCGATATAACCTGATGAGATGACTAAGAGTGAATTCAAGCCCTACTTCTTCCGCAAAGAACCTAATCATCAACACTATCCTCTAGAATGACGGGTGAACCTGCGCCAAGACAACCTGGTACTTTTGACAGAAGTCAAGCACGACCCTATCCGGGAGGCCCAGCGTAAAGGGGTACGTATACACATTCAAAAACCCCTTGGCGTAATCCATGATACTCTCTTCCGGGGAAGGTGCCCACAGTACTACCTTTTCCCCCCATCCGCAATCTTTCCCCATTGATTCAAGGTGCCCCTCTCCTATTAAAGAAACAAATTTCGAGGCATACTCCCAATGACCCTGAGCATTTTGGTTCAAAAAGCCTTCAAGAGCGGAACTCCCCTCTCCTTGCCGAGCGAATCCTGGTGTAGCAGCCATAACTGTGGTAAAACTAGGGAATTGGAGCAAGAATTTGAACAAGAGCATCAAAATTGAAATGGTAGAGGATCCAATGTAGGAATGAAGAACTCTATAAAGGAGTATAACTACTCGGAATAGCGGAATCTTCAAAAGAGGGAAGACAACCCTATATATGGGAAAGGCATCAACTATCCGCCTGCCTCAAAGGCTAATTAAAAATGTTGACTGATCCATTTTTTCGCTTTGGGAAGATATGCTAGTGGGATCGCCTCAGTCATTTCATAACCATGTTATACACTTGACGCCGCCATACGACGTTTTGGGGTCAGAGACCCCCGCGTCAACCAAGCCTCGAGATGGTACCTGATCTCGAGGTCTTCTGTCAAAAAGAAGATAGACTCTAAGGAGCCATCAATATCATTATAAGCCTCGAGATGGTACCCGATCTCGAGGATCTCTATGAAAAAAAGAAGAAAGCCTCTAAAGAGCCATCAATATCATTACAAGCCTCTAGATGGTACCCGATCTCGAGGACCTCCGTCAAAAAAGAAGAAAGTCTCTAAGGAGCCATCAATTTCATTACGAGCCTCGAGATGGTACCCGATCTCGAGGACCTCCATCGAAAAAGAAGAAAGGCTCTAAGGAGCCATCAATATCATTACGATCCTCGAGATGGTACCCGATCTCGAGGACCTCCATCAAGAGAGAAGAAAGGCTTCCAATGAGCCATTAATATCACTATGAGTCTCTAAAAAAGAGTTGCTCGTATGTAAGTCCAACCTCGAGGTAGTATCCTGCCTTGAGGATTTCTACTATTACGAATGCGGGTTATTCACCCGATTCCTTGGCCTTCGAGCTACTTGAGCTCGAGCCAGTTCATACTCAAGAATTACTAATGAATCCATAGGGCTACCTTCACGCTAAGGTCAAATCAGGTCTTTTGGGCCACCCGAACTTAGGCTAAATCTCACTCGGGGACTGTCCATGGAAGTCCTAGGGCTATCTTTATTCCCAGGAACTCGAGAAAATTCTCCTTCAAGAACTACCAACGGGATCTAAATAGAGCTAAGTTTGTGTTAAAATCGAGGCCTCGTTCTCACTCGATTCAAAGTCACTGGCTTCGGCAACCTAAGTCTGTACTGGGTTAATCTGGGCTTGGTCCAAGAGACAACAAAGTGTTTCAGGGAAAATCATATTGGCCGATCAAGAACCGAGGGAACACCTACGCCCTAATCTGATATCCGGGTCAACCGGTAGAGTCACGTGCTTAGATTTTTCACAAACGCAAATAAAGAGGGAATTCAGCATAAATCAGAGACAAATCGAAGAAATATTCTTGTATTAATAAAACCTGATTACAAAAGCCCACGAGGGGTCCTTAACATGATTACAAAAGCCACGAAGGGTCCTTACACAGAAACAAAGAAGCAAAAAATATACATATAATAAAAGCCAAGAGTTTAATCTATTCTCGGGGGTGCATCCTCGGTGGCAGTATCTTCGAGCACCATCTCCTCGGGGGCCTCATCTAGATCTTCCAAAACGGCATCTTCAAGAGAGAAGATGAAGAAGAGGAAAGTGATACAGAAGAAGCAGAAAAAGATGAAAGAAAAAGCTGTAGCCCGCCAAAGAGCAAAAGCTTTTACCAGGCCAAGAAAATCACAGCTCGATAGAAGACTCGGCGAGCGTCGGCCTTATCACTTCACCCTACGGAAAGCAAAAGGGACGAAGTGCCACACCAGGACGGAATAGGGAGCCAAGCAGCGGTGTACAGTTCAAACATCCTCCTAAACAGTAGTGTAAAGTCCAAATGTCTTCCTGAGACGGAAGAAATCGGCGCCCCTATCTCATCACCACGAACCAACGACGACAGCAATAGCAACAAGAAGAAGAAGAAGAAGAAGAAGTTAGTGCAATCTCGCTCGGAGAAAGACAACTTTGAGGAAGGGTCGTTGCGTAGCCGATGAAAACGCTGCTGCATGACCCTACGACCACAGGAGTTAAACATGAGAAATAAAATTGGATGGGGGCGATGAGAATAAAGGAGTTCAAAAATGGTGAAGAATGACTGAGCGAAAATTTGATTCAACAAAGCTTCCACTTATAGAGAAAGGGTAGCGCAACCAACATGCGCAATCAATACTCTTTGGAAAATGTATCGGCAGGCGCAATCAATATTTTTAAGAAACGGATCGGTGGCGGCATTATTACTTTGAAAAAATAAACTGACAGTGTAATGAGTGTTCCTAGGAAAAACGCATCGATGAGACGTCTTAGCTATCATAAAAGCTGATGTCATATGTGTGACATCATCACAAGTGGCTCGAGGAGATCAGTGTCAGAGCTGTTTCTTATCGCTTTCACTCTAAGAAATGCGGGGACTATCTATATGCAGTAAAATAGGAGGGTCCAATTTTTCGTCGTTACGATGCCGCGTAAGTACGTTTCAAAGGTTCGAGACTATGGTCGAGATTCAGCCCCCGAGGGCTATCGACGCTTGAACTTGGGGTAGTATGGACCAACGGTTATGGTGAAAAAGTGGGGAGTTCCCAAGGCGTGTAACTAGAGCTGACAAAGTCTAGTGGGCTAGTCCAGACCCGAATCAAGGCATTAAATGGTTGTACCAGCCTTGTATCTTTGTAATATATATATTTGTACTATGTTGAGATTCCCCCTCATATATAAAGGGGATCCTTGTCATTTTGTAGGGCATTTGATATTCAATACTAGATATACTAAAACATTCTCTCTGCTATCTAACATATTCTCTTGATCTCATTACTTCCATTTATTGCTTATATTCATTATGTTCTATTTATTGTTCATCATTTATTGCTTATCGTTGATCATAAAAAGCCACCATTGTAGCTCTCATAACTGTTAATCCTCCCTCGATTTCCCTAAGCCGGCCACCAGACTCGACCTCGAGTGTCACGCCCCGAGCCCAGGGGTGAGACCGGCACCTAGTGCCTCATCTATCCTTGCATACCACTTGCGACTAAGAGACTCTGAACATGTAATGTCATACTTTGGCTATGGGCCACATTACAAGATATTGTGCGATGCAAAATATAAAACTAAATGGAGACTGACATTGACTAATGTCAATATAAAGCTGGACCGGCAAGGCCGTCATAATTACTACAACTAATAGGCCAACAAAATATATGTACAGGGCCTACAAGCCCAACATAGTGCACTAACCGACATGATATGTCTACAAGAATCTACTGATAGATGTACTGTAATCGGAACAGGGCCCCGACCTACCCATAACCTATCTACATATAAACACAAGATATACACCACACTGCTAGACCCAACAACTCCGAAAGAAGGGGAGCTTACCGATAAAGCTAAACTCGGGAAACACCTACTGAGGAGATCTACCCGTCTGTCTATCTAAACTTGTACGCATGAAATGCAGCGCCCCCAAAAAGGGACGTCAACACGAAATAATGTACCGAGTATGTAAGGTAATATACTGAAAGCTAAAACAGAACTGATGATATAATAACTGAAAGCAACTGGGGATCAAAGATAATCTGAAGATATGCTCATCAGTTGATACTGACTCAACTCTCTCAATATAGTGAGTAAAATAGTTATCCGGCTCTATAAGGCTCGGTATACATATATATCTGTTCTGCCGTAGTAGGCTCGCTCATAAGCGCTCGACCATACTAGGCTCTGTATCTCAACCAACTGGGCTCGCTCATAGGTGCTCGGCCACAGCATGCTCGGTATATAACTTACCATCTGATCAGAGGTTGCCCAATAAGGGCCTGTCCATCGATTATAGCTCGATGGTAATGAAAATACTGTAATACTGTATATATAGATTTTCTACTCTTTTGACTGGAAAAAGGGAAATTCTCTGCTCTCTTGTCTGGGAGAAGAAAATACTCAATTGAATATGAAGTCCCAATAAGGAGAATATTGCAACTTACAAGACTAGGAAAATATACGTAATTTATGAGAGTAGCCAAATGTACGTAAATTCCGGGATATGAATTTTATGGCTCATTAACAAAATCGTGTAATGACAATATCATGCAAAATGAAATAAGGGCTTAACCTTAACATACCTATTTCTTGAATTATTTGAACGAATCTGCTTCTGCAAGATATGGACGAAATTACATTTGGATTGAAACGAAACTTTTCTGCTTCTAACGTTTTATGAGCCAAGAACGGATTTAAGCTCAAATTGGTTCCAACGTTTTTGAAGATTGCTTTCAAGCTTCTGTTTCTAGCGTTTTTTTGGCTTGAATTTCTTTTGAAATTGAAAGATTTTCTTGCTTCTGCCCTTTGTTTGATCAGAGGCCAAAATGTTTTGGATTTTTAACAAGGAAGCCTAATATCATGTCTTACATGGATAATAGTCATAAGTCTTACTAAGACTTTAAGTCTAAGACTCTTTAAACTTAAGATACATATACATATATTCATGAGTCATTTTTCCCAATTAGTGGCCTTGTGCCACGTTTCCCTCTTGTAATTGATTAAATTTTGTCCGCTTATTAGTTAATTGTGTAATGTTCTGTTACCCGATAATTAATCAATTACCTGCATAATTTAAAAATTATCACAAATTACTTAAAATTCTATTTATTTTTAAAATACTTCATATATACTTTATATATTATACTATCGTGGTCATATGGTAGCTTGCATGGTACTAGTTCATAATTATCGGGTATTATCGTTCGACCCGTATTTTATTCCAAATTGACCACTTTCAACGAAACTCGTTTTCTTTAATCCGTGTACCCCTTTATCCTTCATAACACTTATTTATTGCTTGTTATAAATAGCGTAAATACGTTAACGTCAAGATGATTTCATCCCCGAGTCTATGTCAATTTACTGAAGGCGAAACCTTAACGTACGTAAAACGCAAGATGTAACATCAAGGCCCCATACACGCCAGCTCGAGGACCAGATCTCCAACCGTTTAGTTTGACTATCACATCATTTTTAAGCTATAATCTTACTTTTTAATCTTTTACTTAGCACATAAAAATAGATCACGTATTTTTAGAACCATAAAATCAAATTTAATTGTTATTACCATTTTCACGGTAAATAATAAAAAATAAAATACTCTTGTTGAGAGTCAAACTTGTAAGCACGTGATTTTTGCCCTATATGAGAATTACTCCCAAAAAATTCAAAAAATAAAATAATTTTCCTTGGTGTGCAATTTTGTGATATTTTGAATAATTATTTGTATTTGTCTGTGCATGTTTATTTGCTAAATTAATAAAAAATACAAAAATATGTCGCATTTTGCATGTAGGATTTAATTCTACACTTTGTTAGTAATTAAGTTTGTTTACAAAAAAATAAAAATTTACAAAAATAGGCATCGTTTGCATTTTTAGCATTTAATGTCCAAATATACAATTTTATGCTTAATTACTACTTAATTGTGTGTTAATTGTTATTTGGAGTTAATTTGCGCTTTTATAACTTAATTTAGTTCTTAATAATAATTTAAGTATTTTTATAATTTAGTTTTAGAGAAATAAAAGAAGAAAAGAGAGCGAAAATATAAAGAAAGTTGGAATTGGGCCTCTTCTTCGATTTCAAGCCACAGGCCCAAAAAATGGCCCAATCTTCCCAAACGACCCAGTCCATTTCGAACTGGGTCGACCCAGCCCATAACCCAACACCCCTATTATCTTACAAACAACACAAAATAAAAAAAAAAGAAAAAGAAAGAAGAAAACCCTAAAAATACTAACCCATCCGCCACCCCCCTCTCTCTTTCTCTCTTCTCCTTCACCATCTTCAAGCTCCATCCATGGCTGCCCTACCCCCAACGACCACCCCCTCCAGCCCTTCCCCCTCACCCCGTCACACTCACACACACACGCACAACTCCTTCATCTTCTTTCTTCAATAAGAAAAAAAACGCAGCCAACCCTCCGTCGAACCCCGTCGCGCTGCTGCATCGTCTGCTTCTTCGTAGTTGCTGCTGCATCGTCTGATTCTTCTACTGTTGCTGCCCGCTGCTGCATCTTCTCCTTCTTCTACTACTGCTGCCCGTCGAGCAGCTGATTCGAAACCACCTCGTCGTCACTGGACAGAAAACCAACGAGCAACATGAGGTGAAGAAGAAGAAGCAACAGTCTTGGAGATGTTGCTGTCTGCCACTGTTGCGTTTTGCTGCTGCCCACTGCTGCGTTTTGCTGCTGCCCGCTGCTGCTCCGTCATGCTGCTGCTTGCTTTTGCTACGACCAGCTATGGACGAGCTTCATCGAGCTCGAACTCGAGCTCCCATGGCTGTCGCTGCGTCTTCGTCTCCATTCGCACTGCTGCTACTATGTCGCGCTGCTGCCTGCTCCGACGTGTTGCTGCTGCTGTTCCATCGTGTTGAGCTGCTGCTCCTGGAACTGCTACTATAGCTGCTGCGTCGTCTTCAAACGACGCCAAACAACCATCTTCTTCGATCGTCGTTTCGATCCGGTTAGTGGGTTTAAGATTTGGGTTTAACATTCTTGTCTTGTTCATCGTTGAATTAATTTTTTTTAGTTTGTTCATGTGTTTTGTTGGTTTAATTTTCAGATTCAAATGAAAATTTAATTAATTGTTTTTCATTTTGTTTCATATTAATTTTATTTATTTTTGTAAAAAGGAATTGTTAGTTTAGTTTTAATATAGAAAGGTATTAGTTTAAATCGTTCAAATCCGTTGTTTGTTGTTAATATAGATTTAGTTAGTGTTCATCTTGTTTGAAGTTCGTTTTTAATTTAGTAATTTAATGAGAAGTTATGTTTTGGTTTTAATTTTTGGATCATGCATCTTTGTTATAAGTTTTGTTGGATTTAATTTAAGAAAGATTAGTTGATTATTTGAATATTAGTGATTTGAATATGTTTATTTGTTTTGTTTAAGTTTAATTCGAAGTTTGAACAAAGTTTGTTTGTTATTGTTATTGAATATTTTCATTCATGTTCATACTTTGTTTGGTTGATCTTGAATCCGAAATTTGTGTAGTTTGATTTCTTGTTTATCATTTATGATTATTTCTTGAATTTGTCTCATAATCTTGTTTAAGTTTAGTATAGGAATTGTTGGTTGTAATGTTGTTAGGGTTGATTTTAAGTTCAATATTATTGAATTTAGAAATCTGAATATACTTGTTTGTTGTTGTTGTTGTTGAATCGGAAAATAGGTTTGTTTGTTGCTAAAATATTGTTCAATCAAATTTTAGTTGTTCTTTGTTGTTCAATTTGTGTTCATGTGATTTGTTGTTGAAATATTGAAGAAATCATGTTCATGTGATTCGTTGTTTGAACATTGTTAGAAATTGATCATATTGTCTATATTTTGGTTAAGTTTGATTAATTGATTTGTTATAGCTGATGGGGTAATTTGGTAAATCGCAATACGTTTGGGGTAAAATAGTAATTTCAATAAGGTCGGAGGGGTAGTTTAGGAATTGTACATTTTGTAATTTTTTATGTGAAGCATGGGGGACAAAATGAAATGGGGTGGGTTGTGATATAGTTATTTAATATAAAGGGGGGACAAGACAAATTTTAGTGTGGGGGAATCTTGTATTTGTTTATGTTAGGCATGGGGGACAAAATATAATGGGGTGGTGTGATATATTTATTTAATGTAATGGGGATGAGTGGGAAGATAATGGGTTTGGTAGAGAAAGGGATTGATTTTAATTGATTAAAGGGTTGAGATTATATATAGGAAGTCTTGAAAGACACATGAAAAGAGGGAGGAGAGAGAAAACAGAGAAAAACGGAGAGGGAGAATAAGATAAAAAAAAAGGCTGAATATTTAAGAGAGAAAGAAAATTCCGAAAAATATTCAAACTTTCAAATAAAAAAAAATAAAAAAATCTTCTGCTTTTCTTTCATTGTTTGAAATCAGCATTAATTGTTGTTGTTTCATAAAAGTTGGAAGCATTTGTTTTGGGATTACTACTCCACCGGTCTGTTACTGGGTTGTTATTGTTGCTGGGTTGTTGCTGCTGGGCTGTATTGTTATTACTGCTGCTGATTCTCATCTTCATTTTCTTTTGCTTCCAATATCAGGCACACAACTGACACACAAGTTATTGTAATCCGAATATGAAGCATGAATATGAAAAATGAAGAATTGAAATTCTGAATTATATTCTGAATTATATTCTGAATTTTATTTGTATGTACAAATTATTTAGCTTGCAAAAATCAGAATCATGTAGCTATTTAATACATATAGTGGAACATCCGACGATAGTTTAACAGATGAACTATCTACATATATTGCATAAAAATAAATAAATGGTGTAGTAACTCCGTCGAGTCAAAAATCAAACGAATAGGCCATCTAGTAAGAACTTGGCAGAAATATTGTTTAGTTAAATAATATTGGTTAATTTCAGCATGTAAATGGTCTAGGATTAAAATGAGATTGCTATATTTTTTTTAATTTGACAAACTGAGAACATGCCTCGTATAATGTAACTAGGTAATAACATGTAAATAAATTAAGATATTTTCTCTTTTATTTTGTAGAGACAAATTTCGAATAAAAAATGTAGGCATTTTAGGACTGACCTTTTTTTTAAAAATAAAATGAGATGAGCCTCGCCCAATAAAATGCACCAATTGCGGGGCCCTCGATAAATGTTTAATTGAGTATTTAGAATTCGGGATAGACTGTTTAGTGAATTTTACGGCCTTTCCCAAAACAACAATACGCTAGTCGCTCTAGGCGCGTCTTTAACAAATTATTTTCTTAAATATGGGTGTGCATTTATGTAACCCAAATCCAAATCTCAACAGAGTCGAAATATGCCGATAACCACGGGTACATTGATGTGACGTGGTTCGAGATATATTTTCACGATGTTGCAATTCTCTATAAAAATAATAATAACAATAAAAGCGGTTAAAAGTTAAAATTGCACTATAGTTTTTTAACATGTATTAAAATCAGATATTTTAGCCATTACAACAGTTTAAGCGACCGTGCTAGAACCACGGGATTCGGGGGTGCCTAACACCTTCCCTCGGGTCAACAGAATTCCTTGCTTAGAATTTCTGGTTCGCAGACTTCATTTGGAAAGTCGAATATTTTCCTCGATTCGGGATTAAATTGGTGACTTGGGACACCCTAAATCTCCCAAGTGGCGACTCTAAAATAAATAAATAAATCCCGTGTCGATTGTCCTTTAATTGGAAAAAACTCCCTTGTACCCTCGCGGGGGCGGAAAAAGGAGGTGTGACAGCTCTGGCGACTCCGCTGGGGACGATCTTCTATGGTAACCCAGAACCACTGGTTCGGGGTTAGAGATTCGAGCTTAGATAAATTGTTATATTTGGCTTTATCTGATTTTTACATGTTTGAGCCTAATGTGCTAAATGCTGCTTTTACCGCTTTTATATTATCTGAACTATATATAAACTGTGCCGACACCCTTCTCTCTTTACCTCCGGGGATGTGCTTACTGGTTGAGACTCCCTATTCTGTTAGTGTCATACCCTGAAATAAGAAAGAGGTCGGACAAGTTACGAAGCCGGATGGCCTTTTGGTTCCCGGTAAGTTGCCCCCTCCTCGATTCGAGTTGTCCGCTCGGGTACACAGTCTAGTACACTGACCCAGGTTTTGAATATAGAATAACGTGACTTCATGCCGGATCCCTAGTAGGAACGCTTATTTGCATCACGTTGCATTTGACTTAGGGGACTCAACATAGGGGTTGGGTCCGTCTAGGACTAGAAACCTGAAATGAAAAGACCATTCTGATGCATCCTACTTGCTCTGTACATATATTTGTTTCGAACTTGCATGTTTACCGGTTTCTGAATCTCGGGAATGTTGGAAAATTGAAGAAAAAAAAGGGAAAAAGAATATATCAGTTAGGGAGTTAATTGATTATTTTAGAAAAAAAATCAATGACCAATTACTGGCGAAACTCTGCCGAAATTTTGAAAAAAAAAAGAGGAAAATATTTTATTTTGTTTTACTAAAAAAATATAGAAAAAAAAGAGTCTTTTATTTTTTTTGGAAAAATAGATTGTTTTATTGTTTGTTGAAAATGGAAAAAAAATCGTTATTTTGTCTTTTTCAAAAATAGAAAAGGAAAATAGATTGTCTTGCCAGGAAAAAATAAAAATGGAAAGAGTCATGTTTTAAAATAGTTCGGTTAATTTGCCCGAACTACGCGGGTTTGATTCTCACCGGATGTGAGATACGTAGGCAACCCTCATCGGGTCCAACCCCCTTTTTGCTAAAATAGCCAAAAACCATTAAATAAATTAAAAACATGTCAAAATTTTAATTTTGTCTTAAATAAGTCGGGCAGTGTCCAGCCTCCCCTTTTGCTAAAAAAAAATAGCCAAAAAAATATGTCAAATTTTAATTTTGTCATAAAGAAGTCGGGTGATGCTGTTTTGTCAAGACATAGCCGGATGTTCCCGAAAGGGACGCCGGAAGGCTGACTTTGCATAAACAACCACCTTTTGGGTCATGTTTAAGATTTGGTCCAGTTGACCCACACAGCCTTAAAAAATCTTCGTCCCCGAGGCGCTGGAGGGCCGTGTTTGCAACACCCGATTTTTATTGCAATTTGAAAAAAAAGAGTCAACGGTCAGGTGAATACCGTTTGTTTTTTTAGTCAAAATAAGTCGAGCCAGCTTCGGCCGTGTCTTAAACCGTTCTTGCCAAAATAGCCTTAGAGTATCTTTCAGTTGTCGAAAGGCTATTTTCATAAAAGAACGGACAAGTGTGTAAAGTGTCATATCCTCTCCGGCCTCAAAATTTGGAAGGGGCCACGTTTGCAAAAATAACCGTTCGGTTGCATTTGTCAAACGGAGAAAGGAAGCTGGCCGTTTGTTTTTGGATTTTGTAAATCTTTTGATTAAAATATGTGGGTTGTTTGATTTCGAGTTTGTAGGTCATCTTTAAACCTTAGAAACCCAGTTTGTTTAATATGAAAATTGAAAAAATGTTTATTATTGTTTATCTTTATTGGTCCGAACTACGCAAGGTCTGATTCATGCAGGGTCATGATACGTAGGCAATCTCCATAAGATTCTACCACAACAAAAAAAAGAGAATGAAAAAGAAAGAAAAAATGAAAAAAAAAATGATGAAAAAATCGAAAAAAAAGAAGAAAAAAAAGAAAAAAGATGTTGTTAATAATGAGGACCTTTAGAGTCCATTCTAACCTGTTTTGTTTTGAATCACAAAGAAAGAAGGTGATTGGTTTGTGGTAAGCCGGAAATACAAGGCCCAGAAGCATACTTTGCGGGGATCAGGCCTGATAACAGAAGCACTCAAATCATATTGGGACTTGTTGACTAAAGTTGATGATATTGAAGTTGGCAATGGTCTGGGCAATACTGATGCGAAGCTCAGTGGCTGAGATGCCAGTTTTGATAAAATGGGAGGACGCTCCGTTCCTTGGTTAGCAGGAGAGAAGTTTTTGGTGGCTTATTTTGTTGTCATTTCTGTTGTCCGGATTATTCTTAGGGTTGTAATCCGAATATTGTCTTGTGTCAAACCTTCTTATCTTTCCAGTTTGTCATATCAATTTGTTTAAGTTTTGTCAAGGCTGTGTTAGGATTTTATTATGGTTGTTTTGTTTGTTTTATTATTCAAACCATTTCGCCGGTAGTCTAATACAAAAGCCGGTCTTTTATTGTTTCCAGTCACCTTTTTGTTTAGTCCTTTCATCATTTTGTTCAGCACCGATTCTTGTGACATGACATGCACATAGTTTGGGCCTAATCTTAAAAGTTAATCATAAAACCCTCGGAAGGTGATCAAAGCATTTAAAGGAAATAAGAACGGTTTGAGATTATTTGAAGCCCGAGTCATGTGGAACTGGGGCAAGTAAAACATAAAGAAAACCGTTAAATGCAAGATTCGCCAAATTGGCATGAGGGTCGTTCATGAGAATGAGAGTGTCGCCCAACAGTGCTATAGAAATGACAAATGAAAAAGCAAGTGTTTAACACAATTGTCAAGTCCAGCACCATCGGAAGAGACTATAAATCTATGATCTGTGTTGTTTGCACTTGGCATGTTTTGAAGACTGGAATGACGAAGGCATTTTGTTCTGCTACCTAAACATTTTATCCTTCGTTACCCCTTTTGAGCCTTATTTATTTTCTTTTATACCCCTCGTTCGGAATCAATAGCAACGACTAGGAAATACGAGCCTGGAAGGTAAAGGAAAAAAAAAATAAAAATAAAAACGAAAAAAAGGAAAAGAAAAGAAAAATGATAACAAAAAAAAAACAAAGGAAAGTCAAATGAAAACAGAGGAATTGGGAACTACGTTTGACCTGATTCCTCAAAGAGGATACGTAGGCGCTTCACGGCTCGGTCATAGTTTTGAAAAATGAAAAAAAATCAATTAAAATATCCCCAAACAAGAAACTGGGGAAAAAGTTACGTTTGTTGTAAATAAATCTAGTTCCGAAAGTTGTAATTAATAACCCAAAATCGATGCACTTTTGAGCCTTTAATACCCTTTCCTTCCAGCCCTATCCAAAACCCACATTACGGTCCAAAGAAAGACTTTCTGATCAGTCTTCAAAAGATGCCAAGTCAGACAAATGAGAGTCTTACCGGCGAACATAACATTCTGTTCCACAGCAGAAAGGACTCTAATCTCCAGCAGAGAGAGTCATACCGGCAACACTCCAAATCCCCAGCTAGAAAGTGATATAAATGAGAGAGTTTTATCGGTGAAAATCTTCACGGACACCATAAGGTGATGAAAGCTGAGAGAAAAACCCAAAATGAGAGAGGCTTGATAGTGAAAACCCTTCGGGCACTACAAGTCGAATAAGATTGAGAATCAGATGGGGAATTGCCAATTGAAGATCTTGAAAGATGATTGGCGGTAGAGGATAGGCCACATGCGCATGTCATGACCATTAGAGTCGGTATCTGCATTTGATAGATTTTTATTCTTTTGTTAAAGAGTCATTTTTTTCCTTTGTCTTTTTATTCTGTTCCCTTTTATCTTTTTCCTTTCATAGAAAAATCCCCAATAGAGTCTGTCTGGTCAAAACAAGTGTGAATTGACTTCAAAATATGCCATCAGCTTTCCAATTATGCAAGATAAGATCTGACTAGTACATCCAAGTGGTATAGTCAGCGAGGAACAACGCGAGTCCAGTGTCAAAAAAAGATATCCCCAGCAAAAGGGAATTGACAAAAGGATTGACAAGTGTCAAGAGGGACACCCTTGCCGAAATCAAAGGTTATAAACCTCAAGGCCAAGGCCCGTTGAACAAAGCAAGGAGAGCAGTGAGCATGATTTGGGGAAATTCATACTAGACTAAAAGGTCGGGGAAATGTCAGTTTCCAAGCTATGCCACAAAAGAAGAGGGATATCCCCAGCAGAAAGGGATTATCCCCAGCAAATAATATCATCCCCAACAAGTTGTGGAGCGCAGAGCAAGGAAGGAGAAAAGGAAAAGCCATCCCAGTAGGAGTATCACAACCAACCACCACGTTTTAAACTAACAAATTTTGTTTGATTCGAAACAGGTAAAGGAAATGGCATTGATGACAGAAATGCATGCCATAAGGGAGACTGTCAAACTGGGGCAGAAAATTTTCCTTTCATTTGGAAAATTTTCTGGAAGTCAGGTACCCATTCGAGGAAGAATAAAGATAGCACCAGTCTCATGGGAAGTGGTGTTGGAACCAGTGTTTCCCCAACATAATAAGTTTCAATGAAGGAAGTATTCCCCAGCAGACAGAATAAAGGGATAACACTTGTGCTCAGAAAAGCAAAAAGCCATTATCATCCCCAACAACTTCAGGAAAAATGAAGCATCGATTTGAAGGGATAAAATTCCCAACAGCGTTATCCTCAACAACGTTATCCCGAGAAGATGACACTTTTATCCCCAGCAGTGTTGGAAAAAAAATTGAATTTGAAGGAGGGGAAGAAAGGAGACTTCCCCAGTAGTATTATCCCCAGCAATCAGGCGTCCACCTGGAGAACAAGGAAGAGCAGTTGAAGTATCAGCAATCAGGCGTCCACCTGGAGAACAAGGAAGAGCAGTTGGAGTATTAGCAATCAGGCGTCCACCTGGAGAACAAGGAAGAGCAGTTGGAGTATTAGCAATCAGGCGTCCACCTGGAGAACAAGGAAGACCAGTTGAAGTATCAGCAATCAGGAGCCCACCTGGAGAATAAGGGAATACAATGGAAGTATCAGCAATCAGGAGCCCACCTGGAGAATAAGGGAATACAATTCAAATCTTAAGTAATCAGGAGCCCCACCTGAAAAACAGAATGACGTTTTATTTTTGACATTATTGGTTGAAGTCAGGAGCCCCCCTGAAGAACAAAATGGTGATTTGTTGGTTGAAGATGGGAGCCCGCCCATATAACAGAGGAATACATTCAGTCTTTTCATTTCAAAAAAAAAAGAGAAAAAGAAAGAAAAAAAAACAACCGAAAAAAAGAAAAAGGGGGAAGTAGTTTGCAGAGGAATGAAACATCTTACTCAAAAGGAAGTAATTTTGGAAGGAGTAAGATAACATATTTACTCAGCAGAGTTATCCACAGCAGTGTTATCCCCAGTGGATCATCGAGATGTAGAAGCATCCTCGACAGAGTTTCGGGCAACCTAGAGTGGGTAAGGAAGAAAAGGAAAAGTCATCCCCAACAAAATAATCCCCAACAGTTTCGAGGGAAGACAACACAGGTAAGTAAATAATTCAGGAAGAAGGAAATGGTTCACCCATAGGAGAGACATTTCCTCCTAAGTTTAGTTCACCCATAGGAGAGGCATTTCCTCCTAAGTTTAGTTTCATTCATAGGAGATGCATTTCCTCCTAAAGTTTAGTTTCACCTATAGGAGATGCATTTCCTCCTAAGTTTGTTTCACCCATAGGAGATGCATTTCCTCCTAAGTTTGTTTTAGTTTCACCCATAGGAGATGCATTTCCTCCTAAGTTGTTGTTGAACCAATAGGAGAGGCATTTCCTCCTAAGTTTAGTTTCACCCATAGGAGATGCATTTCCTCCTAAGTTTGTTTTTACCCATAGGAGAGGCATTTCCTCCTAAGTTGTTGTTGAAAGCAGGAGTCCGCCTGGAAAATAGAGACATTCAATTTCAAATTTAGCAATCAGGAGTCCGCCTGGAGAATAGAGACATTCAATTTTAAATTTAGCAATCAGGAGTCCGCCTGGAGAACAGAGACATACTTTTCAAGTTTGACGTCAGGAGTCCGCCTGGAGAATAGAGACATTCATTTCAAATTTAGCAATCAGGAGCCCGCCTGGAGAACAGAGACATACTTTTCAAGTTTGATGTCAGGAGTCCGCCTGAAGAACAGAGACACACAGTTTAAATTTTAAAAGTCAGAAGTCTGCCTGGAGAATAGAGATATTCCATTTCAAAGTTAGCAATTGGGAGCCCGCCCAGATAACAGAGGCATACATTTCAGTCTTTACATTTTAAGAGTTGAAGTTGGGAGCCCGCCCAGATAACAGAGGAATACATTTCAGTCTTTTCATTTCAAGCATTGAAGTTGGGAGCCCGCCCAGATAACAGAGGCATACATTTCAGTCTTTACATTCCAAGCGTTGAAGTTGGGAGCCCGCCCAGATAACAGAGGCATACATTCAGTCTTTTCATTTCAAGTGTTGAAGTTGGGAGCCCGCCCATAGAACAGAGGAATACATTTCAGTCTTTATATTTCAAGCATTGAAGTTGGGAGCCCGCCCAGATAACAGAGGCATACATTCAGTCTTTTCATTTCAAGTGTTGAAGTTGGGAGCCCGCCCATAGAACAGAGGAATACATTTCAGTCTTTATATTTCAAGCCCACCCATAGAACAAAGGCATACATTTCAGTCTTTACATTTCAAGTGTTGAAGTTGGGAGCCCGCCCATAGAACAGAGGCATACATTTCAGTCTTTTTATTCCAAGTGTTGAAGTTGGGAGCCCGCCCATAGAACAGAGGCATACATTTCAGTCTTTTTATTCCAAGTGTTGAAGTTGGGAGCCCGCCCATAGAACAGAGGCATACATTTCAGTCTTTTTATTCCAAGTGTTGAAGTTGGGAGCCCGCCCAGATAACAGAGGCATACATTTCAGTCGTTAATTTTCAAGTATTGAAGTTGGGAGACCGCCCATACAACAGAGGCATACATTTCAGGATCAAGTCAGGGGACAATAAAACAGAGGGTTACAATAGGAATCCCCAGCAGGAAACAATAAAAATCCCCAACACCGGGAAGCAGAAGGTTGTAACAAGAGGTCCCAGCACAAACTCAAGTGCATGTGTCAAAAGGAATAAAGCATCGGAAGAAAAGCACCGGAAGAAACGCAAGCAGACAAGAAAGCAAGGCAACAAGAACAAATTGCAGTCTAGCCTAGCTTCTTGTTTTCTTTTAAGCATGGTGTAACAAGGAGATCGGTAAGCAGTGGTAATAGCATGCAACAACAGTAACATTGCAGTCTCACGGTAGTCCCAGCTACCAAAACTTCCCGAACTATATTGACCTGATTCCTGTTTAGCCCAGGATATGTAGGAAACCTTTGAAGCAAAGGTTCGGTCAAATCTTTTTAAAAAAAATGCTTCACACGGAGTACTCAGATGGGCAAAAATCGCTCGCTTTATCATTGCACGAAAACCCTTCGTGTCTTCGGGCAAATAGGGGCAGCTGTAAGCACGTGATTTTTGCCCTATATGAGAATTACTCCCAAAAAATTCAAAAAATAAAATAATTTTCCTTGGTGTGCAATTTTGTGATATTTTGAATAATTATTTGTATTTGTCTGTGCATGTTTATTTGCTAAATTAATAAAAAATACAAAAATATGTCGCATTTTGCATGTAGGATTTAATTCTACAATTTGTTAGTAATTAAGTTTGTTTACAAAAAAATAAAAATTTACAAAAATAGGCATCGTTTGCATTTTTAGCATTTAATGTCCAAATATACAATTTTATGCTTAATTACTACTTAATTGTGCGTTAGTTGTTATTTGGAGTTAATTTGCACTTTTATAACTTAATTTAGTTCTTAATAATAATTTAAGTATTTTTATAATTTAGTTTTAGAGAAATAAAAGAAGAAAAGAGAGCGAAAATATAAAGAAAGTCGGAATTGGGCCTCTTCTTCGATTTCAAGCCACAGGCCCAAAAATGGCCCAATCTTCCCAAACGACCCAGTCCATTTCGAACTGGGTCGACCCAGCCCATAACCCAAAACCCCTATTATCTTACAAACAACACAAAACAAAAAAATAAAGAAAGAAGAAAACCCTAAAAATACTAACCCATCCGCCACCCCCCTCTCTCTTTTTCTCTTCTCCTTCACCAAATTCAAGCTCCATCCATGGATGCCCTACCCCCAACGACCACCCCCTCCAGACCTTCCCCCTCACCCCGTCACACTCACACACACACGCACAACTCCTTCATCTTCTTTCTTCAATAAGAAAAAAAATGCAGCCAACCCTCCGTCGAACCCCGTCGCGCTGCTGCATCGTCTGCTTCTTCTACTGTTGCTGCCCGCTGCTGCATCTTCTCCTTCTTCTACTGCTGCTTCCCGTCGAGCAGCTGATTCGAAACCACCTCATCGTCACTGGACAGAAAACCAACGCAACATGAGGTGAAGAAGAAGAAGTAACAGTCTTGGAGATGTTGCTGTCTGCCACTGCTGCGTTTTGCTGCTGCCCACTGCTGCGTTTTGCTGCTGCTCCGTCATGCTTTTGCTTGCTTTTGCTACGACCAGCTATGGACGAGCTTCATCGAGCTCGAACTCGAGCTCTCATGGCTGCCGCTGCGTCTTCGTCTCCATTCGCGTTGCTGCTACTATGTCGCGCTGCTGCCTGCTCCGACGTGTTGTTGCTGCTGTTCCATCGTGTTGAGCTGCTGCTCCTGGAACTGCTACTGTAGCTGATGCGTCGTCTTCAAACGACGCCAAACGACCATCTTCTTCGATCGTCGTTTCGATCCAGTTAGTGGGTTTAAGATTTGGGTTTAACATACTTGTCTTGTTCATCGTTGAATTAATTTTTTTTAGTTTGTTCATGTGTTTTGTTGGTTTAATTTTCAGATTCAAATGAAAATTTAATTAATTGTTTTTCATTTTGTTTCATGTTAATTTTATTAATTTTTGTAAAAAGGAATTGTTAGTTTAGTTTTAATATAGAAAGGCATTAGTTTAAATCGTTCAAATCCGTTGTTTGTTGTTAATATAGATTTAGTTAGTGTTCATCTTGTTTGAAGTTCGTTTTTAATTTAGTAATTTAATGAGAAGTTATGTTTTGGTTTTAATTTTTGGATCATGCATCTTTGTTATAAGTTTTGTTGGATTTAATTTAAGAAAGATTAGTTGATTATTTGAATATTAGTGATTTGAATATGTTTATTTGTTTTGTTTAAATTTAATTCGAAGTTTGAACAAAGTTTATTTGTTATTGTTATTGAATATTTTCATTCATGTTCATACTTTGTTTGGTTGATCTTGAATCCGAAATTTGTATAGTTTGATTTCTTGTTTATCATTTATGATTATTTCTTGAATTTGTCTCATAATCTTGTTTAAGTTTAGTATAGGAATTGTTGGTTGTAATGTTGTTAGGGTTGATTTTAAGTTCAATATTATTGAATTTAGAAATCTGAATATACTTGTTTGTTGTTGTTGTTGTTGAATCGGAAAATAGGTTTGTTTGTTGCTAAAATATTGTTCAATCAAATTTTAGTTGTTCTTTGTTGTTCAATTTGTGTTCATGTGATTTGTTGTTGAAATATTGAAGAAATCATGTTCATGTGATTCGTTGTTTGAACATTGTTAGAAATTGATCATATTGTCTATATTTTGGTTAAGTTTGATTAATTGATTTGTTATAGCTGATGGGGTAATTTGGTAAATCGCAGTACGTTTGGGGTAAAATAGTAATTGCAATAAGGTCGGAGGGGTAGTTTAGGAATTGTACATTTTTGTAATTTTTTATGTGAAGCATGGATGACAAAATGAAATGGGGTGGGTTGTGATATAGTTATTTAATATAAAGGGGGGACAAGACAAATTTTAGTGTGGGAGAATCTTGTATTTGTTTATGTTAGGCATGGGGGACAAAATATAATGGGGTGGTGTGATATATTTATTTAATGTAATGGGGATGAGTGGGAAGATAATGGGTTTGGTAGAGAAAGGGATTGATTTTAATTGATTAAAGGGTTGAGATTATATATAGGAAGTCTTGAAAGACACATGAAAAGAGGGAGGAGAGAGAAAACAGAGAAAAACGGAGAGGGAGAATAAGATAAAAAAAAAGGCTGAATATTTAAGAGAGAAAGAAAATTCCGAAAAATATTCAAACTTTCAAATAAAAAAAAATAAAAAAATCTTCTGTTTTTCTTTCATTGTTTGAAATCAGCATTAATTATTGTTGTTTCATAAAAGTTGGAAGCATTTGTTTTGGGATTACTACTCCACCGGTCTGTTACTGGGTTGTTATTGTTGCTGGGCTGTTGCTGCTGGGCTGTATTGTTATTACTGCTGCTGATTCTCATCTTCATTTTCTTTTGCTTCCAATATCAGGTACACAACTGACACACAAGTTATTGTAATCCGAATATGAAGCATGAATACGAAAAATGAAGAATTGAAATTCTGAATTATATTCTGAATTTTATTTGTATGTACAAATTATTTAGCTTGCAAAAATCAGAATCATGTAGCTATTTAATACATATAGTGGAACATCCGACGATAGTTTAACAGATGAACTATCTACATATATTGCATAAAAATAAATAAATGGTGTAGTAACTCCGTCGAGTCAAAAATCAAACGAATAGGCCATCTAGTAAGAACTTGGCAGAAATATTGTTTAGTTAAATAATATTGGTTAATTTCAGCATGTAAATGGTCTAGGATTAAAATTAGATTGCTATGTTTTTTTTAATTTGACAAACTGAGAACATGCCTAGTATAATGTAACTAGGTAATAACATGTAAATAAATTAAGATATTTTCTCTTTTATTTTGTAGAGACAAATTTCGAATAAAAAATGTAGGCATTTTAGGACTGACCTTTTTTTTAAAAATAAAATGAGATGAGCCTCGCCCAATAAAATGCACCAATTGCGGGGCCCTCGATAAATGTTTAATTGAGTATTTAGAATTCGGGATAGACTGTTTAGTGAATTTTACGGCCTTTCCCAAAACAACAATACGCTAGTCGCTCTAGGCGCGTCTTTAACAAATTATTTTCTTAAATATGGGTGTGCATTTATGTAACCCAAATCCAAATCTCAACAGAGTCGAAATATGCCGATAACCACGGGTACATTGATGTGACGTGGTTCGAGATATATTTTCACGATGTTGCAATTCTCTATAAAAATAATAATAACAATAAAAGCGGTTAAAAGTTAAAATTGCACTATAGTTTTTTAACATGTATTAAAATCAGATATTTTAGCCATTACAACAGTTTAAGCGACCGTGCAAGAACCACGGGATTCGGGGGTGCCTAACACCTTCCCTCGGGTCAACAGAATTCCTTACTTAGAATTTCTGGTTCGCAGACTTCATTTGGAAAGTCGAATATTTTCCTCGATTCGGGATTAAATTGGTGACTTGGGACACCCTAAATCTCCCAAGTGGCGACTCTGAAATAAATAAATAAATCCCGTGTCGATTGTCCTTTAATTGGAAAAAACTCCCTTGTACCCTCGCGGGGGCGGAAAAAGGAGGTGTGACAAAATTCAAGACCTCTATTAATTGAGCGGATCCCTAACCATTGAGCTACAAACTTGTTGCTATCTTGTTTCATGAATTTTCCAATTGAAGAATTTTCCAACGTTAATGATCAACAATGTCGGAATTACGGAAAGATCAAGTTATTGACTTCCATTGGGTTGAGCGAAATTCCTGAATTGTTTATTGGACCAAAATGGGCTAATTGTAAAAATAGCGGGGACTGGCTAGATTTGCAATTGAAAATTAATTAATATTTGCAAAGTAGTAGAAAAACAGTCATTTGTAAGTGAAACTCTAATATACTGTTTTGGCGTTCAAAAAAGGGAAAATTTCACATTAGAATAATTGGGGTCCATACTTTTAATTTTATAGTCCATATTTTAATTTACAATCGACTAACCCAAAAATAATAGGCTAAGATTTAACATCCAACTCCAATAGGTTCTTAAAATTACTATTTATTTTTTTTTAAAAAAATTCCTCAAGCTTTTAAATTAATTTTCGAATCAGTAACTGTGACTCAAATATTAATTCAACAAACCAAATTCATTTGGGTGGTGAAAATTAGATTTTTAACAAGCTTAAATATGTGGGTTTAAATTTCGAATTTGATTTTGTGAGAAATTTGAAGCGAGTGTTATTTGGACTAGTTAGAAATAGTATAAGGAGGTTGTATATAAAATTTGAAGTCATTTAATGGAGATTTGGACTGGTTTTGAACAAGAATTGCAACTGAAAATCGTGGAATAAGTTCGTCTACAGACGCTTGTATAAAAGTATATAATAGCGTATAAGATGTGTTACACTCGTATATACACAATTATACAAGCTTATACATAATTATACAAAAAACTGACTTCGTCTTCTTCCTTGCGTCTTTCTGAAATTTAACTCAAATCTTGCTCAAATCTACTCCAAATCACTTCAAATTTAAATTTTGAACTCCTTTTGATATTTTCAATTAATTGGAACAACACCCAATCCAAATAACTAAAAAATTCAAAAAACCCATTTTCAAAAGTAAAGTTTTTAATGGTCTTCAATGGTGGATTTCTACTCCTCAATTTTCTTACATTGCAAGCAGGTGATACAAGAGGAGAAGCAGAAAATACACGATCTCTTGAAGCATATGTAGAAGATGTGAGAAGAAGAGAGAGTGAAAGAAATGGTTGTGAGAACACAAATTTAACTCCATAGCTTTTAGAAGCAATAGTTGTAAGAACACATATTTTGAATTTCCTAGTACTTTCAAAATATGTACAATATGGACTAGATAGGGTAAAACTTAAAAATATGGGCCATTTTTTATTACGATGTGAAGTCATGTGTATTTTCTTGTAATTCTTTCTTCAAAAAAAACGGAGGTTGAGAAGATGAACTCATGAAGAAGCTTTGCTTTTTAAATGAGGGGTATTTTTCCTTAATATTATTTATGAAAAATGACTAAATTTTTATAGGTTTACAATTATATATGACTTGTTTTCAAATAGCAGTGGTAAAGTGCTATTTGTGTGTGTGGGCTTTTTTCTCGTTTAGCCGCACCAAACATTATTGGGTGAAGTACAACAATAGCCATTTTAAGCCCGCTATTTAAAATATATTCACAGTTTATAATGTATTTAAAAATTAGCTGATTTACCCAAACTTCAGGACATAAGATTCGAGCTTCTGGACACAGTTTTCGAACGTTAGGACACAATGTCCTGAAATTTAAATTTTGAAGTTTAAGCTCTAAGACTTCAGGACTAAGTATCCTGAATAAGGAAATTCAGGACTTAGTATCCTGAATTGTTGAGCTGCTAATTTGAAATTCAGGACTAAGTATCCTGAATTTTTGAACTACTAATTAAAAATCCAGGACATAAGATTCAAACTTCTGGATACAATTTTCGAACTCTTTAGGAAACGATGTCCTGAAGTTTGAATTTTGAGGTTTAAACTCCAGGACGCCGTGTCCTGAAATTTGAGAAAAATTGGCTAATCTTTAAATAAATATTAAACTGTGGATATATTTTAAACAAAATGCTTAAAAGTGGCTACCTGGTGTCATTTTCATGCAATTATTTACATTCGGTAGCCGAAAAAGTATGTAAAATTTGTATAATTGTTGTATATAACATACAAAATATATATACATACAAAAATTATATATTTTTTTGACTATTATTTTAAGAGTGACTATATAGTATCGTTTCCCCAATTTCTCCCTATTTTTGTGACTAGAATAGATTGTAGGATGATGGGCTGGGACTAAGGCCCTTTAATGTGCAATGTACGGGGCTGAGGGGCTTCCATGACCCACAACCTTTTGTTGTTTAAGATTGAAGTTACTACATATGAGATAAATCGTATATGAGAAATTGAAGACAACAGGTCTTTAATTGTTTATAAGTTTTATGCCGGTTCTGTTCACCTCTCTTTATTGTGTTAGTGAGCTACTGGTGTTTTTATATTCAAAGTAGGTTAAAGAAATTATATGCCTATGATCTGTTTTGTATCGGGCGTGACTAATTCGATGGTTGGACAAATATTTAGATGTGGATTTGTTGATATGCCAGTCATTACTCACTAGTGTTTGATACACGCAAAAATCTTGTATAGGTCAAGGATCATCTAAGGGTGGATCTGGAGCAAAAGTTACTAGTTCAGGTGAACTCACTAACTTTTATTTTTGTATTAAAAATATAAGAATATTTAGTTTGGAACACAATTCATTAGTCTAGTTATTGTGTATATTAACTTGAAATTATGGTAAAAACCTATAAACTTAAAATTTTGGATTCGGCATTAAGACCAACGGCGAAGAGACTTAACTATTGGGAAACTTATAGTCATGTTAAACTGTCCCACATTGATTAAAAAATTAATTGTTATCTCCTTATATGATATTATGCAATATTCATTTCATGAGCTACCCATGAGCTAGCTAACTGCAATTGCAATGCAATTGTTTTCATGCAAAATCAGTACTGCAAAAGGAATTTTGCTACATCGAGGGGCTTTTTAACATTTTAATATACTTATATGTATCTCATATAACTTTTTTTTACTTATATCTTGATACACCTTATTTTTCAAAATTCCTTTATTACAGCTAAAACAACCGCATATATATATATATATATATATATATATATATATATATATATATATATATATATATATTGCCTTATATCCGTCGAGACTTTGAGCAGTTCTCTTGTGTGATATATAGTAGAGTACGATTTTTTAAACACGTTTTCAAAAACGTTTTTCATTCTCAAACCAGACATTCAAAAAAAAAAAAAATATTAGACAAATATCCATTTTTCAAAGGTAGAAGTCAAATCATGAAAAACATATTTCGTGTCATACCAAGTTACCACCTAACTTTTGTTTCTCTGAAAAACAAATTGTTTTCACAATTCTTTTGAGTCAAATATGCATGGTCGTTTCGACAACGAAGTGACTTATTATTAGTCATTTTTCAATTAAGTAATTAAAAGTTAAGTTCTGGAATGGGTTATTTCTTTGAATCATCACTACTTGTTTTTTTAGTGATGGAACAAAGAGAAACATAATGTAGAAGAGGTACTAAGAATTCAGAATGTACAGACTGAATTTGCACATGTAAGTGAATAAGACGGTGTTTTTAGGGAATCCAAGTAAACCCTACGGAGTGCTGTGAAATCATTTCCAAGTGGACCCTACACCTACGGTGAGTCTGAAACCAAAATAATGAATTTTTGGATTCAAAAAACAATTCTAAAAAAAAGTCACCTTTCTAACTAAAATGCAATATTATACTGCATTTTAGTTTAATAGAATTATAGCCGTTAAAGAAAAATGCAGTATAATAATACTGTGTTTTACTTAATAATTCTTTTTTTTAAAAAATGTAAAACGCAGTATAATACTGTGTTTTACTAAAGCGCAATATTATACCGCGTTTTACTTCTTTTTTGGGCCCACCAATAAGTGTTTTGCGGATAACTGACATAAATAATTCATTTTTTGTGTGTAAAACGCAGTATTATACTGCGCTTTAGTAAAATGCAGTATTATACTGCGTTTTACTAAAGCACAGTATTATACTGCGTTTTACTTCATTTTTGGGCCCACCAATAAGTGTTCGGCGGAAAACTGACATAACAATAATTCAAATACATAAAACGTGGTATTATATTGCGTTTCACATAAAAAAATTCTGCACCTAGGCTAAGACTTGCCTTATTTAAAGGTGTTAGGATTTTATGAAAATCCATTTAAAACTTTTCTTCAAACTTCCGTTCATACTTCTCTTCTTGTTATCCTGTATTTTTTTATAATGTCTGAAAAGCCAAAAATAAGGGTTTCATTATATTGGGGGGGGGGATGAGGTTGTAATGGAGAATAACTCTGTGAGGTATAGTTCACCTCGACAGTGTCATGTTAATTTACCACTTACAATGGAGTATGATAAATTGGTATCCTTGTTATGTAAAAAAATGAGTGTGAGGAAACGTTCGATGAACCTTAAAGTAACCGGTAGATTTTCGTATTCTGTGACTCCGTAAGGGTTTGCTTATTATTCTGAGTTTAACATCGAAGATGATGAAACTCTTAGAGATTTTTTGCGGATTCCGGATAAATACAGGGAATTTATTGTAATAAAATTGTTGGAAATGTACGTCAAGGTTGAAAACGTTCCCAATAATGAGGGTGTGCATAGTAGGGATAACCCCCAGTCATCGGGTGGTTATTCTAGAGCAGTTTTTGCCGGACAGATTCCTGATGAAAGGGCTTTCCTTAATTTAAACTTGTCACCACCGGCGAATGAGCAACGAGAAAATAATTTTTCGACTTTATATAATCCACAAGATGTAATGACCCGGCCGGTTGTTTCATGAGTTACCGCTCTATTTCCCTCATTTCTGCTTCTTATTGCTTTGTTTATCAGTTCTATGTGTAATCGGGTTGGTTGGCTCACGTTCGGAAAGGTTTTGGGAAGGTTTAAGACACTTAGTCTCTTTTGAGAAAGCTTAAGTTGGAAAATGTGTTAGAGGGCTCGGATGTGAGTTCCGATGGTTCGGATAGCTTCAGGAGGTGATTTGGGACTTAGGAGCGTGATCAGAATGTGTTTTGGAGGCCCGGAATAGATTTAGGCTTGAATTGGTGAAATTGAATTTTTGGCGTTTTTCGGTTGATAGGTGAGATTTTGATGTAGGAGTCGGAATGGAATTCCGGGAGTTGCAGTTGTGCCGTTAGGTCATTTGGGATGTGTGTTCAAAATTTCAGGTCATTCAGACGTGGTTTGGTATACTTTTTGAATAAAAGCGTAATTTGGAAGATTTTGGAAGCTTAGGTTTGAATCAAATGTATTTTGGGTGATTCGATGTTGTTTGAAGTGTTTTGAAGATTGATACAAGTTTGAACGGTAGTATGTGACTTGTTTGTGCTTTTAGTTGAGGTCCCGGGGGCCTCGGGATAATTTCGGATTGTTGGCGGAAGATTGGAGTTGGGTTGTGGCAACTGAAGTTTTCCATTGCTGTCATAACCGTTTCTGCGGCTAGGGCACCGCAAGTGCGGTCTCGCAGAAGCTCATTAGGAGTCGCAGAAGCGGAAAGGGGATAGGAAGGCTGGAGCCGCACCTGCGATGGCACATGTGCGGGCAGTGCATCATAGATGCAACGTCTGAGGCTTAAGTGAAAAACCGTAGAAGCAGTTCATTGACCGCAAATGCGGTACCGCAGAAGCGGTATCTAGGCCGTAGATGCGAAATCCCTGGGCCAGAAGGTATATAATGTTTCGTTCGTGAATTTTTGGCTAAGTTCTCCATTTTTGAAGATGGGAAGTGAGCTAGGGCAGTGAATTCAAGGGAAAATCGAAGAGATATTTGGGTAAGTTCCCTAAGACTCATTACTTGAGTTTATGATCATTTTTCCATTGGTTAATCATGATATTAGTGGAGATTAAGGGTTAAAATTGGGGAAACTAGGGCTTGGTATTGGAGACCTAGACTTGAGGATTTGAGGGGCCATTTGTGGTTGGATTTTGAGACTTTTGATATGTATGAACTCGTGGGGAGATAAGGAATCTACTAATGTAAATTTTATCGAATTCCAACACGTGGGCTCGGGGGTCGGGTTTTGGTAAATTCGGGATTCATGTTGTAAATTGATTTATTTCGCTTGGGCTTCGTTCCCTTAGCATATTTTGACATCGTGATTCTGATTTTGGATAGATTCGCGCGAGTTGAGGCCGATTCGAAGGGCAAAGGTATCGCGGGCTAGAGTTTGGACCGGATTGAGGTGAGTAATAATTTTAAATGTTTTCTTGAGGGTATGAAGCCCCGGATTGCCCATCGTGGTGCTATATTGAGGTGACACACACGCTAGATGACGAGCATGGGGTTGATCACCGTTAAGGATTGTGACTTATTCCATCTCGAATGATTGTTTTATCGCGTAGTTGATTGAAAACTATTTGCTATCATCATGTTTTGGGCTGAATGCCATATTTGGGCCTCCTGCCAACTATTTGGACCCTTAGGGGTTTTTTACTAATATTTCCTCACTGTTTTGACTTTATACTTATACTCAGTCATGCTATATTCTACTGTTTTTATAACTCAGCCATATTTACTCTGCTTTAACACTTAAAAAGGTATTTTTAAAAGATATTTTGGGCTGAGCATCATGTTTTACGGTTGCCCGAGTGGCTTGTGAGATTCTGACTGAGTAAGGCCGATGGCCTATGTTGTGAGGAAACACTGATTATGATTTATGAGGCCGAGGTCCTGGGATTTGTACGCCACGAGGTGGCTTGTGATATGAGGCCGAGAGCCTATGTGATTTTGCCACGAGATGGCTTGATATTACGCTTGGGCCATAAGGGGCCCCTCCAGGAGTCTGCACACCTCTAATGAGCGCGGGTACCCATTGTGATGTGAAATATAGCCCGAGGGACTGGTATTGTTCTATGATATTGCCCGAGGGGCAGATTTTGTTGACATTGTACCCGAGAGTCGGTTCTTTATGCATTTATCTTTCCTAGTTGCTTGTCATTTACTTGCTTAATGTGTTAAAAAGGCTATTTTAAGAAGTTTAAACTGAACTAAAGTGACTTTACGTATTTTTTACCGCTTCACTATTTTTACTGGCTTTTACTGCTTCTTTATAGTCTGTTGATGTGCCTTTATGTGGTTTCTTATTACTCAGTCTGCATTTATTATTATTTCTCACTGAGTTGGAGTACTCACTTTACTCCCTGCACCCCGTGTGTAGATTCAGGCACATCAGGTCATGCTTGCGAGGGTTGAGAGCTTTCCAGCAGGCTTCGGAGATTCACTAGGTAGCTGCCCGGCGTTCGCAGCCCAGTGTTTCTCCCTCTATCTTACTTTCTTCTATTTTAGCTATGTAATAGTCGAGTAAACACTTTTAAACTTGTAGTAATATGATAGATGCTCATGACTGGTGATACCCCTATGTCGGGTTGTGTTGGACTTATTTTTCCGCAATTGTACTATTTCACCTTATCTTTTTGGGATATTTATTATGTTTAAGATTTAATTGTATTATCTTAACTGCTTAAAAATGATTTGGGAATGTGTCGGCTGGCCTTATTTTCACGAGAGGCGTCATCACGACTGGGTCCGGGTTTAGGGCCGTGACACAAGACGACTAGTAAATTTCAATTTTTCTACGCTTTAGCGATGTTTATTTTATGTTTGAATTGGATTTATACTAACACTTATATTTTTAATAGGGGATACTGTACAGATATGAATTTTACAAGTTATGACCCTGCTCCTAGTTGGAATATGCATAATTCTGGTGTGTTGGACGACGATGGTCCATTCAGGAGTCATCACCAACAAGAAAATGTCCATCATGGAACGTCAACACAGTACGACTTGTAAATAAAGTGATATAGCTATATGTAAAGTATTTATCTAATTGAGTAGCTTATCATTTTGTTTTTTTTGTGCAGTGAAAACGAGCAACTTGATGTTCCTGACCTCACACAGTTGCCCATAGACGGCGTATTGACTCGTGATTTGGCAGATACATAGAGTCAGGAAGATGACAGTGATTATGACAATAATGCCGATGAGTCTGGAGATGACACACCCTTCCCTGATGAGGGTGATGAGGAGGAGGAAGTGAATGTCGAACCTGAGCTGACGAAGGAGCATGCTCCTCCACCTCCCGTTAGACCAAGAGTGTACGAGTCCCACGTGCCGTTTCACGAGCGGAATATTCCCTACCTTGATAATTTTCCAATTATGCTGGACGTGGATGCCCTCACAAAGGATGATGACGAATTTCAGTTAGCAATGTGAGATGAGTCTAGACCAGCGGTGCTGGCAAAGGGCATGTATTTCCCCGATAAAGCTCGCCTAATCAGGGCTGTAAAAATCTACAGCGTAAGAGAGTGCCGTGAGATGACGGTAAGGGAGTCAACTATGGAGGTATACAAGGCTGTATACCGTAGAGACTTTATGGGTTGTCACTGGATGTGCCAATAAGAAGAAATCAAGGTTGTGGAAAGTGGGTAAATATATTAGCACCCACAGATATGAAATGGACACATTCAATGAGAATCACTTCAACCTGGATGTAGACTTAATTTCTTTTGTCTTGATTCCATACTTGGAAGTGTCCATTAGGTTCAAGATTAGAGAGTGTATTATAGCCGTCCACCAGGAGTATAGGTGTACTATAACCAAAAGAAAGGCATATCTCGGGTGCAAACGTGCCTTTAAAATTATTTATGGTGACTGGGATAAGTTATTTTCATCCCTGCCTAGGTACATGGCCGTACTGCAACACTTTAACCCCAGGACTGTTGTTGAATGGAGGCATGAGCGGAGTCCGGACAGACCTGAATATATTTTTAACTATGTGTTCTGGTCATTTAAACCAGCAATTGATGGTTTTGTGCATTGTCGTCCTGTAATTTCCGTAGAGGGTACTCATGTCTATGGAAAGTAAGATATTAAGCTTTTGATTGTAGTTGCAGTAGATGCCAGTGGACAAATATTTCCACTAGCTTTTGCCATTTGTGCCAATGAAAGCGAAGAGACGTGGACGCTTTTTTTGAACCACTTAAAGCAGCACGTTGTCAAACAACGTTCAGGTATTTGCCTAATATCTGATCGACATGGTGGTATTTTAAGTTCTGTACGGCATTTTCCTGAATGGCAGGAACCCTATGCATACCACCGTTACTATGTGAGGCACCTGAAGGCCAATTTCCAGAAGAAATATCACGACAAGGCCTTGCATGATTTAATGTGGATGGCTGCAACTGAGCACCAGCAGTGCAAATTCACGAGGCGTATGGAAGCGATCCGACAGTTAGATCCACGAGCTTATACTTGGCTAATGGGACATGAGCTTCACATGTGGCATTGCATGCTGATAGTGGCAGACGATAGGGAACCCTGACTACAAATGTGTCGGAGTCATTCAATGGCTTGTTGAAGTTTGCACGTGGATTACCTGTCACTGCCATGGTCCGGATGACATTCAAACAGATTGCGCAGAGGTTTGTTGAAAGGAATAGAGCTGCATCGGTATTGATGGACATAGGTGTTCAATTTATGCCAATACCGATGAGAAGATTTGAGAAGTACAAGAGGCGAGCACATTGACATTCATTTTTACAGTACGATCACGACCGGGGTATTTTTGAAGTTCGCACCAATATCCGCGGACACCGGGGGAATAATCTACAGATGGTGAATGAAGCCAGCAGGTTGTGTTCATGTGGGAAATGGACTATCTACCACATGCCGTGCGTACATGCCTTGAAGTGCTTTCATCAAGTTGGTTTAGGGGCAACAAACTATATTGATAGGCAATACAATATTGTTGCATACGTAGACACATATAGTGGACAGTTGCAGCCATTGGGTGCTGAGCATTATTGGCCGCTGGAACCTTTTAAAATGGTGTGTAACAAGGACTATTTGCGCAAGATGCAAGTATAAAAGAGAACACATATACGGAACCAAACGGATGTTGGTGGCACCGTTTATGCGCGTAAATGTGAAATATGCTCGCAAACAGGACACGACCGTCGTAAATGTCCTTCAGCTTGTGTGGGTGGCGGTGGTAATCTAGCTCCTGGTGCAAGTTCGTCGAATATACCCAACTATCAAGGATACACTTAGTCTTTTATTTTCGTAATGTTTTTTGTAATAAGTGTCTGTACTTGTGTATGTTGCAATATCTATCAAATAAAATTATATTCCACAATCTTGTTACATCTTATTTTTTAACATGACCTTTTGATTTGAGATAATGATATGGTAGTTCAAACATTCAACTTATTGGTGTTAGTAAAGAAGACCAATCTGAAGATTGAAATTTCATAACATAATATTCGAAAAGAGTACAATAACCATAACTAAAGCAACATATATGAAGTTTTTTTTTAAAAAAAACCTAAAATCAAGACATCCTTTATTATCCTTCTTGAAAATTTGCTTCTTAAAATGGCCGATGTCTTAAAAAAGGAATCGAAGAAAATAACTAAAGCAACATACAAGAAAATAAAGGATAATAACAATAGGAATGATTTAATATGTATAGCGCGGTACAATACTACGTTTTGTACCGGTAAATATGGAGATAATCTGTCTCGTCGGTGATGTCAGGGTGCAATACCTCCAAATGATATCTGATAGCTATCACAGCAATACGACTGCCCCCTCTAGCTGCATCCTCACCTTGTGGCCTAAACCAGTAAACTGCTGTAGCAAGTCCAAATACTGGGCACGCGTCATAGATCTCATAAACTGAGGCAGTGCAACGACCAGTCCATCAGCACGCAACCCATAAAAAACTTGAACATCCTGAAGTGTGATGGTGGCCTCGCCACTGGGCAGGTGAAAAGTGTGCGTCTCCGGTCACCACCGCTCTATCAATGCCGTGATCAGAGACCAGTCGAGCTGCAACCGCCCAATCTCAAAAATCCTATAGAAGCCCGTATTAATGAGGCGCTCGACTACGCGAGGATGGAAAGCTCTCTCCCTTAAAAAGTCCCACACATCGTCCGGTCTTCTGGCGTGGAGAGTCTGATCCACTAGCTGTCCCTTTCATACGTAGGCGGACCTATGATCGCCTCGTAACACTAATATCTGATCCGAGGCTGGTCCAGGATGCGCAAGCGGCATGTCCATATCGTCTACTGTAAATTAAACAATATTAATTGTGTGTTTGTGTTATAATAACGAATATTTAATTATTTAACTGGACACATTATATATCTATGGGTTCCAAGCTCGATATTTGAGGTCCAGTAGCACCAAGCTATCCTGAATTCTTATGTGTGTCAATTTCAATATTTTTACAATTTTGTTTGTATTATAATAATTAATATTTAATTATTTAACTGGACACATTATATATCTATAGGTTCCAAACTCGATATTTGAGGCCCAGTAGCACCAAGCTATCCTGAATTCTTATATGTGTCAATTTTAATATTTTTAAAATTTTGTTAGTGTTATAATAATTAATATTTAATTATTTAACTGGACAGAGTATATATTTAGATATTTGAGGCCCAGTAGCACCAAGCTATCCTGAATTATTATGTGTGTCAATTTAAATATTTTAAAATTTTTGTTAGTGTTATAATAATTACATATTTAATTATTTAATTGGACAGAGTATATATCTATGGGTTCCAGGCTCGATATTTGAGGCCCAGTAGCACCAAGCTATCCTGAATTCTTATGTGTGTCAATTTCAATATTTTTAGAATTTTGTTAGTTTTATAAATTAAATATTTAATTATTTAATTGGACAGAGTAAATATCTATGAGTTCCAGGCTCGATATTTGAGGCCTAGTACCACCAAGCTATCCTAAATTCTTATGTGTGTCAATTTCAATAATTTTTACAATTTTGTTAGTTTTATAAATTAAATAATTAATTTTTAATGGGACAGGGTATATATCTATGAGTTCCACGCTCGATATTTAATTTGACAACATATATTAATTTGTTAGTTCTGTGTGTTTGTTTTATAAATTAAATAATTAATTCTTGTAAATGTAATTGAATAGAATTTGTAGTTATACAGAGACTCTACGCTAAAAGACTCTATATTTTATCACGCTAAAAGACTCTATATTTTATTACACTATAAGGCTCTATATTTTACTACGCTAAAAGTGCACTATTCTTTAAGCAAATAAATAATCTAAACATATGAACATAACATTTATGAAATTACATATAAAACAGTAAAAGAAATTTATAAATATTTTTATTAACAATAAAAATTATTTCTCAACTTTTAACTATTTTTTTAAACACTACTAATTTAATTCGGATAAAAATAACATACAAATTTAATCGAAAACAAAATACAAAACAATGTGGAAACACATTCAAGGAAACAAATATGCATTATTATACAAGTTTCGACATAAACTAAATCGGAATACCTCGATTTATATTTTTAGAAATGTCGGAAATTTGAAAATTTGAGCCCGAAACAAGGAAACCACAACAATCGAAGGCTTGGGTTGTATGCGGGACCTACAATCTTCACTTTTTGTGTGACGGGTGGGGTCGACTCGATTTTGTTTTTTAAAAATCGGTGGGGTGGGGTGGGGGGGGGGGAGGGGGGACCACTGGAAATGGCTGGTTTTTTTTAATGAAACCTTCTGGTTTATGTCGTGGGGAAGAAGGAGAGTTTAGAATTTAATAGGAAAACGCAGTATAATACTGCGCTTTACTAAAACGCAATATTATACTGCGTTTTTCTTTAACGACTATAATTCCGTTAAACTAAAACGCAGTATAATATTACCTTTTAGTTAGAAAGGTAACTTTTTTTTTAGCTGTATAAAGGTATTTGGAGTCCAAAAATTCCTTATTTTGGTTTCGGACTCGACCTAGGGTTGTGCCCTCTCTCAAGTGCCTTTCTTCCGCAAAAAGAAAAAGAAAATTGGTTCCAAATTCAGTGTTCTGAATTGAATTTACTTGGGATCGTTTGGCACTTACAGTTATGCCCGAATTTTTTTATTTTATGTCTCATACAACTGATACTAATTGTATGAGATATCTTTTTTTGTCTCATTATTTTGTGGACTCAATTTTTTGTGGATATGTAAGATTAGGGTCCACAAATTTGTGAGACAAAAAGCAGTCTCACACAATTAATATCAGTTGTGTGAGACACACAATAAAATTTCTCCAGTTATGCCCAACTTAATTATGTTTAACGTAAATTTTGATTATCAAATTAAGATATAGAATTTAAAGAATCAGGCCACAAAAAATGTGACTAAACCAAGGTAATTGAACTTTTGTTAATGGAAAATGGATAATGCATCTTGACACCGATGTAAGTAAAAAGCGAAATACATAAAGCGCCCCTTTAAATTGTCCATAACGATCAATCAAACACCTCAATTAACCTCTTTATCATTTAGACACTTCACTTGGTTTGGTGAAAAGTAAGGAATGAGGATTTTTCTTTTTTAAATGTATTTTTTTTTGTTAATTATATGTATCAAATTACATGTGCCATTTATTAATTGGCTCGTTTGCCATGTCATTGGCAAGTGTAACTCACGCATATGATGTGCTGCATTCGAATATTTATTTGATCTACTTAATAGACACTTGAAGTGTTTAAATGATAACGGGAACAGTTGAGGTGTTTGGTTGATCGTTGTGGACAACTTAAAGGGGCACTTTATATATTTCGGTTAAGTAAAATAACTAAATAAGTAAAGAACAAGAGAGAGACTTTTATTGATCGATTCCAAGTGAATAAGAGCTGACGAACATTAGAGACGTTTGAGAGAATTGTCATTAACATTTCTATAATTGCAATAATAATCTCGTGTATCAGAATAAGAATGTGTTACAAATTTACAATAGTGAGGAAAGGGGAGTATTTAAGGGGTATATATACTCCGAACAATATTTATCTCGGGTGCTTGATATCATCTGGTTGGACTACTCCGAACAATATTTATCCGATATATAGTTGTTGCATCCGAAGTTAATTTTCAGTTGTCTGGAGTTGATTAAGTTGCTCATTTGGTTTGCCACATTGTGAACGGGCAAAATTGGGGATAAAGTTACTCCCGATTTCCCGATAAAGAAATGAGAAACAACGTGATTCGATGCTGGCTCGGGTAAGGTCGAGGGTGCTCGCAGATCGGAGCCCGGGGGTGGATGAATGATACGTCGGGAATCGAGCATGGCCAAACATGGGAAGAATTAAGCTCGAGCAAAACGAAGTATCGGGGTTAAAGAGGACAAACGAGGAGCCAAAATATCCGGCATCAGCCGAATATTACCGCACGGATCACGCCCGATATGAACTGCGGATCGTGTTTTCTTGGGAAAAAAATGAAGGAAATGATTTTTTACCTTTTTTTAGACTTGTATTAGTGTTAAAACTCTACTATATAAAAATAATTTTTTTATTTTTTGGGTCACTGTTGGCACGCATATCAAAGCAATAGTGTTACTTTTGAGTTGCAACCGAGCTCCATTCCGAGGGCCCATTGGAACCTGTCTTTAGCATTCAAATCTAACGCCATGCTTAATTACTTCGTCACATTTGGCTTAACCGTTTTGTTTTCCTTTAATTCAATCACTTGCTATTCTTTGGCCATTCGTGTTAAGTTAAACCACGTACATACAAATTTAGTTGTAACTTATTTTAAGGGTAAACAGTTTGGCGCCCACCGTAGGGCTAAGGATAATAGTGGTGATTTAATACGAATCTTCATAACACACTCTATTTTACTGTTGCTATTTAAAGTTTGATTTCAGGATTATTCAATACGTCAAATTGTCAATCTGCTCACTTGAATGTTGACGCAGAGTCAGGCCACTACGGTGAAAATAATAGCATGGTGCCAAGCAATGACGTACTCCCTATCGAACCTAATGGCGTTCTAGTCACTGACATATTCACAGGTTGCTGTCAACATCTACCTACCGACTGATCCCGATAACCGCATCACGGGGCACCCCGGCTATCAGCTCGCGAGACACCCAAAGGGGGAGGTGACGAAGTTAGCTTACGTTTGATTTTTTGAAATGTTACAAGCTCAGCAAGTTGCAATAGCACAACTGCATAGTCAATCACGCACATAACATGGCCGAACCTTAACGAGTTGGAGAGGATACTCGAATGGATTATCACAGAACCTGACGGGTTTGGACCCTGAAAAATTTTGAGGTGATGAAAATGCTCGAAGCACTGACGAAACGGGTGGAATCCGGCGAAAAGATGATAGAGGCGAACGACAAGAAGGTGAAAACTTATAATTCGAGGGTCGATCAGATCCTGGGAGAGCCCTCAATATTAAGGGAACCGAATTCAAAAAAGTTAATTCAGAATTCTTTCCCCCCGAGTGAAACATCAAAGCCAATTCCGAAAAGATTCTAATGCCCGATATTTCCAAATACGATGGGACCACAGATCCAAACGAGCATGTGACCTCCTGTATGTATGCGATAAAAGGCAATATCCTCGAGGATTACGAGATCGAGTCAGTGTTGCTGAAGAAATTTGGAGAAAACTTATCCAAGGGAACAATGATATGGTATCATAACTTACCTATAAATTCTATTAATTTGTTTGTTATACTTAAAGATGCCTTCGTTAAAGCCCATGCCAGTGCTATCAAAGTTGAGACGAGGAAATCAGACTTGTTTAAAGTCAGGCAACGGGACAACGAGATGCTTAGAAAATTCGTGTTGAGGTTCCAAGTGGAACGGATGGACCTGCTCCCGATTGCAGATAATTTGGCCATTCGGGCATTAATTCAGGGACTCAACCCTCGAAATTCGATTGTGTCTCAACAATTGAAGCAAAACTTGGTAGATTACTTAGCGGTTACCTATGCCGATGTCCACAATAGGTACCAATCAAAGATCAGATTCGAGGACGACCAACTAGGGGCTTCCTTGGGGCCGATTTACCCTAATAGAGCAAACGACAAGCCTAAAAGAATAGTGGATCAGGAGTCGAGACTGCCCCGAGTTCGATACTAGCCTTATAACTCAAATAGAAGGGGGAAACAAATCCAATTGCCATCTGACCAGGAACGATAGAAGAGATGCTCATGGTCTAAGCAATCGAGGGATGATGAATAGAAATGGTTTCGACAGATAACCCGAGGTCAGAGATGCCCCGAGGCTATCGGACTATAACTTCAATTTGGATACAGTGAGTATAGTATCATCCATCGGTCAAATCAAGGAGAAAAAGTGGCCAAGGCCACTCCAGTCCGATCTTGCAAAGAGGGATCACAATTTGATATGTAAATATCATGGTACTTACGGGCACAAAACCGAGGATTGTCGACAGTTAAGGGAATAAGTGGCTCGTTTGTTCAACAATGGACATCTTCGAGAATTCCTAAGTGAGCGAGCCAAAAACTATTTAAAAAATAGGGACGCCAACAAGAAGATTGAGTAGGAAGAACATCAACACGTGATTAACTTGATTATCGGTGTGGGGGGGGGGGTGGGAGGAGGGGTTAGATGTTCCATAAGGACCAATGATAAAACGCACCAAAGTATCTATCACAAGAGAAAAACAGACTCGAGATTATGTCTCGGAGGGAGCAATCTCCTTTAGTGATAAGGATGCCATAGACATCATTTAACCACACAATGATGCACTGATAATATCTATGCTTATTAATAAATCTTGATTTAAGAGTGTGTTAATTGATCTAGGTAGTTCGACTATCATTATTCGGTGGAGAGTCGGGGATCAATTGGGGCTATTGGATCAGATCGTGCCACCGGTTAGAGTATTGAACAGGTTCAATATGGCATGCGAGACAACGAAGGGTGGAATCACCTTACCGGTCAACACATCCAGAACCACACAGGAGACGAAGTTCTATGTAATTGAAGGGGATATGAGGTATAATGCCTTGTTCGGTAGATCAGGGATTCACAGCATGAGGGCGGTATCGTCTACCTTGCATCAACATTTTTCCTACCCTAGGTGGAATAAAAATGGTCTACGGGAAAAAATTAGCTGCAAAGCAGATGTTCACTATCGAGGAAGTGATCCCGGTACCTGCGATCATGACATCAAAAGGTAAAAGACTAGTCGAAAATAAAGGAACCAAATAGCAACCACAGAAAGGTACACCTAGGCATGAGGTTAACCCCGAGCCGAGGAAAAACTCATTGATTTTCTGAAAGCTAATGCCGATTGTTTTTCCTAGTCCCACTTAGACATGACAAGAATCCCACCAGAGATAACTACTCAAAAATTGAGCTTGGATCCAAACTTCCACTCGGTCAAACAGAAGAGGAGGCCACCGTCCGAAGTCAAGCACTCACTCATCAAAGCCGAGGTATCTAAGCTCTTAAAAATAGGTTCCATTAGGGAAGTCAAATACCCGGATTGGCTAGCTAATGTAGTCGTCGTACCTAAAAAGGTAAAAAAACTTAGAATGTGTGTAGATTATAAGGACTTGAATAAGGAATGCCTGAAAGACTCGTTTCCTTTGCCTAACATCGATCGAATGATCGATGCGATGGCAGGGCACGAAATGCGGAGTTTTCTCGACGCCTATTTTGGGTACAACCAAATACGGATGGACCCGGGTGACCAGGAGAAAACTTCTTTCATAACTAGGTTCGACACTTATTGTTATAACATGATGCTGTTTAGTTTAAAAAATGCTGATGCCAAGCATCAATGACTAGTTAAAAGAATGTTCGAGGAACAAATAGGAAAATCAATGGAGGTTTATATTGAGCATATGTTAGTTAAGTCCTTGTGAGCAGAGGAACATTTAAAACATTTGCAGGAAACCTTTGACATATTAAGGGACTACAACATGAAGCCGAACACAGAAAAGTGTTCCTTCAGAGTCGGCTCGGGCAAGTTCCTCGATTTCATGGTATCTAATCGAGGAATAGAGATCAACCCGGATAAAATAAAGGCCATAGAAGATATTATCATGATTGAAAACTTCAAGGTGGTGAAAAGGCTGATCGAGCGGATAGCCGTATTGGGTAAATTTATTTCTAGTTCATCGAATAAAAAGAACCAATTTTTCTCGTTACTATAAAAAAGGAACGACTTTTCTTGGACCCTAGAGTCACAAAAGGCTTTAGAGGAACTCAAGCGATATTTATCAAGTCCTCCTTTGCTATACACCCTAAAGGCGAACGAGCAGTTGTATCTTTACTTGGTAGTATCTGAGGTAGCGGTAAGTGGTGTCCTGGTTTGGAAAGAAGAAGGTACACAGTTTCCTATCTACTATGTCTATAGAACCTTAGGTGATGCTGAAACGAGGTATCCACTTCTAGAGACATCAGCGATTGCCTTGTTAAGAACATCTATGAAACTAAAACCATACTTTCAATGTCACCCTATATGTGTCGTGATCTTGTATCTGCTAAAGGATGTCATGTATAAACCCGACCTCTCAGGTCGGTTACGATAAAGAATTATTACTTGCCTTAGGGACTACTTGGGGGTTTGGAACCTATTCACTGACAGTGCTTCCAATGCGAAAGGGTCCGGCTTGGGAATCGTATTAAAACCATCCATGGGTAATATAATAATGCAATCTATTAGAACTATGAAATTGAGTAACAATGAAACCGAATATGAGGCTTTGATTGCAGGTCTAGAACTAGCTAAAAGCTTGGGGGCTGAGGTGATCGAAGCCAAATGCGACTCCCTTCTCATTGTTAAACAAGTTTACGGAACGTTCGAAGTCAAAAAAGACCGAATGCGGAGGTACTTGGATGAAATACAAGTTGTGTTGCATTGATTCAAAGAATGGACGTTACAACACGTGACCCGAGATCATAATAGCAAGGCCGATGCTTTGGCTAACTTAGAATCATTAGTTGACTCTGTTGAATTTAACTCCGGAGCAGTGGTGCAATTGATGAGCTCAGTGATATATGATGGTCATACTGAGCTAAACTTAACAAATTTCACTTAGGATAGGAGAAACAAATATATAGACTACCTTCAGAAGAGGAAACTGCCATCAGATCCTAAAGAATCAAGGTCCCTTTGAACTAATGCTGCCATGTTCAGCTTAGTTGGTGGCCAATTGTATCAAAGGTCATTTTTCGAATCGTTATAAAGATGCTTGGGGCCCAAGGAGACCGATTACGTGATAAGGAAAGTCCACGAGGGTACTTGCAAAAACCATATGAGAGAGGAATTGTTGGCTTGGGAATTAATCAAGGCAAGATATTACTGGAACTAAATGGAAAAAGGTGCGAAGGACTTTGTTAAAAAATGCAACGAATGTCAAAGGCATTCCCCGATGATCTACCGGCCGAGAAAACTGCTTCACCTAGTCCTTTCTCCTTGGCCATTGGGGGATGGACATCATAGGCCCTTTACCATGGGAACCCAGAAAAGCATAGTACATTTTTGCTCACGACAAATTACTTCTCTAAGTGGGTAGAAGCTCAGGCGTTTGAGAACGTTAGAGAAAAAAAGGTTATTGACTTCATTTGGATCATATAATATGCCAATTAGGTGTGACAATGGGAGACAATTCATCGAAAACAAGATCAATAAGTTCTTCGAAGATCACAAAATAAAAAAGATTTTACCGACCCCTTATCACCCGAGTGAGAACGATCAAGAAGAGTTGACAAACAAAACTACATAGCAGAACCTAAAGAAAAGGTTGACCGACTCAAAAGGAAAGTGTAAAGAAATTCTGCCCAAGGTTCTTTGGGCATATCGATCAACTTCGAGGTCGAGTACCGGTGAAACTCCGTTCTCCCTAGTCTACGACACATAGGCTTTGATTAGGGGTAGAAGTGTGAGAACTGAGCTTAAGTTTCCGATATGCTATAGAGACATCGAACAACAAGGCCATGCCATAAGCCTAAATTTAGCGAACGAAAGGTTGGAAGTCGTTGTAGTCTGGTTAGCAACTCAAAAGCAGTGAATGTGAAGATACTACAATCGAAGGGCAAACCATCGACACTTCCAAGTCGGGGACTTGGTGTTGAGGAAAGTCACACTGCATACCAAGAACCTAAATAATGAGAAACTAGGCCTGAACTGGGAGGGATCGTACAGAGTCACCGGTATAACTCGAAAAGACTCGTACCAGCTTGAGTTCGGAAATTGTGTACAACTGCTAAACAATTGGAATGTGGCACACTTAAAGCAGTATTACTGTTAATGTATGAATACATAAAATTCTTTAAGGTTTATTATGATTTGAACAAACCCATGAAGGTACTCAGTCGAAGTCAAGTCCAAGGATTAGGTCTGAAGGCGCGTATTACATTCTTTTTCCTTCGACCAGTTTTTTTTTCGAATTACATTTTATGACAAGGTTTTTAACGAGGCAACAGTAAGCGTGCTACTCTAGTTTGAAGATTAGTCTAAAACCGGGATTGCGGATTGCCTGTATCGGATTAATAGTACTCGAGGCCTCAAAATTCAGCCTCAAGTACCAGGGGACTATGACACCCTAAGTCATGAAACCAAAGATCTAAGCTCGGAAATTTAGAAGGCAATTCTATTCAATATCAAAAGCCAATGCCTGAATAATAAGATTTATATTAAGGTCCAAGAGGGGTTGCTTTGATGGTAAACAACCTCCACTTCCAACCAAGAGGTTGTGAGTTCGAGTCACCCAAGAGCAAGGTGGGGAGTTCTTGGAGGGAAGGATGCCGAGGGTCTATTTGGAAACAACCTCTCTACCCCAGGGAGGGGTAAGGTCTGCATACACACTACCTTCCCCAGACTCCACTAGTGGGATTACAGTGGGTTGTTGTATTAAGGGCCAAATGATCAAACGAACCGTGCCCACATAGCTCGTTCTTGCCATGGAGGATAGCTTATGTATCTTTGATTACTTACACAACATTTAAAGCAATACAATGAGAAATTCGCCTTCTATGTGTCATCGGTTCACGTTCGCACGAGCAATGTTATCGTTATGTCACTTAGAACGAGTATTGGGTTCAAAACCTCCTAGACCCACGAGCCACCATTAATTGAGGGCATGAAATCCCGAAGGTGGTAAGAGTCCACGGGACCATGCCCAACCACCTAAAGACCCTTAAGCCTACGATTTGCCGAGGGCACTAAGCCTACGAGGTAAGGCCTAAATATAAAATGCCACAGCCAACTTAAAATACAAAGCCATTGGAGTTTCGATAACGATATATAAGTGACTCAGAGACGTTTGAGTTCGTACACATAAAAAGTAAGGTCCTTACATGTTACACCCCATATTTTCGTACATAAAAATACGCCAAAAGTAAATTAATGAGAGACCGGAAGTGAGATGTCACGTCCCGCAGTACTACATTATGACGATGTTGCACCTTGTTATGTTGTACGTTGAATTTGTCGTAAGGTAACTGACACCAGTCCAAGGAAAGGATTATTTGGAGATTATAAGGATTATGCTATTTCAAACAAGTAATAAGTAAATTCGTAAAGGTGAAAGGGGAAGAAAGTCAAAGAAAATGAATTTTCATCTAAGTTTGGCATGTTAGGATAAAATACGGTTAGAGCTAAATACTCGGTATTTATGAACTAGTACCATACAAGGTACCACATGATCGGCTATTTGTGCAAAGATCCCAATTAAAAACATGAAGGCCCAATATGTCCACTTAATCTTGCTTAAGCCCAAGGTAAAATGTTTGTTGTGAGTAGGCAATGTAACAAATAATCTTTTGTAATCTAAAAATAAAATAAAATACTATTGCTCTTTCAACTTAAAATCTAATTCGACGTCATGGGGACATTGTACTTTGTCAGATTGTCTTTGAACTTAATCTTTCATAAAATTTGGAAAATTTAAGGTGCAAGACATATATGAATTATTTGGGAAATTTTGTATCTTATTGAGGGGGGCAAACCCACGTGTATTTATGAGAATGTGGCAGCAAACTCTTGTCCAAGTGATGACTCTTATCTATAAAGATAGTGACACCTAGCTTTTTAGCTAACATTTCAAAGATGTCTATTCAACATCAAGTACACTTATTCAATGGTATTTTAGGATCTCCTCTTCATAATATAACCTTCAAAGTCAGGATAACCTTCACAAAACTTCAACAACAGATTTTCAATCTTAAAAGGGTTTCCAATCTTCTAAACTTTTGACAATTGGTTCAAATGCCATAGTGAGGGGAACGAAATTCCTCTTCAAATGGGTTACCAAAATTTCACACCCACAGTAAACTACTTAAACCTGATGGTAATTAGAAGTCAAGAAGTTGGAGCTGTAAGCAATTGGAGGATGCAACCTAGTGAGCAAACTATTTGTGCTATTTAACGGTAATTGAGATTTCACGCAAGAATTCAAGAGTTCATGCCGAAACATTTCTTAAAATCTTAGTAACGGGGTTTTTCCATTCGAAGGAAGTACGGTGCAATCTTCTCCAAGAATATTATACGGAGTTTTTCCTATTTCAGATATGTTAAGGCTATCCCTTCTTTCCTTTGGCATGATCCATACGATACGAACGAAACGTGCAAATGCACAAATTCCATGAATGACTCTACTCATAGAAGTAATAGAAATATCTATGTTCTTTAATTTCCATGTGTCATAATATTTTATCAGCTGTTCATGGGTCTCAGAAAAATACAAAAGTTGAAAAGATGTTACTTTATGACATTGCTCAAGAGGCAAAATGGTCTTATGATATTCCGAATGATTTTATTGACGTACTTTTCATGCATTGCATTCATGTGCATTGACCCATGACCAGATGGCGTTATATACGTGTATATATGTAAATATATGTATATGGGATATGGGAAAAGGTTACGGCGTTATATACGCACCACCACCTGATCAGCTGGTATATGATGATGATGTTGCCCACAGTGGCTGAAATATGATTCAAACGACATTATATACGCATATATGGGTATGTATTCAAATGGCGTTATATACGCATATATATGTATGTATTCAAATGGCGTTATATACGCGTATATATGTATGTATATATATGTATATGGGATAAACGGCGTTATATACGCACCACCACCTGATCAGCTGGTATACGATTATGACTTTGCCCACAGTGGCCGATATGATATGATGGGATGCCCTTAGAGGCTGATGATGTTATGAAACATATACCTATGCACGACCTGACATTCATACGCATATGCATGAAGCTGAAAGTAAGTTATGATTTACAAAGTTATTCAAACTTACGGGTTGAGTCATGTACTCCATATGTCTTCCATGTCTCCTATGTATTTATTTATGTGCCTTACATACTCGGTACATTATTCGTACTGACGTCCCTTTTGCCTGGGGACGCTGCGTTTCATGCTCGCAGGTCCTGATAGACAGGTCAAAAGCCCTCCAAGTAGGCTATCAGCTCAGCGGAAGGTGATGGTGCGCTCCATTTGCTTCGGAGTTACGTATTTGGTTAGTATGATTTAGACGTCTATTGTTTGGTATGGAGGAACTCTGTCCCGACCTTTGTGACACTTATGTACTCTTAGAGGCTTGTAGACATATGTCGTGTACGTGAAAGATTGTACGGCCCTGTCGGCCTATGTTTGAGTTTATAAATGACTATGTTAGCCTACTAGGCCCATATGTCACATGTATATAATGATGTATTAAGAAAGGTACATTACGTTGGTACTCGGTCAAGTAAGGTACTGGGTGCCCGTCGCGGCCCATCGGTTTGGGTCGTGACATTACACATTTTAAATTCATAAGAGATTATGTTCGATCTGGTCAAGTCAATCAGTCTCGAATACTTTAATAAAGACTTCTTTTATTTTATATCAGATCCTTCGAAGTCAAAGCAACTCGGAGTCCGAGATGAAACAATTTAAGCAAATTTTACGCTAAGGCATCGATATTTTCTTATCCAAGCAATATTACATATCCTATGTCCTAAACATAAGAAAATGCAGAAAATTAAAGGACACAAAATGTAGCCGAATTCTTAGCCGGTATATATATATATATATATATATATATATATATATATATATATATATATATATATATATATATATGTGTGTGTGTGTGTGTGTGCGAAAGGTATTTACAAAGGCACGAGAAAACGGCCCCAAAACACAAAATGTACGAATACAAAAAACAAAACAAAAAAAGGCAAAAATAAGCTAAGGCATTTCCTGCCTAGCCCCACTCACTATCCAAACCCTCGGGCTGGTACCTAGCCTTGGTCTCGGCTTCAAGCCTCTTGGCCTCTTTAATCTCGGTCGCGAAGTCAACTCCTCGGGCTTGGATATCCTCGAGAGTCTCTCTTCGAGATAACCATTTCACATACCACCTTCGTTATAATATGGGCTTCAGCTACCTCTACATCATTCTTATACTGGGCCAGCATTTCCTAGGCTTCCGAGACCATGTTTGAAGACACCTCCAATTTGGACTTCATCGCAGTATATTTTTGGCCGAGAGCATCCCGTTCTACAACGGCTGAGGCAAGTTGCACCCGGAGCTCCTCATTCAGCCGAGACCATTTGTCGGCCTTTTCTCTCATCACACGGAGCTGCACTTTGGTCGATGCTAGGTCCTCTTTGGTAGCATCCTGCTCTAACGCTAGGAGATACATTTTGCCCCTCAACTCGTCAACTAAAGCTCTGACCTCCTCTATTTCAGATTTAAAATGGTCAATCAGTGTTATTTTCTCCTGGATCTGCAAGGCTGCGGCGTTAGCATTTGTGTTTAATCTCTCGTTATTGATCTCAAGAACTCTTACCTTTTTAACTAGAAGGGCATGGTCCTATTTGGCTTTCAAAGCCTCCTTTTGGGCTTTCTCTAGCTCGTCTTGGAGGACGGAGCGGTCCACCATGTCCCTAAGGACTTCCTGCTTCTGCTCATAGAGATTTTTGTATATCTCTTTTTGCTGGACCAACTCCTTGATCTCGAACTCGAGGTGACTCACCCTCCATATTGGACCGGTTAAAACTTTCATGGTGAAGAGTCGAGGCCTGAGACATAAAGAAAGAGAAATCATTAAAATATCGTTATGGCAAAGAACTGTTTAAGATAAAAAGAGAGGAAGTTACCCTATTTAGCGCCTGCTGAGCCTCGTTGAAGAGTCTTGGCCTGTCTACCTTGTTCATCTTCACTTGGTCCTCTTCGATTACCAAGGAATGAAGATAGCTAGCTACTCTAACTGGCCCGGATAGCATGCTTGTATCTAGGGGTGTTCATGATGTAGTTTGGATTGGTTTTTCCCTAAAAAGTAACCAAATCAAGTAAGTCGGTTATTCAAATGTTGGAATCAAACCAAACAAATTAAGTCACGTTTTTATCAATTCGGTGTATGTCGGTTTTTGTCGTTTCTTTTTTGGATTTTGGGTTATTTATCATTTTTTTTCTTAAATATGATACATACATTACTAAACACATATTCCGGCGACTACATTTTTAACATAACATTATGAAACCAATTGCTCTTTAAAAAATCTATCATTTACCAAGATGTATTGATGATGATTGAACCAAATAGTGATGAATAATTTTAGGACTCAAGTAAAAATAGATTATTTTTAACATGAAATAAATTCTTGTATTTAACAAAAAAAAACTAACAATCAAACTAGAATGTAAAGGGAAAGAACTAGATTATTATAATAGCAAAGAACTAGAAAAGTACAAACTATTAAAATGTAATATAAAATTTTAGAAACTTTGTACAAAAATATGCATATATATATATATATATATATATATAGATGTAATAATAAATTTTAAATAGCTACTTCTATATTCGGTTTGGTTCGATTTTTTTTAATTAAATCCAAAACCAAACCAAATTTGATCGATTTTAAAATTTTAAAATCAAAACCAAACCAAACCAAAAAGTATCAATTTTTTGGTCGGTTTAATTTGAATTTGCGGATTTTTATGAACACCCCTACTTCCCTACTAGTATCAGCCGGTACTATGAACATGACCGTCTTCTTCTATTTAGGATCCACACTTGGGGCTGGAAACTGCTTCTCGAGCTTTGGGCTCGAACTCGGCCCAGCTGGCCCCAGTTGCACGACTCTTTTCAGGATCTCCAGATGGCTAAAACTGGAGTAATCCTCCAGTATGCTGACGTTCACGCCCTCGAAAAATGTGTTAAGGGCCTTATCCACAGCCCAGTACGCCTCGATCGATTTTTCTGTGGTGGCCCGAGCTTCGTCTAAAATGGCCTCCATATAAGGCGGTGTCCCTAGAATGTGGATAACATTGGCATTTTCTAAGGCTGCCCCCTCGGAAATTGAGGAGCTTCTTGCAAAGCGATAGAAACTTGTTCTTCTTCGAGCCCTCGACCCGAGGAAGACTCAGCCTTTCAAGCATCTCCCTCCAGGGCCTACAGATCCTGGTCGGCATCGATCAACACGTGAGTGATGAATTCCAAGTCATCGTCATCTTCGGGGAAGTCCTTGAGTCGATGAAGAGCCTCGAGGTCTGGGACCTGGGCACCCATTGCTCTTTTTTGTGCTCTTTCTGACCCTAAGACTTTTCTTTTTCTTAGCCTCAGCAAGTTCGTCCAAGGATTTAGGAGACCTTTTCTTCTTCTTCTTCAACGTCCGAGGAGTCAGGAGAAATTTTCTTCTTCTTCTATTTCTCCTCCCTCTTCGCAGCAGCTTCGGTAGTAGGTTGTAGTGAAGCAGAGGGCTTTGTAGATTGGGTCGAGGCCATGGCCCAAGTGATTTCCTGTAGTTTAGTGGTCTTAGGCAAACCTGTGGAAGGAAAAATATTAGTCAGAATAATGGCACAATAAGAAATGGCCCAAAAAAAAGTTCAACCAAAAAGGGGCCGGAACTCACCATGAGGACGAGCCTCCCACCTGCCTTTGGAAAGCTTGCGCCACTCCCGCTCGGGATAGGTGAGTTGTTTGCATATGACCTCGATCCACTCCTTAAAATGAGGGACCACATTGGGGACTCGGGCGATAGTTGCATGTCAAATGAATCAAATACTGAGAAAAGAAGAGTAGATTCAAAAAAGTACTTTGACAATTTAAGAGAGAGTAAACTTACGTTTTGAGTTTCACTTTTCAGGTAATGACATAAACTCGGAAGGAATGAGGTCCTAGATCTTTATCTGAACAAACTTTCCCTGCCAGACTCGGTCCCTGTCCTCGTCTATGTAGAAGAAGGGAGTTTTTTTTGCCCGACGGGCAAGCTTAATAACCCCCCCACCCACCCTCAGAAGATCCGGGGGATTTCGAGTCATAGCATGTGGTCAATTGAGAACCTAGGCTCCTCCGAGTTGTTCGCAAAGTGACGGAAAAGTATCACGATCCTCTAAAAAGACGGATGAATCTACCCGAGGCAGATTTTATACCTCTTATAGAACTCGAAGATCACCGTATCCATCGGAAAGAATGGAAAAGGATAAGTGTAAACGCTTAAATATCCTTCCATGTGTGTCGAGATGTCCTCATCGGGACTGGGATTTGCAGTCCTCTCGGACTACTTATAGCGTTTCCTAGATGATGGAGCAAAAATACCTTCACGCCTCCTCACCTCGATCTCCTTGTGTGAAGGCATTATCGACCTTGAAGTCGTTATTTATGGAGCAGCCTCCGGGGATGAAATATATAAGGGGAGGTCCCGAGCTACTACTGGAAGTGCTTCCTCGATGCCTGTAGCTGGGGAAAAAGTGAAAGGTGCAGCACTTTGGGGTACCGATTTCGAATCGAAGTCTTAGCCATCTCAGTTTGAAAATATGAAGGTTTGAAGGTTTGGTCTGAATGTTTGAAGATTTGATATGAAGGTTTGAAGGTAAAATATGAAGTTTTGAAGATAAGAGATCAAGGTAAGAAGATGTGAAGAAAAGAATATGAAGATTTAAAGGATTGATAAACAGATGAAAAACTCGAAGGTAACTCAAGAAGGTTCGAAATTAGAAAGTAAAAGTGAAAAAGGGAAACCGGGGCTCTTATAAGGAAGGAATAATGAATGCATGACGTTTCACATTAGATAAATGTCGAGGATGATCAACCGGCAGCTGGTGCATGTCCAAAATCAGAGCGACGTGACTGATGAGACGTTTTGACTCGTCAACTTGCTTATGGTGTACCAAGGAAGGAATCAGGGTCAATTAGTCACTTCTCATTGTTCCTATAAATCTACCCTCCTAAAAGTGAAGGGACTATTTGTATACGAGTAAGGCCGAGTGTGCCCCATATCGGAGCACGTGGGTGGATGAATGATATGTCAGGAATCGAGCATGGACAAACATGGGAAGAATCAAGCTTGAGTGAAACGAATAATCGAGGTTAAAGTGAAGATGGTTAAAGATGACAAACGAGGAGCCAAAATATCCTCCATCAGCCGTGTAAGCACGTAAGTTTTGATCCGCACAACTTATAGAAGTAGTATTTTAATAATATTTATTTACTTTCATTTTAATAGGATTTCAGTCAACTTTTAATTTTAATTTTAAAAAAGATGGTTAAAGATGACAAACGAGGAGCCAAAATATCCTCCATCAGCCGTGTAAGCACGTAAGTTTTGATCCGCACAACTTATAGAAGTAGTATTTTAATAATATTTATTTACTTTCATTTTAATAGGATTTCAGTCAACTTTTAATTTTAATTTTAAAACATAAGTTTAAAAACACAAAAATAGTTTTATAATGTTTATATTCTTATATATATATATATATATATATATATATATATATATATATAAGCTTATATATATACTATACTATATATACAATACCATTTATTTTCATTTTAAATATAGTTGACCTTAATAGTTTATTCTTATTAACTAAGATTAATTAGTATATTTTGGTAGTATTTTTATTTTTATTTTTATTCAATAAGAAAGAATTGAATTTGGGTCAATGGGGAGCTAATTTTTGATTTTTAGTGGCCCAACAAGATAAATGCCCATTCTTCCTAACCCATTAGCCCACTCTCCACTTAAAATGCAAGATTTAATCTTAGTCATCTATTACCCTCTAATCCAATGGCCATCATTCCTTCCCACCTCCATATAAAATACCCAATTATGGAAACCCTACCCTAATTCCTCCAACTTGAGAAACCCCCCTCATTTCTGGACCACACTGCTGTCTCCTCTTTCAAGAAAGGCCAAGGTGATCTCATGTTCTGACCAAAATCAGCTCCACACCAGAAGAGAAGGACATAATTCCATCAAAGCAAAGAAAATAAAAATGGTAAAATAAAAAGTGAAACCAAAAGGAAAAACAACACAACCTTCTCTTCAAGCACAAGTGAAATAGTGTGACGACCCGGCCGGTCGTCTTAAGAATTTATGCCCCGATCCCCTAATAATTGCTTACCCGAGTTTATTTCTGCTATTTTATTTTGCCGGGACATTCAGTTTTGAGTTTCGGGGAGTTTTGGGACCCTTAGTCCCTAAATGAGAGCTTAAGTGTTGGAGAGTTGGCCGTAGTCGGAATAATGTGAAGACGGCCTCGGAATGGAAATCCGATGGTTCCGTTAGCTCCATTAGGTGATTTCGGGCTTAGGGGTGTGTTCGGATTGTGTTATGGAGGTCCGTAGCTAATTTAGGCTTGAAATGCCGAAAGTTGAATTTTTGAAGTTTCCGGTCCGATAGTCAGATTTTGATCCGAGGGTTGGAATGGAATTCTGGAAGTTGGAGTAGCTCCGTAGTGTTGAATGTGACGTGTTTGCTAAATTTCAGGTCATTCGAACAAGGTTTGGTAAACTTTTTGATCAAAAGCGTATTTTGAGAAAATTTGGAGTTCTTAGGTTTAAATCCATGGTTAATTCGAGGTTTTGATGTTATTTTAGGTATTTTAAGGATTGGTACAAGTTTGGATAGTGGTTTGTGACTTGTTAATGCCTTTGGTTGAGGTCCCGGAGGCCTCGGGATAATTTCAGATGATTGACGGAAAGATTTTTGAATTTAAGTTGCAGCTTTACCTGCTTGTTCTGTCATAACCGCACCTGCGGTTTAGGTTCCACATGTGCGGCACCGTAGAAGCGGCTAAGTGGCCACAAAAGCGGAATTTGGCCATCTCTTCAGGAACCGCAAATGCGGGTAATTCACCGCAGAAGCGGTATCGCACCTGCGGGAGGGTGACCGCAAATGCGGAAAATGGGCCTTAAAGTGAAAGTCGCAGATGCGACGAAGTCTCCGCAGAAGCAGTCCCAAGGCCGCAGATGCGGAAATCGCTGGGCAGAACATATAAATTCTTGCCTTCACAAAACTTAGCCATTTTCATCTTTTTCAAAACGGGAAGAAGCTTGGGGAGCACTTTTCAAGAGAGATTTTCAGAGGAGTTCATTGGGGGTAAGGTCTTTAGTTCCTAAACTCATTATTGGAATGATTTTTATCAATTTAAGCATGAAAAATTAAGGAAAATTAGTGGTAATTCGGGGGTTAGGGCTTGTATAATTGGGGATTTTTGAGGGATGATTTGAGGGACAAATTAAGGTCTGATTTTGGTATTTTTGATATGACTGGACTCGTGAGAGTGTGAGGTTTCTAGAAATATAAATTTTACCCGATTCCGTGATGTGGGCCCGAGGGGTGTTTTGGTCATTTTATATAATTTCGCGTATTAGCTTAGAATTTAATTGTAGAATCAGTTACTTTAAGTGTTATTCACGTTATGAAATTGAATTGAATTGATTTGGGCCATTTTGAGTCGAGTACTCGTGGCAAGAGCATGGTTTTAGATTGATTATTGAGCCGGTTTGAGGTAAGTGGCTTGTCTTACCTTGTGTGGGGGACCTTCTCCTTAGGATTCAGTATATTTGATATTTGAAATGCCTTCTACGTGCGGTGACAAGTGCGTACTTGAGCTAATTGTTGAAAATTCGGTTTTCTTTAAGTAATTTCAATTGTGTTCCTTTTCCTGTTTCATTTTACTCTCAATTTAAACCTGCTGTTAGCTTAGAAAGAGCATGTCTAATTAACATAATTGTTTAGTTGCTTAAACTGCCTTAATTGAATTATGTGAAGCATGTTAGATTAGAATTACCTGTTTACTTGATACGACACTGAGCTTAATTGGGTATGCTTAGGTTGCTGTTGTGTGTTTTACTTTGGGACGGTATCCCGCGAGATCCCCTGTGCGTATTTATGATTGAACTGAGGTACAGGATACCGAGATATCCCTAGCACGTATATTGAGGATACCAAGAGATTCTCAGGATACCAAGAGATCCCTAGCACATATTGAGGATACCGAGAGATCCTAGGGATACCAAGAGATCCCTAGCATATATTAAGGATACCGAGAGATCCTCGGGATACCAAGAAATCCCCTAGCATTTATTGAGGGTACTAAGAGATCCACGGGATACTGAGAGATCACCAGTTATTTCCTTGTGATTGTTTCTGCCTCTGTTTTCAGTTATTGAATTCCGTGTTTTCCTGTATTAACTTCTTATCGTTAGTTTTCAACTGTACTGCTTATCTTATACTGTCATGTCTTATATTCTTTATTTTATCTTAGTAGGCCCCTGACCTTCCTTGTCACTACCCAACCGAGGTTAGCTTGACACTTACTGAGTACCACTGTAGTGTACTCATGCCCCTTTCTGCGCATGTTTTCATGTGCAGATCCAGGTACCGCTACTCAGGCCTACCATCCTTGAGGGAGGCGACTGCTCTAGAGACTTCGAGGTACATCTGCCGCGTCCGCAGACCGAGAAGTCCCTTTCTATTCTAGCTGTTAAACATTATCCTTCTATATTTTTTTTTCTTTCTTGTTAGATATTCTGGAGTTAGGCTGTTAGATATTCCAAAGGCTTGTGTTTCTGTGAGTTTTCGGGTTTTGGGATAATGTACTTGGTTTTGAGAATATTGTGTTGTATATGCCGAGCGGCATTATAACTATTGTTCTATTTAGTTATTTTTGGTTTTTGATTATTTCTTCCGCAAATTTTGTTTAAGTTACACATTTGTTAGGCTTACCTAGTCGTAGAGACTAGGTGCCATCACGACAGTTCACGGAGGGCAAACTAGGATCGTGACAAGTTGGTATCAGAGCTCTAGGTTCATAGGAGTCATGGATCACAAGCCGGTTTATTAGAGTCTCGCTGAGCAGTATGTAGATGTCTGTACTTATCTACGAGAGGCTATGTAACTGTTAGGAAAATTCCACTTCATTTGATTTTCTTGTCGTGCGATATTTTGACATCACAATTCTAAAATTCTGTCTTCTATTCTCTCATAGATGGTGAGACACTTGCTACCCAAGATGATCAGGCACCCGCGCCCCCTACTACAGTCGTCAGAGGCTGGGTCCCGACTAGAGGCTGAGGACGCACACATGGTGCAGCCAGAGCACCTGCGCGAGCTGCCGCCGAGGTACCACCAACAGTTCCAGTCAGAGTCCAGGCACCTGACACGCCTACTGCTACCACTACTCCAGCTCTTCAGGAGACTCTGGCACAGTTCACGAGCATGTACACCACATTGGTTCTGGCAAGGTTTCTTCCCCTTGCTGCAGCTATGTCTCAGGCCAGGAGAGGAGCACATACTCCTGCCGCCCGCACTCCTAAGCAGAGAGTGCATGTTGAGCAAGTCCCTGAGATTATTTCTGTATCGGTTGCAGTGCCAGTTCAGCCCAAGGTCAGGGTAGCGGCTTCTGAGAGGAGCAGCTGAGGCTTGAGAGGTTCAAGAGGTACAAGCCTCGTGTATTCAGTGGTCTAGCATCGGAGGATGCTATGGGATTTCTAGATGAGTGTTACCACATTCTCCTCACTATGGGTATATCAAGATTGAGCGGGGTTTCCTTCACTACCTTCCAACTTCGAGGAGCTGCCTATGAGTGGTGGCGCACCTATGAGTTAGACAGTCCGGATGAGGCTGCTTCAATGACTTGAACTCAGTTTTCAGATCTGTTCCTGAGAGAGTATGTTCCTCAGAGCCTCAGGGACGCATGACACATAGAGTTTGAGCATTTGCACTAGGGTGCTATGACTATCGCAGAGTATGCTGTCCATTACACTAGCTTGGCTAGACATGCCCTAGCCTTGGTTTCTACTGTTCGCGAGAGGGTTCACCGGTTTATTGAGGGCCTTATTCCCAGCATCAGGTCTAGTATGGCTCGTAAGTTGGAGATGGATATTTCTTATTAGCAGGTGGTGAGCATTGCTAGGAGGATTGAGGGTATGCATGCTAGGGAGAGAGAGGAGAGGGAGGCCAAGAGGTCTCGAGAGTCAGGCCATTATTCTGGTGCCCGTACCCCAGCTACAGGTTGTCATGGTAGGGGTTATATGAGTTGCCCTGTTTATTCAGCTCTTCCAATAGCCAGTGGTATTCCAGCTCCTCCCAGGCCTTAAGAGCCTTATTATGCACCTCCAGTTTCTAGTGCACCTCTTGCGCGGGGTGCTTTCAGAGGTCAGTCCAGTAGAAATGGCTCGAGCCAGTCACAACCACCACGTCCTCCCAGAGCTTATTTTGAGTGTGGTGACGCACGCCATGTGGTGAGGGATTGCCCTAGACTTGGGAGGAGTGCACCTCCATAGACTTCTCAAACATAACGTGCCCCATAGAGTTCTCAAGCTATGGTTACAGCTCTAGTTGCTTCCCCACCTGCTCAGCCAGCCAGAGGTGGAGGTCGGGGAGGTAGAGGTTGCCCTAGAGGGGAAGGCCAGGCCCGATACTATGCCCTTTCTGCCCGTACCGAGGCTGTTGCCTCCAATTCTGTCATCACAAGTATTATACTGGTTTGTCACAGAGATGCATCGGTTCTATTCGATCCAGGCTCCACTTACTCTTATGTGTCTTCTTATTTTGCTCCACATTTGGGTGTATCTCGGGATTCTTTTAGTTCCCTTGTTTATGTTTCTACTCCTGTGGGAGATTCTCTTGTTGTGGACTGCATCTATCGATCGTGTTTGGTTGCTCTTAGTGGTTTTGAGATCAGAGCCGATTTATTGTTGCTCAGCATGGTAGATTTTGATATTATTTTGGGCATGGACTGGTTGTCGCCCCATTATGATATTCTTGATTGTCACGCCAAAACCGTGACGCTGGCTATGCCAGGTGTATCGCATGTTGAGTGGAGGGGTACTTTAGGCCACACTCCCGGTAGAGTTATTTCTTTTCTTAAAGATCAGTGTATGGTTGAGAAGGGGTGTGACACATATTTAGCTTATGTGAGAGATGTCAATATTGATACCCCTTCAGTTGATTCAGTTCCAGTAGTACGGGATTTTCCAGATGTGTTTCCAGCTGATCTTCCAAGCATGCCGCCTGATAGAGATATTGATTTTGGCATTGATCTGTTGCCGGGCACTCAGCCCATTTCTATTCCTCCGTATCGTATGGCTCCTCCTGAGTTGAAAGAGTTAAATGATTTGTTACAGGAATTGCTTGATAAGGGTTTTATTCGACCCAGTGTATCACCTTGGGGTGCTCCTGTCTTGTTTGTGATGAAAAAGGATGGTTCTATGCGTATGTGTATTGATTATCGCCAGTAGAACAAGGTCACAATGAAGAACCGTTATCCTTTGCCTCGTATTGATGATTTGTTTGACCAGCTTCAGGGCGCATGAGTGTTTTCTAAGATTGATTTGCACTTAGGTTACCATCAGTTGAAGATTTGGGAGCTAGATATCCCGAAGATTACTTTCAGGACTTGGTATGGTCATTACGAGTTCCTTGTCATGTCATTTGGGCTGACCAATGCCCCAACAACCTTTATGCATTTGATGCACAATGTGTTTCGGTCGTATCTTGACTCGTTCTTCATTGTCTTTATTGATGATATTCTTGTGTATTCCCGGAGTCGGGAAGATCATGAACATCACCTGAGGACTGTGCTTCAGACTCTGAGAGAGAAGAAGCTATATGCTAAGTTCTCGAAGTGTGAGTTTTGGTTGGATTTAGTGGTATTCTTAGGCCACGTGGTTTCGAGTGAGGGTATTCAGGTAGATCCGAAGAAGATAAAGGCTATACAGAGTTGGCCCAGACCATCCTCAGCTACCGAGATCCGCAGTTTCCTTGGTTTGGTGGGATACTACCATCGTTTTATGGAGGGGTTCTCATCGATTGCGGCCCCTATGACTAGGTTGACCCAGACGGGTGCTCCGTTCCAGTGGACATAGGAGTGTGAGGCGAGCTTTCAGAAGCTCCAGCTTTGACCACAGCCCCAATTTTGATACTGCCTACAGGTTTGGGGTCTTATACGGTCTATTGTGATGCTTCAAGGGTTGGCCTCAGAGCGGTGTTGATGCAGGATGGTAGGGTGATTGCCGATGCGTCCAGACAGTTGAAGATACATGAGAAGAACTACCCTGTTCACGACCTTGAGTTAGCTGCCATTGTTCACGCCTTAAAGATTTGGCGCCATTATTTATACGGGGTTCCCTGTGAGATTTATAGTGACTATCAGAGCTTGCAGCACTTATTCAAGCAAAAGGATCTAAATTTGTACCAGAGGAGGTGGTTAGAGTTGCTGAAGGACTATGATATCACTATTTTGTATCATCTGGGCAAGGCCAATGTGGTGGCCGATGTTTTGAGTCGCCGGGCAGAGAGTTTGGGGAGTTTGGCTTATTTACCAGCATCGGAGAGGCCTATGTCGATGGATATTCAGGCTTTAGCCAACTAGTTTGTGAGATTGTATCTTTCATAGCCCAGTCGGGTTCTAGCTTGCATGGTTTCTCGGTCTTCCTTATTTGATCATATCAGGGAATGATAGTATAATGACCCTCATTTGCTTGTCCTCAAGGACAAGGTTCAGCACGATGATGCTAGAGATGTGACTATTGGCGATGATGGGGTATTGAGGATGTAGGGTCGGATTTGCGTACCCAATGTTGATGGGCTTCAGGAGTTAATTCCGGATGAGGCCTATAGCTCGCGGTATTCCATTCATCCGGGTGCCGTGAAGATGTATCGCGTTATTCCTATTGGTTGAGGCAGATGAATAAAGATATAGTTGGATTCGTAGCTCGGTGTCTCAACTGTCAGCAGGTGAAGTATGAGCACCAAAGACCGGGTAGGTTGCTTCAGCAGATAGAGATTCCGGAGTGAAAGTGGGAGAGGATCACCATGGACTTTGTAGTTGGGCTTCCACGGACTTTGAAGAAGTTTGATGCTATTTGGGTGATTGTGGATCGGCTGACCAAGTCCGCTCATTTCATTCTTGTGTGTTCTACTTATTACTCGGAGCGGTTGGCAGAGATTTATTTCCGGGAGATTTTTCGTCTGCATGGTATTCCAGTGTCTATCATTTCAGATAGAGGTACTCAGTTCACATCAGAGTTCTGGAGGGTCGTTAAGCATGAGTTGGGTACTCGGGTGGAGTTGAGTACAACATTTCACCCTCAAACAAACAGACTATCCGAGCGCACTATTCAAATTCTTGAGGATATGCTCCGTGCGTATGTGATTGAGTTTGGAGGGTCTTGGGATTAGTTCTTGCCACTGGCAGAGTTTGCTTACAACAACAACTATCAGTCCAACATTTAGATGGCACCATATGAGGCTTTATATGGGAGATGGTATAGATCTCCGGTGGGTTGGTTTGAGCCGTGTGAGGCCAGAGTATTGGGCACAGACTTAGTTCAGGATGCTTTGGAGAAGGTTAAGGTGATTCAGGATAGACTCCGTACAGCCCGGTCCAAACATAAGAGTTACATGGACCGGAAGGTTCGTGATGTTTCCTATATGGTTGGTGTAACGACCCTGGCCCACACTGTGCATATATTGTCCGCTTTAGGTCCCATCCGCACGATTTTGTTCTCCCCCAGTCCCACTGGGGAAAAGCCTATGCACATGTAAGTCAATGTCTTACTAATATATCCCAGGATTCCCTCTCCTCTTTTTCCGATGTGGGATTCCTGTGAGCTACAGTCCCACTGAACTCACCCCACCAATAGGAAACAACGTCCTCGTTGTGGGTACCCACCCATCGTACTAGGTGAGAGTCGGCTCTGATACCAACTGTAATGACTCGGGCCCACATTGTGCATATATTATCCGCTTTGGGTCCCACCCGCATAGTTTGTTCTCCCCCAGTCCCACTGGGGAAAAGGCCTATGCACATGTAAGTCCAAGTCTTACTAATATAGCCCAAGACTCCCCCCTCTCTTTTCCGATGTGGGATTCTTGCGAGCTACAGTCCCACTGCACTTGTTGTCACTACCCAAAATCCATTAAGGGTCGTGATGGCTAGGGAGAGTCGGCTGTAATACCATGTTGTCACGATCCAAAATCCACTAAGGGTCGTGATGGCGCCGGACACCGCTGTTAGGCAAGCCAACCATAAATACTTAATTAATTTCTTATTTAATCAACTGTGAAAACTCTGATATTTCTTCCACTTTTACTAGTAAAAGATACTTAGTTCAAGTTAAATATACATGCCATGAAGTTAATACAAAATACCCCATAACTATCCCAGAACCCAGTATCACAAGTGCATGAGCTATTTCTAGGAAGCAATACAATACAACAATCGTTCGGAATACAAATTGGACAGGAAATAAATACAATAATCTGGAAGAGACTCTGTTGGCTGCGGGTCATCTCGAGAAGTGCAGCTCACCTAAGTCTTCACATCAACCATGCTGCTATGCCCGCCAAGCCACTAGTGAAGCATGTGCCTGTGTAACAAAAATGCACAGCAAGTGTAGTATGAGTACGAAAACAACATGTACCCAATGAGTATCCTGTCTAATCTTGAAGAAGTAGAGACGAGAGGTCGACTTTGACATTTACTAGTGGTCCAATAATAATATAGTGAAAATGTGAAGAAATCATGGATTTTTTATAAAGCAATTATAAACTCGTAAAACCAGATAGCAGGTAAACAACATCTCAAATAAATATGGATTTCCAAGGTTTACTTTTCATTACGCTTATCAACTATGTCCGGCCAGGGAAGGCAAATATTATCACATAACATTCTCAGGCAAGCAATACAAGCATATGCATATCATGCCGAGGTTGTACGTCCCGATCCAACAATATTTAAACTGTGCACTACCGAGGGTCGAACGGCAAGAACCAAAAATGCATCTATTTAATCTACCGAGATATTCAGCCCGTTCCAAAAATAAACACACACAGATAGTCAATCAAAAAGTCAACATGGAACAACCATCGAAAGAAAAGCCAATTCTCTTTTAACAATATAAGAAAATGAAGTTTAAATCTTTTTAGAAATTTATTTACTAATTCGATGTGATTTAAGCAATTCAAGCTGTCAATAAGATTACAAATAGCCCAAGTATAACATGCTTTTGGGTCCTAGACTGCCCGGACTTAAACATAATAGTAGCTACACACAGACTCTCGTCACCTCGTGTGTACGTATCCCCCATAAATAGAAGAACATAACCAATTATATTACCTATGGGGACAATTCCCTCTTACAAGATTGGAAAGGAGACTCACCTCGCTCCGAAGCCTATATTCCGATTCAAGAACGCGCTCAAACCTCCAATTTTGGAGCCGAACGATCCAAAACTATTCAAATAGGGTAAGAACTAGTCAATACATGCTCAAACGTTCATATCTTCGGGAGTCATGAGAAAATCTAGTAGAGTCTCGTGGATTGGTACGGAGACGTCTGTACTTATCTTCGGGAGGCTACAGGGCTGCTAGGAGTACTTTCCTTCTTGATTCCTCATCGTGCGATTTGATTCCTTGAGGCTATGTGCAGATTGCTATGATGCTCACAATTGGTTATCGCACAGTATTAACTTGATGGTAGGATACTTGCCTATGTGTTGGGGTGGTGAATGGTTTGAAAGGAAGCCTACTCAGTGCAGAACATATAAATTCTTGCATTCGCGAAATTTTAGCCATTTTCATCTTTTTCAAAACGAGAAGAAGCTTGGGGAGAACTTTTCAAGAGGGATTTTCAGAGGAGTTCATTGGAGTAAGGTCTTTAGTCCCTAAACTCGTTATTGGAGTGATTTTTATCAATTTAGGCATGAAAAATTAAGGAAAATCAATGGTAATTAGGGGGTTAGGGCTTGTATAATTGGAGACCTTTGAATGATGATTTGAGGGACAAATTGAGGTTCGAATTTGGTATTTTTGATACGACTGGACTCGTGAGAGTGAGAGGTTTCTAGAAATATAAATGCTACCCGATTCCGAGATGTGGGCCCGAGGGGTATTTTGGTCATTTTACATAATTTCGCGTATTAGCTTAGAATTTAATTATAGATCAGCTACTTGAAATGTTATTCACGTTATGAAATTGAATTGAATAGATTTGGGCCATTTGGAGTCGAGTACTCGTGGCAAGAGCATGATTTCAGATTGATTATTGAACCGGTTCGAGGTAAGTGGCTTGTCTAACCTTGTGTGGGGGACCTTCCCCTTAGGATTCGGTATATTTGATATTTGAAATGCCTTGTACGTGAGGTGACGAGGGCGTACTTGAGCTAATTGTTGAAAATTCGGTTTTCTTTAAGTAATTTCTATTGTGTCCCTTTTCCTGTTTCATTTTACTTGCAATTTAAACCTGCTGTTAGCTTAGAAAGAGCATGTCTAATTGACTTAACTGTTTAGTTGCTTAAACTGCCTTAATCGAATTATGTGAAGCATGTTAGATTAGAATTACCTGTTTAATTGATACGACACCGAGCTTAATTGGGTATTCTTGGGTTGCTGTTGTGTGTTTTACTTTGGGACTACGGGACGACATCCCGGGAGATCCCTTATGCCTATTTATGATTGAACTGAGGTGCGGGATACCGAGAGATCCCTGGAATGTATATTGAAGATACCAAGAGATCCTCGGGATACCAAGAGATCCCTAGCAGATATTGAGGATACCGAGAGATCCTCGGGATACCAAGAGATCCCTAGCATATATTGAGGATACCGAGAGATCCTTGGGATACCAAGAGATCCCTTGGCGTTTATTGAGGGTACTAAGAGATTCTCGGGATACTAAAAGATCCCCGGTTACTTCCTTGTGATTGTTTCTGCCTCTGTTTTCAGTTATTGAATTCCGTGTTTTCCTGTATTAAATTCTTATCGTTAGTTTTCAACTATACTGTTTATCTTATACTGTCATATCTTATATTCTTTATTTTATATCAGTAGGGCCCTGACCTTCCTTGTCACTACTCAACCGAGGTTAGGCTTGACACTTACTGAGTACCGCAGTGGTGTACTCATGCCCCTTTCTGCGCATGTTTTTCATATGCAGATCCAAGTACCGCTACTCAGGGATACCATCCTTGAGGGAGGCGACTACTCTAGAGACTTAGAGGTACATCTGCCGCGTCCGCAGACCGAGAAGTCCCTTTATATTCTAGCTGTTAAACATTGCCCTTCTGTATTTTCTTTCTTGCTAGATATTCTGGAGTTAGACTGTTAGATATTCCAAAAGCTTTTGTTTCCGTGAGTTTCTGGGTTTTGGGATAGTGTACTTAGTTTTGAGAATGTTGTGTTGTATATGCTGAGCGACATTATAACTATTGTTCCATTCAGTTATTTTTGGTTTTTGATTATTTCTTCCGCAAATTTTGTTTAAGTTCCGCATTTGTTATCTTACCTAGTCGTACAGACTAGGTGACGTCACGACAGTTCACGGAGGGCGAACTGGGGTCGTGACAAGTAGCTTCCGTGGCATCCGTTGTTGATGCGTCTTGCAATTTTTCGACGATTCTATATACATGTGATTTTTGACCCTCCTCAAGATTTTAGCATTTAAATACTTAGTTTAGGTCTAATATAGTTATTTCAACTAATTTTGACTCTTTTACTTTATTTCGTCACAAAAATATAAATTACAAAAATATTTCCTCTTTTTTTAGTTGCTTTTAGTTTATAAACCTTTCGTAAAACTAAAACAAATATACAAAAATAGTACCTTATTTTTATTTTAATATGATATTTGAAAATACCAAAAAAAGTAGGTTTGTTTTATCGGTTAGTTTTATTTTAATAGTTATTTTACTTAAGTAAGATTAATTAGTAGATGAGGTCGCATTTTTAGTCTCGTTCGCGAAGAAAGAATAAAATTTGGGCTCAAACGATCCATTTTAGGCCTAATTTCGGACCTAGCCCATAGATACCCAAGACCAATACCCACTAAGCTAACCCTAATAACCTAAAATCTAGAATCCCTAATAAAAAGAAGGCCTAGACCTATACAGTCAAGAGATCCTCCGTTTTACACCAAGACCCCACACACCCTATCGATCTTCTTCTTCTTCAGAGAAAAAGAGCCAAATTTCCATGGCTTCTCCTTAACCAAACCAATGACTCGTGCTCTCTTCTTCCATCTTCATAACCAAAAACCCATCACCCCTAAAACTAGCAATAGACACACCCTAACTTCATCAGATTCTAACACAAGAGGAGACCTAAGACTAAAAAAACAGCTGCTGGAATTTAGGACCCCCACCCTATTCATCTTCCTCATCCAACGACAACTCCAAAGATCAGACCCCCCATAACCGTTACCCCTTCTTCTTCACAAAATCGAACACCAAAAATGACCACTGGATAGAAGTTAATGGACATTGACCCCCTTTTTTCATTTCTACTAAAACACACATAGCAGCAGCCACACCTCGTAAATAGCTTTCAAACCGTTCAAGTGCGAGTAGCTGTTTGGTCATGGTTCCAGTCTCTGAAGTTGGGTCCTATTGCCGTTGAGTTCGAGTTTTGTCAGAGTTTCCATTCGTTAGCTTCAGTTCCGATTCTCTATTTTGGGGTTGGGTTCGATCTCCTCTACTAGGATTTTGGGTTAGTTCTTAATTAAATTTTAATGATCCTTCTTTGTGTATCTTGATATTGAATGAAGATCTGCCGGATTTTTGGTCTACACAGTGGTGTGTGTGTGTGCTGTTTCCATTTGGTTTTGTTTTGTCACAGTGTTAATAACTACTTATTTTGCTCCTTATGAAACCTGTATGAAGGAGATGTGTTTTCTCCGATTATTTTTTCTTACTTGGTTGTAGAATTTCATTATTGGTCTAAGTAGCCATTTTTCTCCATGGGCTGGGCTATTAAGGTGGATTTGCAGGAAATATTGGCAGACAGTCATGCAGTTAGGACTTCCAAAATTTATTTGTTTTAATGTTAAAATTGGGTGAGATTGGTAAACTATAGAATTTATCTTTGTTCTTTTATGTTCAAGTTTCCCGGATAATGTAGAGGTGAAGCTATCACTTGTCATGTCTAGAATTTTAATGTCGCCCCTACATGCGTTGTTTCTTATGAACAATTTTCAAATAAGCCTTAATTTTGCTCCCGTAATTTCAATTTCCATAACCCGTAAGCCTCAATAATCTTAACGTAGAAAATAATATAACTCACAAATCTGTAGTATGCTTTAGGCATGTACTCAATCTATATATCGTGATTGTGTATATGTTCGTGTGATATAATTACGATTTTTTAAAAATAAATTGGGGTATGTGTTCATGCAACTTCGACTGAACTTTATTAATCATAACAAAGCGTTATTAATTGTGGACATGTTTGCGTGACGTGATTTTTGACGCGCCAAGCAAATGGGTACACGTACGCGTGACATGTTTTAAGATAATTTCTTAATTAAAAGAGGCAAATGCCCATAGGTTTTAAAATGAGTAATCAGAGAATTTGATTAAGCCAAGTATGATGAAAGCTACCGTGCTAAAACTACGGAACCCGGGAATACCTAACACCTTCTCCCGGGTTAACAAATTCCTTACCCGAATTTCTGTGTTCGCAGACCATAAATAAGAGTCAACTTCCTTGATTCGTGATTTTAAACTGGTGACTTGGGACACTGTAAATTATCCCAAGTGGTGACTCTAAATTTAATATAAATAATCCCATTTTGATTGCCACTTAAATTGGAAAAAACTCCCCTGTACCCCGTTCCGGGTGTGAAAAAGGAGGTGTGACAACTCTGGCGACTCTGTTGGGGAGAAGAACCCAGAACTTCTAGTTCAGGATTCAGGATTCAGAATTCGAGCTTGTTGATATGATTTTTACTTGGCTTTATTTATTGTTAATATTATTGTACTTTGTGAACCTAATGTGCTAATTGTTATTTATTTACCATTTCGATATTGTTTGAATTGTATTAAAATGCCTTCTTGCGCCACCCCTCTGAGTCTTCTAAAAATGGTGCACACGTTCGCGTGGCCCACTTTTTCTGATAGAAATTATACCAAATAAGAACGAGGCTGGTCCAACAACAAGGCCGAGTAGACTTTCGTGCTCCCGGTATGTTGCCCTCTCTTCGGATCGAGTTGTCCACTCGGGTAAGCCAGGTCAAGAACACAACCCCAGGTTTAAACCTAGAATAACATAACCTCATGTTGAATCCCTAGTAGGAAAGTTTTTTTGCATCACATGCACTAGACTTAGGAGACTCAACACAGGGGTTGAGTCCGTTTAGGACAAGTGTACCCAAAAATAAAAGACCATCCTGATGCATCCTATGTGCTACATGTTGCATTTCTTTAAGGGTAAAAGAGTCATTTGTCGGACCAATGATGGCAAAGGGTAAATGAGAAAGAAAAAAGGTGAAGCGTGAAAATAAAGCAAGTAGGGCCTAGTTATGTTTTTCTTTTCACTTTTTCTTAAGAGAAAAAAATATATGAAAAATCCATAAAGATTTTGCACTTTCCCATCATTTTCCAAAAAAAAAAAAAAAAAAATCAAAAAAAGGGAAAAAGAAAATCTAAAAAGAGTTTACACGTTTCATCATTTATTTTTTTAAAAAAAGAGACAATAAATATGTTTTCTCTAAATTAGTTATTTTTTTTGAATTCTCGACCGTATCCAATCTGCCCGAACTACGAATACCTGATTTTCGTCTTTCGGGGCATGATACGTAGGCAACCCACATAGGGTTCGATATTCCTAGTGAGTCTTAGGTTCTTGGCTTTGCGGGATCTTAGCCAAATCTTGTATTTTAGCCACATAAGTCATTTTGCAAAAATAGTCTCAATCATGTCTTGCATGCATCCAATAGGGGGTGTTATTGTCTCACATAGTGTTGTAGGTCTTTAACTTTATTTGTTCTTAATTTTCTCATACAGGTGTGAGTCTATTTACCGGAGTTTGAGCATGGCAGACACCCCGGGACCATCCAGTCAGGATCGCTCATCCAGGAGTTGCTTAAGGAGATTTTTTTATGTGTTGAGTTTGTTTTTCTTTTATGTCGTCTTTTACCCTCTAGTTTTGTACAGTAATGCTGAGTCTTTTGTTATTGTATTTCCTATTTTGTATTTGAAACAAAGATGTGTTATAAATCAAAAATCCAAAAAGAGAGATTTTGCGTTTTTATATTTCTGTTAGATGTTTTCTTTAGAATACTAACTCTAGAAGTTCAAAAAAATCTTTTGTGATTTTCCTTAGGAAATTAATATCTAGAACTCAAAATAAAAATTGCTTTTATATTTCCTTTAGTATATTATGTTACGCCCCGCAATATTACGTCGATATCACGTTCCGCAGTATTATATTATGATGATGTCGTGCCTTGCAGTATTATATTACGGTGATATCACGCTCGCAATATTAAGTTACAACGATGTTGCACCTGAAGTATTGTACATGGAATTTGTCGTAAGGTTATTGACATCAGTCTAAGTAAAAGATTATTTGGAAGTTATAAGGATTATACTATTTTACAAGTGATTAGTAAATTCGTGAAGGTGAGAGCAGAAGCAAGTCGATGAAAATGAATTTCGTTGAAAGCGGCTAATTTGAAATAAAATACGGATCGAGCGATAATACTCGATAGTTATGAACTAGTAACATGCAAGGTACCATATGATCAAGATAGTATAATATATAAAGTAGGTATGAAGTATTTTAAAAATAAATAAAATTTTAAGTAATTTTGGTAATTTTTAAATTATGCGGGTAATTGATTAATTACCGGGTAACAAGACATTACCCGGTTAAATAATAAATGGATAAAACTTAATTAATTATACTCAAAAAAAATATGTGGCAACACATGAAGTGACTAAGCATTAAAATAACCTAGGTGGCAACCTAGGAAATGATAATGCATGTACAAGTCTTAGAATTTATAATGATCACACAAGTCTTTAGCTTCCATTCATATTTTTTACTTAAAATTAAGTCTTAAGAACATCCAACCAAGAACAGAACATGGATCTTGCTTTCCAAAAATTCAATACGTTGGATATGAATGATATCTTTCCAATTCATTCCCATTTGAAGACTTTACTTTTTGCATTTAAAATCTTAAGAGCAGAACATTGCTCATGCTATTTGAATTTCAAATTCAAAACGTTGGTCCCTCTTTCTGTCATCAATCAATGAGATTTGGGTTTCACTCCTTTGTAAAATAATCAGAACATCAATCTACCTTTGGCTTAGAGCAAAAAACGTTAAGGCAGAAGCAAGTAATTTTGTTCAGGTGTCAAATAATTCAAAGAACATGTATGTTAAGGCTATCCCTTCTTTCTTTTGGCATGATCCATACGATAAAAATAAAACGTGCAAATGCACAAATTCCATGAATGAATCTATTCATAGAAGTATTAGAGATCTCTATGCTCTTGAATTTTCGTGTGTCATAATATTTTATCATCTGTTGATGGGTCTAAGATAAAAATACGAAAGTTGAAAAGAGTTTACTTTATGATATTACTCAAAGGCAAAATGGTCTTGTGAAGCTCCGAAAGATTTTATTAACGTACTTTTCATTCATTGCATTCATATGCATTGATCCATGACCGGATGACATTATATACGCGTATATATATATGTATATATATGTATATGGGATATGGGAAAGGTTATGGTGTTATATACGCACCACCACCTGATTAGTTGGTATATGATGATGATGTTACCCACAGTGGCTGAAATATGACTCAGACGGCGTTATATACATGTATATATGTATGTATATATATGTAAATGGGATATGAGAATGGTTATGACGTTATATACGCACCACCACCTGATCAGCTGGTATATGATGATGATTTTGCCCACAGTGGACGATATGATATGATGGGATGCCCTCAGAGGCTGATGATGTTATGAAACATGTATCTATGCATGACATGACATTCATGCGCATATGCATGAAGCTAAAAGTAATTTATGATTTACAAAGTTATTCAGACTTACAGGTTGGGTCATGTATTCTATATGTCTTCCATGTCTCTTATAAAATTATTTATGTGCCTTACATACTCGGTACATTATTCGTAATGACGTTCCTTTTTCCTGGGGATGCTGCGTTTCATACCCGCAGGTCCCGATAGACAGGTCGAGAGCCCTCAAAGTAGGCTATCAGCTCAGCGGAAGATGTTGGTGCGCTCCATTTGCTTCGAAGTTGCTCGTTTGGTTACTATAATTTAGACGTGTATTGTTTGGTATAGCGGGACTCTGTCCCGACCTTTATGATATTTATATATTCTTAGAGACTTGTAGACATATGTCGTGTACATAAAAGATTGTATGGCCTTGTCGGCCTATGGTTTGAGTTTATAAAGGATCATGTTGGCCTATTAGGCCCGTATGCCATGTGTATATGATGATGTAATAAGAAATATACGTTACGTTGGTACTCGGTTGAGTAAGGTAACGGGCACCCATCACGGCCCATCGGTTTGGGTCGTGACAAAGGGCTTGTTGCTCATAACGACTTTTAATTTTCTTTTAGTACCTCTTTAAAAGTTTTCTTTTAAGATATTAATTCCAAAAATCTAAAAAGATTTTCTTTTGAGGTACTTCTTTGGGAAATTAATGAAAAATGAATAAAACATTTTTTTTTATTTTTACTACAACTTTAAGATATTGTACATAGAAGAGAAAAAAACATACTTTATGTTTTAGTCATCTTTAAAGTTTCTTCCTTAGGTAATCAAAAACTGAAATCCAAAAATATTTTTTTATCTTGTTCATTTCTCGTTTCGAAATATTTCTTCAGGGATGTGAAATGAAAATTCAAAATATTTTTCTTTGGTTTATTCTTTAGACCTCCTTCCTAAAAAAAAGGATCAAAAAATATTTTTCTCTTCTAGGGTTGTTTCCTTAATAATTTCCCATAGAGTATTTGTTTCAAAAAGAAAAAAAGAAAAAAAGATATATGCTCGTTAAGCTTGAGTTTAGAATAGGTTATAGAACATTAAGTCTAGAAATTCAGAAAAAAAGGATTTGCTTCTCTTATTTCTCTTTTGTCATCAGAGTAGTCATTAAGGTAAAAAAGAAAGGATAAAAAAGAAAAAGAGAATGTTAGTTTGTTTACTTAATTCCCGATCTTCCCGAATTATGCAAAGATCTGATTTATGCGGCGTCATGATACGTAGGCAACCTACATAGGGTTCGATTGAATCATTTTTTAAAATTAAAAAAAAAGAAAAAAAAAAATGAAGAGATGATTCGTGGGATGTGAGAAATGAGAGGAAAGAAAAGAGTGATAATTAGAAAAAAGAGGAAATAAAAAAAACCAAGCAAGTGCTAGAAAAGCAAAGAAAAGAGAAGGTTGAATTGAACAAATTGGGATGATTCCAAGTGACCTTATGACCCTCGAAGTCATTCTTGAACCATAAATTGTTGCTAGGTACACTGCACGTAATGTGATATTTTTAGCTGTTAAATGCCCTAACGCTAACGTGATGACCTCATTTTGTTCCTTTTTGTTATAAAGCAGAAGGGTGGTTGGTTTGTGGTTCTTAAAGTGGTAACTTTTCTCTACAACATAAAGTCAAAAGGCAATGGTAGATGATAACAGAATTGAGTTGGTTGATACGGGTGCCCAAAAGCAATTGGTTGAATAAGATAATGGGTTGGTTAAAGAGGTAAGGATATTAAGACAATACATGGCGGACATGTATCGGGCTTGGATGACTGGGAAGGCACCATCCCCCGCCACCAACTACCTTCCTAGATGCTACCCTTACCCAAACTCCGATCATAGTGCGAGATGCTTCCTCTTACTCTCCAGATTCTCCCGCTTATCACAGCTTTCCCAACTATCCTAGTAGCTCCATCACTCGTCCTCCAACTACCTTTCCCAAAAATTGCCCTCTTGTCATATCCACTACCTCCACGATCGCAACTTCTCAACAATCTTTCCTCAGGTCTAACAGTGAATACCAATTCAACTCCCTTGATGCCCAATACTACCCCTTAGAGGTTGCTCATAACGTTTATGACTCATACAATCATAGCCCTCAAAACGAGCTTCATGTTGAAAATGAAATGTTCACAGGAAAAGAAGGGCGAGATGAGATATCCGGGAAGCTGAAAGGTATAGAACAGTCCTTAAGGAGCATGTAAGGGATGGGAAATCAGATTAACATGTCTTACAATGACTTGTGTATGTTCCCTGATGTTCATCTGCCCGCGGGGTTTAAAATTCCAAAGTTTAACTTGTATGATGGACGTGGAGATTCAATAGCCCATCTGAGGGGTCATTGCAGTGAAATGAGAAGTGTTGGCATGAAAGATGATTTGTTGATGGCATATTTCAGTGAGAGCTTGACTGGGGCAGCCTTGCAATGATATACTCGTCAAGATGTCAATAAGTGGCATGCATGAGATGACATGGCTCAAGATTTTGTTTGACACTTTCAGTACAATCTAGACATTATCCCAGATCACTCCTCCCTATCTAATATGGAAAAGAAACTCGAGGAAAGTTTTAGGGAGTTTGGGCTCAGATCGAGGGAACAAGCTGCTCGGGTCAGCCCCCGATTGGTGAAGAAGAAATGTATGAGCTTTTCCTAAAAGCCTAAGGGCCTACCTACTTTAGTCATTTGATCCCGGACTTGGGTAAACCTTTCAGTGATGTGATAAAAATGGGAGATGTGGTAGAGGAAGGAATCAAGTCAAGCAAAATCATGAGTTATTCTGCATTGAAAGATACTACATAAGATGTTCAGAACATCTCAGTAAGTTTGGGTGGAAGAAAAAGAAATAGAAAAGATGTTGTTGAGCCCTGACCATGACAGGATCCAGTGGGCATTCCTGCTCAACACTTTCTGCCTCAATATTGATCCCATAGATATCCCTGTGCTCCAGATAATCCTCCCCAATGCTACTTCTCTCCACAAAATCCCTAAAGTCATGCCTCAGCTTCCCAGTACTCCATCCACAATCCACTACAATATGCTCCACATCCACAGGACCAATGATGGCATGCACCATTTCCGCAAATATCTTACCTGCCTCCTCAAGCATATTAACCACCTACCCGCAAAAGGTTCCAACCGATGCCAGAGTACAAAATGAAAAGGCAACAACAAAAGGAAAAGACTTTCACTCCCATTGGAGAATCATATGCCAGTTTGTTCCAAAGGTTGAGGCAATTGGACATGTTGAAGCTGATTCAGATAAAAATGTGGAACCCTCTTCCAAAGAATTTTGTTATTCTCAAAGGTGCGCGTATTGCTCGAATGCCCCGGGTCACAACATAGAAAAGTGTTGGCATCTGAAAAGATTAGTTCAGAAGCTTATTGAGGCATGTGCCATTATCATGCGAATTCCAGATGCAGTAGACACTAGCCAAAGTCTATCAAATGTTCATAATGAGACGCATATGGTGGGTATGATTTGTGTTGAAAGGGAATATGAAAACTCTTCTGAGATCCTCGAAGGGCCACTTGCCGCAAAGCTTTCAGCGCTATCACTCTCGATTCCGAAAGTTGATCTTAAGAACGAGCTGGCAAAAGGGACCCAAAAGCAATTTGCTAAGGTCAATGTGATGAAGACTTGTGATGGTCCTAGTACCGTTGATACAGAACTCAGTGGCTAAGATGTTGAGCTTGGTGATTGGAAAGATGCTCCTTTCTTGGCTAGCCAGGGAGGAGTCTTGGTGGTTTATTTTGTTGTCATTTCTTTTATCCGGTTTATTTCAGGGTTGTAATCCGGATATTGTCTTGTGGCTCAAATCCTTCTATCTTTTTATCTTTCCTAGTTCGTTTAGTCGTAGTAACTCGTTTAGTGTTATCTAGGTTTGTTCCAAGGTTGTAACCCCAGTTTAGTTTGCTTGTTTTGTTGTTCAAACCCTTTCACCATCTCTCTAATGCAATTTTCTGTTTTCTGTTATTTCTAGTCATTTTTTGTTTAGTTCTCTTTTTCTTTTATAGTTCTTTTACCGTTGACTCTAGTGACATGACATGCACGCGTAATTGACAGCCCAGTCTTAAAAGTTAGTCTAATTATGAAATAATGAAACAAGTTTTGAAGATGACAGGGACATTCGAGGGAAATAAGTAAAGATTTGGATATTTTGAGATCTTTAAAGCTCGAATTGTGTGAAACTGGGGCAGATGGTTTGGGTAAGTTAAGAGGACGACAAGAATTTATTACAAGAAAATGCGTCCCAAACAATTTGAAGCAAACGACTTTGAGTTCGAGTGCATCTCAAGTTACAACATAAAGCCAAGTGAGTTTGCACCAAATTAACGGAGCACATCCATTTTGAAGAAGAAATTACCCAAGTAGAGCTATGTACTTGACAAGGAACTGAAGAAAGGTGGACACATACCAATGCCAATGATGCAAAAGAAACGCTATGCATGATCGTCATTTTTTATCTTCAAGTTGCATGTGTTGTACTTGGCATTTTCAGAGATTGGGAGACCCTCTTTCAGCTACCCAAACACTTATATCATTCGATACCCTTTTGAGCCTGTACTGATTTTTTTGACATCCCCTCTTTTGGAATCAAGTTAGAGTCATACGAAAACAAATATATTCCCCACAGGTTTATTTTAGAAAGTTCATTCCAAAAGGAAAATTCAAAAAAAGAGAAGAGAAAAATAGAGATAAAAAAAGGAAAAAAATAAAAAAAAGAAAAAAAAGAAGAAAAAAAAGAGAAAACAATTAAAAGGAAAATAGTAACAAAAGTAGTCTTTTGAACTACGTTCGACCTGATTCTTGTCACTGCAAGATACGTAGGCAGCCTTAAGTTCGGTCGCACTAAATAAAATATTTCATAATCCCATAAAGTCGAGAGGGGGGTAGTTTTTCTTAGGAATTCCATTTCAAAAAGAAAAACAGAAAAAAAATCAAATTCCCTTGTTTCAGAATTGGGGCAAAGTTTTTTAAATGGATTCCAAAAGTTGTAAATAAATTAACCCTGTTATCTTAGTTGTTTTGAGCCTTTATGATATCCTTTCTTTCTAACCTTGTCCAAAAGCCACATTATAGTCCAAAAAGACCTCCCAGATAATCTTTGAGAGTGCCGAGTCAGACATGCCCGGAGCATATGATATTTCTATCGTGGTTAATGCCTTGTCATCTATGGAATCAAAAAAAGAAGAAAAGAAAAAAATGAGAGAGTCTTATCGGTAAAAACCTTCACAGGCACCATGAGGCGACGATAAGTTGAGAGAAAGAACAAAATGAGAGAGGCTTGATGGTGAAAAGCCTTCGGGCACTACAAGTCGAATAAGAACTATGAATCAGATAGGATAATCGGAGCATTGAAGCCCAGTTTCACGACTCAGAGGTACAACAAGAGTTGAACATTAGACTTGCTTGATAGATTAGGCCACTTAATCCAAAGGTGCATGTCATGGTCATTAGAGTTGGTATCTACGTCTGATAAGTTTCTACTTTGTAGTTTTCTGGTTAGGAATCATCTCTTTCTATTGTCCCTTACTCTGTTCCTTTTGTCCTATTTACTTCCTTTTCCTGAGTCTGTATGGTCAGAACAAGTGAGAAATGACTTCAAAATTTGCTACCAGCTCTCCAAATGCACAAAGTGGAGTTTGGCTAGTACATCAAAGTGGCTTATGTTAGGAAAGAACAGTATGCGGACTGAGGGGGAGATAATTGACGTGCTTTGAGATTCATGTGAAATACAAGGGTTCGGTATATGTCAATTCATGAGCACAATGTAATAGATAGAGGTCTTGGGTTTGAACGAATCAAAGGTATTTTCGGTGATAAGGGTGACAGAGAAAGTGGTTAGTCAACGAACAAGAAATGTCTTTCAAGTTGAAATCAAAGTTATCATGGCAAGTGAAGGAGAAATCGCCCTCAAAGTCAAGGACACAATCCAACCACCATGTTTAAACTCACAAGTTTTCTTTGTTTGAAACAGGGACGAAGACTATGTCCAAATCAAAGCTTGGGAGATTGAATTTTTTAAGTGTCGTGCCCAAATTTTGTCAGCACAAAGGCGATTTGAGAAGGGGAAAGAAAATTTGTTCGATCTGTAGGGACCCCCATGAGGAAATCATGGTTCAGGGGTAAGGAATTTTGTTCGTTCTGCAAAGATCCTCCAGGAAGAGGGCATGGCTCAGGTAAGTTTATTCTCGGCTGTTCAGGACCCTCCTGGATAATGGGATTTAATTTCAAGTTTTTAGGACCTCCTGGATATTGAGATGTAGTTTTAAGTTGTCAGGACCCTCCTGGATAATGTGATTTAATTTTTAAGTTTTTAGGACCCTCATAGATAATGAGATTTAACGTAAGTTTTACCATTAGGAAATAGAATTTAGCTTTCAAGTTTTCACTCTTAAGATGAGATTTAATTTTAGTTTTCAGGGCCCTCCTGGATAATGGGATTTAGCTTTTAAATTCTTAGAGCTCTTTTGGATAACATGATTCGATTAACCCTCACAGATGTTCCCGGTACCTAACTGGGGCAGAAAGTTTCTTTTGTTTTGTCTGTTTTGTTTTAATGGCAGGCGCCCACCAGGAGAAACAAGGGAATTCAGTTCAAGCATTGACAGCAGGCGCCCACCTGGAGAAACAAGGGAATTCAGTTCAAGTATTGATAGCAGGCGCCCACCTGGAGAAATAAGGGAATTCAGTTCAAGTATTGACAACAAGCGCCACACCAGGAGAAATAAGGGAATTCAGTTCAAGTATTGACAGCAGTCGCCCACCTGGAGAAATAAGGGAATTTAGTTCAAGTATTGACAGCAGACGCCCACCTAGAGAAATAAGGGAATTCAGTTCAAGTATTGATAGCAGGCGCCCCAACCAGATAAACAAGGGAATTCAGTTCAAGTATTGACAGCAGGCGTCCCACATGGAGAAATAAGGTAATTCAGTTCAATTATTAACAGGTGCCCACCTGGAGAAACAAGGGAATTCAGTTCAAGTCAGGGAGGCATCAGGAGCACGCCAGAAGAACATGTTCAGTTTTCAATTTTAAGTCGGAAAGGCATCAGAAGAATCCCGCCTGAAGAACAGGGTCAACTTTCAGTTTTCAAGGTCAAGTCAGAGGCATCAGGAGGATCCCGCCTGAAGAACAGGATCAACTTCTAGTTTTCAAGATTCAAGTCAAAGACAACAGGAGTCCGCCTGAAGAACAGGATCAACTTTTAGTTTTCAAGATTAAAGTTAAAGACAGCAGGAGTCCGCCTGAAGAACAGGGTCAACTTTCAGTTTACAAGTTCATGTCAGGGAGGCATCAGGAGCCTGCCTGAAGAACATGTTCAGTTTTTAACTTCAATGTTAGAGAAGCGTCAGGAGAATCCCACTTGAAGAACAGGGTCAACTTTGAGTTTACAATTTCAAGTCAGGGAGGCACCGGGAGCCCACTTGAAGAACAGAGTCAATATTCAATTTTTGAGTTCAAGAAGCATCAGGAGAATCCTGCCTGAAGAACATGATCAAGCTTGAGAACTCATAGATAGGAATCTTGTAACTCGTAGCTGATAGGCTTAGTTAGTCTTTTTTCATTTTTTGATTTTCATAAAATAACAGGACCGCGGACCGGAACCTCGACGGAATGACACCTCAATCGGCTCTCCACCTTGGTACACTCCATCACGGTTCTACTTCTAAACTGCACGTGGCCTGATTCCTTTTATAACCAAGGATATGTAGGCAACTCGGATACCAGGGCTCAGTCACATTCTCCTTTCTTTTAGTTTTTGGTCTCCCTAAATAAGGGCTGGGTCAAAAAATCTGTCGAGTCGTTCTTTGTCAGAAAATACTTCATGTTTCTAGTCAAAGAGGGGCAGCTGTAGACATGTGATTGTTGACCCTCTCCAAGATTTTACATATTTTAGCATTTAAATACTTAGTTTAGGTCTAATATAGTTATTTCAACTAATTTTGACTCTTTTACTTTATTTCGTCACAAAATGAAAATTACAAAAATATTTCTTCTTTTTTTATTAGCTTTTAGTTTATATACCTTTAATAAAACTTAAAAAATATACAAAATAGTACCTTATTTTTATTTTAATATGATATTTGAAAATACCAAAAAAGTAGGTTTGTTTTAACGGTTAGTTTTATTTTAATAGTTATTTTACTTAAGTAGGATTAATTAGTAAATGAGGTCGTATTTTTAGTTTCGTTCGTGAAGAAAGAATAAAATTTGGGCTCAAACGACCCATTTTTAGGCCTAATTTTCGGACCTAGCTCATAACAACCCAAGCCCAATACCCACTAAGCTATCCCTAATAACCTAAAATCTAGAATCCCTAATAAAAAGAAGTCCTAGACCTATACACTCAAGAGATCCTCTGTTTTACACCAAGACCCCACACCCCCTATCGATCTTCTTCTTCTTCAGAGAAGAAGAGCCAAATTTCCATGGCTTCTCCTTAACTAAACCAACGACCCCTGCTCTCTTCTTCCATCTTCACAATCAAAAACCCATCACCCCTAAAACTAGCAATAGACACACCCTAACTTCATCAGATTCTAACACAAGAGGAGACCTAAGACTAAAACAACAGCCGCTGGAATTCAGGACCCCCACCTTATTCATCTTCCTCATCCAGCGACAACTCCAAAGATCAGACCCCCCATAACCGTTACCCCTTCTTCTTCACAAAATCGAACACAAAAAACGATCACCAGATAGAAGTTAATGGACAATGACCCCCTTTTTTCATTTCTACTAAAACACACATAGCAACAGCCACACCTCGTAAATAGCTTTCAAACCGTTCAAGTGCGAGTAGCTGTTTGGTCGTGGTTCCAGTCGCTGAAGTTGGGTCCTATTGCCGTCGAGTTCGAGTTTCGTCAGAGTTTCCATTCATTAGCTTCAGTTCCGATTCTCTATTTTGGCGTTGGGTTCGATCTCCTCTACTAGGATTTTGGGTTAGTTCTTAATTAAATTTTAATGATCCTTCTTTGTGTATCTTGATATTGAATGAAGATCTACCGGATTTTTGGTCTACACAGTGGTGTGTGTGTGTGCTGTTTCCATTTGGTTTTGTTTTGTCATAGTGTTAATAACTACTTATTTTGTTCCTTGTGAAACCTGTGTGAAGGAGATGTGTTTTCTCCGATTATTTGTTCTTACTTGGTTGTAGAATTTCATTATTGGTCTAAGTAGCCATTTTTCTCCTTGGGCTGGGCTATTAAGGTGGATTAGCAGGAAATATTGGCAGATAGTCATGCAGTTAGGACTTCCAAAATTTATTTGTTTGAATGTTAAAATTGGGTGAGATTGGTAAACTATAGAATTTATCTATGTTCTTTCATGTTCAAGTTTCCCGGATAATGTAGAGGTGAAGCTATCACTTGTCATGTCTAGAAATTTAATGTCACCCCTACCTGCGTTGTTTCTTATGAATAATTTTCAAATAAGCCTTAATTTTGCTCCCATAATCTCAATTTCCATAACTCTTAAGCCTCAATAATCTTAATTTCGGAAATAATATAACTCACAAATCCGTAGTATGCTTTAGGCATTTACTCAATCTATCTTTCGTGATTGTGTACACGTTCACGTGACATAATTATAATTTTTTAAAATAATTCGGGGTATGCGTTCGTGCAACTTCGACTAAACTTTCTTAATCATAACAAAGCGTTATTAATTGTGGACATGTTCGCGTGATGTGATTTTTGATGCACCAAATAAATGGGTACACGTACGCATGACCTGTTTTAAGATAATTTCTTAATTAAAAGAGGCAAATTCACATAGGTTTTAAAATGGATAATTAGACAATTTGATTAAGCCAAGTATGATCAAAGCGACCGTGCTAAAACCACGGAACCCAGAAATGCCTAACACCTTTTCTCGGGTTAACAGAATTCCTTATCCGGATTTCTATGTTCGCAAACCATAAATAAGAGTCGACTTCCTCGATTCGGGGTTTTAAACCGGTGACTTGAGACACCATAAATTATTCCAAGTGACGACTCTGAATTTAATATAAATAATCCCGTTTTGATTGTCACTTAAATTGAAAAAAACTCTCTTATACCCCCTTCCGGGTGTGAAAAAGGAGGTATGATAGATTCTAAGTCCAAATTTTCCGTTTGAAGTTGTGTTACCGGTCCGGGGTTCTAATTAATACCTCATTTGAGCGTTACTATTTTTTTGGTGTTAGCTTTCTTTGTATGCAGCAAAAAAGTTAGAAACCAAAAACAAAAAGTCTATTTTCATCTACATATGTTTTTGGTTAATTTCTTTTCGAAAATGTTTTATATGATTCCTCTATAATCTTGTTTTGTTGTTTGGATTGATTTATTTTATTTGCTTCGATTTAATTATCTACAAGATGAATATTAATTATTTTGATTGCTTTGTTGGTTATGCTATTGAATCTTTACAGATTGGAAAATAAGAGCATTTGTTTAAATTATAATATGTGTTGTCAGCAAATTAATGTTCACCCTCTGCTGCATTTACATCATTGTTGTCTTTGGAGAAAGTTGTGGTATTATCCCATCATCAGGATTTCATATATTCATGGTATTATGAGACCGATATTAATTATCTTTCCATGGTAGTTGTAAATAGTTTTCACAAGTTGGACTTGTAAATGATCTTTAAGTAGGAATCTTACACTCTTTTCACAATCTTTACGTCAAGATTCAAATTTCATTATAGGTTGTGATGGCGCCCAACACCGTTGTTAGGCAAGCCAACATTGATCAACTAGTGAGTTCTCATTCTATTTTATTAAACAATCCCAACGTTTACTTAATTTAAATTTAAAACAATCGATAATTAACGAATTTATAAGGCAACCGAATTGGAAAAGACCAAAAGGAATCATAATAATAGGAATACAATACAAAATAATAGTCTACTAATGTGTGTGACAGGATCTAGTGTCACAGGTGTGTGGGCAACTAGTAGAATGTACAAAATATAACTATCCTACTGCCTGAAATAGAATAGACAGAAATAAACAAAAGAAAGACTCCAGCATGCTGTTGAACGACTCAGAAGGGGTAGCTCACCATAGAATCTCGGTCAAGTATCAGGAACGTGCGCCAAACGGGTAGCTAGATGCACCTGCCTCGTATCCTGTACAATTAAGTACATAAGTATAGTATGAGTATATAAACAATATGTACCTAGTAAGTATCCAGTCTAACCTCGAAAAGTAGTGACGAGGGGTCGACTTGACACTTACTAGAGTCAATAATTATATAATTTAAGTGTTACGCTAAACATGAATATCATGAATAAATAACAATTAATAACAGGAAGTGACATGTTCTTTCATAAATAGTATTTCAGTTTCCGACATTTCAATTAACAATTTATATTTCAAGGCATTTAAAGCAGTTCAAATCACAGAAAGTACCACGCAAATAGAATGCGCAAACAATGCCGAGGTCGTACGGCCCGATCCAACATAATAGTAAAGTGTGCACTGCCGGAGGGTCGAACGACGCGAACCATAGATGCATATATTACCCCACTCGTGAATCATATATGCGACACGGTCAAATATGAATAAACACATAAAATAGTCAATCAACAATTCATCGGGAAAGCAATTACCCAAAGTAATGACAACCTCTCTGTAACGGTCAAGAAAATAATGTTTAACTTTTTAGAAATTGATTTGTCAAGTTCGATATGATTTTCACAATTTAAATTGACAACAAAGTTACAAGTACGACAATTAAAACATGCTTTTGGGTCCTAGACTACCCGGACTTAAGCATAATAGTAGCTATGCACAGACTCTCGTCACCTTGTGCGTACGTAGCCCCCGCAATTAGTGGCACATATTCAATTATTTCCTCTACGAGGATAATTCCGTCTTACAAGGTTAGAAAGGAAACTTACCTTGCCTCAAAGCTTACTTCCAAATTCAAGAATGCACTCAAACCCTCAAATCGGAAACGAACGATCCAAAACTATTCAAATTGGTAAGAACTAGTTAATATATGCTCAAGAGTTCATATTCTAATTATTGAAATGATTTCCCAACCCTAAATGCAAGGTTCCTAAAAGTCATCCCCCAGGCCCTCGTGCCCGGACTCCGAAAGTTTTGAAGAAAGTTGTTGCCCACAACCTAAGGATCAAGAATATATAATTTTTACTTCATTCCATAAGAATTTCATGATTAAATCTTGTTTTTATCAAAATCCTAGGTTTTACTCTAATCCCATAATTTTCACTAATCTTTACATGTAAATATACTCAAAACACAAGTATTTAAGTCACATATAGTAGGAATTACTTACCACCAAAAGCTTGGTGAGAAACCCTTCTCAAGAAGCTCAAAAATCGCCCAACAATGGTGTGAAATGAGCCAAATATGTCTAAGGCCCGTGTTAAATGAAGGCTACTGCCTTCAGTGGTTTACGCATCTGCGGTCCTGGGCCGCACCTACGCCAACCGCGTATGTAGAAAACGGTACGCTTCTGTGAAACTTCACTGGGCCAGCTGGGCCGCTTCTACGAAAGGCCAACCGCTTCTGCGGTTCCGCTTTTGCGGAGAAAGGGCCGCATCTGCAGTTTATGGGCTGGCCACCCTCTGCCGCATCTGCAAGTCAAGGCCTACACCTGCGAGCTCGCATCTGCGGCTGACGAATCGCAGGTGCAGTTATGACATAAGCTAGGCATTAAGTTCTTGCCCAAAATTTCCAACATGGTCCGAGCCTCATTCGATTGACGCTAGGGGGCCCTCGAGGCCCCGCCCAAACACACACACAAGTTTTAAATGACAAAAAGGACTCGCTTGAACCCTCGGAACGCCGAAAACAATTTTTAAAACTAGGAATCACACCCTAAAACCAATTGATTCAAACTTATGAACTTCAAGTTCTTCAATTCACTTACAATGTGACGAAACACACTTATACTATTCGGATTGATACCAAATTTTATGTGCAAGTATTAAATGACATTACGGAACTATTTCCGGCCTCGGAATCCCGTTCGGACCTAGATATCACAAAAAACCATTCCAAACCAAATTTAAAGAACTTCAAAATCCTTAAGGAATCAACTTTCACTATTAGGCTCCAAAATGCTCTCGGGGTCATCCAAAACCCGATCTGGACATACTCCCAAGTCCGAAATCATCATACGAACCTGTTGGAACCTTCAAATCCCAATTCCAAGGTTGTTTACTCGAAATGGTTACCGAAGTCAAATTTGGCCTTTTAAGCCAACCTTAAGAAACCAAGTGTTCCTATTTCAACCCAAACTCTTCCAAATCCCGAACCAACCATCCTCGCAAGTCATAAATCAGTAAAAACAAGTACATGAAGTCTTATTTAGGGGAACAGGGTTGTAGAAAGCAAAACGAACAGTCGGGTCGTTACATTCCCCACCTCTTAAACAAACGTTTGTCCTCGAACGAGTTTAGATTCATACCTAAAGTGCTAAATAAGCATGGATATCTACTCCGCATGTCCTCATTGGACTCCCAGGTCGCCTTCTTCACTGGTTGGCCCCTCCACTGGACCTTTACCGAAGAAATCCTCTTGGATCTCAATTGGCGATCCTGTCTATCAATAATGGCAACTGGCTCCTCGTCATAACCCAAGCTCTCATCTAGCTGAATATTGCCGAAGTCTAACACATATGGCAGGCCGGCGTGGTACCTCCAGAGCATAGACATGTGAAAAACCAGATGAACTCCCGATAGGCTGGGGGTAAAGCAAGCTCATAAGCAACCTCCCCAACTCGCCTCAAAACCTCAAATGGGCCTATAAACCTGAGGCTCAACTTGCTCTTCTTTTCGAATCTCATAATACCCTTCATCGGAGAGACTTTCAAGAGAACCTTCTCGCCGACCATGAAGGATACATCCCGCACCTTCTGATCCGCATAACTCTTTTGTTTGGACTATGCTGTGCGAAGTCGCTCCTGGATCAACTTTACCTTTTCCAAGGCATCTTTCACTAAATCTGTACCATATAAATTAGCCTCATCAGGCTCAAACCACCCGATAGGAGATCGACATTGCTGACAATATAAATCCTCAAATGGAGCCATCTCAATGCTGGACTGATAATTGTTGTTGTAAGCAAACTCGACCAAAAGCAAGATTTGATCCCACTGCCCTCCAAAGTCAATCTCACATGTTCTAAGCATGTCCTTCATAATCTCTCCGATTGCACGTCGGTCTCGGGTGAAATGTGGTACTGAGCTCTACACGGGTCCCCAACTTACTCTATACGGCTCTCCAAATATGGGAAGTGAATTGAAGGCCTCTATCTGATATGATGGAAATAGGCACACCGTACAACCGAACTATCTCCTGAATATAGATATGAACCAACCTCTCTGAAGTATAGGTAGTCACAATAGGAATGAAGTGTGTTGACTTGGTTAACCTGTCGACAATGACCCAAACTGCATCAAACTTCCGCAAGGTCCGCGACAACCCAACTACGAAGTCCATAGTAATGCACTCCCATTTCCACTCTGGTATAGAGATATGCTAAAGTAGGCCACCTAGCCTCTGGTGCTCATACTTAACCCGCTGGAAGTTCAAGCACCTAGCCATATATTCAACTCTGTCTTTCTTCATCTGCCGCCACCAATAATATTGTCTCAGGTCACGATACATCTTCGTAGCACCTAGATGAATAGAAAACTGTAAACTTTGTGCCTCATCTAGAATCCTCTCCCTCAAGCCATCGACATTAGGAACACATAGGCGATCCTGGAGTCGCAAAACACCATCCTCGCCAATAGAAACCTTCTTGGCACTACCCTGTACTACTATCTCTATGAGAACTGCCAAATGCGGATCATCGAACTATTGGGCCTTGATCTGTCCCAATAATGAAGACTGAGCAACAACACACATAAGGACTCGGTTGGGCTCTGAAATATCCAATCTCACAAGTATGTTAGTCAATGACTGAATGTCCATAGCTAGTGGCCTCTCCTCTGCTGAAATGAATGCCAAGCTACCCATACTATCTGCTTTCCTACTTAAGGCATCCGTGACTATATTTGCCTTGCCCGGGTGATAAAGAATTGTTATTTCATAATCCTTCACTAACTCAAGCCACCTTCGCTGCCTCAAATTGAGATCCCTCTGCTTGAACAAATGTTGTAAGTTGCGATGATCAGTATAAACCTCACATGATACCCCATACAGACAATGCCTCAATATCTTAAGAGCATGAATAATAGTTGCTAACTCTAGATCATGCATATGGTAATTCTTCTCACGAATCTTTAGCTGACATAAAACATAAGCAATAACTCGCACCTCCTACATCAATACACAACCCAGGCCAACTCGTGAAGCATCGCAATATGCAGTATACATTCTCGATCCGGAAGGCAATACTAGAACCAGTGCTGTAGTCAAAGCTATCTTGAGCTTCTGAAAGCTCGCCTCACAATCATCGAACCAACAAAAAGGAGCACCCTTCTGGGCCAATCTAGCTAGAGGTGCTGCAGTAGATGAAAAGCCTTACACAAATTAGCGATAATAACCTACTAACCCCAGGAAACTCCTGATCTCAATTACTGAAGTAGGACGTGGCTAACTCTAAACTGCCTCAATCTTCTTAGGATCCACCTTAATACCCTCTATTGATACAACATGCACCAACAATACTACTGACTCTAGCCAAAACTCGCACTTGGAGAACTTAGCATATAGCTTCTACTCTGGCAATGTATGAAGCACTACTCTTAAATACTGCTCGAGCTCCCCCAGGCTACGTGAGTAGATCAAGATGTCGTCAATTAAGAAAATAACAAAGGAATAAATATAATGCATGAACACCCTATTCATCAAGTCCATAAACGCCGCTGGGGCATTAGTCAAGCCGAAGGACATCACCAGAAACTCATAATGGCCATATCTAGTACGGAAAGCAGTCTTTGGGACATCTAAGTCCCGAATCTTAAGCTAATGATACCCTAATCTCAAGTAGATCTTAGAGGACACCCTAGCACGCTGCAACTGGTCGAACAAATCATCAATGCACGACAACAAGTACTTGTTCTTAATAGTAACCTTGTTCAACTAGCGGTAGTCAATGCACATCCGTATAGTCCCATCCTTCTTCTTTATAAACAACACTGGTACATCCCAAGGTGACGCACTCGGTCTCACAAACCCCTTTGCTGACAATTCCTCAAGCTGCTCTTTCAACTTCTTCAATTCTTTTGGAGCCATACGATATGGTGGGATAAATATAGGCTGGGTACCTGGAGCCAAATCAATACAAAAATCGATATCACAATCCGGTGGCATGCCTTGAATGTCAGAAGGGAGCACATCGGCGAACACCCAGAATACTGGAACTGAATCAATTGTCGGAGATTCAACGGTGGTGTCCCGAACATAAGCTAGATAAGCCAAACGACCCTTCTTGACTATATATCAAGCCTTCAGAAAGGAAATAAACCGACTAGATATACTAATTGAGGAACCCTTCCACTCCAACCTTACCAACTCTAGCATCGCTAAAGTAACAGTCTTGGCATGGCAATCTAGGACGACATGATATGGGGATAACCAGTGCCTAGGATAACCTCAAAGTCGGTCATATCAAGCAATATGAGATATACTCTAGTCTCAAAACCACAGAATATGACCACACATGACCGATAGATTCGATCCATAACCATAGAATCGCCCGCAGAAGTGGACACATGAACATGAGTACCCAAGAACTCACGAGGAATATTCAGGAAATGAGCAAACATAGATGATACATATGAATAAGTATACCGTGGATCAAATAGTACTGAAGCATCCTGACGGAAATAATACCTATGATATCGGCATCTGAGGCCAATGCATCTGGTCTAGCCAGAAAAGCATAGAATCTGGCTGGAGCGCCGACTGGCTGGCCTCCACCTGACTAAATAGTAGCTGGCTAACCTGCCCCTACCTGGCCTCCACCTCTAGGATGGTCCCTATCAGTTTACATCTGCCTCTGGGCAGCCGGACAGCCGGTGCTGTAATCATAAGCTGCTGACCCTACTATACTACCTTGCCCCGAAGTCTAGGGCAGTTTCTCTTCATGTGACCCGAATCTCCACACTAGTAATAACCTCCCAGCACCATAGACTGCTGCCCTGAAGTCTGGCCCTGATGGCCTGAATACCCACTAGAGGAACCCTGAATGGCTGGTGGGCGGTATGAACTTTCCGGTATAACACTAAAGTAGTAGATGGAAAAACCTTGGGGACCTGAATACCCACTGGAAGAACCCTAGATGGCTGGCGAGCAGTAAGAACTCTCTGGTATGACGCTGAAATAGGGGCGCGCTAGATCACCTTGAGGAGGTGGTGGTGCTAAATATGGGGGCCTATTAGGCTGACCCCTCCCAAATTGACCTCTACCCCTAACTGTGGCACCTCTAAACTCTCCAGAGAATAGAGCCCTTTTGTCCTGCTGCATCTGCTCTCTACCTCTCAAACGGTTTCCCTCAATCCTCCGAGCAATCTCTACTACCAGCTAATAAGGAGTCCCCATCTCGACCTCTCGGTCCATATTGGCCCTAATACCAGAGTTAAACCATGCAACAAACCTCCGCACTCTCTCTTCGTCAGTAGGAAGTATCATCAGTGCATGGCGAGACAACTCAGAAAACCTCATATCATAGTTGGTCACTGACATCTGACCCTGCTCAAGCTATTCAAACTGATACCACAACTCTTTCCTCTCAGAGGGTGGAATATACCTATCCAAGACAAGCTGTGTGAACTGACCCCAAGTAATAGGAGGAGAACCCACAGACCTGCTAAAAACATAAGACTGCCACCATCTATGGGCCCTGCCCTATAGCTGGAAAGTAGTAAAGTCAACCCCATGAGACTCCAATATCCTCATATTGTGTATTCTGTCCCTGCACCTATCAATGAAATCCTGGGCATCCTCATGACGCTCGCCTCCGAAGATAGGAGGGTTTAGCCTAGTCCATCTATACAATAACTTCTGCGGATCCTCGTCCACAGCTGGTCTGGGCTCGGGTACCATTGCGGTAACTGGCTGGACCCCATCCACAGGTAGTGCATCCGAAGTCTGATACGCTACAGCTGCATGACCAAGAGCCTGAGCAGTATGGGTCTGTGCTCCCTCTCCCGCCTGAGATGTGGCTGGGTCTACTAGAAATAAACCAGCCTGGGTCATAGAATCCATGAACCACAGCATATGACCCATGACCTCCTAGAGGCCCGGTGCTATCATGAAGTACGGCAAGGTAGGCTCTGCTGCGGGCACCTTGCCCTGCTCCTCAATAATAGGATCCCCTACAGGATCCGCCGATGGTGCAATTGGGGAAGCTATGGGATGCCCTCGTCCCCTACATCGGGTCGGTACCCTCCCTCGGCTTCTAGCAACAGGGGGAGCAGTTCCTCTCAAGTCTGGAACGTCTGCCGTGCACGTCCATCTGTCATACACATCCTCACCATTTGTGAGAGAATAGAAGAAGGAAATTTAGTAAACCATCAACTGCACGATAGAAGATGAATAAAGAGTAGTTTCCTAACACCCTATAGCCTCTCGAAGATAAGTACAAACGTCTCCGTACCGATCTGTAAGACTCTATTAGGTTTGCCCATGACTTGTAAGACCTACGTGAACCTAGTTCTCTAATACCATTGTCCCGACCCAAATTCCACTATAGATCGTGATGGCGCCCAACATCGTTGTTAGGCAAGCCAACACTGATCAACCAGTGAGTTCTCATTCTATTTTAGTAAACAATTCCAACATTTACTTAATTTAAATTTAAAACAGTCAATAATTAACGAATTTTATAAGGCAACCAAATCGGGAAAGACAAAAGGGAATCATAAAAATAGGAATACAACCCAAAATAATAGTCTACTAATGTGTGTGCCAGGATCTAGTGTCACAAGCGTGTGGGCAACTAGTAGAATGTACAAAATATAACTATCCTACTACCTGAAATAGAATAGATAGAAATAAACAAAAGAGAGACTCCGACATGCTACTGAATGGCTCAGAAGGGGCAGCCCACCGTGGAATCCCGGTCAAGTATCAGGAACGCGTGTCGGATGGGTAGCTAGATGCACCTACCTCAGATCCTATACAATTAAGCACAAAAGCATAGTATGAGTACATAAACAATATGTACCCACTAAGTATCCAGTCTAACCTTGAAGAAGTAGTGACGAGGGATTGACTTGACACTTACTAGGGTCAATAATAATATAATTTAAGTGTTACGCTAAGTATAAATGTCATGAATAAATAACAGTTAATAACAGGAAGTGACAAGTTCTTTCGTAAAAAATATTTCAGTTTCTAACATTTCAGTTAACAATTTATATTTCAAGTTTAAAGCAATTCAAATCATATAAAGTACCAAGGAAATAACATGCACAAACAATGCCGAGGTCGCACGGCCCGATCCAACATAATAGTAAAGTGTGCACTGCCGAAGGGTCGAACGACACGAACCATAGATGCATCTATTACCCCGCTCACGAATCATACATGTGATGTGGTCAAATATGAATAAACACGTAAAACAGTCAATCAAGAATTCATCAGGAAAGCAATTACCCAAAGTAATGTCAACCTCTCTTTAACGATTAGGAAACTGATTTTTAACTATTTAGAAATTCATTTTCCAAAATTGATATGATTTACGCAATTTAAATTGACAACGACGTTACAAGTACGGCAAGTAAAGCATGCTTTTGGGTCCTAGACTACCCAGACTTAAGCATAATAGTAGCTACGCACGGACTCTCGTCACCTCGTGCATATGTAGCCCTCGCAATTAGTGGCACATATTCAATTATTTCTCCAATGGGGATAATTCCCTCTTACAAGGTTAGAAAGGAGACTTACCTTGCCTCAAAGCTTACTTCCAAATTCAAGAATGCGCTCAAACTCTCAAATCGGAGCCGAACGATCCAAAATTATTCAAATGGTGTAAGAACTAGTCAATATATGTTCAAGAGTTCATATTCTAATTATTGAAATAATTTTCCAACCCTAAATTCAACGTTTTTAAAATTCATCCCCCAGGACCACGTGCCTGGAATCTAGAAATGTTTGAAGAAAGTTGTTTCCCACAACCTAAGGATCAAGAATATATGATTTTTACTTCATTCCATAACTAATTTCGTGATTAAATCTTGTTTTATCAAAAACCTAGGTTTTACTCTAATTCTATGATTTTCACCAATCTTTATATGTAAATCAACCTAAAATTCAAGTATTTAACTAACATATAGTAGGAATTACTTACCTCCAAATCTTGGTGAAAAAACCCCTCTCAAGAAGTTCAAAGTTCGCCCAACAATAGTGTGAAATGAGCCGAAAATGTCTAAGGCCCATATTAAATGAAGGCTACTGCCTTCAGTGATTTCCACTTCTGTCGGCTTTTGCGGAACTTCACTAGACGGTTGGGCCGTTTCTGCGAAGGCCAACCGCTTCTGCGGAGAGAGGGCCGCATCTGCGGAGAAAGGACCGCATCTACGGTTTCTGGGATGGCCACCCTTAGCCGCATCTGTGAGTCAAGGCCCGCACCTGCGAGATAGCATCTGCGACTGACCAACCGCAGGTGTGGTTATGACAGAAGCTGGGCATTTAGTTCTTGCTCAAAATTTCCAACTTGGTTTGAGCCTCGTCCGATTGACGCTAGGGGCTCCTGGGACCCGCCCGAACACACCCACAAGTTTGAAATGATAAAACGACTCGCTCGAACCCTCGAAACGCCGAAAATAACATTAAAACTAGGAATCACACCCTAAAACCAATTGATTCAAACTTATGAACTTCAAGTTCTTCAATTCACTTCCAATGTGACGAAACACACTTATACTACTTGGATTGACACCAAATTTCGCATGCAAGTCTTAAATGACATTCCTGATTTCAGAATCCCATTCGGACCTTGATATCACAAAATTTTGCTCCAAACCAAATTAAAGAACTTCAAAATCCTTAAGGAATCAACTTTCACTATTAGGCGCCAAAATGCTCCCGGGTCATCCAAAACTCAATCCGGACATACGCCTAAGTCCGAAATCAACAGATGAACCTATTGACCTTCAAATCCCGATTTCGATATCGTTTGCTCGAAATATTGACCGAAGTCAAACTTGGTCTTTTAAGCCACCTTAAGGAACCTAGTGTTCCGATTTCAACCCAAACTCTTTCAAATCCTGGACCAACCATCCCCACAAGTCATAAATCAGTAAAAGCAAGTACGTGAAGTCTTATTTAGGGAAACATGGTTCTAGAAAGAAAAACGACCAGTCAGGTCGTTGCACTTTACTCTATAAATTCATGGCCTTACGATAATCCGAAACTTAGAAAGAATAACTTATAAACATCGTAACTTGCTTTAGGCGCGATTAATAATGAATCATCGTGACTATGAGTACGGTTCCCATGACATAGTCATGATACCTAATTCCCAATTCGAGTGTGCGTTTCACGTAACTCGACTATAGCTTCAAATAATAATAAAATAAATATGTTATAAATTGCGGGTGCGTTTTACGTGACACGATTTGCAATGTGTTCAAAAATACTAAATGCGCGACATCACGGCTTATTTAAATAAATTTCATAAACACCAAAAGCATTTAATAATTAATTAAAAGCAGTTAGAAGATAAAAATTCACAATAGGTTTTAAACATGTAATAAGTCAGACAATTGGGCTAATTATTAATAGTTAAGTGAAGTGCTAAAACCACGAAACTCCGGAGTGCTTCACACCTCTCCCGGGCTAATAAAATTCCTTACCCGATCTTTTGTGTTCGCAGACCATAAATAAGAGTCAATTTTCTCGATTTGGGATTTAAAATAAATCGGTGACTCGGGACACCATAAATTATTCTAAGTGGTGACACTGAAATAAATAAATAATCTCATTTTGATTAATGTCACTTAAATTGAAAAGACTCCCTATCTCCCCAGAGAGAAAGGAGGTATGACAAGCCAGATATTACGACACGAATCATGCTCGATATTAACTGCAGATTGTGTTTTCTTGGAAAAAAAGAAAGAAAGGGGTTTTACCTTTTTTAGACTTGTATTAAGATTAGTACTCCTCTATTATATAAATAGGGAAACCTTTTTATTTTTTGGATCACTGTTGCCACACATATCAAAGCAATAAAATTACTTTTTCCTTTTTGTAATTGTTCAAATGTTCTTCACGTTGTTCATCCATTCAGTTGTAACTGAACTCCATTCCGAGAGCTCGATTGGTACCGGTCTTAAGCATTCAAATCTAACGGCTAGCTTTATTACTTCGTCACATTTAGTTTGATCGTTTTTTTCCTTTGATTCGATCACTTGTTGTTCTTTGGCCATTCGTGTTAAATTAAATAATGTATCCTTCAAATCGCGTATAAATTTAATTGTTACTCATTTTAAGGGTAAACACACATGCAAATCTATGTGCTCACCACACGTTGAGTATTGTGCCTACCACATGTTTGGAATATTTTCTACCAATACAAAATCACAACGCAAAAGATTATTTTAGCGGTGTATAATAAAAAGTTATTATGTGATGATTAATAATAGAATAATTTTAATAAATGAATTACATATTTTAAAAAAAGATATCTTTATCTTTAAATAGTTTAATAGCATTACTAAATATTTAATCTTATTTCACATTCTATCCCGTACAAAATACTATAGTACATAAATTTTTACATTATTTAATGGGGGTATTATATAATGTCATCCACCGTACCAAACTATACATTAGGTATACAATGTTTATTTTAGTCTTGTGCTGCAACACAAACACTATATTAATTTAAGCATAAGTTTATGTTAGGATTAATTGCTCCAATTCCAAAATCAACAATCCCTTTAAAGTGGAGTGCAAGCCATTTTCTTTAGCTAAACTAGTTTTAGAGTACGTGTAATCGTGTATCTCATATCAATGAATGTAACTTTTATAAAAATTATATAGATATTTTTCACAAAAGTGTTTGAATTATTAAATAAAAATTACAAAAAAATTCAAATTGCTGAAAAAAGAAGAAGATGAATGTTAATCAACATTTATGTAACTCAATAGAAGAAGATCTATGCTTTACAAATACCTTATTATTTGGATTTTCGTTAGGGATAGATTTAGGTTCTCACGCCATCTTTTCTATGTAGATTCGATCATTATAATGATAAAGGGATTATACATGCTAATAAATGCAGTTACTTCCTTTAGCTCAATAGTGATGGGTAATATCAGTACCCATATATCGACACTATGAGAAACTACAAAACTCTATGACAACACTTTTGAAAAATATTTTATTAATATTTTCTTTTAAAAAATAGCTTGAAATAACTAACATTCTAACATTATCAAACCTAAATCTTTAAAACTTTAGTAATTTGAAAATGGTTGTGAGCTTCTGAGTATGATTTTTGTACAATTTGATTTAAGTTTACGTCTCTTGGTATCTTAAAGTGGAATACTTCTAATGTCACTTGGAATATTATTGTTCTAGGTGAAATAATAATTCCTAAAATTATAAATTCTTGTGAAAATGGACTTGCTCAACTTACATATGTAATCTTACTCAGATGACATTTCTAAATATTAGGAGTTCCCATATAGTTCAAATAAGTAAAAAATTTAATAGTCAAGACTTTAGTCCGAACTATTAAAAAATATTATTTAAATAATAATATTATCCAGTATAAAAAAAATTTAAATGATAAAATAGTTGATTATTTGCACGTGGAAGTTTCGAGTTTTTATAATAGTCTAGATTGATTGAAGAAGACAAAATAAAAAAAAGTGAAACATTATTTCCTATAAATTTAATAGTTTTCAATTTTAGTCTCACACGTGTAACGATGTGATCGGTCATTTTACTTTCTAGAATCTCTTTCTCCTAAATAAGACTTTTCATATGTAATTTTACTATTTTATAACTTGCGGGGATGGTTAGTTCGGGATTTGGAAGGGTTCGGGTTGAAATCGGAACATTTGGATCCTTAAGTTGGCCTTAAAAGGCTAAGTTTGACTTCGGTCAACATTTTGAGTAAATGACATCGGAATCAAGATTTGGCAATTCCAATAGGTTCGTATGATGATTTAGGACTTGGGCATATGTTCGGATCGGGTTTTGAATGACCCGGGAGCATTTTGGCACCTAATACTGAAAGTTGGTTCTTTGAAGGTTTTAGAAGTTCTTTAAATTTGGTTTGGAGCGGTATTGGTGATATCCAGGTTCAAATCGAATTATGAGATCGAGAATAGTTCCATAATGTTATTTACGACTTGCACGCAAAATTTAGTGTCATTCCGAGTAGTTTAGGTATGTTTCAGCGCATTAGGAGTAAATTGAAGAACTTGAAGCTCATAGTTTTGATTCAATTGGTTTGGGGTGTGATTCTTGATTTTAGCATTGTTTGGTGTGTTCTGAGAATTTGAGCGAGGCATCAGGGTGCCCCAGGTGCTAATCGGATGAGGCTCATACCAAGTTAGAACTTGGGAGCAACAGCTGAAGCTCTCAGCTGTTGTCATAATCGCACATGCGCTTGGCCAGCCGCAGGTGCGAGGGCTTGGCTGCAGAAGCGGTTCTGGAGCGTTTGCCCAGGGACCGTATATGCGGAATTTTGTGCGCACCGGCGAATGCTCAGGTGCAAAGGGGAAGGGCGCAAGTGCAGACCTAGGCGTAGAAGCAACACGTTCGCCTCAGAAGTGGTCTCCCGACCGCAAAAGTGGCCCACACTAGGCTTGAAGACCTCCGCAGAAGCAGACCAAGCACTGCAGGTGCGGTACTACATATGAGAAAATCGCTGGGCATAAGGGTTCATTTAATACGGGACTTAAACTATTTCTCTCACTCTTTAGGCGATTTTTAGAGCTTCTTGAGAGGGGTTGTAATGATCCAACCAGTTTTTTTGAGAGTTAGAGCCCCCATCCCCTATTAACTTCTTTTCCTGTATCTATTTCTGCTATTGTGACTTTCCAGGAGGTTTCGTTTTGGTTTGTGAAATGTTTTGGGACACTTAGTCCCTAAATAGAAGCTTCAGTCTCGGAATTTGGACTTTAGTCGGAACAGTATGAAGACGACTCCGAAATAAAATTCCGTCAATTCTGTTTGCTCCGTTGGGTGATTTTGGGCTTAGTGGCATGTCGGGATTGTGTTTTTGAGGTTCGTAGCTCATTTAGGCTTGAAATGACAAGAGTTAAATTTTTGGAGTTTTGGACCGGTAGTGGAATTTTTGATATCGAGGATGGTGCTATTGCTTATGCCTCAGTAAAGAAGTAAAGTTTTGCTCTCCTCTCTTTCTCTTACATATAAAGTTGTATATCTTAACCATGACATCTGATTCCGGAAGTTGAAGTAGGTCTATAGTGTTGAATATGACTTGTGTGCAAAATTTGGGGTCATTCGGACGTGGTTTGGTTAGTTTCGACATCAGTTGTCGAATTTGAAAGTTTCAAGTTCTTTTAGTTTGAATCGGAGGATGATTTGTGTTTTTAGCGTTGTTTCATGTAATTTGAGTGCTCGACTAAGTTCGTATGGTATTTTAGGATTGTTTGGTATGTTTGGTTGTGGTCCCGGGGGCCTTGGGTGTGTTTCGGATGCTTAACGGGTTGACGTTTGGACTTATGCAATTGCTGAAGATTTCTAGTGCTAGTGTAATCGCACCTGCGGTGTGGTCACTGCAGGTGCGAGCCCGTAGAAGCGGGACTTGGATCGCAGAAGCGACTTGGGGTGAGTGGAGCAGAGTCTGCAGGTGCGAAGATTTTCCCGCACCTGCGATGGACGTAGAAGCGAAGAGTTGGGCGTATGTGCGAGCTTGGTTCCGCAGGTGAGATATAATTTCCACACTTGCGACATGCGTAGATACGATCAGTGGTTGTATAAGCGGAGGTATGTTGCGTAAGTGATTTCCATAGAGCGGAGGATTTACCGTAGATGCGGTATCGTAGAAGCATGTAAAGGTCCGCAGATGCGGTTTGACTGGTAGAAAAAAGGCAAAAATCGAGGGTTTGATTCATTTTACTATTTTTTGGACTTGGGAGCTCAGGATTTGACGATTATTTGAGGGATTTTTAGAGAGAGATTTGGGTTAACGATTCCTTACTCATTTTTTTAGTTGTGTTTCATTAATCAAAAGTTATTTTCTCCATTTAATTTTGGATTTGGATTGAAAAGTTGGGTAAATGGGGGAAAAGTTTCCCAATCGAATTTCTGAGTTTTGAGTGGGATTTCGACATCGAATTTGGATAATTTTGGTACGAGTGAACTCGGGAATGAATGGGTGTTCATAATTTATGACTTTTACCCGATTCCGAGAAGTGAGCCCGGGGAGGCTTTTTGGGCGTTTTTCTAATTTCTTGCCTTAGCTTTGATTTCGTTAGCTAGATTAGTTTCTTGTAGCTATATTTATGTTATGTAATTGGTTTTGGCTAGATTTGAGCCATTCAGAGTCGGATATTCGTGGAAAGAGCATTGTGACAGATTGATTTGAGCTTGGTTTGAGGTAAGTGGCTTGCTTAACCTTGTGTGGGGGAACTCCCCTTAGGATTTGGTACTGTTTTGATATGTGAGCACCGTGTACGTGAGGTGACGAGTACGTACACGACTAATGATGTAAAACTCCATTTTCATCAAGTCATAACCTGTTTTCTCCTTATTTGAGCTATACTAGCATATGAACTATCGTATTTAGTTAGAATAGTATGTCTACGTATTTTAACTGTCTATTTGAACCCTGTGCAACATGTTTAGTGAAACTTTCCTACTTCCCTTGACTTGCACTTATTCTAAACTGTAGTTTTTCCTTGCTGTAAATGCTATTGCTGTTGATTGAGCTGCATATTTACTTTGGGACTACAGAACAGTTTTCCAGGAGATCCCCCTACACTGCATATTTACTTTGGGACTACAGAACGGTATTCGGGAGATCTCCCAGCACTGCGTATTTACTTTGAGACTACAGAATGGTATTCCAGCAGATCCCTGCACATTTACGTTTGGGATTGTGGGACGGTATCCTGGGATATCCCCTGTTGTTATCACTGTGTTCTGAGCTGTTGTCTTTCATTGATTCTATTCCTATTAGATTTTGGTATTTATTTTTACTATGATATTTTAATCTGCCTTATTTTATTATATTTATACCAGTAGGGCCCTGACATGATCTCGTCACTACTCGACCGTGGTTAGGCTTGGCACTTACTAGGTACCATTGTGGTGTACTCATGTCGTTTTCTGCACATGTTTTTCGTGTGCAGATCTAGGTTCGTTATATCAGCCTCATCACTAGTTGCAGTCATTGTTGCTCATTGGAGACTTCAAGGTACATCTGCCCGCGCCCGCAGATCCTTGGAGTCCCCATAAGTTCATCTTTCCTTCTTTCTGTATAAATGATGTATAGAAAAGTTAAGACTTCTTAGTAGCTTGTGACTTGTGAGTTTTCGGGTTTTGGGTATTGTTTGGTACATTTTGTAGACACCGGATTTTTGACCCTCCCCGAGAATTTTCACATTTTTAGCGTGAATATGTGAAATTGGGTCTAATATAGCCATTTTAACTATTTTACTTTATTTCGTTGCAAAAAGAAAAAATCACAAAAATACATATATAAATTTTAGTTTATGTATTTCTCATAAACTTGAAAAAATACAAAAATTGTACTTTATTTTGGTACTTTATATAAATTCGAAAATTACAAAAAATATAATTCTATTAATGTTTTGTAGTCATTTTAATTTTGGAAAAATACAAAAAATATTACTTTATATTTTGTCTTTATTAAAAAACAAAAATTACAAAAAATAGTTTTATTAATATTTTGTAGCTATTTTAATCTTGAAAAATATTTAAAAAAAGATATAGATTTGTTTAAATATTAGTCTTATTTTTGGTAGTTATTTTGCTTGCATAGGACTAGTTAAGCAACGTCGTGTCCTTAATCGGGTCCGAGAAAAAGAATAATATTCTGGTTCAAACTTACCCGCTTTTAGGCCTAATTTTCGGACCTAGCCCATAATAATCCGAGTCCGCCACACGTGGGGAACACGGACGGAATCCCATACACGGGGAACCCCACCACGCGTGGGGAACACAAGCCTCGAACCCCACCACGCGTGGGGCTCATTTTTTTGGACAAATGGGCATTAATACACGGACAAAAGAATTTGGGAAGGGGGGACTTTGGAAAATTTTGGAAAAAACCCACATGCATTGTTCATCTTTCTTCTTCAAAAGAAGAAGAGAACCAATGAACAGGACGGGGGGGAAAAAATTAGAACTGTTACAGTAGACCTTCTTCTTCCTAAAGAAGAAGAAGAAAAAACCCTAGAAAAAAATCGACCCCATAACCCCTACGCCCTCGCGACCATAACCACCAGCCCATTCGTCGCCCCAGCTGCCGGAACCACCAACAAACAGCCCCCTCACGGAAACCAGTCGCAACCCCCTTCCAGCAACGCCTCAGCTCCAGCTCCGCCAAACAGTCCGTCGTCACTGCCCATACGACCACTCCTCGATCCTCCATTAAATCCGTCGAGCAGCAGCTGTTGCTGCTGCGTCGTCACTGCCCGTCGACCCTACGTCCAAACGCCATAACCACCATCATCACCTGCTTCGTCGTTCACCCCGTCAACCTTACTGCTGCTCGTCGTTCGGGCAGCAGCTGTTGCTGCGCTGCTGGGTTGTCGAGCAGCTTGTCACTGCACTTCTTCTGCTTCGTCGCCAACGACCCCTTGCGCTTCATATTCGCGTACCAGTTGCTGCGTCAAAAAAGAAAAAAAAAGAAAAACAGTAGTAACTAACCCCTCGGGTCGTTGACAGTCTTGGTCCGATCCTTCTGTTTTCCGGTGAGGTCGTTTTGCTCGTCGAGGTCCGGTACGTCAAGGTCCGCCTACGGTTCGTCGCGTTTCAAGGATAACGCTGCCTCGCGGTTAGTTGTTTTTTTTCCAGATTTGTTTGAGGCATTTGTTTGACATTTTCCCTTGTTTGCTTCAGCAGATTTTTAGTTGTTCCCTGCTCATATGTATATGGTTATTCACTTGTTTTGTTTTATATGAGCATATGGTCGAGATTCTGGCAAAAGGTGCATAATTATGCCTAGTTTTCTTTTTGTTGTTGTTTTGTTTAAGTTTTGTTTCTATCACTTGTATTATTAGGGAACATTGAAGTTAGGTTATAGATTTATTTTTACGCGATTTTGCTCAACAGACATAGTCTAGTGCCATGCTCTTAGGAGTTGCGTAAATATGGGCTTAAACCGTTGGTAGGAGTAATCCTTTGAAATCAGAATCCTAAGTGTGTCATTTCAGCAAATTCTATGTCCATCGCAAAGTAGCAAAAAGCGTAGTTATTCTAGCCTTGTCCTTTTTCAAAAAAAAAAAGAAAAATAAATAAATAAATAAAATGAGACGAGCCTCGAAAAATGCACAAGCTGCGGGGCCCTCTAAATGTATGTATTAAAATAATTAGACTTTGGGACATGCCGCTTAGCGAATTTCGTGGCCTTTCCAAAATAATAACACGATAGTCTCTTTAGGCGCGTGTTTAATAATCTACTTTCTTAAACTTGGGTGTGCATTTCATGCGACCCAGATCCAAATCCCAAAACATCAAATAAAATATGTTTCGGATTGTGGGTGCATTTCATGTGACGCAGTCCAAAGACATGTTTTAAACGATGTTCACATTCTTTTAAAATAATAATAATAAAGCGGTAAAAAGTTAAAATTGGCACATTGGTTCATAATTGTATTTAAAATCAGATAAATAAGCCGAGTACGACAGTTGAGCGACCGTGCTAGAACCACAGAACTCGGGAATGCCTAAAACCTTCTCCCGGGTTAACAGAATTCCTTATCCGGATTTCTGGTACGCAGACTATAACATAGAGTCATTCTTTTCCTCGATTCGGGATTAAAATTGGTGACTTGGGACACCCTAAATCTCCCAGGTGGCGACTTTGAAATAAATAAACCAATCCCGTTTCGATTGTCCTTTAATTGGAAAAAAACTCCTTTGCACCCTCGCGGGTGCGTAAAAAGGAGGTGTGACAGCTCTGAAGACTCTGCTGGGGATTGTTTCCCAGAACCACTGGTTCAGGGTTAAGAATTCAAGCTTAAAATAATTGTTATTATTTGGCTTTATTTATTATCTGATTTTTACATGTTTGAGCCTAATGTGCTAAATGCTGCTTTTACTGCTTTGATATTACGTGAACTGTATATAAATTGTGCCGAAACCCCTCTCCTCTTTGAGTCTTCTAAATCATGAAGAATGGTGTACTTCGTACGACTTCTTTTCTGTATAGTGTCAAATCCCAATTTAGAACGAGGTTCGGACAAGTTGCTAAGCCGGCGAAGCTTCTGTATTCCCGGTACGCTGCCCCCCTCGGCTCGAGCTGTCCGCTCGGGTAAGCCAGGTCTAGAACAAACACCCAGGTCTGAACCTAGTATAACAAAGCCACATGCCGGATCCCTAGTAGGAACGTTTATTTGCATCATGTGCATTTGACTTAGGGGACTCAACACAGGGGTTGGGTCCGTCTAGGACAAGCAACCTGAAAATAATAGACCATCTTTTGGCATCCTATGTGCTACATGTTGTATTTATTCAAGGGTGAATGGGTCATTTGGCGGACCAATGATATTTGCGGACAAATGACACTCCTTATCATGCTGATCACGTTAAATAAGAAAGTTGCACTATTTTTGATAAGCATGCTATTATGTTAATTAAGCACATGGGGAACATTGTGGAATTCAAGAAACCTTGGTATTCCACATGTCCCCCACGCTTCATTTTTGGGAAAAGCACATGGGGAACATTTGTGGAATCCAAGAAGTCTTGGAATTCCCTATGTCTCCCATGCCACATTTTTGGAATTAATAGTAAATATATATATATATATATAAAACATTGAAAATTCAAAAAAAAAAAAAGATTTTGTATGTTGTCATTATTTTCCACATATTAGAAAACCGTGAAAAAGAGGAGAAAATAACAGCGTAGAGAAAAAGTCCAAGTAGAGTCGAAGCTCTGCCGAAATTTTGAGAAAATGAAAAAAAAATGCCTTATCAGTTTGTTTTATTAGCAGTCTTATTTTGAAAAAATGTCAAAAGTCCAAAAGTCCATAAGTTTTATTATGTTATAAAAAAAAGGAGTCGGGCGTTGAAAGTGGTTTTATTATCGCATATATATATATATATAAAAATCCAAAAAGTTTTTCTTTATTTCCAAAAAATGTATATATATATCTTTATGTGTTACAAGAATATTTGTCTTGCCACAAGTTTAGAAAAGTTTTTAGAACCCCATTTTTCAAAACAAAAAATCCAAAAATATTTTCCATTATTGACTTCTTTAGAAAGTCTTTCTAATTGTTAAAAAAATAAATAATAGTAAAATAAAAAAAAAATCCGAAAATATTTTGATTCTTCTTTCAAAATTGAAAAGAAAATTCAAAATTCAAAATTCAAAAAGAAAATTTTTTAAAAGCATTTCTTTTATTAAAGGTAAAATTCCGAAAAATATTTTCTTCTTCTTCTTTAGAATAATAAAAAAAAGCAAATGAAAATTCAAAAATAATATATCTTAGAAGTATTTCTTTTAAAAAGAAAACTAATCAAATATCCAAAAAATACTTCCTTTCTTCTTTTAAAGGAGTTCTTTCACAAATTCACAAAAAAAAAGAAGAGTTAGTTCATCTACTTATTCTTGATTGTCCGAACTACGCGGTTTTGATTCTCACCGGATGTGAGATACGTAGGCAACCCTCATCGGGTCCAACCCCACCTTCTCAAAAAAAAAAAAAGGAATGTTTTATGTTTTTCGTTAATTTGTTTGTTTGTTATGAATGAAAAATAATAGTCTATTTGATTGTCGTGAAAAAATAACAAAAAATAAATAAATAGAAAATGGAAAAGGGTCTTCTCAAAAATAGTTTATTTGCCCGAACTACGCGAGTTTGATTCTCACCGGATGTGAGATACGTAGGCAACCCTCATCGGGTCCAACCCCACCATTTTGCTAAAAAAGCCAAAAATAAATAAATAACAAAAATATATGTCAAATTTTGGTGATGTTGTTTTGTCATAAATAGCCGAATGTTCCCGAAAGGGATGCCGGAAGGCTGACTTTGCATAAACAGCCATCTTTGGATCATTTTTAAGACTTGGTCCAGTTGACCCCCACAGCCTAAAAATCTTCGTCCCCGAGACGTTGAAAGGCCGTGTTTGCAATATTAACTTTTCTAATTTGAAAAACGATAAAAAAGAGTTATAAATAAGTCAAGTGATGATGTTTTGTCATAAATAGCCAAATGTTCCCGAAAGGGACACCGGAAGGCTGATTTGGCATAAACAGCCACCTTTGGGTCATTTTGAGATATGAACCCACACAACATTAAAAATCTTCGTCCCCGAGGCGCTGAAGGACCGTGTTTGCAACACCAGGTTTTTATTGCAATTTGAAAAGAAAAAAAAACAAAGAGTCAGCGGTCAGGTGAATACCGTTTGGATTTTTGGTCAAAATAAGCCGAGCCAGCTTCGGCCGCGTCTTAAGTCGTTCTTGCCGAAATAGCCTTAGAGTATCTTTCAGTTGTCGAAAGGTTATTTTCGTAAAAGAACAGACAAGTTTGTAAAGTGTCATAAAATAATCCTCCCCGGCCTCAAAATTCATGTGAAATTTGGAAGGGGCCACATTTGCAAAAATAACCGTTTGGTTGCATTTGTCGAACAGAGAAAGGGAGCTAGCCTTTTGTTTTTGAGTTTATAAATCTCTTGATTAGAATATATGAGTTGTTTGATTTTCGAGTTTGTAGGTCATCTTTAAACCTTTGAAACCCAGTTTGTTTTATTATGAAAATTGATAAGAAAAAAATGTTTATTATTGTTTATCTTTTATTGGTCCGAACTACGCAAGGTCTGATTCATGCGGGGTCATGATACGTAGGCAATCTCCATAAGATTCGACCACAACAAAAAGAAAAGCAAAAAAAAAAGAAATGAAAAAAAAGAATGAAAAAAAAGAAAGAAAAAAGGGAAAAGAAAAGAAAAAAAATGAGAAAAAAACCCGAAGAAAAATGAAAAAAAGAGAAAAGGAAAAAATCGAAAAGAAAAGAAAGAAAAAGAAAGAAAAAAAAGAAAGGATGTCGTTAATAATGGGGACCGACTGAGTCCATTTTAACCTGTTTGTTTTGCAAAGAAAGTTAAGGTGGTTGGTTTGTGGTAAACCACAAAATGACACCCAGAATCCTTTACTTGCATCTCATGATACACACTCTGCTGGGATCAGGCCTGATAACAGAAGCACTCGAATCCTATTGGGGACTTGCTGACGGAGGTTGATGATATTGAAGCAGTATTGATGCGAAGTTCAGTGGCTAAGATGCCAGTTTTGATAAAGGGGAGGACGCTCCGTTCCTTGGTTAGCAAGAGAGAAGCTTGTGGTGGCTTATTTTGTTGTCATTTCTGTTGTCCGGATTATTAAGGTTGTAATTTGGATTTTCTCTTGTGTCAAACCTTCTTATCTTTCCATTTTGTCATAGCAGTTTGTTTAAATTTTGTCCAGTTTGTGTTAGGATTTTATTCTGGTTGTTTTGTTTGTTTTATTATTCAAACCATTTCGCCGGTAGTCTAATACAAAGCCGGTCTTCTGTTAGTTCCAGTCGTCTTTTGTTTAGTCCTTTTATCATTTCGTTCAATGCCGATTCTAGGGACCTGACATGCGCACCCAGTTTGGGCCTAATCTTAAAAGTTAATCATAAAACCCTGAAAAGGCGAGTCATATGGAACTGGGGCAAGTGAAACACAAAGAAAAACCGTTAAAAGCAAGATTCGCCAAATTGGCATGAGGGACGCCCAACGGTGCTTTAGAAGTGACAAATGAACAAACAAATGTTGAATATAATTGTCAAGTCCAGCACCACCAGAAGAGACTACGAATTTAAACTGTATTGTTTGCACTTGGCATGTTTTGAAGACTGGAATGACGATGGCATTTTGTTCTGCTACCCAAACACTTTATCCTTCGTTAACCCCTTTTGAGCCTTATTTATTTTCCTTTCATACCCCTCGTTCGGAATTAGTAGCAACGAATAGAATACGCAAGCGCGGCAGGTAAACAAAAGAAAAAAAAGAGAAAGAAAAGAAAACAACAAAACGAAAAAAAAAGAAAAGAAAATGGTAACAAAAAAAAAAGGAAAGTCAAATGAAAAAGAGGAATTGGGAACTACGTTTGACCTGATTCCGCAAAGAGGATACGTAGGCGCTTCACGGCTCGATCATAGTTTTGAAAAATGAAAAAAAATCAATTAAAATATCCCCAAGCAAGAAACTGGGGCAAAGGTTGCGTTTGTTGTAAATAAATCTAATTCCGAAGGTTGTAATTAATAACACAAAATTAATGCATTTTTGAGCCTTTAATACCTTTTTTTTTCTAGCCCTATCCAAAACCCACATTACGGTCCAAAGAAAGACCTTCTGACCAGTCTTCAAAAGATGCCAAGTCAGACAAATGAGAGTCTTACCGGCGAACATAACATTCTGTTCCACAGCAGAAAGGACTCTAATCTCCAGCAGAGAGAGTCATACCAGCAACACTCCAAATCCCCAGCCGGAAAGTGATGCAAATGAGAGAGTCTTATCGGTGAAAACCTTCACAGGCACCATAAGGCGATGAAAGCTGAGAGAAGAACCAAAGATGAGAGAGACTTGATAGTGAAAACCCTTCGGGCACTACAAGTCGAATAAGATTAAGAATTAGATGGGGAATCACCAATTGAAGATCTTTGACGGTAGAGGATAGGCCACATAGTATCTGCATTTGATAGATTTTTATTTATAGTTTCATTTTTTGTAAAAGAGTCATCGTTTCCTTTGTCTTTTATTTTGTTTCTTTTATCTTTCTCCTTTCATAGAAAAATTCCTCAATAGAGTCTGTCTGGTCAGAACAAGTATGAAATGACTTCAAATATGCCATGAGCTTTTCAAGATGAGATCTGACTAGTACATCCAAATGGTATAGTCAGCAAGGAACAAGCGCGAGGCCAGTGTCAATAAAGATATCCCCAGCAAAAGGGAATTGACAAAAGGATTGACGAGCGTCAAGAGGGATATCCTTGCCAAAACCAAGGTTATAAACCTCAAAGACAAGGCCCGTGAACAAAGCAAGGAGAGCAGTGAGCATGATTTGGCGAAATCCATACTAGACTAAAAGGTCGGGAAAATTCCAGTTTCCGAGCTATGCCACAAAAGAAGAGGGATATCCCCAACAGGAAGGGATTATCCCCAGCACACAATTTCATCCCCAACAAGTTGTGGAACGCAGAGCAAGGAAGGAGAAAGGGAAAACCATCCCAGTGGGAGTATCACAACCAACCACGGTGTTTTAAACTAACAGGTAAATGAAGTGGCATTGATGACAGAAATGCATGCCATAAGGGATTATCAAACAGGGGCAGAAGATTTTATTTTCGTTTAGAAAATTTTCTGAAAGTCAGATACCCATTCGGGGAGGAATAAAGATAACGTCAGCCTCAAGGGAAATGGTCTTAGAACCAGTGTTGCCCCCAACAGCAAATGGATGAAACTTGAGCTCAGTGAAGCACTGGTTCTGAAGGAATCAGAATTCCCCAGCAGTATTATCCACGACAGCGTTATCCCCAGCTGATAACGTTTTACCCCCCAACAGGTAAGTAAATAATCCCAACAGTGTTATCCCTAGCAGGTTTGAGGAGTCCAACACAAGTTTGGTGAAAATCGGTATCCTCAGCGGTTCCTTTCAGGTTAAGGCAAAACAAGTCTCAAAGGAGTTAGTCTTCAAAGGAAGAAGCTAATAATAATAATGATAAAAAAAAAGAATTATAATAAAAAATAAAAAATAAATGGGGAAGGTAGAAAGGGAAAATTCATCCCAATCCCCAACAAGTATTCAAGGTAAGACATCTTCAAGTCTTAAGGATATTTTGGGTTCATCCACCCTCAAACAGGATATGTTGGGTTAGTCCGCCCTCAAACAGGATATGTTGGGTTCATCCGCCCTCAAACAGGATATGTTGGGTTCATCCACCCTCAAATAGGATATGCTGGGTTATCCGCCCTCAAACAGGATATGTTGGGTTCATCCGCCCTCAAACAGGATATGTTGGGATCATCCGCCCTCAAATAGGATATGTGGGGTTAATCCGCCCTCAAACAGGATATGTGGGGTTAATCCGCCCTCAAATAGGATATGTTGGGTTCATCCGCCCTCAAACAGGATATGTTGGATTTATCTGCCCTTAAACAGGATATGTTGGGTTCATCCGCCCTCAAACAGGATATGTTGGGTTAATCCGCCCTCAAACAGGATATGTTGGGTTAATCCGCCCTCAAACAGGATATGTTGGGTTCATCCGCCCTCAAACATGATATGTTGGGTTCATCCGCCCTCAAACAGGATATGTTGGGTTAATCCGCCCTCAAACAGGATATGTTGGGTTCATCCGCATTCAAACAGGATATGTTGGGTTCATCCGCCCTCGAATAGGATATGTCGGGTTCGTCCGCCCTTGAAAAGGATATGTCGGGTTCATCCGCCCGCAAACAGGATATGTCGGGTTCATCCGGCCTCAAACAGGATATGTCGGGTTCATCCGCCCTCGAATAGGATATGTCGGGATCATCCGCCCTCAAACAGGATATGTCGGGTTCATCCGCCCTCGAATAGGATATGTTGGGTTCATCCGCCCTCAAACAGGATATGTTGGGTTCATCCGCCCTCGAATAGGATATGTCGGGTTCATCCGCCCTCGAATAGGATATTTTAGGTTCATCCGCCCTCGAACAGGATATTTTGGGTTCATCCGCCCTCGAATAGGATATTTTGGGTTCATCCGCCCTCGAATAAGATTTTATTTTTTGTTTGTTTGAAAACAGGCGCCCACCTGAATAACGAGAGGAATACTTTTTGTCTGTTCATTCCATATTTTAAGTGCCCACCTGTATAACGAGGGAATACATTTTGTGTCTTTACCATTAGGCGCCCACCTGTATAACAAGGGAATACATTCCACGCCTTTACCAATAGGAGACGCACTTCCTAGGTTTAGTTTACCCATAGGAGACACATTTCCTCCTAAGTTTACTTTTACCCATAGGAGACACATTTCATCCTAAATTTAGTTTTACCCATAGGAGAGGCATTTCCTCCTAAGTTTTTTTACCTATAGGAGAGGCATCTCCTCCTAAGTTAGTATTGAAGTTGGGAGCCCGCCCATATAACAGAGGCATACATTTTTGTCCTTTCACATTATGTTCTAGGTCGCCCACCAGTAAAATGCGGGAATACATTCAGTTCTAGGTCGCCCGCCAATAAAATGTGGGAATACTTTTAAGTTCTAGGTCGCCCACCAGTAAAATGCGGGAATACATTTAAGTTCTAGGTCGCCCACCAGTAAAATGCGGGAATACATTTAAGTTCTAGGTCGCCCACCAGTAAAATGCGGGAATACATTTAAGTTCTAGGTCACCCACCAGTAAAATGCGGGAATACATTTAAGTTCTAGGTCGCCCACCAGTAAAATGCGGGAATACTTTTAAGTTCTAGGTCGCCCACCAGTAAAATGCGGGAATACATTTAAGTTCTAGGTCGCCCACCAGTAAAATGCGGGAATACATTTAAGTTCTAGGTCGCCCACCAGTAAAATGCGGGAATACTTTTAAGTTCTAGGTCGCCCACCAGTAAAATGCGGGAATACATTTAAGTTCTAGGTCGCCCACCAGTAAAATGTGGGAATACATTTAAGTTCTAGGTCGCCCACCAGTAAAATGCGGGAATACTTTTAAGTTCTAGGTCGCCCACCAGTAAAATGCGGGAATATATTTAAGTTCTAGGTCGCCCACCAGTAAAATGCGGGAATACTTTTAAGTTCTAGGTCGCCCACCAGTAAAATGCGGGAATACATTTAAGTTCTAGGTCGCCCACCAGTAAAATGCGGGAATACATTTAAGTTCTAGGTCGCCCACCAGTAAAATGCGGGAATACTTTTAAGTTCTAGGTCGCCCACCAGTAAAATGCGGGAATACTTTTAAGTTCTAGGTCGCCCACCAGTAAAATGCGGGAATACATTTAAGTTCTAGGTCGCCCACCAGTAAAATGCGGGAATACTTTTAAGTTCTAGGTCGCCCACCAGTAAAATGCGGGAATACATTTAAGTTCTAGGTCGCCCACCAGTAAAATGCGGGAATACTTTTAAGTTCTAGGTCGCCCACCAGTAAAATGCGGGAATACTTTTAAGTTCTAGGTCGCCCACCAGTAAAATGCGGGAATACTTTTAAGTTCTAGGTCGCCCACCAGTAAAATGCGGGAATACATTTAAGTTCTAGGTCGCCCACCAGTAAAATGCGGGAATACATTTAAGTTCTAGGTCGCCCACCAGTAAAATGCGGGAATACATTTAAGTTCTAGGTTGCCCACCAGTAAAATGCGGGAATACTTTTAAGTTCTAGGTCGCCCACCAGTAAAATGCGGGAATACTTTTAAGTTCTAGGTCGCCCACCAGTAAAATGCGGGAATACTTTTAAGTTCTAGGTCGCCCACCAGTAAAATGCGGGAATACTTTTAAGTTCTAGGTCGCCCACCAGTAAAATGCGGGAATACATTTAAGTTCTAGGTCGCCCACCAGTAAAATGCGGGAATACATTTAAGTTCTAGGTCGCCCACCAGTAAAATGCGGGAATACATTTAAGTTCTAGGTCGTCCACCAGTAAAATGCGGGAATACTTTTAAGTTCTAGGTCGCCCACCAGTAAAATGCGGGAATACTTTTAAGTTCTAGGTCGCCCACCAGTAAAATGCGGGAATACATTTAAGTTCTAGGTCGCCCACCAGTAAAATGCGGGAATACTTTTAAGTTCTAGGTCGCCCACCAGTAAAATGCGGGAATACATTTAAGTTCTAGGTCGCCCACCAGTAAAATGCGGGAATACATTTAAGTTCTAGGTCGCCCACCAGTAAAATGCGGGAATACTTTTAAGTTCTAGGTCGCCCACCAGTAAAATGCGGGAATACTTTTCAGCTCTAGGTCGCCCACCAGTAAAATGCGGGAATACTTTTAAGTTCTAGGTCGCCCACAAGTATAAATGCAGGCATGTCATTACCAATAGGAGATGCACTTCCTAAGTTTAATCTTACCAATAGGAGACGCACTTCCTAGTTTGGCTTTTTCAGGGTATATTTTATTGCAGGAGACGCAGTTCCGGAATTAAGATTTCACCCTTAGGAGATGCACTTCCTAATTTGATTCATTTTAAGTTCGACCATAGGAGACACACTTCCTAGTTTGAGTCATTGAGGTTTTATTTTAGCAGACGCATTTGCTAGCAAAAGTTTTGGTTTTACTCGTAGGAGATGCACATCCTAGCCTAGTCTTTAGTTTACTCATCATTGCATCAGTAGTGTAAATGAGTTACAATTTTGCTAACGACTCACAAATCTTCCCAGCACAAACTGGGTTAGGAAATTTTGTTTGTTTTGTTTGTTTTGGTTGTCAGGGACCCGCCTGTAGAACGGAGGTTGTTGTATGTCAAAGAAAAGAAGTAATCAGGCGTCCACCTGGAGAACAAGGACAAAGAAAAGAAAGAAATCAGGCGTCCACCTGGAGAACAAGGACAAAGAAAAGAAGTAATCAGGCGTCCACCTGGAGAACAAGGACAAAGAAAGGAAGTAATCAGGCGTCCACCTGGAGAACGAGGAAAAAGAAAAAAAGAAATCAGGCGTCCACCTGGAGAACAAGGATAAAGAAGAGAAATAGAAATCAGGCACCCACCTGGAGAATAAGGGAATACAATTGAAGTATTGAAGTCAAAAGCCCGCTCATATGAGAAAGGAGCACACTTAGAATTAATAAAGCAGATGAATACAACAGGAATCCCTAGCAGGAAGCAATAAAAATCCCCAGCACCGGGAAGCAGAAGGCTACAACAAAAATCCCCAGCATTCACAAAAGGCTGGTCACAGAAAAAAATGAATCCAAAGTACGGAAATGGAGAACATATGTGGTCTACTCAAGAACTAGCGCCTACAACTAGCAAGTATCAAGGTTCAAATCCAAAGTCTGCATGAAGCACCATTCAAGACTCAAGACCAAGTTTCAGAAGACTTAAAGATAGGAATCCTTGTAACTAGTAGCTGATAGGCTTAGTTAGTCTTTTTCAGTTTTCATTTTTGTTGTAATGACAGGACCGCGGACCGGAACCTCAACGGAACGGCACCTCGATCGGCTCTCCACCTCGGTACACCCTACCATCTCTCTCATTTCCGAACTACACGTGGCCTGATTCCTGTATAACCAAGGATATGTAGGCAGCTCAGATACCAGAGCTCGGTCACGTTCCCTTCCTTTCCTTAGTGTAGTCCGTCCAAGTAATGGTCGGGTCAAAAACATGTCTAGTCGTTCTTTGTCGGAAAACTCGTCGTGTTTCCAGTCAAAGAGGGGCAGCTGTAGCCACCGGATTTTTGACCCTCCCCGAGAATTTTCACATATTTAGCGTGAATATGTGAAATTGGGTCTAATATAGCCATTTTAACTATTTTACATTATTTCGTTGCAAAAATAAAAAATCACAAAAATACATATATAAATTTTAGTTTATGTATTTCTCATAAACTTGAAAAAATACAAAAATTGTACTTTATTTTGGTACTTTATATAAATTCGAAAATTACAAAAAATATAATTCTATTAATGTTTTGTAGTCATTTTAATTTTGGAAAAATACAAAAAATATTACTTTATATTTTGTCTTTATTAAAAAACAAAAATTACAAAAAATAGTTTTATTAATATTTTGTAGCTATTTTAATCTTGAAAAATATTTAAAAAAAGATATAGATTTGTTTAAATATTAGTCTTATTTTTGGTAGTTATTTTGCTTGCATAGGACTAGTTAAGCAACGTCGTGTCCTTAATCGGGTCCGAGAAAAAGAATAATATTCTGGTTCAAACTTACCCGCTTTTAGGCCTAATTTTCGGACCTAGCCCATAATAATCCGAGTCCGCCACACGTGGGGAACACGGACGGAATCCCATACACGGGGAACCCCACCACGCGTGGGGAACACAAGCCTCGAACCCCACCACGCGTGGGGCTCATTTTTTTGGACAAATGGGCATTAATACACGGACAAAAGAATTTGGGAAGGGGGGACTTTGGAAAATTTTGGAAAAAACCCACATGCATTGTTCATCTTTCTTCTTCAAAAGAAGAAGAGAACCAATGAACAGGACGGGGGGGAAAAAATTAGAACTGTTACAGTAGACCTTCTTCTTCCTAAAGAAGAAGAAGAAAAAACCCTAGAAAAAAACCGACCCCATAACCCCTACGCCCTCGCGACCATAACCACCAGCCCATTCGTCGCCCCAGCTGCCGGAACCACCAACAAACAGCCCCTTCACGGAAACCAGTCGCAACCCCCTTCCAGCAATGCCTCAGCTCCAGCTCCGCCAAACAGTCCGTCGTCACTGCCCATACGACCACTCCTCGATCCTCCATTAAATCCGTCGAGCAGCAGCTGTTGCTGCTGCGTTGTCACTGCCCATCGACCCTACGTCCAAACGCCATAACCACCATCATCACCTGCTTCGTCGTTCACCCCGTCAACCTTACTACTGCTAGTCGTTCGGGCAGCAGCTGTCGCTGCGCTGCTGGGTTGCCGAGTAGCTTGTCACTGCACTTCTTCTGCTTCGTCGCCAACAACCCCTTGTGCTTCATATTTGCGTACCAGTTGCTGCGTCAAAAAAAAAAGAAAAGAAAAACAGTAGTAACTAACCCCTCGGGTCGTTGACAGTCTTGGTCCGATCCTTCTGTTTTCCGGTGAGGTCGTTTTGCTCGTCGAGGTCCGGTACGTCAAGGTCCGCCTACGGTTCGTCGCGTTTCAAGGATAACGCTGCCTCGCGGTTAGTTGTTTTTTTTTCCAGATTTGTTTGACATTTTCCCTTGTTTGCTTCAGCAGATTTTTAGTTGTTCCCTGCTCATATGTATATGGTTATTCACTTGTTTTGTTTTATATGAGCATATGGTCGAGATTCTGGCAAAAGGTGCATAATTATGCCTAGTTTTCTTTTTGTTGTTGTTTTGTTTAAGTTTTGTTTCTATCACTTGTATTATTAGGGAACATTGAAGTTAGGTTATAGATTTATTTTTACGCGATTTTTCTCAACAGACATAGTCTAGTGCCATGCTCTTAGGAGTTGCGTAAATATGGGCTTAAACCGTTGGTAGGAGTAATCCTTTGAAATCAGAATCCTAAGTGTGTCATTTCAGCAAATTCTATGTCCATCGCAAAGTAGCAAAAAGCGTAGTTATTCTAGCCTTGTCCTTTTTCAAAAAAAAAAAGAAAAATACATAAATAAATAAAATGAGACGAGCCTCGAAAAATGCACAAGCTGCGGGGCCCTCTAAATGTATGTATTAAAATAATTAGACTTCGGGACATGCCGCTTAGCGAATTTCGTGGCCTTCCCAAAATAATAACACGATAGTCTCTTTAGGCGCGTGTTTAATAATCTACTTTCTTAAACTTGGGTGTGCATTTCATGCGACCCAGATCCAAATCCCAAAACATCAAATAAAATATGTTTCGGATTGTGGGTGCATTTCATGTGACGCAGTCCAAAGACATGTTTTAAACGATGTTCACATTCTTTTAAAATAATAATAATAAAGCGGTAAAAAGTTAAAATTGGCACATTGGTTCATAATTGTATTTAAAATCAGATAAATAAGCCGAATACGACAGTTGAGCGACCGTGCTAGAACCACAAAACTCGGGAATGCCTAACACCTTCTCCCGGGTTAACAGAATTCCTTATCCGGATTTCTGGTACGCAGACTATAACATAGAGTCATTCTTTTCCTCAATTCGGGATTAAAATTGGTGACTTGGGACACCCTAAATCTCCCAGGTGGCGACTCTGAAATAAATAAACCAATCCCGTTTCGATTGTCCTTTAATTGGAAAAAACTCCCTTGCACCCTCGCGGGTGCGTAAAAAGGAGGCGTGACACATTTCAGAAGTGATAATTGTACATGCCGAGTAGCGTTCAATTGCTTACTAACTATTGTTACTATTAGTAGTTAATGTTCATGCTTTTATTTCATTTTCCACAAAGTGTTAGGCTTACCTAGTCGTATAGACTAGGTGCCATCACGGCAAATTACGGAGGGAGAAATTGGGTTGTGACAGGTTGGTATCAAAGCTCTAGGTTCGTAGGAGTCGTGAGTCACAAGCCGATTTATTGAAGTCTCATAGATTAGTACGAATACGTTTGTACATATCTTTGGGAGGCTATGGAACTATTAGGGAAATTCCATTTCATTGATTTCCTTATTGTGCAAGATTTATTGACTTCGAAATTCTAAACTCCTGTCTTTTATTCTCTCACAAATGGTGAGGACACGTGCTACTGGAGATGACCAGGCACCCGTACCCCCTATTAGAGCCGCCAGAGGCTGGGGCTAGGGTAGAGGTCGAGGACTCCCACATAGTGTAGCCAGAGCACCCGAGCGAGCCACTACAGATGAGCTACCAGAAGCTCCAGTTAGAGCACATCCACCCGACACGCCTACTACTACAGCTCTTGAGGAGACCGTTGCATAGTTCATGACCATGTACATCACACTAGCTCAGGCAGGGTTGATTCCCTTTGTTGCAGCCACATCTCAGGCTGAGGGAGGAGCACAGACTCCCCCTGCCCACACCCCAAAGCAGCGGGTTCAGGTTGATTAGATCCTAGAGGTTATACTGGTACCATATGTTGCCTCAGCTCAGCCCGAGGGTAGGGCAATAGTTTTAGAGGAAGAACAGTAGAGGCTCGAGAGGTACAAGAAGTACAACCTTCCTACATTCAGTGGTCTAGCATCAGAGGATGCTCATGGATTTCTGTAGGAATGTCACCGTATCCTCCACACTATGGGCAAAGCAGAGTCTAGTGGGATTTCTTTCACTGCATTTCAGCTTTGAGGAACAACCTATCAGTGGTGACGTACTTATGAGTTAGACAGCCCGGTTGAGGCAGCTTTCCCTACATAGACTCAATTCTCGGATATGTTTTTGAGAGAGTATGTTCCTTAGAGCCTCAAGGACGTATGATGCACGTAGTTTGAGCAGTTGCGCCAGGATGCTATGACTGTTTCAGAGTATGCAGTCTGTTTTAGTACTTGGCTAGACCTGCACCGACCTTGGTTTCTACAGTTCGAGCGAGGGTCCACCGGTTTATTGAGGTACTCATTCTCGGCATTAGGACTAGCATGGCTCGGGATTTAAAGATAGATATTCCGTATCAGCATATGATGAGTATTACTAGGAGAGTGGAGGGCATTCTTGCTCGGGATAGGGAGGAGAGAGAGGCCAAAAGGTCTCGAGAGTCGGGCTATTATTCTAGTGCCTATGTCCCAAGTGCAATTCATCATGGTAGGGGTTATGTGAGTCACCTCATTCATTCAGCTCTTCTAGCCACCAGTGGTATTCCAGCTCCTCATAGACCTCTTGAGCCTTATTATGCACCTCTAGTATCTAGTGTGCCTCCTACACGAGGTGCTTTTAGTAGTCAGTCTAGCAGACCTAGCCCGAGCCAGCCACAGTCATCGCGCCCTACTAGAACTTGTTTTGAGTGTGGCGACACTCGTCATATGGTGAGGTATTGCCCCAGACTTAGGAGGGGTGTACCTCCACAGACTTCTCGACCATAGCATGCTCCACCAGGTCCTCAGGCTATGATTACAGCACTAGCTGCCACCCCACCTGCTCAGCCAGCTCGAGGTAGAGGTCAGGAGATAGAGGTTTCCCTAGATAGAGAGGCCAATCCAGATACTATGCCCTTCATGCTCGTACAGAGGACGTTGTTTCCGACCCAGTCATTACAGGTATTGTTCCGGTGTGTCATAGAGATACATCAATTCTATTCGATCCAGGCTCCACTTATTCCTATGTGTCCTTTTATTTTGCCCCGCATTTAGGCGTATCTCGGGATTCTTTGAGTTCCCCTATTTATGTGTCTACTCCTGTGGGAGATTCTCTTAGTGTGGACCGTGTTTATCGGTAGTGTTTGATTACTCTTAGTGGTTTTGAGACTAGAGCTGATTTATTATTGCTTAGCATGGTTATCTTGGGCATGGACTGGTTGTCTCCCTATTATGCTATTCTTGATTGTCACACCAAGACTGTGACAATGGCTATGCCAAGTTTTCTGCGATTAGAGTTGAGGGGTACCATAGATTACACTCCTACCAGAGTTATTTCATTTCTTAAAGCTCAACGAATGGTTGAAAAAGGGTGTAACGCGTATCTAGCCTATGTGAAAGATGTCAGCATTGATACCCCTACAATTGATTATGTCCCAATTGTAAGGGATTTTCCTAATGCGTTTCCAGCTGATCCTTCAGGTATGCTTCCCGATAGATATATTGATTTGTTGTCGGGCGCTCAACCCATCTCTATTCCTCCTTATCATATGGCCCCTCCTAAGTTGAGGGAGTTGAAGGAACAGTTGCAGGAATTGCTTGATAAGGGCTTCATTCGGCCCAGTCTATCACTTTGGGGTGCTCTTATCTTGTTTGTGAAGAAAAATGATGGTTCTATGCGTATGTGCATTGGTTATCGCCATTTGAACAAAGTTACAGTGAAGAACTGGTATCCTTTGCCTCGTATTGATGACCTATTTGATCAGTTACAAGGTGCCCGGGTGTTTTCCAAGATTGATTTGCGCTCAGGTTATCATTAGTTGAAGATTCGAGAGCCGGATATCCTGAAGACTGCTTTCAGGACTTGGTATAGTAATTACGAGTTCCTTGTTATATCATTTGGCGTGACCAATGCCCCAACAACATTTATGCATTTGATGCACAGTGTATTTCGGCCTTATCTTGACTCGTTCGTCATTGTCTTTATTGATGACATTCTGGTGTACTCCTAGAGTTGGGAAGATCATGCGCAACATTTGAGGATGGTGCTTCAGACCTTGAGGGAAAAGAAATTGTATGCAAAGTTCTCAAAATGTGAGTTCTGGTTAGATTCCATGGCATTCTTAGGTCATGTGGTATTGAGTGAAGGGATTAAGGTAGATCTGAAGAAAGTGTAAGCAATACAAAGTTGGCCCAGACCATTTTAGCTACAGAGATCCGGAGCTTCCTTGGTTTGGCGGATTATTACCGTTGATTTGTTGAGGGATTCTCATATATTGCAGCACCTATGACCAGGCTAACCCAGAAGGGTGCTCCGTTCAGGTGGATGGAAGAGTGTGAGGAGAGCTTCTAAAAGCTCAAGACAGCTTTGACTACAACCCCACTATTGGTATTGCCTTCAGGTTCGGGATCTTATACAGTTTTTTGTGATGCATTGTGAGTTGGCCTAGACGCGGTGTTGATATAGGACCATAGAGTGATTGCCTACGTGTTCAGATAGCTGAAGTTTCATGAAAAGAACTATCCTATCCACGACCTTGAGTTAGCTGCTATTGTTCATGCCTTGAAGATTTGGAGGCACTATTTGTACGGTGTTCCTTGTGAGATCTACACTAATCATCGGATTTTGCAGCATCTATTCAAATAGAAGGATCTTAATCTGCATCAGAGGAGGTGGTTAGATCTACATAAGGATTACGATATCACCATTTTGTACCACCCTGGGAAGGCCAATGTAGTGGTTGATGCTTTGAGTTGCTGGGTAGAGAGTTTGGGGAGTTTAGCATATCTACCAGCAGCACAGAGGCCCATGGCATAGATGTTCAGGCCTTAGCGAGTCATTTTGTGAGATTGGATATTTTCGAGCCTAGTCAAGTGTTGGCTTATGTTATCTCTCGGTCTTCTCTTTATGATCGTATCAGGGAGTGTCAGTATGATGACCCCCATTTGCTTGTCTTGAAGGACACGGTTCAACACTGTGTTGCTAAAGAGGTTAATATTAGGGACGATGGTGCATTGAGGATACAAGGCAGGCTATGTGTGCCTAATGTGGATGGTTTGTGTATGTTGATTCTTCAGGAGGCTCATAGCTCACAGTACTCTATTCATCCGGGTGCCGCAAAGATGTATCAAGACTTGAGGCAGCATTACCGGTGGAGGAGGATAAAGGACATAGTGGAGTATATTGCTCAGTGCCTAAATTTCTAGCAGAGGAAGTATGAGCATCAGCGGCCGGGTGGGTTGCTTCAGAAGTTAGAGATTCCGGAGTGGAAATAGGAGTGAATCACTATGAATTTTGTTGTTGGACTCCCATGGAGTCGGCGGAAGTTTGATGCAGTTTGGATGATTATGGAGACCTAGTTAGCTCATTTTCTTCCTATGATGACTACCTATTCTTCTGAGCAGCTGGCTCTAGTTTATATCTGTGAGATTGTCAGACTCTATGTTGTGGCAGTATCTATCATCTATGACCAGGGTATGCAGTTTATATTACGGTTCTGGAGAGTCGTACAACAGAAGTTGGGTACTCGAGTGGAGCTGAGCATAACATTTCACCCTCAGACGGGCGGACAGTCCGAGCACACTATTCAGATTCTTAAGGATATGTTTCATGCGTATGTGATGGAGTTTGGAGGTTCTTAGGATCAGTTCTTGCCACTTGAGTTTGCCAACAACAACATTTATCAGTCCAACATTCAGATGGCACTGTATGAGGCTCTGTATGGTAGGCGGTGTCGGTCCCCAGTGGGTTGGTTCGAGCCGGGCAAGGCTAGATTATTGGGCATAGACTTGGTTCAGGACGTTTTGGAGAAGGTTAAGGTGATTCAGGATAGACTTCGTATATCCCAGTCCAGACAGAAGAGTTATGTGGACCGGAAGGTTTGCGATGTTTCATTTATGGTTGGAGAGCGGGTCTTGCTTCGAGTTTCGCCTATGAAGGGCATTATTAGGTTCGAAAATAGGGGAAAGCTGAGCCGAAGGTTTATTGGTCCCTTTGAGGTGTTTCAGCGAGTTGGGGAGGTTGCTTATGAGCTTGTCTTACCTCCCAACCTAGCAGGAGTTCATTGATCGGCTCCAACCTGGCACCACTATATAATGGCGAGGAATGGCCGATGCATCTTTTACCCGAAAGGTCTGGATTGATTTCCACAGGGAGTTAATATCAGTTGGGAGTTGGGTTTCTATCTAATGTAGCTATGCATGTTTATTTTGATTTCACTTCTAACCATGCTTGGATTTGTTGATATTCTACTTTTAATGCTATTGATTGCTCAAAATAATCTAAGTACAATGTTTTTGTAAGAGTTTTCTCAATGGATAAAAAGCACTAGGGAAGTGACTTACACCAAGGTGAGTATCTAATAAGATCTAAAATCTAGGATAAGCTTGTTATATTTGGGGTAGTGATATAACCTTTACACATAATTACTCACTCTATACCTCTCGGTAGTTTGAGTGACTTTGCCCTAATTGGCTTTCTCAAGCCTAATTGGTTGTTCAAACAATGCAAGTAAAATTGGCTTAAGTCAAGTATTACTATCTCTATGTTTAAACCTTTAATTGGGGCTATCAATCTCTTGAATGCACCCCAAATCCTTATTAGCCTAATTTTTCTACACTTAGTCCCTCTTTCTAAAGAAGAGTTTGTACGCGGCAAAATCAGAGGACTTGATTTCTCGATGTCAAGTCATTTTGGAAGAACACCTCGAGACCCCGAGGACGGGAAGCCACAACCGAATTCCCAACCTCGGGGCTCATCGAGGCACGACTCAGAGAAGACTGATATCGAAGCTAGGACAGAAGGGGAAGCTCCCAAGGCACTCAACTAAGTCTAATAGGGTTGGCCTATCCAGAGCCTATGCTGAGGTATCATAACAAGCCATCCCATCTCCATACTTTGTAATTAATGACCATGTACTTGTAGCCGAGTTCCCCTCCTATATAAAGGGGACTCATACTACCTTGTAACGAACTGATGTTTCTCTATTTCTCCACAAGTGCAATAATATCTCTCTCTCTCTCCCTTTTCTTTCTAACTTGCTTGTTCTCACTGGCCTGAGGTTACCTTGGTATCCATCATTTCCTTACTTGTTCTTCGTCAAATAACTCAGTATTGGCCATAAAGAGACTCGTTTAGATGTATCTTCAACTGTTATCCCATCCCCGACTATCCCCGATAGCTCAAATTCGACCCCGACGTTGACCCCGAGGTCCCCCATCGACCAGACCTACATCCGGGCAGCAGGCCCTTCGGTTCGATTACTATCTCATCTTAGCTTGCATTTTATCATTAAATTCCATATTCTTAGCATCAACTGCTCTAACAACTAGCTCGGGAATAGATCACGTATTTTAAGAATCCCATCTACAAATTTAATTGTTGTTACACATTATCTTTCGCACTTTTTCTTGTCTAAGATCCTTTGATTTCAAGTCAAAATGTCTGGCTCGGTAAACGAAGTCGAGAACGACTACCCCAAAAATCACGGAGAAAATGGAGAGGCTATTCCAATGGTTGGCACGACGCCGTGGAACCCCGATAATGCATCTGGGCCAATTCCAGCAGGCACAAGTTCGCGAGGCGCACAGCAAATCGATGAGGCTTCGCACACCGATGGGAGCAATCAGCATATCGACCAACAGGAAGCCCAAAAAACCCTGGCTCGGGAAACACAGGAAGTTAGTCTTCATGGCATTTTCGAAATATTGTAGGCACAACAGTTGGTTATCGCTCAGTTGCAAAGCCATCCGGGGATCCCCAACACAGTAGTGTCGGAAATAGCTCCCTGCGTCGAATGAGTACCCAAAAGATCAAGCAACAACGGATCGATAACAGACCCCGCCACAATAAAAACGCTGGAGGATCTCTCTAATAGAATCAAGTCAGGTTCATGGAGGCTCATGCAATAGTTATCTCCCGGGAAAGCGGTCCTCATGCGGAAAACGGCAACGACCTTCAAGATGATGAGTTCGAGCCATTGAAAAAGTTCGAGGAAACACTCTCGAGAGTAACCATGATGTGGAGCCGCAGCCTAGCGCGTGACTTCACAAACTTGCTTACCATATCAGCAAATCCCTCTGCAGGAGCACACACCGATTTTATCGAAGCAGTAACGGAAGAGCCCGACACGTTTGAGGCCAAACAAAGAGAGAGTGAAACACCATAGGAGGTTATGCCTCATTCCTTGATAGGAGGAATGAGATCGCTCCCAGTTTTAGATGGCTGGGCAACCCAAGCCTTCGCTCGAAGTTTAAACAAAGCGTGCCCGAGAACTCCGGGTCATTTCAAATGAAGCTTAAATAGATACCCAGCCGAGACCTGGTCGGATTCTCGTACCCGGCACCGACCACGAATCAGGACCATGGACAATCATCCGGGAGCCTCTACGGGCCCGGTATACCCAAGTAGGCTCCTAGCAAAGAAACTAATGCCAAACAGATGGAGGTACCATCCTTGCACCGCGAATGGGAGGAACGCCACAAGATGCAACCTACCTCGCAACGGTAGGGAAATGGTTCGAGGGCAACGTCCTCGAGGAACCTTCAGTGGAACTGGATTTGATGAGGCACAACCGGCAGAGGAACCCTGCCCAGCAGAGTACGATTTCAACATTGCCATGCAAAACATTGTGATCACCATAAGCGAAACCAGGGACGCTGAATGGCTCAGCCTTATTCAACCAAGACCCCTTAAAAAGAACCACGACCTGGCACGGGAACCACAGGGCGCGCGCAGTCACGAGGTCTAAAATGGCCACCAACTCATAAGGACGATGACCATGTTACTCAATAAAAATCACTGTCGAGTACTATCGAGCGGTCAGGCTCGAGTCCAGCCCCAAGGAAGGAAGGCAACCGGGAAGGATGAAGTGAACAAGCCACGACTTATTACCATGATAGTGAAGGAGTGGAGACACCCTTCGTGGACTCATAAAATGGAAAGTGGAAATGTTCGTCGTCAGGAAAAGACAGGTCCATGAAAGTATTTCGGAGGACACCCTTACATCCACGGAAAAAGACATCAAGACTTCGCCTCAGCATCACACTAACGCATTGGTAACCCTATCCCTCATTTGATCTATTTCAAATAAAACATGTGTTCATAAATTTAGGTGGTTCAATAACGTACAACAACGATGTCAGACCAAAGTCAATAAGGCGGTCCGGACTAATGGACCAAAATCACTCCCGCATCCCAGATCTGTGGCAAATTCCAAATGGCGAATCGCCACAAAGACCATTCTCTTGATACAACCCATATGAGCTCGGGCCAGGACGTCGAGCTCTGTAGCATCGGAGGAGGTGCAAAGCATGGACATCTTATTCAGACAACCGTCGGCACACCATCCAGAGAAAGCGTCAGCCCTTTTCCGCCAAAATCATGGAACCCCTCGCAAAGGGCAGAACTAAAATAAGTCGACAGAAAGCAATACACAATGAGAGGAAATTCTTCACCATATGGCGCGTCGCCGACATCAATACCCCCACCCACAGAAGGATCAAAGGGTAAGCAAACCATATCTTTGGCCAAACCGAATAAGACACAGCGGATGGCTGTATCGGAGCTCACACCTCGGAAGGGTAGAAATGTACCGAATCTCAAAACGTCGCCTACGTGTACCGCGGTGAGGAAGAGCTGCTTTATTCCCTTGTTATTTTTTCACTAACCTGTATGCAGACATTTCGAGGTTTTAACTCTACCCGGAGATCCATAGGCCCTGAAAAAGGGTCTACCACGCTCTTTCCCCTCAATCGGGCTTTCGCCCCGAAGAGGGCCTCGTCAACAAGATTATTAGCAGAGCAGCGTACTCCCAGAGGAGGATACGACAAGGTCGTTGGCCTTCTTCTACAGTCCAACGATGAAGGGTGATCTTCTTCTAAGGGCACCGTCCCTTTGGGAGGACCGAGAAACGGCAGACTAAGTCTCGACAGGGAATTATGTACAGGATCAAATGGTCCGAGAAGCCGAGCTCACGATAAAGAAATAGTGTATGTCTAAAATAAGCAATAAAAGGATATATTTTCAACATCTTATTCTCCAAACAAGGAAATCTCATGTATACCTCCGACAGGGGCCTCTCCACCAAATGCATCCCGAAATACTTGAAGACTTAACGTCAACAATTTGGCACTCGCACGACCCCAGTATCGGGACTCCGAGCTCATAAAGCCCCTACAAGGCAACTCCGAGCTCACGAAAAACGGTCTTCACGCTTAACAAATTAGATGACTCAGAGATTGTCATTCATCGCCAATCGCCATGCGCTAGAAAACCTGAAACTGTAAGACCCCTAGCGGGCAGACTCGGCGTAACCAGATCTATTCTACATTTCAAAAACTGTAAAACCTCAATGGGCATGACAAATTGTAAAACCTCAACATGCATGAAAATCCCGAAGTTTAGGCTATACGTGCATTTGTAAGAGTCTCGAAGGGGCATACCCTCGATGTAGACGCCTAAACTATCACTTGAGATAAAAAACGGCTCCAGCCAAACACATATGACTATGGTCAAATCAGCTTATATAGCTAAACTAACGTGACTCGAGGACGCCCGACCATCGCTAAACAAAAATTGTAAGCCACTACTTCGAATATACTTCGGAAAGAACAGGTTAAAATAGGCTTCCCTCAATAGGCAAAAATAAGCTTCGACCATGTCGGCTTCAAATCACAAAGGCTTCGACCTACTCAGCCTACGAACTATGAACCTTCTGAGGTGCTCAAAACATCACCGATAATGACTTGAAATCGAGGTTCTTCTACAACCGACGACGGGTCAGGCAAAACTATCTCAAAAGACCTTAACGAGCGAAAAACAAATCTTACAAAAAAAGCCCACAAGCAAAAACAGCATAAGAGCCATTGTCGCCAGCTAAGCAAGCCTCCGGGCCACATATTAAAAGGTCTCTACGACCAAACATCGTAAGAGCCATTGTCGCCAGCTAAAAAATTGACAACTTAAGGATTAAAATGAGCTCGAATCGTAACTCGATTCGGAGACCGGATCCAAAATAGTTAACTATCAAAGACTCCGGGCCATATATTGAAAGGTCTCAACATCCAAAATAGCATAAGAGGCACTATCGCCGGTCTGAAAATCGAAGGTATTTAAGGGTCAATTAAAGCTCGAATCGCAACGTGACTCAGAGAGTGGACCCGAAATGGTTAAACTACAATATGCCTAAGGGCACGACATAAATGCTACTATCGCCAGCCGAGTGAGCCTCCGGGCCACTCACCTGTAAGGTCACTTCGACCTAAAGCACAAAAGGCCATCGCCGTCCACCCATGCAGGCAGAAAAGAACTTGAGGGTCAATTGAAGCTTGAATCGCAACGCAACTCGGAGACTAGACCCAAAATGGTTAAAATACAATATGCCCAAGGGCAAGAAATGGGAACAATTACTACCTGCCCGCATGGGCATTGATGATTTAAGGGCAGGAAAGCTCGAGTCAAATCCTGACTCGGAGACTAAGCCTAAACAGCAGGGCAAAGCACGGAGGCCCCAACGCCCGCTCATGTCAAGCATTCCACTTAAGAGCCCTCGGGCATGTACGATCAGTTCCGGACCCACGAGGATCCCGCCAAACATCGAAACCAACCCGCCTAGTCAAAAGCAATAATAAGAAAGAGATGTGGAAGAAATAAAGCTACAAGTTTCCTCTTATCTTACAAACGCAAAAAAGGGGGTCACCCTCCATCTATAGACATGCTCTACATCTATCAAATACAAAGTGACAAAACGACGAAATCTACGCTCTGATCTAAAGGTCTAAGGCTTGCCGGGTTCGCCCTTCGCGTCATCAACGAAAGATAACTGCGCGTCACGCTCGTCCACCCTTGCTCGAGCCAATTCCTCCAAGAGAACGAAGCCCCTCGCACCGATCTACTAGAGTACTTCTCTTCGGGATCTGCAACGAACATATTCCTCGAATCTCTTCTCCTAGTCGAGGGCTCGTTTTAGCTCGGTTTGAGCATCCGTAACGTCTTTTAGCCCGAGCATCAATTATCTCAGCCCTGATTTTTGAGAGGTCAGATTCAAGTTTCCCGATCATATCTGCTTGAACTTTGGCATTATCACGAGCCAAGCAGATTTGGGCTTCGATGGCGGGGACCTTGGCCGATGCGCCTGTCTCCTCTAAAGCTTGAGCTTGCACCTGAGCCCTTGGCTCACCACAGGCAGTCTTGACGCGGTCGATGTTGCCCTTGAGGTACTCCAAAGCCTCCCTCTTTTTCTGCAGCTAATATAACAAAAAGGGGGTTAACCTTAAGGGCCAAATAAAGCAAAGTGCGAGCTGCAAAAATTTACCTGCTCCATCAAATAGCTTTCGTAATTCGAGCTCCGGTACGCCTCATATTGCCAATGCAGCAACTCAACCTCATTCTCCTCGCCAAGGAGCCTAACGGATTCGCCCTCGCCTAGAATTTTCTGAAGCCTGGCCCCTTGATGGAGCAACTCAGACATAAGCCTATCGCTGTCCTGCACAAGGAAAGCTCAAGAGAGGGAAGAGGACGCGGAATACAGGAAAACTGCACCTAAACTCACCACGAAGTGAAGCCGACGGACTTCTTCGAAGTCAGAATACACTCCTGTTGATCTTGCCTCTTCGGCCCCAAAATAACCGGCCTCGGGCAAAGCAAATTCACTTGGACGAACTGCCACCCGGGAATTAGAAACTCCGAGAGCAGCAGACTCGGACGATGCCCTCTCCTTGGAAACACGGGCCCGTTTAGCACCACTAAAACCTCCATCACATCGCTGGCGCCGATCCCTCTTATCGCCATCATCCCTAGGCTCGGAGGTCGACGACTCCTTCCCCTCTTCAGAAAAGCACTGCCTCATCCCAAGGAACCGCCCGATATCTGCAAATGGAGAATCTAGTACAAATGAAAGGGGAAAATGCTACCTCAAATATATGAAAGCCAAAGCAAAGGCAGCATGCACACATGCCTTGGTATTTCACTCCCCATATGATACGAAGCACAGCTCGCCACCGATGCTCATCGCATGTCGAATGGGTCACCAGCCTCCGGACCCAGCTGGGAAAGTCAGAGACTTCGCCCGACGTCCATGAAGTTGCTGCAACAAGGGAAAACACTATTATTCAACTAATTTTTTATATAGGCAAAATCTGAAAAAGCACCAGACGCTCCACTTACGTGCTTAATTCTACCCTTCGGGAAATGGCAAAAGCTCCATGGGGATAATGTCGACCGTCTGAAACCGGATAAACCAACTGGCCCACTCTCAATCCCCGTCCTCTTCGTCATCAACTACAAAAGGCGTGGACGAACAACACCTCAGGGTTAGCAGGCCTTGGTGATGAAAGGGTCGATATAGCCTGACGAGATGGTTAAGCGTGAATTCAAGCCCAATCTTCTCCGTAAAGAACCTCATCATCATCATCACCTGCCAAAATGATGGATGTATCTACGCCAAAGAAACCCGATACCTCAAACAAAAATCAAGCACAACCCTATCAAGGGGACCAAACGCGAAAGGATATATGTATACGCTCAAGAATCCATTAGTAGAGTCCATAATACTCTCATCCGGGGGAAGCACCTGCAGCGCTATCCCCTTTCTCCATCCACAGTATTTTTTCACCATCTCCAGATGTACCCCTCTTATCAAAGACACCATTTTCAGAGCATACTCCCACGATTCCTGAGCGCCGGGAGCAGCACTCCCCGCTCCCTGCCAAGCCGGTCCCGAAGTGGTTGCCATGACTATGGTGAAACTAACGGATCAGAGCAAAGACGCGCACCAACACTTTTTGCGCCTGAAATGAAGAACCCTATGCCAAAGCAAAAGAGCAGCTATCTAAAAATAGTAAGGTATTGCGAAGAAGCCGAAGTCGCCCCACGTATATGCGAGAAGCAGCGACGACTCGCCTACCTGGAGTGAGACCCGAGAAACCTACAGCCTCAATGTAGATCAACGAGGGGGTACCCGATCCCAAAAACATCCTTCGACGAGGATCCAAGACTCGAGGAGCCGTACGTATTATCTCCAAGCTCGAGATAACATTCTACCTCAAGGATCCCAAATCAAAAGAAGTCGGACTACGGGAACCTTTCAATGCCATCACTCGACGCAAGGCAAGTACCTGGTCTCGTGGTTCCCCCTTTCTAAAAAGAGGAATAAATACAGGATGCTCCTACCACGAAAGTTCCACGAAGGTCCGAGGCAGCGCCCGAGTACATGAAACTCCTTAGCAGAAGTTCGTCCTATAGGTTTTAAGAAGGCTATCTGTATCAAGATCAAAAGGGGACCCCCAGTACCCAAATCTGACCTTCATTCAGGATAACATTCCCGAAGGCCCCAGAATTTGGTGTATTATCTCCATACAGCTCGGAGGGCCCCGGCTAACCAGGATTATTAGAACAATCCAAGATTGGTCAGAGGTATGACGATGGGATTAAAAGAGAGCCAAGTCGATCAACAAAGGATTGGAAAGAACGCTCGCACCCAAATCAGATATTAGCGGTCAGCAAATAAAAGAAGGCATTCAAAGGGCCTCGAAGGGCATGAGAACATGCAATTGCAAAGCAAGAATTGAAAGCAGAAGTCAATAAAATATACTCATATTCATAAAGATACGTATACAATAGCCCTCGACGGGTCCTTACATACAATTACAAAAGCCTACAGAGATATACAGGAGGAACGGAAGGATGTACATGTGATGCAACCCGAGGACCCGGTCCACCCTCAAAGATCCATCTCTGATATCAGCATCCTCGAGTGCCGCCCCCTCGAGCACGCATCCTCGAGGGTGATTCCTTCGACCTCCACCTCCTCTAGGTTCCCAGCTCAATCCCCCAAGGGATTCCCGCCGGAGAAGATGAAGAAGAGGAAAAGGAGGGGACGTAGAGGAGGCAGAGAAAATAGACATGGACTGCCAAAGCCAAAGGTTGATGATTCGGTGGGCCCCAGCCTTAACGGCCGGTAGTACCACTTTATCCCTTGGGAAAGGAAAAACCCTACGGATGAAGTGCCACACCAGGCCTGGGTAGGAGAGTGAGAAGTGGCACATAATCCGAATGGCTGTCTACATGAGGGGGAAATTGACTCCCCATCCATCATCACCTCGGGCCAACAGCAGCAGCAAAGGCCAGCATATCGACGGCCACAACAATAGCGGGACAACGCAATTATATTCGACAAAGGGAAGTCCCGGCAAAGGGCCACAACACGACCTAAGAGAGCTCCTCCAAAAGGCCTTGAGGCCATGAGCCCCAAGCATGATGTTCAAGGATAGAAGAAGATGATAAGAAGGAATAAGCAAGCAAGCCAACGAAGGCACTAGGACAGGGTAAAACAATGCCAAAACACTCCCATTTATACAAGGGTTATGACGCGGTCGTTGAGGCTTCGAAAGATTAACCGAAGGATGCAGTTAATGCATCCTTGGAAAACTGAACCGACGGCGGTACCTTCACCTTGGAGAGCAGGAATCAGGAGTGCATTGAATGAAGTCGAAAATGCATAAGCCAGTGGATGCCCCGGTTGCCACAAAGCTTGCGCCAGGAGTCGCATCATCAGAATGATGTCACCGTAAGGATCTCGAGGGGTCAAGTGTCATTTCCCATAACTTCTTTATGGGAAATGCGGAGAGTATCTGTACGCGGCAAAATCAGAGGACTTGATTTCTCGCTGTCAAGTCATTTCGAAAGAACGCCTCGAGACCCCAAGGACGGGAATCCACGACTGAGTTCCTGACCTCTGGGATCGTCAAGGCCCAACTCAGAGAAGACGGAGATCGAAGCCAGGACAGAAGGGGAAGCTCCCAAGGCACACGACTAAGTCTAATAGGGTCGGCCTATCCAGAGCCTATGCTGAGGCATCACGGCAAGCCATCCTATCTCCATACTTTGTAATTAATGCCCATGTACTTGTAGCCAAGTTCCCCTCCTATATAAAGGGGACTCACACTACCTTGTAACGGATTGATGTTGCTCCATTTCTCCACAAGTGCAATAATATCTCTATCTCTCTCCCTTTTCTTTCTAACTTGCTTGTTCTCACTGGCATGAGGTTACCTTGGTATCCATCATTTCCTTACTTGTTCTTCGTCAAATAACTCAGTATTGGCCATAAAGAGCCTCGTTTAGATGTATCTTCAACTGTTATCCCATCCCCGACTATCCCCGATAGCTCGAATTAAACACTGACGTTGACCCCGAGGTCCCTCATTGACTAGACCTACATCCGGGCAGCAAGCCCTTCGGTTTGATTACTATCTTGTTTTAGCTTGCATTTTATCATTAAACTCCATTTTCTTAGCATCAACTGCTCTAACAACTAGCTCGGGAATAGATCACATATTTTTAGAATCTCATCTACAAATTTAACTGTTGTTACCATTTTTATGGTAAACAGTTTGGCGCCCACCGTTGGGCTAAACATAGTAGTGATTATTTTCTTGCTAGTTTCATTGCACAAACGCACATTATCTTTCACACTTTTTCTTGTCCAAGATCCTTTGATTTCAAGTCAAAATGTCTGGCTCGGTAAACAAAGTTGAGAACGACCACCCCAAAAATCACGGAGGAAACAGAGAGGCTATTCCAATGGTTGGTACGATGCCGCAAAACCCCGATAACGCATCTGGGCCAATTCCAGCAGGCGCAGGTTCGCGAGGCATGCAGCAAGTCCATGAGGCCTCACACACCGATGGGAGAACTCAGTATCTCGACCAACAGGAAGTCCAACAAACCCCGGCTCGGGAAATATAGGAAGTTAGTCTTCATAACATTTTCGAAATATTGCAAGCACAGCAGTTGGTTATCGCTTAGTTGCAGATCCATTCGGGGATCCCCAGCACATTAGCGTCAGAAACAGCTCCCTGAGCTGAACGAGTGCCCAAAAGATCAAGCAACAACAGATCGATACCCCGCCACAACAAAGACGCTAGAGGAGCTCTCCAAGAGAATCAAGCCAGGTTCATGGAGGCTCATGCAATAGTTATCTCCTGGGAAGCGGTCCTCGGATCTCAACGAGTGCACTGCCGCTTACACATGTGCAGAAAATGGCAGCGACCTTCAAGATGATGAGTTCGAGCCTATCCCATTAAAAAAGTTTGGGGAAACACTCTCGAGAGTAACCATGATGTGAAGCCGCAGCCTAGCGCCCGACTTCACAAACTTGCTTACCATATCAGCAAATCCCTCCGCATGAGCACACACTGATGCCATCGTAGCAGTAATGGAAGATCCTGACACGTCTGAAGCCAAACAAAGAGAGAATGAAACACCACAGGAGGTCACACCTCATTCCCTAATAGAAGGAATGAGATCGCTCCTTGTTTCGGATGGCTGGGCAACCCAGGTCTTCGTACGAAGTTTAAACGAAGCGTGCCTGACGACTCCGGGTCATTTCAAATGAAGCTTAAATAGATACCCAGCCGAGACCTGGTCTCATTCTCGTACCCGGCACCGACCACGAATCAGGACCATGGACAACCATCCGAGAGCCTCTACGGGCCCGGTATACCCAAGAAGTCTCCCAGCAAAGAAACTAATGCCAAACAGATGGAGGTACCATCCATGCGCCGCGAATGGGTGGAACGCCACAAGATGCAACCTACCTCGCAATGGTAGGGAAATGGTTCTAGGGCAATGTCCTCGAGGAACCTTCAGTGGAACCGGATCTGATGAGGTACAACCGGCAGAGGAACCCTACCCAATACGGTATTTTCAACATTGCCATGCCAAACATCGTGATCATCATAAGCGAAACCAAGGATGATGAATGGCTCAGGCCTATTCAACCAAGACCCCTTCAAAAGAACCATGACCCGGTGCGGGAACCATAGGGCGCACGCGGTCATGGGGTCAAAAATGGCCAATAGATCAGAAAGACGATGGCTGTGTTACTCAATAAAAATCACTATCGAGTACTATCGAGCGGTCAGGCTCGAGTCCAGCCCCAAGGAAGGAAGGCAACCAGGAAGGATGAAGTGAACAAGCTACGACTTATTAAAACGACAGTGAAGGAGTGGTGACACCCTCCGTGGACTCATAAAATGGAAAGTGAAAATGTTTGCCGTCAGGAAAAGACAGGTCCAGGGAAGTATTTCGGAGGACAGCCTTACATCAAGGGAAAACGATATCGAGACTTCACCTCAACATCACACTGACGCATTAGAAACCCTCTCCCTCATTTGATATTTTTCAAATAAAACATGTGTTCATAAATTCAGGTGGTTCAATCATGTAAAACAATGATGTCGGACCAAAGTCAATAAGGTGGTCCGGGCTAACGGACCAAAATCACTCCCGCATCCCATTTCCGTGGCGAATTCCAAATGATGAATCGCCAAAAAGACAATTCTCTTGATATAGCACATATGAGCTCGGGCCAGAACGTCGAGATTTATATAATCGGAGGAGGTGCAAAGAACGGACGTCTTATTAAGACAAACACCGACACACCACTTGGAGACAGCGTCGGCCCCGCTTTGCTAAAATCACAAAACCCCTCGCAAAGGGCAGAACTAAAATAAGTCGACAGAAAGCAATACGCAACGAGAGGAAATTCTTCACCATATGGCGCGTCGCCGACCTCAATGCCACCACCCTCGAAAGGATCAAAGGTTAATCAAACCATATCTTCGACCAAACCTGATAAGACACAGCGGATGGCTGTATCGGGGTTCATACCTCAAAAGGGTAGAAACGTACCAAATCTCAAAAACATCGCCTACGTGTCCCGCGGTGAGGATGAACTGCTTTATTCCCTTGTTATTTTTTCACTAACCTGTGTGCAAACAGCTGGCTAGGACATTCGGAGGTTCTAACTCTACCCGAAGATCAATAGGCCCTGAAAAAGGGTCTGCCGCACTCTTTCCCCTCAATCGGGCTTTCGCCCCGAAGAGGTCCTCGTCACCAAGATTATTAGCAGAGCAGCGTACTCCCAGAGGAGGATCTGACAAGGTCGCAGGCCTTCTTCTACAGTCCAACAACGAAGGGTGATCTTCTACTAAGGGCACCGTTCCCTCGGGAGGACCGGGAAACGGCAGACTAAGTCTCGATAGGGAATTATGTACCGGATCAAATGGTTCGAGAAGCCGAGCTCACGACAATGAAATAGTGTATGTCTAAACTAAGCAATAAAAGGATATCTTTTCAACATCTTATTCTCCAAACAAGGAAATCTCAAGTATACCTCCGACAGGGGCCTCTCCACCAAATGCATCCCGAAATACGCAGAGACTTAACGTCAACAATTTAGCACTCGCACGACCCTAGTGTCGGGACTACGGGCTCATAAAGCCCCTAAAAGGCAACTCTGAGCTCACGAAAAATGGTCTTCACGCTTAAACAAATTCGATGACTCGGAGACTGTCATTCATCGCCAATCACCATGCGCTCGAAAACCCAAAACTGTGAGACCCCTAGCGGGTAGACTCGGCGTAACCAGATCTATTCTACATTGCAAAAACTGTAAGACCTCAACATGCATGACAAACTATAAGACTTCAACAGGCATGAAAATCCCGAAGTTTAGGCTATATATTGCATTTGTAAGAGTCCTGAAAGGGCATACCCTCGGTGTAGACGCCTAAACTATCACTCGAGATCAAAAATGGCTCCGGCCAAACACATATGACTATGGTCAAAATAGCTGATACAGCTAAACTAACGCGACTCGGGGATGCCCGATCATCGCTAAACAAAAATCGTAAGCCACTACTTCGAATATACTTCGGAAAGAACCGGTTAAAATAGGCTTCCCTCAACAGGAAAAAACGAGCTTCGACCATGTCGGCTCCAAATCACAAAGGCTACGACCTACTCAGCCTACGAGCTATGAACCTTTTGAGGTGCTCGAAACATCACCGATAACGACTTGAAATTGAGGTTCTTGCGGAAAACAAAGCCTACAAAAAAAAGCCCACGGGCAAAAACAATGTAAGAGCCATTGTCGCCAGCTAAGCAAGCCTCCGGACCATATATTAAAAGGTCTCTACGACCAAACAACGTAAGAGCCATTGTCGCCAGCTAAAAAATTGACAACTTGAGGATTAAAATGAGCTCGAATTGTAACCCGATTCGGAGATTGGATCCAAAATAGTTAACTATGCAAGCCTCCGGGCCCCTCCTATATAAAGAGGACTCACACTACCTTGTAATGGACTGATGTTGCTCCATTTCTCCACAAGTGCAATAACATCTCTCTCTCTCTCTCTCTCTCTATCTCTCTCTCCCTTTTCTTTCTAACTTGTTTGTTCTCACTGGCCCGAGGTTACCTCGGTATCCATCGTTTCCTTACTTTTTCTTTGTCATATAACTCAGTATTGGCCATAAAGTGCCTTGTTTAATTGTATCTTCAACTGTTATCCCATCCCCGACTATCTTTTATAGCTCGAATTCGACCCTGATGTTGACCCTGAGGTCCCCCATCGACCGAACCTACATCCGGGCAGCAGACCCTTCGGTTCGATTACTATATCGTTTTAGCTTGAATTTTATCATTAAATTCCATATTCTTAGCATCAACTGCTCTAACAACTAGCTCGTGAATAGATCACGTATTTTTAGAATCCCATCTATAATTTTCCTAGACTTAGTCCCTCTTTCTCAAGAAGAGTCTAAGTCATAAAGGCACAAATCAATATTTGCAACCACCAATTCTACAATTAAAGCATGAATCAAGCTAAATATCACTAACCCATAAACAATTAAGCCCTAAAATTCAAGACCCATTAAATACCCACACTAGGGTTTGGTCACAACCCTAGCTAATGGGTTTAGCTACTCATAATCAAGGTAGAAATCAAAGATGAAGATGAAATATAAACCATAAAGTTGATTACAAGAATAAAATATAAGAATATAAGCTACAGTTGCTCTAAAATTACTCTAAATGGTAAAGTACGGTTGTTCATGAGCTCCCTAATACAAAAGATACCCTAAAAATATGAAAAAGATCTATTTATACACAGCTGAAATTACTACACGAAAGTACCCCTACGGAGGTTCTGCTTTCAGCAAACTTAGCGCCTTAGTGCATGGACTTTTGCGGCCGCGCAAAAAACAAGCGCGGACCGCATTTCTTTAATTTTGGACTGGGACTGGGCCAAGTTTTGCGGATAGCATAAAATCTTGTCACCGTTAGCTTCTACAACGTCCGCATAAAATGTTCGTGGACAGCGTTCCTCAGTCAGGCTCACTTTGTAGGTCTATAAACTTTGATCAACGCTCTTAGAGGAAATACCACCGCAGCCGCGTCAGGTATTTGTGGCCGTACTTTTTCATCGCGGTCAGCAGTCTCTGTTACACCCAAACACCTTCTTTTAATCTCAATTCCATGGACCACATAATTGTGGCCGCTTCAGCGGTGGTCCTTCCGCGACCGCTCTTTTCCTTTGCGGTTAGCACTTATATCTCACTTTTGAACTTGTGCAAATTTAACTCCTTCATGAGTTGGTTATGTCTTTCTTGCCTCATTTTGACCAAACCCTGCAGACAAGCAATAAGTCAGTTTTCGAGAATACTTTTACACATTTTTATCCAAAACTAAGCAAAATAGATCATAAGATAGGCTAGAATCCATAGGTATCAACTCCCCCAAAATAAACTTTTGTTTGACCTCAAGCAAACAAAGTATTTCCCACCTCCACAAGATAAAAGAAAGGAAAATTTCAGCTTGTTCTAAAGTGACTTTATCAAGCATCAACTGGGACTAACAATTACCCTTAACACAAATGTATTTTCAACAACACACAACCTTTTTTAGCATCATGGCTCTAGTGCGACACAAGAGCATCAAGAGTTGACTTAACTCATCAAGGAAACTCGCTCTACTACGTAGGTCATTGTGGAACCCAAACTCTTTCTCCTCCACTCTCCATAAGAAAATATCACTTAAGAATTGAAGCACTCAAAACAATGATTGTGAAGATGCACACTCGTCTCTCACAAGGGAATGTCACAAGTCCGGTTCTAAGTACCATAAGCTTGCCCCTTATGTGAATCACCACTTATGTAAGCTCACTCAACCTAGAATCATATAGGGCTTTTGCGGGAATGTAATGAAGGCTTTTGGTTCAAGGTAGGATATACCGGTCTATGAAGGTTTCATCTTTCCTTAAGCACTTCATTTTCTCATTTCAACTCCCACTTTCTTGCCTCTTTGAGTCATTTTCTTCTTCCTCATGGGACTAGAGAGACACACTATCACTCTTGTGGTAGGCTTTCTCACTCACAAATCGTTCTTTCCATACCACAGGGTTCCTTGATCTCTCCAACCCTCCTGTCTGGGTGTCACCACCCCTTCGTCATCAGGGTCTCAACATCTACATCAATAGGGTTCATTGGTAAGGCCAAAGGTATGGCAGGTGGAGACGTTGATGTTGAAGCTTCATTACTTTCCTCTGATCCATCAGACGACTCAGAAGAAGTAGGGGAAGCAGGGGGTGTAGGCTCGTTCCATAACTGGAATTTCCCTTGAGTCTTCTTTCGAAACTTCCCGGAAAGGGACATACTCACTTCCTTCAGAATGGGATGCGGCTTTGTCTGCAGCTTTGATGGTTTTTCTCAGCTTCCCTAGTGTAATTTGGTCCTTCCTTGTCTTCCTCTTCCCCTGCCTCGGGAGGATTCATCTGTCCCATTTTGTGTATCACCGCACCTCTAGATAGAAGTATTGTCTGCATACACAATCACTGAAAGCTCAATAGTATTGTTGTTAAAAGAATCATTAAAGGAAGGGAGATTAAAAATTGATAGTGTTCCAAAAGTAAAGGTCCGCTAACAGTGGATAAAGGGGCACGACCACAGAATGGCTACCGCTGTCCGCAAAAATTGGGGTGCGTACGCAAAAGACTAAGGTTCAGAATACCGAGTCTCTGAAGTTTGACCACCACTGAGAGCAGAATTTTGGGCGCGTCCATGAAAACGGCATCGCTTTCCGCAAAAAAACAAACGCGGCCACGGATCCAACTTGGCAATTATCTGAACTTAAAATCTGCGGTCTGTGAAAATTTTGCTGCTAACCGCAGAAATGCCTACCAGTTTTAACGTCACACTTTAGATAAACGCTGACCGCAAAATTACGGTCGCGGCCGCGGAATTCAAAAAAAGAACGGGCAACCTAGGGTTTTCACTAGCATACAACTTAGGCAATTTTAGGTGGTAAAATGAATAACACTATCCCCCATTAGCATGCACAACAAGTGCCCACATGAATTTCAAACATTAATGCCTAGATTGTGGGGATTAATCAAACCCTAATTAAAAAAAAAGAAGTTAAAACTAAAAGAAAAGAAAAGTAAAATTATAAAAGCAATGCAATGATTTGAGCATACCAATTATTTGATGTATGTTGGAAACTACTTCTGATTAGTGCTATGATATTGGTACCAGATTGGAGGACGGTGAACAGTAAGCTATTTTTTGTGAGAGTGAAAGGTGCGAAAAGGGTAAAAGAAAGAGGGTCCTCATATTTATACTAAAACACTGAGGGCCCACACCGACCTACCTGGTGCGGCCACGGAATTCCACTATGGTTCGTGCTTTTGGCTATTTTAAAAAGTTATAAGATTAATAATACTGCTGATAGCAGAAAAGCTGGTGCGGCCGCGGAACAAGGTCCTCTGACAGCAGAATTTCCACCGCTGATGTGGTTGCAACTTCAGAGAGGTCACATTTTGTACTTTTCAAGTCCGCGTTCGCTACCAAATCATGACCTCGCAAAAAAGCTTCTGCTGACCGAGGAATTTTGAGCGCAGTCAGTGGTCCAATTGCATACTTAGCCAAATTTTCCAGTATTCGTCTTGTACTACACCAAAAATTCCTACACAAATCTCATAACCAGTTAGTCCAAAACAAATCCTAAACTAAGAAGAAAATCAAAAAGAAGAAAAAAACACATGGGTTGTCTCCCAAGAAGCGCCTGATTTAATGTCGCAGCACGACGCATGTTACCATCATCATTTGAAATTGATCAAGGCTACCATGTGTCTGCCATCAAATTTTCCAAGATAGTGCTTCACTCGGTGCCTATTAACTTGGAAGATTTCACCCTTTGTGTTTTTCAAATCAAGAGCACCAAACGGAGTTACATGCACCACTTCAAAAGGGCCACTCCATTTTGACTTGAGCTTTCCCAGAAACAGTCGTAACCGAGAGTTGAATAAGAAAACCAAGTCACCCTCCTTGAATTCCTTGCTCCGAGCATATTTGTCATGTAAGTACTTCATCTTGTCCTTATACAAGGATGAGTTGGAATAGGCATGAAACCTAAACTCATCAAGTTCACTGAGTTGCTCTACCAGGAGATTTGCTGCAACATCCCACTCAAGATTTAACCATTTTAAAGCCCAAATGGCCTTATGCTCTAACTCAACCGAAAGATGGAATGCTTTCCCAAATACCAACCAGTACGGAGACATATCAATTGGAGTCTTATAAGCAGTTATGTAAGCCCATAAGCATCATCCAGTTTCCTTTCCCAGTCAGTCCTACTTGCATTGACAGTTTTTGACAATATGCTCTTTATCTCCCTGTTGAAGAACTCAACTTGTCCACTAGACTGAGGATGATAAGGGGTTGATACCTTGTGATTGACACCATATTTTCAAGCAAAGTGTCAAATGCCCTATTGTAGAAATGAGAACCCCCATCACTGATGATTGCCCGATGAGTGCCAAACCGTGTGAAGATATTCTTCTTGAGAAATGCCACCACACTCCGGGCTTCGTTATTGGGTAAAGTCACTGTTTTAACCCACTTGGAAACATAATCAATGGCCACCAGAATGTAAGTGTTGCCACACGAACTCACGAAAGGCATAGTGGCGAGAGGCATTTCATCCTTCTTGCAAATTCCACCAGCTCTCTAATACTCATCACATCTCTTAACTAGCTCACCAACATCTTTATACATAGTAGGCCAATAAAAACCATAGCTAAGAACCTTTGAAGCAGTTCTCGCCCCACCGTGATGACCACCATAGGGCGAGGAATGGCAAGCATCAAGAATACTCATTTGTACCTCTTTCGGAACACATCTCCGGATCACACCATCATTACAAATCTTGAAAAGATAAGGCTAGTCCCAGTAATAATCCAAGATGTCCCGTAAGTTTCTTCCTTTGGTAAGAAGAGAGCTCACTCGGAACAAAACCTGTCACAAGAAAATTAGCCACATCGGCTAACCAAGGCATACTATTCAAATACACTGAGAGGAGTTGTTCATCCGGGAACACATCATTGATTTCGAGACCATCTTTTGGTCGGGACAAGTGGTCTGCCACCTGATTTTCACTTCTTTTCTGATCAATAATCTCTAGGTCTAATTCTTGAAGCAACAAAACCCATCTCATCAATCTAGATTTAGAGTCCTTTTTGGTCATCAAGTAACGGAGTGTCGCATGATCAGTATGAACAATCACTTTGGCACCCATGAGATAAGGCCTAAACTTTTCCATTGCAAACACAATTGTTAGCAACTCTTTCTCCGTCACCATATAATTAACCTGGGCATCATTCATAGCTTTGCTTGCATAGTACACTAGATGAAACATCGTGTTCACCCTTTTCCCCATGACCGCTCCCACCGCAACGTCACTAGCATCACACATGAGCTCAAATGGCAAGTTCCAATTGGGTGTGGTGATGAAGGGAGTGGTAGTCAATCTATACTTGAGAAGCTCAAAAGCTTTCATGCACTCATCATTAAGCACAAACTTTGCATCCTTTTCCAATAATTTGCACAAGGGATTCACTACCTTGGAGAAGTCCTTGATGAACCTTCGGTAGAACCCCGCATGCCCAAGAAAGCTCATCACTCCTTTGACGAAAATAGGAGGAGGGAGTTTTGAAATCACTTCAATCTTTGCTTTGTCCACTTAGATACCGTTCTTTTAGATCTTATGGCCGAGAACAATTCCCTCATTGATCATAAAGTGGCATTTTTTTCCAATTAAGCACTAGATTTGTCTCTTCACATTGGGCTAACACTTTGTTAAGATTACCCAAATATTCTTCAAGGAATTCACCCACAACACTAAAATAATCCATGAACACTTCCAAGAAGTCCTCCACTATGTCCGTAAATATAGCCACCATACACCGCTGAAAGGTAGCCGGTGCATTACACAAACCAAATGGCATCCGTGAAAATGCAAAGGTGCCATACGAACATGTGAATGTGGTTTTCTCCTGGTCCTCCAATGCAATCGAAATTTGGTTGTAGCCTGAGTATCCATCAAACAAAATAATACTAGGAATGCCCAGCAAGTCTATCCAACATTTGGTCAAGAAAGGGCAATGGAAAATGATCTTTGCATGTCACTTTGTTCACCTTCCGGTAGCCCATGCATACCCTCCATCCGGTGACAGTCCTAGTGGGGATCAACTCATTTTGCTCATTTGTGACCACAATTATACCCCCTTTTCGGCACGCATTGTACCGGTGAAGTCCATAAACTACCCGAGATGGGGTACACAACCCCTGCATCTAGACACTTGATAACTTACTTCTTGACGACCTCTTGCATAGCCCCTTTGATGTTCCATGGAGGGTTTGGCATCATCCTCAAGTATAATCTTGTGCATGCAAAAGGCAGGGCTTATCCCTCGAATATCAGTTAGAGTCCATTTAATTGCCTTCTTCCTTCGTTGGAGCACCTCAATAGTGGTATATACCTACACGTTAGTTAAGCACGCAGGAAGAATAATAGGTAAAGTTGAACAAGGGCCCAAGAATTCATACCTGAGGTGTGGAGGCAAAGGCTTCAACTCCAATACGGGAGATTACTTGATTGAGGGCTTTGTTGGTGGAGTCCTTTTGTTCCCAAGATCCAAGGAAAGTTTATGGGGCTCATGGGAGTAAGAACCCATTCCTTGCAAGGCATTGACATACTCTACCAGGCCTTCATCCTCAGTCACATCATGGTTCAACAATACAGCTTCCAAAGGATCTTCTACATTGATCATGGCACTCGTGTCATCAACTATCACCTCTGTCACCAGATCCACAAAAGAACAAACCTTAGTACTATTCAACTGCTTCATTGATTTGCACACGTGGAAGACAACTTTTTCTTCACCCACCCGGAAGGTGAGCTCCCCTGCTTCCACAACAACCAATGCCTTCCCTTTTGCTAGGAAAGGCCTTCCTAATATTATCAGCACCTCATAGTCGACTTCGCAATCTAGAATCACAAAATCCGCAGGCAAAATAAACTTGTCAACCCGGACAAGAACATCATCAATAGTACCAAGCAGCCTCTTTATTATTCTATCCGCCACTTGCAATCTCATTGAAGTAGCTCTCGGTTGACCAATACCCAAAGTTTTGAATACAGAGTAAGGCATCAAATTTTTACTTGCTCCCAAATCACACAAGGCGTTTGCAAAATCAGCACTCTCAATGGTACGTGGAATGGTAAATGCACCGGGATGTTAAAGATTTGGAGCCATCGAGTGCATAATGGTACTCACTTGATGAGTCATTTTGATGGTCTCACAATCCATAGATCTCTTTTTAGTTACCAAGTTTTTCATAAACTTGGCATATCCTGGCATTTGCTCAAGTGCTTCCACCAAGGGCACATTGATCGACAAACTTTACATCATCTAAATAAACTTCTTGAACTGGTTTTCATTCTTCTGCTTTGCAAGTCATTGAGGGTAAGGTGGAGGAGGCCTTGGCAAGGGAGCCTTGGCTTTAGGAATTACTGTTTCTGATATGTCTATCACGTGTTCCCTAGACGGGTTCACGTCATTTTGAGTCTCCTCCTCATTGTCATGAATATCAATTCCCACATCACCATCCAATTTCTCTTCACTCACTTGAGCATCAACTATTGGATCATCGTCATTTTGCACTTCAACATCATCACTCACAACTTCCTTTTGCTTGGAGGTACTTGATTCACCACCTCTACCACTCCTTGTGGTCACTGCCATAGCATGGCCGGTATTGTTCCCACCCTTCGGGTTTACTACCGTGTTACTAGGTAGTGCCCCTTAGCGCGAGTGTTCAAAGCTTGCAAAATCTTTCCAAGCGGGACCTCTAGATTGCAGATAGACGTATTATGGGATGCCAATTGGGCATCAGAGTCGGCACTTTTCTTCATCATTTGCTTAAACATTGACTCAATCCGTCCCATCTCATTGTTGGATGAGCTAGGACCTTGGGACAGAAATGGAGGCGGATTGTTTGGTTGTTGAAACATTGGAGGCCTTTGAAAACCCGACCTCGATTACCTTGATTGACATTATTTCAACCGCATTGGTTGTTGTTGCCACCCCAATTGCTATTGTCACCCCAATTTTGGTTGTTGTTCCGAGTTGTTGGAGTTGTTGTTGTTATTTTTCTAATTTTCGTGGCCTTGGTTGCCTTAATTCTGATTATTTCCTTGTGATCTTCGTTGTTGATTTGAAGCATTACCCTGTTGTCCTTGATAGTTGTTGGCATACAAAACATCTTCACTTTGCTCACCATACCCATCGTCTTGGTTGTAACCACTACTACCTTGCTCATATTGATCTTGATTGCTTTGAATTTGTTGACCAGACTGTCTTCTCTTGTTTATTAGTAGATTAACCCCTTCCATTGGTTTACTTTCTTTGGTCCCTAAATCCGCAGAAGCTGTGCTTTGGCTAACCGATTCATGGTTGTTGTCAACTCAACTATGGCTTGTCCGTGGTCTTGAAGTTCTTTGTGAAGATTTATATCATGAGGGTCCCCCTGAGGAACATTTTCCTGACTCTGCCAGGCTGAGGAAGTGTCAGCCATCTCATTAAGAATCTCACAGGTCTCAGCATAAGGCAACTTCATAAAATTACCCCTTGCTAGCTGGTTTACCACATATTGATTGGTCGTGTTTATACCCCGATAAAATGTCTGTTGGATCGTTGCTTCAGTCATATTATTGTTAGGGCATTCCTTGACCATAGTTCGAAATCTATCCCAGATTTCATGAAGGGGTTCATTTGATTCCTGTTTAAAAGCTAAGATCTCATCCCTTATTGCGGCCATATGTCCCTGTCAGAAAAATTTGGCTATAAACTTTTCGGCCAACTCATCTCATGTAGTGATGGAATGGTTGGGGAGTCTTTCGAGCCAGTCCAAAGCTTTCGCTCTAAGTGAAAAAGGGAACAATCTCAGTCTCAATGCATCCTTCGACACATTTGTCTGTTTGCTTCCCCAGTAGGTATCCACAAAGACCTTTAGATATTTATATGCATTCTGATGGGAAGCGCATGTGAAGTACCCTCTTTGCTCCAATAAGGTCAACATAAAATTTGTAATCTAGAAATTGCCCGCCCGGATCCAGGGTAGGACAATTGCACTTGCGTAACCTTCATTTGGAAGCACTCGAGGAGCTGCTCGTGGAGGATTTGGGGGAGGGTCTAGAATGTTTTCATTGGCCTGGTGGCCTCTTCTTTGAGCTTGAGGTACTAGAGGCACCTCATCTTCAACATTATCATCTACCTCCCCCTTCCCGCCCGGAGAACATTTCCAATAGGATCATTATTTGTCATTTTGTACTTGAATCGATTAACTCACACAAGTTAGTAAAACAGAAGGAAAGAAAAAAAAAGGCACACAACTAGTCAGATAGATAGACAAAACCATTTAACTCCCCAGCAATGGCGCCAAAAAGTGATCGGCTCCAACCCTACACCACTATATAATGGCAAGGAATGGTCGATGCAGCTTTTACCCAAAAGATCGGGATCAATTTCCATAGGGAGTTAATATTGGTTGGGACTTGGGTTTCTAACTAATCTAGTTATGCGTGTTGCTTTTAATTGCACTTATAACCATGCTTGGATTTGTTGATAATCTACTTTTAATGCTATTGATTTCTGAAAATAATCTAAGTACAATGTTTTTGTAAGAGTTTTCTCAATGGATAAAAAGCACTAGGGAAGTGACTTACACCTAGGTGAGTATCTAATGGGATATAAAATTTAGGACAAGCTTGTTATATTTGGGGTCGTGATATAACCTCTACACATAATTACTCACTCTATACCTCTCGGTAGTTGAGTAAATTTTCCCTAATTGGTTTTCTCAAGCCTAATTGGGTGTTCAAACAATGCAAGTAAAATTGGCTTAAGTCGGGTATTAAAATCTCTAGGTTTAACCCTTTAATTGGGGCTATCAATCTCTTGAATGCACCCCAATTCCTTGTTAGCCTAATTTTTCTAGACTTAGTCCCTCTTTCTCAAGAAGAGTCTAAGTCATAAAGGTACGAATCAATATTTGCAACTACCAATTCTACAATTAAAGCATGAATCAAGCTAAATATCATTAACGCATAAATAATTAAGCCCTAAATTGAAGACCCATTAAATACTCACACTAGGGTTGGGTCACAACCCTAGCTAATGGGTTTAGCTACTCATAATCAAGGTAGAAATCAAAGATGAAGATGAAATATAAGCCATAAAAGTTGATTACAAGAATAAAATCTAAGAATATAAGTTAAAGCTGCTCTAAAATTACTCTAAATGGTAAAGTATGGTTGTTCACGAGCTCCTTGATATAAAAGATACCCTAAAAATGCGAAAAGGATCTATTTATACACAGCTGAAATTAATAGAAAAAAATACCCCTACGAAGGTTCCACTGTCAGCGAAATACTAAGCGCCTCAGCGCATTTACTTTCGAGGCCACGCAAAAAACAAATGTGGACCGTGTTTCTTAAATTTTGGACTAGGACTGGGCTAAGTTTCGAGGACAACGTAAAATCTATCGCCTTAGCGTTGGCTTGTACCACGGGCGCGTAAAATGTTCGCGGACCGCGTTCCTCAGTTAGACTCACTTTGCAGGGTCTCTGGACGTTGATCGATGCTCTCAGCAGAAATACCACCGCGGTCGCGTCAGGTATTTCGCGGCCGCACTTTTTAATTGCGGTCAATGGTCTCTGTTGCACCCAAAGCACCTTCTCTGAATCTCAATTCCACGGATCGCATAATTACGGCCGCTTCACCGGTGGACCTTCCGCGGCCGCTCTTTTCCTTCGCGGTCAGTACTTTTATCTCAACTTTGAACTTGTGCAAATTTAACTCCTTCATGAGTTGGTTATGGCTTTCTTGCCTCATTTTGACCAAACCATGCAGACAAGCACAATAAGTCAGTTTTTGCGAATACTTTTAAACATTTTTTATCCAAAACCTAAGCAAAAGAGAGCATAATATAGGCTAGAATCCATAGTTATCATTCATCCGGTATTTCATATTTCGATGCTCTGGAGATATCATGGTGATCCGTCTCACGTGTTGGAATTCAGCTCAGTCCAGTTGGACAAGGATCTATCTTATGTTGAGAAGCCAGTGGCTATTTTGGACAGGCAGGTTCGAAAGCTAAGGTCAAAGAACATTGCATCAGTAAAGGTTCAGTGGCAGTGTCAGCCGGTCGAGAAGGCAACTTGGGAGACCGAGCAGGATATGCGCAGTCGTTACCCTCATCTTTTCACCACTTTAGGTATGTCTTTGTGCTCGTTTCAAGGACGAATGATTATTTTGAGAGTTAAGCCCCGATACCCTAATAACTGCTTTCCCCGTATCTATTTCTTCTATTGTGACTTACCGGGAGGTTTCCTTTTGGTTTTTGAAGTGTTTTGGGACACTTAATCCCCAAATGGAAACTTAAGTCTTAGAATTTGGACCGTAATTGGAACAGTATGAAGATGGCTATGGAATGGAATTCCGTCAATTCCATTAGCTCCGTTGGGTTATTTTGGGCTTAGGGGCGTGTCTTGATTGTGTTTTTGAGGTCCGTTACTCATTTAGGCTTGAAATGGCCAAAATCGAATTTTTTGAGTTTTAGACCGGTAGTGGAATTTTTTATATCGGGCTCAGAATTTGATTCTATAAGTTGGAGTAGGTCCATAATGTTAAATATGACTTGTCTGCAAAATTTGGAGTCATTCGGACGTGGTTTGGTTGGTTTCGGTATCGATTGTCGAATTTGGAAGTTTCAAGTTCTTTAAGTTTGAATTGGAGGATGATTTGGGTTTTTAGGGTTATTTGATGTGATTTGAGTGCTTGACTAAGTTTTATGGTGTTTTAAGATTGGTTGGTATGTTTGGTTGAGGTCCCGGGGTCCTTCGTGTGTTTCAGATGCTCAAAGGGTTGAAATTTGGACTTATGCAATTGCTGAAGATTTCTGGTGCTGGTGTAATCTTATCTACGGAGTGGTTGTAAGCACGTGATTTTTGCTTCACGGACAATCGCTCCAAAAGAAAATAAAAATAATGACAAATGACTTTGCTGTACAATTTTTCGATTTTCCCGTGACATGTGTTGTTAGTCATTTGTGGGTCTGTCCATTTCGCATCTAGTCATTATCAAACAAAATACAAAAACTATGTGTCGTTAAAAGAAAATTCAAAAAATATATGTATGTGTGCATCGTTCGTTCTAGGCTGTGATCTAACCATTTTTATTTTATTTTATTTCATTTATGTGTGTTTATTGTTGTAGGTGGTACACAATATGTGTGTAAGTTTTATTTTAATTATTTACCTTGTTTTTTAGGAATTTTTGGTTAATTGGTTGAAATAAAAAGGGAAAGGAAAATCTGATTGGGCCCCAAAACGAGGCCCAAAACCGGCACTCAAACCCAGTCCAAATCTGGCCTGCCCAAACATCGATCCAAACGACGTCGTATCAGCGTCCTTATTGGAGTCGTTGATCTGACTCAAACAAATGGCCCTGATCAAACCACTCATTCAACCCCAAACGATGTCGTCTTAGGCAATTGATCTGAGCCGTCCAACCCCTTGATCCAACGGACCCAGGCTTTCCCTCTAAACCCGTCAACATAACCCGACCCAATGACCGATTCAGCCCAGCCCCTCACTTAAACCAAATGACCCCGTTTAACTATCAAACGACCCCGTCTCATTTCTCACCATCAGATCCAAGCCGTTGAGATCATCTGATCTAACGGCTCAGATCCAATCCCCTACTCCGTATATAAGCCTTCCCTTACACCCCACGCCCCCTATACCAACACCCCATCCCATCGTCATCTCCTTCCCCAAGCTCTGAAACCCCCAAACCCTAACGCCGCCCTAGTTCCCCTTTCACCAGAACCCGGCGGCATGAACGCCGATGACCACCCCCTTCACACCCCTGAAGCATCCAACCACCCTGAACACGAATCCACTAACCATGAACCTCGAATCACCTTCCTTCGTCTCGAATCTTCATTTGAAGATTCGATCCGAACTCGATCTATACCAAACCTCACCATCTTTGTATCAGACACTCCCATGACCCTCCTCGTGACCAAACCAAACTTGGTTTGGTCCGAATCTACACACAACTCCTAAAAAATCAGATCTGAAGATCCAAAACCTAGAACACTAATAGCCTTGGAATCCGGCCGGTTTTAACAAGGGTTTGAGGTTTAATGGATCTTAACCAAGGTGTTCTCATGTGAGAACACCCTGGTTAAAATTTGTTCGGCCTCAAATGGTCAGAGTTGAGTCAGATTTGGGTCTGTTTGATTTAAACATTTTTCGGTAAGTTTTCCTTTCCTTTTGTTTAGTTCTAATTAAGTTATCAGCATGTTTCGTTGTGTTTGTTTGTTCTTTTGTTATTTTTCTGATTTCTTCCGTCCTTGTAAAGACCTTTTATTTGGTCGATTGGCTTCTGTGTATGTTTTGAACGTGTTCTGTGATATACATGTTTGACTAGATTAGTCGACGCATAAATAGTTCATATAGGTTCCCAATAATTGAACAAAAGTTGTTTGATGACTGTAGGTCGCCGTATGTGTTTGTTTATTTGAGCGACTGATTATTACCTGTTATAATTAGTATAGTCGACTCGATAAACGTCGTCGATTAGTTTCTATAACTAATGGATCGAATGAGCTAATAATTTCACATGACTAATTGAACCTTGTCACTGACTGAATGCCCAGCATTGTCTGAAACGAGTTTGTTTGCATTGCAAAAATGACTGAAAAGGTTCAGTCCAGGGCAGTCTTGAATTTGAACTTTCATGAGTTCAGAATGCCCTGATGCTGCAAGGGGCAGGGCAGTAATAAGCAGGGTTTAACAAGGGTAGTCTGGGGTTTGAAAATAACAGAAAGGGTTTAGTTTAAACAAGTTGACAAGTAGGATACTAATTAAGATTAAACTAATACCAATGGGGAACAAGACACAAGAGTATGGGTTTAAAATGAGTACTAAAATAAGCCCATAATCCTGGATTAAAGAATAAACCAGGCGTGGGGAACAAAAGGGGCTGGCATGAAAAGATGCTTAAGCATGGGTTAAAAGAGTATGGGCATTCTGCAAGTAGGAGGGAGGCAGCTTAGCTGCACTGGGCTGTTTGGCTTATAAATAGGCCATTTCAGAACTTAAAAAGGGCTGGAACTTTTAGTCTGAAGAGAGGTCTACTGAGTTTAAAGAAAACTGAAAAACATAAGGTAGTTTCCAGTAAACATTGTAACCAAACACTGTCTGAAAGTTGTATAAGAGTTCATATTGGTCAAGCTGCCTTGGCCAAGTTCTGTTGTTTGCATTGACTGAGCTGTTTGTGGTTGTTGAACTGTTGGTGTTGCTGCATTGAATACTCTGTTACTGCTGTTGTTTCATCACTCTTTCCTGGGATTGCTCATTTGGTGCTTGACTATTTGCTGGTTTTCTTTGTTCTGGGAAATATTGTTGGTTGTCGTGGGCTGTGGAAAACACTTGGATTGTTGATTTGTTGCTGTGTTGTTGCTGTGTATCTGCTGTTGCTGTGTTTACTGCATACTGCCCAGCTGATCATTCCTTTCTTCTTTGTCCTCTATACCATGTACACAACCAATGCACTGTCAAAAATGTAATTGGGAAATTTGAGCATGAATACAAATGAAAGTCCTGAAGAATGTCTTTTATACATAGATTGTTACATTAAATATTCATGTAATGTGTAATAGTTTGCATTCTTGTTTAGATACTGAAGGTAGCCTGTGTGCCCAGTAGATGTCAATATGTGGTGATTGAATGCTAGTTTGTATATGTAGGTTGATAGATAAAAGGGTCTCCAATGCAGTAGGTTGTATCTAAGGTTTTATATGGTTAGCATGTCCTTAAATACATAGAACTATCCATGTTAGTTAATTGCATGTCCTTTTGATAAACTGACTCCTTACAATTGGCAAACCATTGCCTTAAAATAAACGGCGCAAGTCTGCACTTCTCAACCTCACGAAGGTCGAGCCCGAATCAAACGAACCCAGCAGCCTTTCATCAGAAAGGCATTGGCCCAGGTCCAGCCGATACTGTGTGGGCTGGGTTTGGGCCCACGATGCTCGATTAGCTGCCCATGGGCATGGCCATGTTTTCTTATTCTGCAAAGGCACTCGGAATTCCGTTATAATAACCTGCAAGCATGTAATTGAATAGGGTCATTTTTATTCTCAACTAGTAGAAACAAATGCGACAAGAAACGTAGTTGCTATAGGATATCCTTTTAAAATAAAGACGAGATGAGATTCGACAAACAAAAACGCACAAGATGCGGGGCCCTCGTTAAACATATATTATCGAAGCATTTAGTTTCCAGGACGGGTCGTTTAGCAAATCTCACAACCCTCCTAAAATAACAATACGTTAGACTCTTTAGGACGCGCCTTAATAAATCTTACCTTCTTAAACTCGGGTGCACATTTATATGACCCAAATCCAATTCTCAATGGAGTCGAAATGTGTTTCTAATCACGAGTACATTGATTGTGACATGGTTCAAGATGCGTGTCCATGACGTTGCAAATTCATTTTAAAATAAGAATGAGATGAGCCTCACCAAATAAAAATACAAATTGCGGGGCCCTCAGTAAATATTTGCTTTAAAAATTGTTTAGACTTCAGGATGGACCGTTTAGTAAAATTCCACGGTCCTACCCAAAATAAATACGCTAGTCGCTTTAGGCACGCCTCTAATAATTTAATTTCCTTAAACTCGGGTGCACATTGATGTGACCCAAATCCAAATCTCAACGGAGTCAAAGTGTGTCGACGACCACGGGTACATTGATTGTAACGTGGTTCGAGATACATTTTATAACGTTGTAATTCTTGATAAAAATAACAGTAAATGATAAAAGCGGTTGAAGGATAAACTTTGCACATAAGTTCATATTGTATTTAAAATCAGATAAATAAGCTGAATATAACAGTTGAGCGACCGTGCTAGAACCACGGAACTCGGGAATGCCTAACACCTTCTCCCGGGTTAACAGAATTCCTTATCCGGATTTCTGGTACGCAGACTGTAATATAGAGTCATTATTTTCCTCGATTCGGGATTAAAATTGGTGACTTGGGACACCCTAAATCTCCCCAAGTGGCGACTCTGAAATAAATAAACCAATCCCGTTTCGATTGTCCTTTAATTGGAAAAAAACTCCCTCATACCGTCTCGGGTGCGGAAAAAGGAGGTGTGACAGCTCTGGCGACTCTGCTGGGGATCGGTGACCCAGAACCACTGGTTCAGGGTTAAGAATTCGAGCTTAGAATAATTGTTGTGGTTGGCTTTGTTTATTATCTGATTTTTACATGATATATGCCTAATGTGCTAAATGATGCTTTTACCGCTTTAATATTATTTTAATTACTGTTACGAAACCCCCTTCTTTCTGAGTCTTCTGAATTTATGGTGTACACGTGCGCGTGACCCACCTTTCTGTTAAAGTCATACCAAGTAAGACGGAGTTGGGACAAGTAACTAGGTCGGGCAGACTTTCGTGCTCCCGGTACGTTGCCCCCGCTTCGGCTCAAACTGTCTGTTTGGGTAAGCCAGGTTTAGAACAATCAACCTCAGGTTTACACTTAGAATAACTCAGCCATGTACCGGATCCCTAGTGGGAACGTTTATTTGCATCACGTGCATTTGACTTAGGGGACTCAACACAGGGGTTGGGTCTGTCTAGGATAGGTGAACCCGAAATAAGAAGACCATCCTGATGCATCCTACTTGCTATATGTGCATTCATTTGCCTCGAACATGCTTGCTGACCGGATTAAATGACATCATGGTAAGAGTTGAGGAATAAAATGGGTTGTTTAAAATATTAAAGGGCTATTTTTCAAAATAAAATTAAAAAAAAAATAATATAGTTTCAAATCTTGAAACAAAGGTATTTAATCTTGAAAGGTATTTAATCTTGAAAATAGTTTGAAAAATTCGCAAAAAAAAAAAATAGTTTTAAATCTTGAAAATAGTTTTGACTGAAAATGATTAGAGTATGTTTTCAAAATGAGTCTTGACTTCATTAAATTAAATTTCAGATACAAAATGAGCACCACACAAAACCCCTCCTCCGCAAATACAGAAGAGTTTCTATTCCAGCTTCAAATGTGGTGGTGTGAATTAGGCGAAGATGGTCAAAAGTGGGTCATCAAGCATTTGGGAAATCTCCCGGACATTATGAAAGTTAAACCCCGTGAGGATCTGATTGCGGCATTAGTAACTTTTTGTGACCCTGTTCATAATGTCTTTCGTTTCTCTGACTTCGAGCTCACTCCTACATTAGAGGAGGTAGCTGGATATGTTGGTTTTGACGGAAGTTTAAGGAATCAAAGCTTGATATTCACGAAGGCTCCCTCGGTACATCGATTCTTCGGTCTTCTGAACATCAGCAGTCAAATCAGGAAAAGCAATGTCGTCAACGGATGTTGTTCTTTCAACTTTTTGTATTCAAGGTTCGGAAAGTCAGATGGGTTCGAAATTCATGAGAAAGGCCTTACTAACAAACAAGACAAAGACGCATGGCAGGTTCACCGTCGCTTCGCCTTCATGGTGGCCTTTCTAGGAATCATGGTCTTCCCGAACAAAGAACGAACAATCGATATTCGCACCGCAAAAGTTGTGCAAATCCTCACCTCCAAGGAAAACCACACCCTTGTCCCCATCATTCTCTCAGACATTTATCGGGCTTTGACTTTATGTAAAGCAGGAGCGAAAGTCTTCGAAGGATGCAAAATTTTGTTGCAAATGTGGCTGATTGAACATCTCCAACAACAGCCCAAGATCATACAGTATGGGCCAAGCAACGATAATTACATCGAGGGTTATGAGGAAAGAGTGAAAAATTATCAGGTTCCAGAAGGGATAGAAGCATGGGTATCTCGGCTAAGGGCTCTAACGGCAAATCAAATTGAATGGACTCTGGGATGGCTACCGATGAGGGAAGTGATACATATGTCAAACTCAAATAGTTATCTTCTACTACTGGGATTGAGAAGCATCCAGCCATACGCTCCATTGAGAGTCCTAAGACAACTAGGAAGATATCAAGTAGTTCCTGATGATGAAGATTTGAGTACGCAAGAAATCGAATTACACCCAGAGGCCATTATTCCTGAGGCGTTACTTCAGCAGATGTGGAATGGATGTTGATACTTAAAAAGCGATACTCAAGTCCCAGACACTACAAAGGGTGAGATAAATCCTGGATATGCAAGGTGGTTCGAGAAACGGTCTCGCGTGGATGATGTACCAGAACCTGAACTGAGAAGGCCAACTAAAAGACCCCATATTCAAAACTTTAATGATAAAATCCAAGAGCGGTTGATCTGGGGAGAAAAAGAGAAGGGGTACAAAGAAACTATCCATGCCCTAAAGGAAAATCTAAGGAACCTCAGTCTGGAAAAGGATTTGCAAGCACAAGAAGCTGAAGGCGAGAAGAAGAGTCTAGCCTGTGAGAATGAAAGTCTTCATGCTCGATTTCTGAAAATGAAAAAGGCTTCTGAAACGCCAATGAGGAATTGGAAGGATCAAAAAACCATCGCCAATCTTTTTGAAAGAATGCAAGATTATGATTCCATTCTTGCTGCAAAAGAAAGGGCGTTGAGCAAAGCAAAAGAAAGGATCCAACAATTAAACGAAGAAGCCAGATCTGATAAGGAACGCCAAGATAGGCAATCCGAGAAAGACAAGGCACGATTCAAGAAGGAAAAAGACCATTGGATACGATTAGAAGACCAACTTCATGCACAACTAGAAGAGGCAAGAAGATACAGAGAGCATCAACAAGCAGACACGGATAGAGACAGAGCGCAGATGAGATTAGAGCAGGCCAGACTCCGAGCTCTATTAGAGTCATCCCTAGATCGTGAAGGCCGTATCCGAGATATAGCCACCACTCGCCAGCAGCAATTGCAGAATCAAGGCCAACATCTCCAAGATTTCAGGGCACAGATCCACGACCTGGCGGTCTACACCTCTCAAAGTTATGTAAACTGCCAAGGAATGGATTATGGAAGGTTTATAGAGCATGCACCCACCTTTGCCCGTCATCTAGCAGTGGAGTTGGAAAGGATGTATCAAACATTAGGAGGTCATCCGGGTCAAGCCCCGCCTTGAGCAAATGATCTAATAATTTACAACACAAGTGGAAAGTGGGGCACGTTATGAGATGTTAAGAATTGTATCTTTTTATTTCAATTTGAATGTGTGTATTTCAAGACATTATTTTTACAAAGTTTTCAAATGTAATGTTTGTTCATCTTCTTTTTATAAATGTTAGCCTCATGGCAGAACTACGCCTGGTCTGATTCACGCGGGGACGTGATACGTAGGCAATCCCCATAAGATTCGACCGCTTCTAATAAAGAAAGAAAAGAAAATACATAATAAAATAAAACACAGGGTTTCCCAAAATACTTTAAAAAAAGGGGACGAATGAGCAAACCGGGATGACGCATGTTGTTTAAAGCAAAGCATGTAGAAACGGTTAACTGCCTAGGTGCATTGCATCCCCTGTGTGTTATGATCAAATCTGTCAAACTCTAACGCTAACAAAGTTTGTTGCTGTCTACCAGACAAGTTAGTTGTTAAAGAATTCTGGCAACACACTCATACCAAACCAGATCCAAAGGACCGGTAGCAACAAGCATGACTACTTCGGAGAATAGCAATGAGGAAGAAAGGCCGATGAGCCAGTTGTTAAAAGAAGCGATGGAAAAGATTGAAAGGATGGACTAGAAATGAATGCAATGCAACTAGCCCTAGCCAAAACACAAAAGAGCCCTGAAACACTGGGACACATGCCGGAATACCCTCACTCTGGCCCTTCCACAAGCCGCCCAAATCCCCTCTATCATCAAGAAAGAAGCCCTCATGATTCCCAAGCTCCACCACCCCACCAACCTCTCCCAACACCCAATATTCCCATTTTTGTGGGACCTACATCAGCCCCTTTGCAGAGAACGACCAGTGAGCCATTGTTTCAGGCTCACGATACACAATACTATCCCCCTGAGCCTACATTCCATGCACCCGAGCCTCAAGCTTACAATCCACATTTAGAAGTGTCGGCAGAGGTTGAGAAGCCAGTTAAGGCTCCTGAACAGGATGAAGTGTTGAGAAAGTTCAAAAGCCTGGAGCAGTCCTTCAGGAACTTGCACGGATTGGGCAATCAAATCAGCATAGCATACAAAGATCTGTGTCCTTTCCCAGACGTCCAACTCCCGGCCGGTTTTAAGATGCCTAAGTTTGATTTATATGAAGGGCACGGTGATCCCATGGCACATTTGCGGGGATTCTGTAGCAAAATGAGAGGGGCAGGCGGCAAGGATGAGCTGTTGATAGCTTATTTCTGCCAAAGTCTAAGCGGATCTACACTAGAATGGTATACCAGGCAGGATTCCAGCAGGTGGTATACGTGGGATGATCTGGCGCAGGCTTTTGCATGTCATTTCCAGTATAATATCGAGATAGTCCCTGACCGTCTCACATTATTGAGAACTGGGAAGAAACCCGGGGAAAGTTTTCGCGAGTTCGGGTTCCGCTGGAGAGAACAAGCAGCTAGAGTCGATCCTCCCATGAGAGAGGGAGAGATGGTGGACTATTTTTTACAGACATTGGATCCAACCTACTTTGGTCACTTGGTGACAATGGTTGGAAAATCTTTCAACGAGGTGGTCAAGATAGGGGTCATGATAGAAGAGGGTTTGAGGTCTGACAAGATCTTGAACTATTCGGCACTCAAGGCCACAACCCAGGCTATTCAAAACGGCACGGGAGGTGCGTTGAGAAGAAAGAAAGAAGAGGTTGCCACGATCGAGGCAGGCAGTTGGTCCAGGGCTGGCAGGCCGCACTACAACCAACCCAGACCTCACAGGTCAAACTACCCATACAACCCACCACAAAATTTCTATCCACCTCGAGAACCACATTGTTCTGTACACCAAGCCCAGGCATACACTCAGCCTCCGGTTCGCCCACAATGGCGGGCACCGGCTCCCCAGAACATATATGCACCACCACAAAACACCTACCCTCCACCAAGGGCATATAGAAACCCTTCAGGGGTAGGCTTTCGGGGAAATCCAGATGCTAGGAATGACAGTTTGCGGAAGCAGAGAACCTTCATGGAGCTGGGAGAAACCTACACCGCTTTGTTCCACAAGCTGCGGCAATTGGGTTTGGTTAGTCCTGTCCAGACTCGAGAACCAAATCCCCCACCTCAGAATTTGGATCGATCAATCAGTTGTGAATACTGTTCAGGGATGCTCGAGGGCACGATACCGAGAAGTGCTGGAAGTTAAGGCATGCCACACAGGACCTTATTGACACCAATAAGATCGAGGTCCAGACACCGGAGGCTCCTAACATCAACCAAAACCCACTGCCAGCGCACCACGAAACTCACATGATTGAGTTGGTATGTGAGGGAGGAGAATTAAGAAAACCCTCACAAACAGTGATGATGATCCAAGCCGCCCCGAAAGAAGTCTTAACCAGTGGAGGGACGAGTGTACAGTTGCAGGGAGGAGGCATCAAGCTGGTAGTGATATTGGGAAAGAGCCCGTCCGCCATAACAAGCAAACCCGAGCCAAGCAAGTTGGTAATACCAGGGATCCCGCCCACACCGGCAGTCGTGTTGAAAGGGGTATGTAGAGAACGGGTGACCATAAAGCCTGTGGTCCAGCTGCCGATGATTGACAACAGGGCTGTGCCTTGGAAATATGAAAAGGCGGTGGTGATGTACAAAGGAAAACAGGTGGAAGAAGTCAGTTGTGAAGCGCAAGGGCTGACTCGATCAGGTCGATGTTTTGCTCCGGTGGAGCTAAGAAGAACCAACCCAGTTGCAACCAAGAAACTTGTGTCCGAAGAAGAGGCTGAAGAGTTCCTGAGGAAGATGAAAGTACAAGACTATTCTGTGGTCGAGCAGCTGAGAAAAACACCGGCCTAGATCTCACTGTTGTCATTACTGATCCATTCTGAGGAGCATCGTCGGGCCCTGTTGAAGATATTGAACGAGGCTCATGTACCTAGTGAGATTTCTGTAAACCGCCTGGAAACCATTGCCAGCAAGATTTTCGAGTTGAACAGGGTAACATTCTCAGATGATGACCTGCCGGTGGAAGGTACGGAGCATAACAAAGCTCTATACCTAGCTGTCAAATGTGAAGACTCGGTGGTAACTCGAGTATTGGTGGATAACGGCTCAAGCACCAATATTTGTCCATTATCCACTCTGGACCAGTTAAAGATCGACCGCGGAAGAATCTGGAAGAATAGCATCTGTGTCCGGGGGTTTGACGGAAACGGAACAGCCACTGTAGGGGATGTTGTACTTGAACTGACCATTGGTCCAGTCCTATTCACCATGGAGTTCCAGGTGTTAGACGCCACAGTTTCTTATAACCTGCTGTTGGGACGACCCTGGATTCATGCAGCCAAAGTGGTGCCTTCCACCCTACATCAGATGGTGAAGTTCGAGTGGGAAAGACAAGAGGTCGTGCTACACGGCGAGGATACAGCGTGCACCATGGGTGGAACCATTGTACCTTTCATAGAGACCGCTGATGACAAAGGTCCTTGGGTCTACCAGATTTTCGATACAGGGTCGGCCAACAAAATTTCTGAAGGAGAAATCATCCCGCACCCTAGGGTAGCTGCCGCGACAGTCATGATAGTCTCAGAAATGCTGGGTAATGGATTTGTGCCGGGAAAAGTCCTGGGAGTCAAGCTTCAAGGGATTGTCCAACCTGTCTCCCTTTCTAAAAATCTGGAAACTTTCAGATTGGGGTTCAAACCAACCGCAGCAGACAGGAAGCAAGCGCGGAAAATGAAGAAGAGGGTCTGGTTTCTGCCTAAACTAGTGCCACGCCTCTGAAGGTCTTTTGTCAAAGCAAGTGCCAAGGGGTCTCCGGTCCCAAAGATTCGAGGACCTTTGATCGGTATAAATGAAGACCTGAATCAGAGTTTTGAGAGACTATTCGCGGATGTCAGTATGGTGGAAGCTGGAGAAGGTTCCAGCAGAGCAGAGATACAATTTGTGGGGCCTGAGACCAAGACCAACAATTGGACGGTTACTCCTCTTCCTGTCCGAGGGGAGTCTTGGTAGTAGGCTTTGATTTATGTTTTATTTGTTTGTTTGTTCGGATTATTCAAGGGTGTAATCCAAATTTTACTTTCATTTTTGTAAAAGTGTGAACCCTTTTATCCCGCAAGTTTAATAAAGTTCTTTTCTTTTGTCCCATTTTAATTTTGTTTTGTTCTTTTTCTTTCTGAACAGTTCTCTTTTTACTAGTTCTAATGACATGGCATGCACAGCGGATCTTCGACCTAGTCTAATAAATCAATCTGAAACCGACTCAATGATGCAAGAGGTCGTTTGTGACGATGAATCTGAATGTGACGAAGGTGAAGCCTTCGAAGAAATAAACCAAGAACTGTGCCAATTTAAAGAGAAACCCAAGCCTAACCTAAATGACACCGAGGCTGTGAATCTAGGAGACGCTGATAACGTCCAAGAGACCAAAATTAGCATCCACATTGAGCCGAATGTCAGAGCAGAATTGATCAAAACTCTCATGGAATTCAAAGATGTTTTTGCATGGTCATATGACGATATGCCTGGATTAAGCACCAATTTAGTGGTTCACAAATTGCCCACTGACCCGGCATACCCTCCGGTCAAGCAAAAACTAAGGAAATTTAAAACAGAAATGAGTGTAAAGATGAAAGAAGAAGTGATTAAGCAGTTGCAATTGAAGGTCATTCGGGTCACTCGATATCCCGAGTGGTTGGCCAATGTGGTACCAGTCCCAAAGAAGGATGGAAAAATCAGGGTGTGCGTTGACTACCGCAACCTCAACAAAGCAAGTCCCAAGGACAATTTTCCGCTACCCAACATTCATATCCTAATCGATAATTGCGCTGGGCGCGAGATCGGATCCTTTGTGGATTGCTATGCGGGTTATCATCAGATCCTAATGAACGAGGAGGATACTGAGAAGACAGCGTTTATTACGCCATGGGGAACCTACTGCTATCGGGTAATGCCGTTCGGGTTGAAGAACGCCGGGGCAACGTACATGCGAGCGATGACTGCCGTGTTTCATGACATGATACACAAAGAAATCGAGGTGTACGTCGATGATGTGATCATCAAATCCTGGCGTCAGGAGGACCATGTGACAGACCTAAGGAGATTTTTCCAAAGACTCTGAAGGTATGATATCAAGCTTAACCCGGCCAAATGCGCATTCGGGGTTCCATCAGGAAAGCTGCTAGGATTCATCGTCAGTCGATGGGGGATTGAGTTATACCCATCCAAAATTGAATCCATCCGAGATCTGCCACCGCCGAGGAACAAAACAGAGGTAATGAGTTTGCTGGGTAGACTCAATTACATCAGCAGGTTCATCGCTCAACTCACAGCAACTTGTGAGCCCATATTTCGGCTGCTGAGAAAGGATGCTGCAGTAGGTTGGACGGCAGAGTGTCAGGAGGCTTTCGACCAAATCAAAGGGTATCTGTCTAATCCACCCGTATTGGTCCCGCCTAAGCCCGGGAAACCCCTAATCCTTTACCTGACGGTCTTGGAAAATTCATTTGGTTGTGTACTGGGGCAACATGATGACACAGGAAGGAAGGAGCAGGCCATCTACTATCTTAGCAAGAAATTCACAGTACATGAGGTCAAGTACACTCAACTCGAGAAAACATGTTGCACCCTAACTTGGGTAGCTCAGAAGTTGAAGCACTACCTGTCTTCATATACTACGTATCTCATATCCCGTTTGGACCCATTGAAATATATATTTCAGAAACCTATGCCCACGGGAAGGTTGGCAAAATGGCAAATTCTGCTCACAGAGTTTGATATCGTCTATATGACGAGGACAGCCATGAAAGCCCAGGCGTTGGCCGATCATTTGGCAGAGAACCCCGTTGATGAAAAGTACGAGCCTTTAAGAACATACTTTCCCGATGAGGAGGTAATGCACACTAATGAGATGGAATTAACTGAGGAACCGGGTTGGAAGCTTTTCTTCGATGGAGCTGCAAACGCAAAAGGGGTTGGAATAGGAGCAGTACTCATTTCTAAAACAGGACGCCATTATCCTGTTACGGCTCAACTATGCTTCTATTGCACCAACAATATGGCCGAGTATGAGGCTTGCATTCTGGGTCTGCGCTTGGCTGCTGACATGGATGTCCAAGACGTCTTGGTCTTGGGAGACTCGGACCTCTTGGTACATCAAATTCAGGGAGAATGGGAAACACGAGATCTAAAACTCATACCATACCGACAATGCTTGCATGATCTGAGCAAGCAATTTCGATCGGTAAAGTTCAAACACATCCCGAGAGTTCACAATGAGGTTGCGGATGCCTTAGCCACCTTAGCATCAATGCTGCACCACCCTGACAAAATGTATGTTGATCCTCTACACATCCAGGTCCGTGATCAGCACGCCTACTGCAATGCCATAGAAGAAGAAGTAGATGGCGAACCCTGGTTTCATGATATCAAGGAATACCTCAGGATGGGGATATATCCAGAACATGCCTCTGGGGACCAAAAAAGAGCCATTCGGCGTTTGTCGAATGGTTTCTTCCTCAGTGGGGGAGTATTGTACAAAAGAACCCCGGATTTGGGATTATTGAGATGCATAGATGCCAGTCAAGCAATGACGGTTATGGCATAGGTACATGCTGGAGTTTGTGGGCCACACATGTGCGGATATGTATTGGCAAGAAAGATCCTCCGGACAGGGTGTTATTGGCTCGTCATGGAACACGACTGTATCACTTTCGTGAGGAAATGCCATCAGTGCCAGATACATGGAGATTTGATTCATTCTCCGCCAACAGAGTTACATACGATGTCAGCACCCTGGCCGTTTGTGGCATGGGGCATGGATGTCATTGGGCCCATCGAGCCGTCAGCATCCAACGGTCATAGGTTCATTCTAGTGACCATTGATTACTTCACCAAATGGGTTGAGGCTAAAACCTTCAAGTCAGTAACCAAGAAGGCAGTGGTGGACTTTGTTCACTCCCATATCATCTGCAGATTTGGGATCCCAAAAGTGATCATCACGGATAACGGTGCGAATCTTAATAGCAGCTTGATGAGAGAGGTATGCCAACAATTCAAGATTACACACCGCAATTCCACCCCATATCGTCCCAAGGCAAACGGAGCAGTCGAAGCAGCCAATAAGAATATCAAGAAGATACTGCGAAAAATGGTGGAAGGGTCCAGACAATGGCACGAGAGATTACCCTTTGCTTTGTTGGGCTACCGCACCACCGTCCGAACTTTCATAGGCACAACTCCTTATTTGTTGGTACGGAACTGAGGCCGTAATACCAGCGGAAGTCGAAATTCCGTCCCTCCGAATTGTCGCTGAAGTCGGGATTGATGATGATGATGAATGGGTCAAAGCTCGATTGGAACAGTTGAGCCTGATAGATGAGAAGAGATTGGCAGCAGTGTGCCATGGTCAGCTGTACCAGAAGAGAATGGCAAGAACATATAATAAGAAGGTGCTCCCCAGGAAGTTTGAGGTAGGGCAGCAGGTATTAAAGAAGATCCTCCCACATCAGGTCGAGGCGAAAGGCAAATTCGCCCCAAATTGGCAAGGGCCTTATATCGTGACCAGAGTATTGTCCAACAGTGCTTTGTGTTTGACAGATGTCGAAGGTAGATGTGTCGACATGGCTATCAATTCAGATGCAGTCAAGAGATATTATGCGTAATTTCTTTAATTATGGCAATTTTAGGTTTATTTGTTTGTATTTGACATTTATTGGATAATGAGATGACGGAGGCAATTCTTTCTTCTATCCAAACACTCTTAACCCTTGCTTCCCCCTTTGAGCCTTAAGTTATTCTTTCATACCCCTCTTTTGGAATCACTAATGGAAAAGACACGAAAAAAAAAAGAGAAAAGGAAAAGAGAAAGAAAATGAAAAGAAGGAAAAAAAAGAAGAAGATAAAATCATAAGAAATACAAAACCGTGGGAACTACGTTTGACTTGATTCCTCAAAGAGGATACGTAGGCGCCTCACGGCTCGGTCATAGTATGCATCATAGTGAATATAGGATGCATAATGTACATAGTGTACATAAGTGTAAAAAATAAATTCCCCAAGCAAGAAAACTGGGGCAGAGGTTATGTTTTAAGTTCCAACAAAGGTTTGACTCCAAAAGTTGTAGCACATCACCCATCAAATTATTTTCATTTTTTATAGCCTTTCTTTAACCCCACACCAAAACCAACATCAACGTCCAGAAGACCTCCCGATCAATGTTCAAGAGATGTCGAGTCAGGCAAATGAGGCCGAGAATAATACACCGATCCCCAGCAAAGAAAAGGATCGTAAGACTGGGAATGAATTGATGGTCAAAGGAATCTCCAGAAGAGAGGGTCGTATCTACAACGCCCCGATTCCTCGAAAGAAATAAAATGAGAGAGTCTTATCGGTGAAAACCTTCACAGGCACCGAGAGGCGATGTAAGATGAGGGATATGAAATGAGAGAGTCTTATTGGTGAAAACCTTCACAGGCACCATAAGGCGCCGGGAGATGAAAGAAAGGAGAGAGTCTCATTAGTGAAAACCCCTCGAAGGGCACTATGAGGCAACAAGACAGATCAACAAAAAGCGACCACATGGACAGTCAGTTATCATCCCCAGCAAGTCAGACCATCGGGCAAATCGATTGATACAAATAGACTGGGTCGGGAATCTATGGTGCATGTCATGATCACGGGGACCAGTCATATCCTCCAGATAAGTTCTTTTGGGTTTCTTCCCCCACCAAAATATTGGTTCAGAAAGACTTTCTCCTTTTTCTATCTTTTATTTCTTTTCCTAAGATGTGTCTTGAAAGTATTTTTCAAAGCTTACTACCAGAAACAGGAGGGGAATTCATCCAATGCAGGATAATACAAACAGTCCTAAAGGCCAATCCCAGGCAATGCAGTGATCATGCCCGACAATGTCGGAGGAAGTAAGCTCATAAAGGGAGTGGTTTCGGGAGTTAAAAGCAGACTCCCACAGCACGTGTTTAAAGAGAAAGCAGAAAAGGGGATTAATTGAAGGCCAATCCCCAGCAGGCTAGAGACCCCCAGCAGGCAACTTTGCCCACTAATCAATTACGGGACATAGAGCAAGAAAAGAGAAGAAAGGAAAAATCATCCGCCAGAAAGGCACCCTCTGCCACCACGATGAAAACTAATTAAATCCCTTTGTCTGCTGCAGGAAAACAAAGGATTGATGATGGCAGCAAGATGCAATGCCAGGGAAGTCACCAAAAACTGGGGCAGAAAATTTTCTGCCGATTGTCGAAAATTTTCTCGGAAGAACCGGGAAGCAATTTCAATACATTTAAGTTCTAGGTCGCCCACCAGTATAATGCGGGAATACATTTAAGTTCTAGGTCGCCCACCAGTATAATGCGGGAATACATTTAAGTTCTAGGTCACCCACCAGTATAATGCGGGAATACGTTTAAGTTCTAGGTCGCCCACCAGTATAATGCGGGAATACGTTTAAGTTCTAGGCCGCCCACCAGTATAATGCGGGAATACATTTAAGTTCTAGGTCGCCCACCAGTATAATGCGGGAATACATTTAAGTTCTAGGTCGCCCACCAGTATAATGCGGGAATACAATTTAAGTTCTAGGTCGCCCACCAGTAAAATGCGGGAATACTTTTTAGCTCTAGATTTTGGAATCAGTAGCCCCACCTGAAGACGGAAGGTTACAACAGAGATCCCCAAGCAGGAAACAATAAAATCCCCAGCGCCAAGAAACAGAAGGCTGCAAAAGCAAGTGCACATCCAAAAGGAAGAAAGAACGCATCTCAGAAGAAGCAGTTCGGAGACGTTGTAGCATGCCCAATATAACAATGTTGATGAAGAAACATACCACTGAAGAAACCATTGAAGGATTTAAGGAAGAAAGCCATGTTCCCAGCAAATCAAGAAAAGTGATGAAAACTGACATTCAGAAAAGGCGAAGGGCCAGCATCATCTCCCAAGTTCACAAAATAAGGGCATCAGAGGAAAGCGTTAGCCAACAAAAAAGCAAGGCAACAAGAACAAGTTGAAGATAGATGAGATTCCATAGTCTAGCTTAGCTTCTTGTTTTTCCTTTTAGAACAATGTAACAAGGAGAGCGGTGAGCGGTATCATCCTACGGCAGCAAGCAACAGCGCACAACAGCAGCAAGCACTACAGTCACACGGTAGTCTCAGCTACCAAAAATTTCCCGAACTACATTGACCTGATTCCTGTTCAGCCCAGGATATGTAGGAAACCTTTGAAGCAAAGGTTCGGTCAAATCTTTTTCAAAAAATGCTTCACACGGAGTATTCGGACGGGCAAAAATCACTCGCTTTATCTTTGCGCGAAAACCTTCGTGTCTTCAGGCAAAGAGGGGCAGCTGTAAGCACGTGATTTTTGCTTCACGGACAATCGCTCCAAAAGAAAATAAAAATAATGACAAATGACTTCGCTGTACAATTTTTCAATTTTTTCGTGACACTGTCCATTTCGCATCTAGTCATTATCAAACAAAATACAAAAAATATGTGTCGTTAAAAGAAAATTCAAAAAATATATGTATGTGTGCATCGTTCGTTCTAGGCTGTGATCTAACCATTTTTATTTTATTTTATTTCATTTATGTGTGTTTATTGTTGTAGGTGTTACACAATATGTGTGTAAGTTTTATTTTAATTATTTACCTTGTTTTTTAGGAATTTTTGGTTAATTAGTTGAAATAAAAAGGGAAAGGAAAATCTGATTGGGCCCCAAAAGGAGGCCCAAAACCGGCACTCAAACCCAGTCCAAATCTGGCCTGCCCAAACATCGATCCAAACGACGCCGTATTAGCGTCCTTATTGGAGCCGTTGATCTGACTCAAACAAACGGCCCTGATCAAACCACTCATTCAACCCCAAACGACGTCGTCTTAGGCAATTGATCTGAGCCGTCCAACCCCTTGATCCAACGGACCCAGGCGTTCCCTCTAAACCCATCAACATAACCCGACCCAATGACCGATTCAGCCCAGCCCCTCACTTAAACCAAACGACCCCGTTTAACTATCAAATGACCCCGTCTCATTTCTCACCATCAGATCCAAGCCGTTGAGATCATCTGATCTAACGGCTCAGATCCAATCCCCTACTCCGTATATAAGCCTTCCCTCACACCCCACGCCCCCTATCCGAACCCCCCCCCCCTTCAGGCATCTCCTTCCCCAAGCTCTGAAACCCCCAAACCCTAACGCCGCCCTAGTTCCCCTTTCACCAGAACCCGGCGGCATGAACGCCGATGACCACCCCCTTCACACCCCTGAAGCATCCAACCACCCTGAACACGAATCCACTAACCATGAACCTCGAATCACCTTCCTTCGTCTCGAATCTTCATTTGAAGATTCGAGCCGAACCCGGACCTATACCAAACCACCCCATCTTCACACCAGACACTCCCCGGACCCTCCTCGTGACCAAACCAAACTTGGTTTGGTCCGAATCTACACACAACTCCTAAAAAATCAGATCTGAAGATCCAAAACCTAGAACACTAATAGCCTTGCAATCCGGCCGGTTTTAACAAGGGTTTGAGGTTTAATGGATCTTAACCAAGGTGTTCTCATGTGAGAACACCCTGGTTAAAATTTGTTCGGCCTCAAATGGTCAGAGTTGAGTCAGATTTGGGTCTGTTTGATTTAAACATTTTTCGGTAAGTTTTCCTTTCCTTTTGTTTAGTTCTAATTAAGTTATCAGCATGTTTCGTTGTGTTTGTTTGTTCTTTTGTTATTTTTCTGATTTCTTCCGTCCTTGTAAAGACCTTTTATTTGGTCGATTGGCTTCTGTGTATGTTTTGAACGTGTTCTGTGATATACATGTTTGACTAGATTTGTCGACGCATAAATAGTTCATATAGGTTACCAATAATTGAACAAAAGTTGTTTGATGCCTGTAGGTCCCCGTATGTGTTTGTTTATTTAAGCGACTGATTATTACCTGTTATAATTAGTATAGTCGACTCGATAAACGTCGTCGATTAGTTTTCTATAACTAATGGATCGAATGAGCTAATAATGTCACATGACTAAGTGAACCTTGTCACTGACTGAATGCCCAGCATTGTCTGAAATGAGTTGCTTGCATTACAAAAATGACTGAAAAGGTTCAGTCCAGGGCAGTCTTGAATTTGAACTTTCATGAGTTCAAAATGCCCTGATGCTGCAAGGGGCAGGGCAGTAATAAGCAGGGTTTAATAGGGGTAGTCTGGGGTTTGAAAAGAACAGAAAGGGTTTAGTTTAAACAAGTTGACAAGTAGGATACTAATTAAGATTAAACTAATACCAATGGGGAACAAGACACAAGAGTATGGGTTTAAAATGAGTACTAAAATAAGCCCATAATCCTGGATTAAAGAATAAACCAGGCGTGGGGAACAAAAGGGGCTGGCATGAAAAGATGCTTAAGCATGGGTTAAAAGAGTATGGGCATTCTGCAAGTAGGAGGGAGGCAGCTTAGCTGCACTGGGCTGTTTGGCTTATAAATAGGCCATTTCAGAACTTAAAAAGGGCTGGAACTTTTAGTCTGAAGAGAGGTCTACTGAGTTTAAAGAAAACTGAAAAACATAAGGTAGTTTCCAGTAAACATTGTAACCAAACATTGTCTGAAAGTTGTATAAAAGTTCATATTGGTCAAGCTGCCTTGGCCAAGTTCTGTTGTTTGCATTGACTGAGCTGTTTGTGGTTGTTGAACTGTTGGTGTTGCTGCATTGAATACTCTGTTACTGCTGTTGTTTCATCACTCTTTCCTCGGATTGCTCATTTGGTGCTCGACTATTTGCTGGTTTTCTTTGTTCTGGGAAATATTGTTGGTTGTCGTGGGCTGTGGAAAACACTTGGATTGTTGATTTGTTGCTGTGTTGTTACTGTGTATCTGCTGTTGCTATGTTTACTGCATACTGCCCAGCTGATCATTCCTTTCTTCTTTGTCCTCTATACCAGGTACACAACCAATGCACTATCAAAAATGTAATTGGGAAATTTGAGCATGAATACAAATGAAAGTCCTGAAGAATGTCTTTTATACATAGATTGTTACATTAAATATTCATGTAATGTGTAATAGTTTGCATTCTTGTTTAGATACTGAAGGTAGCCTGTGTGCCCAGTAGATGTCAATATGTGGTGATTGAATGCTAGTTTGTATATGTAGGTTGATAGATAAAAGGGTCTCCAATGCAGTAGGTTGTATCTTAGGTTTTATATGGTTAGCATGTCCTTAAATACATAGAACTATCCATGTTAGTTAATTTCATGTCCTTTTGATAAACTGTCTCCTTACAATTGGCAAACCATTGCCTTAAAATAAACGGCACAAGTCTGCACTTCTCAACCTCACGAAGGTCGAGCCCGAATCAAACGAACCCAGCAGCCTTTCATCAGAAAGGCATTGGCCCAGGTCCAGCCGATACTGTGTGGGCTGGGTTTGGGCCCACGATGCTCGATTAGCTGCCCATGGGCATGGCCATGTTTTCTTATTCTGCAAAGGCACTCGGAATTCCGTTATAATAACCTGCAAGCATGTAATTGAATAGGGTCATTTTTATTCTCAACTAGTAGAGACAAATGCGACAAGAAACGTAGTTGCTATAGGATATCCTTTTAAAATAAAGACGAGATGAGCTTCGACAAACAAAAACGCACAAGATGCGGGGCCCTCGTTAAACGTATATTATCGAAGCATTTAGTTTCCAGGACGGGTCGTTTAGCAAATCTCACAACCCTCCTAAAATAACAATACGTTAGACTCTTTAGGACGCGCCTTAATAAATTTTACCTTCTTAAACTCGGGTGCACATTTATGTGACCCAAATCCAATTCTCAACGGAGTCGAAATGTGTTTCTAATCACGGGTACATTGATTGTGATGTGGTTCGAGATGCGTGTCCATGACGTTGCAAATTCATTTTAAAATAAGAATGAGATGAGCCTCACCAAATAAAAATACAAATTGCGGGGCCCTCAGTAAATATTTGCTTTAAAAATTGTTTAGACTTCAGGATGGACCGTTTAGTAAAATTCCACGGTCCTACCCAAAATAAATACGCTAGTCGCTTTAGGCACGCCTCTAATAATTTAATTTCCTTAAACTCGGGTGCACATTGATGTGACCCAAATCCAAATCTCAACGGAGTCAAAGTGTGTCGACGACCACGGGTACATTGATTGTAACGTGGTTCGAGATACATTTTATAACGTTGTAATTCTTGATAAAAATAATAGTAAATGATAAAAGTTGTTGAAGGACAAACTTTGCACATAAGTTCATATTGTATTTAAAATCAGATAAATAAGCCGAATATAACAGTTGAGCGACCGTGCTAGAACCACGGAACTCGGGAATGCCTAACACCTTCTCCCGGGTTAACAGAATTCCTTATCCGGATTTCTGGTACGCAGACTGTAATATAGAGTCATTATTTTCCTCGATTCGGGATTAAAATTGGTGACTTGAGACACCCTAAATCTCCCCAAGTGGCGACTCTGAAATAAATAAACCAATCCCGTTTCGATTGTCCTTTAATTGGAAAAAACTCCCTCGTAACCTCTCGGGTGAGGAAAAAGGAGGTGTGACAGTGGTCACCGCAGTTGCGAGCCCGGAGAAGCGGGACTTGAATCGCATAAGTGACTTGGGGTGAGTGGAGCGCAGGTGCGAGCTTGGTTCCGTAGGTGCGATGTAATTTCCGCACCTGCGACAAGCGCAGATGCGGTCAATGGTCGCAGAAGCGGAGGTAAGCTGAATAAGTGATTTTCGAAGAAGCGGAGGATTTACCGCAAATGCAGTACCGCAGAAGCATGTAAAGGTCTGCAGTTGTGGTTTGACTGACAGAAAAAGGGAAAAATCGAGGGTTTGATTCATTTCACCATTGTTTGACTTGGGAGCTCGGGATTTGGCGATTCTTTAAGGGATTTTCAGAGAGATCTTTGGGGTAACGATTCCTTACTCATTTTTTAGTTGTATCTCATTAATCAAAAGTTGTTTTCTCCATTTAATTTCTGATTTGGATTGAAAAGTTGGGAAAATAGGGGAAAAGTTCCTCAATCAAATTTCTGAGTTTTGAGTGGGATTTAGACATCAGATTTGGATAAATTTGTATGAGTGAACTCGTGAGTGAATGGATGTTCATAATTTGTGACTTTTACCCGATTTCGAGACGTGGGCCCGGGGAGGCTTTTTGGGCGCTTTTCTAATTTCTTGCCTTAGCTTTGATTTTGTTAGCTAGATTAGTTTCTTGTACCTATATTTATGTTATGTAATTGGTTTTTAGATAGATTTGAGCCATTCGGAGTCGGCTATTCGTGGAAAGAGCATTGTCATGGATTGATTTGAGTTTGGTTCGAGGTAAGTGGCTTGTCTAACCTTGTGTGGGGAACTCCCCTTAGGATTTGGCACTATTTTGATCTGTGAGCGCCGTGTACGTGAGGTGACGAGTACGTACATGAGCTATTTATGTAAAACTCCATTTTTCATCAAGTCATAACCTGTTTTCTCCTTATTTGAGCTACACTAGCATATGAACTATCCTATTTAGTTAGAATAGCATGCCTACGTGTTTTAACTGTCTATTTGAATTCTCCGCAACATGTTTAGTGAAACTTTCCTACTTCCCTTGACTTGCACTTAGTCTAAACTATAGTTTTTCCTTGTTGTAACTGTTATTGCTGTTGACTGAGCTGCATATTTACTTTGGGACTACGGAACGGTATTCCAGGAGATCCCTTTGTACTGCATATTTACTTTGGAACTATGGAATGGTATTCCAGGAGATCTCCCAACACTGCGTATTTACTTTGGGACTACGGAACGGTATTCTGGAAGATCCTCCTGCACATTTACATTTGGGACTATGGGACGGTATCTTGGAAGATCCCCTATGGTTATCACTGTGTTCTGAGCTGTTGTCTGTCATTGATTCTATTCCTGTTAGATTTCCGTATTTATTTTTACTATGATATTTCATTATGTCTTATTTCATTATATTTATACTTGTAGGGCCCTGACTTGATCTCGTCACTACTCGACTGCGGTTAGGCTTGGCACTTACTGGGTACTGTTGTGGTGTACTCATGCCCTTTCTTGCACATATTTTTTGTTTACAGATCCAGGTTTGTCGTACCAGTCTCATCACTAGTTACAGTCATTGCTACTCATTAGAGACTTCAAGGTACATCTGCCCGCGTCCGCAGATCCTCCGAGTCTCTCTATGTTGATCTTTCCTTCTTTCTGTAGAAATGATGTATAGAACAGTTAAGACTTCTTAGTAGCTTGTGACTTGCGAGTTTCCAGGCTTTGGGTATTGTTTGGTACATTTTAGAAGTGATAATTGTTGATACCCAATTTTTCCTCAAACTATTTTTAAATTTGCATATATACCTTCAAAATCACTTTTTATAATAATTAGTATTTTTTCATAATTTTCCATATTATTAATTTATTTATTTTCTAATTTATTCAATACTTTATATCCAGTAATTATTCATAAATTACATTACAAGTAATTTCAAAGTATTTCTTAGCTCAATATATCATTTTTAATCCTATTAGGATTAAATTCTTTCACAAATTAGCCAACTTGGCATTGTTTGGCTATAATTACAACAATTTTGCAATTATAGCCTAATTGTACACTTTATTTTATTTTAATTCAATAATCGATCATTTTATATTTTAAATATTAGTTAATTACCTTAATTTCACCTATTTAATTTTAATTACATTTTATCTAATTATTAGCTATTTTTATTAATTATTTATCTAATTTTAATTGGGTATTTAACAAATAGCCAATTCCATTTTCAATTCTAGCCTAATTGAACTAGACCCAAAACCAATTATATAACCCACCAGACCCCAAGCCCAATACCCTATTCTACCTGACCCAATCCCCATTCCATCTGAGCCGCTGATTATTTGAATTAACGGTCCAGATCGGCCCCTTCCATAATTAAACCCTAATTACTACCCCCATCTCTCATTTTCTCTCTCAACCGGTCTCTCTATCTCCCTATCTCTATCTCTGGTTCTCTCTAGAACTTTCTCTTCTCCCCTCCTCTCTGATGGACCCTGTCCACCTTCTCCGGCTACCTCCCTCATCAGAAATCATGGCCTCTCATCATCTCCTGGCCTCTGCTTCACCCCATGCCTGTTTGACACTAACATAAGGTCCTCAGGTGAACCTGAAGCGGTTCAACTCCTACCCATTATCCTTCATGCCGTTTTTTGGCCTCCTCCGGCCATTCGAGTAAGATCTATGACTTTTCCGGCTAAAACCGGTAACATTTTAAGGTTTTCTCATCTTCTCTGGGTTCTCTGAAACCCTAACTCTTAAGATTTTCCGATTTCTTTTAGATTTGTGTATATTATGAGCTTTTGTTGTTTTCCTCGAAGGTTTTTCTGATTTTTCTAAAGTAACCTTTCGTCTTCAAGACTAGGGTTCGTAACCCCTTTTCAAAATGCTTTTTCTTCTGATTTTAAGTACTATTCTATGGTTTCTACCATGTTTAAGCAGTTTATTTAAGTTATCCCTTTTATCTAATTCATAATGTTGAAAACCCTATTTATTTTTGGTTTAATCTGAGTTTCTGAAACTGTCTTTGCTTATCGGATTTGTATGTATACCTGTTTCACATGCATATGTTCTGAGCTTCTATGATTTTATACCTCCTCGTGCTCATTTGGATTTCTGATTTTGATTCTTCCGCCTATATCATGTTTACTTTGTTCGTTGACGAAAATTTGCGGTTATTTCTTCTCATCAGTACCATCCTTTACTTTGAATCCCGGATTTATGTGATTCTTTTACCCTACTCTTGTTTGTGTTATATTTGCTTCGTTCAGTTGTGATACTTTCCCTTGGTCAATGTTACCTTTAATGGAATCCCTGATTCCCTGTGATTGGTATACTCTGTTCCCTACTGATTTTCAACCTCTGAATATTTTTCTTGCATTATTTTGTAGTTGATTATGCTGTCAAATTGATTCTTAGACATTTTCCTTAATTAGAATTTGTCGAACCTAGCTTCTATTACATGCTCTGTACTATGCTTATTTCCTTATGTGTTATATTCCAGTCTCATATGATCTCCTTCCTTATTTGTCGTCTGCTTTCTACCGTTGGTAAATTACTCCCTTAATTAAGGGAGACTTGGCTGATTTTCAATTCCTAATTGATTTTGCAGTTCTATAATTGCTTCTTGCCTTATTGACCTAGCTTTCAAAACTATTATAAATACCCTCTTCTCCTTTCATTACACACATAAACACAGTAGTTCAAAAACTCTCGATTCTCTCTTCTGTGCTACTTGCTACTATTTTAAGCTAGTCGGATGCAAGCCAAGGCTAACTATTGTGTCTCTCCTATTTTTGCTTTGTGTTTTTGCTTTCTTCACTTCACTGATATGTTCTAATTCAGATTTCAGTCCTCAAACCAACATGTTTCTATTACTGTTACCATTCCTTGTACTTCTGATATGCTTTTATTCACTATTTTTGTGGTTCAACATGTAATTAGGATCATGAGTTCCCTCTACATGTTAAGTTATGCTTTACTTGTCAATAATCAACATGTTTCTATATATTTAGTGCTTGTTTCTTATGTGAATACCCATGATTGGTACGATCATGGTCTTAGTTGTTTGGTGTTGATATGTTAATCTATCTAATACCCTACTGTCCCCCTGATCCTCTGAACCTGTTGGAGTTTCTGATTATGTGCTCATATATGTTCCTGCATGCTACATGTTTTCCCTCACATGCTCCATACTTGTCCCTCCAATCCCATTCCCTTACTTGTATTTGCTGGACTATTCTTGGTCCTTGGTGTGATGCTGACTTTGTTTTGGTTCTGAGATTGGTATGCACGCTCCTTCAAATGGTTTTCATCAGTTAAACTTTGGCATAAACTATTCCAATTAAGTCTCTCTTTTTCAAAACTGTTTCTTGCTTACCCTTTTTCAAAATTGTTTTCTTACGTAAACTCTTCAAAACTATGTCGAGCACTCTACTCTTAGACCACTAAGTTCTGCCCCTTTTGTGCGAGCATTGCCTTGGGACCCTTGAGCTCCCTCTGAACTTTGACACACAAAAGCTTATCTTTCCACACTGCACTTACTCTATCTTGGCTATGAATTCTGGGTGTGAGCACTGCCCGGGATCCCTTAAGGTCCTTAGGTAACTCTGATACACTCAGATATGAGAAAGGCTATGGAACAATCTTGACATTTGAGGTGATTTATTACATAACTCAGAGAGGAAGTCCTAATCAGGTGTTGAGAATCTGGGCATGTCTTCAGGCTCTCTATAGTGTAACTTTTTATTTTTATTTTTTACTTATGTTAATTCATTTTCAGTATTGGTCTGAAATAATCTGTTGTAAACAAGTATTGGGGGCTGGCTAGTGAAAAGGGGAGGGTAATTATATATGCTATCAACATCAATGGGTAGAAACCATGTCTTAGGTTTACATTTCCTATATGTGCATTAGAATCCATGTGCAAGATAAACCCATTCAAAGCATGTCATGCATTAGATACCATGTTCTTAGGTTTACTGTTTCAGCATCTCATTTGGCATCACTTTACCACTTAGAAATCCTGTTTTAGGCTAAATAACAGCATCAACATAAAACTGTTGCTTCTGCACGTCTTGAAGTTGTGTTGTAACTCTTCGGGCATTTAGAAATCATGCTTTGGGAATTATGCAATCATTCTGTATTTTTCATATGTGCACATTAGATACCCTATTTTAGGATCTTGTTCACACTCGCTCAGTCATACCTAGTTAAACTACTGATGCATGAAAAGGACATAAAACAGTCTCATGTTTAATTATCCTGTTTAAGTGAAACTGGTCACAATCCCTGCATGTCTTGGCAACATTTAGAACAACATGCTTTAGGTAAAGTAACTTCCAAACTATTTTTTAATAATTCTAGTAACTACTACATTTTATTTTACGCCTGGTTAAGCCTTAAAATAAAATCATAACCGTCTTTGTGATTATTGTTTGGCTATCGGCATGTTAAAATTAGTAGGCAAGCCTGATTAGGACTTCCTATTTGAGTTATGTCATAAATCTGACTCTGTTGTTGTCATTTAGATACTATGTTTAGGATCTGAATTTAGACCTTAATTGTGTATGAGTCATGTTGTTTATGTGTACTATATGTGGAGGTATATTTAAGCCTTTCACTGGTCTTCCATGCTCCCCTTAACTGAAGTCCTACTTGTTTATTATATGTCGTCTTAGTATTTTACCTTTAAACTTGAGGGTCTGCCTACAACCCCCTTTTATAGGATAGGAGTCCTAAATTCCTCTTGGACTGATAGGAAGGGACGGGTAACAGCATGCAATAGGGGTCGAGACCAACTCTCGCTTTAATTACCTTCACGGGGCAGGAAAGGGTAGATATGAATATGATGACCGGTGCGTTAATACCACGTGTAGCCCCTCTTTGAGGAGTGTCATAACAGGTATTACATTGATGTGATCCATATTATAAACAAACCTAGGATAACCCCCTTTACATTCACAAATATGCTTAGATTGCAATTCTTTTTAAAATCTTTCTTTTTATTAATTATTTTTCAAACGCCTGTGTATTTAAACTTAAATCCCCTACTATTTGATCCATACTTGTTTATTTGCTATTTGTACAAATTCAAAAAACTGTTTGGTCGGGAATCACACTAGGGGATCCTGAGGGGTGCCTAACACCTTCCCCTTTATGGTTACCAAACGTAGTTGTAAATGAACCTAATAGGTGCCCTAACGCACCTTAAATCGTTGGGTGGCGACTCTTCAAATATACAAACCCCTTTTCCAAAAAGAGAGAGTTGTCCCAACCAAAAATGTCATAAACCCGATTTCGCGAAGGAAAAAAGGGGGCGCGAGAGCATGGCGACTCTGCTAGGGATATTCAGGTTTTTACCATTTCATACCGTTTTGTGAATTTGTACCCTCCCTATGTGCAATTATTTGTTTAATTCCTTTAAGCATTTAATTTCTTCTTCAAAAGCAAAACTGACATATCTTTCTTGTTTGCTTCCTTTATAACTACTTTAAATTATAAAACTATTGTATTTATCGCTTTCTCTACGTGCAAATACATGTCAACATGTTTTTAATTATTGCATAATCATGCTCAACATCATACTCCACTAGTGCCAAACAAATACTATAGCAACGCTTGATAAGTGGTTGTGCCCTTCCTATATCATTACCCCCTAAATTCATAAAGGCTTATTTGCAGTAAAACTAGTCGATCAGCAGTGCAGTCGACAGTTCCGTGCCTTCCCCCTTGAGTTGTCTACTCAAGGGTACCAGTCTAAAACCCCATAGAAACCTTACTATGTTTAAATTGCGCATGCATCATAGTCAAACCTAGTTGGATCAGTTATGTTTCCCATATAATGATCCTTTAAGATAAGACTTATCCAAAGTCCATCGGTTTTTCCATAATCCCAACGGACGCAACCACGTTTTGTGCATTAATTTGGAGAACTAAATACTTCTTGCTAATTGTTGACATTAAATAGTCGAGTCTAGTGGAGGTAAGGGTCTAACCTTGTTTGCCTTGCCGAAATATGAGGCACGAAGTCCCCAGATTCGGCATGGTCACCAATATCCACCCAAGATTGCTAAGTTGGTTGGAAGATTTACATTCTAGTGACAAAACCCTCGTCAGAAAATATCTGGGTAATCTACTATCCCACCTGGAGATTCAGCCTAACAACATGATAATAGAAGCTGCTACCTTATTTTGGGATTGTGAAAGGGTCGTGTTCCGCTTTAGGGACATCGAAATGACACATTTGCTAGAGGAAATAGGAGGACTGGCCGGTCTAGTATGGGAAACCCCGGGTTTGCTAATGCCTGAGAACCACATAGGCAAGGGTTTCCTAAAAATAATGGGTTTGAAGAAGAATGCAGAATTGGTATGCCTAAAGGAGTTGTACATCTCTTTTGACTACTAGTATGAAAGGTACGATCACAGCAAATCATATCGTACCTGCCATGACGAGTTTGCCATCACGTCCTTGGGACATATCCATCGTAGGGTATTTGTCTTCATGTTTTGCTTCCTGGGTCTGATCGTGTTTCCAATATAGAAAGGGAGAATCCATACTAGGCTGGCTATGGTAACCAAGACACTAATGGAGGGGATTGGTGGGAAGACATTTAGAATTGTACCCATGATCATTGCAGACATATACCGAGCATTAATGAAGTGTCAAAGAGGAGTGAGACACTTCGAAGGCTGCAATCTACTACTTCAGCTTTGGCTCATGGAACATCTCTAAAAGGGAGAATACCGACAAGAAAAATCAGCGAAGGGCCTGGGATGATCAAATCATATTTCACCATCCAAAGCAAATGAATTACATCCTTAACATGTTCGCTCAGCTTGAGAATGCCAAAGGATGGGTTGAGCTCTTTGATAATCTGACTGAAGAACAAGTTCAATGGATGTTCGAGTGGTTTCTGATAGAGGATTTCATCGCCCGATCCAGAGATGCACCTTTCCTGATACTGATTGGTCTAAAATGAACGTACCCTTATGTCCATCTTCGAGTTATGAGGCAAGCAGGTAGGAAGCAAGCCATACCCAGGGTCGACAAGATGAGCCATCTTCGATCTAACTTCCAAAATGATGATAGTCCCCACAAGTGCCAAGCCCAGCACATGTGCACTGCAAGATTGTAATGGGGAATGACACCATCGAGCCAGACAGATATCATGCCGGTTATACCCCTTTCTATTCTGGTTGGTTGGAAGACAATTGGGATGGTCTGGGCCAGCCAGGGTTTGTTTGAGGTCACAGAATTATAGATGAAAAGGTCGAGGCACAAGTCAAGTACAACCAGCTGTGCAAAAGGATCCGCGAATGCGAGAGCGAACATCACGAGATACACGAGTCCAACAAGAAGCAATGGAAAGACATGGCTATCAGTGCTAACAAAAGGCTAGAATACTTGGAGCGAGGCATAGTAGAACTAGAGGGAAGATTTCTCAAAAGGGTTGAAGACTGTCAAAAGGTTGAAGGGGCCGAAGGTGGACATCTAGCCACAGTATACCTGTTGCTGGGACTTCGTGAATTAGGGAAGTTGTTCGACGGAGCCAAGGATGTCGAATCTGGGGAAGGTCCTTTTGGGACCAAGTAGATAGGAATTTACTTTTTCGCTTTATGAATGTAATAAGGCCAATGACTATTAGTGACTTTTATTTCTTGCTTATTTAGTGTCATTTTGGGATTCGCCTATCTTTATCAATAAAATAAGGCATTTAGCATTAAAAGTTCTCCAAGATTATTTGTCGCTAGTCCTACCTCGAGAACAAAGAGGTTTCCAAATTAGGGCACGCTTTACATTCCTGCACTATGTGTTTAAATAGTGCAATACTTTTTATAATCCTCACTGACTTGATTACCTTTTGTTTTATTTTTGATTTTATTATTCCCCTTCCCAAAGGTTAGTTCGTGTACTCTGGCATCATCATCTAATTTCACAAGGTCCAGGGGCCCTCCACCCACTCCTCCTCTTAGTCCCTCTAAAGGCAAGAATAAAGGCAAGTATAAAATGGAAGATTTAAACAACATCAGGAAGGAGAACACAATTGAACGGGTAGAGGCCACTGATGGCCAGGGTAGGATTTCTAACGAGAATGTGTCACAACTCGAATAGAAACTGTTGAAATTCCAAGAAGAGCTCAATCAGGTTTGAAATCTGGCAAACCTGTCATTTTCCCTCAACACCCCAGATATCAACTTGCCCAATGCTCAAAACCCTATACCTCCTCAAAATATCCCAAAGCAGCAGAACCATCCCGCACCTCACCATCACGCTGCTCCACCAAAGAACCAATGCAACACCTGCCCTACCCTAAACAACACTCCATTCCTCATCCCAGAACGACCATTTCCACACCCATACACCAGGCCAACATAACACTCTTATCTACGTGTAGACCATGCCACACTTGTGATGACTCACTTGTTTTGAAATGAAATTCTGCATTCCGAGGCTTTAAAAAGCTCTTTTAGCATTACCTCGATTTACGTGTGCAGTCCGGACACGTAGCCGGAAAGCTTATATGTGAAAATCTTTGAAAAATGATAAATTTTGACACTAAAATGAATTAATTTGACTTCGGTCAATGTTTTAGGTCAACGGACCCGGACATATGATTTGACGGCCCTGGAGGGTCCGTAGGAAAATATGAGACTTGGGCGTATGCCCGAAAACAAATTCCGAGGTCCCAAGCCCGAGAAATAAATTTTTAAAGAAAATTGTTTTCTGAAATTGTTTAAAGGATTTGGAAATAAATTTTGATTAGAACATGTTGGTATCGGGCCTGTATTTTGGTTCCGGTGCCTGGTACAACTCTTATATGTGATTTAAGATAATTCTGTGAAGTTTGGTGAGAAACGAAATCCGTTTGATGTGATTCGGACCTTAAATGTAAAATTTGATGTTCAAAGAAGTTTTGAGAAATTTCATTGATATTGAGGTTTGATTCGATGTTTCTGATGTTATTTGGGTGATATGAGTACACGAATAAGTCCGTGGGATGTTTTTGAGGTTGTGTGTATATTTGGTTTGGAGCCCCGAGGGATCGGGTGAGTTTTGGATAGGCCACGGGGTGCATTTTGAACTTAGAAAGCTGCAGATTTTAGTTGGTGTGTCCAGGCCTGCAGGCGCTGCATTTGCGAAGCCTGGCTCGCAAATGTGAAGGCTAGATCACAAATGCGAAACCATCCCAGTCCTACCTTGTCTCGCAAATGCGAGTGTCCTTTTCGCTAATGTGACGCCTTCGTCGCAAATGCGACATATGTGCCGCAAATGCGAAGTCACAAATGAGACATTGTTTTCGCAAATGCGAAAGTCCAACATTTCTGAAAGGTTCGCAAATGCAAGCCCTGTTTCACATTTCCTAGGTTAGCAGAGGTCGGGGTTCGCAATTGCAAACCCATGTTCGCAATTCTCATACCTGAGACCTGCAACTTTTATACTTAGACGATTTTAAACCCATTTTTCATATCCTCTCAAAACATAAACACACTAGGGCGATTTTTCAAAGGCTTCTTCTTCTCCAAATCAATTGTAAATCATTTTTAACTAGTTTTCTTCAATCATTAACATCTTTTAACATGATTTCAAATTAAAATCAATGATTTTCATGGGGGAAATTGGGTATTTTGGGTAGAACCTAAGTTTTTCAAAAATTGGGGATTCGGACCTCGATTTGAGGTCCGATTTCAAAAAAAATTATATATTTGGGTTCGTGGGAGAATGGGTAATCAGGTTTTGGTTCGAACTTCGGGTTTAGACCATGTGGGCCCGGGGTGATTTTTGACTTTTTGGGCAAAACATTGGAAAATTCATTTTCCTGCATTCAAATTGATTCATTTAGCGTATATTGATGTAATTAAATAACTTGTTATATGAGTAAATTGGCGGTTGAATCAAGGGGTAAAGCTATAATTGAAACTTGAGTTGTGTTCGTGGCATCGAGGTAAGTGTTCGATCTAACCTTAGTTTGAGGGATTAGGAGTGGTGTCCTATTTGCTATTTACTTTTTGTTGAGTACGATGTATAGGCATGGTGACAAGTATCTATACATTGGTGTCGAGCATGACCGTGAGTCTTAAATTGCAATTTATTGTGTTCTTAAATGATACTACGGATGCTTCAATTGATGATTCTCGGTATTGAGCAAGGATTAAGATTGTTTTCGTGGAAATTACTTATGATAGAGTATTGGTGTTAGCTAAGATGGTTAGATGTTGGGTTAAGATTGGTTATAGTTGTTTCTCCCTTGCCGGGACGTATTTACTTTTACTGTCGAATCCCTTGCCGGGATAGTGTAGTTATTTGTTGATCCCTTGCCGAGACTCTTGGTATGGTTGTTGTTAAAGGTATAGCGTATATATGGATCGGGTTGCACGCCATAACAATATTATAAATTGATCGGGTTGCACGCCGCAACAATGTTATATTGGATCGAGTTGCACGCCGCAACAATGTTATACATGGATCGGGTTGCACGCCACAACAACGTTATATTGGATCGGGTTGCACGCCGCGACAATGTTATATTGGATCGGGCTGCACGCCGCAACAGTGATAGAAATGGATCGGGTTGCACGCCGCAACAGTGTAAAATGATAAGGATCGGGTTGCACGCTACAACAGTATTAAATGATAGGGATCGGGGTGCGCGCCGCAACGGTGTCATTATTGTTTTGTTTTAGATCTTGAATTGTTTTCTCATATTTCTCTTAAGTTTCTGCTGGATTGATTTCCCCGTAGCATGTACCACCTCCCATTTTAATTGTTATTCCTGTTTATTTTCTGTTGTATATTATATAATTGCACATGTTTATCTAGCACCTGGTCCTAGCCTCGTCACTACCTCGCCGGGGTTAAGCCAGGCACTTACCAGCACATGGGGTCGGTTGTGCTGATGCTACACTCTGCAATATGTGCAGATTCCGGAGTAGCTTTTGGACAGTAGCACTTGAGGAGTCTACCTTCAGTCCAGCTAGAAATCTCGAGGTAGTCCTGCAGGCACCCGCAGGGCCGGCGTTCTCTTTTACTTTATTATGGACTCCATTCTCATTTGATTTCGAGACAGATTGTATTTCTTTCAGACATTTGTTGTAGAAATCTTAGTCCGTCCGTGATATTGTGACATCGGATTCCGGGTAGAGATGTTTGTTGTCTTTATCGTACTGGTTTTGGTCATTATATTAGATTAAGTCTTCCGCTTGTTTTCATTTACCATTAATATTTAAATGTTGATTACCTGTTAATTCAGATTGTTAAAAAGGGTTGAAAATGAAAGAGTCAGCAATTTCTATGTTTAGCGGCTTGCCTAGCTTCTACGAGTAGGTGCCATCACGACTCCCAGAGGTGGAAAATCCGGATCGTGACAAGTTGGTATCAGAGCTCTAGGTTGCATAGGTCTCACAATCACGGACAAGCTTATTAGAGTTTGAGGGATCGAGACGGAGACGTCTGTATTTATCCCCCAGAGGCTACAGAGTTAGGAAAAACTTCACATTTATTCTTTCTTGTCGTGCGGATTGGTTTCTCAATGCTAATTGAAATTCTACTCTGTTATTTCACAGATGGCGTGAACACGCACTTCCTCATCCACTAACCAGCAGCCCGAGCCCCCAGCAGCAGCTCCCACAAGAGGCAGAGTACGAGACCGAGGTCGTGTTAGAGGCTGAGGTAGGGGTAGAACTCAGCCCCGACAGCAGCACCAGCGGTGGAGCCTTAGGTTGATTTTGATGATGAGGTTCCGGCCCTAGCAGTTCCAGTGGGCCCAGCTCAGGTCCCAGAGGGGCTTATTGCTACCCCAGTTCTTCAAGATGCCTTGTTACGACCAATGGGCCTTCTGGAGAGTGTCACCTGGGCAGGTTTGATTCCTGTAGCACCAGTCGTCTCTCAGGCTGGAGGAGGAGCCCAGACTCCTGCTATTCGCACTCCGGAGCAGGTAGCTCCCTAGTTCCAGACTCCAGCAGTTCAGCCAGTTGTAGTAGTTCAGTCGGGTGTGGTAGCTCAGACCGGTGATGGAGCAACTATGTCTGCCGATGCTTTGTGGAGGCTGGATAGGTTCACCAAGCTCTTCACTACTGCTTTCAGTGGTGCATCTACTGAGGATCCCAAGATTATCTAAATAGTTGTTATGAGGTTGTTAGGAACATGGGGATAGTTTAGACCAATGGGGTCGATTTTGCTACTTTTCGCTTGTTGGGATCCGCCAAGATTTGGTGGAGGGATCTCTGTTTGACTAGACTAGTCGTATCGCCAACTTTGACTTGGGAGCAGTTTACTCAGCTATTTCTGGAGATGTTTCTCCCCATCACTCAGAGAGAGGCCTATCGGAGGCAGTTTGAGCATCTCCAGCAGGGTTTCATAATTGTTACCCAATATAATACCATATTCATCGACTTGGCTAGTCATGCTCTTGTCATACTCCCTACCGAGAGAGAGAGAGGGTAAGGAGGTTTATTGATGGACTTATTCAGCCGATTCATCTACAGATGGCTAGGGAGACTAGGAGTGAGATTACTTTCCAGGAGGCGGCCAATGTGGCCAGGAGAGTGGAGATGGTTCTGTCGCAGGGAGGTGGTAATGGGTCGGACAAAAGGCCCCGTCATTTAGGCAGATTCAGTGGTGCCTCGTCTGGAGGCAGGGATTCGTATGGTAGAGGCCATCCTCCTAGGACCTTTCAGTCAGCACTTTAGGTTTCTCATGGTGCTTTAGGTGGTCGTGGTTCTCACATGTAGTATCCTGATCAGCAGCCCTATAGTGCACCACCAGCTCCTATCAGTGCACCACCGCTCTAGAGTTTTTGGGGTGGCCATTTAGGTCGCCAGGGTTAGTCTCAGTTTCCTCGGCCGCAGCACTCAGGTGGATGTTTTGAGTGTGGTGAGTATGGTCATATCAGGAAAGCTTGTCCAAGGTTGGTGGGTACTCAGTCATTGCAGTAGGGTTCCCGTGCTATGGTTCAGGCACCAGGTGTTCCGCAGGCTGCCCAGCCAGCTAGAGGTGGGGGTAGAGGTGATAGAAGTGGAGGTAGAGGTGCTAGAGATGGAGCTCAGACCGCTAGAGGTGGAAGCCGGCCAGCAGCAGGTTGTCCTAGAGATATAGTTCAAGGCGGTGTGGCCCAGCCCCGATGTTATACTCTTCCAGCCAGACCTGAGGCTGAAGCTTCAGATGCAGTTATTACAGGTACGGTTCTAGTTTGTGATAGAGATGCTTCAGTGTTATTTGATCTAGGGTCTACGTACTTGTATGTTTCATCCTATTTTGCACCGTATCCGGTTATGCCTAGTGATTTTTTGAGTGATCTTATTTATGTGTCTACACCGGTGGGTGATTCTATTGTGGTACATCGAGTCCATCGCTCTTGTATAGTCATGATTAGGGATCTTGAGACTCGTGTATATTTGTTGCTTCTGGACATGGTTGATTTCGATGTCATATTGGGGATGGACTGTTATCACCTTACCACGCCATCTTGGACTGTCATGCCAAGACTGTGACCTTAGCCTTACCGGGTTTACCTTATTTGGAGTGGAGAGGGACTCCTGGTCATTCTACCCGTAGTGTTATTTCTTATGTGAAGGCTCGGAGTATGGTCGAGAAGGGGTGTTTGGCCTATTTGTCATATGTTCGTGATTCTAGTGTTGAGGTTCCTTCTATTGATTTTGTGCCCGTTGTTCGTGAGTTTTCTGAGGTATTCCCTTCAAACCTGCCAGGTATGCCACCTGATAGGGATATCGATTTCTGTATAGACTTGGCTCCGAGCACTCAGCCCATTTCTAGCATGTCGTATTGTATGGGCCAACCTGAGTTAAAAGAGTTGAAGGAGCAGTTGCAAGACTTGCTTGAGAAGGGTTTCATTAGGTCGAGTGTTTCACCTTGGGGTGCGGCGGTGTTGTTTGTTAAGAAGAAGGACGGATCGATGAGAATGTGTATTGATTATCGGCAGTTGAACAAGGTTACAATCAAGAATAAGTATCCATTGCCAAGGATTGATGATTTGTTTGATCAGCTTCAGGGTGACAAGGTATTTTCGAAGATTGATTTGAGATCTGGCTACCATCAGTTGAGGATTAGGGCATCCGATGCCCCTAAGATAGCCTTTCGCACCCGGTACGGGAATTATGAGTTCTTGGTGTTCATTCAGGTTGACGAATGCCCCAGCAGCTTTTACGGATTTGATGAATCGAGTGTTCAGGCCTTACTTGGATTTGTTCGTGATAGTCTTCATTGATGATATTTTGATATATTCCCGCAGCCGGGAGGAGCACAAGCAACATCTTAGAGTGGTTCTTCTGACCTTAAGGGATAGTCAGTTATATGCTAAGTTCTTGAAGTGTGAGTTCTAGTTGAGTTCAGTTGCATTTCTGGGTCATGTTGTATCAACATAGGGTATTCAGGTTGATCCGAAGAAGATTGAGGCAGTCAAGAACTGGCCTAGACCAGCATCAGCTATAGAGATTCGGAGTTTCTTGGGATTGGTAGGCTACTATAGTTATCTCGTAGAGGGGTTCTCATCTATCGTAGCCCCGATGACCAGGTTGACCCAGAAGGGTGCCCAATGCAGATGGTCATACGAGTGTGAGGCGAGCTTTTAGAAGCTCAAGACAGCCCTGACTCTGGCACCAGTGTTGGTTTTGCCCAATGGTTCAGGACCTTACACAGTTTATTGTGATGCATCTCGTATTGGACTTGGTGCAGCGTTGATGCAGGATGGAAAAGTCATTGCTTATGCTTTGCGGCAGTTGAAGATTCATGAGAAGAACTATCCGGTTCATGATTTGGAGTTGGCAGCCATTGTTCACGCGTTGAATATTTGGAGGCATTATCTATATGGCATAGCATGTGAGGTGTTCACGGATCACAAGAGTTTTTAGTATTTGTTCAAGCAAAAGGAGTTGAATTTGAGGCAGAGGAGGTGGTTGGAGTTATTGAAGGATTATGTCATAAACATCTTATATCATCCGGGAAAGGCCAATGTGGTGGCCAATGCTTTGAGTAGGAAGTCAGTCAGTATGGGCAGTCATGCTTATATTCTGGTCGGTGAGAGGCCGCTTGCTTTGGTTGTTCAGGCTTTGGCCAATCAGTTTGTGAGGTTGGATGTTTCTGAGCCCAGCCATATGTTAGCTTGCACAGTCGTTCATTCTTCATTATTGGAGCGGATTCGAGATCGGCAGTATGATGATCCCCATTTGTATGTCTTTAGGACACGGTGCAGCACGGAGGTGCCAAGTAGGTTACCTTAGGTGATGATGGAGTTTTGAGATTGCAGGGTCAAGTTTTTGTGCCTGATGTGTATGGGCTTCGAGAGTTGATTTTAGAGGAGGCCCATAGTTCCCGGTGCTCTATTTATCCGGGCGCCGCGAAGATGTATCAAGATTTGCGGTAGCATTATTGGTGGCGGAGAATGAAGAAGGATATCGTTGCATATGTGGCTCATTGTTTGAATTGTCAGTAGGTTAAGTACGATCATCAGAGGCCCAGTGGTTCATTTCAGAGGATTGAGCTTCCCGAGTGGAAGTGGGAGCGGATCACTATGGATTTCGTTGTTGGACTCCCGCAGACTCGGAGGAAGTTTGATGCATTGTGGGTTATTATTGATAGGCTGACCAAGTTAGCGCATTTCATTCCTATGGCAGTTTCCTATTATTCTGAGAGGTTAGCTGAAATCTATATCCGGGAGATTGTTCGCCTTCATGGTGTGCATGTGTCTATCATTTCGGACCGAGGTACGCAGTTTACCTTGCGCTTCTGGAAAGCAGTTCAGCGAGAGTTGGCTATGCAGGTTGAGTTGAGCATAGCATTTCATCCTCAGATGGACGGGCAGTCCGAGCGAACTATTCAGATTTTGGAGGATATGCTTTGAGCTTGCGTTATTGACTTTGGAGGCTCGTGGGATCAGTTTTTCCTTTAGCAGAGTTTGCCTACAATAACAACTACCAGTCGAGTATCTAGATGGCTCCTTATGAGGCTTTATATGGTAGGCGGTGTCGGTCTTCGATTGGATGGTTTGAGCCAGGAGAGGCTCGATTGTTGGGTACGGATCTGGTTTAGAATGCCTTAGATAAGGTCAGGATTATTCAGGATAGGCTTCGTACAGCTCAATCCAGGCAAAAGAGTTTTGCCGACCACAAGGTTCGTGATTTGGCATTCATGGTCGGTGAGCCGGTATTGCTTCGTGTGTCACCTATGAAGGGCGTGATGAGATTTGGGAAGGAGGGCAAGCTTAGCCCTAGGTTTATTGGCCCATTTGAGAGTGGGAGAGGTGGCTTATAAACTTTCCGAGCTTGTTAGCCGTGCATCCAGTGTTTCATGTGTCTATGCTTTGGAAGTATCACGGCGATCCATCCCACGTGTTAGATTTCAGCACTGTCCAGTTGGACAAGGACTTATCTTATGAGGAGGAGCCGGTAGCTATCCTAGACTGTCAAGTTTGTCAGTTGAGATCGAAGAGTTTTCCTTCTGTTCGTGTTTAGTGGAGAGGTCAGCCTCCTGAGGCATCAACCTGGGAGTCCGAGTCCGATATACGGAGCCGTTATCCCCATCTTTCCCCGACTCAGGTACTTCCTTTTTCTGTCCATTTGAGGACGAACAATTGTTTTAGAGGTGGAGAATGTGATGACCCAAAAGGTCATCACTTGTTTTAAAATGAAATTTTGTGTTCTGAGACTTTAAAAACATTTTTCAACATCACCTCGATTTGTGTCCGCAGTCCGGACGCGTAGCCAGAAAGCTTATATGTGAAAATCTATGAAAAATGATAAATTTTGACTATAAAATAAATTAATTTGACTTCGGTCAATGTTTTGGGTAAACGGACCCGGACCTGTGATTTGACGGTCTCGGAGTGTCCGTAGGAAAATGTGGGACTTGGGCGTATGCCTAAAATCGAATTCTGAGGTCCCAAGCCCGAGAAATGAATTTTTAAAGAAAACTGTTTTCTGAAATGGTTTAAAGGATTTGGAAATGAATTTTGATTAGAACATGTTGGTATCGGGCCCATATTTTAGTTCCGGCACCCAGTATAGGTCTTATATGTGATTTAAGATAATTCTGTGAATTTTGGTGAGAAACGAAATCCGTTTGACGTGATTCGGACCTTAAATGCAAAATTTGATGTTCAAAGAAGTTTTGAGAAATTTCATTGGTATTGAGGTTTAATTCGATGTTTTTTATGTTATTTTGGTGATATGAGTACACGAATAAGTCCGTGGGATGTTTTTGAGGTTTTGTGTATAATTGTTTAGGAGCCCCGAGGGTTCGGGTGAGTTTTGGATAGGCCGCGGGGTGCATTTTGAACTTAGAAAGTTGCAGATTTTAGCTGGTGTGTCCAGGCTTGCTGGCTTCGCATTTGCGAAGCCTAGCTTGCAAATGCGAGCTCGCAAATGCGAAACTAGCCCAGGCCTGCCTTGTCTCGCAAATGCGAGTGTCCTTTCCAAAAATGTGATGCCTTCGCTGCAAATGCGACATATGTGTCGCAAATGCGACATTGTTTTCGCAAATGCAAAAGTCTAGCATTTCTGAAGGGTTCGCAAATGCGAGCCCTGTTTCGCATTTCCCAGCTTAGCAGAGGTCGGGGTTCACAATTGCGAACCCATGTTTGCAATTCCCATACCTGAGACCTGCAACTTTTATACTTAGACGATTTTAAACCCATTTTTCATATCCTCTCAAAACATAAACACACTAGGGCGATTTTTCAAAGGCTTCTTCTTCTCCAAATCAATTGTAAGTCGTTTTTAACTAGTTTTCTTCAATCATTAACATCTTTTAACATGATTTCAACTTAAAATCAATGATTTTCTTGGGGGAAATTGGGTGTTTTGGGTAGAACCTAGGTTTTTCAAAAATTCGGGATTTGGACCTCGATTTGAGGTCCAATTTCAAAATAAATTATATATTTGGGTTCGTGGGGGAATGGATAATCGGGTTTTGGTTTGAACCTCGGGTTTTGACCTTGTGGGCCCGGGGGGCGATTTTTGACTTTTTGGGCAAAACTTTGGGAAATTCATTTTCGTGCATTCAAATTGATTCATTTAGTGTTTATTGATCTAATTAAGTAACTTGTGACTAGATACGAGCGAATTGGCAGTGGAATCAAGGGGTAAAGCTATAATTGAAACTTGAGTTGTATTCGTGGCATCGAGATAAGTGTTCGGTCTAACCTTAGCTTGAGGGATTAGGAGTGGTGTCCTCTTTGCTAATTGCTTTTTATTGAGTACGACGTATGGGCATGGTGACAAGTATCTATACATTGGTATCGAGCATGACTGTGAGTCTTAAATTGTAATTTATTGTGTTCTTAATGATACTATGGATGCTTTAATTATGATTCTCGGTATTGAGCAAGGATTAAGATTGTTTTCGTGGAAATTACTTATGATAGAGTAGTGGTGTTAGCTGAGATGGTTAGATGTTGGGTTAAGATTGGTTATAGTTGTTTCTCCCTTGTCGGGACGTATTTACTTTTACTGTCAAATCCCTTGCCGGGATAGTGTAGTTATTTGTTGATCCCTTGCGGGGACTCTTGGTATGGTTGTTGTTAAAGGTATATAAATATATGGATCGGGTTGCACGCCGCAACAATACTATAGATGGATCGGGTTGCATGCCGCAACAATGTTATATTGGATTGGCTTGCACGCCGCAACAATGATATATATGGATCGGGTTGCACGCTGCAACAACATTTTATTGGATTGGGTTGCACGCCACGACAATGTTATATTGGATTGGACTGCACGCCGCAACAGTGATATAAATGGATCGGGTTGCACGTCGCAACAGTATCAAATGACAGGGATTGGGTTGCACGCCGCAACAGTAATAAATGATAGGGATCGGGTTGCGCACCGTAACAGTGTCATTATTGTTTTGTTGTAGATCTTGAATTGTTCTCTCATATTTCTCTTAAGTTTCTGCTGGATTGATATTTCCCCCGTAGCATGTACCCCCTCCCATTTTAATTGTTATTCCTGTTTATTTTCTGTTGTATATTATATAACTGCATAGGTTTTTCTAGAGTCTGGTCCTAGCCTCGTCACTACCTCACCGGGGTTAGGCCAGGCACTTACCAGAACATGGGGTTGGTTGTGCTGATGCTACACTCTGCACTATGTGTAGATTCTGGAGTAGCTTTTGGACAGTAGCACTTAGGGAATCTGCCTTCAGTCCAGCTAGAGATCCCGAGGTAGTCTTGCATGCGTCCACAAGCCCGGCGTTCTCTTCTACTTTATTATGTACTCCGTTCTCATTTGATTTCAAGACAGATTGTATTTCTTTCAAACATTTGTTGCAGAAATCTTAGTTCGTTAATGATATTGTGACACCGAATTCTGGGTAGAGATGTGTGTTGTCTTTATCGTACTAGTTTTGGTCATTATATTAGATTAAGTTTTCCGCTTGTTTCCATTTACCGTTAATATCTAAATGTTGATTACCTGTTAATTCAAATTGTTAAAAAGGGATAAAAATGAAAGAGTCAGCAATTTCTATGTTTAGCGGCTTGCCTAGCTTCTACGAGTAGGCTCCATCACGACTCCCGAAGGTGGGAAATCCGGGTCGTGAAAATGCTCTACCCAACCTATCTCATGCACACCTGAGTCTGATGAAAAGGATCTGCTTATCAGGAACTTGGCTGAGGAATTTAAGAAACTGACCAGCCGGATTCAGGGTGTTGAGGGAAGCAACGGAATCGAGGGGTTGAACTATTACGACCTTTGCATACATCCTGATGTCGAACTACCTGAGGGGTAAAACCTCCTAAGTTTGAAATGTTTGATGGCACGGGTGATCCAAGGGTCCATCTGAGGACATGTTGCCACAAGATGGTTGGAGTTGGGAAGGATGAAAGGATCCGCATAAAGCTGTTCATGAGGAGTTTGAAGAGAGATGCATTATCTTGGTACATCAGCCAAGATCCCAAGAAGCGGTCAAGCTGGGTAGGTATGACATCTGACTTTATGGACAGATTCAAGTTTAATATAGAGAATGCACCAAACGTGTTCTATATCCAGAATTTGAAGAAGAAGTCCACGGAAATGTTTTGCGAGTATGCTACTCGCTGGAGATCCGAAGCTACTAAGATCAGACCCACCTTAGAAGAGGAGAAAATGAACAAGTTCTTTATCCGGGCTCAGGACCCGCAATACTATGAACGGCTGATAATGATTGAGAACCACAAGTTCTCTGACATTATCAAATTAGGTGAAAGAATTGAAGAAGGTATTAAAAGTGGTATAGTTACAAATTTCAAAACCTTGCAAGCTACGAATAAGGCTTTACAGTCCGGTGGTGTGTCCAAGAAAAGGGACGTAGGGGTCGTGATAGTTGCACAAAGGACCAAGTCTCCCCTTAAATACCAAGCTTACACAACACCTCCACTCACATACCAGCCAACCCAAATTACCAAGCACCCTCATACCAAGCTCCGCCACCAAATTATCAGTCATCTCCACCTCCTACATATCAACCTACTTCACCCAGATACTTCCAACTCACTCATGTCTACCAAACTTATAATACTCAATCATCCCACCATCAATCACCCCTTGCACACCAAAATTTCCCTAGACCCCGACCTAATTTTGATCACAGACCTCCAAAATAATATACAGCCATCGCTAAACCTATCAACCAGTTGTATGAGAGACTCAAAGTTGCTAGTTACATCACCCTCATCCCTGCTGCAACCCCTGAGAATCCTTCTCAGTGGTTTAACCCAAACAAGTCTTGTGCATACCACTCCAGCATGAAAGGGCACACCATCAATGAATGTCTCTCCTTGAAAGACAAGATACAGTCTTTGATTGATAGCAAGATCATTGTGGCAAAGGAACCCTCTCCAAACGTCCGCAACAACCCTTTGCAAGACCATAAGGGTGGAGGTATCCACATGATTAAAGTAGAAGATGATTGGGATTCCGAGGGATCAATCGGGTTGATCGCAAAAGGTGATGACCCAAAGAAACCAACAATTACTATCAATCCAATCATAGTCCAGATCCAACCGTCTGAGGATGCTGAGGTGAATATATCTATACCTCTTGAGTTTGAAGCAGTGCCATCCGCAAAGGAACCGGCACCAATTGAGGTTGAATTCGTGTCTCCGGCAAATTCACCCGCACCATTTGAGGTTGCAGTCTTGACACCCAAGGAATATGTTCCATTCGAAGTGAGGATAGCCGCACCAATCCCAATAGTGTTGTCTACCATGTCACCACTCTATACAAATGTTGTACCCTGGGACTATACAGCCGAGGCAAAAAGGAAGGGTAAGGTCAGGATTGAAGAAACTGTCGCAGCACAGGGTATGACAAGAACTGGTAGAGTCTATACCCCTGAACATTTGTCTGAATCAAGCAAGCAGGCCTCCAATCAGCCGCCCCTCATTGAGACAGGTTTGGAAGAGCTTTGGAGAAAAATACAGGCCAAGGAATATCCGGTCATCAGCCAGTTAAACAAGACGCCAGCACAAATATACATTCTCTCTTTGTTACAAAATTCCGAAACACACAAGAATGCTTTGTTAAAGGTGTTAAATGAAACATACGTACCAAGTAATATCACTAGCGGGGAAGTGGCTAATATGGTAGGACAAGTGCTGGAAAACCAAAAGATCACATTTTATGACAACGAGCTGCCATCTGAAGGGTTGGGGTACAACAAAGCACTGCACATCACCGTGCAATGCGAAGATTATTTCATCACCAGAATCCTGAGCGATAGAGGTTCCAGTCTTAACATTTGTCCGCTGGTAACACTCAAGAAGTTGGGTAAAGGGTTGCATGAGATAAATGATGGAGCAATCAATCTGAAAGCCTTTGATGGTTTTCAGAGGTCCACCATTGGTGAGATTAGCCAATGCCTGCAGATGGGACCAACCTGGTTCGAGGTCGATTTTCAGGTAATAGATGTACCATCATCTTACAACTTGTTGCTGGGACGGCCATGGATTCATGTTGCTGGGGCCGTAGCATCAACGCTGCATCAGGCAGTAAAGTTCGAATGGAATCACCAGGAAGTGATCATTCATGGCGACGGTAGCAACCCTATATAAAGTCGCCAGACCATTCCAGAAATCGAGGGAAGAAGGAAGCTAGTGGAGAAACTTACCACCATATTGATCGGGTCAATTCTATCGACAAAGACAAATGGTGGGATAGAAAAATCGAGAGTATACTGAGTTGGAGTGGGTACGAACCTGGTAAAGGGCTCGGCAAGAACCTTCAAGGAATCTCTAAACCCATAAAACTCAAGAAACATGGCACTACCTTCGGTTTGGGATATGAATACACCTGGGAAGAATTCAATAGTTAGTCGCCACCATGGCGCAGTCCTTACTACCCACTAGAGCAGCCAATACCACATCTGGAGTAGACCTTCCAACACACCGACATTATCTATAGGTCAGATGAAGAAGAAGCACTTGCAGCAGTGAAGAACTTGTTTCTAGAGAACAGTGATATGGAATATTGCGTTATTCTCGAGGATGAGGGGGAAGGCCCTTCCATACAGGCTATGAGCAGAGGTGCGCGTCTCAAGAATTGGACCATCAGGACAACCAAAGCTCGACGAGCCTCGGGGTAGCAAGGCTAAAACAAGCATTACTCACTGTTTCATAATTTTCTTTTTGCATTTTTTTTCAATTCCCGCAATAAGATCTTCGATGATCAAAATAGTTATTCAACTTATCAAAAGCATTTTGATTTTTCTTATGAATTAATATTTATTGCTATCGTTTTCTCTCCTTGTTTTACCAATACAGCATTACTATTACTTGTCTTGATGAACCAATAACTGTGACATGCAATGAGACAACACAACAAACTGACATAAATTCAGAGGAAGATGACATACCTGACAAGATTGTCAAAGAAGTTGAGAACTTTGAGAACAGACCTAAGTCCAACCTAGACAAGACCAAAATTGTCAACCTGAGAGATGCAGAAAACATCAAGTAAACGCGAATCAGCATTCACCTATCGTCATCAGAGAAGAAAGAATACATAGAATTTCTAAAGGAGTATGAGGACATATTCGCCTGGTCATATGATGACATGACTGGTCTGAGTACGTCTATTGTGGCTCACAAACTGCCAACCGATCCAATGTGTCCACCGGTAAAGCAAAAGCTCAGAAAGTTCAAGCCTGATATGAGTTTGAAAAATCAAGGAAGAATTCACCAAGCAGATCAACGCTAAGGTTCTCAGGGTAGTAGAATACCCAACATGGTTAGCCAATAATGTGCCAGTGCCAAAAAAGGATGGGAAAGTCAGAGTCTACGTCGACTACCGAATCTCAATCGGGTCAGTCCGAAAGATGACTTCCCTTTGCAAAATATACACATCCTGATTGACAATTGCCCCAATCATGAGATACAGTCATTCGTAGATTGCTTCACTGGTTATCATCAGATCTGGATGGATGAGGAAAATTCTGAGAAAATGGCTTTCATTACACCGTAGGGAGTGTACTGTTACAAGATGATGCCATTCGGCCTGAAGAATGTAGGGGCTACCTACATGAGGGTCATGACTACCATCTTCCATGATATGATACACAAGGCGATAAAGGTATATGTGGATGATATTATTATCAAATCCAAGAAGGCCACTAACCACATAGAAGATCTGAGGAAGTTCTTCAATAGACTACGAAGATACAACCTGAAACTAAACCCCACAAAGTGCGCATTTGGGGTTCCTGCTGGGAAATTGCTTGGGTTTATTATGAGCCACCGAGGAATAGAACTGGATCCATCGAAAGTCAAAGCCATTCAGGAACTACCACTGCCAAAGAACAAGAAACATGTGATGAGTTTCTTGGGAAGGCTTAACTACATCAGTCGATTCATAGCACAGCCTACGGTTATTTGTGAGCCGATCTTTAAGATGTTAAAGAAGGACGCCGCCACCAAATGGACCGATGACTGCCAAAAATCCTTCGACAAAATCAAGGAGTACCTGTCAATACCACTAGTCTTAGTCCCACTCGAGCCAGGTAGACCCTTATTACTCTACCTTACAGTGTTAAATGGAGCTTTCGGCTGCATTTTGGGGTAGCACGGCGAAACAGGGAGGAAGGAGCAAGCCATTTATTATCTCAATAAGAAGTTTATCCCGTACGAGGCCGGTAATCTCTATTGGAATGCACCTATTGTGCTTTAACTTGGGTAGCTCAGAAGTTGAGACATTACTTTTATGCATATACAACATATCTCATATCGAGAATGGACCCCTTAAAGTACATCTTTCAAAAGTCCATGCCCACCGGCAAGCTAGCCAAGTGGCAAATCCTGTTGAGTAAGTTCGATATTTTTTACGTAACTCAGAAAGCGGTCAAGGGACAGGCACTGGCAGACCACCTTGCTGAAAACCACATGGATGGAGGATACGAACCCCTGAAAATGTATTTTCTTGATGAAGAGGTATCATTCATAAGAGAAGACATTGCAGAATCCTATAATGGTTGGAGAATGTTCTTCGATGGAGCAGCAAACTTCAAAGGAGTTGGCATAAGAGCAGTCCTAATATCAGAAACCGGTCAGCATTATCCGGTATCTGCCAAACTCAGGTTCCCCTGCACCAACAATATGGCCGAGTATGAAGCCTGCATCTTAGGACTCAAAATGGCCATTGACGTGAACATTCAAGAGCTGCTAGTGATTGGAGATTCAAACTTGCTTATACATCAGGTACGAGGAGAATGGACGACCAATAACTCCAAGATACTCCCATATCTGCATCATGTATAGGAATTGAGAAAGAGGTTCACGAAGACGGAATGCCAGCATGTTCCCAGAATCCACAATGAGTTCGCCGATGCATTGGCTACCTTACCATCTATGATACAGCATCCCGACAAGAATTTCATTGATCCCATTCCGGTGAAGATCCATAATCAGCTAGCTTATTGTGCCAATGTTGAAGAGGAAGCAGACGGAAAGCCTTGGTTTCATGATATCAAGGAATATTTGCAAAAGGACAATACCCGGAGCTTACTAATCCTACTCAGAAACGCACACTTCGGAGATTATCTAACCACTTCTTTCACAGCGGAGGAATCCTGTATAGGAGGACTCCCTATTTAGGATTATTAAGATGTGTCAACGCAAAGGAAGCATCCAGGCTACTAGGGGAAATTCATGCTGGGACTTGCGGTCCACATATGGACGGTTTTGTCTTAGCAAAGAAGATACTCGGCGCTGGTTACTTTTGGATGACTATGGAAACGGACTGCATCCAGTATGTCCGGAAATGCCATTGCTATCAGATACATGCAGACATGATAAAGGTACCTCTAAGCGAGCTCAACACAACAAGCTCACCATGGCCATCCGCCACATAGGGAATGGACGTTATTGGACCAATCGAGTCGGTTGCTTCCAATGGACACAGGTTTATCCTGGTAGGCATTGACTATTTCACCAAATGGGTTGAAGCAGCATCTTACAAAGCAGTGACTAAGAAAGTCGTGGTAGACTTTGCCCGCGACCGCATTGTTTGTCGATTCGGAATTCCAGAGTCAATCATTATTGATAATGGCTCCAACCTCAACTGCGACTTGATGAAAGCTATGTGCGAAACTTTCAAGATTAAACACAAGAATTCCATAGCCTACAAGCCTCAGATGAATGGAGCTGTAGAAGCCGCCAACAAGAATATCAAGAAGATATTGAGGAAAATGATAAAGAATCACAGATAGTGGCACGAGAAGTTATCATTTGCTCTTTTGGGATATCGTACCATAGTCCGCACATCAACTGGGGCAACCCCCTATATGCTGGTTTACGGTACAGAGGCTGTCATTCCCGCTGAGGTAAGAATTCCTTCCCTAAGGATCATACAAAAAGTTGCGCTCGACGACGTAGAGTGGGTAAAAAGTCGTTATGAGCAACTAGCCCTTATAGACGGAAAGAGAATGAATGCAGTCTGCCATGGTCAACTCTATTAGAACAGAATGTCCAGAACCTTCAACAAAAGAGTCGAGCCAAAACAGTTCGCACCAGGACAACTGGTGTTAAAGAAAATTTTTCCGCATCAAGATGAAGCCAAAGGGAAGTTCTCTCCCAACTGGCAGGGTCCATACATGGTTCACCGGGTTTTGACAGGAGGAGCCCTCATACTTGCAGAAATGGACGGAGAAGTCTGGCCAAAGCGGATCAATTCAGATGCAGTCAAGCGTTACTATGTGTAATCTTTATGCTTTCCATATATGATGTAAATTGAACTACGCCTGACCTGATTCCCGTTTAAGAGAGGATACATAGGTAGCCCTATGGATTCGGTCACAATTTAATAAAATTTCATTTTCCCCCGCAATTGGAAATTGGGGCAGAATTTTAAGGAGGACCGTCAAAATTCCGAAGTAATTTCAGCCGATCGCCACACGAGCAACAGTCGTAAATATCAACCCATCAAACTGGGGCAGAATTTTGAGGGGGCAGGGGAGGTTGCAATGTCCTGAACTACGTCACAGTTGTTGGTTCATCTAAAAACTATGTTTTATACATTTATGTCATACTTTTACAAAATCATGCATGTTATCATTGAAACTGCTTTGTTTAGCAACGCTACCCCAATAATACAGACGGTATCACAGATCAAAGTCGCACGAGTCAAGCAAAGCTACCGGGGATACGAACTAACCTTGCCCCTTACAAAACTCACGATTTTTCTTCAGATGCAGGAACTAGGATTGCGAAATTGTTAAACATAATGTACGCCCATGGGACAAACATTGTTCAAGAATACGACTCTCAGAACCATTGCACTTGCAAACATTTGCCATCAGCACACACTAGTGATGTTTTGCATGTCACAATGTTCCCAGTAATCACAACGTTGCAATTTGCTATCAGCTAAGAAAACTCTACTGTCATTTGTTATCTTATTTCTTGCATAAGGCTACCATTCTTCCTTCCGAGACTAAACGATGTCTCCATCTGCATTTGCATTGCATAAGGCTACTATTCTGCCTTCATATTTGCATAAGGATATCATTCTGCCTTCCGAGGTTAAGCTCTACCTCCATTTGCATCTGTATTGCATAAGGCTATTATTATGCCTTCCAATCTGCATAAGGCTACATTCTTCCTTCCGAGGCTAAGCTCTGCCTCCAATTTTCTTCGAAACTAAGCGCTATCTCCAGCACTATTTATCTCGCTTCTCTTACAGGCTAAGCTCTGCCCTTCAATTCACAAGACTAAGCTCTATCTTGTCCGCATCATACTACTGCATCCTTTATGGGCTAAAATATTGCACACTCATCCAAAGGCGTCATCGTTCCGAGGAACCATCCTCATAGCCCGAGAACACTATGTCATGGCCTGAGGATCTCTTTGAATCTTTTGCATATCATTATTCAAAGGCGCCATGGTTCGGAGGAACCATCCTCATAGCCCGAGAACATCATTTCATGGTCTGCGAATCCCTTATCATACGCTTCATGGCCCAGGACATCGTCCTCATCGTCCGAAGACAACATTCATGGTCCGACGGGAATTTGCATCACGTATAAATTTATGCAAAGCATACGCTTGCATTGCTTATATTTGCAGGTAAGACGGTGAGCAACAGCTATCCCAACAGAAGAGATACTGCTCCAGTTTGTCAAGCCATATCAAAACCTAACCATTCCCATAAATCGTTCACTCACCCAGCCCTTGATGTTGCGTCCGTTCTTGAAATGGCTTCATCGGTATACTCCGCCGATGGATACTGAACTACATACAGCCTGATTCCTGTAAAATCAGGGATATGTAGGCAACTCAGAAACCAGGGTGCGGCCTAAACCTCTTCAAACCGTTTCGCTCGGTTAAAATTGGCCATCATATCTTTACTCGACAACTCTTTCATCCTTCCCGGGTAAAGAGGGCAGCTATTGATACCCAATTTTTCCTCAAACTATTTTTAAATTTGCATATATACCTTCAAAATCACTTTTTATAATAATTGGTATTTTTCCATAATTTTCCATATTATTAATTTATTTTTTTCTAATTTATTCAGTACTTTATATCCAATAATTATTCATAAATTACATTACAAGTAATTTCAAAGTATCAATATATCATTTTTAATCCTATTAGGATTTAATTATTTCACAAATTAGCCAATTTGGCATTGTTTGGCTATAATTACAATAATTTTGCAATTATTGCCTAATTGTACACTTTATGTTATTTTAATTCAAACGATCATGGTCTTACTTGTTTTGTGTTGATTATGTTAATCTAATCTAATACCCTATTGTCCCTCGTAATCCTCTAAACCTGTAGGAGTTTCTAATTATGTGCTCGTATATGTTCCTGCCTGCTACATGTTTTCCCTCACATGCTCCATACTTGTCCCTCCAATCTCATTCCCTTGCTTGTGTTTGCTGGACTATTCTTGGTCCTTGGTGTGATGCTGACTTTGTTTTGGTTCTATAATTAGTATGCGCGCTCCTTCAAATGGTTTTTATCAGTTAAACTTTGGCATAAACTATTCCAATTAAGTCTCTCTTTTTCAAAATTATTTCTTGTTTACCCTTTTTCAAAATTATTTTCATACTTAAACTCTTCAAAACTATGTCGAGCACTCTCACTCTACTCTTAGACCACTAAGTTCTACCCCTTTTGTGTGAGCATTGCCTTGGGACCCTTGAGCTTCCTTTAATCTTTGACACACAAAAACTGGCCTTTCCACACTGCACTTACTCTATCTTGGCTATGAAATCTGAGTGTGAGCACTGGCCGGGATCCCTTGAAGTCCTTAGGTAACTCTGACACACCCAGATATGAGAAAGGTTATGGAACAATCTTGACATTTGAGGTGATTTATTACATAACTCAGAGAGAAAGTCCTAATCAGGTGTTGAGAATCTGGGCCCGTCTTCAGGTTCTCTATAGTGTAACTTTTTATTTTTATTTTTTACTTATGTTAATTCATTTTCAGTATTGGTTTGTAATAATCTGTTGTAAACAAGTATTGGGGACTGGCTAGTGAAAAGGAGAGGGTAGTTATATATGCTATCAACATCAATGGGTAGAAACCATGTCTTAGGTTTACATTTTCTATATGTGCATTAGAATCCATGTGTAAGATCAACTCATTCAAAGCATGTCATGCATTAGATACCATGTTCTTAGGTTTACTATTTCAGCATCTCATTTGGCATCACTTTACCACTTAGAAATCTTGCTTTAGGCTAAATAACAGCATCAACATAAAATTGTTGCTTCTGCACGTCTTGAAGTCGTGTTGTAATGCTTTAGGAATTCTGCAATCATTCTGTATTTTTCATATGTGCACATTAGATACCCTGTTTTAGGATTTTGTTCACACTCGCTCAGTCACACCTAGTTAAACTACTTATGCATGAAAAGGACATAAAGCAATCTCATATTTAATTATTATGTTTAAGTGAAACTGGTCACAATCCCTGCATGTCTTTGCAACATTTAGAACAGCATGTTTTAGGTAAAGTAACTTCCATATTATTTTTTATAATTCTGATAACTACTACATATTATTTTACGCCTAGGCAAGCCTTAGGTAATAAACCTTAAAATGAAATCAGAACCGTCTTTGTGATTATTATTTGACTGTCAGCATGTTAAAATCAGTAGGCAAGCCCGATTAGGACTTCCTATTTGAGTTATGTCATAAATTTGACTCTGCTATTGTCATTTAGATACCATGTTTAGGATCTGAATTTAGACCTTAATTGTGTATAAGTCATGTTGTTTATGTGTACTGTATGTGGAGGTATATCTGAGCCTTTCACTGGTCTTCCATGCTCCCCTTAATTGAAGTCCTACTTGTTTATTATATGTCGCCTTAGTATTTTACCTTTAAACTTGAGGGTCTGCCTAGAACCCCCTTTTATAGGATAGGAGTCCTAAACTCCTGCTGGACTGATAGGAAGGGACGGATAACAGCATGCAATAGGGGTTGAGACCAACCCTCACTTTAATTACCTTCATAGGGCGGAAAAGAGTAGATATGGATATGATGACCGGTGCGTTAATACCATATGTAGCCCCTCTTTGAGGAGTGTCATACCGGGTATTGTATTGATGTGATCCATATTATAAACAAACCTAGGATACCCCTTTTACATTCACAAATATGCTTAGATTGTAATTCTTTTTAAAATCTTGCTTTTCATTAATTATTTTTCAAATACCTGTGTATTTAAACTTAAATCCCCTACTATTTGAGTCATACTTGTTTATTTGCTATTTGTACAAATTCACAAAAACTATTTGGCCGGAAACCACACTAGTGGATCCTGAGGGGTGACTAACACCTTCCCCTTAGGATAATTTCAATCTCTTACCCTGTCTCTGGTTACCAAACGTAGTTATAAATGAACCCCATAGGTTCCCTAACGTACCTTAAATCGTTAGGTGGCGACTCTTCAAAAATGCAAACCCCCTTACAAAAGGAAAGAGTTGTCCCAATCAAAAATGTCATAAACCCGATTTCGCGATAAAAAAGGGGGGCGCGATAATAATTGTATATGCTGAGTGGCATTCAATTGCATACTAAATATTGTTACTCTTAGTAGTTAATGTTCATGCTTTTATTTCATTTTCTGCAAAGTGTTAAGCTTACCTAGTTGTAGGGACTAGGTGTCATCACGACAACTCATGGAAGGAGAAATTGGGTCGTGATAGGGGTTTTCACCTAGAACTTTGAGGGAAGTGATCTCTACCAATTATGAGTTAAATACATAGTTTAAGAGTAGATTATAACATGTAAATTAGTGAAAATCATGGGTTTAGGTGAAAATATAGATTTTTGATAAAAATGAGATTTAACCACGAATTATTTTTATAGAATTTATTAAAAATCATATATTTGAGTTCACGAGGTTATGGGTAATAACTTTCTTTAAAAATTTCCGAAATCCAGACACGTGGGGCCCGGGGTAAATTTTAGGAACCTTACATTTAGGGTTGGGTAATCACTTTAATAGTTAGAATATGAACTTTTCAACATGTATTGATTAGTTTATACACTATTTGAATAGTTTTGGATTGTTCGGCACCAAATTGAGGGTTTGAGCATAACCTTGGACCGAAAAGTCGGCTTTAATAAGTCTCTTTTCTAACCTTATAAGAGGAAATTAACCCCATATGTGAATTAAATAATTATGTGTACCTATGTGTGGGAGGCTACGTATGTACGAGGTGACGAAAGTCCGTACGTAGCTACTAATTATGCTATTGTTCGGGTAGTATAGGACCCATATCATGTTATACCTGCAATGTTTACCCCTACTTGATAATATAATAACTTAAGTCATATTGAAAGTTGTAAAAGAATTGTAAAAGGTTAAATTTCACATATTTAAAGTTGTAAATGAGACACTTGACTGTTATTGAAAATTTGTGTTTCTTTGAACTATTTTCTATTTGTGGAGTGGGCCGAACGCCTCGGTAGCAGATAGATGCATCTATGGTTCGTGTTGTTCAACCCTCGGTAGTGCATAGTTTAAATATTATGTTGGATCTGGCTGTATGACCTCGGCATAATTTGCGCATGATAAATCTTTGGAATTATTCATAATTAATATTACTTAAATGCCTTGAGATACAAACTGTTAAATGATGAAAATAAACTTGGGACTTAATATTTGTGAAAGGAGTATTTACTATTTCCTGTTATTGAGTTTTCAGTATTATTCATGTAATCCATGCTTAGTATAAAATTTTGATATATCATTGTTAGCCCATAGTAAGTGTCAAGGTTGACCCTTCGTCACTACTTCTTCGAGGTTAGACTGGATACTTACTAGGTACATGTTGTTTATGTACTCACGATACACTTCTGCACTTAAATATGCAAGATCTGAGGCAGGTACATCTGGTTATCAGTCCGGCACGCACGCTTGACTCCTGGTATGAGACTACACGGTGAGCTACCCTTCCGAGCCGTTCTGCAGAAGTCGGTGTCTTTCTATTGTTATTGTTCTGTCTATTTTATTTCAGACAGTAGAGTAGTGATCTTTTATATATTCTACTAGTATCTCATACTCTTGTGACATCAGGTCTTGGCACACACATTAATAGACTCGTGGTTTTTGTTTTTATTTCATGATTATGGTTTCCCTCAGTTGCTTTCGCGTTATTTATTTCAAATATATTATTTCTCAAAATTTTTAATTTTAAGGAAAGTTTAATCACTTGTAAGAATTTATTTTTTAAAAAAAAAAAAGATGAAATCACGTGACTAGTCTACCGTTGGCTTGCCTGACGGCAACGTTAGAATAGTTACAATACATTAATGTAATTTATTGCAAATACTAAATAAAGTAAAATCTTGTTCAAACAATTACTTATTACTGTTATATTTTCTTGCAATTTGAGTACCACTAGGATGTCACTTTTCAGTTGCCATGTATAAACCTACTTTAGACTAACGTCTATAAATTTTATACAAATATTACAAATTGACTTTTTAAATATTTATTTACGTTAAACTTTTTATCAATTTTATTGTTCTAAAAATTAGTTACCTAGTTTAAATAAAGAAAGATATAATAACCAAATTTCAATGAATTCTAGGTCTTAAATATTAGGAAAAGAATTAAATGACTATTTTATCAAGTTTAAACTATATTTTTAAAAGGTAAAGAAAGGCGGCCAACAATTCACTAAGGGGCTTCGTATATAGATAGATATAGATATTGATAGTGTGATGACCGGATAGGTCATTTATAGTTTTACCTTCATTTTTGTGCTCTGAGACCTCGAATATCTCCGTTTAGCCTTCCTCAATTTTCGTGCACAATTTGTATCCTTTTTCAGAAAAATTTTATGTGTAAAATTGATAAACATGAGAAATTTTGCCTTAAAACTCATTTGAGCTGACCATGGTCAACGTCTGGTGTAAGAGGACCTAGATCTGTGTTTTTATAGTCTCGGTCGGTCCGTATCGTAATTTAGGACTTGAGCATATGCCTGGAATCAAATTCGGGAATCCCTAACTTAATTTAACGTAATTTGTGAAAAACTAGTAATTTGAAGGCTAAATGAATTTCTAAGTTTGATTGTAGGTTGAATTTATTTCTACCGAGTTCGGAATACAGTTCCAGAACTTGGTATAGTTTCTTTCAAGTATTTATGACTTGTCTGCAAAATTTAGTGCAAAACGGAGTTTTTTGTTATGATTTGGACGTCCGGTTGTAAAATTACATGTTCTTAAGTTTCTTTGAAAATATCATTCATTTTGATGTCCAATTCGTAGTTCTAGGTGTTATTTTTGTATTTTGATCTTGCGAGTGAGTTCTTAAGATATTATTACACTTATTTGAATGTTTGATTTGGAGCCCAAGGGACTCGGGTAAGTTTCGGATAGGCTATAAAGTGATTTTTGAAAATAGAAGAATGTTGGTACATCAGGTCTGCAGATCTCGCATTTGCGAGGACCTGTTTGCAAATGCAAGGTCAGGCTCGCATATGCGACGTTGGTGGGGGACTAGGTCAGCTTTGCTTTTGTGAAGTTAAGTTCGCAGAATGTTGGTACATCAGGTCTGCAGATCTCGCATTTGCGAGGACCTGTTTGCAAATGCAAGGTCAGGCTCGCATATGCGACGTTTGTGGGGGATAGGTCAGCTTTGCTTTTGTGAAGTTAAGTCCGCAGATGCGATGTTGGGAAAGTTCTCATTTGTGAACTTTAGCAGATGCGATGGTGGGAAAGTTCTCATTTGTGAACTTTAGCAGATGCGATGGTGGGAAAGTTCTCATTTGCGAACTTTAGTGTCGCATTTGCGACTAGAAGAAAACTGGGGCAGACTCGCATTTGCAAGTCGATTATTCGTATTTGCGGATAGCCTTGGTTCGCATTTGCAAAGAAAGTAGGCTTAGTGAATTTTTCATTTTTGTGAAGAGTTGATGTTCGCAATTGCGATAACTGCAGCTGGGTAAAAGAGAAAAAATGGGATTTAGCTCATTTTTTTCAAACCCTAAACACTCTAGAGGCGATTGTTTCAAGATATTTTCTACCTAAATTCATTGGTAAGCAACTTTAAACTATTTTTTTTCAATTACCCATTAGTTTTCAAGGATTCTTATGGAAGAATTTTGGGATTTGGGTAGAATTAGGAATTTTTGTAAATTTGGGATTTAGACCTCGAATAGAGGTCAGATTTTGAAACTAATTACATAACTAGGCTCGGGGGTAAATAGTTGATTGGTTTTTAATCCAAATCTCAGCTTTTGACCAAGCGAGCTCGGGGTTGACTTTTGAAGACTTTTTGGGAAAAGTGTAAAGATCTTAGTTTTATGTATTGTAACTGATTTCCCTAGCATTTTTTGTTGATAATAAGTCAATTTTAGCTAGATTCGGTTGGTTCGAAGGTGAATTTTAGAGGAAAGGCCTCGATTGAGCTTTGATTTGATTATGGAGCGAGGTAAGTGTCATGGTTATCCTTGACTTGAGGGATTAGGACTTGTTTGCCTATTTGCAACATGTTTAATGAATGAGTACAATGTACTTGTGAGGTGACGAGTTCTTATGCGTTGTTATTGGGTTAAATCATGCGGGTGGAACTTGTTTCCTTGTGATTTATTGCTTCTTTCATTATGATATCTATGCTTGGATTAGACTATTGCTTATTTGATCATTCCTTCCATAATTATTGCTTATTTAATAAATGTTGAGTATTTTGGAAGTTGAAGTTTGGTACCTTGGCATCATATTTGACGTTAAATACAAATCTCTGCATTATTTGCTTCCCGAATTTATATTATCTTTATTACATGATAAGGAAGAGTGTTAAATCACAAAGGGTGATGTCGTGCCATTGCATTTATCTCATTTATTGATTTATACATAGTGAGGAAGAGATTTAAAGCATGGAGGGTAATGTCGTGCCATTAATATTATTTATTCATTATATTATGGCGAGGAAGAGAGAAAAAGAATGAATCATAATGTTGTGCCATTCATTTCATTTATTCATTGTTACATAGTGAGATCAAGAGTAAAAACACAAAGGGTGATGTCGTGCCATTTTATTTTACTTATGTCATCATTTCACGGTAATGGTGAGAGTAAAAGCATGAAGCGTAATGTTTGTGCCATTTTTATTTGTTGATGATTTATTTGGATTTTATGTGATGCTACTCCTGCTATAGTTATCGTACCCTTCCCCTTTCGCATGTCCCCTCCCATATGTACATAGTTAATATTTGTTGTGTTTATGCTTTTTATGTATATACATATACTTGTATAGGTTTATTTATGTGGGTGTCCTATCATAGCCTCGTCACTACCTCGTCAAAGTTAGGCTCGACACTTACGGAGTACATTGGGTCGATTGTACTCATATTACAGTTCTGCACTTCTTGTGCAGATTTTAGTATTGATCCTAGCGGTACGTGAGGTGCGTCAGCTCGAATCATTTCATACGGAGACTTGACGTAGATCTGCTGGCGTCTGCAGACCTTGAAGTCCCTTTCCTTTTTCCCTATTTTACTATTCATTTCCTTCGAAACAGTTGTATTTATTTCAGACTTTGTTTGTAGAACTTCTAGTTGCTCGTGTATTTGTGACTCTAGATCTTTGGGAGTAGTTATTATTACATGACTTATGTTGTTATTATATTAGATTGAGCTCCTATCTCTCATTATTTATCATCATTTTGTTTAAACTGTTAAAATTTGGCTATTTAATTATCTCACGTCGGTTTGCCTAGCAAGTGAATGTTAGGCGCCATCATGACTCTGAGGTTGGGATTCCAGGTCGTGACAAGTTGTATTATATTCCTAAGTTGCCTAGGTCTCGTGTGTCACGAGCAAGCTAAGTAGAGTCTGGAGGATCGGTATGGAGACGTTTGTACTTATCTTCAAGAGGCTATGGATTTTAGGAAGAATTTCACATCTTTCCTTCACTATCGTGCGACTTTATTCTATCAATTATTATTGAACTATTCTATTCTTGTTCTCTCGCAGATGGAGAGAACACGCATAACATCTGTAACCGGACATGAGTCGGAGCCCCTAGTGACAACTACGATCAAGGGCATAAGTCTAGGCCGAGGCCAAGGCAGAGGCAGAACTCAGCCTGGTAGCACCCGTACTGGATGTTCGGATTGATCACAAGGAAGGGGATCCAGCTCAGACTGTACCCGTCGGACTAGCTCAGGTCTCGAAGGGGTTCATAGTCATTCCAGTGCTTTAGGACGCTCTAGTCCATTTGGTGGGCCTTATGGAGAGTGTGGCCCCAAACCAGTGCATTCCCGGTGGCACCAGCCGTCTATCGGGATGGGGGAGGAGCACAAACTCTTGGAGCAGATAGCTCCCCAATATCAGACTCTAGCAACCCCACCAGTTAGGGTAGTTTAGTCGGTTGTTGTGGTACAGGCCGGTGATAGGCCCACTATGTCTACTGAGGCTCTGTTGAGGTTGGATAAGTATACCAAGCTCTTTCTTGTTCATTTTAGTGGTGCATCTTCTGAGGACCCATAAGATTATCTAGACCGTTGCCATGAGGTACTGTGGAACATGGGTATAGTTGAGACCAACGTGGTCAATTTTGCAGTGTTTTAAATTACTAGTTCCGCCAAGAGATGGTGGAGGGATTATATGTTGAATAGACCAGCTGGTTTGCCTACACTTACCTGGGTCAGTTATCACAACTATTTCTAGAGATATTCATCCCTATCACTCTGAGAGAGGATTGCCACAGGTAGTTTGAGCGCCTTCAGCAAGGTAATATGACTGTTACCCAATACGAGGCTCGATTTGTGGACCTAGGTCGCCATGTCATTATATTGCTTCCTACTGAGATGGAGAAGGTGAGGAGATTCATTGATGGACTCACTTTCACTATCAGGTTACAGATGGACAAGGAGACTGGAGATGATATTACTTTTAAAGGGCCGTAAATATTGCCAGACGGATCGAGATGGTTTGTGGTCAAGAGAGGGGGTAGGTGTTTGATAAGAGGCCTTACCATTTCGGTGGGTTTAGTGGTGACTCATCTATAGGCGAGGGTACTTTTGGTAGAGTCCATCCTCCCAGGCTGTTCCACGGTGATTCGGGTAGTTGGGGTCCTTATGTGTCTCATCCTGAGCAGCTAGCTTACAGTGCACCACCAGCTCCTATTAGTACACTTCTGATCTAGACTTATCATGGTGGTTACCCAGGTCAACAGGGCCAGTTCTAGGGTCAACAGTCGAGAGCTTGTTATACTTGTGGGGATCTGAGGCACCTTGCTGGATTTTACCCCAGATCTCAGGGCGATGTGCAGCAGTAGGGCTCTCGTGCCTGATTCCGGCACTGGTTTCTCCACCACCCACTCAACCAGTTACAGGCAGGGGCCAGGCAGTCAGAGGTGGAGGTCAAGCCATTAAAGGTGGAGGTCAAGCCGTTACAGGTGGAGGCCAGCCATCTAGAGGTCGTCCCAAAGACGTTGGTTAAAGTAGTGGAGCCCAGCCCCAATTTTAAACTTTCCCAGCTAGACCTGAGGCCCAGTCATCTAACGTCATTATCACATGTATTGTTCCAGTTTTCCATAAAGTCAATTCTATTTGATCCGGGCTTTACTTGTTCCTATGTGTCATCCTATTTTGCTTCATATCTGGTTGTGCCTCGTGATTCTTTGAGTGCTTTGTGTATGTGTCCACGCCTATGGGAGATTCTATTGTTGTAGATCGTGTTTATCACTCATGTGTGATTACTATTGGGAGTCTTGAGACTAATGTACACCTTCTGCTTCTTGATATGGTAGATTTTGATGTTATCTTGGGTATGTATTAGTTGTCACCTTATCATGTTATATTGTATTATCAAGCCAAGACGGTGACCTTAGCCATGTCGGGTTTGCCTCGATTAGAGTGGAGAGGGACTCCTAGCCACTCTACCAGCAAGGTTATTTCTTATGTGAAGGCTCGACGTATGGTCGAGAAAGGGTGTCTAGCTTATTTGGTTTATGTTCATGATTTGAGTGCAGAGGTTCCTTCCATTGATTCAGTATCAGTTGTACATGAGTTTCCAGAGGTACTTCTTGCAACTCTGCCGGGAATGTCACCCAACAGAGATATCGACTCATGTATTGATCTGGCTTCGGGCACTTAGCCCATTTCTATTCCACCATACCGTATGGTCCGGTCAGAGTTGAAGAAATTGAAAGAGCAGTTGCAAGATTTTCTTGATAAGGGGTTCATTAGACTTAGTGTCTCACCTAGGTATGCCTATTTTGTTTGTGGAGACGAAAGATGGTTCAATGAGGATGTGTATAAACTATCGACAGTTGAACAAGGTCACTATCAAAAACAAGTATCCATTACCGAGGATTGATGACTTATTTGATTAGCTTCAGGGTGCCAAGGTGATTTCGAAGATTGATTTAAGGTTTAGGTATCAATAGTTGAAGATTAGGGAATTCGATGTCCCTAAGATGGTTTTTCGATCTTAGTATGGGCTTTATGAATTCCTAGTGATGTCATTTGGGTTGACAAATACCCCAGCAACATTTATGGATTTTATGAACCGGGTGTTTAAGACCTATTTAGATTCCTTTATGATTGTGTTCATTGATGATATCTTAATCTACTCCCGTAGTCGAGAGGAGCACGAGCAACATCTTCGGATTGTACTTCAGACTTTGAAGGATAGTCAGTTATATGCCATGTTTTCCAAGTGTAAGTGTTGGTTAGACTTAGTCGCCTTTTTGGGGTATGTTGTATTGGCAGAGGGCATAAAGGTGGAGCCTAAGAAGATTGAGGCAGTTCAGAACTGGTCTAGACCTACTTCAGCTACAGAGATTTGGCGGGTTATTATTTCCAATTCATAGAGGGATTTTCATCCATAGCAGCCTCATTGACTAGATTGACCTAGAAGGTTGCCCCATTCAAATGGTCGAATGAGTGTGAGTTGAGCTTTCAGAAGCTCAAGACTACTTTGATTACGGCGACAGTGTTAGTGTTACCCAAAGGATAATGATCCTACATAGCGTATTTTGATGCATCATGTATTGGGATTGATGCAGTATTGACGTAGGATGGAAGGGTGATTGCATATGCGTCGCGGCAGTTGAAGGTTCATAAGAAGAATTACCATGTCCATGACTTAGAGTTGGCAACCATTGTGCATGCACTAAAGATTTGGTGGCACTATCTTTACGGCGTGTCGTGTGAGGTACTACGGATCATCGGAGTCTACAGTATTTGTTCAAGCATAAGGATCTCAACTTAAGGCAAACAAGGTGGTTGGAGCTATTGAAAGACTATGCTATCACCATTTTGTATCATCCCGGGAAGGCCAATATGGTGGCCGATGCCTTGAGTAGAAAGGCTATGAGCAGGGGCAGCCTTGCATATATTCCAATTGTTGAGAGACAGCTAGCAACAGATGTTCAGGATTTGGCCAATCAATTTGTGAGGTTAGATGTTTCGGAGCCCAATCGTGTTCTATCTTTCACAATCTCTCGATCTTCCTTGTATGAGCACATTAGAGAGTGTCAGTATGATGACCCCCATTTGATTTTCCTTAAGGATACGGTGCAACACGGTGGTGCCAAGTAGGCACTGTTCTAGATGATGGGGTTTTGTGGATGTAGGGGTGTATTTATGTGTCCAATATAGATGGTCTTCGTGAGTTTATTCTTGAGAAGGCCCATAGTTCCCAGTATTCTATTCATCCGAGTGCCGCCAAGATGTATCAAGACTTGTGGTAGCATTATTGGTTAAGGAGAATGAAGAAGGATATAGTTGCATTTGTAGCTCGGTGTCTGAATTGTCAACAAGTGAAGTATGAGCATCAGATGCCTGGTGGTCTGCTTTAGAGGCTAGAGATTCCTAAGAGGAAGTGGGAGCATATTATTATGGATTTTATTGTTAGAGGGCGACCGACCTACTGAACCGGAGGCAGCCGAGAATGTTATGTAAAAAGGACCAAGGAGGATCATATCCTAAAGGAGAAGGAGGAGTGGGCTCCCATGGACTCAGAAGAAGTTCAACGCAGTTTGGGTCATTATGGACAGGTTGACTAGGTCAGCACATTTCATTCTAGTAGTAGTTAATTATTCTTCAAAGAGGTTGCTAAGATCTACATCCATGAGATCATGCGTCTTCACGGTGTTCCCGTGTGTATCATTTCTGATTGAGATACGCAGTTTATCTTGCACTTCTGGAGGTACGTACAACCTGAGTTAGGCATGCAGGTTGAGTTATGTACATCATTGCATCCCCAGATGGACGGACAATTCTAGCGCACTATTCAGATATTGGAGGATATGTTTCATGCTTGCGTTATGGATTTCTAGGGTTCATAGGATCAGTTCTTACCGCTTGCAGAGTTTTCCTACAATAACAGCTATCGGTCGAGCATTCAGATGGCCCCTTATGAGGCATTATACGGGAGGTGGTATCGTTCGCCAGTTGGATGTTTGAGCCGGGAGAGGCTCGGTTATTAGGTTCCGATTTGGTTTAAGATGCATTGGATAAGGTCAAGATTATTCAGGATCGACTTTACACTGCTCAGTCTAGGCAGAAGATATATGTCGATTGTAGAGTTTGTGATGTTGCATTTATGGTTAAAGAGAGGGTATTGCTTCGGGTTTCTCCCATGAAGGGTGTGATGAGGTTCGGAGAGAAGGGAAAGTTGAGACCTAGGTATATCGGACCCTTTGAGATTCTTGAGAGAGTGGGCGAGGTGGCTTATAGACTGGCATTGCCACCTAGTTTATCAGCAATCCATCCACTTTTCCATGTGTCCATGCTCCGAATGTATCACGACGATCCGTCCCATGTGTTAGATTTCAACTCAGTCCAATTAGACAAGGATTTGACTTATAAGAAGGCGTCGGTGGCTATTCTAGCTTGGCAGGTCCGCCAGTTGAGGTCTATGAGTTATCCTTCAGTTCGAGTGCATTAGAGAGGTCAGCCGATCGAGGCAGCCACGTAAGAGTCTGAGTCGGACATCTGGAGTAGATATCCACACCTTTTATCAGTCCAGGTACCTTTCTATGTCCGTTCGAGGAAGAACATTTGTTTTAGAGATGGAGAATGTGATAACCGATAGGTCATTTATAGTTTTACCCTTCATTTCTGTGCTTCGAGACCTCAAATAGCTACATTTAGCCTTCCTCGATTTTGCATTTGCAGTCTGTGTCCTTATTCAGAAATTTTTTATTTGAAAAATTGATAAACATGTGAAATTTTGCCTTAAAACTCATTTGAGTTGACTATGATCAATGTTTTGTGTAAACGAACCCGGATCAGTATTTTGACAATCTTATTGGTTCCTTATCGTGATTTGGAACTTGGTCGAATGTCCGGAATCGAAAACTCGGCGAGTCCCTAACTTGATTTAACGCAATTTGTTAAAAACTAGTAATTTGAAGGCTAAAAGAATTCATAAGTTTGACTATTTATTGTTACAGGATTCAGATTACGGTTTCAAAACTTGGTATAGGTTCGTTTTAGTTTTTATGACTTGTTTGCAAAATTTGGTGCAAAACAAAGTTTGTTTGACGTGATTCGGACGTTCGGTTATAAAATTACATATTCTTAAGTTTCTTAGAAAATATCATTTATTTTGACGTCTGATTCATAGTTCTAGGTGTTATTTGGGTGTTTTGATTGCATGAGCGAGTTCGTATGATGTTATTACACTTGTGTGCATGTTTGGTTAGGAGCCCGAAGAGCTCGGGTGAGTTTTGGATAGGTTACAGAGTGATTTTTGAACTTAGAAGAATGTTGGTGCATCAGGTCTGCAGATCTCGCATTTGCAAGGACCGGTTCGTAAATGCGAGGTCAGGCTCGCATATGCGACGTTGGTGGGGGCTGGGTCAGCTTTGCTTTTACGAAGTTAAGTTCTCAGATGCGTTGGTGGGCAAGTTCACATTTGCGAGCTTTAATGTCGCATTTGCAACTGGAAGAAAATTGGGCCGGACTCGCATTTGTGAGCCGATTATTCCCATTTGCGGACAGCCTTGGTTCGCATTTGTCATAAATGCATAGCATTTGCGACGAAAGCAGGCTCAGTGACTTTTTTGCTTTTGCAAAGAGTTGATCGCAATTGATAGTTAGCAATTGTGATAACTGTAACTAGGTAAAAAGGGGTAACTCTAAACCCTAAACATCCTAGAGACGATTTTTTCAAGAGATTTTCTTCCTAAATTCATTGGTAAGCAAGTTTAATTGATTTTTTTTCAATTACTCATTACTTTCCACGCATTTTTAACATTAAACCTAGGATTTTCATGGTAGAAATTAGGGATTTGGGTAAAATTTGAATTTTTTGTAAATTTGAGATTTAGACCTCGAATTGAGGTTAGATTTTGAAACTAATTACATAACCGGGCTCAGGGGTGAATGGGTGATTGGGTTTTGCTCATCTCGGGTTTTGACCAAGCAGGCTTGGGGTTGACTTTTGTTTACTTTTTGAAAAAAGTGTAAAGAGCTTAGTTTTATGTATTGTAATTGACTTTCCTAGCATTGTTTGTTGATATTAAGTCGATTTTGGTTAGATTCGGTTGGGTTGGCGGCGAATTTTAGAGGAAAGGCACTAGTTGAGCTTCGATTTGATTGCAAAGCGAGGCAAGTGCCTTGGTTAACCTTGACTTGAGGGATTAGGAATTGTTTGTTTATTTTCTACGTGTTTAATTTGTGGGTACAACATACATGTGAGGTGATGAGTACTTATGCATTATTTTTGGGTTAAAGCATGCGGGTGGAACTTGTTTCCTTGTGATTTATTGCTTCTTTCATCATGATATCTATGCTTATGTTAGATTATTACTTATTTGATCATTCCTTATGTAATTATTGCTTATTTAGTAATTGTTAGGTATTTTGAAAGTTGAAGTTTGGTACTTTGGCATCATATTTGATGTTAAATACAAATCTCTGCATTATTTACTTTCTGAATTGAAATTATTTTTATTACATGGTAAGAAAGAGTGTTAAAGCACGAAGGATGATATCATGTCATTGTATTTATCTCATTTATTGATTTATACACAGTGAGGAAGAGAGTTAAAGCACGAAGGGTGATGTCGTTCCATTTATATTATTTATTCATCATATTATGGCGATGAAGAAAGAAAAAGCACGAATGGTGATGTCATACCATTTATTTCATTTATTCATTGTTACATGGTGAGATCGAGAGTAAAAGCACTAAGGGTGATGTCGTACCATTTCACTTTACTTATGTTATCATTTCATGGTAAGGATGAGAGTAAAAGCATGAAAGGTAGTGCCGTTCCATTTTTATATCATCGGTTTATCTGTCTTCATTGTTGATGATTTATTTGGCTGTTATGTGATGTTACTCCGCTGTAGTTATCATACTCTTCCGCTTTCGCATGTCCCCTCCCAGTTGTACATTGTTAATTGGGATGGTTTCTGATATATATATATATATATATATATATATATATATATATATATATATATATATATATATATATTGGGTGAGAATGAGCTAAGTGCACGAAGGTAATACATACATATTTATTTGTGTAGGTGTCTTGTCATAGCCTCGTGACTACCTCGTCAAGGTTAGGCTCGACACTTACAGAGTACATTGGGTCGGTTGTACTCATACTACACTTCTACACTTCTTGTGCAGATTTTGATATTGGTCCCAGCGGTGCGTGAGGCGCGTCAGCTCGAATCATTGCATACAGAGACTTGAGGTAGATCTGCTGGTGTCCGCAGACCTTGAAGTCCCCGTCCTCTTCCCTTTTTTACGGTTCATTTCCTTCGAAACAATTGTATTTATTTCAGACTCTGTTTGTAGAACTTCTAGTTGCTCGTGTACTCGTGACTCTGAATCTTTGGGAGTAGTTATTATTACATGACTTATACTGGTATTGTATTAGATTGAGCTCCTATATTAGATTGAGCTCCTATCTCTCGTTATTTATCATCATTTTATTTAAACTGTTAAAATTTGACTAACTATCTCACGTCGGCTTGCCTGGCAAGTGGATGTTAGGCGCCATCATGATCCCCGAGATTGGGATTCCGGGTCGTGACAGATAGATATAGATAGATATTTTTCATTTAATTATGTTTAAAAATAATATATTCTTACTTTAATTTTTTACCCTTAATTAAAATTAAATTATTTAACAATGTAATTATGTAAACATAAGTTGCAAGTAAATATTATCGTTCTAAGTGGACCCCGGCTCTAGCTCTAGGTTTATGCCCTCTCTGTTTTTGGTGTCAAGTGCCTTTCTCACATTTCCGTGGTAGGCTCCATGTTTCTTCCTGTATTTTGGATGAGAGCCAAAGCTCTCTGTTGTGTACTCGGTTGCTTCTGCTTCTGCAGTGTATACAGTTTGCAGCGTGCAATACAGCCAAATGGATAGTTAGGCGTTGGTATGTCGGGGAATTCTTCATTCCTTGCTTCGCCATTTTTGTGACTCTCTTTTCTGCTGCTTCTACGTGTAGTTGTACCACATAAAAGTTTGTCCGAAATATAATCACTTCACTGAACCCAAACTCTAACTACCACGGATATAATGTACCCAAGATTTAATTAAATACTCCTAATTAAAAGTGTGTTTTGAATTTTTAAATAAAATAATCACACAATTAACTATGGTATCAGAAGTTCATAACACAAAAGGTCCTGAATTCAAGTTTGACCTATCCATTTTCAAGGGAAAAAAAAAGAATATAACTTTATATTTTAACATGTTTTACCTAGCATGTTATATATATGTAGTATATATTTTCGTCGGAGTAGAGGCTCTTTAGTCCTTCTCAAAGGACACATCTATCATATCCGTGTACAAGAATATAGAGATATATACGTTATGTTCTATACATCAGCTCAAATGTCTATTGAACATAGGATAAATTAAGTGATTTTATTTGTTAGAGAACCTATATATATCTGCACTGGTTGAAAGATGTAATGCACCAATTATGTACATTGTGCCAACAGTGCGATATGCTATGTCCAGCTCGTAAAGTTAATTTGACACGAGTGACGGGTGAGGGGACTTTGGACATCATGATTTGATTCTGAGTATTTATAATTACATATAAACATGAAAAGTGGAGTAGTGGAAAGAAGCCCTAACTCCTAATTATCTCAAATAATTAAATATGAGGCACAACTTTTCATTTTAAGGTAGCTAAACCTCCACATAAACTTGTTGCTATTATATATTTCCGAACACCACATGCGATTGTACTGAAGAGTATCCTTTCTTTTGGCCCTATTCTATTGTTTAGTTAGAGTAAATGTTACTAGCTGGTTTTTATTTTTTTCTGAACAGTTGAAGTAAATTGAGACAACTCGACGAGAAAAAAGTAAGCTTCTTTCGGATGGATGAAAGTTTATGTCACAAAGTTATACTCCATATCATCATTTAGAAACTAGGACAGTTTACCAATTTTTTCAGTCTTCCATTATTTCTATAAGAAAATTATGAACTTTAAATTAGTGATATTTTGTGGTACTTAATTAAGAAAAAAGTTCCAAGTACAAAAAAAGAACGAGCTAGCTGTTTTGTGAAATTAAAATATTTTTTACGCAAAGGGAAAATAAAGATAATTTGATTTTTAAAAAATGTATGTTATTGCGGAACAGTTACGTAAAATAACTTATTACATATATTAACAATATAACACTTTTTTAAACCACTAATATTTTAGATAACCTGTTATAGCAAATAATAGTGTTTCTCTTTTTTTTTAATTAAGTTTCTTTGTATTATTGTTGTTTTTTATTTAAATTCCTTTATATTGTCAGTTTATAAAATTTAAAACTTAAATAAAAAAGATGCAGAAGATTGTTATTTTCTTTATCCCATTTTTCATGTGATATACTTTGACAAAACACAAAATATAAGAATTTGTTTAAATTTATAATTTAAACAGTGTATAAATATTTGTGTGCTGATAAAGTATTTTATAAAAATAAAAAATTTAATGTTAATTTATTTTTTAAATATAGAAAGTATCATTTAGGACCCACTAAATTGAAGAGTGCATTACATGATTGGAACACAGAGAATATTTAATGACTTTCAAATCTTTTTATAAAAGTTTGGTTTATTTTGAAATATTTTGGCTGATGTAACGAAGTGAAATTAGAGAGATACATATTAGTATAACATAATATAATATAATGTGAAAAATTAGTTCCAAAAGTGTTACACTTATGATGGAAGAGGAGTGAATGATGAGGATTCTTTTCCACAAATTCTCTCTCTCCTTATCGGAAGACGCTCTCTCCTAGCTAGTAATAAAGGGTAAAGAAAAAGACTGCACGAAAAACATTGAGAGAAGCTTATAAGGTTATACTATATATTTATCTTTCTGACCTATCTTTCCTTAACCTTTCAACGCCAAAGCAATCATAATGTCCTCTGAATCATCACCACCACCGAGACCAAAACCTCACCGCCGTCATCATTATTTCCACCACCAAACATCATCATTATCATCACCACCACTTTCTTGTTCGAGCACTAACATCAGTAGTCGTCAGAAAAAACGTGGACATCTTCTTTTTCTTCTTGAGGATGATGATGACGAAGAAGAAGATGAAGAAATAAAGAGTACTGTTTTTATTAATTTTGACTAGCTCTAGCTTCTCAAGACATTGAAATGAATGACTCTTCAAAAGTCACTTTTTTTCTTTGTGGGGGAATCAAGCTTCGTGGTCCGATCCGATCCTTTAATTTGCTATTTCAAGCAAAGCACTCTCTTTAGTTTCATTTCTACAACTAGGGTATTATTCTCTTTTCTAGCTTCTCAAAGTTATATAGAACCTGCCTACTCTAGATTGATCGATCTTTTGGATAACTGGTCAAGGATTATTGCTGGTTACTTTTGCTACTTCAAGAAAAGAAAGAATACGGTTTTATCAACTGCTGCAGCTCGGTTTGTATTTATTTGTAGTTTTTTTTTTTTAATTGAAGTTTTTAGGTGTGGTACGTGTTGGTGCATCTCAATTAAATGGATCTGTTTTATCCTAATTGTATCTCTTAACAACGTATAGTTTCGGATCCTTTGAATGGTATACTTTCTAATGCTTTCGATCTACTATTGAGGCAGAGATTCTAGCATAGATCTTCAAAATATTATCATGAGAAATGAAGGTATTATCAAATCTTACCTTCTTGTGAAATTAGGGTTTGATGAGCAGTAATGGCACAATCTCATCACTAATTTAGTTGATTAAAGGTTGGTAGAAAATTTTTTAGCTGCTACTGGATACGTGTTACTCCTGTATGATTGCATTTGCTTAGAGACAAATTAAAATATAGGTGTGTATATATATAAGAGCAATTACGCATGCATCCTTTGCATCATGATATTCTTGTACTTGTAAAAGAGTTTTTGGTTACTAGTCTTATTTTATTAGTAGTCGTGATTGGTCTTAAGTATCAAGGGACAATAACATATTGGGTCTTAGTTTCCATGATATAGAAGAACTGAAGAAGAAATGATCAGTTGGGGGTATATATTGTTAGTAATTATTGGTGTATTAGCGAACATAGTGTACATCCTTGGAAGTAATGATCATGAGCTTGGCAGTAATATTATTCTTGGACTTGCCAACAGCTAATTAGTTGAGATGGAATGCCAAATTAAAGGCAAAACAACAGATCTGAACTTTCAGGTCTAGAGTTTTGCTTTACGTGTGGTTCACTTGGATTGTTGAGGATCATAATGAAATTAAAATAGTAATATATGCATATGGAGTGCTAGTTTAAGTTAATATAAAATTGTTGGAGGGATTAGGGGTATAAGTAGAGTAGTGTATATACTTATGTTTACATCATTATTTGTGTTCGGTGTTTACATCAAATAATCGTATGTTTAAATGATGTGATATACTGTATAGTAATGCTAGTAATTAATCATGACTAAGTGATGGTAAAAATCTAGCACATACCACTGGCGTACTGCTTTAATTTCACGAGTGTATCAGTACTCACTGGCTTACTGCTTTCGAGCATCAAATAATCCAGTACACTGAGAAAGAAGCATTCCTTACTTTTTTCGATGTGGACGAATTTCGTTCTCATGTATGCAAGTGTTTTCTAGTCTCTGATTTCTCTGTCTTTTTTCTAAAAAGTTGATGCCATTAAATTCATAAAGTTTTGCCTTTTCTGATACTGGAGAGTACCAAGCTTAAGTCCTTTGATTTACAGTATCCCTGGCTTCCTTTCTCTACTTCGTTCCCTTTTACAAGATGCAAGTCCTTGTTAGCGCATATGCATGACAAATGATCAGTAAAGTATGTAGTCAAGAACATTGGGCGGCGGATCGGATTCAAGACTTATTAACTTGTTGATTGAACCTTTAAAGTTTTTACACTAAATTCATTGTACTTTATGGGGTTTAGAATTTAGTATCTGTGTGAAATTTAGTGTTTCAGCCATACATATCTATGTTATATTGAGGTCGTAGTTGATGAATGTGAACCTTAATTTGTCAGTTAGCATGCATGCAGCTGTGAAGGCTTCCATTGTTTTTCCTCAAGAGTGTCCTCGAGTGATGAATTAAGTTTGTTCTAGTAATAGAGCTAACTGATTTTGATCTTGTAGTGGGGAGGAAGCAAATTTCCAATTTGATATGTCCATCCCTCAAATGGTTCATATATGGGTGGAAAACAAACTGATAGTTGTAGCTGAAGAGGAAATTAATAAGCATGCCAAGGAAGCTGCTTAGAAAGTTGCTCACAAGGTTTTAAGTGTACGTCTCATATTGCCCATCAGTAGGAGTATAGCACGATTGTACTCATGACTGCTCATCATTGCCTCGCTTATGACTCGCTATTGTCAATAACTTTTTGTCTTTTACACTACAGGCTTCAGATGCAACTCCACATGCATGTTTCTTTAGTTTGATTTCTATGCAACTGCGCATGCGCTGAAAAAATAATATTTATACAATTATCAAATCATTTTTGGGTAATTTTAGTTAAATCTCTAATGAACATTATTTCGGCGCCAAATAAGAATGATAACTAATTTGTTATTTGTCATTATACTGTTAGTGTATATAACTTAAATCTATCTTGTTTTACTTGTAACACAAGAAGTTTATTGAAATAAGCCGATTTTAATGGCTCTTGATCTTTGTTCAGATGATGATTTATGTCTATGTTTAACATTAGGAAAGTATACCTTATACACAATATGGTCTTGAATATCTCATCCGCAAGGTATAATTATGATCGAGGTAATGATTGAAATCTCACTAGTTGAATACGGTCTTCAACAACCTATGCATGTTCATTTAGTATTGACACTGCGATTTGGAAGTGAAACAATTTTTCTTATCACGGATTTTTTAAATATTTTTAAAAGTATAAAGTGTAAATAGGGATAGATCTAGAACTAGAACTACTCCTACTTTGAATTTTATGAAGACACGGTGAGCATTGGCATGAAATGTTTAAAACATATATATACTACTAACCGAGTAACTATGTTAGTAGTTGGTAATTAAGTTATTTTTGCATTATAAAAATTGTAAATAGGAGTAGTAATATTTTGTACCAAATATTTAGATGCATTTGATTTACAGATTTTATTCCGAAAAGCATTTTTCTTTCTGGAACAAAAGATTTAGTACAGGGTGCACTACTAAAAAAAAAGAGAAAAAAATATATTAAGTGGGAAATATATCTTTTGATAATTTTAACCAAGTGCACCATTCATTCTTCTTGGAGCATTGGGTAGAGGCGGATCCAGGATTTGAGGCTTATGAGTTCCTACCGTAATTTCATATTAATATGCAATAATAACTGGGTTCACAGTCAGATATTTACCAATATTTGGTGAATTTTTTAATATAAATATAGGGTCTACGCAAGAGTTACTGGGTCCCGAAAACCCGTAGTCTATGCACTAGGTCCGCCTCATATTATGTAACAACCCAAAACATCAAATTAAATAAATAAATGATAACGACTAGCTAACTCAGCAAGTAGAAGAATGTTTTCCATTAATTGATGGCGCATGAATTATTCCTCGTCTTAGATGAAGACTGTCCAACCTCTGTTTGTTAGTGTATGTACGTTTTCTTTCTTTGGGCATAAGAAAATTGCCAGGCACTGCAAAATGATATATATAATTATCCAACTTGAAGTAACAACGTCTAAAATTCAGATATACAGACGAACTTAAAGGGACGAGGCAACAGAGCCAACGCAAAAAACAATAACCTAACAAATCTTTTCTGGTGTACTGTGGTGGACGAAACATCATTCTCGATTCAGCTTAGTTACAGGTTTTGTGGTACGTTGAGCCAGAATTTCATGATGTTAAAATGCTTTTCAGGGTTTAAAGTCGTAAAACAATAAATGTAAGAGGCATAAAAATGTCATCATTTAATCACGAAAAGGCTGCTAATTCTCCTTAAAATTATTACCACGAATGATGGTGGTGGTCACTTGACAGAAACATTTCATTTCATTTGTCTCTTACCAAACTACTCTATCTAATTATTACAATGGGGAGAATGTTACCCTGCATTTTGGAAAAATGACATCCCTTACAATATTAATGAATATACATTTGGTAGCTCTATGCACCACCATTTGGTCAAAATTTAAGTGTCAAATTACGAATAAGAACATTAAAATATTTACTTAATAGTTGATATATTAAAGTAGATAGATAATTCTAAATGTTTATTATGAAAGAATATAATTAATTTCTCATATCTATATATATATTAAAGCTATAAAGTTGCCATAAATAATTGATTATGTAGTTAAGCCAAGTGGCAAACTAATAAATATCAATAGTATATGGTAACTTTATTCTATATTTGATTATGTTAGTCAAATATATATATAAAAATTTAAATTTGAATTAAAATAAAAAAAATATCTTTTATTACCATGTTAAAATAAAAAGAATATCTTTTATTAACATGTTATCATACTTAATTCGGTTAGTGATCATATACAATTATATTAGGAACTTTTGTTATCTTAATTCAAATTATGTAAATACTACTTCGCCTCTGGCAAAAATAAATAAATAATACTCCATATAACTATAAACTCTTTTACATTTAAAATCCTATAATTATAATTCTTTAAAACACTATAGCTAGATTTAAATAAAGCGAATTTCTTTTAAAATAAATAAAATATATAAGGTACACGTCTATGTTTATAACAAAAAAAAAGTTTAAAAGTTAATAAAAATTTACTTGCATATATAATGAAGTAAATCTACATGCTGGAGAAAGAAACATTACAAAAATCAATCAATATTCAACACAAGTTATTTTTTTTCTTTTTGAAAAATATTTGTTTGAAGAGTCAATTTATATAAATGGACATCAAACAAATAACAAAACTTTGACTATATAATTGATTAATTTCTATTTAGCACCTTCTAGGAATTGAAGGATATAAGCCGAAATCTCTTCATTTAGCTGCAGTCAAACCAACATTGCAAGGGTGCAGTATTTTTTTCTTTGAAAAATATTAGTTTTGAATCATTAGATTATGTGAAAGATTTTTTTCTCGAATTCAAAAGGAGGGATATTGGTTTCTATAGCGATTTTCAAGTGTAACGAAAAGTATATTTAAAAAAATTGGTATGACGTGAAATAGTTATTTTTAAAATGTAAACAAATTATTTCGAAATGGGATTATTTTTTTAATTATAATGTAATTTTTAAATAAAAGATAAGATATTTTTAAATTTTAGTAGAGAGTTTTTAAAATAATTTTAATAGAAGTCATATCATGGATAAAATCAAGAAACCAAAATCTTATAGATTATTACATAAATATCCGGCCAGATTTATTATTTACTTTTTATAGCTAATATACATAGATGATATACCTATTACACACGATTATACATATGTTATATATGAATTATAAATAAATTACACATCCTCAATTTTTTAGTTTAAGTGGTTGGGTGAGCCCCTGTTTAGGTTGATAAGATAAAGTCAAAAGAAAAATATGACAAAATTTCAACCAAAGATTAAAAATATAAATAGAGTTCTTATGTAGACAATTTCAATTAAAACTCATCATTTTATTACGAAATAACTTAATTTTGTGTAACAAAAAAAACATAAAAAAATAGGTTAAAAGAAAATAAATATAGAAAAAATGTATGAAAAATCTAAAAATCATAAATAAGAGATGACAACGAATTTCTTCTTTTGTTTCATCTTTGTTGAGTGTAAAAAATTTGGAAGATGATCTCATCGATTTCAAATATTCTTTTCAACTCAAATACATAGATTATAAAATAAGGATATCTTAGATTTTATTTTTTTATTCACATTGTGTGTCGTTTTTAAAAAAAACACTATTGCTAACAAAGTGATATGATATTCGAATTTGAATTTAATTATAATGTAAGTAGTTTGCATTGAGGTTAAGCCAAGCATGGTAAAAAAATTGCTTTAAGACAATATATGCAATGTTATATAATAACAATCAATTAATCTAACATTTAATGATTCAAAGAACAAAAAATCTGTATATGTAAGGGTATTCAAAATTTGAAATTTGTGGCTAGAGATATCGATAAACTCAAAATGGAGTCATACTGAAATAAAATTTACCGACTAAAGAATCATTTAAATTTTTAGCTAGCCGATTAAAGTGAATTTTAAATTAAGGATAATATCTTCTCTTGCATCATTATAAAAATAATTAATTTATTGAAATATATATAATATTGTAGAAATTGAAATTTTAAAATAGAAATATTTGTTTTAAACATAATAGCATACCAAATAAGAATTTAAGTAGTAGTAAAAGAGTCACGTCGTAACCAAAGAATCGTTCATATTGTGCCAACCTTTGTGCTTTTCCAGAGCTCATAAATACAAGTTATTATTTCGTGACTATTTTTAGGTTCCAATGACACCAATAAGAATGGTGCAAAAATAAAATTATCACTACGAGATTTGAGAAAATGTTAGCCTTTTTTCATGTAGTGTTTCATAAACAATATCTAACGATTATCTATAATTACCTAGAACATTTAAATTTTAAGGTTATTTACATATAATTCAAATAACTCAAATATTTAACATGGTTAATGTCAAATATCAAAATGGAGTCATACTAGAAAGAAAATCACTGGCTAAAGAACTTTTTAAATTCTAGATAGCCGACTAAAATGAGTTTTGAATTAAGGATAATATTTTCACTTACATTGTTATAAAATAATTATTATTGAAAAATAAAATTTTAGAAAACTGAAAATTTAAAATAGAAATAATTTTAGAATATATCAACACACCAAATAAGAGTTCAAGCAGTAATAAAAGAGTCAAGTCGTATACAAAGAGTCATTCATAGTCTCAACCTTTGATTGTTTTGCCATAAATATGAGTTATTATTTTGCTTTCTGATTATTTTTTTTTATCCAATGACACCGGCGAGAATGGTACTAAAAAAGAAAAATAGAATTATAACTAGGAGATTTGAGAAATGTTTAATCATTTTCATGTCTTAATTAATATCCAATGATTATCTATATTTATCGAGAAGGTTTAAATTTTAAGATTTTTTTACATATAATCCAAATAACTCAAATATTTAATATGGTTAGTGTCCGCGCATCTGCGCGAGTGCTAATACTAGTTAACAATCAAACTGTAACTTCTTGCTTATCTAGTTATCTAAATAAGTGATTTTTTACTTCTTTTTTAGCGTCCATTTCGTTCGTACATGCATATATCTGTCTTTTTCAAAAAGGAAAAGGAAATTTGAACAAGCCTGAGGTGAGATAAATTGGCACTTAACCTAACAGATTATTTGAGGCCTAAGCCATCTAAACTGGCAAGCATAAAGCAGTAAAAATTACACGGGCGCCCTATTTGATCGTCCCCATTATATTTAATTTATACCTTTTTTTTTTTAAACTTTTAACTTGTACTCACTTTTTAAACAATTTCAGCCCCCTTTCTCCTCCTCAAAGTTTTATCTTTTCTTTTTCCAGAAGTAAGGTTCATCCCTATCTGCTTCTTCTTATTTCTCCGGTGAGTCCTATAAATTTTCACGCCAACCTATACATCTGAAACAACCAATTTGCTTTCTTCGTCACTTCCTATCACGTGACATGCATATATATACAACTGATTTGGTGATTTATTTGATTAATTACTACTCGTAATTACCTAATCTGGTAAGTAGCAACAGTAAAAGTCATGAAACTACTCATGCAAATAATCGTATAGTTCTGTATAAGGACAAAAAAGTGAATGAATGAATGAATGGATTGAATCTGCCTCTCTAATTTCTCTGAGTATATTTACAGTGTTACGTGGATCCTATGCAAAGTAAAGAATCTAACACAGTTTGCAAGTTTGTGGTACAGTGTTCTCCTACTGTCTATATATCTAGGTCCTCCTCTAATTAATTTTCTTTCAGTTTGGTCAAGATGGTGTGGCAAATGAAATTATAAACAAACAAAAACTTCAGCTCTAGAGCTGAAGTTTCCCCGTTAACAACACAAAAACTTCAGCTCTAGAGCTGAAGTTTCCAGTTACAAAACAAAAACTTCAGCTCTAGAGCTGAAGTTCGCCAGTTACAAAACAAAAACTTCAGCTCTAGAGCTGAAGTTTCCCAGTTGCAAAACAAAAACTTCAGCTCTTCGCCAGTTACAAAAATAAAAATTTTACCAGTTACAAAACAAAAACTTCAGCTCTATACCATATTGTACACAACCTTTTGAGAATACCATACTGTTACATGATATACAATATTATTTCGTGTACCATTAGTAAGTTATAATTACACAAAATTTGAAAGTTTAAAAACGAAATATATCTTCTAAAGTTAATGCAACACTGTGTTTTATCCATCTGAAACCGTCATCTGTTTGAAATCTCAAATAAAAATTATCCAAACCTTTTTTACATTATATGTAAGAAACAAACCAAACAGTTATACAGTCTTTAAGCCAAACATCATTCTGATAGAACCAATATCACAAAAAAATTTACTTTACAATAAGAATTAGAAATGCACATGGTCAAAGCAATATACAGACCAATATTTTATGTAAAACGCTTAATAAAGCTTCTTGTTTTTCCTCCATTTTATCATCATACATACCAAATCACATTTTATTTAATACCACTAGAGCTGAAGTTTCCCAGTTACAAAATAAAAACTTCAGCTCTAGAGCTGAAGTTCGCCAGTTACTAAGCTGAAGTTCGCCAGTTATAAAACAAAAACTTCAGCTCTAGAGCTGAACTTCAGGCCCGGCTACTAGAATGCTGAAGTTTTGCGTGATTGTCTTTGCTACTTCAGCCCCGTATGCTGAAGTTATGCGAAAAAGCGGGTACGCTTGCAATTTTTTTACAAAGCGGGCACAAGTTAAAACGTGACACAAAAAGCGGGTATAGATGCAAATGCCCCGGAAAATCTGGTCTGACCCAAGCATTTAGATAAAGAAGAATTAACTTAAATAGCCACACACACACAAATGATTAAACTAAAAATAGCTAGTAGATGTATAATATAGTGTAATTAAAAGGATTTTTACGCAAATAGTCGGTTGGATGCACTGTTCACTTTTCCTAGTCAGTACATAGATTATATATTGATTATATGTGATTATACACATATGATATATAAATTTTACATAAACTATTTTTAGTTTAAGCGGTTGGTTGAGCGGCTATAAGGTTAATTCTATAAATAAAGTTCAATCTCTCTCGGTCTAGCACAACGAATTGCCTGGTTTTTGCAATTTTGCCTTTTGCTACGCAGACAATATAGTTGGAAGAGATTAGAGAAACAATAGCGAACATGTGATGCTGCCACGTCTTATACTTTGCTTGCATCAAATACGTACTACGTATTCCTTAGGTACACGTATATTATTCTTGATTAGAGTAACTTTCAAGATACGATGTAACATTCAACTAAAATCCACATGCATCTCATAGGTGCATATTCTAATCATATTAAATGTGAATCATTATTTTTCATATTTATTTGCAGCGTACGTACATCTCGATATGTTCATGATACTTGCATAGCATTGATTGCCTCATATCTCCACTGATGGATACTTTGTCGATTAATGCCGGAGAGTTAGTATAACAACTTAGGTTAAGGCAAATTTTTGAAGTGATTAATCATTGATTACACCTCTACCGGTTTCTCTCTTCAGTTTTTAAAGTAAAGTAATTCAAAACTATATAACAAGAGAAAAGCGACTACTTATTAGTCTCTGAAATGAAGCAACTATATGTACATCTGAATTTTACTGATTTGCCTAGGATACAGTATAGAACTTACATGTCCAGCCGCTCGCTAGACTTGTACAAGATATAAATTACTATTGTTTATTCTACTTGGTATGCTATTTCCTAAGCACCAAAAACTACAATATATATAATACATTCTCACATGTCAATCTTGTTAGGTATGCTACTAGCTAGAGTAGTTAACACTACAAGATCAACTGATGATAATGTCATGCTCGGTTACAGTGGATTAGTATGAGCTACTAACTACCATTGTCTTGCTCAAGCATAACTTCTGTATTCTTCATTTTCCATGTAAAATGTCAAAGGACAACTATACAAGGAGCTTAGAATATCTTGCCGATATTCTTGCCACCATTTCTTCATGAAGGTACTCTGAGGCTGGAAAATCTCAGTGGATACTGAGTAGCTCCTAATTAAACTCATTACATATTCCCCAAAATTAACCAAATTCCTCCTTGATTTTTCCTTCTCTTCTGAACTGCCTTCTCTCAATCCTTTGGAAGTTATAATAGCTTCCTCCACGTATGCCCAAAAGCAAGAATCCTCAGTGAGACTAACTGCTTTCCTTCTGTCATTAGCAATTCCACCTATTTTGTCTTTGTTCATCCATTTCTCCAACAGTTTATAGTGCTCCGATCTTCCAAAATTTACATAATCTCTATTCCCTTTCATGTAGTATTCAGCTATCTCAAGTGGTTCAACCATCCTTCTATAGTTCGTCCCTCCATATAGCCAGCGAGTACGAAAAGCTGCCTCCTCTTTTTGTGGCAGTTTCTCCACTTCTGCAACCATTCTTTTCCAGTACTTGGTAAGGATTCTGTGGCGCTTGACAATTTCTTCTCTGCTTTTGACCACATCCCTACTTCCCGACCCTCTCTCTTTGAAACAAATATAGTAGCCTCCTTCATTCAAGGTGGCCTTCTTGTACCACTCTAGATAAGCCATATCTTCTTTTATTTTGCTTAGCTTCTTACCGGGATCAAATGCATTTGTCTTCTTCACGAAAGATGCTTTCACCCTTTCCTCCATGCTCCTAAGAAAGCTCATGTTACTTGTTTGCTGCTACGGTAAATATATACATATAAAAGTTAGAAAAAGGAAAATACAGGTTTAAAAACAAGTTCCGATCACTTTTATGAATGTTATCAGTATCTTGTTTTACCTGCCCACCAATTCCAATTGCTTCTAGCTGTAGAATGATGCCTGCTTGAAGTTGACTCACTCCAAAGTCACTCAGCTGAGAAGTTCCCTTACAGATTACTCTATGCTTGAGGCATTCCAGAATCGGCCCATAATTGAAAACCAAGAAACCGTTGTCCTGTTGTTGGCTAATTGAGTTCATTGCCATCATAAGTTCCAAAACTGATTCAGGTTCCTCAAAACAAGAGCAGTCTGAATCTGAACACAGCAGAAATGTACCAAATGGCTTGTAAACACAAGACTGAGGAATAGAACCAGAAAAGCCATTAGTAGGTGAGATAAAAAATCTGGGGATTGGATCTTGATTTGAGGCTACATGCAAAAAGCTTGAATTCCATGATGGACGTTCTGATATGGCTTGTTGGAGGCCTCTGTCACCAAGAAAGGGCGAACCGAAAGTGATGCAAGTGGGACGCTTATTATTGTCCTTTAGAGAAATGTTGTCAAGTAGCCAGAGAGTGAAGAGAGATGCCACGGAACCTCCCAAGGAATGTCCAGTGATTATTAGCGGACTGAAACTGTCCAACTGCACTCAATCAGAATGAATAAAATTGTTAGAAAAATAGTGAATATGGTATCTCAAAAGTAAGTGTTCAGAATCATATTTTCTGAAAGTGTCTAGATTTATTTTATTAATATTTAGTGTCTTTGTTATTTCAAGCAACATTGAGTCATTATTCTATATTTGTAACCGTCGGACCATTATTCACCCAGTATAACCACTTGATTCTATTCACCTATATATACACACATTCTTTATATACATATATTATTTCGGGTGTAATACAGAAAATATTCTCCTTCCTTCTGCTGGATTTTCTACCAAGCTGAATAAATCTTTGTTAGTTTATGGCCCAAGTTTTATACTAGAAGGGCTTGTTGAATCCTGGGGATACACCCAAACGGGGTGAAATATCCTTAAGGACAGTGTCTTTGACCCGCCTCAAGCTTTGAAGAATTCCCTACAGGTTTCGTGATGAAGTATTTTCCGTAAGATTTACAACAATATTATCAACCTTAATTTCTATGCACCGATAGTGTAAAAGTAAATTTTACTTACAAGAAAAATCTGTTACAGAATCTTTAGGATAGGCAGTAATCTGTAACTTGGTAATGATAACTAACCTACCATCACAAGTTAAACTACACTACACAGTCGGTATATATAACTTAAATCCATATATGAATAAGTAACACCTAATGAATAATGCTTCAGAAGGAAGTGTTACTTTGTCTAATAATAGAGTTTCAAGCTTTCTATTTTATAAGATTTCCAGCATTACTATTCTAACATAGAGTCAAAATGTTGGAGAGATTTTCTTTCTGTTTGTTAAAGAAATAATAGCACAGTAATGACAGAGTTTATATGTGAACAAATACAAATGAACAAAGACACATTCAAAGACACCAATTAGGAGAGTTCTTCTTTAGCAGTGAGTACCAGAATCTAACCAATCTAAAGACACCTGAATAGATGTAGGACTCAATTAGCATAGCGAGTGTAATGAAACCACATAATGCTTCTTTCTAAACTTTTAGCTCTCTCTATTCTTGGAGATATTATGGTCAACAGGTCAAGAAATCCCATGGCTTAGTGAATACGTCATAATACAGAACGAGTTTAACTTCAATACATTGATAAATTAAAAGAATTTTTTACACTATCAGGTTATCCTAGAAAATAATTCCAGGTAATGTTAATAATAATAACCTAAAAATTAAGGTACATGTTAAATCATACTGATAATGTAAAAAAAAAAAATTACATTGTAATCCATAATCATATAGCACACAATAGGGAAAGCTCAAGAGGAGATCACAAGGTAAAAAAATACCTGCAGTTTGAGGGCAGAGAGCTGATTGAGTAATGAGGCAAAAAGGGCTATTGCCCCTTTGTGAACTGAGAAATGAGGGTTGAGCTTAGTAGAAATGAAATCAAAATCAAGTTGGGAACCTTTAAGATCTTCTGAAGAGACCATTTCTTTCTGAAGATGATGAACAGTAGTACAAGTAGGGGAGGATACAAAAGCAATAATAGCACCATTTGTATTATATGGGTAATAAACTTTGAACGCAATTGGAGCTAGGTTTGTTGGATTATTCAAATAAGCATGACTAAGAAGTTCATAAATTGTAGCCCAAGAATCATGCAGTAGATCTGAGCTCACCACCAAATTTGCCAATTCTTGTCCACTACTAAACCTGTGGAACAAACAAAAATGAAAAGTTGGTCATGTAAAATCTTGAACCTTTTCGAGTATTATTATGCAATTAAAAAGAAAAGATAGCCACACTCACAAGGAATCCTGACTCATATTCTTGGCCTTTGGAGTAAGTTGAAGAACCCCAAAGGGCCTAGCATCTAAATTTAAAGCATAGCAGTTGAAGATTCAGGACAACAAGTTGGTACTATACACGGTTGGCTTAAAGAGAAATAAATGAGAAAGGAATGAGGAAAGAAAATGTTGTTTTTATACTCGAGACAAGAAATGAAGTAAAAGGACAAACCAGAAAATACCCAGAAGGAATTGGTGGTTTTAATTCCACTGTCCAAGTCTACTTGAAGTAGTAGTTAAATTTCGCAGAGATTTCCTGCTCAGCTTCCATCTTTAAAGACTTTTTTCTTCTCAAAGTTGAAAAAGTCCTTTTAACTTGTTAAACTAATGCTTATTGTACTAAATTTAAAGGAGAGGGGGGTTGGTGGGAGGGAGAGGATTCCATGGTTTCAAACAAGAGTGTTGTTTATTCAGTTTTATGCAGTGACTATATCCGAATAAAAATATATAAGTGTGGTATGAAGTTTTGCCATACCTTATAAAAAAGTTATTTGGATTATTTGAACTACAATAATATATTAATGTTAAACAAACTTCTTCGACAGGAATAATCTTTCTTTTGTGTGTATCTATTATATGTCTCGTTTGTTATTCCTGTTATATACTCAATTTATGCAATGGTGTTTGATTGTATATAGTTTTAAAAAAAAGAAAGAAAAAAAGAAGACTTTTAGACGAGCTATAGTCATTTATAATCTAAATAAATTTTACCTGACACTAACGCGGAATAATCAGCGTCCCAAAGCAGATATTAAAGATCCAGCAAGAGATCGAAAAACAAAAGTATCTACATATATTAACCGTGTAAAAAAATAAATTATTAGTATTCTTTAGCTTATTATAGTAGCTTATTTACTTTTATCAGATTGCACGTTAATGTTTTGTCACATAAATTTGTATGTTATTTAATAAAATAATTTGCTTGTATAAATATTTTTTTTTGTTATGAAATATAACCCAAAATAACAATATAGAACAAGCAAAAACAAACTAAGAGATATAGAGAGAAAGAGAGGAAGAGAGATTCTTATTTCTTCTTCAATTGTGTATTTTTCCTATCTATTACAAGGCCTTTATATAGGCATAAAAAGTGAAGAAAATATGTCATGGAATATGTCATTGAACATACAAATTATGTCATTGAATATGTCATTAAGCATTTTAGCTAAAGATCATGGAAGAAGAGTAGACATCCACCATAATGTGATATTCATCATAACACTCCCCCTTGGATGTCCATAGATAATGTGCCTTGTTAAAAACTCTCTAAAAAAATATTGGGATGTACATAATTATTTATGATATGCATTGCTTGTTGCCTCATTAAAAACCTTACCAGGAAAACCCAGTGGGACAAAACCTTGGCTAAGGAAAAGAGTGCAGCGTATAGTTACTCCCCCTGATGAAAAATCACTTAATGTCTCGAAGACGACGCATTCCTATTTTATATATCAGCTTTTCAAATATTGAGGTTGGTAATGCCTTAGTGAACAGATCAGCCAAATTATCACTTGAACGAACTTGTTGTACATCTATTTCACCATTCTTCTGAAGATCATGAGTGAAAAAGAATTTTGGTGAAATGTGTTTTGTTCTATCTCCTTTGATATATCCTCCTTTCAATTGAGCTATGCATGCAGCATTGTCTTCATACAATATTGTTGGAATATTCTCTTTCGAAGAAAAACCACATGTTTGTTGAATGTGTTGAGTTATAGATCTTAACCAAACGCATTCTCGACTTGCTTCGTGAATGGCTATTATCTCTGCATGATTTGAAGAAGTAGCAACCATAGTTTGTTTTGTCGAACGCCATGATATGGCTGTACCTCCACTTGTAAATAAATAGCCTGTCTGAGATCGACCTTTGTGTGGATCAGACAAATATCCTGCATCTGCATAACCAATCAATGATGGCTTGGATTCGTTTGAATAAAATAAACCCATATCAATGGTCCCTTGGAGGTATCTGAATATATGTTTAATACCATTCCAGTGTCTTTGTGTTGGCGAAGTACTAAATCTTGCCAATAAACTTACTGAGAAAGCTATATCTGGTCGGGAATTATTGGCAAGATACATTAATGCCCCAATTGCACTAAGATATGGTACTTCGGCACCAAGAAGCTCTTCATCATTTTCATGAGGTCGGAATGGATCTTTCTTTATATCAAGTGATCTCACAACCATTGGGGTACTCAATGGATGTGCTTTATCCATATAGAATCGCTTTAAAATCTTTTCGATATATGTTGATTGATGGACAAATATTCCATCTTTCATATACTCAATTTGTAGACCAAGACAAAATTTTGTCTTTCCAAGATCTTTCATTTCAAATTCTTTCTTCAAACAGTCTACTGTTTTTGGAAGCTCCTCAGGAGTTCCAATGATATTTAAATCATCAACATACACAGCGATTATAACAAATTCAGATCCAGACCTTTTTATAAAGACACAAGGACAAATTGGATCATTCTTGTACCCTTCTTTCAACAGGTATTCACTCAGGCGATTGTACCACATACGACCTGATTGTTTCAATCCGTATAAAGATTTCTGAAGCTTTATTGAACAAGTTTCTCGAAAACTTTTATATGCTTCTGGCACTTTAAATCCCTCAGGTACTTTCATAAAAATTTCGTTGTCTAATGATCCATACAAATAGGCTGTAACAACATCCATTAGATGCATATCAAGTTTTTCTTGCACTGCCATATTTATGAGATACCTGAAGGTGATAGCATCCACTACAGGAGAATATGTCTCCATATAATCAATTTCAGGCCTTTGGGAAAACCCTTGTGCCACAAGTCGTGCTTTATATCTAACGACTTCATTTTTATCATTTCGTTTCCGCACAAAAACCCATTTATACCCTACTGGCTTTATGCCTTCAGGTGTTCGAACTATGGGTCCGAAGACTTCACGTTTTCCAAGTGAAGTTAACTCTGCCTGGATAGCGTCTTTCCATTTTGGCCAATCATTTCTCTGTCTACATTCATTGACAGATTTTGGTTCAAGATCATCATCTTGTTGCATTATTTCAACAGCAACATTATAAGCAAAAATGTTATCGATAACAACATTATTTCGGTTCCATCTTTTCCCGGTTGAGACGTAACTTATTGATATCTCTTCATTTTCATTATTTTCAGGTACCTGGACCTCCCCTAAGGTCTTATCATTTGTTACGTCTTGGGGCTCTTCTTGAGCCACTACCTCCGTGTTATGTTCACTTTGATCATTTGCTCCTTTTCTTCTTCGAGGATTTTTATCTTTAGAACCGATTGGTCTACCACGTTTCAAGCATGGCTTAGACTCATTTGCTTTAATTAATTGTCCTGCCGGGATATCAACTCGAATTGGTGCATTAGCAGCTGGAATATGTGACTTGGTCACCCTTGGTAGGTCAGTGAATGCATCTGGCAATTGATTTGCAATATTTTTCAAATGAATAATCTTTTGAACCTCTTGTTCACATTGATTTGTTCGAGTATCTAAATGAGACAGTGATAATGCATTCCAATCTATATTCTTTTTCAGCTGCTTATTTTCTCCCCCTAATGTTGGATATACTGATTCATCAAAATGACAATCAGAAAATCTTGCCATAAATAAATCTCCAGTCATCGGCTCTAGAAATTTTATAATTGAAGGAGATTCATATCCAATATATATCCCCAACCTTCTTTGAGGACCCATCTTTGTGCGTTGTGGTGGAGCAATGGAACATATATCGCACAACCAAAGATCCTAAGATGGGAAATATTTGGCTCCTGACCAAAAGCCAATTGCAATGGGGAGACTTTATGATAACTTGTGGGCCTTATCCGCACAAGTGATGCTGCGTGCAAAATAGCATGACCCCATACTGAAATGGGAAGTTTTGTTCTCATAAGCATTGGTCTAGCAATTAATTGGAGGCGTTTGATCAATGATTCTGCTAGACCATTTTGTGTATGAACATGAGCAACCGGATGCTCAATGGTTATCCCAGTTGAAATACAATAATCATTAAAGGCTTGGGATGTAAACTCACCAGCATTATCAAGACGGATTGTCTTAATTGCATAATCTGGAAATTGTGCTCTTAGCTTTATTATTTGAGCCAACAATCTCGCAAATGCCATATTGCGAGTTGATAGTAAGCACACATGTGACCATCTTGTAGATGCATCTATCAAAACCATATAATATTTGAATGGTCCACATGGAGGGTGAATGGGCCCACATATATCACCTTGTATACGTTCCAGAAATGCAGGGGATTTCATCCTAACTTTAATAGTTGATGGTCTAATAATTAATTTTCCTTGAGAACATGCAGCACAAGAGAATTCCTTAAATTGAAGAATTTTCTGATTCTTCATTGCATGTCCATGTGAATTCTCAATTATTTTACGCATCATATTAGAACCAGGATGGCCCAACCGGTCATGCCAAATAATAAAATTATCTTGATTAGTAAACTTCTTGTTTACTACGGCATGTGTTTCAATCCTGCTAATACTTGTGTAGTATAAGCCGGAGGAAAAAGCGGGTAACATTTCAAGCACATATTTCTTACCGGACGTTATTGTAGTAATATAAAGATATTCAATCTTTTCATCATTTGTAGTCTCAATATGATAGCCATTTTGGCGAATATCTTTGAAACTTAATAAGTTTCTTTGAGATTTACTACAATATAGTGCTTCATCAATAGCCAAATTTGTTCCTCCTGGTAGTAATAAATTGGCTCTTCCAGAACCTTCAATTAATCTTGTACTACCGGATATTGTATTAACATTCGCTTCTTTCATTACCAAATAAGAGAAATATCTCTTATCTTTTAAAATAGTGTGTGTTGTAGCACTATCCAAAAGACATATATCATCTTTATTAATCTTGAGTCCAACTGAAGACTGTGGAATTTTCATATTCTTCATAAAAAAGACAAATAATACATCATAAGAAATATGAAAGACAAGCAAAAAAAACATTAAGAAATACATTAGAAATATAGAAACTAGCAATACATGATGCATTAGGAAAATACACTCAAGAAAAAATAAACTAGTTGCAAACATAAACATAACAACTTTTATAACTTCATTCCCCAGTAAGATGATTCATTCTTCAGTCAATATCCTCAAAGAAGTCTCCAACTTCTAAATGAGTAATATTTGTTAGGCCTTCAAAATCATCATCTTTATATGCAGGATGTGCCTTAGAATCATATTTATTTGAGGGACCTACTTCATCATTATTATTTTGAAAGGTCAAGTGTGCCTCCACATTATTTTCTTTTTTCTTGAGGGAGGCTTGATAAAGTTTGACAAAATGTTCTGGCGTACGATAAATGCGCGCCCAATGACCTCTCATACCACATCAGTGACACATACTAGCTTTACCTTTTGAATGATTAATTTGAGAACCCTTATTGTTCTCCAATTTATTTCCACCATAATGACGATAATTGTTTCGCCCCCTGCCACGTCCACGTTTATGACCATGTCCACGACCACGGTAATTATTTTGTTTTCTTTCAAACTTATCATATGTTGCTATAGCATTCACTTCCGGAAATGGAGCTGACCCAGTAGGACGGGCTTCATGATTTTTCATTAATAGAGTATTATTCTGCTCAGCCACAAGTAGGCATGTGATTAACTCAGAATATTTCTTAAAACCTTTTTCACGGTATTGTTGTTGTAGCACCACATTTGAAGCGTGAAAAGTAGAAAATATTTTTTCCAATAAGTCCTCATCTGTGATAGTGTCTCCACATAATTTTAATAGAGAACTTACTTTAAAGATAGCAGAATTATACTCACTTACAGTTTTAAAGTCTTGCAACCTTAAATGTATCCACTCATACCGAGCTTTTGGTAATACCGTAAGTTTTAGGTGGTCATATCGATCCTTCAAATTAATCCATAATTCAAGTGGATCTTTTACTGTTAAATATTCAGTTTTTAACCCTTCATGTAAATGATGGCGAAGGAAAATCATGGCTTTCGCTTTATCCTGATTTGATGCTTCATTTCCTTGTATAATCGTATTTCCAAGACCTTTAGCGTCGAGGTGAATTTCAGCATCAAGGACCCATGATAAATAGTTCTTCCCGGTGATGTCAAGTGCCACAAATTCAAGTTTTGATAAATTTGACATAGTGAAAATTATCATAAAAGATGAATAAGTTAGAGAAATAATTATAATAATAAACAATTAATGAAACAAATCGATTAAGGTAAAACAAATGAAAATAAAGCTATATCATGTTAGCAATCTACTATTTCATTTTATTCATGCCATAAAATAGAAACTATATATTATTTCATTTCACTTTATATTATTGATATATATATATATATAGAATTTAACGTTTTATTAGTTGCAGTGACTAGATAATGTATACACTACATACATATGCATACATTTTTTTTAATGGTATTGTGTCAGGTGTGAAAAACAACATGATAAACAAAAATATGAAAAAGGGAACAACAACATGAATGATGTAAATTATCAAAAATTGCAAAGAAAAATTTAGGTTGTAAGAATTAAGCATATGATATATGTACTGCCATAAATAAAATGATTATAATGATACATACCTCAATAAAATATGGCTCAACTTAGCTGGAGTTAAGAATAAAATTAGAGCTTCGTGCTGATAACGTGTTATGAAATATAACCCAAAATAACAATATAGAACAAGCAAAAACAAACTAAGAGATATAGAGAGAAAGAGAGGAAGAGAGATTCTTATTTCTTCTTCAATTGTGTATTTTTCCTATCTATTACAAGGCCTTTATATAGGCATAAAAAGTGAAGAAAATATGTCATGGAATATGTCATTGAACATACAAATTATGTCATTGAATATGTCATTAAGCATTTTAGCTAAAGATCATGGAAGAAGAGTAGACATCCACCATAATGTGATATTCATCATAACATTTTTTATTATAAATAGCTCATAGATTTGTTGCAAACTGTTGTGGCTGGTATTAAAGATTGAAATTTCCCCAGCTCAATGAGCCACTAAATCTTGGTGTTTTATTGGACATTTCCTGCCCCTATAAGTTATGTGAAAAAATATCCATCTTTTTTAAGTAGTACTATTATTATTTGAAGACTCAACGAGATCTTTTGTTGATCATATTTTTTAAATTATTAACTTTTTGTGAATTATATTACTTTGTACGTTTCTTTTTATTCTGGTTTAATACGTGCTTTTAAAATTCACAAATTTTGTTTTAAGAATATGGAAATCCTATATTTGAATCCACACCAAAAATTAAATAATTTGACATTTATTCTCGATATCTCGCCACATCAAATGTGTTAGCTGCCATGGACAGCAGCTCAGATAGAAGATGAGTTGAAGCAGTAAAGAAGAGAAGGAAGAGAATATTGTTCCATTGAAAATGAGAAAAAATGAACTGTTGTACATTTAAGCTAAGCTAAGAAGATATTTATATCTTCTTCTAACTACCAACTAACTACCTTACTAACTAACTAACCAACCTAGTTAGTGATTACAATAATAGTTAACTACAGTTAATTATCAGCTTGTTTGTTTAACTCTTCAACACTCCCTCTCAAGCTGATGATTGATACACATTCTTCAACCCAAAATTGTATAACAGATGCTCATGTTGAGCTCTTCCAAGACTCTTACTTAGTAGGTCTGCCAATTGATATTCAGTATGTACATATTCAGTCTTTAGCATTCCTTCACATAGTTTTTCTCTTACAAAATGACAATCAATGTCAATATGCTTTGTTCTCTCATGAAAGATTGGATTTGCAGCAATTTGGATTGTTGCCTTGCTGTCACATACTAACTTAACTAGGGTTGTGCACGAATCGGATCGGATCGAACTTAGCACATTTCGGATTTGAATTTCGGATTTTAGATTCTAGAAAATGCAATCTGAATCTGATTCGAATTATGTCGGATTGGATTGGATTTTAAAGTTTGGATTGGATTGGATTTTGGATCGTATTATTATGCCTCAAAGTTAAACTAATATGTATATTTTCTTTGTAAAAGAAGCAATACATTAAGAAAAATTCATGTTTATGCAATTATGAGAGTATTATGGTGCCAATATAGCTAAATCTAGCAATTGTAAAGGTAATAACTTGGAGGTTGATGTAAAAGAAGTACTGACTATCTGAAATTAAAGTGTAGTAATATACATGCCCTAATAATTTCGGATTTCGGATCGGATCGGATTAAAATATACCAATCTGAATCCGATCCGAAATCCAAATCCAACATTTTAAAAAACACAATCCGAAATCAGATCCAATCCGAAATTGAATGGATCGGTTCGAATTTCGGATATCCGATCCGAATGAACAGCCCTAAACTTCACAGGCAAACAGACTTTGACTCATAGTTTTGCATATAACCCTATTAACCAAGTAACCTCTGCTGCACAAGAGGCCATACTCCTGAATTCTGCTTCAGCTAAGCTTCTGGAGACAGTGCTTTGCTTCTTGGACTTCAAAGATACTAGGCATTTCCAAACTTTACCAAATAGCCAGTTACTGATCTTCTTGTTTCCACAAAAGCTCCCCAATTAGAGTCACAGTAAGCAGTCAGATTCTTAGTGTCTTCTGCAGGCATAAGCAGTCCAAGACCAGGTGCTTGCTTTATATACCTCACTACTCTTGATGCTGCCTCCATATGGGAAATTCTAGGACAATGCATAAATTGACTTAAGACCTGTACTACAAAGGAGATGTCAAGTCTGGTCATAGTTAGGTATAGTAATTTTCCAACTAGTCTTTGATAGACACCCGGATCTCTTAGCACTTCATCAGCGGTAGCATTTCCTTTTCTGAAGGATAGATCATATTCTACAGTAGTCAGCTTTTGGTTGAGCTCCATAGGTGTACTAATTGGCTTTGCTCCACTGAGACTTGTTTCAGAGATCAGCTCCGAAGAATATTTCCTCTTACTCATTAGAATCCCCTTGTTAGACCTTGCAAATTCAATACCTAGAAAGAACTTTAGTTCTCCCAGATCCTTCATTTTGAACCTGCTTTGAAGATCTAGCCTTGTGTCACATAGAAGCTTGTGATTGCTACCAGTAATTAAGAGATCATTTACATATACAAGTATGATCACAATATCATCCCCAACTCTCCTAACAAATAGTGAGTAATCATAGTGACTCTGTTGAAATCCCATATGTACTAGTGCTTCTGTAAGCTTCAGATTCCACTGTCTGGATGCTTGCTTGAGGCCATACAAGAATTTTTGAAGTTTGCAGACCTTCTGAGACTCCTCCTGTCTATAAAACCCCTCAAGCAACACCATATATACCTCTTCATCTAAGCCACCATTAAAAAATGCATTATGTACATCCATTTGATAAATGTACCATTGTTTTGAGGCAGCAACAGCAACAACAGATCTCATAGTGACCATCTTGGCCACTGGTGAGAAAGTTTCTCCATAGTCTAGGCCCTCTTTTTTACTATACCCCGTAGCTACCAGGCGAGCCTTGAATCTCTCAATTTCACCTATAGCCTTATACTTGATCCTGAACACCTACCTACAACCAATAGGTGTCTTCCAGGAGGTAGGTCTACAACAGACCAAGTATTGTTATCTTCCAAGCATGTAGCTCAAGTTTCATAGCTTTTATCCACTTAGGATCAGATGCAGCCTCCTTAAAGTTGGATGGTTCTGAAACTGCTGAGTAAACTGAGACTGCATGTCTGTAAACGGGGAAGAGATGATTGTAGTTCACATGTGCAGAGATAGGGAAGTTGCACTTAGTACCTTTAGTTTTTGTTACAAAGTCCTGTAGCCAAATGGGAGGCTTTCTTGGTCTGGAAGATATTCTACAGCCTATGGAAGGTTCATCACTGACTGCATCAGGAGCAGGAACTTCAGCATGAGATGAAGGAACATCAAGGGCAGAATTTGGCTCAAAATTGTCAAGTTGTTGTATATGCTCCTCCAGATTAGATGTTTGTTGTAGTTCAACATCTAAGAAATGGTTAGCCTCTGAATTCAAGGAAGGTGATGGCAAAGGATCTAGTGCAGCAGTACCAACTGTAATGCTTTCATGAATCACTGGGGAGAGTAAATCCAACACAGGAAATACAAAATTGCCATATAACTTCATATGTTTGAAGGGGAAAACATCTTCCTTGAATATGACATTTCTGCTTACTAGAAATGTTTTTAAGTGTAATTCATACAGAAGATAACCCTTTTGTGTTGAAGAGTACCCCATAAGCACAGCAGGAACAGCTTTGGGTGAGAACTTGTCTAGTACTCTAGGAGTTGCAGCATAACACAGGCAACCAAAGACTCTTAAGTGAGACAGAGAAGGAGAATGCAAATAAAGCATCTCAAATGGTGATTTTTAGTCAATTACTTTGGAAGGAAGTCTATTCAGTATGTAAGCAACAGTAGTAACACACTCACCCTAAAACTTAAAGGAACGGAAGCTTGGAATCTCAGTGCCCTTGCCATATTAAGAATAGTTCTATGTTTCCTTTCTACCACTCCATTTTGTTGGGGTGTATACACACATGAGCTTTCATGCACAATACCAAGACTAGACAATAAGTTTTTGAAATCAGTACTGAAAAACCCAATTCCATGGTCAGTTCTCAAAACCTTAACTGTGGTAGAGAATATATTTTGAACCTGAACAAGAAAATTCTTTAGAACAACATAAGCTTCAGACTTAGAGGTTAAAAGAAATATCCAAGTATATCTACTATAGTCATCTACTATAGTAACAAAGAATCTTTTTTCATCATGAGTAGGACATCTGTATGGTCCCCAAATGTTGCAATGAACCAGTTCAAACATGGATTTAGTTGCAGTACTGCTAAGTTGAAAAGGAAGTTTACTTTGCTTGGCTAGTGGACATACAGTACAGTGTTGACTGTCACTAGTAGTCAACTTATTTAACTTGTATACTCTTCTTATTACATCTAAGGGAGTATGTCCCAATCTCCTGTGTCACAAGCAGTTTGAGCCTGCAAGAGAGGGAGCAGTAACTGCAGATGCACTCTTATTTGTCATTTGAACTAAAAATTATTCTGAAACACCTCCTTTAAGCACATAAAGTCCATGTTCCTCTCTACCAATCTCTTTCACTTGACCACTGTAAAGATTCTGAAAAATACAAAAGTCAGGAAAGAAGCCTACCATACACTTTAGTTCCCTGGTGAGTTGTGAAACTAAGAGTAAATTGAACTTAAAGTCTGGAATGTAGAGCACATTATAAATCTTCTGATTGTCCAACACAGATGTACTACATATGTGTGAGATTAGCATTGCATTACCATTAGGAAGATGAACTATATTTTTCTTTGTTGTAGGAAGTGACTTATGTGTTTGAGTTACTACTAAGAGTAACTCAAATCTAGATGTCATATGATTTGAGGCTCCAGTGTCAATTATCCAATCACTATTGATACACTGAGACACAAATGCATTCACATGAGTTAGAATACCTGCAGCAACTATTTTGCTAGATGAGCCAGAACCTTCTGCACTTTCTTGTGAAAGCATTAGAACAATCTGTTGGTATTGCTCCTGAGTAAAAAATGGTTGTGTTTGTGTCATTTGTGGTGTTATAGGATTAGCTGAAGTGAATCCCTTTTGATGATGAGGTCCAGTGTTCAGTTGAGTTTCATATCTGATGTGCTCTTCCTCTGCTGCAAAACTTGGATTACCTGTAAAATTAGCATAAAGTCCAGGTGCACTTCCTTTTCTTTTAGACTTAAAATCTGGTGGGTAGCCTATTAGCTTGAAGCAATTTTCTTTGGTATGCCCTTTGTAATGACAGTAATTACACTGAACATTATTCTTTCTTTGTCTATAACCTTCACTGGTGACATTTGGACCTTTGTTCCCATACAGGGCAGTGCTCTCTAGACCTTCTGCAAGCTATGTAACCTAGGCCATGCTTGCCAGATTTCTTTGACTCTCTTGATCAGCAAGGAGTGAATAAACCTTGTTAATAGTAGGCACTGGAGTCATCATCATAATTTGACTTTTAGACTGTGCATAGGAATCATTCAAGCCAGTAAGAAACTGCAGCAGTCTGTGAGCCTCAAAGTGCTGAGCATATAGCTTGGACTCAGGACATGGACACCCTGAGCAAGGCATTAGAGCATCAAACCCATCCCATAAATCTCTCAGTTTTGAGAAGTAATCTGCTACAGTCATAGTTCCTTGCGTCAAATTGTGCATTTCTTTATGAAGGAACAATACTCTAGAGTCATTCACTTTGTCGAACCTTTCTTTTAGATCTCCCCACACCTTATGAGCACTAGATTCATATAACACACTACTCAACAAACCAGGTCTCACAGCATTCATTATCCATAACAACACAACAGCATTAACCTTTTCCCACAGATCATGAAGTTCTGGTTCAAATTTAGACTTTGGAAACTTTCCATCAACAAAACCTAACTTACTTTTACCTAGTAGACCAATTCTCATAGCACAACTCCACAAGGCATAGTTATCAGATCCAGTCAATTGAATAGAGACTAGAGAACTACTTGGTATGTCAGTTGGTTGTAGGTACAGTGGGTGATTGTGATCGATAAAAAGAAATGACGAACCAGAACCAGCTAGAGCAGAGTTCCCAAAAGTGTTAGTAGCTGATGTACGAGCTGTTGTATTATCTTCTTCAGTGCCAATCGCCATTGTAGACTTCACCTTGAATGAAAAATACAAACCCCAGCTTCGATTTTATGATTACTCTAAGACAATTCTGCACCTAATTTGCAAAATTGAAGTAACCTAGAAGCAGAGAATAGAGATCAGAAGAGAGAATTGAGAGACGGTGATAGCTTAGATCATTGTCAGTGGCTCTGATACTATGTTAGCTACCATGGACAGCAGATCTAAAGCTCAGATAGAAGATGAGTTGAAACAGTAAAGAAGAGAAGGAAGAGAACATTGTTCCATTGAAAATGAGAAAAAATGAATTGATGTACATTTAAGCTAAGCTAAGAAGATATTTATATCTTCTTCTAACTACCAACTAACTACCTTACTAACTAACTAACCAATCTAGTTAGTGATTACAATAATAGTTAACTACAGTTAATTATCAGCTTGTTTGTTTAACTCTTCAACAGAATGGAGCAAGGAAGCAACTGAATTTGACGAAGAACAAAATAAGATTGAGAAGAGAGACATGTAAGATTTAAAATACTACTAATAAAATTTTGAAATATAGAATTAGGAGAGCAACTTGGATGGTACCATATGAATTGCTCGTTTATAACTTTGTGCTATCCTAAAAAAATATTTAACTTTCAACACGTATGGTATTCTCTGACTAACATCCATCAAACAATTGATTTGGGAGAATCATTTACAATATTCTTTTTGAAAGGAGAGAGTAGTTGCATATTCACTAGGGTTGGGCATATATCAGGTAAAACTGATAATTCGGACCGTTAATTATTTATTGGGTTATCGGTATTGGGTTTTTGGGTTAACGGTTCGGTAACGGATTAGAATTTTTTCATTATTGGGTTATCGGTTCGGGTCTTGGTTTTCCAATTTTGTTAATGAGTTAACCGATAACCCAACAAGAATTAATAAAATTACTACTTTACCCTTAAGTATATACATATGTTAGGGCTTCACTTTATTCTTTCCTATTCTTTTTCAGTCGCATCCTTCACTCTTCAATTACTTTATCTTCAGTCTTCACTCTTCAACTACTTCATCATCATTCTTCACTCTTCAACTACTTCATCTTCATTCTTCATAGACCTTACTAGTTACTCCTAGTGTAAATCTTTAGTCTTATACATTAGGATTTTCTAGTTCAGGCTGCAGATTTCTCTATTCTTAGGTTAACTACACTTTCAGAGCCTTAACGATTGCTCCATTTAAAGAGCGAACATTTTCCTATGTAATGTTTGGATTTCAATAGGTTATGTTCAGCAGTAATGGCATCGCATTTGCTAAAAGCTTTTATTTATGTTTCTCCTAAATTCTTTTTGCTTTTATTATTTAAATCTCGTATCATTAGAACATGATATGATAAGGAAATACTTACTTCAGAAGATGCAAGGAAGGCAAAAAGGGGGTTATTAAACAATTTGTCGAATATATTCAAAAGAAATGAAAATTTTGGTTGATGAGGTGCGGAGAAAAAACTTATGAGGCACATTTATCACCTTGATCAAGGAAATAATTCCTTCAGAAGCGGTAAGGAAGGGAAAAAAGGTTATTATTAGACAATAATATCCAGCTTGGGTTGCAAGTTATTTATTGAGTTATCTTATTGGGTAAACCGATAACCGAACCGATAATGATCAATAACCGATTAACGAGAGAAATTCAAAAATAGCCAGATTTACAACTGGTCGTTCAAAAATAGCCCAGTTTCAAAAGTAATCAAAATTTAACCACTTTTCATGTAAAGATAAATCTGAGCGAAAACACTGTTCAAAATCCAGAAAATATGCCAGTATATTATGCTGGAGTTCCAGCATAAGTATACTTGAACTCCAGCATATTATACTGGAGTTCTAGGATAAGTATGCTGGAACTCCAGAATAATATGATGGAGTTCCAGTATAAGTACACTAGAACTCCAGCATAATATAGTGTAGTTCCAGCAAGTACACCGGTCCAGCATAATATACTGAAGTTTGGAGCACCGATGCTCCAGTCTCCAGTATATTATACTAGAGCCAGCAAAGTATACCGGTCCAGCATAATATGCTGGAGTTCATACATAGGTGCACTGAACTCCAGTATATTATGCTGGACCGGTCTCTGTTGCAGCAAAAAAGTGGTTATTTTTCATTGACTTGGTAAACGTTGGCTATTTTTGAATGACTAATCCGAAAACTGGCTATACCGTGCTATTTTTACCCGATTAACCGATACCTGATAACTGATATCTTATTGGTTCGATTATCGGTTTATCAAATTTATAAACCGATAACCGATATGCTAAACCGATAGTGTTCATAACCTAACCGAACCGACCGATGGCCACCACTAATATTCATGGTAGTTTCAGTTATTAAGTCAGGTATCAGAACTATACTGATTGTAACATAACATAGAATTTTCTTTCTTCTTCTAGTTATTAACGTCGTCAAGGTTGTCAGAAAGTCAAAAATTTAATGAGTATTTGGAAAGAAAAGGAATTTTTACATTCTTATGCCACATAGGAAACTTTATTACCTTCAATGTTTAAGGTTTGACTTAATTACACTTAGTATACCAAATTATCAATTCTATACCATAATTAATTAAGGGTATAATTAATTGTACATTGTTTACTCCTTAATTAAAGGAATCTGTATATCCCAGTATCCCCACTCATCCCACGTTTCTCTCTCCTAACCCCTCATCCCCACCCACGTTTTACTCATACCCACGTTCTTTTTACCATTTTCCATCTACTGTAACCAAATTCTCCCTCTAAATTCACAGAAAATTGAAGAAACCCTTCAACAAAGTTGGGTCCCCATTTTACTCCAATTGAAGTTCATCAATGAAATTCATCCTCCTCACCCTCACCCACGTTTATGTACTGTTATTAAACATAAAGTATTGAGCAACGGCGAAAAGTATGATGATTATGATGATAAGTATCCGGATTTGACACATTCGTTATTCGATGAAGAGGATGAATATTTAGGTGATCCAAATGCATCAGCAATAAATATGGTGAGGAATTTCAAAGAGGAAGAAGGACAGAATTACGTACTAGAAGACGAGATCGATAATGTGGCTGATTTGTTTATCAGGAAATTCCATAAAAAGATGAGGTTGTAACATGGTCTGTTAATACTAAAATTAGAACTGTTCACTAGGCGTTCGGTTCTTTGAAATCTATGTAGCTTATCAGTTCAGAAATTGATTCCTGGGTTTCCAGAATGAGCATTGCTTTACGTTTCAGTTGTGTAGAATATCCAGAACGCAATTCTTTCGGTTGGAGTTGAAGGATGTTTTAGTTAAATTCATTCAGATCTGCAAAATCTGTTGTTCCCAGGCTTCCACTAGCTGGACACTCTTCTTTTGTGTTGGAGATTTTTGCACATTATATGTACAAGTTGTCACAAACTTTAACTTAGCTCCATGTGTTATTTCAATATTTATTCTTCTTAAATCATAAAGATTCGTCCAATCTCATAAATGGAATTTTCGACATAATTGCATTTTTTGCAGAAGATTTGTAGAAGTTTTATTCGTTTTTGATTTGTAAAAATAGAAAACAAAACATTTGCAATCAGAATACAAATAATCTACAATTTATCTACAAAATATCTACAAACTGGGTATGTAGATATGTGATTTTTGACCCTCCCCAAGATTTTTCATATTTTAGCGCGTAAATATTTAATTTAGGCATAATATAGATATTTTAAGTAATCTTGGCTCTTTTACTTTATTTTATTACAAGAAAATAAAATTACAAAAAATAGGTTCATTAATGTTTTGTAGTCATTTTTAATCTTAAAAAAATATATATATAACAATAGTATCGTATTTTTATTTTAATATGATATTTGAAAATACCAAAAATAGATTTGTTTTAATGGTTAGTTTTATTTTAATAGTTATTTGAATAGTAGTAATAATTAATAAATGAGCCCGTATTTTTAATCTCGTTCGCAGCGAAAGAATAGAACTTGGGCTCGAGCAACCCATTTTTAGGTCTAATTTTGGACCTAGCCCACAATTAACAAGCTCATAATTCCTAGGCTTATGCTCCTTAACCTAAAAACCCTACCAAAAAACCTACAATATAAAAAATAAAATAAATAAAAAAAATAAAAAAATAAAAAAAAAGCCTAAGAGAAAAGAATGAAGAAAGAGGCTGACTGGCTGAAAACAAAAATACACACAAGAAGCTGCAGGCACCGCAATCGACCACCCCACCCCCCGTCTTCGTCTCCTTCACATCACAACCGGAAGCCCACCACAAAATATTCCCCAAAAGTAGCACAAAAACAAACAGTCCACCAAATAATCACCATGAGCGACCAATGATGTTCTCTGGTTCGAGTAGTGTCCGAGTTCGCCAGCAAGGTTCGAATTTTTCCGGCGAGATTCGAGGTTTGTTTGAGGTTCCCTGTCAAAGCTCAGATTGAAGCAGCCATCAGAGGTCGGTTCATGGTCTTGGTCGCGGCTCTTTTATTCGATTTTGTCGTTGTTTCTCTTCAGATTTTTGGGATCGAAGGAGTGTATGTTTGCCGAGTTTTTTTTCCACTGTTGATTAAAAGAATTTCAGTTTAACAGGTTTATTTCTGTCTTCCCTATCTCACTTGATTTTTGTAGATTTAATTCCTTTCGTTACTAGGATTCTGTTCCACCTCCGTGTTTAAGTGCTTATGGGTTTGAATCTGTTTGTTTAGAAATATTGATTGTGTTAAGTCTTACACGAATATGTGATGTGTTCAATTAGTCTTCTTGCTTGAATTTCAACTGGTTGGTCGCACGAGATTGTCCTAATTCTCTTGTTGATAAAGATTTGCTATTGCCTCTGTAATACGGTTTGAATTTGCTCGTGCCTCTGTGATACGACTACTCTTCCTAGTATATCGAAGGTCAGAAGATGGTGCTTTATATGAATATGATTTTGAGATAGAAACCTACTAAATTTCTGGAACGTCAAGCTTTTGTTCCAATGTTTGCCAAGGTCAGAAACAATGATTGCTATATATCCAACGGAAATTAGTCAACTTATTACTTTTGCTTTAGATATGATGAAACAACTTTGTAGTTTAGATAATTAGCATCGATTAATTGTTTATTTGATTATTAGTTACAGATATGTTTTGCTTACACTCTTGCTAGGCGTGAAAGTAAGTAGTTGTAATACCCTAAATCAGTCAAATTATCGTTGTTATTACGTACACGTGCGCCTGACATGATTACGGGTTAAAAATGAAATATTCATAGAAAATGCTTTCGGCGTGAATTAATATATCATCGTGGTTGTAGACACGTTCGCGTGACATAATTATGACCTTGAAACAAAATCGAGGTATGCGTTCGCGCAACTTCGACCAATTTTTTTTTTTAATACTAATATTAATAAAGCGTTATTAATTGTGGACACGTACGCGTGACATGATTTTTGACGCGCCAAAACAAATGGGTACACGTACGCGTGACTCGTTTCAAGATAATTTTCTTAATTAAAAAGCGGTAAAGGGTAAATGCACATAGGATCTAAAGTCAGTAATTAAACAATTTTAATAAGCCAAGTATGATCAAAGCGACCGTGCTAGAACCACGAAACTCGGGAATGCCTAACACCTTCTCCCGGGTTAACAGAATTCCTTACCCGGATTTCTGTGTTCGCAGACCGTAAATAGAGTCAATTTTCCTCGATTCGGGATTTAAACCGGTGACTTGGGACACCCTAAATTATCCCAAGTGGCGACTCTGAATCTTTAAACAAATCTCATTTCGATTGTCCTTTAATTGGAAAAACTCCCTTATATTTATACCTTTTACGAGGTGTAGTGAAAAAGGAGGTGTGACCGGGTACATTGAATTTTTATATCCCATTCCCATTCAATCGTAGCTTAATTGGTATTTTCGACATAATTGCGTTTTTTGCAGAAGATTTTGTAGAAGTTTTAGTCGTTTTGGATTTGTGAAAACAGAAAACAATGCATCTACAATCAGAATACAAATAATCTACAATTCATCTACAAAATATCTACAAACTGGGTATATTGAATTTTAATATCCCAATTCCCATTGGATTGTAGTTTAATTGGGATTTTCGACATAATTGCGTTTTTTCGCAGAAGATTTGTAGAAGTTTTAGTCATTTTTGATTTGTGAAAACAGAAAATAAAGCATCTACAATTAGAATACAAATAATCTACAATTTATCTACAAAATATCTACAAACTGGGTACATTGAATTTTTATATCCCAATTCTCATTCAATTGTAGCATAATTGGGATTTTTGACATAATTGCGTTTTTTCAGAAGATTTGTAGAAGTTTTAGCCGTTTTTATTTGTGAAAACAGAAAATAAAGCATCTACAATCAGAATACAAATAATCTATAATTTATCTACAATTTCTGCAACTTCTTCGAGTTTCAATCTGAAATTCAGTCAAAATCAAGTCTAATCTTCACCAAAACCCCTCAAAATTGAGATATAAACTCCAAACCATATTCCTGATTATTTTCAACACCATCCAATTCAAACAAATAATGATTTTTGAAAACCCAAATTTGAATTCAAAGCTTTCAAGCTTTTTAATGGCTGTCAATGGCGGAATTGCTGCTCTCTTTTCATTTGCTTTGTATTACTGAATTTTGCGATGAGAAATAGAGAGAAATGTAGAGAGAATGTCGACGAACTGAGCTTTTTGCATAACTGATTTCTACAATTTGATTTCGAATTTGTTGACGATTTTGTCTTTTTTTTATTTGTGGCTTAAGGAAAAATATCGAAGAACAGAGTTTTTGCATAAAAGAGTCTATGTAATTTGATTTTAAATTGAAGATATAGGATTTGCATTTCAAATTTGATCTGAAGGTCACTAAATCAATTAGAATATTTTGTCCCTGATTTGTAGCGCGTCTAATTAGGAAGATTCAGCTACTAATAATTAGTATTTAATGAATGGTATAATAATTGTAGAAAAACTGTGAACATAGCATGTAAATTAGAAACTATGCACATATTTGTTAATAAAGTTTTATATATGGTATAGGAAGGAAAATCTCTCTTTGGAAAATCCATATGTTATGTGCTATATTTCGAAGAAATTGCCTACGAACTCCCGTCTGCATCTCAGTTATAACAGGAATAGGCCCCAAAATAGCAACATATGACGAAATATTTGTTTACACACGAAATTTTACACCAAATTATAAATGTCATGATTAAGTGATGAAATATAATACTACATATTAATTGATCGTGATTAGTGATAAATTATGAAAAACACATGTCATGACTTCATTAGTTTGCCACAAGCACCAGTTCCTGTCAAAACCCTCAAACTTTGGAAGCAAGTCCAAAATGACACAACAGGGTATAGGATCTGAACCATTTTTATTATAAACAATAAAAAACAAAAATCCAGTAAGCTAATCCAACTATAATATGCCATAACTAAGAATCCATCCCTTTATAAATATTTTTGTGTTGATTGTTCATGGTCCTGAATGAGTTGAAAGTTGAAAGGGTACTCATAGAATACTTAAAAAAACATATACTCCAGTAGTTGACAGAAACAAGGCAGACACTGTAAGTTTGTAACTTACGAATTGCGAAGCTCTGAACCTCAAACTACTCGAGAGATTGAAGTCATAGATATACTTATAGAATTCAAAAAGGAGCTACCAACGATGGTACGTTGGGTCATTTGGGTTAATAGCCTTGGCCCTGCGTGCAATTTTTGGTCAAGACACAAACGATGAATTGCAAATTATCTGTGAACAAGCTCATCCAAACATCACTATATTCGAAAATGAATCAATAGTTCTCTAACACGATAACCTGATCGTATTATCTTCGTACGAGAGCACAGGTCTCAAGTTTGTCACTAAAACAAAGATGATTGATAAGAAAAGATTTCATATAAACTACAGTAGTTACATCCACATACTAGGTGAACCAATTACACAGTTGCTCACTCCAGTATCCATGTTGATGCGGTTTAAGAGTAACCCTAAATAATCCATCAACTGATAGCTACGAAACCAGGATGATGGACTCGTATTACTTCAGTTTGCACAATGTTGAGCAACAGAGTAGTTGGTTAGTGTAAAGCTCCGAACATAAGTGCTAATCCCAGATACACAATTAGGTTACATGCAACAACATCCAGATCATATATCTGGAAGGAGAAATAAACTGTTGAGGGCCCTCCAAAATCCCAAAAGCTTCATGACTTCACAGTATGACCTACTTCATGTCACATTCCACTTGAGTTTCACCATCTGCAAAAGCATCCTGTTTAACACATTTTCTCACGAGAAAAAAAGAGAGAAATGATTTAAACCTCAAGGAAAGGCCTTACTCTTAAGATACACCGCTAGATTTGCCTGGGCATCAGCTTCAGTGTTGAATTCCTACGATATTAAACAAGTACACCTCAGAGGGAATGAAACATGGGTATAACAATAACCTGAAGAAACTTTTTTATGCAGGGTGTATGAATAAACGTGGTGACTCTCACGTCGAGCAATGCAAAAGGCAAAAGTCAAATGCTATGCTTAGGGCACACATGCATTCACATCCACAAACAGATCAACGGAATCATTTTCAAACGGTACAATAGCACGATAAAAGAAAACATTTATTGCATAAATCGAACACGACCTCCCAGTACCAACTGCTTGCACCTCTTTCATTTCAGTCCTTTTCAGCAGATTATACCAATCATTAGTTCAGAAATATCAAGATGCTTGCACCTCAGCACATCACATTTCCACTAAACCCACTCTTTTCAAGCAAGATGCTTAGAATTAGTAAATATAGCAAGAGTTGTCCATACTCTTTCTATATGGCTGATCTGGAAAGACATAAACTGATCTTTAAGCTCTTTGACGATCTTGCACAGTTCCGCCATGTTTTGGTTTTTACATTTCCAGATTCCCTGAGTCTGTTCCATGATAAAATTAGAGAAGTATAAGTAATTGGTGACGGCCGATCATGACCAACAAGTAGATGTAGTTAAAACATAAACAGCAATGAACTGGGAAATAAATACAATCCAAGTGAAAAAAATAAGGCAGGCATGGTGAATTATAGCTTCAGTTTCAAACTTGATCTCGATGTAAGTTAGGAAGCATATGGGTCAGATAACATTCCAAAAAAGCAAGGCCGAACAAAACCCATTATTTCACGTAAACATAGCCCTTTATCCACCAATTATTTCAGTTAAGCTTGATATGGCTGATTGTTTAGTTAACGGTCCAAGATCCTAACCCATAATATCAGTTAACTAGTTATGCCTCAATGCATCTTAAATACTATTAGGAATTTACAATCACTCCCAAACATGTTACAGTTAATCTCTTCTGCTTTTCTGTTTTTGTGAAGTCCTGTTACAGTTAATCACTTACGATGCAATATTATAACAATATTCAGACTAGAATAACAACAACAATAATAGAGAAAGTAAGCTTCTTAAACTAACTGTAAAACTACATTCTCTCCCGCTTTCACATTAGGGAGTCATCGCAAAACAATGTGACCCACAGTGCTCCGCTAAAGCTGCTCATTCTTTCACTTCATTTTCTCGTTTGTCCTGTTGGTGATTATCTTTGTTCCGAGTGGTTTATTTTCTTCTTTACCTGACAACATAAGTTTTGAATGCATTTTCCAACGTTGATAAGAGACCAACTTCATACTTTATAGGTTACTTTGAGACTTCATGAACAAGATTTCTCATTGCACTTGGCTCCTTATTGTACTTTCGGGTAATTCTAAAACCAAGTACCTTTTACTAGCCTTTTAGCCTTAAAACAGTTAATTGTCTTCACTTTAGACAGAATAAAATCGCATGAACAATTACTATGCCGTCGTTAAGCTATATTTTTAAAGAAAGCTTATCAAAAAGGGGCACGCTATATCATATATCTATATAAATGGATAGATGGATTCACACCTAAGATCTTTCTTCAGATAGTAGGGGTATCCACCCCTGTGGCCATGTTCTATTTGGAGGAATAAAAAAAAATAGTCCTTCGAAGAGATGTCTACAGAAGAAAGAGAAACATGACCTGCATGCAGACAAGTTTTGAGTCTCCTTGAACTCGAATGTGTTTAAAACCTTTCTCAAGTGCATATTTCAGGCCTAAGATTACTCCTCTGTATTCAGCAACATTATTAGTTGCAACACCTAAACCTTCACGCAGCCGGAAAACCTAGCAAAAAGAGAATTATAAGCCGAAAAACTGTAAATTTGTAATGAGATAGTGATGTCTTTGAAATAGAAAAGGGAGCATACCATACTTCCATCTGCAGCTCGCAGAACAGCCCCTGCACCAGCTAGTCCAGGGTTTCCCTTTGAAGCACCATCAAACTCAAGAATGCATGTAAGCTGCATGTCGGGGAACTGATGCTATCAGTTAAAGAGGTATTCCAAGAAGCTTTATCAAATCACATAAAGATATTAACACGTACAAGAACATGGATGTTCATATCATTAAGAGTAAGACAATTTACACAACTCCTTGTGGCAACAAGGAAAATTGCTTTATTACCTTATCCATATCTTTAGAAGATAATGCTCTGTCGTTTGGAACTTAAGCGCAAATAGGATTTTACTCACTTTCAAAGCTGAAAATTAATTTAATGTAGCTTATAACAGAAGTCCAAAGAAAATATTTGTTTTAAAAACAAGGAGTTCCTCGGAGTGGAGTTCTACACGCGAATCATGTGATTGTGCTGCAATGAAGGATATATTCAACCAAAACTTATTACTAGTACCGAAATGTCTGTAAACAATCTTCAACTTTTGAAGTTACGATCAGTTTCCTGGTAAATTCTTGCCTATTTTTTCCTTGAATGCGGACATAGGACTACTTGGTAAGTGAATATGCCCCTAGCAAAAGTACCTTGCACATTCTGGGTTTGAGAGCAGTCACGAAAAATGGGGATAAAAGACTTTGTAATCCCGGAAAGCAGGAGAACGTTATACTGGGGCAAGGGAGTTGGATTAGCATCTGAGTATATAATCCCTTTGGATCATAGCCAGAAACAACCAAGTGAGCTTTTCCTTCTCGCAATTTTTTTTCCCTTCACCCTTCCTCCCCAACAGCCAGTGATCATCTACCTCCTCTCACCCCAACCACCCTCCACTAACTCCCCGATCCCAGACATGGTTTCATCTTCCCCATTTCTAGTGGGTGTCAATGAAATTCTCTCCTCCTCATCCCAGCTAGTCTGCTACTCGCTTCCCCAATGTGATGTGTTTCTCCCCAACCCGATACTCCCCTCCACCTTAATCAGTTCCATTGTTGCTGCATACACCTCCTACAGTGTAATCTTCCCCCTAATCCCTCCTTGTGGTAGTAGTCCACCCGCCCCTACCCCATGATGGAGGTTCTCTCTATCCCCCCCCCCACCCACAAAAAAACCCCGCAATATTTTTCCCATTTTCAGGGTTTTTTCCCTTTTTTTTAAGTTTCCTATTATGTTTTTTTTATAAGGTAAGTTTCCTATTATGTTTCCTCCTTTTATGCTGTACATTCTTCTCTCTTGCAATTGCTGTACATTATTTACATGGAGAAAAGTTGTCTCGATAGATCTAGAGCTCCTTGGAATCTAAACGGATTTGCTAAGAACAATAGGACAATGGAATCACAAAATTCATATATGCAAGAGCAACTAATTGGAAGATTAATATTCAGATGTTCCTACACACTTACACTTACATTAGTGGAAGCTCCCGTGTTTAACGAGTCATATTGTTCGGTTATGGACATGTATATGTCAGAGTTGAGACAAATGTGATTTAGAGAAACTCAACTTTGAAGATTCCCTAATTTATTTTAGAAAGCAATCTATTTTTGGATTGAACTTGATCGGTATAGAACGGAATAGATTCAGTACATATTGTCAACCCAACTAGTTTCGAATAGTTGATTGATTAAAAGATTGAAATATATCTTATGGTACTGACCATTTCTTTGTGGTGCTAAATTTCTCACCCAAAAAGAAAAATTGTTGAATTTGTGGGGTGAAGTTGAATGGTTACCACCAAGGGTTGGTGGTGTGATAAACAAGATCTCTCCACCCTTAACCAAAGGTCTCGGACTCAAGCCTTGGGAATGAAAAAAATCTTAGTAGAGAATGCTTCCCTTTTTTAATGGGCCTTACGCGGCGGGAATCCGGATTTAGTTGGGGTCCCAAAGCGGTACCAGACACTGGTTGGAAAACCAAAAAAGAGAAGTTGAATAAATTTGTTGGAAGTTTAATTGGTGGAATTGTTAGAAATCTAAATCACGGGACATATTTTGCATGAAAACATAGAAAACAACTTAAATCCCACAATATCAATAGTTATTACTCCCTCCGTTTCAATTTATGTGAACCTATTTCTTTTTTAGTCCGTGCCAAAAAGAATGATCCATTTCCTTATTTGGAAACAATTTACCTTTATGCAACGAATTATAGTCACACAAAATATAAATTGAAATGGAGGGAGTACCTTACAAAAAAAGGCAATAGGAATATCAAACTTTAGCCAATGCCATTATCGGACTCAATACCGTGACCTAGTACTAAACCAAATGCTTGACTGGACATGAACAGATTATAGCCACTTTTCTGGTGATTAAACTGATGTACAAAATGTTAGACAGGATTATCAAAATGACACCTCCTTAATAGTTGGGCATACCAAATGATTCCTTAAGACTTCCTAATTCCCTGTTGTTCATTGATTGACAAGTTCAGACATAAAGAGAACTCTCTCTGATTTATTATTTAAGGAGTTAACCTCCAGGCCAAATTACTCATCCATAAGCATCTATTCTCCTCACATACTGTCACTGAATTGTCTCACTTCTCCATCAGATCTTGACATCAAAATTCAAAGACAAACATAACTTCCATCATCCAAGAAGAACTAGATATTTTAGTAATTGCAACTGAGGCAATGCCATAATCAATAGCCGCTCAACAATTAATGGGACTCAGAAAAAGAGCTGGCAGGAAGTAGTAACAAGACAATGTTTATGTAATTTCATTAGTTGCTGCGACAGAAAGGTTTCTCTATTTCAAACAACACCACCATTTTACAAGAATATAGGGAAAGCATGGCAGAAGAGTACCCTGAATAAATGGAACATGCCATGGGTAACCAAGCAGTCCTCAAAGCCAAAATTTCATGGATTCACTTAACATATTGAACAAATACTAAAAACCTTAATCTACGCTTAGAAGAAATTGTACATTGAAACCAGAAAAGATGTAGCTACAAAAATAATTGGCTATAAAAAGAAACTTACACAATAAGTAGATATCGGGGGATCTTCAAGGAAATTGTCTAATTTGGCATGCTTTTGTTGAGCAGCAGCTGAAAAAGAAGCTGATGGAACCACAGCTAACTGAATGAAAGACAGCATACTTTAACCTCTTTGAAACAAAAAAACGTCAAGTAAACTTCCACAGAAAACACATAGAATCTTCATGTATTCAATCTATCTAACTGATAAAAACAATTTTGTTTCCATCACATAAGTATTCAGAGACATTAACCATGAGCATCACTGCACTTATCTGGCTTAAATTCTTCAACAGCTAAAGCCTTTTTCGTATATAGTAGTCTAAAGTTTTTACTTTTATACCAAAAATTGGAGGAATCACGAAATTTTCTTTAGCCCAAGCCCCGATAAACTAGAACTTCCTTATAGCATGTATGAGAGTTGAGTTCTGATGATATCAAAAACTCATTATCAGACTAAAAGCAACTAATGCTAACTATAAAGCTGTTACAAGATGCTCTTCAGGCTGCAGACAAATTTAAGTGAGCATTTCCCATTCTGCTGGTTATAAACGTCATTCTAGACCTCTCAGTGGACCATCTCAAATGCATTTCACTAAAACACAACAGCTAGAGAATACACATGTGAATCTAATTATCGCCATCCTATCCTACCACAAGCGTTTTAAAGTGACCAATATGAAATACCTTTTAGATGACAGAAGCTAGGTGACTGGTAGCCCGTTTGGCCAAGCTGCAAAAATCAGCTTATTTTGAAAAGTGCTTTTCTCAAAAGTACTTTTGGTGAGAAGCAGTTTGTGTTTAGCTAATTAATTTGAAAAGCACTTCTGAGCAGCAATTAGTGTTTGGCCAAGCTTTTAAAAATTGCTTCTAAGTGTATTTTTCTCAAAAGTGTTTTTCAAAAAAGTGCTTTTGGAGAGAAGCTACTTCTTTCTGCTTCTCCTCAAAAAGCACTTATTTTTCTTTCAAAAGCTTGGCCAAACACTTCAACTTTGAAAAAAAAGTGCTTCTAGGATTGGAGAAAGCTTGTCCAAACAGGCTATGGGTCTTAAAAAGAGAAAGCGGTTGTGAAAGTTCAGTTCAATGAAGTATTTCCCAAACAATAAGCAAAAGAGTAACCTGGAGTCCTGGACAGACAATTCAAGATCTTACCTGCATACTCGTTTCCTGATAATTCTTCCCAATAGGTTTATCTTTGGAAGAACCTGGTTGCTACAAAATACGAAGATTCATAATTTCAGTTGCATGACATGATATTTGATTTAAATTGTAGCAGTAGCAGGACAGGTAGATACTTTCTTCAAATACAAGATCCATAATACACCAAACATAGCTAAAACAGAACAAAAGATCTGATGCCTCCAAACAAGTGTTTAATATATAAAAGCCGTATTCTGTAAAATATGTCATGACCATTTGGTGGCCAAATAACATAGATTGTGGGATATAATTACATGATGTCAATTGACAAAATAAGAAAAAAGTAAAACCTCCATTAGTAATAGAACCTAATTTGATATTCATTCAAAGCCTAGGTATCGGAAACATATAGCTATAACCAGACTTTTATCAACTAAACATAATACTTGTAGAAAGGAAGATGTGGGGCGAGGAATATAGATCTTTAGCTGTAGAAAGCCAATAGTGTAATCGCTACCACTGGGTTGCCTTTTACATAGTTGAAACATCAAAAACCACGCAGTTTGACCTAGCAGAAATGATAGGTAAAGATAATCTACTATGGCATCCTTGTTGAGACCTCAGATAGATTCTGGATTCATTCAATAAAGAAAAATGGTAAATAATCGCGCATCAGTTAAGGCCTACAGCACCCTAAAAATGTGTCTACACTCTACAGAATAACGTGAAAGGATAGATTACAAAACTAATAACAATTGGCATCCAGATAGGTGGAATAGAGAAAGCAAAATTTGGTATTGATACAATAAAATATTAACCAAAACTTGACCCAACCATCACCAGATAAATGAGAGACAACAATCATTAATAAGAATGAGGACATGAACTTTCTGAGAAGTTGATACATGAACAACAAGATCAGAGAAGCAGTACACATTCTTTGAGTTATAAACTTATAATGATAAGAGATGATAATATATGCTGCCAACTCAAACTATTCAAGTGAGCAAGTGGGCATATAACGGTCTAACATTAATAGTGAACTGGCAAAGGTAGTCAAATAACAGGCCAAGGATTATTTCTAACCCGAAAAGGACAGGGGACAAGTATGCCAAAAAGATCATCTCGGACGTCACTGGAATCAATAGAATACATTGCATTTTTAAGTCCATGTGAGGAAAGATACTCTTCGGATTCTTTAGCCAGGCGATACCCTTTAAAAACACTTATGACAGGTTCACCAACCTGAAATGGATGAAAATAAGTCAAATGATATCGAACGAAAAAACATAAAAAGATAATGTTTCATCAGTAAACAATACATTTAATTTGTTAAGGACATGTGCATAAACTTTTTCTTTAACTGAAGTGCAGTGAATGTGCATTCACTGCTTACATTTTTTTTTGATGACCGAGAAATCCGTCTGGGGCCGATCCTTTGGACCAATCGCAGCCTTCGAAACTCGGTGGATAATGGGCCCGCCCCTCTACCCTTCTCCACTTAAATACCAGGCTTTGCTTTGCATGGTGTGGGGGCTTGAACCTGTGACCTAAGACACAAATCCACCACCCTTTGCCACTTGAGCTAGGCCCTGGGGGCAGTGAACTAAGGTATTAAATGATTATATTTTTTTTTATATACATATTTAAAACCTTCATAAAAGTAGTATAAATCATACAAGTAATATCCTTCCATCAAAAACTTTATAAAACTGTTTTAAAATGTAGTCAAATATAAATTTGAATGACTTTAACAATAGTTGTGCATTTTTTCTGGGACAGGCAAGTAGTAATAAATAAAGAAATTGCACTCATGGATAAATATCACCAGAGACAACAGGACTTTAGCAATACTTGACATGTTCAAAGGCTAAGTGAGTGGAATAACTGCAAAAGGTAGAAAAAACTTACACAAGATCTGAGAAGCGCTTGTAGATCGCTCAAGCTCTTATAAACCCCTATAACGTCCCCCTTACGAACAACATAAAAAGCATCCTTTTCATCTCCCATTGAAGCTTCAAATACAGCCCCCTTACTTCAATGTGCAAGTTACTCTACCACTCTACTGAGAATATACAATCAAGTAAAAAAAATCCATCAGCAAAGAACAATTTCACGACTGAATGAACAATGTTTTACTTATAGATTAGCGGCAAGTATGAACAAAATGGATGAATTTCAGCATAGCCAGATCAAATATTTTAAGCAGAGTACCACCCATCACTACTACTTCGTGACAATACTTTCAAACTTAAAATGTAAAGTATAAAATTAAATTATTTAAAATATAGAAAGGCATCATTTTTTAGGACAGACTAAAAAGGAAAGAGTATATTATAATTTGGGACGGAAGGAGTAATTTTTTAAAAATGTTCAACTTATGGAGTATAAGTTAAGGCGAAGACAGTGGGTGCATCATACAGCTGCATCCGCCCCTGTAATTTACAACTCGTCACTTACTCTTAATGATCATTTCATTCAGCAGACTATAATGAAAAAACCCTAGAGAATGGAAAAAGGTATTGAAAGCAAAGATGAATTACTGGAAATCTTACTGAACAGAGAGCGGAGAATGAGAACTCCGTGCGGAGTGGTAATGGAGGATCTTAAGGAAAGGAAAAGAAGGGAATTTGTGAGTTGTACTTTTGGCTATCATAAGTGCACCTTCAGTTTAGGCAGTGAACTGTAACATCGGAGGTGACTTGTCGAAACACGAAATACAGAAACCGGAGCTGTTTCTTTGGGCTTGTTGGCGGGAAAACTTTGTGGGCTCTCGGTTTTTCGGCCCATCAGACTTGTTCAAGTATGTGATTGCAAAATTAAAACTCTACTAAATTTTCTTTTTAAATTTTTTTACAAAAGCTCAAAGACTTTTCTTCTTTATTTGTGGAGTTCGGTTAAAACATAATTTGGCAAAATAGAAGCAAACACCGCCTTCGTTTCCTAACTGACAAAATAAATTATTTAGTTTATGTTATAGAGTATTTTATATATTGTAAATGGCTATTTTTTAAAGAGATTTTAGAGTTTGTTACTTTGTGGCTAATTCACGTCTTCCCTATAAATAGAGGGGTTCCATTCCATTGTAATTCATCCCAAATCAGTAAGAATTTTCTCTCTTTCTTTGCAATATTCTTCTTTTCTTTATTGTTATATAACACGTTATCAGCCCGGGACTCTAACCAACTGAGTCGAGGGCGATTGTTTTAGTTTGTAGATATACTATTAATTGGTTGTCTAATGTTTGAAAAAAATAAACCACTCGTGGAGAGAAGATATAGGAATTTGCGTGAGACTCTTGCGTGAATGCATTGACATTCCTGTACTAGACATCTACTTTGGTCACCAGACTTTGGGATACGTGCATGGTGCTCAACTTCTACATAATATTGAGCAGAATGATTGTCAATCGTTCCATGAACTTTCTTCAAGAATAAATTATGGATTTAAGGTAAGTATTTTACCTTATTTTTCTCGAGATTCTATAATTTGATTTTAAATACAAGTAAAGACAATAAATTTTGAATATAACTCTAATAGAGTTTGTAAGAAATTATAACTACCCAAGGTGGTAAAAAATTTATGTCTTGTCATAATCAAATTCATGTATGATTATGAGCACAAGAAGTGAAAATTCGTCTCATCGAATTTGCTTCATTCTCATTCCTTTTAGAGAATGTGGTAGAAGTATGTGATAAGTCTGAAAGAGGACAAATTATTACCGTGAAGGTATCAATGGATGTGGACGTGGCAACAGACGAAATTACAATCGTCATCATTGTGATAATGAGAACAATAAGAATTCTCATAATAATCATCCACTATGTGAAAGTCATGTTTGTCATCGATTTGACATGAGATTTTGTAAAGCACATATAGTTAATTATGGTTCCATAATATGAATGTGACAACATGTGATTTATGAATACATATTTATCTATATCTATCTATCTATATTATTATAAAAGCACGAATAATTTAGGTTAAATATTGAACAACTAAAATATCCTTGAAATATTGATCGACTTTTATAACCTTAATTATTTGTATAATTTAGGGAAATTACATAAGTTGTCACCCGACCTATGGCCCAAATCCCGCTTACACACTTTATGTGGACCATAATAACCTTACACACGCAACCTTTCTAAAGTGTGCCTAGTACACACCCCCTTTGACCAGGTCTAAGCGTGTGTAATACAAACTGGACCAGGCACGTGGACAGTATTTCAAGACAATTTCTGTCTTTAATAAACGGTCAAAAACACATTCCAACGACCCTTTTTAAAAGATTAAAAGGGCCTTAACCCATTTCTATCTATACTAGGACCCGATTTTCATCTTCTTCTTCCTCCTTGAAAGCTCTAAAGTGAAGAAAATTTTATCTTCTTGAAGACAAAATTTATTCCTCTTCTTGAAGCTCGAAGCCGATATTACAATCTTCTTCTATTTCTTCCTTCTCTTTTTTGACATAAGGGTTAAATTTCTAGGGCTCAATTTTAAGGTTTGGGAAAATGCATAATCTGAGAAAATTTTGCTATTGTGGTGAAGAAGTTGTGGTGATACAGTCATGGAGTGTTGATAATCCGGGTCGTCGATTTTACAGATGTCCATTTTATGAGATAAATATCAATTGTACTTTTCTAATCGATTTTATATTTCGTAATAATTTTTTCTCTTCAATTTTTCAGAGGGACAGTCGATCGACATGTAATTTCTTTATGTGGTTTGACCCCCCCAACTCCAGAGCACTTGAAAATGGTGATTTTGGGGCTGTTGAAGAAGAAGAGGGCATTTGATGCATTGTTGAAGTAAAATAGAAACCAAAGAAATTGGAGGAGATTGTGTGTGTTGATTTTAATTGCAATTGTGTTGAAGTTGATTGTGTTAGGTACTTCTAAAGATTGTTATATAATGTAAGAAAATGAATGAAGTTTTTTGGTAGATTTTGTATCCCTTTGTTAGAAATGAATGAAATCTTTTGGCAATAGTTAATGTTGTTTTGTTTGAGTTTGTTGCTGGGTGAGTTGAATGATTTTTTTTGGCAATTGTTATTGTTGTTTCGTTTGACTTTGTTGTTGTGTGAGCTGATAGTGCAGTTAAAACACACCTCAAATTGTGATAAAACACTGAAACACAGTCAAATAGTGGCTAATATACAACTCAAATGCTGAAATTTTCCAGAAATAACAGCATACAAAAATGACAGCACAAATGCTTAACAACATACCAAAATAACAACATTCATACAACACTAAAGATACATCTGCCCAGAAATTATCAAACAACACTAAAAATATATTTCATCATAGAGTAAAGGTGTTCATTACAGTCACCTAATAGCAGCAGTCTGCCTTAACAAAAATATATGCTGCCCAGTTTTACAGCATACCAAAATAACAGCAGGCTACCTTAACAAAATAACAGCACTAACAGCAAACCTAAATAGCAATTCCAAATTAACCTAACAACAGTTCCAAATTAACCTAACAACAGTTCCAAAGGAAAATTACAGCAGTTCCAAAATAAATTAACAGTGACAATAACAGAATTCAGTGGTTGTTCTTGGATGGCTGGGATGATGAACTTGCTTGACTTAAATTGGATTGAGATGCGGCAGTTCTGGAACGAGTTGCGGCAGTTCTTTCAAGTTGTCTTCTAGTAATGGCTGGTCTACCATTCCATTTTACACCAATTCTTGGCTTGTATGCACACTCCAAAATATCTGCCGAGGACCTCTTTTCACCACCATGAGAGACCACTCTTGGCTTACCTCCACCAGACTATCAAAAATAGAAAATATTCAGTAAAGTTGTTAAAGCAAACAAGATATAAAATTAACTTTAAACTACTTACAGAAAAATTTGTGAACCCATTGCTTGATTGAAATAGTCCAAACCCAGAACTTCCCCTACCACTACCAGTTCCTCTTCATCTACTAGCAGCAGTTCCTTTTCCTCTACCAGCAGCAGCAATGGTAGAAGTAGTTGGAGTTGAAGCTCTGCCAACAGTTCATGTTCCTCTTGCTCTGCCTCTTCCTCTTCCTCCACATCTTTGTATATATGAAGCATTTGCTGGAGTAGAATCTGTAACAGAATATCTTAGGGCAACTCCTCTTGTTGTGACCATATCCACCACAGTTTGAACATGTCATCTCCATACCCTTTCTTGAAAGCTTTCCAGACGTAGGATGTTCAGTTTCTTCTCTTCTTCTCTTCTTCTTTGGTCTGCCAGACATCTTTTTAATTGGTGGGAGTTCAATTTGTGGATTGATAGATGTTGGCCACATTTGCATGGTTGACACTGGCTGGATGAATGTTGAATATACCTTCAGATAGGTGGATTTGTGGTACTAGTGAGATATGTAATTAATTGGGTCAAGGTTCTTGAAATGCATAGCAGCAATGGCATAAACACAAGGGATACCCTTCAGCATCCATGACCTGCATGTACAAGTTTGAGCTTGCATATTCACACAATGCTTCAGCACCACTCTTAATGAGGTATCCTCAACCTCATAGTCATATTCACCATTCCACTTGATTGTATACCTCATAGATTGGGTCATGTTATCCTGATACACCTTTATAGCAATTGGGGATATATCACATATCCATGTATCTGCAAACTCCCTCAACTTTTCTATTCTCTCCATAATCTTCACTCTAATTTCCTTCAACATTGTGATAATTGTCTTGTGCCGAGTAGTAAGTATTCAAGCATTAAATGTTTCACACATATTGTTTCCAAATATATCCCATTTCCTGTCACAGTTGAAGTATGCTCTGTACTAGGTTTCCTTGTTATACCTCAAGAGGCTCTCACATACCTCATTCCCAAGCATATTCAAACTGTCCAGGTGAAAATTCAGTTCTACCACACATGATGCTCTATCACACCTCCAGAAGTTGTTTCTCCTCTCCAATCTTTGGACCAGTTTGCTAATATATGTCTGGCATACCACCTATGTTCACTTTCAGGAAACACTTCTGATACAGCTTTAAGCAATCCCTTAAACATAAAAAGAATTGAATTAGTTGCCAACAGAAACAGAAATTAGAAAAAATAAATATTGACAGAAAACAGAAACAGAAGAATATATTCACCTTTTGCATATCAGACATGATAGTAAGATCCCTTCCATCTTGAAGCTCTAAGTCATGAGTCACACACTTCAGAAACCATGTCCAAGTGAAACTGTTCTCAACCTCTACAATGGCCCAAGCTATAGGAAACATCTGATTATTTCCATCCTTTGATACTGCTACAAGAAGTTGACCCTTACAAATGCCTTTCAGAAAACAACCATCAAGGCCAATTATCCTTCTGCAACCTTCAGACCATCCTTTTTTCATAGCATAGACGCAAACATAAAATAAATTGAAGACAAGCTTGCCTTCACCTTGATCTTCTACCTTTACAACACAAGTTGTACCTGGATTTGTCTGTAACAGAATATCTCTATAATCATAAAGTCTCTTGAACTCAGCATGCACATCACCTATTATCTCCTTCAGAATTTTTGCTCTAGCTCTATGTACATTAGACCTACCAACATATATGTCCGGTTCATCCTTAATGAGTTTCTTTAGCTCCTAAACTTTCATATTTGGTTGACACACAATCTTATCCTTGTAATGCTTTGCTAGGTATCTGGAGTTGCAAAGCTTGTTTTTATTTGTTTTGTAACACTTGTGGATAGGGCAATACCTTTTTACCTTAAAATTGTTGGATCTGCCATCTTTGCTTGCAGCCAAGATCCATGGACATTTTGGATGCATGCATCTTACCCTCACCCTACCAGGTTCATTAATATACTTTTCAAGTTGAACTCCTTTCTGAATTGCATACTTACTAACAACAAACCTAAATTGTTCAACACTCTCAAAAATCAGCCCCAACTCCCAGGTTATTTTCTTGACAGTTGGATCAAATATCAGGGCTTTCTTCCTCCTCTTGGCAGCCATTTTCTCCTTATGTTCTTCATCAAATTCATCTTTCAGCATCTGAAGGAAAACTTTCAGCATCTGAAGACCCAAAGTAAGGCTCATCTGTCCCTACTAAGCCTGTGTATCTATCTTGCTTGCTACCAGTTCTTAATTCATCAAAACCAATATCAACTCCTGCATCACCTAGGTTAATATCAGCTCTATCTTCTGGCCTTTCACTCCTTTTCCTCCTATACTTCTTCACTTCATCCCTACACTGTACAAATTCTTCATGAACATTAGATCCATAATCCTTATCACCAGGAACATGTAGATCTACTCCATCACTCTCATCACTATCACTATTGTCAAAGTCTGAATCATTCTCATTATCATCCTCGCCTTCACTATTATCAAAGTCTGATTCACTATCTACTCCACTCTCTTGTTCTCTTGATTATGCAGGGGTAGGAGCAGGTTCAGGAGAAAGAGAAGGGGAAGGGGAAGGGGTAGGTTCATGAGCAGGGGCAGATTCAGATTCAGATTCACTATCTCCTCTTCTTCTAAGATAGTTGTGCTCTTTAAAACTCCACTATTAGACCCACCAACCCATTTACTAGCCTCATTTATGTCAACAACACGTAAAGGGGCAGCATGAGTCACATAAATATCTAAGGTATCCCCATCTTCCAATTCATTACAAATGTCTAAAATATCTTTGTCTGTGAGAATATTTACCAATTTATTTGTCCTATCCATTGGACAAATATACAACTCAACCACATTTTGAAAGTCATAGATCCTAGTGTAGTTCATCAGTTCAATAAGAGACAGTAAATCCACATCTACATCTAAGGTCAATGTTTGACTACCACCCACATAACGAGCAAAGTTACCAGGAACTAATACCCCATCATGGTACTATCTGAGGGTAATAATTTTAAAAGACATTATTTGCAAACAAATAAGGTACAAATAAATGAACTTTCCACATGCAACAATTGAAAATAAAGAACTACAGATGAAATATAAAAGTGGAGACAAAGACAAGAGCATATTACATTGTTCAAAGCAATGCTATTACAATAATCAGTTAAACCCTAACTTTACACACGGTTTGCAAACACAAGACAAATCTTTTTTATAAAAAAAACTATTTGTAAAGGCAACAAGATGAAAACTTCACAGTGATATCGATAATGACAAAAGATTCCCCTTTTAAAAATTCCGATAACCCTAAGCAAAATAGAAGAAATTTCAAAAAAAAACCTAGGTTCAACCCACCCACTACTAAAATAAACGGGTAATGCAAGGAGAAGAAAATTACTAACCTATTAACCACATAAATCCATCGGAAATCCATGATGAAAGCGTAGCTTGAGATGGTCGCCGGAATCGCCTTTACAGTAGCTCCTTCTAGATGTATCGGATTTTAAGTACAAACTCCGGTAAGTTTGGTTTTAACGCTTTTTACCTTGTGGGTCGGGTAGGGCCAGTTAGGGTCGGGGTTAGTTATTATAAGGTAATGGGTTAAAATTAAGTAAAGTCAAATGCGTGACATACACGGATATCTTATTAACAGGATCTGGTCAAAGGAGGTGGGTACTAGATACATTTTAGAAAGGTTTCTTGTGTAAGGTTATTATCGTCCACAGAAAGTGTGTAAGGGGAATTTGGACCAAAGGTTGGGTGGTAAACTATGTATTAAGCCTATAATTTAAGAATATAATTATAAATTACCTTAGACTGATTATTCTTTCCATTTAAACTACGCATACATTAATGCTACATAATTGACTTTGGATCAAATTCTAGACGCCTACTTTTTGGCCGATTTGGTTTAGGCCTACTTTTTTGCCGATTTAGTTTCTTTAGCTCAACTTTTTTTTTTAAATTCTTTTTCCTTTTTTTACAAGAATATTTTTCGCCAATGTTTTTTTTGTAGCCTTTTCCTCTTCTGATAACAATATTTTTCCTTATTTAATTTTCTCTCATAGAATTCAGCTTAATTGCACGAATTCATGTAGGAAAAGAATAAGCCAATTATTCCTATAAAAGATGGCATTGTTCCACATTGTTCATTGTTCTCTAAAGATTTTGGTGTAGAACAAAGTATTTTCTTCAAAGGTAATATTAGTTCTCTCTATTGTTTCCGTTTTTCATAATTGAGTAAGTTCCCATTTTTCGTAATTGAGTAATGCTTTAGGGTCATGTATATGAATTAATGAGAAAAACGATGACATCTTAACTTTTATTGTAATTATTTTTTGTGTCGTACTTCTTTGTTTTTCGGCGTAGTTTTTAGTTTTACATATCAAAGTCTTTTACATTGAAGTAGTATTATGTTTAAATTGTATATCTTTAGAGATTAATGGTTTATATTATTTCAATTAATGTTAGTGTAACAATATTAATTTTCAGCTATTACATAATATTTTGCAGCTTTTACTTATATATTGCAGGTATTTCACGTAGTGTAATAGAATCAGATTTGAAAAAACAATGTATCCCAATAAATAACCTTAAAATTTATGATGTTGAATGGGTAATTAAGGTATTGGTTATTCGAAGAGGACCAATAATAAAATATAAGAACGACAAAGGAGAGGGTTTGCATTGGCATTTAACATTTGTTGATGAAGAGGTAGGCTTCTTTTGTTTATTTATTTTGATATAATTTATTACTTATTTGTATTATTTTTAATTAATCTAAAATTATTTTTATATTAATTTATAGGGAACAAAGATCCAGGCAGTACTGTTCAATAAAAATGTTGAAGATTGGAAAATTTTATTTCAACAAAACAAAAGCTATTACATTATAAATGGTCGCGTGAAGGCTGCTAATTCTATCTATTTATCTATGCACAAGGAGTTGGAAATATCTTTTAGCAATTATACTACAGTTACGGAATGCACCAACCACTTTTCCACCACAAAATTTTCGAAAAAATTTTCTATCTTTAGAAGAGGCAACAAAATCCACCATCGAAACATTATTTGGTGATTTTTTTCTCGCCATCTTTTGATAATATTGGATACTTTTATTTTATTGTATTTAAGTTTCACATTAATTCCTTTTAATAGTTACTTTGTAACTTACGTGTGATTTCTCTTTGTACTTTTCACAAACGTAATTTGCATACCGATAAAAGCAAAGGGACCATCAATGGTGGGAGAAAAAAAGAGGCTCGAAATAATAGTTACAGATGAAACGTAAGTAAAAATTAGTTATATTAAGTAACTACAACAGATAAAATATTTACTTATTTCTTGCACAATTAATACATATTTCAATTGTAAAATTTAGGCATGTCGTAAAACTATAACCATGTGGGGTGAGCTAGCTGAAAAGATGATGAAATTCTAACAACAACTGATAGATGAAAAACCTGTCGTAGCATTTTGTGATGTGAAAAGGTCGATTTTTCAAGGTATTATATAAGAAGTTTTTATAAGCACAATTAATTCTTTATCAATTAAATTTATACTAAGCTTTATTTGTCTTTTGTGAGTAGGGGATTTTGGTATATCTACGATTCATATTAGTAGTGTGTTGATCCACCCGACATTTCAATTAAATTCATTAAATTGATAATCCATTAAATTCCATTAAATTCCATATTTAATTCCATATGATAGTCCATTAAATTTAATGAATTTACAAGTATGATGGTATGAAAGCGCAAAATAAAGATATTACTTTAATGCCATCTAAGCTAATTAGAGAAGCCAAAGAAGTGAAGATCAAAGATATCATAAATGGTTCATCTGCAACAATGAAGGTAAGTTTTGTCAAATACTTTAGAATGATTATACTCCTTTTGAATGTGTTAAACAAAATTAAATAATTGTTATGTGTAGGATTCATATTGTAGATTTAATGCACGAATAACAACGCTTGTAGACAAAGATGAGCCGTGGTATTCTTCTTGCAAGAAATGCTATAAGAAATTCAATATTGAAAACAAAATTGCGAATTGTAGCAGTTGTATGTCAAAAAACGTTGATCACGAAGAAAGGTAATATTCATACTCATTCACTTCCTTTAGATCCCTTGATATTAAATAAGTTATAAATATAGTTATGCATTATTTTGTAGATATCGTCTAAAAATCGATGTGTTTGATGGCGATCGACATAGTAATATTACACTTTTTGACGTTGTAAGATTCTTGCTAGGTTGTGATGTTAAAGAGTATATCCAATCGATCTCGGAAAAGGTTATTTTATCTTTCACTTTTATATATTAGTATACTTCTCGTCCCATCTTTTCACGAATAAACTGATTCTCTGCTTGCTTTTGGGGGTACTAGATGAAGCCTCTGCTTGGCCCTTTACTGGCAGTCCTTTGTAATGCCCGAACCCGGGCTACTACCGATTCTAAATTCTACGGGTAACCCTTCCCATGACTACTTCTTGTCGTAAGATAGTTCGCTTACCCGATTGGTTGGGGCTTAGACAAGACTTAAAAATAATCACTAAAGGCCTGGTGAAGCTCCACCTTTCTCTCTAATTCCATCTGTTGTCTCTCTTCTCGCTAACATGTTGATAAAGAAAATTCGTATTTGAGAGAATCGTAAACAGAGGATTTTGTACAGCGCGGTGGCACCATCTATCCATAAGAAAGAGGTGTACATCCTTTAACAGTAGACTAGTTCCATAGTATAGTCAGTCACTCATGAATTCTTTCTCGAATCACTACTGGAATATAGCAACTAGAAAGAAAAGCTAGAAGCAAGTGGAAATGCGTCAAGGGCATTTCTTTCTCAATGGCACTAGGAAAGCCTACTTGAGTAGTGCGTTGGATCTACACTTGGACAGCTTCATCGAGACTTCACATACGTAGATTGCCATGTTTATATCCGAACGAAAACACCTTACTGATGTTTTTGTTTCCAGACTGAAATCTTTAACTATAAGAAGAGAATCGATTAAAGCCAGATTACCGCCTATGGTACACTAAGAATTTAATACTCAATGAGAAAAGGTGTTAACTAAATAGAAAAATCCTGATTTTGATCATCTTTGACGCCTCCTCCGTGCCGAGATTCAGTTGCACCATATCTGGTTCTTGGAATGCCATATGTCTTTTTGCACCTCATCCGAGTCTCCAATAAAATAAAAACTTGTCTAAAGAAGATGATCTTGAGTAAAAATAAAGAATTTACTTTTCTGGTGACAATTGATAAAAGACCTCAAGGCAATGGAGTTAAAAGGGACTTAATTGCTGAAGAGATGCATGAAGTTGGAATTATTATTGCCCTTGAAGCTGAGGAAGACGTGATAGAGTTGGACAAAAGAATCAAGAAGACAAAAGATTGTAGAGACAAAGAAGATACTCATTCAATAATTCATAAAAAAATCAAAATAGAAAAAGATTATGGATTTATCAATCTTCTGTCATTCCGTAAATTTTCATTACAATATCTTTTTTTTTGGGGGTAGATTTCCAGTATTCTCTAATATGTTACTATTTCAACTTTATTTTTGAACTACATGTTAGTAATTTGAATCCGTTGTAGGCGAGACTAGTAGAAGTGAACACCCTGAGAGAAATTCTTTTTAGGAGCTATTTCACGCCCTAGGTCCTATTCCTTTTGACTTTAGGGATTTGCTTCATCATTAACTAAAGAAGAGAGAGAAGGGGGAAGCTTAGTCTAATTGTCCGAAGTGATTCTTTCTTGATTGGATGTCAGCTTTCTCTTAATTCCTATCGTGCACTTACATACAAATCTATAGGTAGTTCATCCTTCTTCTGACACAACAAGGCAATTTGAATTAGTATCAAAAGTAAGTACTAAATAATTTCTTTTTTCCTTTACTTGATGATGTAAAATCATTTTCCATTCAATAGAAAATTCTTTCATTTCGACGAAAGAGATTCTCATATTCCGTAGATGCGAGATATAGAAATTTGCCCTTAGCCATCTACGGTGCAGCATTCGGGCTGCTTCACCTAGCTGCACGCCGCTTGTATTGCTCTCCCACAACCCCGTTTTCACGGTTTAGGCAGCTCCCATTTTGCCCGCCGCTACTACGGGAATCGCTTTTGCTTTCTTTTCCTTTGGCTACTAAGATCTTTCAGTTCGCCTGGTTCTCTCTTGCCTTCCCATGGATTCAGCAGACAAATTCGATTTTTTTTTTTACTTAAATTGGTGTGCTGGTCAAAAGTTTGCTACTTCATTGCCTATTACCCCTCTGCAAAATTTGAGTGCTGGATCTATTTATAAACGCAAGCAAAAAATATTTACCCTAGCACTTGCTACAGTAGAAGTCATCTAATTTCATTCAGAACCATTGAATTACGAAGGAAACTTGTATTTCCTTTTCTTTTTCCCTTTTTGTGCTTAACATCCACTGCAAAAATTCAGGCTATTGGTAGGACATTAATTCTTTTTGGACAACACTGAAAACCTAATTCTTTAATAGACTAAAATGCCTCTGCCGCAATATGGTATTCACATCATGTGTATTAAACAAAATATACAGCAATTTGTTTCATTTTCCTTTTTTAACTTTGAGAACATGAATCCATGATCTTTAAATCTGTTGGGATGTACTATGAAACCCTTTTAACAAACTTCTCGAGATATATTATTAGCTCTTTAATTTCACTACACTACGTATTAGATGTCTATTACTTTTTAGTTTGTATCATATAGAATTGAAGGTGTTTTTACGTTAATTGATTTGTCAAAATTTTGGAGTGATAATGACATATATCATAAGCCATAATTTGATTTGCTTGATCGGCAACAATAGGTGACGTATTTGCTGGCAGTCGAAGTTTTATACTAAGACTGCAAAGTCATGAAAAAATTCTTGTTTGTTTCCATATTTATTTAGTGGTCTTTCAAGTCTCAAGACTAAACCATCACGTGTCATTATTAACGTGCAACGCATGTACATAATAACTAGTATATATTATATTAAAAGCACGAAGGCCCTTAGCGAAATATCGTTCGCCTATTTTACCCTTTAAATAAAGTTTCATATTGGACAAAATAGTCATTTTAGTTATCTCTCTAATATTTAGGAATAGTCATTTAATTATTTTCCTAATATTTAGGACTTCAAAATCAACTAAATTTTGTGTCCCAAAACTTTCCCTATTTAATAATATAACAGATCTTCAAAAGGAAAAATAATAGGTTAAAAAGAAAAGAAAAAGTAAGATAATTTTCGACTGTTTTTGTTTCGCATTTTGAATTTTTTATGTTTTTATAGATAAAAAGTTACTTCTTTTGTTCATTTCAAGCCACGGAAAAAAAAAGGTTTATGTTTTTTTTTTTTCTAAGACTTAATACTTCTACTAAATACTTTTAATTATAGAAATTTTATTTTCCTAATACCTATAATTTATAATGTAAAAAATTATCAAACCGACATAATAAGATGAGAATTAAACAGTTTGACGTTCGTACGGAGAAGTTGATTGAAACGTACAATAGATAGTATTTCTATTTTGATCTATTTAATCAATATAAATTCCTAAATCTGCAAACGTACTCAATATTATTCATTTTAGAGACGTTGTATTCGTCGTTTTCATGAGCTCATTTTAGTTTTATTTATATCTCAAACATATTATTTAAAAACTGTTTATCTAATTTTCATAATCTTATACTCATTATTATAGGTTCACGCGCAACACGCGTACTCTAATGCTAGTACTATATTAAAAGCACGAAGACCCTTAACGAAATATCGTTCGCCTATTTTATCCTTTAAATATAGATTTCATATTGGACGAAATAGTAATTTAAGTATTTTCCTAATATTTTTGAGTTAAAAATCGACTAAAATTTTAGTTAGTAAACATTTCCTTAATTGAATCATGTAAAATGTCCAATATTGAACTTTTACAGTTTACTATAATTATACTACTTTGACTTTGTTTATCTCTATTTACAGAAATAAAAAACGTATCCCAACAATTAGGACTAAAAGTTAGGGATTTGTATTACTATAATTCCAATAAAATTGTATAAGAACAAAAATATATCGATTTTTGTAGTGCTAATTTCTTTTCCGAATACATATCGAATAGAAAAAACCCAGAAAGAACCTTTGAACACTTTCTCCCTTTCTGATAATCAAGCGATACAAAATAACATTCTATTGTTAATTTGATTCATTTTAAATATGTTCCTTGATCTTATTTCATTTATATCAAAGTATGCAAATAACTTTGAACACTTACTCTGCTTTTCTGATAACCAAATAATAGCAAAAGACCATTTTATTGTTAGTTTGATTCCTTTAAATTATGTTTGCATCTTGTTTCTTTGATGTCAAAGTATCGGAATAAATTTTAGGAAAAATAAATATTATCGTAAACGTAAATAAAAAATTATATTTTCAACAAGGGACGAAATTGTGCTCAAAGTATTTAACAACACCTATTTAAATAAAAAAGATATGTATTGAGTGTAATTATAATTTTTCTAATATGCAATGTACTTACGAAAGGTAAAAAAAAAAAGTCAATATAAAAGTTAAAAGGAAAAATAAAACATTCTTACAAATTTTAACGTAAATAAAAAAAAGTTAAAAATATATTCCTAAAATTCTTATCTTACCATAAATAAATGAGAAACGTTTTCAAAAAGTAATTGGATTTTCTTCAATTCCTAAAATTAAAGTTGATTACAAGATAAAAATATACCTTCTTAAGAGGTAAATTGTTTTAAATGCCAATTTATCATAAACTTATATAAAAGAGAAAAAGACATTTGTAAGATGGAAATTCTAATTAATTTTATTACGGATTTCTTTTAGTCATTCTACTTCCCAGACTCCATTTATGGGATTACACTGGGTTGTTGTTGTACTGGTTATCAAACAAAAACTTAGGAATTTTTTCTTTTTACCCCTTTTTATTTACTTTTTGAATTTTAGAAATGCTATAGTTTTACTTTAAACACAATTTTTTTTTTGAAAAGTGCCAAATTCATTTTAATTTGACGTAAGAAGAACTATTCTTACTTCTTTATAAAATTATATTTAGTGTTAATTTGTCACCAAAACTAAGAATATTATAACTTATACAAATTATTTATGGATTAATATATTATTGATAGATCTTCTTATCCTTCAGTCATGTACTACTTTTCAAAATATTATACATAAAAATTAACAAAGTTATACAACTGTTTTATAATGAATAATAGGTAAAATTAAAGTATAACCATAGCCACGCTATAATTGCGATGATCCTCTTTGTTATTCTATCTTCTTTATATTGTGCAAGCTTGCTACATCAAAGATTTACCTTTTTAATAATTAAAAATAAATAAATTACCTTTTTAATTTATTTCCTAGAAACAAGTGTAAATATCTAAACTATTGTTGAGAAATATTAATACAAATAACATATTATGCTTATTCTGTTTGAACTTCTAAATTAAATACAAAAACCACATACCGGTATTTCAATAAAGCATATGAAAACTTATTTGGGACAACATTTTTTTCGTTATAAAATTAGCTAAACAGAATCAACATTCACTCTATGAAAGTAATGTTTGTCATCGATTTGACATGAGATTTTATAAAGCACATATAGATGATTATGGTCTATTCATGATGTGAATGTGAAAACATGTGATTTATGAATACATATTCATTCTTGGAAGAATATGAACATACTAGTGGTAGTGAATATACCACACCCACCTATAGAAGGAGGTTTGAGATGAAATAAAAAAATAATTTCATTATTATTGCATGAATGATCATTGATAACGTACCTATTGTGATTATACGAAAATATTATGACAATATAATTATTACAGGACAAAAGTAATGGAAGCAACACATCTTGCCTATAATAATTTTGATCATGACCATAGTGGTATAACTTTTTCCTTGAAAGAGATATTGATGAATATATGATAGTACAAAACTAATTGAGAGCTTTTGAAGAGATAATTATACTATTTTGGAGAAATAAAATTAATTATCAATAAAGTTGTCACGACCCAAAAATCCCTCCGAAGGAGTCGTGATGGCACCTAGTCTCTAAACTAGGTAAGCCTGACATTAACTGAAATAACATTGATAATTGCCAATTTTAAATTCAATAACTCTTAGCAATTTACAATTCCCAAAACCGGTGGTAAAAGTCACAAGCCTTTCTAAGAGTAGTTATACAAAATAAATATATCACTGTTCCGAAAGAAAGGGAACAAATGAAAATAAGTACAGTTGAAAGTGACTCTGAGAACTGCGAACGCTGCAACAGGTTTACCTTGAGTCTCCACCGCAACGAATAACTACTATCGATCAAATACCTGGATCTGTACACAAAAAATGTACAGAAGTGTAGTATCAGCACAACCGACCCCATGTGCTGGTAAGTGCCTAGCCTAACCTCGGCGAAGTAGTGACGAGACTAGGACCAGACTACCAAATAAACCTGTGCAATATATCGTACAAAAATAATACGAAGCAGATACCGATGATGTCAACAATGATCAAACAATGATATAAAAAAAAAAGGTAACAAGAATACCATAAATGTTGCTTAACAATTAATAAATACAAGTGCAATCAATTAATCAAATCCTTCAAATATAAATCTTTCACCTATAAATCCTTCAAGTAATAATCTTTAAGATAATATGCTTTTCAATAAATATCCTTTGAATATATTTCCTTCAAATAAATCTCTTTCAAATAAGTATCTTTCGAGTAAAGGTCACCTTGTGACACCTCATTTCATAATCATAATTAATATAGGTCTCAACCCACTTTCATATTTTTCACGACATCTCGTGCCCCTATTTCTATCACAACCGCACGGACAACTCACGTGCTATTAAATAAAACCATAATATTTTCCCTGACACCTTGTGCCCACATATTTCTATCTCGCATTGCACAACAATATTCTCATGTTACTCAGTTCATAGGTTCCATACCCAATACAATTAAGAATATTCAAGGAGCCTCATTCGTTTAACATAAAGTAGAGTACAGCTCCCAACCCAAATATAAAATCAACAAGAAGAGATGAAGTTATTTTTAGAAATCATTTGATAAAGAAAATACTCTTTTCAATTAAAGTACAATATTGAATGAATTACTACCTTTAATACGAGAAATCAATAAATCAAAACATAGTAGAAATTCCTTTTTACGTAAAGTACAACCTTAAAATAATTTAGGGGGATATAATTTAGAAACTAATTGAATTAAAGATATAACAATTATTGAAGTTTGAAGTATTGGAGTGTATATATATGTATAAATGCGGTGAAATATTGCAAACACTGTAGGTTCTAACACGAAGGATCACAACAGTAAAGGAATTCAAACAGTTTAAACACTTGAATTGATAACAACAAATAAACACAGCAGTAGAAAGTGCACGACATCACCATTATAAAGGAATAAAAATCCAACCACTAACAAGAATAAGAAAAACAAAAGCAGATTTCACTTTCAAATCACATCTTGTTGCAGGCGTGCAACCCGCTCCCATTTCTCATGTCTTGCGACAGGCGTGCCACCCGCTCCCATTTCATCTATCTTGTGGTAGGCGTACCACCCGCTCCCATTTAATTTATCTTGTGGTAGGCGTACCATCCGCTCCCATTTAATTTATCTTGTGGTAGGCGTACCACCCGCTCCCATTTAATTTATCTTGTGGTAGGCGTACCACCTGCTCCCATTTCATTATGTCTTGTGGTAGGCGTACCACTCGCTCCCATTTCATCTATCTTGTGGTAGGCATACCACCCGCTCCCATTTCATTATGTCTTGTGGTAGGCGTACCACCCGCTCCCATTTCATCTATCTTGTCTCCTAGTTACAAGCCAACAATAATCAAAAGAAATCCCGGCAAGGGAACAATACTATCAAAACAAACATCCCGACAAGGGAACAATAATATCAAACAAACATCCCGGCAAGGGAACAATAATATCAAACAAATATCCCGACAAGGGAACAATAATATCAGACAACCATCCCGGCAAGGGAACAATATCATGAATAATAACGTCCCGACAAGGGAGAAAATATCAAAGCAACAACATCCCGACTAGGGAGATAATATCATCAACTTCTTCTCTTTTTAACATTCACTTCACAACTCGATTCACAATTTGAGCCAATGCTCTATAATGTTCAACAATAAAATCCCGGCAAGGGAAACAATAGTACAACAATCAAATCCCGGCAAGGGAAACAACATCAAAACAATAACATCCCGGCAAGGGATACAATATCAAAACAATAATACTTTCACAAGTCATATTCCTCAATAGAAATTATCATATAGAGCATATACAATACGAAACGGAGTCAGATTAATCAAGGTATAAGACTCACAGGCATGTTTGACACCAACGTATAGATACTCATCACCATATCTATACGTCGTACTCAACGAGAAGCAAGTAGCAAATATGACTCAACTCTTAATCCCTCAAGCTAAGGTTAGACCGAACACTTACCTCGCTTTGCAACCAATTCAAGCTTCCATCACACCTTTGCATCGCACATTAGTGTCCGAAATCCTCAAATATAGTCATAAACAATTCAATATACTCAATGTAAATCGTACGAATTAATTCCATATGAATTTACACATTTTCCAAATAAAATCCAAAATTTAGCTCAAAATTGCCCATGGGGCCCACATCTCGGAATCCGACGAAACTCATAAAATCCGACAACCCATTCCGACACGAGTTCAACCATACCAAAAATTATCGAATTCCGATATCAAATGGACCTTCGAATCCTAAATTAGAGTTTTTGAGGATTTCTACCATTTTTAACCCAATCTTTACCTATTTGAACTCAACAATCTTCCCATAACCTTATTGTTACAAGCATGTATAACTAACACTCAAACATCCATGAATCATCTTACTAATTACCCATTTCTAGTTAGATTTCGAAATTGAAGAGTTGAAAAAAAAAAAGAATTCTTACCTCTTTGATGAAGAACTTGAGGGATTTCAAGGTTTGGACAAGATTTTTGATGAACAAGGAACTTGAGCTTCTTCCTCTCTCTAAAACTGCTCTTCCCTCTCTCTAAAAGCACCAGAAAATCCAAAAATACTCAACCCAAACGAGTTAAATGAAATGGGGTTCGGGTCTTAAAAACCCATTTTTATCCTGCCGCGGCGCCTGGGGTGCGGGGCGTCAGTTCAAAATATGTCTGAAAATGAAATTTCGGACCATTTTGGAAATTCCTACTGGCGCGGCAGTACAAATTTCTGCGCTGTTTTGGTAATTTGGTCATAACTTCTGGTAGGTGTGTCAGAATGATGAACGGTTTGAAGCGTTGGAAACTAGAATCAAAGAGCTTTAATTTGATAGGTTGTTCATCACACAACTCGTTATATACAATGTAGATATGCTCGTCCAAAGTAAGGTCTTGCGTGTTCTCGTTTGCAACTTTAGTCTATTATGAAATTTTCCGACTTGACTTAGACTTAGGACATTCGTTAAACCTCATATCACTTATAATATGCACCGTACACTTATTATCATATCCAATTGATATCCATCATTTTATCAGTCCTCGTTTGTATACAAAATAATACGATTTGAATACGTCAACTTTGTAATCTCGCCAAAATGTGCCGAATTGCTCTACGGACTTCTAACTCCAATTCCGATCATGTGTCTAAGTCCGAAATAATCATGAGAGCTATTGGAACCATCAAAGTTCTATTCCGGGGTCGTTTGCACAAAAATTAAACTCTGGTCAACTCTTTTCATTTAAGCTTCCAAAACAAGAATGTATTGTTCTTTCAATTAAGTCTTGAATAATTCGAAAACCAAAATCGATCATAATGCACATTATGAAGCTTCTTGAGGTCTTAAGCCGCTGAACGGAATGTTAATTCATAGAACGAAAATTTGGGTCATTACATCCTCCACCACATCCTCCACCTGTTAAACAAACGTTCGTCCTCGAACGTACTAAGATTATTCTGAGGTTTCCAATTTGATGTTTCTACTTTTACACATATGCTTGTGGTTGATCCCATATTACCGCATTCCAAATATGTCTGACAATACAATTTCAATTGAGGATATTTACCTTACTCATATTTGTACTTTAAGATGAAATTTCTTACCATCCAAACATCTTCAAAGTGGTCCAATTTTCACATCAACGCACAGTATTAGTCTCGATTGTATATAGCAACCCATGCCCACGCACACATGAACCTCTAATAGCGCTTAACGGTTGTTACATCCTCCCCCCACTTAGGGTCATTCATCCTCAATAGGAAGTAGAGTCCACTCCTAAACACATAATGTAACTTTCCTCTTTTCTTTGCACACCTCAATGTCCTAAATTTTTCTAACTCCCAAATTTTTTTCAAAAATTTCAACAGAGTTTCCCCTATAATTGGGCCTATCCACCTATCAGAGTAACACCCAAACAACTCCTAACAACACATCCACAACCCAACAAAGCACCGAAATATATCTATCAATAACGCTAATCTCCGCATTACAAGCATTGCAATATTATAATGATTATCTGGACATAAAACACATCATATGTATGACTATAACCACATCTTTGATCTTAAGAGTTATTCATAATCGATTACAATATTGCCAATTAACCTCATGTTAACAAAATCTTGTTTCACACCTCCATTTTCTAACAACGAGGCATGAAGACCTCGCAATTAATTACCTGAATTAACGAGTCACATTTAACGTCACCTGTGCACTTATCTTGTGGGCTAAACTCAATAGTCACAATACAAATTTGGCAAATTATGCCCAGAGATATTCATACCAGAATTTTCAAATAAGCCTCATAGGCATGACTCCCTAAAAGTACTATATTACAAATTTTAAATTTCACAAAGGGAGAACTTAAACACATAAACTTTTCACCACAAGGACCTCGTCCTTATATAACATCCACCACAACTTGTAGCCCGGTTTAAATATTTCACATCATATAAAAGTAAGAGGATCTCGTCCTCAACTCCATACACAAGTAGTATGCACATTGTGCCAACTGAAATTTTCCATTTCCTTTCTTTTTTCTTCTAAATAAATTCCGTCAAACAAAATCACAACATATAACTAACCCTCACACCGATAGGAAAAAAAATTTGCAATTTAAATCAGTTTTTCGTGAAATCACATCAAAACCCACATCACAACTATTATTATAGGAGTATTATTTTTTTTGTGGCTGACACATGATGATAGACATAACTATCTCCATATAATCTCCCAACATGAGTATTCACATAAGTAAATTTAAGATCACGAAGCTCACTCATGAGTAGAGCATATTAGGAGGACTTGTTTCGATACTCATAATCGAATCAAGTTAAAATTGTTCCTTTATGATAACTCGAGTTTGTACTTGTAACGACTCCATCTAGTGTAGCAACCTCAGCTATGCCATAGCAAATATATCAATGGGTCGGGCCTCCACCTCTTAGGTGCCATCTACCCGTTTTTCCTTTAACCCTAATTGGTAGTGTAAGCAGAGTAGTAACTGTAAAGGAGTACGTGGCACGCGTGCTCTGATGGAACATATTTTACCCAAGTCTATGACAATTTCTCCTAGTATCACCATTTTCATAACAACCCATCCGCAGTTCAACTACTCATACTGAGTCTGTACCGGATAACTTAAATAACCATTGCAGGAAATTCCATACCACTGGTACATTAAAAGATGACTGACCCACGCAGGTGTTGTGATTAACTTAAGCACTACGAGTATACTGAATATGTTTCCATGACCCCGCTGATACTGAAATGTATAATTATTAAGGACGTAGGAATATCTCAAGTTTCATCATCATCCCATTCAAATCTTAACTCTTGGTCATTTATAAGTTTTGGAAAAACCCTTCAATACCACATAAATACATCTCAGGCCAAAACTGGCATACACATGACCCCGCAATCTGATCATTGGTAGTGGACTCCCCTCACTTGGTGCGAAATCATAAGACACATTCCTGACGATCCACAATACTGACCTTCACCGCTCGTACGACACTTTCATAAGACACCTCAAGCCATTTACTCGGCGCTTGTCATCCTCATGACAGTTAAACTCACTTCCTCCAGTGTCTCGGTTGCTAGTTGTACCCTTCGCTAAATAGAAATCTCATATGAACCACATGGTCTCTAATACTACCAACTATCTTCAGATCTACATCTACCTCGTGACCATGCCATGATTGCGATGATTAGGTAACTAATTAAGCCTTCTTAAGATCATACTTATCAACCATATATCAGAATCTGATGCACCCCATGCGCACAACTGAAAGATCTCTTTGCACTTCAATATCCTCGATTCTAAACGACACGTGGTAACAATGGTTGAGCAACCCTGGCTCTCTTATAACCCTTTTTTGGTATCACAAACCATTGGCGTAGTGCACAATTTCCATACATGAGTGGATGTAAAAGAACACAAGATATACGCTTCAAGCTGAATAAATGTCGCACGATAAGGAATGAATGAAGTGGAAATTTTTCCTACTAGTTCAGTAGCCTCTCGAAGATAAGTACAGACGTCTCCGTACCGATCCGCAAGACTCTACTAAACTCGCTTAGGACTTGTAGCACCTATGAACCTAGAGCTCTGATACCAACTTGTCACGACCCAAAAATCCCTCCGAATGAGTCGTGATGGCACCTAGTCTCTAAACTAGGTAAGCCTGACATTAACTGAAATAACATTGTTAATTGCCAACTTTAAATTCAATAACTCTTAGCAATTTACAATTCCCAAAACCGGTGGTACAAGTCACAAACCTTTCTAAGAATAGTTATACAAAATAAATATATCACTGTTCCGAAAGAAAGGGAACAAATGAAAATAAGTACAGTTGAAAGTGACTCTGAGAACTGCGAACGCTGCAGCAGGTTTACCTTGAGTCTCCACCGCAACGAATAACTACTATCGATCAAATACCTGGATCTGTACACAAAAAATGTACAGAAGTGTAGTATCAGCACAACCGACCCCATGTGCTAGTAAGTGCCTAGCCTAACCTCGGCAAAGTGGTGACGAGGCTAGGACCAGACTACCAAATAAACCTGTGCAATATATCGTACAAAAATAATACGAAGCAGATACCAATGATGGCAACAATGATCAAACAATGATATAAAATAAAGCAGGTAACAAGAATACCATAAATGTTGCTCAACAATTAATAAATACAAGTGCAATCAATTAATCAAATCCTACAAATATAAATCTTTCACCTATAAATCCTTCAAGTAATAATCTTTAAGATAATATGCTTTTCAATAAATATCCTTTGAATATATTTCCTTCAAATAAATCTCTTTCAAATAAGTATCTTTCGAATATAATTCTTTCGAGTAAAGGTCATCTTGTGACGCCTCATTTCATAATCATAATTAATATAGGTCTCAACCCACTTTCATATTTTTCACGACATCTCGTGCCCCTATTTCTATCACAACCGCACGGACAACTCACGTGCTATTAAATAAAACCATAATATTTTCCCTGGCACCTTGTGCCCATATATTTCTATCTCGAATTGCACAACAATATTTTCATGTTACTCAGTTCATAGGTTCCGTACCTAATACAATTAAGAATATTCAAGGAGCCTCATTCGTTTAATATAAAGTAGAGTACAGCTCCCAACCCAAATAGAAAATCAACAAGAAGAGATGAAGTTATTTTTAGAAATCATTTGATAAAGAAAATACTCTTTTCAATTAAAGTACAATATTGAATGAATTACTACCTTTAATACGAGAAATCAATAAATCAAAACATAGTAGAAATTCCTTTTTAAGTAAAGTACAACCTCAAACGGTTTAGGGGGATATAATTTAGAAACTAATCGAATTAAAGATATAACAATTATTGAAGTTTGAAGTATTGGAGTGTATATATATGTATAAATGCAGTGAGATATTGCAAACACTATAGGTTCTAACACGAAGGATCACAACAGTAAAGGAATTCAAACAGTTTAAACACTTGAACTGATAACAACAAATAAACACAACAGTAGAAAGTGCACGACATCACCATTATATAGGAATAAAAATCCAACCACTAACAAGAATAAGGAAAACAAAGGCAGATTTCACTTTCAAATCACATCTTATTGCAGGCGTGCAACCCGATCCCATTTCTCATGTCTTGCGGCAGGCGTACCACCCGCTCCCATTTCATCTATCTTGTGGTAGGCGTACCACCCGCTCCCATTTCATTATATCTTGTGGTAGGCATACCACCCGCTCCAATTTCATTATATCTTGTGGTAGGCGTAGCACCCGCTCCCATTTAATTTATCTTGTGGTAGGCGTACCACCCACTCCCATTTAATTTATCTTGTGATAGGCGTACCACCTGCTCCCATTTCATTATGTCTTGTGGTAGGCGTACCACCCGCTCCCATTTCATCTATCTTGTCTCCCAGTTACAAGCCAACAATAATCACACGGAATCCCGGCAAGGGAACAATACTATCAAAACAAACATCCCGGCAAGGGAACAATAATATCAAAAAAACATCCCGGCAAGGGAACAATAATATCAAACAAACATCCCGGCAAGGGAACAATAATATCAGACAACCATCCCGGCAAGGGAACAATATCATGAATAATAACGTCCCGACAAGGGAGAAAATATCAAAGCAACAACATCTCGGCTAGGGAGATAATATCATCAACCTCTTCTCTTTTTCACATTTACTTCACAACTCGATTCACAATTTGAGCCAATGCTCTATAATGTTCAACAATAAAATTCCGGCACGGAAAAAAATAGTACAACAATCAAATCCCGGCAAGGGAAACAACATCAAAACAATAACATCCCGACAAGGGATACAATATCGAAACAATAATACTTTCACAAGTCATATTCCTCAATAGAAATTATCATATAGAGCATATACAATACGAAACGGAGTCAGATTAATCAAGGTATAAGACTCACGGGCATTCTTGACACCAACGTATAGATACTCGTCACCATGTCTATACGTCGTACTCAACGAGAAGCAAGTAGCAAATATGACTCAACTCTTAATCCCTCAAGCTAAGGTTAAACCGAACACTTACCTCGCTTTGCAACCAATTCAAGCTTCCATCACACCTTTGCATCGCACATTAGTGTCCGAAATCCTCAAATCTAGTCATAAACAATTCAATATACTCAATGTAAATCGTACGAATTAATTCCATATGAATTTACACATTTTCCAAATAAAATCCAAAATTTAGCTCAAAATTGCCCATGGGGCCCACATCTCGGAATCCGACGAAACTCATAAAATCCGACAACCCATTCCGACACGAGTTCAACCATACCAAAAATTATCGAATTCTGATATCAAATGGACCTTCAAATCCTAAATTAAAGTTTTTGAAGATTTCTACCATTTTTAACCCAATCTTTACCTATTTGAACTCAACAATCTTCCCATAACCTTATTGTTACAAGCATGTATAACTAACACTCAAATATCCATGAATCATCTTACTAATTACCCATTTCTAGTTAGATTTCGAAATTGAAGAGTTGAGAAAAAAAAAGAATTCTTACCTCTTAGATGAAAAACTTGAGGGATTTCAAGGTTTGGACAAGATTTTTGATGAACACGGTACTTGAGCTTCTTCTTCTCTCTAAAACTGCTCTTCCCTCTCTCTAAAAGCACCAGAAAATCCAAAAATACTCAACCCCAAACGAGTTAAATGAAATGGGGTTCAGGTCTTAAAAACCCGTTTTTGTGCTGCCGCGACGCGTGGGGCGCCACAGGGTGCGGGGCGTCAATTCAAAATATGTCTAGAAATGAAATTTCGGACCATTCTGGAAATTCCTACTGGCGCGGCGCGCCATGCGCCGCATGGGGCGGCGCGGTAGTACAAATTTCTGCGCTGCTTTGGTAATTTGGTCATAACCTCTGGTAGGAGTGTCAGAATGACGAACGGTTTGAAGCGTTGGAAACTAGACTCAAAGAGCTTTAATTTGATAGGTTATTAATCACACAATTAGTTATATACAATGTATATATGCTTGTCCAAAGTAAGGTCTTGTGCGTTCTCATTTGCAAATTTAGTCTATTATGAAATTTTCCAACTTGACTTAGACTTAGGACATTCGTTAAACCCCATATCACTTATAATATATACCGTACACTTATTATCATATCCAATTGATATCCATCATTTTATCAGTCCTCGTTTGTATACAGAATAATACGATTTGAATACGTCAACTTTGTAATCTCGCCAAAATGTGCCGAATTGCTCTACGGACTTCTAACTCCAATTCTGATCATGTGTCTAAGTCCGAAATAATCGTGAGAGCTATTGGAACCATCAAAGTTCTATTCCGGGGTCGTTTGCACAAAAGTTAAACTCTGGTCAACTCTTTTCATTTAAGCTTCCAAAACAAGAATGTATTGTTCTTTCAATTAAGTCTTGAATAATTCGAAAACCAAAATCGATCATAATACACATTCTGAAGCTTCTTGAGGTCTTAAGCCGCTGAACGGAATGCTAATTCTTAGAACGAAAATTTGGGTCATTACAAAAGTATTGCGTCGTAGTAAGTCTCAAAGAAATTTATTGAGTTTCTAAAGTATTCGCAAAAGTGGTTGGTTATATTAAGACTATAAATATATGAAAGATTTAATATTTTCTATTATTACAACTTGTAGCGGGTTAATATGTATGTGAAAAGCTACCCGTTTTATTCTCCAGTTTGTACTACACAAAAATACCACAATAAAGTAGAAATTTATTTATATAAAAACTCATATCATAATAAACTTGGAGTTTATGGATAATTACATATATCATAGTGTAAACCTGAAGTTTATCAATATTGATAATTTATCCAGTTGGCATAATTGGTTTAGCCATGTTAATTTACGTATGATGTGCAAAAATAAAAGAGAATTCACATGGGTAAAATTTAAAGAGCTAGAAAATTCCTTACAAAAATCTCTTATGTTGCTTGTTCTCATTAATTACTAGACCAACTAAAATTAGGATTGAATCTCATGAATGCTGAAAATATCAAAGGTGAATATGGACTCATTGACCTGTCATGTATACCGCATAAGATGTATCTATGAGATGGTTACATGTACGATTATTATTAACCCGCAACCTGGTATTTGCGAGGTAACTTGCTCAATAATTTAATTTAGAGCATAATTTCTAGATTTTCTATTTAAGACATATCATCTTGATAAGTTGGTTTACATCACAGTTGGTTTAGCAAAATTATTTTTTGAGTGCCTTCTGTCACTACCCCAATTTTTCACCTTAGGATGTCGTGATGACACCTAGTCTCAAAGACTAGGTAAACCTAACATTCATTGATACCTTGACAGAAATAACAAACTAAAACAATAAAATAATTTGATAAAACTCATAATAACTCCAAATACGGAACATCTGTAACAAAATTTTCAAAACCGGTAGAACCGAGTCATAATCTCTATAAAAATATACTGGAATCCCTAGTACAACACTGTCTAAATAAAGAGTAAATAGTAGTAAAAGTAAGGACAAAAAGTGACTCTGAGACCTGCAAGCGCCAAGCAGGTATACCTTGAAGTCTCCGAGATGTATGGTCAAATCACCGGTGCCTAGCCTGAGATGAAGTACCTGGATCTGCACAAAAATGTGCAAAAGCGTAGTATGAGTACACCACAACAGTACCAGTATTAAGCTTAATCTCGGTAGAGTAGTGATGAGGCCAGGTCAAGACACCTGCTAGGATAAGAGAACTGAACAAGTGTCACGACCCGGATTACCCATCCTCGTGAGTCGTGATGACGCCTACTAATGTGAGCTAGGCAAGCCAACTACTTGTTCAATTTACCCTTTTCCCATTTTAATCTTTAAGCAATTATGAGCAATAATTTAAAGACAGCGGAATTTAAGTCAAGCAGAATAAAAACAATAAAACTATTGAGTATATCCAATACAACTGTTTAAACAAGACTACCAAAAACTGGAGTCACAACTTCACAGACAGTCTAAGAACACTATAAACAAAGTCTGAATGAAATACATACGTCTGTCGCTGAACAAGTAAGAATAGAAAGAGGAAAGATAGGAGGAGACGCCAAGGCATGCGGACGTCTGCAGGACTACCTCGGGTCGCATATGTGGACTGAAGACAACACCCTCACTGCAGTCCAAGCGCTCCGGTATCAGTATCTGTACATAGTGCAGAGTGTAGTATCAGCACAACCGACCCCATGTGCTGGTAAGTGCCTAGCCTAACCTCGAGTAGTGACGAGGCTAGGACCAGACTACCAAAAAAAAATGTGCAGTTAAATCATATACAGCGCAAATAGAAGCAGATAATTACAATTAAAATTGGGCAGGGGAACACATGCTGCGGGGAGTAGCAGGTAACAACAAAACGACAGTAGAGAAACATAAGGAATGCCATAAATCAATTACCAGCAAAAATAAGGATATAGAAGAAACAGGTACACACGTAATACCGTTACATGCGTGCAACCCGAACCCATTTCATATGATACCGTTGCAGGCGTGCAACCCGCTCCCATTTCTTATATTATCGTTGCAGGCGTGCAACCCGCTCCTATTTCACATACTACCGTTGCAGGCATGCAACCCGCTCCCATTTCTTATATTACTGTTGCAGGCGTGCAACCCGCTCCCATTTCTTATATTACCGTTGCAGGCGTGCAACCCGCTCCTATTTCCTATATTACCGTTGCAGGCGAGCAACCCGCTCCCATTTCTAATATTACCATTGCAGGCGTGCAACCCGCTCCCATTTCTTTTATCAACACCAATCATAAAAGGGTCCCGACAAGGGAACAATAATATCAAAACAAATATCCCGGCAAGGGAACAATAACATCCCGACAAGAGAACAATAACGATAATAACATTCCAACAAGGGAACAATAATGATAATAACATCCCGGCAAGGGAACAATAATGATAATAACATCCCGGCAAGGGAACAATTATGATAATCCTCATATGAAGCGCAATAAACCACAATGGAGTCATAACAAGTACAATACAACACTCACGGGCAAGCTTGACACCGACGTATAGATACTCGTCACCATGCCTATACGTCGTACTCCACAATTAACACGTAGCAAATATGACACGACTCCTAATCCCTCAAGCTAAGGTTAGACCAAACACTTACCCCGATGTCACGAACATAATTCAAGTCTCAACTATCGCTTTACCCCTTGATTCCACTACCAATTCGCTCGTATCTAGCCACAAGTTACTTAATTACTTCAATAAATGCTAAATGAATCAATTCTAATGCATGAAAATAAGTTTTCCAAAGTTTTACCCAAAAAGTCAAAAATTGCCCCCGCGCTCACATGGTCAAAACCCGAGGTTCGAACCAAAACCCGACTACCCATTTCTCCACAAACCCAAATATATAATTTATTTTAAAATCGGACCTCAAATCAAGGTCCAAATCCCCAATTTTTGAAAACCTAGGTTCTACCCAAAATACCCAATTTCCCCATGAAAATCATTGATTTTGAATTGAAATCATGTGAAAAGATGTTAAAGATTGAAGAAAACTAGTTAGAAACGACTTAAAATTGATTTCGAGAAGAAGTTTTCTTTGGAAAATCGCCCAAGAGAGTTTATATTTTGAGAAGATGTAAAAAATGGTTGAAAATGCATCTAAGTTATGAACTTACAGGTTGCAGGCATCGCAATTGCGAACCCTCCCAGGCTCTGCTAAGCTCACATTTGCGAAGCAACTTTCGCAAATGTGGGTGCTCCCGCGCCCATATGGTCAAAACCCGAGGTTCGAACCAAAACCCGACTACCCATTTCTCCACGAACCCAAATATATAATTTATTTTGAAATCGGACGTCAAATCAAGGTCCAAATCCCCAATTTTTGAAAAACCTAGGTTCTACCCAAAATACCCAATTTTCCCATGAAATCATTGATTTTGAGTTGAAATCATGTGAAAAGATATTGAAGATTGAAGAAAACTAGTTAGAAACGACTTAAAATTGATTTGGAGAAGAAGTTTTCTTTGGAAAATCGCCCAAGAGAGTTTATGTTTTGAGAAGATGTAAATAATAGTTGAAAATGCGTCTAAGTTATGAACTTACAGGTTGCAGGCATCGCATTGCGAACCCTCCCAGGCTCTGCTAAGCTTGCATTTGCGAAGCAACTTTCGCATTTGCGATGACATGCCCAAATGGGGAGCATTGCATTTGCGAAGAAAAATCTCGCATTAGAGAGGAAGGGCTGGCCTGGACTGTTTCGCATTTGCGACTCATCCCTCGCATTTGTGAGCTAGGCTTCGCAAATTTTTCCAAGTCCAACTCTACTCTGCGGCCTATCCAAAACTCACCCGAGTCCTCGGGGCTCCAATCCAAACATGCACACCATCTAAAAATATCATACAGACTCGTTCGTGCATTCAAATCACCAAAATAACATCAACAACTATGAATTTAGCATCAAAATCATGAAATTTCCTAGGAACTTCAAATTTTCCAATTTTCTCAAATACGGTCCGATTCACGTCGTTTCAAGTCCGTTTCTTATCAAATTTCACAGACTCATCTTAAATCACATATAAGACCTATACCGGGCACCAGAACCAAAATACGAGCCCGATACCAATGGTTTCAAACACATTTCATTTCCAAAACTCATAAATAAATTCCAGAAAACATTTTTTCTTTATAAAATTACTTCTCGGGATTGGCATCTTAGAATTCGATTCCGAGCATAAGCCCAAGTCCCATATTTTTCATGGACCCTCCGGGATCGTCAAATCACGGTTTCAGGTCCTTTTACCCACAATGTTGACCGAAGTCAACTTAAATTCATTTTAAAGTCAAAATTCACCATTTTCACAGATTTTCACATAATGGCTTTCCGGCTATGCACCCGGGTTGCACACGCAAATCGAGGTGATACAGAAAGAGGTTTTTAAGGCCTCAAAACACAGAATTTATTTTTAAAACAAGTGACATTTTCCATCTTTAAAACAAATGTTCGTCCTCGAACGGACAAAAGAAGGAAGTACCTGAGTCGGGAAAAAGATAGGGACAACGGCTTCGCATATCGGGATCGGACTCCCAGGTCGATGCCTCAGCAGGCTGACCTCTCCACTGAATACGAACAGAAGGAAAACTCTTCGATCTCAACTAACAAACCTGCCGGTCTAGAATAGCTACCGACTCCTCCTTGTAAAACAAGTCCTTGTCCAACGGGATAGTGCTAAAATCTAACACATGGAATGGATTGTCGTGATACTTTCGAAGCATGGACACATGAAACACTAGATGCACGGCTGATAAGCTCGGTGGCAACACAAGTCTGTAATCCACCTCTTCCACTTGATCAAGAATCTCAAACGGGCCAATGAACCTAGGGCTAAGCTTGCCCTTCTTCCCAAATCTCATCACGCCCTTCATAGACGACACTCGAAGCAATACCCGCTCACCAACCATGAAAGCCAAATCACGAACCTTACGGCCGGCGTAACTCTTTTGCCTGGACTGAGCTGTACGAAGCCTATGTTGAATAATCCTGACCTTGTCCAAGGCATCATGTACTAGATCTATACCCAACAACCGAGCCTCTACCCGGCTCAAACTATCCAACTGGCGACCGACACCACCTAGCATACAAAGCCTCATAGGGAGCCATCTGGATACTCGACTGGTAGCTGTTGTTGTAGGCAAACTATGCTAAAGGCAAAAACTGATCCTACGAGCCTCCAAAGTCAATGACATAAACTTGGAGCATATCCTCCATAATCTGAATAGTCCGCTCGGACTGCCCGTCCGTCTGAGGATGAAACGTTGTGCTCAACTCAACATGTGTGCCCAACTCTCGTTGAACTACCCTCCAGAAACGTGAGGTAAACTGCGTACCTCGGTCCGAAATGATAGACATGGGCACACCATGAAGACGAACAATCTCCCGGATATAGATCTCAGCTAACCTCTCGGATGAATAGGAGACTGCCATATGAATGAAATGCGCTGACTTGGTACCCCCATCAACAATGACCCACACTGCGTCGCACTTCCTCCGAGTCTGTGGGAGTCCAACAACAAAATCCATAGTGATCCTCTCCCACTTCCACTTGGGAATCTCAATCTTCTCAAACAAACCACCAGGTCTCTAATGCTCGTACTTAACCTACTGGCAATTCAAACACCGAGCCACATACGCAACGATATCCTTCTTCATCCTCCTCCACCAATAATACTACCACAAATCCTGGTTCATCTTCGCGACACCCGGATGAATAGAGTACCGGGAACTATAGGCCTCCTCTAAAATTAACTCTCGGAGTCCATCCATATTAGGCACACAAACTCGACCCTGCAATATCAAAACTCCATCATCTCCTAAGGGAACCTGCTTGGCACCTCCATTATGCACCGTGTCTCTGAGGACACACAAATGAGGATCATCATACTGCCGATCTCGGATACGCTCTAGTAAATAAGAACGAGCGATTGTGCAAAGCTAACACACGACTGCACTCAGAAACATCCAACCTTACGAACTGATTAGCCAAAGCCTGGACATCAAAAGCAAACGGTCTCTCACCGACCGGAATATAAGCAAAACTGCCCATACTGGCTGACTTCCTACTCAAAGCATCGACCACCACATTGGCCTTTCCCGGATGATATAAGATAGTGATATCATAGTCCTTTAATAGCTCCAACCACCTTCTCTGCCTCAAATTTAGCTCCTTCTGCTTGAACAAATACTGTAGACTCTTGTGATCCGTGAACACCTCACATGCCACGCCATACAGATAATGCCTCCAAATCTTCAACGCGTGAGCAACGGCTGCCAGCTCCAAATCGTGAACCAGATAGTTCTTCTCATGAATCTTCAACACCGCGAAGCATAGGAAATGACCTTGTCATCCTGCATCAACACTGCACCAAGTCCAATACGAGATGCATCACAATAAACTGTATAAGGCTCTGAACCTGTGGGCAAAACCAACACCGGCGCCTTACTCAAAGCTGTCTTGAGCTTCTGAAAGCTCGCCTCACACTCGTATGACCACCTGAACTAGGCATCCTTCTGGGTCAACCTAGTCATCGGGGTTACGATAGATGAAAACCCCTCCACAAACCGACGATAGTAGCCCGCCAATCCCAAGAAACTCCGAATCTCTGTAGCTGATGTTGGTCTAGGCCAGTTCTTGACTGCCTCTATCTTCTTTGGATCTACCTGAATACCCTTTGCTGATACGACATGACCTAGGAATGCAACTGAACTCAACCAGAACTCGCACTTCAAAAACTTGGCGTACCACTGACTATCTATCAAAGTCTGAAGAACCACCCTAAGATGCTGCTCATGCTCCTTCCAGCTGTAGGAATAGATAAAAATATCATCAATGAAGACTATCACGAACGAATCCAAGGCCTGAACACTCGGTTCATCAAGTCCATAAAAGTTGTTGGGGGCATTTGTCAACCCGAATGACATCACCAAGAACTCATAATGCCCTTACCGAGTGCGGAAAGCGGTCTTAGGTACATCGGATGCCTTAATTCTCAACTGATGGTAGCCAGATCTCAAGTCAATCTTCAAAAATATCTTGGCACCCTGAAGCTGATCAAACAAATCATCAATTCTTGGCAATGGATACTTATTCTTGATTGTGACCTTGTTCAACTGTCGGTAATCAATACACGTTCTCATCGATCCGTCCTTCTTCTTAACAAACAACACCGGCGCACCCCAAGGCGAAATACTAGGTCTAATGAAAGCTTTTTCAAGCAAGTCTTGCAACTTCTCCTTCAACTCTTTCAACTCAGGCGGGGCCATACAATACGGCGAGATAGAAATGGGCTGGGTGCCCGGAGCCAAATCAATGTAGAAGTCAATATCCCTGTCTGGTGGCATGCCCGACAGGTCTGAAGGAAACACCTCCAGAAACTCACGGACAACAGGCACAAAATCAATAGAAGGGACCTCAACACTAGAATCACGAACATAGGCCAAATAGGCCAAACACCCCTTCTTGACCATATGTCGAGCCTTCATATATGAGATAACACTACGGGTAAAATGACCAGGAGTCCCTCTCCACTCTAAATGAGGTAAACCCGGCAAGGCTAAGGTCATAGTCTTGGCATGACAGTCTAAGATAGCATGGTAAGGTGATAACTAGACCATCCCCAATATAACGTCTAAATCCACCATGTCTAGCAGAAGCAAATCTACATGAGTCTCAAGACCCCCAATCACAACTATACATGAACGTTGGGCTCGATCTACCATAATAGAATCACCCACAGGTGTAGACACATAAACAGGAGCACTCAAAGAATCACTAAGCATGACCAGATACAGTGTACAATAAGACGACACATAGGAGTATGTAGATCTCGGATCAAATAAAACTGAAGCATCTCTGCTACAAACTAGAACAGTACCTGTGATAACTACATCGGAAGCCTCAGCCTCGGGCCTGACTGGAAGAGCATAACATCGGGGCTGGGCCCTACCACCTTGAACTAAATCTCTAGGGCGGCCTGCTGCTGGTTGGACTCCACCTCTAACGGCCTAACCTCCACCTCTAATACCTCTACCTCCACCTCTAGTACCTCTACCCCCACATCTCGCTGGCCGGGCGGGTTGTGGAACACTCGGTGCATGAACCATGGCACGGGAACCCTGATGCTGAGAGATGCTCGAGGGCAATTCCTAGCAATGTGCCTCGTGTCTCCACAAGTAAAACAAGCCCTCGGCTGTTGGGGCTGACGACCCTGAAAACTCTGAAGCGGCGGTGCACTGTAGGCCTGCTGATCAAAATACTGCATATGAGAACCATAACCACCTGAAGCACCGTGAGAAACCTGAAGTGCTAACTGAAAAGGCCTAGGAGGATGGCCTATACCAAAAGAATCTCTACCTCCAGATGAGGCGCCACTGAATCTACCTGAATGACGAGGCCTTTTGTCAGACCCCTGACCACCTCCCTGCGATAGAACCATCTCAACTCTCCTAGCCACATTGGCCGCCTCATGAAAAGAAATCTCACTCCCCGTCTCCTTGGCCATATGAAGTCAAATAGGCTGGATAAGGCCCTCAATGAACCTCCTCACCCTCTCTCTCTTGGTGGAAAGTATGATAAGAACATGACGAGCCAAGTCGATGAATCTGGTCTCATACTGAGTAACGGTCATAGAACCCTGCTGGAGACGCTCAAACTGTCTCTGATAGGCCTCTCTCTGAGTGACAGGGAGAAACTTCTCCAGAAATAGCTGAGTAAACTACTCCTAAGTCAAAGCTGGTGATCCGACTGGTCTAGCCAAGCAATAATCTCTCCACCAAGTCTAGGCAGAACCAGACAAGCGAAAAGTAGAAAAATAGACCTCATTGGTCTCCACTATCCCCATGTTCCTGAGAACCTCATGACAGTTGTCTAGATAATCCTGGGGATCCTCAGAAGATGCACTGCTGAAAGTAGTAATGAAGAGCTTGGTAAATATGTCCAATCTCCATAAAGCATAGGCAGACATAACTGCTCCATCACCGGTTTGGGCTACCACACCCGGCTGAATTACTCCAACTGGCTGAGCTACTAGAGTCTCAAACTGGGGAGCCATCTACTCTGGGGTGCGTGTAGCAGGAGTTTGGGCTCCTCCTCCATCCTGAGAGATAGCTGGTGCTACAGGAAGTAAGCCTGCCCGGGTGACACTCTCCATAAGGCCCACTAGACGGACCAGAACATCCTAGAGTACTGAGGTAGTAATAAACCCATCTGGGACCTGAGCTGGGCCCACCAGAACTGTCTATACTGGAACCTCATCATCAAAGTCAACCTGAGGCTCCGCCGCTGGTTTTGCTGCTCTGGGCTGAGCTTTGCCTCTACCTCGGCCTTGCCATCTGCCCCTCGTAGGAGTTGCTGCAGGGGGCTCGGGCTGCTGGTCGGTGGATGAGGAAGCGCATTTTCTCGCCATCTGTGAAAGAACAGAGTAGAAATTCAATTAGCATTGAGAAACCCAAACTGCACGACAAGAAGGAATAAATTTGAAGTTTTTCCTAACTCTGTAGCTTTTGGGGGATAAATACAGACGTCTTCGTACCGATCACTCAGACTCTACTAAGCTTGTTTGTGAACTGTGAGACCCATGTAACCTAGAGCTCTGATACCAACTTGTCATGACCCAGATTTCCTACCCTCAGGAGTCGTGATGACGCCTACTAATGTGAGCTAGGCAAGCTAACTACTTGATCAATTTACCATTTTTCCCATTTTAGTCCTTTAGCAATAATATAAAGACAACAAAATTTAAGTCAAGCGGAAGAAAAATAATAAAACTATTGAGTATATCAAATACAACTGTTTAAACAAGACTACCCAGCACTGGAGTTACAACTTCACAAGCTGTCTAAGAACACTACAAACAAAGTCTGAATGAAATACATATGTCTGTCTCTGAATAAGTAAAAACAGAAAAAGGAAATATATGAGGTGACGCCAAGGCTCATGGACGTCTGCAGGACTACCTCGGGTCGCCTGTGTGGACTGAAGACAACACCCTCACTGCGGTCCAAACGCTCCGGTATCAGTATCTGCACATAGTGCAGAGTGTAGTATCAGCACGACCGATCCCATGTGCTGGTAAGTGCCTAGCCTAACCTCGGCGAAGTAGTGACGAGGCTAGGACCAGACTACCAAATAAACCTGTATAGTTAAATCATATATAGTAGAAATAGAAGCAGATAATTACAATTAAAATTGGGTAGGGGAAACATGCTACGGGGAGTAGCAGGTAACAACAGAACGACAGTAGATAAACATAAGGAATGGCATAAATCAATTACCAACAAAAATAAGGAAATAGAAGAAACAGGTACACACGTAATACCGTTGCAGGCGTGCAACCCGAACCCATTTCATATGATACCGTTGCAGGCGTGCAACCTGCTCCCATTTCTTATATTACTGTTGCAGGCGTGCAACCCGCTCCCATTTTTTTATATTACCATTACAGACGTGCAACCCGCTCCCATTTCCTATATTACCGTTGCAGGCGTGCAACCCGCTCCCATTTTTTTTATCAACACCAATCAAAAAAGGGTCCCGACAAGGGAATAATAATATCAAAATGAACATCCCGGCAAGGGAACAATAATGATAATAATATCCCGGTAAGGGAACAATTATGATAATAACATCCGACAAGGGAACAATAATGATAATAGCATCCCGTCAAGGGAACAATTATGATAATCCTCATATGAAGCGCAATAAACCACAACGGAGTCATAACAAGTACAATACAAGACTCACGGGCATGCTTGACACCGGTGTATAGATACTCGTCACCATGCCTATACGTCGTACTCCACAATTAACACGTAGAAAATAAGACATGACTCCTAATCCCTCAAGCTAAGGTTAGACCAAACACTTACCCCGATGCCACGAACACAATTCAAGTCTCAACTATCGCTTTACCCCTTGATTCAACCACCAATTTGCTCGTATCTAGCCACAAGTTACTTAATTACATCAATAAATGCTAAATGAATCAATTCTAATGCATGAAAATAAGTTTTCCAAAGTTTTACCCAAAAAGTCAAAAATCGCCCCCGGGCCCACATGGTCAAAACCCAAGGTTCGAACCAAAACCTGACTACCCATTTCCCCACGAACCCAAATATATAATTTATTTTGAAATCGGACCTCAAATCGAGGTCCAAATCCCCAATTTTTGAAACACCTAGGTTCTACCCAAAACACTCAATTTTCCCCATGAAAATCATTGATTTTGAGTTGAAATCATGTGAAAAGATGTTAAAGATTGAAGAAAACTAGTTAGAAACGACTTACAATTGATTTGGAGATGAAGTTTTCTTTGGAAAATCGCCCAAGAGCGTTTATATATTGAGAAGATGTGAAAATGGTTGAAAATACGTCTAAGTTATGAACTTACAGGTTGCAGGTATCGCAATTGCGATCAAGGTTCGCAATTGCAAACCCAGGCTCTGCTAAGCTCGCATTTGCGAAGCAACTTTCACATTTGCAAAGTCAGAATTGCGAATAGCCTGTCGCATTTGCGATGACAGGCCCAAATGGGGAGACTCGCATTTGCGAAGAAAAATCTTGCATTTGCGAGGAAGGGCTGGCCTGGGTTGTTTCGCATTTGCAACTCAGCCCTCGCATTTGCAATGCAGACCTGCAATATAACAACTAAAGTCTGCAATTTTTCCAAGTCCAATTCTACTCTGCGGCCTATCCAAAACTCACCCGAGCCCTCGGGGCTCCAAAGCAAACATGTACACCCATCTAAAAACATCATACGGACTAGCTTGTGCATTCAAATCACCAAAATAACATCGACAACTATGAATTTAGCATCAAAATTATGAAATTTCCTGAGAACTTCAAATTTTTTAATTTTCTCAAATACGGTTCGATTCACGTCGTTTCAAGTCCGTTTCTTACCAAATTTCACATACTCATCTTAAATCACATATAAGACCTGTACCGGGCTCCGGAACCAAAATACGGGCCCGATACCAATGGTTTCAAACACATTTCATTTCCAAAACTCATAAATACATTCTAGAAAATAATTTTTCTTTAAAAATTCATTTCTCAGGCTTGGGACCTCGAAATTTGATTCTGGGCATACGCCCAAGTTCCATATTTTCTTACGGATCCTCCGGGACAGTCAAATCATGGTTCTGGGTCCGTTTACCCACAATATTGATCGAAGTCAACTTAAATTCATTTTAAAGTCAAAATTCACCATTTTCACAGATTTTCACATAATGGCTTTCCGGCTATGAACCCGGACTGCACATGCAAATCGAGGTGATGCAGAAAGAGGTTTTTAAGGTCTTGGAACACATAATTTATTTTTAAAATAAGTGATGACCTTTTGGGTCATCACAACAAGGTATAGTATAGCCAAAAAACGGGAGACGAGGAAATAGATGACAATAAGGCAGCTCAATAATGTAGCTAACAACAAAATTTTAAAGTTGTAAAGCAACAAAGAGCGAACACGTGATAAGAATATCAATAAATCAATACGGGCAAATACGAGTAAGGCAAATAAAGAGATAACAAAACTGTTCCAGCAACAAGCCTCTTTAACACAAAATGTACAACAAGAATCACAACCGAGGTACCACCTCATATCCACATTTCACATTTCAATATCACAACCTTTCCTTATACCACCGTGTGATCCTTACATTTATATATGAAGCAATTCCGGATAATAAAGTTTCAATCTTTAATGAAAATCAAAAAGTCAACTCAAAAAGTCAACCCCGGATTCGTACCTCGGAACCCGACCAAACTTACAAAATATGAACACCCATTCCAATATGAGCCTAACCATATTAAAATTATCCAATTTTGACCTCAAATCGACCTTCAAACTCCCAATTTATGGTATATGAAAGTTTTTACAAAATCTCCCAATTTCTCCAACTCAAATCACTAATTAAATGATAAAAACAATGATGGAATCATGAATAATAAACAAATATGAGTCAAGAACACTTATCCCGATCCAATCCTTGAAAATTCCTTCCAAAATCGCCCAAAACCGAGATCTCTAACTAAAAATGTGGTGAATGAAATAAAACCCTTGAATAAGCCATTTTGCCCAGCATTTTCTGCTTCTGAAGGCTAACTGTCACATCTACGACTCTGCACCTGTGGAAATTTCATCGCAGATGCGTCTTCCACTTAGCTAAGCAATTTTTGCTTTTGCAGACAAAAGGCGTACCTGCACTTCCGCTCATGCGGATACCCTACGCGCTTCTGCGACCATCAACCACACCTGTGATCCCTCAATGCTCGCCCAAATTCTGCTTCTGCAGACTAGTCAACGCTTCTGCGTGTGTGTTCCCGAGGCCAGTTGTCTGCACCTGCGACTTTCCACTAGCCAGCCTCCCTTTGCTTCTACGATCTCCAGCCGCACTTGCGGCCAAGCCCACCGCAGGTGGGATAACGCCAAAACTCAGATTTCTTCAGCAGTCTTCCTAAGTCCAAAATGGATTCGAATTTAATCCGAATCACACCCGGGGCTCCCGAGACTCCATCCAAATATACCATCAAGTCCCAAAACATAACACGAGCCTATTCGAGACCTTAAATCACATCAAACAACATCAAATCTATGAATTGCATCTCATTTCAAGCTTATTGAATCAATAAACATTCAACTTCTAAACTAATGCCAAATCATAATAAACCAACTCCGAATGAGCTCAAATTTTGTGTGCAAGTTCCAAATGACACAACGGATCTATACCAACTCCCAGAATTATAATTTGAGCCCGATATCGATAAAATCAACCATCGGTCAAACCTATAAACTTTCAACTTTCGCCAAAAAGTACCAAATCAACCTACAAAACTCCAAATCAACTTTTGGACATACTTCTAAGTCCAAAATCACAATACGAAACTCCGGTCAACTCTTTTAACTTAAGTTTTCAACTTTACGACTAAGTGTCCCAATTAACTCCACTCACCCGAAACTAAACCAACCACCCCAGCAAGTCACATAACTATAAAAGAACATAGAATAGTCAATAAATAGGGGAACGGGGCTACAATACTGAAAATGACTACCGGATTGTTACACCTTCGCTTAATAGCTAAACTATTATTTATGAGAACAAAGTTATCTATATCTGCTTGATATATGTTATATATCAAAGTATATTACATTCTTCCCTCACAAATGGTTCAAGGATAGGAACCAAAACCATCTTATTATTATTTACGTGCGGTGTATATTTTGATTAACACTATAACTCACAAAAGTGGATTTTCAAAGTTGAGGAAGCAAGTTCGTTTTTCTAACATGAGGGGGAGACAAGATAAATATCTAAGAAAAAGTAACATAGAATAAATTATCATTTGTACATCCAGATCCTCGAATAAGACAGTATGAACTTGAAGTTCATAAAAAGAGAATTCATCTACAATATATTGCAAAGCATGCAAACACATATGCCGACCCAAAAAAGGTAACTATATTCTCACTACAAATGTTCCTATTAGAATAAGTCTTAGAAGGATAAAGTCTATGGTGCGCCTGAAGCGGATAGACAAATCGGTACCAAATAAAATTCTTAATAAAAATTATGAGCAAATTATCGAAATTATTATAATAAATAGGCAAGTGATCTAGAAAATCACATGACATAACACTTCATAAAATCTCAAGAGAGGTTCAGGTACCTAAAAATATGAATGAAGAGATATCTATATTATGTCTTTATGAAAAAGGGAGGTTGGAATTGATATCAAATTTTCGTCGATTACGTTTATGATAACGCTAAACATATACGGAAAAGGTCCAAATATACTCTTGTACTATGAGAAAAGGTTTAAATATGCCCCTCGTTATACTTTTGGTCCAAATATACCAGTATCGTTATACTATTAGTTCAAATATACCCATCTTCCGTTAAGTTTGTCCAAGGTGGACATCCAATCCTACGTGACACTGATATTTGATGAGGTGGATTCCATGTGGCATGCCACCTCAGCGCCCCTAACCCATTTTAGCCCTTCTTTTTTTCACCACTAAAATTTATTTTCCCTCCGCCACCATTGTCACAATTACATCCACCATAAACAATTCACCTCGATGTGCATTATGCACCATAAATAATCAATCTTATTGTGACTACATAATCCCTTCTCGTAACTTGTACCCTAATTTAGTATGGAATCAATCTTGTTATCTGAAATTTCAAGTGCCATGGTGATTGGGAAAAATATTGAAGGAAAGGCCAGTACAGGAACAACGAAAGAGGTTTCCAATAGTAGGTGTTGTTGGAAAGCGTCCAATGCTCCATCACTTTCCATTATATCTTTCACGACAGACTGATAATATTCTTTCAGCTTCATGTAGTGCAATTTCAGCCACCTCAGTCGAACTCGCCGAAAAAACTTCACAAAGGGAGAATTCTAACCTCCTAGTCACACCATTGGCAACATCTTTTTCCTGAATGTGATTTTCCGGTGGGATGGGATCCAACTGAATACGTGGAATCCGTTAAGTTAGGGGCGCTGAGGTGGTATATCACGTGGTATCCACCTCATCACATGTCAATGCCACATAGGATAGATGTCCACCTTGGATAAACTTAACGGAAGAGGAGTATATTTGAATCAATAGTATAACAACAGGGGTATATTTGGACCAAAAGTATAACGAGGGGTATATTTAAACCTTTTTTCATAGTACATGGTATAACTTGGACCTTTTCCGAAATATATATGAGGATCTTTAGTCTAGAGAACCAATTCAAGTAGAATTGGTTTCATATGAAAGACATGTAGTTTTTGACTTGCAGTTCAAACACTTGAAAATATAAAGTCGATGGTGTGTGCAATCACTTTTATCCATTTTATATGTCTAGCAAGACATGAAAGCTTGATATGTGTCTAAAGTCTATTTATATGACCTAACTTATATGACAATGCCTGAAGGATTTAAATCCTTTAAAGCATATACAATTCTTGATCCTAAATACCACATCCTAAGTGCAATTTGTGCATATTTTATCTTGCTATAACTATAAGCATGATAATGTGATAGCAAAATTTTTTATCTCTATGGAGATATTGAAAAAACCATTCCACGACAATATATGAAGTCCTGTCTGACCATAGATTTTGGCTTCATTTAAAAAAATAAAAATAAAATAAAAAATATTATTTTTTTATGAAATATGATCATATTTTGGAGGGAAAATTTAAAATTTTTCAAGTTCCCAAAAATTAGTTTACCGTAGTTTTTGGATGAAATTTTTTCTTCCCCTTACAAAACTTGTTGGAGTTACCTGAATATTGGGCCAACACAACAACTGGAGCATTTGGGCCTAGCCCATTATTTATTTGTATCAGCCTTAATTTTTTGTTCTTACACTGTAAAGGCCCAAATATAAATAGGGGCAAAATGAACTTCTAGACTATTCTTTCATTTTCATTCTTGGTTAATACAACAGAAGATATTTTCCTCTCTCATACGTTTTCCCCCTTTTCCTTTCGCTTATGAACCCTAATAAAAAATCTACACGCTGATGTTGATTTCTACTCTTAACATGGTATCAGAGCGGGTAATCTCGTAGTCCCCATCGTTATACATCGACCGATGTTACCCTCATTCAATTTCATCGAGTTTATCATCACTGTTTTGATTTTCGCCGAGTTTCAGAATCTGAAGTTTTTAGTTGATTTTTTTGTCCAAATTTCGAATTAAGGAAGGTTCCTCGATTGTGTGATCCTTTTTGGTCGGAGTTTGTTGCTAATTATCGGATTTCTATTGATCTTTGTCAAAGCTAGGGTTTTTGGTGATTATCGGAGTTCTGTTAGTTTTCGCCAGAGCTAAAGCTTTCCTTTTAAGTTAAAGTTTTTTTGTCAAGGCCTTTTTTCTTCAGGTTGTGAAGAAGTGTGGTACACTCGTCTCTATTTGTTCTCTTGTATGAATTGATTGTTGTGAAATTTTGTTGTTATACTCTATTATCATGGTTAATTCTACTTCAAACTCAAGTTCTTCCTCTCCTATGTATACTCCTGAAACCTCAAGTCCACTATTTCTCCTTCCTTCCGATATACCAGGGGTATCCTTGGTTATTGTGCCCTTTTTTGGGACTAGTTTGGGGGGTTGGAGGAGGAGTATGATTGTGTCTCTGTCTGCTAGAAATAACATAGGCTTTATCGATGGGTCTTGCACTAAGCATGTTGTGGATTCTCCTCAGTACAGGCAGTGGGACATGTGCAATAATATGGTCATATCCTGGTTAATCAATTCACTTTCTCCAGATATAGCTGAAAGTGTACAACATTCTAAAACTGCTGAAAGCATATGGAAACAATTTAACAATAGGCATGGGACTGTTAGTGGAACTAAGGTGTTTGAAATAAAGAGAGAACTTGCATCTACTTATCAAGGGACTCTCGACATAGCTTCATATTTCAACAAACTTAAAAAACTCTGGGATGAATTGGGGGTTATGTGTACCAGCCATGCAAATTCTTGTGTTTGGGCTGCTAAGGAAGCTCTCTAGAAGGAGAAGGAAGTGGACAGGGTTCATCAATTTCTTATGGGTCTATACGAGGTTTATGTGGGGGTTAAGAGCAATATCTTAATGATGCAATCATTGCCATCCCTTGATATTGTCTACAACATTTTGTTGCAAGATGAAAAACAGAGACAGGTTGTCCCCAATACCCAATTTAACTCAGAATCAACCTCTTTTAATGCAAATTCCAACATTAACAGATTTCCTTCTCAACTCTCATCTACAAAACAAAATACACAAAAGGTGAACTTTGATTCAAGCAACCAAAAATCCAATACTACTTTGTCTTGCAAGTATTGCAAGAAACCTAGCCATACAATTGAAAAATGCTACAAATTATATGGTTTTCCACCAAATTTCAAATTCACAAAGGGTAAAAAGTTTAGTACTACTGCAAGTGTTGAGGGACAAATTTCTGAATCTTCTGCACTGTATTCTCTAACTGATCAAAGCTCTTTGATCCCTGGTCTTACCAAAGTAGTACTCCTAGTTGATGCAATTGCTCAATCAGTCTACATTAGGTGATTCAGGGACACAACCTATTCTAATGGGATCTGCCAATTTTGTCGGTAGTACTTCTTCTCTTCCTATGTGTTTAAATGGTAGTTCTATTGTGCACATGTTGACTAGTGTAGCTGGAAAGGTTTGGATAGTAGATTCATGGGCAACTGACCACATGACTTCAAATAAGGACCTCCTTTTTAATATTACACCCCTTCATTCTTTCATTCTACACAATGTTTTGTACATTCCATCTTTCCATTACAATCTAATTTCTATAAGTAAGGTAATAACACAATTCAATTGTTATGTGTTATTCACTTCTATTTCTTGCATAATTCTACATGCCCATTATATGAAGAACCTTCTGGAGCTTGGTAGAATGGACCAAGGATTATACAAATTTCAATTCAACCATTCTGCTCCTCCCATGTCACCTGATAATTCTGTTTCTCTTTTCAATAATGTAGTACATAATGCTGAATCTCTTTGTGTACAAATGTTCAAAATATGAGCCACAATTCTGCTTGTACTTTACGTTGTGGTACAATTCAAAATGTACAAATTGAGAATCCATGTTATCTTTCTACTTTACCTTCTTGTACTGTTTCAAATAATGTGAATAAAATGATGTTCTTTGGCATCATAGATTGGGGCATATTCCTTTTGTTCAAATGAAACATATGTCTTCTATCTCTAATGACTTATCTACTAAGCAGTCTCTTATTTGTCCTATTTGTCCTTTAGCTAGACAGCTTAGGTTATCATTCCCAGATAGTTCTTCTCTTACCACTTCATTATTTTCAACTTATTCATGTTGACACTTGGGGGACCATACCACACCCAAACTTACTCTAGAGCAAAATATTTCTTGACAATAGTTAATGACTATAGCAAAGCAAATGGACACACCTTTTACACTCCAAGAGCTATGACTTCACCTTCCTTAAAGCTTTAATAGCCACGGTAAAGACACAGTTTCACCTTTCTGTCCAAAAGGTTAGAAGTGATAATGCCTTGGAGCTTGGGTCCTCCAATTCAGCTATTCAATTCTTTTCTGATAATGGTATCATACATCAAACAACTTGCCTATACACACCACAACAGGATGGTATGGTAGAGAGGAAACATAGACATCTACTAGAAACCTCAAGAGCTTTATCCAAACTTCCTACCAAGTTCTGGGAAGATTGTGTTTTAACAACAACCTATATCATTAATATATTTTCCTCTAAATTTTTGTCCAATAAGACTCCATTTGAATTACTTTATGGGACTGCTCCTTCTTATTTCATTTAAAACATTTTGGTTGCATGTGCTATGCTAGTGTTCCCAAGTGTTATAGAGATAAGTTTCACCTAAAACATCTCCTTGTGTTTTCATTGGCTATCCTTTTGCTAAAAAAGGGTACAAACTATACAATCTCACCACTAAGTCTTTTATCTATTCTAGGGATGTCATTTTTTATAAATGTGTTTTTTCTTATACTTTGTCATCTTCTGCTCCCTCTCATCTTTCTCCTCCAATGCCTACCTTTTATGATTCTACTCCTGATCTTGTTACTGCTTCCTCTGTCCCTCCAGATCCCCCTCTCCCTACTTCTCAAATACTTGACACTCCTGATGTTCCCAACTCTGTCCATACCACTGCTGCTACTACTCCCACTCATCCTACTATTTCTATTGAATCAGCAATTCCTCCTGTTCCTGAAGTAAAAAAAAGTTCCAGAACCCATCAGCTCCCTACTCACTTGAAGGATTATGTGGTTCAGCTCCCTTCATCTGATTCTTGTTCTTCTTCTTCACTCTAGTCTATTGCAGTAGAACCCCATTCTTACACTCAGGCTACTGCTATTCCTACTTGGTAAGGTGTCGTGAGAAAAGAATTTGAGGCCCTAGATGCAAACCAGAATTAGAAAATTGTTGAACTACCTCCTGGGAAGAAACCTATAGGGTGTAAGTGGGTGTATAAAATTAAATACAAAACTGATGGCAGTGTGGAGAGATACAAAGCTAGATTGGTGGTTAGAGGTTATACTCAGGTTGAAGGAATTGATTACAATAAAACTTTCTCTCCAGCTGTTAAAATGTGCACTATTAGATGTGTAATTGATGTAGCTGTCAGAAAACAATGGCCTTTGTTTCAGTTGGATGTTAATAATGCATTTCTGCATGGGGATCTAGATGAAGAAATTTATATGAAACTTCCTCAAGCTCTTTTTGTTGCTTCTACTTCTTCTGTTACTTTTGGGTCTCTTACTTTGGTATGCAAATTGCAAAAGTCTCTTTATGGCTTGAGACATGTTTCTAGGCAATGGTACGCCAAGCTGTCCCATGCACACTACTCTATGGGGTATAATCACTCATTGAATGACTACTCCTTGTTCATGAAGAAAACTAACTGTTGTACTACTCTTGTAGCTGTTTATGTAGATGATATTATTGCGACTGGTGATGACTTGGATGAAATTTCTGCTCTTGAAGCTTTTTTGGATGCTCAGTTCAAAATTAAGGACTTGGGATTGCTTAACTATTTCTTGGGTATTGAGGTCTGTTATCTTCAGTCAGGTATTCTTTTGTTTCAGAAGAAGTTTATCTCTGATTTGCTATCAGAATACAAATGTGCTGATGTTTCTGCTGTTGTTAGTCCTTTGGACATGAACAACAAGTTACATTATAATGTTGGGGAGCTACTACCTCAACCTGAAAGCTATAGGAGTCTAGTTGGGAAACTAAATTTTTTGACCCACAGTAGACCAGATTTATGCTTTGCTATCCAACATTTAAGTCAATTTTTACAGCAACCTAGAGTTCCACATACGACTGTCGTTTTACATGTATTGAGATACTTAAAGGGCACTTCTGATTTTGGGGTCTTGTTAAATAATTCTGTTGATTTGTCTTTGTTGGCCAATTGTGATAATGATTGGGCAGCTTGCCCCGAGTCTAGGCGCTCAGTTTCTGGTTTTTGCATTCAGTTAGGTGGTAGTCTCATCAGTTAGAAGTCTAACAAGTAGCATATTGTTTCCCTGTCCTCAGTTGAGGCAAAATATAGAGCCATGAGTAAAGTGGTAGCTGAATTAGCATGGTTAGTCTGCCTGCTATCTGATTTGGGTCTCACTGCTGCTCTCTCGGTTCCTATTTTGTGCGACAACCAGGCTGCTATTCATATCTCCAAGAACCCGGTGTTCCATGAACGTACCAAGCACATCGAAATCGACTGGCATTTCATTCGCACTAAGTTGGCATATGGTCTTATCTCTTTGTCCCATGTTTCTACTAGTTCCCAACTAGCTAATATTTTTACTAAACCTTTGACATGTCTACACCATTGCAACTTGATTGGCAAGTTGGGCATATGTCCACCCTCCAACTTGAGGGGGGATGTTGGGGTTACTTGAAGATTGGGCCAACACAACAATTGGATCACTTGGGCCTAGCCCATTATTTATTGAGAAATTTTCATAAAGCATCATCTTTTAGTAGTAATTAGCCATCTATAGATACTATTTGCTATATTATGGATTATAGATACCTTTTCTGTCGTTATAAGATGTATTTGATGTATTTAAGCTATTGTATTCATGAATACAGTAGCAAAAATAGGCGTAAAACAGGGAAGTCCAGTTAATCAGTTGTTGTATTCGAGTGTATTCGACTGTATTCATGGAGTGAAACATGGGATTACAACTGAACATATTATTGTATTCACGGCGTGAAATAGGGGATTATATTATTTTTAAAACAAAAGGTGAATCAATTAACATAATAGACTCCTAATATAACTGAACAAACTCAATTATAACACACAAATTTTGTATTTTCAATTATAAAAAAGATTCCCAACCGAAAAATACCCCAAAAATATAGCAATCTTCAGAGAAATTATATAATACATCTGAATACATAAATTATATTAATTAAAAAAACTTATGAATACATTCATGGCATATAGCGGGATAGTGAATATAATAAAATACATAGAATACAATGGGATACATTGAAATACAATGAAAAAAAAGACAATGAATACAGTGAAATACATGGAAATACAGCGAGATACATTGAAATATATTAACAGAAAATTCAAGTTTCTCAGCCCCAAACTCCGTCGTCTTTGTTCAAGAACAACCCTAATGTCGTCTCGTCGAGCTGGAGGATAAGTAGAACCAAATCAAGAACCCAAAATAGAAAAGGTCCATTTTCCCTAGATTCCCTCTTTTCCTCTCAATTTCTACTCCAAAATGGAGAAAATCGCTATTTCTACTCATTTGTGCCCGAGCCTTATGCCTTTCAATTCTAATTCAAGTTCAGATGCATGGTTTTCCTTACCTTGCCTCACTTCTGTATTCCCAAATCAACACAGAAAGATATTGGCTTGAACAACTTCGTTTACTCCTCTTGGTCTTCGAATATTTCGTAAGGAATTTGGTTGTTTTATGAAAGGGAAAGAATCATTGGCTAGACAGAGAAGAAGAAGAAAATCGGAAATTTTAATGGGATGGGGGAAGAGAATGGGATGTATCAAAGTAGAGAGAGAAAGAAAATATTGTAACTGATTAGCGTATTTAGTGGCTTAGAGCTAGAAGGCAACCAAAATTAAATATTTTGCTATAAACCTTAAAAGGTATCTATTGAATATAATTTATTTAAATGGTATTTATTTAAAATAAATAAGGTGTTAACCTTTGCTATATAATTCCTTATTTATTTGTATCAACCTTAATTTTTTTTTGTTCTTACACTGTAAAGGCCCAAATATAAATAGGGGCAAAATGAACTTCTAGACTATTCTTTCATTTTCATTCTTGGTTAATACAACAGAAGATATTTTCCTCTCTCATACGTTTTTCCCCTTTTCTTTTCCCTTATGAACCCTAATAAAAAATCTACACGCTAATATTGATTTCTATTCTTAACAAAACTTCAACTTTTCTTCAAATAAAATGCATGTACCAACACAACTTCAACTTTCAAAAGTCATTTTTCAACACAATTCAAAAATTCTTTTTTCAAGTTTCAATCAATTCTATGTCCAAACGCTAGTTATATATCTATCAAGAATGATGATTTCAAGGTGCAACATATTCATTCAAGTTAATATGGTCGATTTCTTTATTATATCTCTACCAACGATCTTTTGAAGATGGTGCACAAGATTGGAATGCGAAGGCTCAAAGATGTGAATTGATTGTCTCATCATGGGGAGTTAATACACGTTATACTCTTTTTCCTTTATAAGGTTTTGTCTCACTGAATTTTTCTTGCAATGTTTTTAACGAGGCCACCAAAAGGCATATTGTTAGATATGTGTATTCTTTTTCCTTCACTAGATATTTTTACTAGGATTTAGTTTAGTTAAGATTTTTAATGAGGCACACTATCTGTTAAATAGACAGAGTATTATAAATAGTATTTATTTACGGTGAATATCTATTTTTTGCAGAGATTTTAGAGCTTGTTACTTTGTGGCTAATTCACTTTTTCTTCCATTCCATTAAAATTCATCCCAAATTAATAAAATCTCTCTCTTTACTTTTCTCCGGAATACTGCTCTTCTTTTATTATTTTATAGTAACAGTTTATCATTTTTTTCTTTTTTTTTGGGGGGGGGGGGTATTGGTAATTGTCTATTCAAATTCAAGACTTCAAAGTTTATCTTTTGAATCTTTATGTTACATTAAAAATTTAGAGATGCCTTATCAGGCTTGAAAATAATGACCATTCAACTAATGAAGAACTTAACAACTTCAAGGTAATACTCGAGTAATGTTCCTCTTCTAACTAGCAAGTATTCCCTCCATTTCAATTTGTGTGAGCCTATTTTCTTTTTAGTCTGTGCCAAAAAAATGATCACTTTCTATATTTAAAAATAATTTACCTTTGTACAATGATTTATAGCCATACAAAATATATGTGCCTCATTTTACATCATAAGTTCAAAAGTCTTTTCTTTTTCTTAAACTTCGTGTCTAGTCACATGGGTTCACATAAAATAAAATGGAGGAAGTACTATTTACCTAGCTTGAGAAGTAATATAACAAGACTCCTCTTTTTTAGTGGGGACCTTGAAAAAGAATCGAAGGTATTCTGTAGGCATCGTAATTTTATGTTCATAGATTGCAACAAATACCTATAAAATAAAGGAATTTTTACCTCCTATAGCAAAGGTTAACACCTTATTTATTTTAAATAAATACCATTTAAAAAAATTATATTCTATAGATACCTTTTTAAGGTTTATAGCAAAATATTTAATTTTGGTTATCTCCTAGCCCTAAGCCACTAAATACGCTAATCAGTTACACTATTTTCTTTCTCTCTCTACTTTGATACGTCCCATTCTCTTCCCCCATTCCATTAAAATTTCCGATCTCCTCCTCCTTCCACCTGATTTGTGCAAAGCCCACTTCAGAAATTGCTCCGGCTCCCCGCATCCGGTTGAGAGAAACCCAGTTCAGAAACCTCTTTGTCTAAAGTTTCTGATCCTAAAATCTCTCTTCTTTAAGCTTTGATTTTGATAGTCACAGCATATGGGGCTTATCCTGCTATTCACCGCAAGTTCCCTAAGATTTTATTGCAATTTGGTGGTTTTAGAAATTTGAAGCCTGTGGTGTGAATTTTGGTGGGTTACATCTTTGGTTTTGGTTGGATTCTTGAATCAAGACAAGAATAATAGGTTTTGACTTTTTCTATGTTTTGGATTCTTCTTGGACCTTCGTCTGTGGTGGTAGTTTCAACAAATATAGTAATCTCCTTATCAAAGTCAAACAGAGTGTACAGAATCTTCAAATACAGCGAGATACATTCAAATTGCTTATGGAATCATGGTCGGAATCTGATGGGTCGTCGGAAAATTGTTGACTAAAATAGGTCATCTGAAGTTTGAGGTTGAGCAATTTGAAGATTCTGTTACCTTTTTAAGAGCATTTCAATGTATCTCGCTGTATTTCTATGTATTTCATTGTATTCATGTCATGACCCAATTCCCGGACCTGGTCGTGATGGCGCCGCTCATGAAGACAAGGCCAGCCATTCAACCCAATTCATCCTTTTAAGACAATTAATTAACACAATTATAGTATAAACATGATTTAATAATACCCAATAGCGGAAAGTATAGATAAAATACGGAAATCCAACCCAACTCAGCCCTAACCGGGGTGTCACAAGTCATGAGCTACTACAGAGTTTACTAAAATTCTACAAAGTATGGAATTAGGAACAAAGTTTGAAGATATCATAAATAACAGAAGATAAGGGAGAAAACGGGTCTGCGAACGCCATGCAGCTACCTCGATAACTCCGATGAAAACTGAACAGCAGAAAACTCGCTCTATGCCTTAGGAATACCTGTACCTGCACACATGGTGCAGGGAGTAATGTGAGTACTCCGACCCAGTGAGTAATAAATATAAATAATGACTGAAGGTAAGAAAACACGTTAAGGCACACAACATTCTATACAGAAGCATTGAAGTCATTTAAAATAACAATTTAGTGAAACATCATGTGTAATTTCTTTTAAACCAGTAAAACATGTAATTTGGCAGTAAAATGACGAGTAGAAATCTGCCCATCGGGCTCAATATCAAAACAACAAGTAGAAATCTACCCCTCAGGCTCAGTATCAAAATAATAACTAGAAATCTGCCCCTCGAGCTCAGTATCAAAATAATAAGTAGAAATCTGCCTCTCGGGCTCAGTATTAAAATAATAATTAGAAATCTGCCCCTCGGACTCAGTATCAAAATAATAAGTAGAAATCTGCCCCTTGGGCTCAATATCTCAGAATAGTATCAGCCACTCAGGCTCAGAACAGTATAAAGCAACCAGTCAATGAAATAAGAACACATAATTATTATGGCAGATAATGCAGATAAAGAATAAATGCATGAGTGCAATGCAATGCATATGACGGTACCCTCTGGTACCCACTGCGGCGTGCAACCCGAGCCATCCATATTTATTTATCGTCGACGTCGCTCCCTGGGGGTGTTTACAGACTCCGGAGGGGCTCCTACAGCCCAAGCGCAATATCAAGCCATCTCGTGGCATCAAATCTAGGCCCTCGGCCTCATATCAATCTCAGTATAATCACCCAGGCTCTCAGCCTCAATATCAATGTAATCAACCAGGCTCTCGGCCTCAATATCAATGTAATCAACCAGGCTCTCGGCCTCAATATCAATATAACACTGCTGCGGCGCGCAACCCGATCCATGCTCAGTCCAGAAATCATCATAAGCCCCTTGGGCATTTGTAAAACAGTAGTTCTCAGCCCGAAATATCATTTAGAAATATCATTTAAGTTTTCAAATCTTAGAAAGATGGCTGAGTTTGCAAAACAGTATTTAAAACCTTGGACTGAGGTCAAATGATATGCAAAATATGCGAAAGCAGTGATATCAATCCCTGAAGGATTCAAATAATTGGCAAGAAGCCTACAATTGGAAACATGATTGAGGATATAAATTCTTTAACAAAATAAGTGAGGAAAACCAGTCAAAAATCCCCTAAGGGTTCTACAGGTCGACACAAAACCCCAAACATGGCAACAAGCCCAATTCACAATAATAAAGTATACGTCTTAACCAAAAATATAGTAAAATATCTCTCGGGACGGACCAAGTCACAATCCCCAACGGTGCTCTACCCCACGCCCGTTATCCGGCGTGCAAATCACCTCAATATAGCGTTACGATGTGAAATTTCGGGGTTTCAAACCCTCAGGACATCATTTACATCTATTACTCACCTCTAGCCGGCCAAATACTACTCCGCGATGCCCTTTCCTTTCATATCGACCTCCTCGCGCGTCGAATCTGGCCAAAACCACAACGAATACATCACAATAGGCTAAGGGAATATAACCCAATCGAAAAGACTCGAAAAATATCAAAAATCACGAAATTTGCAAAACCCGAGCCCCGGGTCCACATCTTAAAATCCAGAAATTTTTACATCAAAATGTTCCTTATCTCACCACGAGTCTATACATACCAAATTCACAAGAATCGGAGTCCATTTGACCCCTCAAATCCCAAATTTAGAATTTCAATCTCAAGCCCTAATTTCTTATAATTTGGCTATGTTTTCATGGGTTTCTAGGATGATTCTTCAATAAAAATATGTATTTAACTCATAAAACTTACCTCCAATCGATCTTAGTTGAAACTCTCTTTAATCCCCGTCCAAAAGCTCTCAAAATGGCTAAAAATGGTGGAGAAATGGGGTGTTTTTCGCGAATGAAATATAAACATTCTGCCCAGAATTTTTTGGAATTACTGTTCACCCGTGTACTGTTCACGGATACTGTTACGGGGCACTGTTCATGGGAACTATTCATGTGCACTGTTCATAACTACTGTTCACAGTGCTGTAAAAAAATGCAGCAGCTTTATTTTTTTTCGTGCCTAAATCGATCTGTTAACCTTCTGAAATACACCCGAGGCCCCCGAGACCTCAACTAAAAGCACCAACATGTCTTATAACATTATCCAAACTTGCTCCAATCGTTAAAACATTTCAACTAACACCAAAATCATCAAATTATATCGAATTCAAGCCTAAGTTCTTTTAAAACTTCTAAAACACACATTCCATCAAAAACCCGACCAAACGATGTCCGAATGACCTGAAATTTTGCACACATATCCCAAATGATACAATGAAGCTACAGCAACTCTCGGAATTTCATTCCGACACCCGGATCAAAATATCACCTATCAACCGGAATTCGCCAAAATACTAACTTTGTCAATTCAAGCCTAATTCAACACCGGACCGCCAAAATTACTTCCGGTCCTGCTCCTAAGTCACAAATCACCTCCCAGAAGTAACCGAACCGTCGAAATTCACATCCGAGCCCTCTAACTCATAAGTCAACGTCCAATTGACTTTTCCAACTTAAACCTTCTTAAAAGAGACTAAATGTCTCATTTCTTATCAAAATCGCTCTAAATAAATTCTAATGCACCCAATACCGATAATGAAACATGAGGAAGCAGAAAATGGGATGAACGAGACAGTAACTCATGAGACGACGGGTCGGGTCGGGTCGTCACATTCTCCCCAACTTAAACAAACGCTCGTCCTCGAGCGTGCCTAGAGTTGTCCTAGAAGCCAACCAAAAGCTAAATGACCTTATCAAGCATAAACCCGGGGATGATCCCACGTCACCCTATCTCACATGGGTCCGATAACGCGTTGTAACTAAGATCACACAATCTAGTCTAGCCCATAAATCATAGAGCCACATTTCACCTTTTCGGAATCATACACAAGATCAGAACCTCACACCTACATTCAGAATAAGTTTGAACCAGCTATAATAGACCATGCCTGCAACCTTAGGTGCAATTGTATGATATACCAATAACTCAAACAAATGCAGCAATAACTTCCATTCACAGCAGCTGCCCACAACAACCAAATACCGATAGAAATCTCTTATTAGCCAATGTCTCATTCCAACACTCTCATATACTGCCAATGATAATTGAAACACGCAATAAATCATAACCATTGCTCAGATCAACCATTCATGAGGCCATTTCTCCTCTAGCAATTATAGTAACATTTTTTTTAATACCGAACCTCGATATTTACCCATCAAACATGCTGAAATCAAATCCGTTCGTATTCATCAATGACCCCAATGATCACCTCGAATCCAACATATATGACACCTCAATACAGGCCTAAGCCACAACTTTCATAATACACGCACCAATAAGAAACGACCTGAACATACTCAAGTCATGAAAAATGACTCAAACGAAAGAGCCGTACCTCATGCTCATCAGTACCATCAGCGGACCCAACAAGAACATGCCGCAATACTACCGAAATATCATTAGTTTAATAATATTACCTTTTTATGAGACATATACTCTCGTCAAGTCACTTTCAATTAGCAATACTATTTCCCCAATCATCCGAAGATCATTCGCCCTAATCATCTGAAGCCTTTTTCTCTAATCATCTAGAAGAAAATCGCTACACATCTCATGTTCTGCATGATGTACATAGGTATTGTTCTAACTCTTACAATATTGACATGACGGATGAGGTATGCATAAATTCATGACCACTGTCGAGACAACGATTCGTTGGTTCTATACTCCTGGCAAGAACTATCACCTCATTTTGAGCAAAATCATGGTCTTAGCTCCTTAATTTACTTCATATACTCAGATTGCACTAATCTCAAATTCAATGATCTCGTCTCACCCAGTACGAACTGCTCAGGCAATAAGCCACCCCAGACATAATCAAAAGTCGTATATGATGCCTCAATATGCCAATAAGCTACCAATTCGAACGCGGTACAAAAGGAAAACAAACTCTGGAAGGAATTACCAATCTCACACACTAATATAGACTTTCCTTAGAAAACAGGAAGCAAGGCATACAAAATAGCATATAGAAAACTATATTCAACATCACACTATTGCGGCGTGCAACCCGATCCAGGTAACATACCCATGGCGGCGTGCCACCCGATCCACACATAGATCTCACATAAGGAGATGCACATCGAGCCAAATTTGCTCATTACAACAAAATACCGAGTATCGGTCGTAAGCATGCTAAGTGCATAATAATATCTCTGAGGGACATATAGCGTTATAAGCTACAAAACTCAAGCACAACTGAGGTGCGATGTACAATCTGAATTTCAAGAGCCAAGATGCTCATATAACGTCATTCCTACACAGATTCTCAACACATAGCAATTTCTCAAGTCGTCTCACAACTCACACGGCGCAATGTATCACTACGTGAAATATCTGACAATGAAACATCAACCTACCTACTCCTCCATGAGGACCGCATTACTAAAATGCACACATCTGGCCTGATATAGAGCCATTATTCACATTAAATCTATCCATCGACTTCAAGCCGATTCTGATCACACTAAACTAGTCTGATAACCTTTCAAAGGTCCATAATAACTCCCATTTTTCTCATAACACACAAGAACAACCATCACAATCAGGGTAATCCTCCCCAGTTCACAACCCAATATGCCAAGTGCCCTCCAGGCATAAATCTTTAATTTAACGACACCATCACAAACTTCATACTTGGTTTACATCTTTAATCAATCAAGTGATCACATGCCACACTTATATAATCTTCCCGTGGGACACACTCCCACAACCTACCACAACAATATCTGGAGCTTACCTCCAAACCATCGATCATACTAACGCTGAAGAGCGATCAAGAGTCATTAACCGGGACGCAAAAACCTTTTTACAAAACACCGATCTTAGGTGACGCTGAAGACAATTCCAACTTACCGTAAACATCGAAACTTATCTCCTGCTCATCCGAGCTCATGACATCTTGTCAAAAAATTTCCTTCACTCGTGCCATTCTCGGCCTAATTTCCACAACCAGAACCGATTCACCAGCATGCATCAAATCAGAACTAACATAGTACATAACCGTACAATCTGCTAACCAATAGCAAGCTCCCCAACTTGGCTCGAAGCCATAGATCACAACACATATACTCTATTGCTGCCGTAATACCGTGGTGAGATTAAACTCACTCCTTCATAAGCTTGTGGAAACACAAATCATCGGAAATTTTAACTCTTCTGCAATTTTTGCATTTACTCACACAACAATTAAGCCCACTCTTTAGGCGACAATTTTTTTTTTTACTAAGTCCCAAATTTTTCAAAAATTTCGGCAGAGTTTCCTTTGTAATTGGGCCTATCCATCTGCCAGAGAATCACCAAAACTATCCTAACAACACGTCCACAACTTGACAAAGCATCACAATGTATATCAACAACATTAATCTCAATATTACATGTATATTATCAAAATTGATACATGGACATGCGTTGCACCTATTTGAATCATAACACATAGAAAATACCTTTCAATCCTCCATTATTGGGCTATTCAACCGAGTAAGAACATATTCTTTCTTTAATGTTTTCGACCCTCAAGGTGGTCTCCTTGACTCAACGATTTCGTCATAATACATTTACAGAAGCGATCTCAGCTCCTAGACTTATCTAACTAGTATGACAAATAGATTCCCCTCATAAGCCAATTACCCACTAGCTTTACCTTTAGTTAATATTTTTTGTATACCTTCCACTGCCATACACATTACACAATCACTTAATCTTCCTGAGTCTAAACTCATACTGTAACATGAAATTTACTTCACTCCAAATAGGAAACATAAAAAGATTCTTCACACACCCGTAACTTGGGACTACACATCCTATCACAATGGAATCATACACTCAATAGTTCATCTATCATCCAGTAGACCTTCCTCGTCACTTCCAAGTCATATAGATACATATCGCAGTACTATCATACTCCTCACGTAGCTATCCAGTGATGATTCCCACTAATAGGGACAATACCGAACATAAAGGTTCAAAACACTTGCTCGTAGAATCAGCACCTCAGTGCTCAAGACATAGGCAAGATCCGGCCTCAAGTCCTCTAGACTGGCCTAACATCAAACTCACCGAGATCACGTCTCTCCCTTCTATCGGGGAATTACAAGCCATCAAGGTAAATCGAATACTGAGTGCTCGTTCGCGCATACGAACATGTGGAAGGAATCGTAAGAGTTACTTTTCAAGCTGAATCAAGGACGCACGATAAGAATTCAAGAATGTGAAGTTTTCCTAAAGGTTTTGCAGCCTCTCGAGTATAAATACAGACGTCTCTGTACCGATCCACGAGACTCTACTAAACCGGCTCATGACTCGCGAGACCAATTAACCTAGACTTTGATACCAACTTGTCACGACCCAATTCCCGAACCTGGTCGTGATGACGCCTCTCATGAAGACAAGGCCAGCCATTCAACCCAATTCATCCTTTTAAGACAATTAATTAACACAATTATAGTATAAACATGATTTAATAATATCCAATAGCGGAAAGTATAGATAAAATACGGAAATACAACCTAACTCAGCCCTAACCGGGGTGTCACAAGTCATGAGATACTACAGAGTTTACTAAAATTCTATAAAGTATGGAATTAGGAACAAAGTCTGAAGATATCATAAATAACAGAAGATAAGGGAGAAAATGGGTCTGCGAATGCCATGCAGCTACCTCGATAACTCCGATGAAAACTGAACAGCAGAAAACTCGCTCTATGCCTCAGGAATACCTGTACCTGCACACATGGTGCAGGGAGTAATGTGAGTACTCCGACCCAGTGAGTAATAAATATAAATAATGACTGAAGGTAAGAAAATACGTTAAGGTACACAACATTCTATACAGAAGCAGTGAAATCATTTAAAATAACAATTCAGTGAAACATCATATGAAATTTCTTTTAAACCAGTAAAATAGGTAATTTGGCAGTAAAATGATTAGTAAAAATCTGCCCCTCGGGCTCAATATCAAAACAACAAGTAGAAATCTGCCCCTCGGGCTCAATATCAAAATAATAACTAGAAATCTGCCCCTCGAGCTCAGTATCAAAATAATAAGTAGAAATCTGCCCCTCGGGCTCAGTATCAAAATAATAATTAGAAATCTGCCCCTCGGGCTCAGTATCAAAATAATAAGTAGAAATCTGACCCTCGGGCTGAGTATCTCAGAATAGTATCAGCTCCCCAGGCTCAGAACAGTATAAAGCAACCAGTCAATGAAATAAGAGCACATAATTATTATGCCAGATAATGCAGATAAAGAATAAATGCATGAGTGCAATGCAATGCATATGACGGTACCCTCTAATACCCACTGCGACGTGCAACCCGAGCCATCCATATTTATTTATCGTCGACGATGCTCACTGGGGGTGTGTACAGACTCCGGAGGGGCTCCTACAGCCCAAGCGCAATATCAAGCCATCTCATGGCATCAAATCTATGCCCTCGGCCTCATATCAATCTCAGTATAATCACCAGGCTCTCAGCCTCAATATCAATGTAATCAACCAGGCTCTCGGCCTCAATATCAATGTAATCAACCAGGCTCTCGGCCTCAAATCAATGTAATCAACCAGGCTCTCGGCCTCAATATCAATATAACACTGCTGCGGCGCGCAGCCCGATCCATGCTCAGTCCAAAAATCATCATAAGCCCCTTGGGCATTTGTAAAACAGTAGTTCTCAGACCGAAATATCATTTAGAAATATCATTTAAGTTTTCAAATCTTAGAAAGATGGCTGAGTTTGCAAAACAGTATTTAAAACCTTGGACTGAGGTCAAATGATATGCAAAATATGCGAAAGCAGTGATATCAATCCTTGAAGGATTTAAATAATTGGCAAGAAGCCTACAATTGGAAACATGACTGAGGATATAAATTCTTTAACAAAATAAGTGAGGAAAATCAGTCAAAAATCCCCTAAGGGTTCTACAGGTCGGCACAAGGCCCCAAGCATGGCAACAAGCCCAATTAACAATAATAAAGTATATGTCTCAACCAAAAATGTAGTAAAATATCTCTCGGGACGGACCAAGTCACAATCCCCGACGGTGCTCTACCCCACGCCCGTTATCCGGCGTGCAAGTCACCTCAATATAGCGTTACGATGTGAAATTTCGGGGTTTCAAACCCTCATGACATCATTTACATCTATTACTCACCTCTAGCCGGCCAAATACTATCCGCGATGCCCTTTCCTTTTGTATCGACCTCCTCGCGCATCGAATCTGGCCAAAACCACAACGAATACATCACAATAGGCTAAGGGAATATAACCCAATCGAAAAGACTCGAAAAATATCAAAAATCACGAAAATTGTAAAACCCGAGCCCCGGGCCCACGTCTTGAAGTCCAGAAATTTTTACATCAAAATGTTCCTTATCTCTCCACGAGTCTATACATACCAAATTCACAAGAATCGGAGTCAATTTGACCCCTCAAATCTCAAATTTAGAATTTCAATCTCAAGCCCTAATTTCTTATAATTTGGCTATGTTTTCATGGATTTCTAGGATGATTCTTCAATTATATCATGTATTTAACTCATAAAACTTACCATCAATCGATCTTAGTTGAAACTCTCTTCAATCCCCGTCCAAAAGCTCTCAAAATGACTAAAAATGGTGGAGAAATGGGGTGTTTTTCGCGAATGAAATGTAAACATTCTGCCCAGAATTTTTCGGAATTACTGTTCACCCCGTGTTACTGTTCACCCGTGTTACTGTTCACGGGGTACTGTTCAAGGCACTATTCATGGATATTGTTCACGGACACTATTCACGGATACTGTTACGGGGCACTGTTCATGGGCACTGTCAATAACTACTGTTCACAATGCTGTAAAAAAAATGCAACAACTTTATTTTTTTTTTGTGCCTAAATCGATCCGTTAACCTTCCGAAATACACCCGAGACCCCCGAGACCTCAACTAAAAGCACCAGCATGTCTTAAAACATTATCCAAACTTGCTCCAATCATTAAAACACCTCAACTAACGCCAAAATCATCAAATTATATCGAATTCAAGCCTAAGTTCTTTTAAAACTTCTAAAACACACATTCGATCAAAAACCCGACCAAACGATGTCCGAATGACCTGAAATTTTGCACACATATCCCAAATGAAATGAAGCTACATCAACTCTCGGAATTTCATTCCGACACCCGGATCAAAATCTCACCTATCAACCAGAATTGGCCAAAATACTAACTTCGCCAATTCAAGCTTAATTCAACACCGGACCTCCAAAGTTACTTCCGGTCCTACTCCTAAGTCACAAATCACCTCCCGGAACTAACTGAACCGTCAAAATTCAAACCCGAGCCCTCTAACTCATAAGTCAATGTTCGGTTGACTTTTTCAACTTAAACCTTCTTAAAAGAGACTAAATGTCTCATTTCTTATCAAAATCGCTCCAAATAAATTCTAATGCACCCAATACCGATAATGAAACATGAGGAAGCAGAAAATAGGACGAACGAGACAGTAACTCATGAGACTACGGGTCGGGTCGTCACAATTCACTATCTTTTTTTTCATTGTAATTCAATGTACTCGTTGTATTCCATCTATTTCATTGTATTCAATGTCTTTTTTTCTCATTGTATTTCAATGTATCCTCTGTATTCTATCTATTTCATTGTATTTTGCAGTTGAGAATCTTTTTTATAACTGAAAAATGCAAAATTTGTGTGTTATAATTGAGTTTGTTGAGTTATATTAGGAGTTTATTATGTTAATTGATTCACTTTTCGTTTTAAAAATAGTGTAATCCCCTATTTCACGCCGTGAATACAGTCGAATACAATAATTTATCCACCTGTAATCCCATATTTCACTCCATGAATACAGTCGAATACACTCGAATACAACAACTGATTAGCTGGACTTCCCTTATTCACGCCTTTTTTTGCTACTGTATTCATGAATACAATAGCTTAAATAAATCAAATACATCTTATAACCACATAAAAGGTATCTATATTCCGTAATATAGCAATTAATATCTATAAATGGCTAATTACTACTAAAAATAGTCTTTATGAAAAATTCTCTAAAATAAATGAGAAAACAATTACACACATAATATTTGCACAAAATTGTATTAGTTCATTATAATTAATTGATGTTTACACAAAATTTTACTCATGAACTTATTATAACTAAGTACTAGAATAGATAGAAAAGGAAGAGAAAAAGACTAAGTTTTAGGAGTAATAAATTGAGATGTGTAGACAATAAATTTGGCTTCAAGAAAATAATTCGAGACCGAAAAATATTACAACAATCATAGTATTTGATTTCGAATAATATGAGTATTATAATCTCTATGATTCCTCTGATTCTTCTTTTCAACAGTAAATAAATGCAAGGGCCCTTGAGCTTGATCTTGAATCTATATTTATTTCCACGAACGATAATCTTGAATTCAACTAGCACGAACTTTGATTTGAACTCGTACTCTTTGAACCTTGATTTTTCCCTCGTTCTTGAGCTTGAACTTGACTTCTTGAACTTGAACGTGATTGCTTGAAGCTTGAAACTTGTAGAGAAATTTGCAGCGTTTGATCCACGAGCTCTCTCTTGCTTCTTGTTATAACTTATGGTGTCTTTTCTATGTTATGAAGACCCCTATTTATAGTTGTGGAAAAGAAGAGTTTGTGATGAGAACAAACTCTTTCCGACCAATGAAACTAAAGTGTGAAAGGATGCATTTGGTTGGCCAGAAAATGTCACTTACACATGTGACACGATTTTATAGCCTTTTAATTTGACTTGGCATGACTTGTCATTTTGACACATGGCATTATCCTATTGGCTCTTCCATTTGACCTAGCGTGCCAGGTCATTTGACACGTGGCACCAAACTGCCCATCTAGGAAGATGACATCTTGGGCTTGATGAAGTGAGTTCATCACTTGTAGCCCAATTAAATGGGCTAATCCAATTAACTCGAGTTTATTTATTTAATTCATATACATTAGACTTATTTAACTATTCTAATTATATTAGCCCATAAATTTATTTGAACAAATATATCTTGAATTTAAAATGTAGTCCAAATTATTTTACGGATTTAGTTCTAATAAAATTTATATGCTTACAAGATGATAATACATACTTATCTAATCATGTTTAATGATAGATGTATATACAAAATACATAATGCTTATTAAATTTGGTGTAAGAGATGAGTATGTGTAAAAAGAAATTATATGGTTGCTTATGATTCCTGTCACACCTCCTTTTTCCGCCCCCGCGGGGGTACGTAGGGAGTTTTTCGAATTAAAGGACAATCGAAACGGGAATCCCGAATCGAGGAAAAGAATGATTCTGTTTAACAGTCTGTGCACCAGAAATCCGGATAAGGAATTTTGTTAACCCGGGAGAAGGTGTTAGGCATTCCCGAGTTCCGTGGTTCTAGCACGGTCGCTCAACTGTTATATTCGGCTTGATTATCTGATTTTTATACAAATATGAACTTATGTGCAAGTTTTATCTTTTTACCGTTTTTATCATTATTTATTTTTATTTTTACAAGAATGTGAACATTGTTTAAAACATGTCTTTGGATTACGTCACATGAAATGCACTCGCAATCCGGAACACATTTTATTCAATGTTTTGGGATTTGGATTTGGGTCGTATGAAATACGCACCCGAGTTTAAGAAGATAATATTATTAAATACGCGCCTAAAGCGACTAGCGTATCATTATTTTGGGTAGGGCCGAGAAATTTGCTAAACGACTCCTCCCGAATTCGAAGCAATTAAATGTACATTTATTGAGGGCCCCGCAATCTATACATTTTATTAAGCGAGGCTCATCTCATTTATTTTTAAAAGACAATCCTAAAATGCCTACATTATTTTCTATTAAATCTGTCTCTACAAAATAAAATAAAAAAAAGTCTTAATTTATTTACATGCTGAAATTAACCAATAATATTTACTCTAAACAATATTTCTACCAAGTTCCTACTAGATGGCCTATTCGTTTGATTTTTTGACTCGACGAAGTTACTACACCATTTATTTATTTAGGCAATATATGCAGATAGTTCAACTGTTAAGCTATCGTCGAATGTTCCACTATGTGTATTAAATAGCTACATGATTCTAATTTTTTGCAAACTAAATAATTTGTACATACAAATAAAAATCAGAATATAATTAAAGCTAATTCAGAATTTCAACTCTTCATTTTTCGTATTCATGCTTCATATTCGGATTACAATAACCAGCTTATCAGTTGTGTACCTGATATTGGAAGCAAAAGAAAATGAAGATGAAAATCAACATCAGTAATAACAGTACAACACAGCAGCAACAATCCAGCAACAGTAACAACCCAGGAACAGAGTTTGAAAACCGGTGGAGTATTAATCCCAAAACAAAGCTTCAAGCTTTGATGACACAACAACAATTAATGCTAATTTAAAACAATAAAAGAAAGCAGAAGATTTTTTTTTTAGTTTTTTTATTTGAAAGTTTAAATATTTTTTCGAAATTTTCTCTCTCTTAAATGTTCAGCCCTTTTTTTCCTCTCTCTTATTATCTTTCTGTCAGATTTTTTTCCTCTCTATCTGTATTCTCTCGTATCTCTCTGTTTTTTTTCTTATTCTTGTCATGTCCGTGTGTTCTCTCGTATCTGTATTCAAGACTTCTATATATATCCCATCCCATAAATCTTTTAATCAATTAAAATTAACCCATTTTCTCCTACCAAACCCATTATCTTCACACTCATCCCCATTACATTAAATAAATATATCAACCCCACCCCTTTATATTTTGTCCCCCATGCTTTCACTAAACAAATACAAGATTCCTCCCCACTAAATTTTGTCTTGCCCCCCCTTTATATTAAACAACTATATCACAACCTAACCCAATACATTTTGTCCCCCATGCTTCACATAAAGAATTACAAAATATTCAATTACCAAACTACCCCTCCGACCTAACTGAAATTACCAAACTACCCCTGAACGTACTGCAAATTACCAAACTACTCTATCAGCTATAACAAATTAATTAATCACACTCAACCAATATATAGTCAATGTGACCAATTTCTACACAAATTCAAACAACAAATCTCATGAACATGATTTCTTCAACATTTCAACAACAAATCACATGAACACAAATTGAACAACAAAGAACAACTAAAATTTGATTGAACAATATTTTAGCAACAAACAAACCTATTTTCAGATTCAACAACAACAACAACAACAAACAAGTATATTCAGGTTTCTAAATTCAATAATATTGAACTTAAAATCAACTCTAACAACATTACAACAAACAATTCCTATATTAAACTTAAACAAGATTATGAAACAAATTCAAGAAATAATCATAAATGATAAACAAGAAATCAAACTATACAAATTTCGGATTCAAGATCAACCAAACATAATATGAACATGAATTAAATCTAAAAATAAAAACGACGGATTCAAATGATTAAAACCAACATACTTCCCTATTACAACTAAATTCTTTTAGGCAAATAACAAAACAAAACCTAAGAAGAAACAATTATGAATTTAAACTTGAACTTAACAATATTAACAATTTCTGGAAAATACATAAAATACATGAAACAAATTGAAGAAACAATTAATTAAACTTCAATTTGTATCTAACTAACATTAAACTAACAACATTTACCTAAACAATAAAACAAACATGAAATAAACATGAAAAAAACAATAATTAAATTTCCATTTAAAATCTGAAAATTAATTCAACAAAACACATGAACAAACTAAAAAATTATTTCAACGACGAACAAACAAAACAAGAATTGAATTATTTAACAATTTTGGATCCGGAAAATATCAAACAAAAATATGGACAAAAATAAAACTTAGAACAACTAACCGATTCAAAACAACGACGAAGAAATGAAGAAGACGAAGGAGCAACAACATTGGTGAGGCAGTGGCTGGTGATTTTCTTGACGCAGAGGCAGTAGGAGGCAGAAGTGTGAAGCGTGAGTAGCAGCAAAATGGAGCAGCAGCAGCGGCGACACAGCGACGACGAACACGAAGAAGAAGTAGCTGGACTGTTGTTCATTGGACGAAGAAGATGAAATGACGACACAGGCACAACTGCGTGAACAGTAGCAGCAGAAAATGCAGCAGCAGCTGCATGAGCAGCAGCATCAGCGGCTGGACGCGAACGACGCAGAAACAGCTGCGACGATGGTCGTTTGGATGCGACGAAGAAGAAGAAAGGCAGCTTGCTTGGCGTTTTGTTTGGAGAAGATGTTGTTCGTTGGAGCTGCTGGTTTTGTCGACATCGGGCAGCCATGGTTGAGCTTTGAGGGGGAAGCCATGGATGACCTTGGAGAAAAATGGAGAAGAAGAAGATAGGGAGGGGGGTGGCGGATAGCTTAGTCTTTTAGGGTTTTTCTTTGTTTTTTTTTTGTTTTTGTTTTGTTTTGTTTTTATGAAAAATGAAAGACAAAGGGGGTTTGGGTCTTTTGGGTTATGGACTGGGTCGACCCAGTTCGAAATGGACTGGGTCGTTTGGGAAGATTGGGTATTTGTTGGGCTTGTAGCTTGAATTTTGAAGAAGAGGCTCAATTCCGACTTTCTTTATTTTTTGCTATCTTTTCTTCTTTTATTTTTCTAAAACTAAATTTTAAAAATACTTAAACTATTATTAAGAACTAAATTAAGTTATAAAAGCGCAAATTAACTCCCAATAACAATTAACGCACAATTAAGTAATAATTAAGCATAAAATTGTATATTCGGACATTAAATGCTAAAAATGCAAACGATGCCTATTTTTGTAATTTTTATTTTTTTGTAAAACAAACTTAATTACAACAATTGTAGAATTAAATCCTACATGCAAAATGCGACATATTTTTTATTTTTATTAATTTAACAAATAAACATGCACAGACAAACATACAAATAATTAAACAAAAATATCACAAAAATTGCACACCAAGAAAAATTATTTTATTTTTGAATTTTTTGGGAGTAATTCTCATATAGGGCAAAAATCACGTGCTTACAGCTGCCCCTCTTTGCCCGAAGACACAAAGGGTTTTCGTGCAAAGATAAAACGAGCGATTTTTGCCCATCCGAGTACTCCGTGTGAAGCATTCTTTTGAAAAAGATTTGACCGAACCTTTGCTTCAAAGGTTTCCTACATATCCTGGGCTAAATAGGAATCAGGTCAATGTAGTTCGGGAAATTTTGGTAGCTGGGACTACCGTAGGACTGCAATGTTACTGTTGTTGCATGCTATTACCACTGCTTACCGATCTCCTTGTTACACCGTGCTTAAAAGAAAACAAGAAGCTAGGCTAGACTGCAATTTTTCTTGTTGCCTTGCTTTCTTGTCTGCTTGCATTTTTTCCGGTGCTTTTCTTCTTTTTGACACATGCACTTGAGTTTGTGCTGGGACCTCTTGTTGCAATCTTCTGCTTCCCGGTGCCGGGGAATTTTATTATTTCCTGCTGGGGATTCCTATTGTAACCCTCTGTTTTATTGTCTTCTGACTTGATCTTGAAATGTATGCCTCTGTTATATGGGCGGGCTCCCAACTTCAATACTTGAAAATTAATGCTGAATGTATTCCTCTGTTATATGGGCGGGCTCCCAACTTCAACACTTGAAATGAAAAGACTGAATGTATGCCTCTGTTCTATGGGCGGGCTCCCAACTTCAACACTTGAAATGAAAAGACTGAATGTATGCCTCTGTTCTATGGGCGGGCTCCCAACTTCAACACTTGAAATGAAAAGACTGAAATGTATGCCTCTGTTCTATGGGCGGGCTCCCAACTTCAACGCTTGAAATGAAAAGACTGAAATATATGCCTATGTTCTATGGGCGGGCTCCCAACTTCAACACTTGAAATGAAAAGACTGAAATGTATGCCTCTGTTATCTGGGCGGGCTCCTAATTTTCAATGCTCGAAACACAAAGACTGAATGTATGCCTCTGTTCTCCAGGTGGACTCCTGATTGCTAAATTTGAAATGGAATGTCTCTATTCTCCAGGCGAACTCCTGACTTTTAAAATTTAAACTGTATGTCTCTGTTCTTCAGGCGGACTCCTGACATCAAACTTGAAAAGTATGTCTCTGTTCTCCAGGCGGACTCCTGATTGCTAAATTTAAAATTGAATGTCTCTATTCTCCAGGCGGACTCCTGACTTTTGAAATTTAAACTGTATGTCTCCGTTCTTCAGGCAGACTCCTGACGTCAAACTTGAAAAGTATGTCTCTGTTGTCCAGGCGGACTCCTGATTGCTAAATTTGAAATTGAATGTCTCTATTCTCCAGGCGGACTCCTGATTTCATCAACAACTTAGGAGGAAATGCCTCTCCTATGGGTAAAAACAAACTTAGGAGGAAATGCATCTCCTATGGTTGAAACTAAACTTAGGAGGAAATGCCTCTCCTATTGGTTCAACAACAACTTAGGAGGAAATGTCTCTCCTATGGGTAAAAACAAACTTAGGAGGAAATGCATCTCCTATGGGTGAAACTAAAACAAACTTAGGAGGAAATGCATCTCCTATGGGTGAAACTAAACTTAGGAGGAAATGCATCTCCTATGAATGAAACTAAACTTAGGAGGAAATGCATCTCCTATGAATGAAACTAAACTTAGGAGGAAATGCCTCTCCTATGAGTGAAACAAACTTAGGAGGAAATGCATCTCCTATGGGTGAAACTAAACTTAGGAGGAAATGCATCTCCTATGAGTCAAAGTAAACTTAGGAGGAAATGCATCTCCTATGGGTAAAAATAAACTTAGGAGGAAATGCCTCTCCTATGGGTGAAACAAATTTAGGAGGAAATGCATCTCCTATGGGTGAAACTAAAACAAACTTAGGAGGAAATGCATCTCCTATGGGTCAAACTAAACTTAGGAGGAAATGCGTCTCCTATTGGTTAAACAACAACTTAGGAGGAAATGCCTCTCCTATGGGTAAGACTAAACTTAGGAGGAAATGCACCTCCTATGGGGTAAAAGTAAACTTAGGAGGAAATGCATCTCCTATGGGTGAAACTAGACTTAGGAGGAAATGCCTCTCCTATGCGTGAACCATTTCCTTCTTCCTGAATTATTTACTTACCTGTGTTGTCTTCCCTCGAAACTGCTGGGGATTATTTTGCTGGGGATGAATTTTCCTTTTCTTCCTTACCCACTCTGGGCTGTCTGACCCTCTTGAAACTTGGTCGAAACTCTGTCGAGGATGCTTCTACATCTCGATGACCCGCTGGGGATAACACTGCGAACTGCTGAGTAACCCTGCTAAGGATAACACTGATGAGGATAAATCTGCTGAGTAAATATGTTATCTTACTCCTTCCAAAATTACTTCCTTTTGAGTAGGATGTTTCATTCCTCTATAAACTACTTCCCTTTTTTTAATTCTTTTTTATTCTTTTTTTTTCTTTGTTTTTTTTTTACATAGCTTCTTCCTTCGAAGACTACCTCCCTTACGACTCGTTTTTCCTTTCCCCGAAAGGAACCGCCGAGGATACCGATTTTCACTAAACTTGTGTTGGACTCCTCGAGACTGTTGGGGGATAAAATGTTATCAGCTGGGGATAACTCTGTCGAGGATAACACTGTTGGGGGATTCTGATTCCTTCAGAACTAGTGCTTCACTCTTCGGAAGGCTGTTGGGAATGATACTGGCCTTCTGCTTTTTCTGAGCTCAAGTTTCATCCCTTTGCTGGGGAACAACTTCCTCCATTGAAACTTATTATGTTGGGGGCAACACTGGTTCTAAGAACACTTCCCTTGAGACTGGTGTTATCTTTATTCTTCCTCGAATGGGTACCTGACTTCCAGAAAATTTTCTAAATTAAAGGAAAATTTTCTGCCCCAGTTTGACAGTCTCCCTTATGGCATGCATTTTTGTCATCAATGCCATTTCCTTTACCTGTTTCAAATCAAACAAAATTTGTTAGTTTAAAACGTGGTGGTTGGTTGTGATACTCCTGCTGGGATGGTTTTCCCTTTCTCCTTCCTTGCTCTGTGTTCCACAACTTGTTGGGGATGATATTATTTGCTGGGGATAATCCCTTTCTGCTGGGGATATCCCTCTTCTTTTGTGATATAGCCTGGAAACTTACACTTCACCGATCTTTTAGTATCGTATGAATTTCCCAAATCATGCTCACTGCTCTCCTTGCTTTGTCCATGGGCCTTGGTATTGAGGTTTAACAACCTTTGATTTGGGCTGGGATATCCCTCTTGACACTCGTCAATCCTTTTGTCAACTCCCTTTTGCTGGGGATATTATTTTTTTGACATTGGCCTCGCGCTTGTTCCTTGCTGACTATACCACTTGGATGTACTAGTTAGATCTCATCTTGCATGATTGGAGAGTTGATGACCCATTTTGAAGTCATTTCCCACTGGTTTTGACCAAACAGGCTCTACTGGGGAATTTTTCTATGAAAGGAAAAAGATAAAAGGAACAGAATAAAAGACAAAGGAAAATATGACTCTTTAACAAAAGAATAAAAATCTATCAAATGCAGATACCGACTCTAATGGTCATGACATGCGCATGTGGCCTATCCTCTACCGCCAATCATCTTTCAAGATCTTCAATTGGCAATTCCCCATCTGATTCTCAATCTTATTCGACTTGTAGTGCCTGAAGGGTTTTCACTATCAAGCCTCTCTCATTTTGGATTTTTCTCTCAGCTTTCATCGCCTTATGGTGTCCGTGAAGATTTTCACCGATAAGACTCTCTTATTTGTATCACTTTCCAGCTGGGGATTTGGAGTGTTACCGGTATGACTCTCTCTGCTGGAGATTAGAGTCCTTTCTGCTGTGGAACAGAATGTTATGTTCGCCGGTAAGACTCTTATTTGTCTGACTTGGCATCTTTTGCAGACTGGTCAGAAGGTCTTTCTTTGGACCGTAATGTGGGTTTTTTGGACAGGCTAGAAAGAAAGGGTATTAAAGGCTAAAAAACAAATCAAATTTGGGGTTCAAAATTACAACCTTCGAAATCATATTTGTTTACAACAAGCGTAACCCTTGCCCCAGTTTCTTGCTTGGGGATTATTTATTATTATATTTTTTTATTACACCATGTACACTGTGACCATTATGGCCATTATGCACCCTATGACCGAGCCGTGAAGCGCCTACGTATCATCTTTGAGGAATCAGGTCAAACGTAGTTCCCAATTCCTCTGTTTTCATTTGACTTTCTTTTGTTTTTTATTGTTATCATTTTTCTCTTCTTCTTTTTTCGTTTTTATTTTTATTTTTTTTTCTTTACCTTCCAGGCTCGTATTTCCTAGTCGTTGCTATTGATTCCGAACGAGGGGTATGAAAGAAAATAAATAAGGCTCAAAGGGGGTAACGAAGGATAAAGTGTTTAGATAGCAGAACAAAATGCCTTCGTCATTCCAGTCTTCAAAACATGCCAAATGCAAACAACACAATTGATCATAGATTTATAGTCTCTTCCGATGGTGCTGGACTTGACAATTATGTTAAACACTTGCTTTTTCATTTGTCATTTCTAAAGCACTGCTGGGTGACACTCTCATTCTCATGAACGACCCTCATGCCAATTTGGCAAATTTTGCATTTAACGGTTTTCTTTATGTTTTACTTGCCCAGTTCCACATGACTCGGGCTTCAAATAATCTCAAACCGTTCTTATTTCCTTTAAATGCTTTGATCACCTTCCGAGGGTTTTATGATTAACTTTTAGCAGGAGAGAAGTTTTTGGTGGCTTATTTTGTTGTCATTTCTGTTGTTCGGATTATTCTTAGGGTTGTAATCCGAATATTGTCTTGTGTCAAACCTTCTTATCTTTCCAGTTTGTCATATCAGTTTGTTTAAGTTTTGTCAAGGCTGTGTTAGGATTTTATTATGGTTGTTTTGTTTGTTTTATTATTCAAACCATTTCGCCGGTAGTCTAATACAAAAGCCGGTCTTTTATTGTTTCCAGTCATCTTTTTGTTTAGTCCTTTCATCATTTTGTTCAGCGCCGATTCTCGTGACATGACATACGTACACAGTTTGGGCCGATTAATACTCCACCGGTTTGCAAACTCTGTTCCTGGGTTGTTACTGTTGCTGGATTGTTGCTGCTGTGTTGTACTGTTATTACTGCTGCTGATTCTCATCTTCATTTTCTTTTGCTTCCAATATCAGGTACACAACTGAAAAGCTGGTTATTGTAATCCGAATATGAAGCATGAATACGAAAAATGAAGAGTTGAAATTCTGAATTAGCTTTAATTATATTCTGATTTTTATTTGTATGTACAAATTATTTAGTTTGCAAAATATCAGAATCATGTAGTTATTTAATACACATAGTGGAACATTCGACGATAGCTTAACAGTTGAACTATCTGCATATATTGCCTAAATAAATAAATGGTGTAGTAACTTCGTCGAGTCAAAAAATCAAACGAATAGGCCATCTAGTAGGAACTTGGTAGAAATATTGTTTAGAGTAAATATTATTGGTTAATTTCAGCATGTAAATAAATTAAGACTTTTTATTTTATTTTATTTTGTAGAGACAGATTTAATAGAAAATAATGTAGGCATTTTAGGATTGTCTTTTAAAAATAAATAAGATGAGTCTCGCTTAATAAAATGTATAGATTGCGGGGCCCTCAATAAATGTACATTTAATTGCTTCGAATTCGGGAGGAGTCGTTTAGCAAATTTCTCGGCCCTACCCAAAATAATGATACGCTAGTCGCTTTAGGCGCGTATTTAATAATATTATCTTCTTAAACTCGGGTGCGTATTTCATACGACCCAAATCCAAATCCCAAAACATTGAATAAAATGTGTTCCGGATTGCGAGTGCATTTCATGTGACGTAATCCAAAGACATGTTTTAAACAATGTTCACATTCTTGTAAAAATAAAAATAAATAATGATAAAAGCGGTAAAAAGATAAAACTTGCACATAAGTTCATATTTGTATAAAAATCAGATAATCAAGCCGAATATAACAGTTGAGCGACCGTGCTAGAACCACGGAACTCGGGAATGCCTAACACCTTCTCCCGGGTTAACAGAATTCCTTATTCGGATTTCTGGTGCGCAGACTGTTAAACAGAGTCATTCTTTTCCTCGATTCGGGATTAAAATTGGTGACTTGGGACACCCTAAATCTCCCAAGTGGCGACTCTAAAATAAATAAACAAATCCCGTTTCGATTGTCCTTTAATTGGAAAAACTCCCTACGTACCCCCGCGGGGGCGGAAAAAGGAGGTGTGACAGCTCTGGCGACTCTGCTGGGGACTAAATTGGACCCAGAACCACTGGTTCAGGGTTAGAATTCGAGCTTAGATAAATTGTTATATTTGGTTTTATCTGATTTTTACATATTTGAGCCTAATGTGCTAAATGCTGCTTTTACCGCTTTGATATTATTTGAACTGTACATATGAACTGTGCCGAAACCTTTCTCTTCTTACCTCCGGGGAGAAGCTCGCTGGACGAGACTCCCTATTCTGTTAGTGTCAATGCCTGAAATAAGAAAGAGGTCGGACAAGTTACAAAGCCGGACGATCTCGCGGGTCCCCGGTACGTAGCCCCCTCCTCGGCTCGAGTTGTCCGCTCGGGTACACAGTCTAGAACGTATACCCAGGTTATAAACCTAGTATAACAAAACCTCTGCTGGGAAATTAAACCCAGAACCACTGGTTCAGGGTTCAAGAATTCGAGCTTAGAATAATTGTTATATTTGGCTTTATTATCTGATATATATTGCATGTTCTGACATAACATACTAAATGTTGTCTTTTACCGCTTTGATATTATCTGAACTGTATATAAACTGTGCCGAAACCCTTCTCTTCTTACCTCCGGGGAGAAGCTCGCTGGTCGAGGCTCCCTATTCTGTTAGTGTCAATACCTGAAATAATAAAGAAGACGGATAAGTTACGAAGCCGGATGGCCTTTTGGTTCCCGGTAAGTTGCCCCCTCCTCGACTCGAGTTGTCCGCTCGGGTACACAGTCTAGAACATATACCCAGGTTATAAACCTAGTATAACGAAACCTCATGCCGGATCCCTAGTAGGAACGCTTATTTGCATCACGTTGCATTTGACTTAGGGGACTCAACACAGAGGTTGGGTCCGTCTAGGACTAGCAACCTGAAATGAAAGGACCATTCTGATGCATCCTACTTGCTCTGTACATATATTTGTTTCGAACTTGCATGTTGACCGGTTTCTGAATCTCGGGAATGTTGGAAAATTGAAGGGAAAAAAAAGAGGAAAAAGAATATATCAGTTAAGGAGTTAATTGATTATTTTAGAAAAAAATCAATGACCAATTACTGGCGAAACTCTGCCGAAATTTTGAAAAAAAAAGGAAAATATTTTATTTTGTTTTACTAAAAAATATAGAAAAGAAAGAGTCTTTTATTTTTGGAAAAATAGATTGTTTTATTGTTTGTTGAAAATGGAAAAAAATCGTTATTTTGTCTTTTTCAAAAAATAGAAAAGGAAAATAGATTGTCTTGCCAGGAAAAAATAAAAATGGAAAAGAGTCATGTTTTAAAATAGTTCGGTTAATTTGCCCGAACTACGCATGGTTTGATTCTCACCGGATGTGAGATACGTAGGCAACCCTCATCGGGTCCAACCCCCCTTTTTTGCTAAAATAGCCAAAAACCAATAAATAAATAAAAAATATGTCAAGATTTTTAATTTTGTCATAAATAAGTCGGGTGATGTCCAACTTCCCCTTTTACAAAAAAAAAATAGCAAAAATATATATGTCAAATTTATAAGAAGTCGGGTGACGTTGTTTTATCAAGACATAGCCGAATGTTCCCGAAGGGGACGCCGGAAGGCTGACTTTGCATAAACAGCCACTTTTGGGTCATATTTAAGATTTGGTCCAGTTGACCCACACAGCCTTAAAAATTCTTCGTCCCCGAGACGTTGAAAGGCCGTGTTTGCAATATTGAGTTTTCCAATTTGAAAAACGATAAAAAGAGTCATAAATAAGTCAGGTGATGTTGTTATGTCATAAATAGCCGAATGTTCCCGAAAGGAACGCCGGAAGGCTGACTTTGCATAAACAGCCACTTTTGGGTCATATTTAAGATTTGGTCCAGTTGACCCACACAGCCTTAAAAATCTTCGTCCCCGAGACGTTGAAAGGCCGTGTTTGCAATATTGAGTTTTCCAATTTGAAAAACGATAAAAAGAGTCATAAATAAGTCAGGTGATGTTGTTATGTCATAAATAGCCGAATGTTCCCGAAAGGAACGCCGGAAGGCTGACTTTGCATAAACAGCCACTTTTGGGTCATATTTAGGATTTTTGGTCTAGTTGACCCACACAGCCCTATAAATCTTCGTCCCCGAGGCGCTGAAGGGCCGTGTTTGCAACACCAGGTTTTTATTATAATTTTAAAAGGAAAAAAAAACAAAGAGTCGGCGGTCAGGTGAATACCGTTTGAATTTTGTCATAATAAGCCGAGCCAGCTTCGGCCGCGTCTTAAACCGTTCTTGCCGAAATAGCCTTAGAGTATCTTTCAGTTGTCGAAAGGTTATTTTCGTAAAAGAATGGACAAGTTGGTAAAGTGTCATAAAATAATCCTCCCCGGCCTCAAAATTCATGTGAGAATTGGAAGGGGCCACATTTGCAAAAATAGCCGTTTGGTTGCATTTGATAAACGGGGAAAGGAAGTTGGCCATTTGTTTTTGAGTTTGTAAATCTTTTGATTAGAATATGCGGGTTGTTTGATTTTCAAGTTTGTAGGTCATATTTAAACCTTTGAAACCCAGTTTGTTTTAATATGAAAATTAAAAAAAATGTTGAGTATTGTTTATCTTTATTGGTCCGAACTACGCAAGGTCTGATTCATGCGGGGTCATGATACGTAGGCAATCTCCATAAGATTCGACCACAACAACAAAAAAAAGCAAAAAAAAAAAGAGAATGAAAAAATGAAAAAAAATGATGAAAAAATCGAAAAAAAAAGAAAAAAAAAAGAAAAAAGATGTTGTTAATAATGAGGACCTTTAGAGTCCATTCTAACCTGTTTACTGGCTTTTGTATTAGACTACCGGCGAAATAGTTTGAATAATAAAACAAACAAAACAACCATAATAAAATCCTAACACAGCCTTGACAAAACTTAAACAAACTGATATGACAAACTGGAAAGATAAGAAGGTTTGACACAAGACAATATTCGGATTACAACCCTAAGAATAATCCGGACAACAGAAATGACAACAAAATAAGTCACCAAAAACTTCTCTCCTGCTAACCAAGGAACGGAGCGTCCTCCCATTTTATCAAAACTGGCATCTCAGCCACTGAGCTTCGCATCAGTATTGCCCAGACCATTGCCCACTTCAATATCATCAACTTTAGTCAACAAGTCCCAATATGATTTGAGTGTTTCTGTTATCAGGCCTGATCCCCGCAAAGTATGCTTCTGGGCCTTGTATTTCCGGCTTACCACAAACCAACCACCTTCTTTCTTTGTGATTCAAAACAAAACAGGTTAGAATGGACTCTAAAGGTCCTCATTATTAACAATATCTTTTTTCTTTTTGTTTCGATTTTTTCATCATTTTCTTTTCATTTTTTCTTTTTCTTTTTCATTCTCTTTTTTTTTAATAATCAGCAGTAATAACAGTACAATACAGCAGCAATAATCCAGCAACAGTAACAACCCAGGAACAAAGTTTGCAAACCGGTGGAGTATTAATCCCAAAACAAAGCTTCAAGCTTTGATGACACAACAACAATTAATGCTAATTTCAAACAATGAAAGAAAGCAGAAGATTTTTTTTTAGTTTTTTTATTTGAAAGTTTAAATATTTTTTCGGAATTTTCTCTCTCTTAAATGTTCAGCCCTTTTTTCTCTCTCTTATTCTCTTTCTGTCAGATTTTTTTCCTCTCTATCTGTATTCTCTCGTATCTCTCTGTTTTTTTTCTTATTCTTGTCATGTCCGTGTGTTCTCTCGTATCTGTATTCAAGACTTCTATATATATCCCATCCCATAAATCTTTTAATCAATTAAAATTAACCCATTTTCTCCTACCAAACCCATTATCTTCACACTCATCCCCATTACATTAAATAAATATATCAACCCCACCCCATTATATTTTGTCCCCCATACTTTCACTAAACAAATACAAGATTCCTCCCCACTAAATTTTGTCTTGTCCCCCCTTTATATTAAACAACTATATCACAACCTAACCCAATACATTTTGCCCCCATGCTTCACATAAAGAATTACAAAATATTCAATTACCAAACTACCCCTCCGACCTAACTGAAATTACCAAACTACCCCTGAACGTACTGCAAATTACCAAACTACTCTATCAGCTATAACAAATCAATTAATCACACTCAACCAAAATATAGCCAATGTGACCAATTTCTACACAAATTCAAACAACAAATCTCATGAACATGATTTCTTCAACATTTCAACAACAAATCACATGAACACAAATTGAACAACAAAGAACAACTAAAATTTGATTGAACAATATTTTAGCAACAAACAAACCTATTTTCAGATTCAACAACAACAACAACAAACAAGTATATTCAGATTTCTAAATTCAATAATATTGAACTTAAAATCAACTCTAACAACATTACAACAAACAATTCCTATATTAAACTTAAACAAGATTATGAAACAAATTCAAGAAATAATCATAAATGATAAACAAGAAATCAAACTATACAAATTTCGGATTCAAGATCAACCAAACATAATATGAACATGAATTAAATCTAAAAATAAAAACGACGGATTCAAATGATTAAAACCAACATACTTCCCTATTACAACTAAATTCTTTTAGGCAAATAACAAAACAAAACCTAAGAAGAAACAATTATGAATTTAAACTTGAACTTAACAATATTAACAATTTCTGGAAAATACATAAAATACATGAAACAAATTGAAGAAACAATTAATTAAACTTCAATTTGTATCTAACTAACATTAAACTAACAACATTTACCTAAACAATAAAACAAACATGAAATAAACATGAAAAAAACACTAATTAAATTTCCATTTAAAATCTGAAAATTAATTCAACAAAACACATGAACAAACTAAAAAATTATTTCAACGACGAACAAACAAAACAAGAATTGAATCATTTAACGATTTTGGATCCGGAAAATATCAAACAAAAATATGGACAAAAATAAAACTTAGAACAACTAACCGATTCAAAACAACGACGAAGAAACGAAGAAGACGAAGGAGCAACAACGTTGGTGAGGCAGTGGCTGGCCATTTTCTCGACGCAGAGGCAGTAGGAGGCAGAAGTGTGAAGCGTGAGCAACAGCGGCGACAAAGCGACGACGAACACGAAGAAGAAGTAGCTGGACTGTTGTTCATTGGACGAAGAAGATGAAGTGACGACACAGGCACAACTGCGTGAACAGTAGCAGCAGAAAATGCAGCATCAGCTGCATGAGCAGCAGCATCAGCGGCTGGACGCGAACGACGCAGAAACAGCTGCGACGATGGTCGTTTGGATGCGACGACGAAGAAGAAAGGCAGCTTGCTTGGCGTTTTGTTTGGAGAAGATGTTGTTCGTTGGAGCTGCTGGTTTTGTCGACGTCGGGCAGCCATGGTTGATCTTTGAGGGGGAAGCCATGGATGACCTTGGAGAAAAATGGAGAAGAAGAAGATAGGGAGGGGGGTGGCGGATAGCTTAGTCTTTTAGGTTTTTTTTTTTTTTGTTTTGTTTTGTTTTTATGAAAAATGAAAGACAAAGGGGGTTTGGGTCTTTTGTGTTATGGACTGGGTCGACCCAGTTCGAAATGGACTGGGTCGTTTGGGAAGATTGGGTATTTGTTGGGCTTGTAGCTTGAATTTTGAAGAAGAGGCCCAATTCTGACTTTCTTTATTTTTTGCTCTCTTTTATTCTTTTATTTTTCTAAAACTAAATTATAAAAATACTTAAACTATTATTAAGAACTAAATTAAGTTATAAAAGCGCAAATTAACTCCCAATAATAATTAACACACAATTAAGTAATAATTAAGCATAAAATTGTATATTCGGACATTAAATGCTAAAAATGCAAACGATACCTATTTTTGTAATTTTTATTTTTTTGTAAAACAAACTTAATTACTAATAATTGTAGAATTAAATCCTACATGCAAAATGCGACATATTTTTTTATTTTTATTAATTTAACAAATAAACATGCACAGACAAACATACAAATAATTACACAAAATTACCACAAAATATCACAAAAATTGCACACCAAGAAAAATTATTTTATTTTTGAATTTTTTGGGAGTAATTCTCATATAGGGCAAAGATCACGTGCTTACAATTCCCGTTATAATTCTCATAAGGTCATTGTTACAATGTTACCTTACATTCTCTCTCTCCTTTCTTTATCTCCGAAAGCCCCCAGCCTTAACGGCTACTTCAACACCCGTCGACGACCACTCCCCAGGTAAGTCCCCCCTCTCATCCCATCTCTCTTCCCCAATCTCTCTCATATCCCCACCCCCGTCTGTTATCTCTCTCATAACCCCCCCAATCCTCAGATTGTTCTTCACCCCCACTACCGGATCGTCGTCGATGGATATCTGAGCGCCGAACACTGCTCTCCCAGTCTCTGCTCATCTCCCCTTCCTTTTCTTTTCTTTTTCTTTTTCTTGTTCTTTTTTCTTCTTCTATCCCCCCCTCCCCCAAAAAAAACTGCAAAGATCCTGTATCGGAGCTCCGGTGACCTTTCGGGTTGATCCTTTTCGACAGCGGGTTTTCTCTTAAAAAATTGTAAGATTTCTACCTTGCAATTGTTCAGTTTGTTGTACCACGGTAGAACTTGGTGAATTTTGTATAGTTCTCTGCTTTTTCCCTATAATTCCACTACTACTGTCAGGGCTACACTAGTGGTAGCGGTGACAACCCTCATGCTTTTTGGGTCGTGGTATATTTTGTGTTCAGGGAAGTTCGCGAACTTGTCGAAGACAAGTTGGGCGCACAAGTACTAGCAAAGAAGAGCAATCTGAGCGAGCGTCATCAAAGGGCGGTGGGAAGCGGTGCGTGAGCGTATAACTACACCAAGTAAAGCTAGTCAACACAGGTTTGGTTCTCGGGAGTTGGTACCTCCCGTTCTACGGTTTCCCTTTTGGTGTTTAGCTAAATTGTTGTCCCTTTAGTTCACAATAGTTCAATCATTCTACAAGTGTACTTGTAGTGACTTATTTCCTTCTAGTTTGATTCGTTGGCCGTTGGGCACTAGTGGGCCCTCTTTAGATTGGCAGTAGGGGTAAGTGGCTGTAGTCTGGGATGGTAGATTAAGGGCATGTCCTCGTGTTGGGAAGAGTGTGGGGCCAGGGTCAGGGTGTGGGACGGGAGGCAGGGGAGGTAGAAGGGGCAAGGGAGCCTATAGGTTGAGAACCGGGTCATGGAACATAGGTTCGCTGACGAGTAAGTCCATAGAGTTGGCAAAGATCCTCCAGAAGAGGAAGATTAATATAGCGTGTGTCTAGGAGACTAGGTGGGTTGGATCGAGGGCGAGAAACGCGGATTGGTATAAGTTGTGGTACTCTGTAGTCCACAGGGGTAAGAATGGAGTGGGTATCCTGGTTGATAGCCATCTTAGAGAGTCGGTGGTTGAGGTCAGGAGGGTGAATGATAGACTAATGACTATTAAAGTGGTGGCGGGTGAGTGTACTTTAAATGTCGTTAGCGCGTACGCGCTGCAAGTTGGCTTGGATGAGGAGATTAAAAGGCGCTTTTTGGGAGGGGTTGGATGACATCGTTCGTAGCATTCCACCTTCTGAGAGGTTATTCATAGGAGGAGATTTCGATGGTCATATTGGGTCGTCCGCAAGTGGTTATACTGAGGTGCATGGCGGCTTTGGTTTGGGGGAACGAAACGGAGGGGGCACTTCGCTGCTGGACTTTGCCAAGGCATTCGATCTAGTAATTGCAAACTCAAGTTTTCCGAACCGGGAGAAGCATTTGGTTACTTACCAAAGTTCGGCGGCGAAGACTCAGATTGACTATCTCCTCCTCCGGAGATGCGACAAAAGGTGGTGCGAGGATTGCAAAGTTATCCCCGGTGAGACCCTTGCAACGTAACATAGGCTTTTGGTGATGGACATTGGTATTATGATAAAGAGGAAGAAGAGGTCAGTACGAGGCCGCCCGAGGATTAGGTGAGGCACCTTGACTGAGGATAAATCTCAAGAGTTGGTAGGAAGGTTATCGACAATGGGAGTTTGGAGAAGTAGTGGGGACGCAAACACTATGTGGTCGACGACGGCAGACAACATAAGGAAGGCGACGACAGAGGTGTTAGGTATATCTTCTGGACGCACCGGTGGCCACAAAGGAGACTGGTGGTGGAATGCCGGTGTCCAAGGTAAAGTGGAAGCGAAGAAGGCGGCTTACCTGCGACTAGTAGGGAGCACTGGCGAGAAGGAGAAGACAACGAACAGAGAGAGATATATGGTTGCTAGGAAGGAGGCAAAGATGGCAGTAACGGAGGCTAAGGCAGTAGCTTTTGCTCATCTATATGAGGAACTAGGGAACAAAGGCGGGGAGAAGAAGTTATTCCGACTCGCTAAGGTGAGAGAGAGGGCGGCTCGGGATCTGGACCAAGTGAGGTGCATAAAAGATGATGACGACAAAGTTTTGACGGGGGAGGATCATATTAAAAGGAGATGGCAGTCCTACTTTCATAGACTTCTAAATGAAGAAGGGGATCAGGATATTACACTAGGTGAATTGAGGAATGCAGACAACCCCCATGAATTAAGTTATTGTAGGGACATTGAGGTCGATGAGTTCATGGAGGCAATGCATAAGATGGGGAGGGGCAGAGCTACCAGGCCAGACGAAATTCCGGTTGAACTTTGGAGAAGTGTGGGTAGAGCAGGCTTGGAATGGCTTACTGGGTTGTTTAATATTATATTCAAGACTAATAAGATGCCTGAAGAGTGGAGGTGGAGTACAATGGTTCCGTTGTATAAGAACAAAGGTGATATCCAGAGCTGTAACAACTATAGGGGTATCAAATTACTGAGTCATACCATGAAAGTCTGGGAGAGAGTGGTTGAAATGAGAGTGCGAAGGACGGTGTCTATTTCAGACAACCAGTTCGGGTACCTAGGAAGGTCTTATGGAGCTGCTTAGAGGCTAAAGGGGTCCCGGTTGCATACATTAGGGTGATTAAAGACATGTATGATGGAGCTAAGACTCGGGTTAGGACAGTAGGAGGCGACTCCGAGCATTTTCCGGTTGTTACAGGGTTGCGCCAAGGGTCGGTGTTCAGCCCTTTCCTATTTTCCCTGGTGATGGATGCCATAACGCACAATATTCAAGGGGAGGTGCCATGGTGCATGCTATTTGCTGATGACATAGTCCTAATTGACGAAACCCGACGCAGCGTCAATGAGAGGCTAGAGGTTTGGAGACAGGCCCTTGAGTCTAAAGGGTTCAGATTGAGCAGGACGAAGACGGAATACCTCGAGTGCAAATTTGGGGACGAGGCGACGGACGAGGGAGTAGAAGTGAGGCTTGAATCTCAAGTCATACCTAAGAGGGGTAGTTTCAAGTACCTTGGGTCAGTTATTCAGGGGACCGGGGAGATCGACGAGGATGTCACACACCGTATAGGGGTGGGGTGGATGAAGTGGAAGTTAGCGACGGGAGTCCTGTGTGACAAGAAAGTGCCACCGTTACTAAAAGGTAAGTTTTATAGAGCAGTAGTTAGACCTGCCATGTTGTATGGTACCGAGTGTTGGCCGGTTAAGAACCTACACATCCAGAAGATGCAAGTAGCAGAGATGAGGATGTTGAGGTGGATGTGCGGGCATACAAGGATGGATAAGATTAGGAATGAAGATATTCGAGAGAGGGTGGGCGTGGCCCCAATAGAGGACAAGATGCGGGAAGCACGACTCAGATGGTTCAGACACATTCAGAGGAGGTGCACTGATGCACCTGTAAGGAGGTGTGAGCGATTGGCGGTGGTGGGTACGAGGAGAGGTAGAGGAAGACCTAAGAAGTATTGGGGAGAGGTGATCAAGCAGGACATGTCGCGACTTAGGATTACTGAGGACATGACCCTAGACAGGAAATTGTGGAGGTCGAACATTAAGGTTGAAGGTTAGGGGGAAGTTGTGAATATCTATACAGCGCACTAGAGTGAGACTAGCCCGTTAGGAGTTAGGCTTAGGATACTACTGGTTAGCTACTGATGCAGGGCTTTATACGCTGGATATTAGTTTACCTTCCATCTCTCTCGTATTTCCTATATTCTCTTATATGGCTGTTATTTTGCTATTTTAATTTCTTTTATGTATGTTATGTATTTTATGTTATTATATTATGAGTCTATCAATAGTACTAATATATCGTCACTTGGTGCTTTCTTGAGCTGAGGGTCTCCTGGAAACAGCCTCTCTGCCCCTCGGGGTAGGGGTCTGCGTACATACTACCCTCCCCAGACCTCACTTGTGGGATTATACTGGGATGTTGTTGTTGTTGTCTACTTTGTTAAGGAAAAAGACCAAGCTACCCAATTTGCCCCTGCAACGACCAACCGACTTCCCGTTCCATTTTACAGCCTATTTGTATCGACTTGGCGGCAATACTTCAAAATTCTACGCAAAATCTTTGACAGTTTAGTGGACAAACTGAAATGGGTGTTCAAGGTCTCTGGGAGCTCTTGGCCCCCGTCGGCCGCCGCGTGTCCGTTGAAACCCTCGCCGGAAAAAAACTAGCAATCGGTAACCTCAGTTCCTTTAACCCTAACCCTAATTATATCTAGAAAACTCACTGATCATACTTATACTGATTACTGCGTCAAAATTTGTTATTTATCAGATGCAAGCATATGGATTATACAATTTATGAAAGCAATGCGAGATGAAAAGGGGGAGATGGTGCGGAATGCTCATATTTTGGGATTTTTCCGTCGAATTTGCAAGTTACTCTACCTTCGGACCAAGCCAGTCTTTGTATTTGACGGTGGTACGCCTGCCCTCAAGCGTAGAACGGTGATCGCGCGTCGCCGCCAGCGGGAAAATGCTCAAGCCAAGATTAGAAAAACTGCTGAAAAATTGCTCCTTAATCATGTTAGTCCTTCAATTATTTAGAGTTATGTGTTGCGGAGCTAGAATATGTTATATATTACTGTAACATTCTTAAAATTGGTTAAGTTTTTAGATAAGAAATCACACAATTCTTTATGGTATAGGTGTTCTAGTTACTAACACAGTGTTTTCAACGGATTGGGAGCATGTTACAAACCTAACTAAATAAAGGATTCTTCTTTCTCATCTGTTTGATGAGATGGTTATTGAACAATACGTTTGTTGTCTATTCTTGGTGACGTTAGTGCTTTTCATCAATGCTGTCGCGGATAATCATGCAAGCAGATGAGAGAACATGTTTGGTTTACGTGCCAGGCTGTTGATAAAACCACTATTTCCTCGATTTACTGTTTTTCTTTAAATTGGACGTCTTTTGTCTAACTTAGAGTGCATTCAACTTATCAGCATTGTCATAGTGTGGTTAGAATTTGACAATACACATGATGCTGAATAGATTCATCCTTCTCTACTTGCAGCTTAAGGCTATGAGGCTGAAAGAGCTGGCTGTGGATCTGGAGAACCAGAGGAAGCAGAATGATGCAAAGGGTAAAAAGGTTAGCACAGAAGCAACTGGAACTGTGAAGAACGTGGACGAAGGAAATGGCTTGGCTGCAGAGAATTATGATAGGGAAGCACTGGATGAGATGTAAGTTGTAGTAGTCAGTTGTATGATCTTTTTTGTTTTTTTGGATATGTTATGCATTTGTATGATGTTTCCGCTTTCTACTTGAATGTGGACATAAAAGATTCTGACACTCAGTTTGACAAGTTAATTAAGGTTGGCAGCTTCTATTCAAGCAGAGGAAGACTGGAATTTTACTGGTAATGCATCAACATCTTGTGCTGGGGATCATGCTGAAAATGATAACACTGATGAAGACGAAGAGATGATACTGGTTAGCATCAACTGCTTGATGATTTTATTTTCATCTTCACATGTCAAATTCAGATTGTGCATGATGCTAGTGACCAATTCATTTGAGTAGTAAAATGATTGTGACGCTCTTGGTCCCGGTGCACCTTTTAGTTGTGTGCAATAATGGTAACATGTATCACATTTGTTGATGATTCTGCTGCTGGGAATCTGAATAATATTTGCATTAAGAGTCTGCTTTCCTTTATGGCTTAAGGAACGATTAAACTTCTTTTGTATGCACGTATCTGCTTTTATTCAAGTGCATTAATGAGTAAAGAAGTCTTTGTCTTGTTTGGTCCTTACATTGTTAGGAAGGAAATTCTAATTGTTATTTGCTGGTCTAGTAGATGCAAGTATGTGGACTTCATTTTCTATCACAATTTCAATCCGTGGACTTAATTACCTCCATCTAATTGTGATGCTTGTGGTATCTCTTGACGAGTATGAATAGATTTTTGTCTCTTACTAACCATGCCGCCAAACACTTTATGCAATGTGCAGCCATCAATGCAAGGAAAAGTTGATCCTTCTGTTTTAGCTGCTTTACCTCCATCGATGCAGCTTGATCTTCTTGGTCAGGTAAAGGTGTTTCTTTTACATATGGAAGCAGTATCCAGTTAATGGTCCCTCAAAAGGAGACAAAAAAACTCTGGATGCAGAATTTTCTCTCTTTGTTTGATCAATAACTTGTTTGCCAGATGAGGGAGAGATTGATGGCAGAGAACAGACAAAAGTATCAGAAGGTCAAGAAGGTACATCATTAAGCCTGTTTGCACATCAGAACACAATGATTTGTCTTTCTGCAATTGCTTTTTGGGTTTTCAGAGTTCTGTATCTTCTTAAATATGTATATCTCTTTTGTAGCTTAAAGTACATTATTTATAGTTTGTGCACTGGTTTCATGTTTGCAACACAATATCTTAATCTTCAATGCTGGTCCTTGTTTGTGAGTTAGATTAGGTGGATCTTCATGGTGATTTCTTTTAAATGATGTATCTATCATTAAAAAAGTGTTTTTGCCAGGTTGATGGTTTAGTTAGTACATCTTCAAACACTTTCTCGAGTCGTTTTTGGAACTGTGGAGCTTACAACTTTCCCTGTTATATTATTGAATTATGTTACTTGTGTTTGCAAGGTTAAGAACTGAATATGTGTTCCTGTGGGTACATTTTCTATTTTTTTCAGTCTAACTCTGTAGATGCATCTCTTAGGCTCCTGAAAAGTTCTCAGAACTGCAAATACAAGCTTATCTGAAAACTGTTGCTTTTCGACGCGAGATAGATGAAGTGCAGAAATCTGCTGCTGGAAAGGGAATAGGTGGTGTGCGGACTAAAAGGATTGCTTCTGAAGCAAATAGGGAATTTATTTTCTCCTCATCTTTTACTGGGGACAAAGAGTAAGTAACGGTCATTTGTTTTGTTCTCGTGATTCTTTTTCCTCTCTTGCTTAAATCATCATCTCCTACTAAAAAAATTACATGTTGGTATTTATTAGTGTCCTTGTGTCTGCTGGGAAAGATCAAACCAGAAAGAAGCCAAGTGAAGTACAAACAGAAAATAGTTTGCCAAATTCTGCGACTGCAAGTGATGCTGCAACAAGGAAATCTAGTGTGCTAGAATCAATCGTGACTGAACCTGGAAGTGCATTTAATGATGACGTGGAGACGTATCTGGATGAGAGGGGTCATCTTCGAGTCAGCAGACTGAGAGCCATGGGTGTTCGCATGACTCGAGATTTACAGAGAAATTTAGATATGATTAAAGAGATTGAGGAAGAGAGTCTATCCAGAAACAAAGATTTTAGTTATGTGCCTGCTATCAATGACACTGCTGTACATTCCCCTGGAAATGTCTCTGATACAATTCCGCAGCTGAACTCATCCAATCCAGATAATGATGGGAAGGCTTGTTCAAACAACAAAAGTGAAGAGTCTGAGTTGAAAAGCGGGACTTCAATTCAGATATCTTTTGAAGATAATTTTGCACATAATTGTGCCAATGATGATGATGATGATATATTTGCACATTTAGTGGCAGGTGATCCAGCTATGGAATTTTCTATTGATCATTCCCCCTCAAAAAAGCAGTCTCTGGATTCTGCCTCAGATGTTGAGTGGGAGGAAGGATTGATTGAAGAGAAACGTGACTTGCTAAGCAATAACTCTCAAGGGGAAAGCCAGGCTACACTGGAGAAAGATGGCATGGATGATGAGGTTGAAGTAGAATGGGAAGAAGAATGTGTAGATATTTGCAAGGAGCGTTCCTTATTTCCATTTGATTCAAGAAGTGCTTCTAAAGGTGCTTTGGAAGAAGAAGCGGATTATCAGGAAGCAGTAAGGAGGAGTCTTGAGGACTTGAGAGATCATAGATGCATAGATAAATCTCATGAGAATGATATGTCTGAAGAAGCTAGTCAAATGGTTACTCATGGTATAGTTATTGGATCTGATGGTCAAGATAACAATTGTCCAAAGACGCATGAAATTCTTCAACAGAAAGAATTACCATCCGAAATTCAGACTGCACACTTGCATGATACTGTACATGAGACGGATATTGCGGAGGGTAATAACTGTTTGGGAAACCAGTTAGGGGAACAATTTCAAGCTAATTCTGGTTATAGAAATATGCAGATTGAAGAAGTAACCAATCAAGCTGACAGAACTTTGCATTGTGATATACGTATGGGACCGACTGATCCTCTTGATGGGTCAGAGGTTAGAATGATTAGGAATAAGATAGCTGATACCACTGTTGAGGTTTCGAGCAACGGAAAAAGTGCGTCAGATGTTACTTCTATAGAACAAGCAAGATTTAACGAATTGCCGAATGCAAGAACCTCTGATGCTCAACAATATGAAGCTGGAGCTGCCTCACATCATTATACACATGAATCGACAGAACTCGCCAAAGCTTTCACGGAGGGTTTTATAAGTGATGCAAATAGTGCACAAAAACTAGATGAGGAAGGTACTTGTGATGACCCATTATTGGAAGGGAAGGATCTCTTTGGCAATTTGGATTCTGCAGGTAGCAAAGAAGATCAAAAGGTTATGATGGCTAGTTTGGAGGAGGAGATGGATGTGTTGGATAAAGAGCGTGAAAAACTTGGAGATGAGCAGAGAAAGCTTGAGCGTAATGCAGAATCTGTAAGCTCTGAAATGTTTGCAGAGTGCCAGGTAGGTTTTAGATGATATTTATTTTTTCTGATGCAACTTTAGACCTAATTTATTTCCAAATATCAAATTTTAGTAGTTGGAAGCTGTTTGTGCACTAGAGAGCAGGTGTTTCGTGGCGTTTTATCTGGTTTCCCACAATTTGCTGGTCTGCGTGTGATTACAAATTGATTCTCAGTGACCCCAGTTTAATTTTGTTATTGCCATGCCATACAGCATGTTCTGTCTCGAGTTACATTCACACTTTTTGGGTGTAAAGGTTCTAGGCTAAGATCATGCCTTTAGCCAGATGCAGACCCACGTTAGGCACAGGGGGGTCACCCACACCCCATAACTTTGGGAAAAATTCCATGTGATTCCTTAAAAACTCTTATAGTATAATTTACATGTACCCTCTTCAACAAACGGTTGCTGGGGGGCACTGGTTGAGTGGGTTGCCTAAAAATTCCATGTGTTCTTCGTGACCCAGGTTCTAATCTTTACTGCAGCAACTTTCTTATTTGACTTCTTACATTCATTTCCCATTTTTCCATGTGTAATAATAACTGTAGCGGTTTTTTTATTTTGTGAGTACTTCTTACATTCATTTCCCATTTTTAGCTTAAAGTCCATCCCTCAAAATCTCAAAACCCAATTCTCTTTCCACATTAAAAACATAAACCTTTGCCCAGTTACCCTAGCCCCTAAGATACTTTTGCTCCTGCTGCAAAACTCTCAAGAAATTGAAATGGCCAAAAAGTTCAATTTAAAGTTGGTTCCTTTGATTCCAATCACACTCCACTAATCTTTCGTTGCAAATGATTGACACAAACATGACCGTATCTAGCCCTTCGGCAATAACGAACCCATTACTTTTAGCATAGCAGTAATATATATTTCAAACTCACTAACATTTGAACAAATATTAAATTTGAAACCATAATTCTAAAAATACAATGAGTTCAATGCTAAAAACTCGGTAGCTAGTATTGGCATTAGTGGTGCCCCCGACGCCTTGAAATCTTGGGTCCGCCTATGCTTTTAGCTGTAATTTTTCTAGGCTAAGATCATTCTTTGTATTGGACTATCTCATCTTATTTAAATCACATAATCAATTGGTGTATGCTGGTTAGTTTATTAACTTGACATCCCATTACGTGTGATTGTTTTTTTCTTAGTGACCTTGTGAACGTTACAAAGTTAGAAACCTGCATGCTTAGGGGCTTAGGCTTATTATCTTTGTAAAAACTCTTTTAACCCTTTTCCCCTTCTATTTCCTATTCCACTTACTGATCCGAAGTCATCTTTGTTCTTTATGTCTTTATTCCTTTTTCTAAATAACCATGGTGTTCGAGTCAGCTTGCGCGCATCTCGACTAATTCCACGAGATACCTGTTACCTCCCACCAACAACAGGTACCAGGTACGGTAGGTAGCTTTATCCACCAAGGTGTGGACAGATAGGAAGAGTTCACTTAGTGTTTTTTGTCTCCATTGGGATTTGAACGTGAGACTTCATGGTTCTCAAACCACTTCATTAACCACTAGGTCACACCTTGGGTGCATGTACTTGATTCCTTTTCTCTGATGTTTCATGGTGATACAATATTACTGTTAGTTCAATTCATCTCATTTACATCTTTCTCTATGTCAGGAGTTGCTTCAAATGTTTGGCTTGCCATATATAATAGCTCCGATGGAAGCTGAAGCTCAGTGTGCTTACATGGAGCTTACAAATCTTGTTGATGGTGTGGTTACTGATGACTCTGATGCGTTCTTGTTTGGTGCTCGAAATGTATACAAGAACATATTTGATGATCGCAAATATGTGGAGACATACTTTATGAAGGTTCATCAATTCACCGTGTCCTGGATTCTCTTCTTTCCGTTAAGTTTGTCTTTCTGCAAGCTAGGTTTCTACAACTACACCTTTTTAGGGTTTTCAAAATAATAATCAAAAACTTTGTTTACCTCCACTGCAATGGTTAAATGATGCTTGTAGTAAGAGCTATTGTTTTTCTTTTTGTGATCACTATCACACCCCCCAAAAAAAAAAAAAAAAAAAAAAAAAAAAGAGAGAGAAAGGAAAGAAAAAGGTTTTGAGGTTGGTGGTACACTGCGGGGTCAATGTCTCATTTCTGAGAGAATATTGTAGTTTCCTTTCATTTATAGTGCCTGTGGTTGATGCCATATCTGCTGTTTATAGGATGTGGAGAACGAGCTTGGGTTGGATAGAGAAAAATTAATTCGTACGGCATTATTCCTTGGGAGCGATTATACTGAAGGAGTGAGGTAAGCCTGCTTTTGTGGCTCTTTTACAGAGTGCCATATCCTGCTAACAGATGTATCTGCCTCTCTTTTTTACTACATCAATTACTCTTGTTTGCACATTCTCATCAAGGAACTATAGATACTACAGTTCTTATATGTGGAGCAACTTTGCTTTGTGAGATATGCAGAAGTCCTGATCCATTTTTTTTTGCCATGGTGCAGTGGGATTGGTATTGTTAATGCCATTGAAGTTCTAAATGCATTTCCTGAGGAAGACGGTCTTCAGAAATTTCGGGAGTGGGTGGAATCGCCAGATCCATCCATTCTTGGGGGGCTTGATGCACAGGCAGGTTCCAGCACTAGGAAGAGAGGGAGTGAAGTTGGTGATCCAGATATGAGTTGCTCAAGAAGCAATGTGGAAGGCAATTCCGCATCTGATGAAAATGTCAAGTCTGAGGATAGAGTTCAAAAGTTGAAGCAGATTTTCATGAATAAACATGTAAAACATTGTGTCCTTTTGCTTCAAATCTATTGTCTATTTGATTGGAAAAGCATGATCTTACTCTTTCTTTATATTGGCACCATGTTCACAGAGAAATATTAGTAAAAACTGGCATATTCCTTCCTCGTTTCCGAGTGATGCTGTGATTTCAGCATATGCTTCTCCACGGGTTGACAAGTCAACAGAGCCTTTTGCATGGGGGAAGCCTGATGTTTCTGTGCTTCGCAAGTGAGTTGTATTTGATTTTTTCTTCTAATGGTCTAGTGAGGACTTGGGATTTATATATGACTCTGAATGAACATTTGTTTGTTGCAGAGTTTGTTGGGAGAAATTCGGTTGGAGCAGCCAGAAGGCAGATGAATTGCTAGTATCGGTTCTGAAAGAGTACAACAAACATGAGGTTGATCCTTTTTCATCTTCCCCTACCTGTCACCAAAATTTAAAAGAAAATGGATATACACACTAAGCACGTCAATTGGCATGTCTCTTTTGAAGTAAAGGAATGACTTCTATGATAATACAAACATGAATTGACCACTTCTATTGTTTCTTGTGTGCTCTGCTCTTATTGTTTTCTCATTTTGTGTTAATTTGTCTGATTGGAAAAAGAGGAAGCTGATGCAGAACTTTTCTCTCAATGTTCCTTTGTTTACTTGATGTAGACACAACTTCGACTGGAAGCCTTCTACACTTTCAATGAGAGATTTGCAAAAATTCGTAGCAAGAGGATAAAAAAGGCTGTTAAACTTATGACAGGAAACAAATCCATGAATTTAATGGATGCAAGTGTACAAGATGCTCCTGAAAACTTAAAAAAAAGAGAATTAAAATTTAATAATGTGGAGGAGGAAAAGATAGAGGATCCTTTGACGGGACTAGAGTCGGCTGGTGCTGATTATGAGGAGACAAAAACAAAAAGATCAGTTGGAAAGCAGTCAAGAAAAAGGAAAGGAGAGCATTTGCAGCCTGAACATTTGGAACCACCAGAGGGATCAGGAAGCAAGCAAAACACCAATAAGAAATCAAGTGGTAGTATAAGAGGAGGGAGGAAAACAGCTCGATCTGTGGGGAAGGCAAGTAAGAAATCCTGTTCCAGATCCTTCAAAACAAGCTCCGAGGGGGAAAAAGATAGTGATATAGAGCAACAATCACAAATTGAGAAGCTTGAAAAGCCAAAGCAAGCAAGAAGAGTAAGTCCTTTTTCCTTGCAACACTAATTGTATTTTAAACTCTTCATGACTGCACCTTTTTAGTGAAATTGAAAAACATTAATACTATCTGTCCAGATCTCATTGAGATGCTATATATTGAGATAGTATAGGGCAGATACTCATTGCACTGGTGCTAATGTCAAGTCACCTTTGCCTTGTTTAGTGTTTCCCTAACCTCTACTTAATTCCTATGTTTCTGAGAATTCTAGAAAGAATTAGAGCTGAATTATTCCATTCTCACAGGTCTCAAGAGTTTCCAAGCTGCTTCTGCAAGTCCTAGCTTTATGTTTATGATATTTTGCTTCTGCGAATCCTATATTTATGGTGTTTATAAATTATAATGTTTTTTTACATGTGATGTATGAAAAATTACTCATGGTTCATATTGCATGTGAAAACTGTTGATGATAGTGGTTTGATTGCATGTCGTCTTAAATTCTTGCTTCATTTTGATATCTCGAGAATTTGCAATTTCAAAATTCTCTTCAGGTGTCATTGCTAGTATATGCACGTATTTTGAAACAATATCCACATACTTTTAAACTAAATGACCGAGTACTTGTCACTTTGTACATATTCATGGTTCAAGGGAAAATGTCAGTTTCTTTTGTGTTTTACTTGAGACCTCCAGTTCATGACTTTTAATATTCTTTCCGTTTCGTTCTAATTGAAATTTCAGTCAGAGCGTCATCGGAAAATAGTAAATTACAGTGAGGGAAGAGATGATGAGTCTGATAAAGTTGACAAAGATGATGGAGATTCTACTACTGACAAGTTGGAAAGGAGAGAATCCGGAGCAGATGTGGGCATAGTTGAGCGTTGTCCTGATGATTCTAGCAACATGACCGAGAATGATGTAAGTAATGATTACTGTCCACAAGGACTGTCAAACCCTGAAACAAGTGCTGATGTCAACACGGGTGGGGCAGAAATGGAATCCGCTGTTCAGCCAAGTTTTGGTGAAATGGACGATCCTGTTCCTGGGGATCTTTTGTCTAAGGAGTACCTTAAAATGGGGGGTGGGTTTTGCTTAGAGGAAGATGATGGAGATATGGAGCATGAGATAAATGCGTCTAGTCCTATCCTATCAGTTGGTTGTTCTGATATTAATAATTCCTCTCAGCTTTTGGGAAATGAGATTTGTGGTAATGCTTCAAATCAGTTTGTTTCTAGCCCCTCGACGAATAAAAAGCAATGTGATGCAAGGATAGGTGCATCTGAAAACGAGCAAGATTTAGACAACACGACTAATAGTACTTGTCAAAAGGTATCAGCGCACCAAGAAAATATGGAGGACAATGATTATGTTTCCGGTTCGGTGTTTCTTCGTGCAATGCCAAATTTGAGGAAGCGGAAGAAGAATAGCTGACGGTGTCCGTGCTGCTGTAGGGTAATCCTTGTATATGAAGTAGCTTAGCATGTTCCTGTTCACGTTTCGCATTAGATGCCTGCGACTCGTGGGACTTCACACCTTGTATAATTTTTGTATAAGCAAATTAATTATTAACTCCATCCTTCTTGCAACAGTTAAGTTTGCGAGCTTGCATACCCTGTGCTTACTGCTTAGTGATGAGCTAACATGGATTCATGAGCAAAAAACAAAGTGTCCATATGCATGAGTTGTGGTTTGCAGCTGAATAACTTGGGTTGTTATGACATATGGCCGATTTTTTCTTATGAATTGCTAGAACATGAATAACTTCTTCAGCTAACCCTAGGAGTAAGAAGAACTAAAGAATTGAGGGGGGTAGTTTTTCTCATAGTGTAACATATTAGTCAAATGCGTTGGTTATAGCTGACAGAACCGTGATGAGGACCTCTTCCAAGTGGTCACCCTACATGAAAAGCTATAAAAAAACGAAGGCTTATGTTGGGACATGCGTCGATCTACCAAAATCTACTTGGAACAAAAAGATTGAAGAAGTTTATAGTTCGTTTTCTTTTGCATTCTGAGATTTATTTGATGAAAGGTAGTTTCCTGTTGTATAATGATAGTGAGAATTCATATACTTGGTTGATACGAACTAGATGTAATTAAGGCAGGACAGTAGTTACTTCTTGGTGTAAGGTTTTCTGTTGTATGTTAAGGAGGTTTGGGGGTGTTGGTGGGACGAATGCTCCACTCCACCACTGGTCTGCCGAAAAATCAACGTAACCAATCCTAGTGTTTTATATTAAACGAATGAATGCAAAATGTATTTTTTTGTACAGAAAGCTATCACTTACTTATTATTAAGTGATTTGTATTTTCACTTTAATTTATATTTTTTACAGTTAAAACTTTTAGTCTGGTGCAAAATACTTGGTGCGCACAAGTAATTTTACTCTGCTCGTGTGGTAATGTGGTGGGTACAGTATTGAGGATAAATCTTACAAGGGACAAAGTTGTGCAGAATTATAATAATATTCATCGCACTTTGGATGGTGCAAAAACTCCTCAAGCATGAAGATTACATAGTCGCTAACAGAATTATGAAAGCCAATATTGGACAATGTTTTGGATGCAGACAAAAGATTTACTTGTGAAATACAACTTAATCTCATATATATAGTGGCAAAGCAAGAGCAACGGAGGACTGAGGTCAAAAGGGCTTGGTGATAAACTAATCAGCACCAGGTTGGTGGGTGTAGTAATTAATTAAACCTATATATATTAAACATATTCGATTTTAAATAATGCAGCGTAAAAGATTCTAGCGTTCTTCCAATATACATGCAAGGTGTAAGTTACATAAATGCAATTTTTCTTAATAAATTTTATGCTGATCGTGTAACACTGATTTTATTTTATTTTAGATATCGAGTGCATATAAAATTCTATTGTAAGCTTAGACTGAGTGTTCAGTAAGTAATTTGCTTACTATTAGTCGATAAGAAATTGTAAATGGAAGAGTTTATAATTAAGAGCAACTCAATATTAATTTTCCTTGTTAATACGCTTAGACTACTGTTATTATTGCTACGTGAAGAAGCTTGAACTCATACCCTTCCTCGTAAGGTGGGGAGTCTATAGCTACCGATAGCTTAGCAATCTCAGCCTTAGAGTTAGTGTTCCTTGGTTTTGGTTATTTTTGTTGGTTGTGTGACAATATTTTAAAGACTTTGTTGACAATTGTCATAATCAAAGTCAAGTGATATCCCTTCTAGAAGTCATTAGAAAGGTGACAAAATGTCTTGATAAAGTGGCAAATTTCATCGGCCACTTTCTTGTCATGCACAACAAGTCTTCATGCAAATGAAGCTATAAATAATCATTACCAATCACTCCTTTCTAATCAATTATCATCAGCAAGACAAAAAGAAATCCTTCTTATCTTTCCTTCTAATTTCATTATTCACCAATTTCCCTTTGTTGTCTTTCTTTTTGGTAGTTTAACTTCTCTTGTTCCCCTCTTTTAAATAGTTGGGTTTGTAATATTTAATTTTGCTGATTCCTGTATCCTCTAAACAAATAGAGATGTGCTTGTTTAGTCCTGGGGAGACATTTCACATTGCTGAAATAATTTCTTAGGACAGTACCAAACACGACTCAAACAATTTGTGTATCTGCTTACAAATAATATTGAAGCAGTGTTATTATTGAAATTCTTGCTCTCAATCACTAAAGGTCGATCTAGCTCTAGAGTCAAATTAAGCTTATTGTATATAACGCTTATTTGGTTGAAGAAAATTTTTCAGTTTGACCCAATAATAGTAATTGACTTGTAATCACAGGTTAACAATCTTTGATAGTGTACAATATCTTTACATTGTCGGTATAACTTAAATCCTATATTTTTAGTAAAAGAGAAACTCTAGAAGAATCGTTCGATCAAAAATTTCACCCGAGCAAAGGCCTAAAAAGCGAGCTTAGGGGGAAACGGAAAATTTGCACAAATAGGACTATTTGAGGCTGCTTTTTAAATTTTCTTTATCGTTTCAAAAATTTGTGAAAAAATAGCTTTGCCACTATATATCTAGAAGAATAAAATATCACGCTTTCACAAATTATGGGAAGCAGGACATAATTTTGATACAAATTGATCACATTTTGCTTATCGTCTTGTTCACAAGTTATGCAAGGTGGGATTTATTAGATGAGCAAAACTGTAAAGGACGTAGGTTAATCATAGTTGCTTAATTATAATTAGCTAAGTTAACTATAGTTGACGTATTAGTTAATGTGTTAGTTAGTGGATTACAACTGTCATTTAGGTGGTTAATGAGTTAGTTAAAACATTGTAAATGCTTCTTCTTATTCACGCTGTATAGCAATAAACAGAGCCTTGTTCTTCTCCAAACTCTCTCGATTCTTCATCTTTAATTTCTTCTTCTTAGCTTTGAATGATTGATAAATTCTTCATGGTATTAGAGCCACACTAATCAAGTGATTCTAGGGAATTTCTTCGCGGAATTGAAGACAGTTCGAGAGAATCTACTCAAGTTTCGAACCCTAATGCTACAATTTTTCAATGACAATTTCTGAGAATCTGGCTGAAAACGAGAATAATGGAGATAATACGAGCATGGAGCAGTACCAAGCTCAATTGCTTTGGATCACAGTCATCCTCTTTACTTGCATGCGTCTGATGGTCCAGGATCCATGTCGGTGGGACTCATTTTGACATGTACGAAAAATTACTCTCTTTTGAGTCGTGCGATGAAAGTAGCACTATTAGGTAAGAATAAATTGTGTTTAGTTGATGGATCGACATCGAAGGATGCAATCGTGACCTCATGGCTTATGAGCAATGTGAGCAGGGATTTGGTAACATGAGTATTATTTTCTTCGAATGCACAAAAAGGTATGAGCTGCTTTCAAGGAGAGATTTGACAAAGTAAACGTATCGAGGCTGTATTACTTGCACAAGGAAATATTTACCTTAACACTGGGGATTTCATTAGTATCGACCTATTTTACCAAGCTAAAAGATCTCTGGGCAGAATATGATTCGATACTGCCACCGCCTCCATCAGCTACTGAGTATATTAAGCAACTGGAGTATCAACTATTGCTGCAATTTTTGATGGGATTGAATGATAGTTTTGAGCAAGCAAGGAGCCAAATTCTGTTGATGCCAACTTTGCCATCCATAGACAAGGCTTATGCTATGGTGGTTCAGGAAGAAAGCAAGAAATCGATTACTGGTGGTAGTTATGGACATAATGATCCTACTGCCATGTTTATTGCTCATTCTACAACTAGATAAAAAAGGAACTATAGTTTAGAATGTGATTTCTGTCATTTGAAAGGCCACACTAGAAATAAATGTTATAAATTGATGAAATGTGAATTTTGTAACAAGATAGGGCACTTAAAGGAGAATTGTTACAAGATAATTGGATATCCATCAGATTTCAAGCAAAAGAAGAAAGTAAATGCAGTCATGATTGATGCAACTGGAGAACAAGCAATAACAGTCTCACCAACTATAACACATTTCAACCAACCAACAGTGTTGAACCAACTCACTTTTTCACCAAGGAGCAGTGTAATTAGTTGTTGCAGTTGCTGAACAAAGGTTCTACTGCAGGAGCAAGTGCTAATATGGCAGGTAAATGTTTTTGTGGTAATGTAGCATTATGTGAGAATTTAGAACTTTGCAAATGGATAGTAGATACCGGTGCTACTAATCACATGACTGGTGACAAAAAATTGCTGAAAAATGAAACTTCAGTAGGAAACTCAGGGCAAGTGCAATTACCTACTGGAGATTCAGCACCAATTTTTCATATGGGAGAGTGTCAGCTCACTGGAGGTGATGTACTAAAAGATGTGTTATGTGTACCAACCTTTAAGTTCGATCTTATGTCAGTTTCTAAGGTGACTGAGCATCTCAAATGCAGTGTTACTTTCTTTCCTAAATGTTGTGTGTTTCAGGATCTCTTGTCTGGGAGGGTGAAGGAGATGGGTAGAAAGGAAGAAGGTCTGTGCATATTATCAACAACATTAGGAAAACAATAAATACAACATTTGTAGCAACTAGTAGAGGAGGCATGAAGATATGGCATAAAAGAACAGGATATGTTCCAGTTCAAGTTCTCAGAAGGATTCCTAGTATACAACACTATATACGGTAAAATCGGAGGGTCCAATTTTCTATTGTTGTGATGCCTCGCAAGCATATTTCACAGGTTCGAGACTATGGTCTAGGTTCACCCTCGAGGGTTATCGGCGTTCGACCTCGGGGCAACACAGACCAATGGCTATGATGAAAAGTGGGGAGTTCCCAAGGCACATAACTGGAGCTGACAAAGTCTAGTGAGCTAAGTTCAGACTCGAATCATGACATCAACTAGCTGTCTCATCTCCATATCTTTGTAATAAACGTATTTGTACTATGTTGGGATTTCCCCTCATATATAAAAGAGATCCTTGTCATTTTGTAGTCACCTGTTGCTCAATACAAAACACTCAAGAACATTCTCTCTGCTCTCTAACACATTCTTCCGACCTCTTTACTTGCATTTATTGTTCATATTCATTGTGTGCTATTTATTGCTTATTATTAGCCATAAAGAGCTGTCATTGATTTATTTATAACTGTTAGGCTCCATCGACTACCCCTGGCGGGGCATTAGACTCGACCCAGAGGGCCCTCGAGGCCCTGATCGACCGCCATTTGGTTTGGTTAATGTCTTGTCTTAAGCTCATATCTTGACTCCAAGTACCTCACTTAGAATCTATTGCCCTAACAACTAGCATAAAAATAGATCACGTATTTTTAGAATCACATAATCAAATTTAATTGTTATTACCATTTTCACGGTAAATAGTTTGGCGCCCACCGTGGGGCTAAAAATAATAGTGATTATTTTCTTGTTGGCTTTACTATGTAACGCAAGTTATCTTTCACACTTTTTCTTGTCCAAGATCTTTGATTTCAGGTCAAAATGCCTAAACCAGTAAATGTACCTGAAAATAACAGCCTCAAAAACTATGGAAAGGGCAGGTATGATTATTTCAGGTATGGGTGTGCCACCGCAAAACCCTGGGAGCACGCCAGAGCCGATTCCCAAGGGTACGACCTTGTGCGACGCTCAATACATTAGCGCCAGTCCTCACATCAACAAAGGAGCACGTTGAGAGATTCAACGGGAAACTCGGAAAAATCTACCTAGGAAAAAAGAAATATTTCTCGGCATATCGTTCATATGATTATCGGGGGGACCGACATTCCCCAAGGACCCGTGATCAAAAGGATAAAAATATACACTGCAATAAAAAGGCCGATACGAGACCGCATGACCGAAGACACCATTGCATTTAGCGAGGAGGATCTCAAGACCTTGACAGAACCACACAATGACGCACTGGTAATTTCATTTCTTTTAAGTAACATTCGAATTAAACGTGTGCTCGTGGATCCAGGCAGCTCGGCCAACGTAATCAGGTCAAAGGTGGTAGAACAGCTTGGGTTGCTCGATCAGATCGTACTCGCATCCCGGATCCTCCACGGCTTCAACATGGCCGGTGAAGTAACGAAAGGGGAGATCGCCCTCCCAGTTGACATGTCCGGTACAGCTCAGAACACCAAGTTCCACGTCATCAGCGATGACATGATGTACAATGCATTGCTTGGCAGGCTATGGATACACAACATGAGGGAAGTGCCATCAACTCTGCACCAGATGATGAAGTTTCCAACAAAGGATGGCATAACGACCATATATGGAGAACAACATGCGGTAAAAGAAATGTTCGCGGTTTACCAGGAAGCGCCGAATCCTATACACTCTACCTCGGATGAGTTTGGGAGTGTACAGAACCCCGAGGATGATGAAGAAGATTTCCTCGCTCCTCGAACTTTTGTTGCCCCCGAAGAATCAGATGCAACGAAATCAACAATTGAAGAACTGGAGCAAGCTGTTTTGATCTAGCATCTCCCAGATTGAAAGGTATACCTGGGAACGGGATTAACCCCTGAACTCAGGAAAAAACTCATTCAATTCCTTATTAATAACATCGACTATTTCGCTTGGTCCAACTTAGATATGACAGGAATCCTGTCGGAAATAACCACCCACCGATTAAGTGTCGACCCCATGTTCAAACCGGTGAAGCAAAAATGAAGACCCCAGTTTGAAGTAAAACACGTGTTCATCAAGGATGAGGTAACGAAACTCCTTAAAATAGGGTCTATTAGAGAGGTAAAGTACCCCGAATGGCAGGCCAACATAGTAGCAGTTCCCAAAAAGGGAAATAAGTTAAAAATGTTCGTAGATATAAAGACTTAAATAAGGCGTGCCCCAAGGATTCGTTCCCATTTCCTAACATTGATCGTCTGCTCGATGCAACAGATGGCCACGAGACCCTCACCTTTCTCGACTCCTACTCAGGGTATAATCAAATTCAGATGAACCCCGAGGATAGGGAAAAGACTTCGTTCATCACGAAGTATGGTACCTACTAATGGAATGCCCGTTGGGCCGAAAACCGCAGGGGCTACATACCAACACCTAGTTAATAAAATGTTCGAGCATTAAATAGGCAAATCCATGGAAGTTTATACTGATGACATGCTAGTTAAGTCCCTGCTCGTAGAGGATCATTTGACTCATTTGCAGGAAACATTCGACATCCTCAGAAGTTACAACATGAAGCTTAACCCCAAGAAATGTGCCTTCAGAGTGGGTTAAGGCAAATTATTAGGCTTCATGGTATCGAACAGGGGATCAAGATCAACCCCAACAAAATTAAGGTCATCGAAGAAATCACGGTGATAAATAATGTAAAGGCCGTGCAACGACTGACATGGCGGATAACGCCTCTAGGCAGATTCATATCAAGGTCGTCAGACATGAGTCATCATTTCTTCTCTTTACTCAAAAAGAAAAACAACTTCGAGTGGACTCCAGAATTCCAACACGCTTTGGAGGAATTGAAACGATATCTAACTAGCCCGCCTTTGCTCCACACGCCAAAAGAGGATGAGATGTTGTATCTATACCTGACCGTATTCGAGATAGCGGTAAGCGGTGTGCTGGTTCGAGAGGAGAAAGATACGCAATTCCCTGTCTATTATGTAAGTCGGACCCTAGGGGATGCCGAAACCAGGTATCCGCACCTAGAAAAATTAGCTCATGCGTAATAAGCGCATCACAAAAATTGAAACCCTATTTTCAATGACACCGTATTTGTGTTTTAACATTTACCCTCTCCGAAGCATATTGCATAAGCCCGAATTATCGGGCCGATTGGCCAAATGGGCCATTGAACTCGGGGGGTATGATATCAAGTATCAACCCCGAACGACCATCAAGTCCCAGATTCTAGCAGACTTCATGGCCGACTTCTCACCCTCCCTCGTGCCCGAGGTAGAAAAGGAACTTTTACTAAAATCAGGCACATCTTCCGGGGTATGGACCTTGTTCACTGATAGCGCCACAAACGTGAGAGGATCCGAACTCAGTATAGTCCTGAAGCCGCCTACGGGTGGCATAATCAGGCAATCTATAAAAACCGCAAGATTGACTAACAACAAAGCCGAGTATGAGGCTATGATTGCAGGTCTGGAATTGGCCAAAAGCCTGGGAGCTGATATCGTCGAAGCAAAATGCGATTCACTCTTGGTAGTAAACCAGATAAATGGGAGCTACAAGGTCCGAGAAGACAGGATGCAAAGGTATTTGGACAAAATCCAAGTCACATTACGCCGTTTCAAAGAATGGACCTTGGTCCACGTACCTCGGGAGCAGAACAGCGAGGCCGATGCCCTCGCAAACCTGGGATCATCTGTTGAAGAAGATGACCTGCTCCCTAGGGCTGTTATTTAGCTATCCAAATTAGTGATCGAGGAAGGTCATGCCGAGATTAATTTTACTTGCCTAATACGGTACTGGAGAAATAAATATATTGGCTATCTGAAAGATGGAAAATTACCGACAGATCCAAAGGAATTAAGGGACCTGCGAACCAAAGTAGCCCGGTTCTCGCTCGACGAAAACGGGACTCTGTACAAAAGAACTTTTGATGGCCCACTAGCAGTATGCCTGGGGCCAGGAGAAACAGATTATGTACTCCAAGAGATTCACAAGGGTACTTGCGAAAATCACTCCGGCGCCGATTCCTTAGTCCGAAAGGTGATCAGGGCAGGCTACTACTGGGACAACATGGAAAAAGACACTAAGGAATTCATCCGAAAGTGCGACAAATGCCAGAGATTTGCCCCTATGATTCACCAACCTGGAGAACAACTACATTCGGTCTTATCGCCATGACCATTCATGAAATGGGGAATGGACATCGTCGGACCTCTACTAACGGCACCAGGTAAAGTTAAATTCTTTTATTTATGACTGACTATTTCTCAAAATGGGTGGAAGTGCAGGCCTTCGAAAAGATTAGATAAAAAGAAGTCATTGACTTCATCTGGGATCACATTATATGCCGATTTGGGATTCCTTCCGAGATAACATGCGACAATGGGAGGCAGTTCATCAGAAGTAAAGTAACACAGTTCCTCGAGGATCACAAAATCAAGAGAATCTTGTCGACGCCATACCATCCATGTGCAAATGGCCAGGCTGAATCCACAAACAAAACCATCATCCAAAACATAAAAAAGAAGTTAGAAAGCTCTAAGGGGAGAGAAATATTTCCCGAAGTGCTATGGGCATACCGAACAACTTCAAAGTCGAGCATAGGGGAAACACCTTTCTCTCTAGTGTATGGCACTGATGCTCTAATACCAGTGGAGGTCGGGGAGCCAAGCGCCAGATTCTGACACACCACTAAGAGCTCGAACAACGAAGCCATGACTACAACCCTCAAACTATTGGATGAAAAGCGAAAAGCCTCGCTCGTCCGAATGGCCGCCCAAAATCAAATGATCGAAAGGTATTATAACAGGAGAACAAACCTCCGACATCTCGGAGTCGGGGACTTGGTCCTAAGGAAAGTCACCCTCAACACCCCAAACCCTAATGAAGGAAAGCTAGGCAAAAATTGGGAAGAACCATACCGCATCTTCGGAGTAATCAACAAAGGGTCCTACAAGCTCGACACCATGGAAGGTGAGCAACTTCCAAGCAATTGGAACATATCAATGATGAAACGATACTACTGCTAAGGTGTCCGATGGAAGATTCTGAAGCACCCTCCAACTCGAAGGCCTTAGGTTTCAAAAGCATATGTTGCACTCTTTTCCTTCGATTGGGTTTTTATCCTAAAAAAGGTTTTACTGGCAAGGTTTTTAACGAGGAAACATCCATATGCTACCTAAGGAAGACTCAACAAGTACTCAAGGCTTCTTTTGAAATCAACCTCGAATACTGGGGGGAATCCCTCAGAAGGTCACCTACTCAAAGAAGCCAAAATACCCCAAATGGGGTCTCGATAGGAAAATAATGTACCGGGCCAAACGGTCGAGTGAACTATATCTGTATAGAACAACTGAGCCCTTAACAGCAAAGGCGTGTATACTTGTACTAAGTAATCAAATAATAGTTCCCAAAAGCATTTTGTGTTTCAAGAAAGCTCGATATTTTTTGCAAAAAAACGGCCCCAAAGCCAAAAAACGTCCCGAATACTCGGGGACTGGCGTCGACAACTCGAAACAATGCGACCCCCGGGTCGGAGCTCCTAAATCGTAAGCCCTCAATAAGGCAACATCAAGATCACAAAACAACTCCAGAGCCAAAAACGTCCCGAACACTCGGGGACTAACGTAAAAAACTCAAGGCCACATGACCTCCGAGTTGGGAACTCCGAAATCGTAAGCCCTCAATGAGGCAATACTAAGTTTACAAGTAATGGCTCCCGAGTCGAGAAATCCTCAATGACTCAGGGACTGCTGTCAATCACCATCTCCATCAATTTATCAAAACCCGAGGCCGTAAGACCACATATGGGCTGTCTCGATCTCGTAAGACCTATATAAGGCAATAACAATATCTGTAAGACCTCAAGCAAGGCATGAACCACACTTGTACCAAGTGACAATATCTGTAAGACCTCAATCAAGGCATGAACCATACTTGTACCAAGTATCCAAAACTGTAAGACATCAAAGGCATGTAAAACTTGTAAGAACTTACAAAAGGCATAAACCCGATCTCAAAGTTAAGGCTATATATCGAACTTGTAAGACCCCTAAAAAGGCATACCCTCGATATAGACGCCGAAACTACTTTACTCGGGACTGAAAGGCTCCGGTCAAACACAAATGACTACGGTCACAAGGTTGTACCAGCCAAACTAACACGATTCCTAGACGCCCGACCGTCGCTATAAAATCACAGGACTTCAATTACTTCGAATACACTTCGAAAAGAACCGGTTAAACAGGCTACCCTTAACATAGGCAAAAAAGTTTCGACCATGTCAGCTCCTAAATACAGGCTTCGAGATACTCAGCCACCGAGCCAAACCTCCCGAGGTGCTCAATCATCGCCATATAACGACTCACAATCGAGGTTTTATTTAAACCGTCGAAGAGTCAGGCAAACATTATTTCAAAAAATCCTTATCGAGGGACAAATAAAGCCTATATTAGAGTTCGCATCAACCCAAGGCGTAAGAGCCATTGTCGCCAACCCACATACAAAAGGTTGCATCAACCTAAAGCATAAGAGCCATTGTCTCCAGCACATACAAAAGGTCATACCGACCCAATGTGTAAGAGCCTAAGGGCCAACTTTAAATTCAAAAACTATAGGGTCGAATGAGCTCGAGTTGAAACCCGATTTGGAGATTGAACACAAAATAGTTAACTAAATATGCCTAAGAGCAAAAGCGTAAGAGCCACTGTCGCCAGCACTAAAATCGAAGGTCGTACCGACCAAACGTGTAAGAGTCACTGTCGCCAGTACTAAAATCGAAGGTCGTACTGACCAAATGTGTGAGATACACTATCGCCAGCACTAAAATCGAAGGTTGCAATGACCCAACGTATAAAAGCCAGGTCTAACCTGAGAACACTCAAGGACTAACTTTCCACCGTTACAAGTCGCTCAGCAATAGCAAAAACCCGAGGGTCTAACCCAAGGTCTAAGATCTCGGATTGATTATCAAAAATAGCACACATTATTCTCAAAAGGAAAAGGAGAAAAGAAGTGATAAAAAACAAAAGGCCATTTATACATATCGCCCGCAGAGTTAAGTTTACAAAGGCTTTTTGAAAACCCATTACAAGGAAGGATCCAAATAGAATCCTAATCTATCGTCGAGCCTACATCTTTGACGGATCCGCCGGAGGTTGTGCCCCAATGGTTCCGGCTACAGTCCTGGGACCTTTAACGACCACTTCCCCTCGAGGGATACCGCCTCCATTCTCATCATCTTCTAAACCACTACCTGGCACATCTCCAAAAGCAAACATGGCAACAACTTTCTCCTCTAGGGTCTTCACCCTCTCACGCTCGGCAGACAAATTGATACCCCCATATGTATATCCTCGAGAGTCTGCCTCCGAGATTCTAACCGAGCATGCTCCACGACTCGAGTCAATTTTAGTTCGGCCTCCTCATGCTCTATCCCATTATGAGCGTTTATTACAACTTCATCCTCTTTGTGCAAAGATATAAGTGCCTCAGCTTTGGTTTTGATCCCGGATAGTGCAATAACTAACTCAGAATAGAGACCTCTATATTCATCACTATCCGTCTCGCATCATAGAGCTGGTGCTCGACTAGAGCTATCTTTTCCTGGAGGTTATCCCTCTCAAAGGTTATTTCTTTTAGGTGCCGTTTGAGTTCGAGGACTTCGAAGTCTCTGGCTCAAAGCTCCTCCCTCAGCAAGACACCTTCCTTCTCAAACTGCACAAATCAGATCAAAGATGCCAAAACGCTAGGATCTGTCAAACATTTAGACAATAGCAAATGGAAACTAGGTAACCTGTTCACCAAGATGAGCCTTCTCACGCTCGTGACGGGTCACCTCAACCTGAAACTGGGCGAAAGTTTGATTATAAAGCGCCCTGGCATGAAGCCATGAAAAAGACAAGTTAGAAAGACAAAGATCAGGACAACATGAAGGATTTGCAAAAACTACCTGCTCACAAATCATGTTCATCTTGCTGAAGATGAGTGAAGCATCGAGCTCAGGAATTCCCTCGGGAGTGGCTAAAGGCCTTTCAAACGCATTTTCATCTCCGATAGGCACCCCCACATCAGAAGTTTCTTCATTCGGGGCATCTTGTGTTCCCTTATGAGGTAAGGTCATTCCTTGAGGAGAATCACTCACGATAATAACACCAGCAGGGTCAATCAGGCTACAAAACCGGGTTCCTCAGAACCACCTACCGAATGCGTCCCAGCTCGAGGGATATTTTGGCCATTGGACGGTTCGGGGACGTCACCCGAAACTCCCTCAGTGGCCTCTCTAGCTCGAAGTTGGACCTCGACGACATCAAGCTCTGGCTCGGGAGCCACTATCTCCACGGCATAAGGGTCGAGCAGGTTTTCCTCTCCATCGGATGCTATCAAGAAATCATTTTCCCCCTCACCTTCAACTCAGGGACTTCCCGCTACTTCTGGAGTTAGAGCTGCCGGGTCGGCCTTAGCTTTTTCCGCCTTGATCTTCTTGGATTCCGAAGGTTCATTCAATGGTTCCCTTTGTCTCTTCTTCCCTTCATCGGGTCCCGAGGTACCCTCTTCACCTAGCGATGTTCCCTTCATCAAGGGGACCTCCCCCAAACCTACATGAATGCAAGAGGTAAGCATATGGAGTAATGACGCTATCAGTAGCAATTCTGATTGAAAGGAATGATTGCAGCAGGAGTAAAGGCTCACCGTGGTCCTTGGATTCCCATCGAGCTTGGGACAGATCACGCCACACTCGCTTGGCATATGGGCAAATCGAGTCCAGCCGGCTGACCCAGCCAGAGAGGTCCGTGACCGCGCACGGGGTAAAATGCTACGGCTTCATCAGCAGAGAAAATTAAGCGCATGGAAAGATGTACCTAAAAAGAAGCAAGGAAATGCTAGATAACGTATCTACTTACGTTCCATGTTTCATTTTTAGGGGAACAACATCCTTTCCACCGGGATCAGGTCCGAAGTCTTTACTCGGACAAAGTGGCTCATCCACCCTCCGTTCCTAACTTCTTCAATGCAAGCAAAGAGGACCCTCAAAACTTGGCAGTGGAGCTTAATCAGACCCCCATGGAAGAGACAAGGGCTTTACATCCTGATCAGGTGATCGAGGGTGAAAGGCATCTCCTCATCATGTTCACATAGTACCTGATCATGTCGACAATGCGCCAGAATGAAGGGTGAATTTGGATGAGGGTCACTTGATATCGTTGGCAGAAGTCGAGAATCACGGGGTCTATCGGAGGCAAGGATGGCCCCACCGGCCCAAGGGTAAATAGGTAAGTATACACACTGAGAAAATCGGCTTTGTATGTTGTTATATCCTCCTCCCAAGAAGGGATCTCCACAAGCACCGCATCCCCCTTACGGTAATCATTCCTCACCCTTTCGACATATGTTATTAAGCTAATATACTGAGACACAGGCTCACGACGCCCCGGCTTCGAATAAGGTCTCTCGACCTTGAAATCGGTTCAGCACGAGGAGGCACTACCGCTTTTCCTTTAGATGGAAGTGAAGAAGAGGGGGTCACGTTCTCCTAAGAAGAAGAGGCGGAAGTTTCGCCATTCCTAAAAGATTTCAGAGGAGAAAGGGAAGTTGCGTTTCGAAGAAAGAACAAAAGTAAAGGTAGAAGGAACCTTTTTGGGGGCTTGGCGGTGCAGTAAGTTATAAAGAACGAGAGGGGAAGTATTTATAGAGGCCCCACACGCGCGTTGAAGAAGGCCAAGAGACAGCCAACTGCTGTAATAAATGCGAAGGCTTTCAAAAGCTGTGTGTACGCCATCTTTTATCACCTTCTGACTGTCGTCGCTACGAAAGTACCGGAGAGGTAGATATTCAAGATCATTTCTTATCACTTTCACTCTAAGAAACGCGTGGACTATCTATATATGGTAAAATTGGAGGGTCCAATTTTCCATCATTATGATGCCTCGCAAGCATATTTCACAGGTTCGAGACTATGGTCGAGGTTCACCCTCGAGGGTTATTGACGCTCGAACTCGAGGCAGCGCAAACCAACAACTATGATGAAAAGTGAGGAGTTCCCAAGGAGCATAACTGGAGCTGACAAAGTCTAGTAAGCTAAGTTCAGACCCGAAACATGACATCAACTAGCTGTCCCATCTCCATATCTTTGTAATAAACGTATTCTGTACTATGTTGATATTTCCCCCCATATATAAAGGGGATCTTTGTCATTTTGTAGTCACCCGTTTCTCAATACGAAACACTCAAGAACATTCTCTCTGCTCTCTAACACATTCTTCCGACCTCTTTACTTGCATTTATTGTTCATATTTATTGTTCTTCATTTATTACTTATTATTAGCCATAAAGAGCCATCATTGATTTATTTATAACCATTATGCTCCATCGACTACCCCTGGAGGGATATTAGACTCGACCCCGAGGCCCCGAATAAGCAAGCTTGAGGCTCCGATCGACCTCCATTCGGTTCGGTTAATGTCTTGTCTTAAGCTCATATCTTGACTCCAAGTACCTCACTTAGCATCTATTGCCCTAACAACTAGCATAAAAATAGATCACGTATTTTTAAAACCACAAAATCAAATTTAATTATTATTACCATTTTTGCGGTAAACAAATACTATAGTGGTAGACTTGATAATGATTCTCTGTCTAAGTGTGAAATTTGTCCATTAGCACGACAAACTAGAGTTCTTTTTCCAACTAGCACTAGCAGAAGTTTACATAGTTTTGATTTGATCCATATGGATGTGTGGGGACCTTATAAGATTGCTACTTACGATGGTATGAAATATTTTCTTACATTAGTTGATGACTTTACCAGATGGACTTGGGTGTTTCTTATGAGACTAAAACTTTGATGTTACTTTCTTGCTCAAAAACTTTATTGCTATGATTAAAACATAGTTTGGGAAGCAAATTAAAGTTTTTAGATCAGACATTGTGAGTGAGTTTTTTAACAATGCATGTAGTGATTTATTTCAAATGCATGTGATTGTCCATCAAAGCTCCTGTCCATGTACTCCCAACAGAATGGAGTTGTGGAAAGGAGACACAGACATATACTTGAAACTGCACGAACAATCAGATTTCAAGGGCACTTACCTATCAGATACCGGGGACATTGCATTGATGCTGCTGTATATATTATCAATAGAATTCCTTCTTCTGTTTTAGCAAACAAGTCACCATATGAATTGCTTCTGAGTAAGACACCTTCTTTAACATATTTGAAGGTTATTGGATGTCTATGTTTTGCTACTAATCTGACAGGCCATGATAAATTTGCACCTAGAGCTGTGAGGTTAGTCTTCCTAGGATATGTTGCACATCAGAAAGGTTAGACTTTTGGATCTGGAGAATAAAGTGTTTTTTATAAGTAGAGATGTAGTGTTCTATGGGGATATATTTCCTTTTCATATAGCAGAAGACTCATCAGAGTCATTATTCTTGGACATAACTCCAGTGCCAAGGCAAGATTTGGATGAAGAAGAAAATACGGTAGTTAGTTCTGTTGATGTAACCAATGTGCCATGCTCATCTAATATAACTCCTAATGCAAACAATGTGCCATGCTCATCTAATATAACTCTTGCTGCAACCAATGTGCCATGCTCACCTACTGTGGCTCCTGCTCTTTTAGATGAACAAAACATTTCATATCCTGTTAAGCATAACAATGTGGAGAGTCTTGGAGATTCTTCTGCTTTGCTTAATGCTGAGGGAATAAGGAAGCCAGCTAGAGTATCTAAGACCCCCATATGGCTTAAGGATTATGTCAGAAATGACAAGAGAAGTACTGCAAGCTGCTGCAGATACCCTATCTCAGAAGTAATTAGATATGAAGCGATTTACTTAAAATACCAAAGCTATTTGGCTAATTTTTTATCTGAGGTGGAACCTACATCATATTTAGAAGCAGTAAAAGGCAAACGATAGATAGAGGCAATGCATGCAGAAATCAAGGCACTAGAGGATAACAAGACTTGGGAATTAGTATATTTGCCACAAGAACAGAAGGCAATAGGATGCAAATGGGTATACAAGATCAAATATAAAGCATCAAGAGAAATTGAAAGATTCAAAGCTCGTTTGGTAGCTAAAGGGTATAATCAGAGAGAAGGTTTGGGCTATCAAAAAACATTTTCACCTGTGGTGAAAATGGTTACTGTTAGAAGTGTGATATCTATTGCAACATCGAGGCAATGGTCTATTCATCAAAGGGATGTATACAATGCTTTTTTGCAAGGGGATCTATCTGTGGAGGTGTATATGAAAATACCTCAAGGCTTAAATGGATCAAAAGATAAATTCAAAGTTTGCAAACTGCTTAAGTCTCTCTATGGACTTAAGCAGGCATCCAGACAATGGAACCTCAAGCTAACATCAGCCTTATTGGATGCTGGTTTTCAGCAGAGTCACTTGGATTATTCCCTATTCATTAAAAGAGCAGCAGATCACATAGTGGTTGTTCTAGTCTCTTATCACTGGTGATAGTCCTGTTATGATCAAACAAGACTAAGGATGATTTGCAAGCCTCATTTAAGATCAAGGACCTAGGGGAACTCAAATACTTCCTAGGCATAGAGTTTGCAAGAAACAATGATGGTATACTGATGCACCAACGCAAATATGCCCTAGAACTCATAGCTGAGTTGGGGTTCTCAGGTTCCAAGCCTGTATCCTGTCCTATAGATACCAATGTGAAGCTTATAACTAATGAATTTGACACTCATACAGGTTCATCTGATGACACATTACTGAGTCATCCAGGACCATATAAGAGACTCTTAGGAAAGCTTCTTTACTTAACTGTCACAAGGCCAGTTATTTCTTTTGCTGTTCAGAGTTTAAGCCAATTCATGCATAGTCCTAAAGTCTCTCGTATGGAAGCTGCACTCAAGGTGGTCAGGTATATCAAGAACAATCTTGGATTGGGAGTTCTCTTGTCTGCTTATTGTTTTGAATCATTATCAGCATTTTGTGATGCAGACCGGGTTGCATGTCCTAACACACGCAAGTTAGTTATAAGTTACTTTGTTAATTTTGGTTCTTCCTTGATATCTTAGAAGTCTAAGAAACAATCCACTATTTCTAGAAGTTCAGCTGAAGCTGAATATTGCAGCCTAGCATCCATTGTTGCGGAGATTGTCTGGATTCTTGGTTTACTCAAGGAGCTGGGAGTGCAACATGATTCTTCTGTGCCTATCTACAGTGATAGTAAATCAACTCTTGCTATTGCTGCCAATCCTGTCTTTCGCGAACGAACAAAGCATATTGATATTGATTGCCATTTCATCCGTGAAAAGATTCAACAAGGCTTGGTTTCAACTCTCTATTGTCCTACGGCAGAGCAAGAAGCTGATATACTTACAAAAGGACTTGGTCGACTTCAACACTCATATTTGCTGTCCAAGCTAGGACTTCTCAAAAATTTTCCCTGACCTAGTTTGAGGGAGGGTGTAAAGTATATAGGTTAACCATAGTTGCTTAATTGTAGTTAGTTAAATTAACTATAGTTAGTGGATTAGTTAATGGATTACAGCTGTCATTAGGTGGTTATTTAGGTGGTTAGTGAGTTAGTTAAAACACTGTAGATGCTTCTTCTTATTTACGCTGTATAGCAATAAACAAAGCTTTGTTCCGATTCTTCATCTTTAATTTCTTCTTCTTAGCTTTGAATGATTGATAAATTCTTCAAAAACTAACTTGACTGTATTGTTCAATTGATCACAAGTTTAGTCGGATTAGCAATACTTGGTAGTGCAAAACTTGTGAACAATTGATTAACCAAAAAACAATTTCTATCCGGTTGAACTTGAGAACACTTTTTGCAAAAATTATGTCTAGTGATTAAGGGAAGTGAAATTTTGTTTGTCCTACAATAATTGCGAACAATTTATATAAAGTAATGACTCATATGATATAATTTGTGAACAAGACAAATTTTACAAATCTAGTTAGACTTGTGTATTAAAATTAAGATCCAAGACTATTTCTTTAAAAATTTCTTAACCAGGTGCAAGAATTGAACTCCAACGTAGAAGTAATCAATTTCTGCAAATCTCCCTGCAAATAAATGGCGGGAAACGTAAAGAAAGCCCATTATTGCCAAAACTAACGCGCGTTATTCTTGGAGCGAGCAAGGATTTGAAACTTATCTTTTTTCCTATTGCTTTCCCTTTTTCTTTTCCACTTTTCCCTTTTAATTTTATCGAGAAATAAAAGGGCAATCAGCCCCATTTCTTTTTGTCATTCTTTACTCTTTTTAAGTCTTTATTTTTGGAGACTAGTTACGACTGTCCCTGCCACCCTTTGGTTCTTCCAAATCTGTCTCTTTCTTTTTCCAGTTCAGAACACCCCCCCCCCCAAATATCTCACCCCCTTGTTCAGAGCACCCACTTTGTCAGTGTATATATATTTATGTATACTTTGCTTAGTCAAGAGCTGTGTTTCAGACACAGAGAGTTAGAGGTGTACATGCTCAAAGATTCAAACTTTCCTTTTGTTTCTTCTGCATAAGAGCTTCTAAGATCTACCTTAGTCTTGAACCCCTCAGGGGTTTTCTGGGGCAAGAAAAGATTCCATTTTCTTTAAAGGGTCTTTGAGTATTCAGTCTTTACTAATGGTAGATATGTGGGAATCCAGTCAGGTAAAAAAATGGCCTTTAACTTTTTCTGTCTGAGTAATTTGTCACCATATTATGTCTGCACAATTCTTGAACTGTGCTTTCATCTGAAAACAGTGGAAAAGTTGCTGCTTTAAGCATCACTAGAACTCGCTGCAGTCTAATGCAACAGCAGTTATTGGTAATGAGATAGTGGAAATAATTAACAAGTTCCAATTTTGGTTTCTTGGAATGTGCTAAGAATCTAAGATGATCTGTTTATTTACAGAAGTTAGAGCACAAAGATTGGATTTTGGGCATACCCATCTGAAAATGTCTTGGATTCAACATAGAAAAGGTGGTGCCTTTGCATATTCCCCTCATCTATCTCCCCCATCTCATTCTTCATTTGGTCCAACTTCTAATCTTCACAAAGAACCAGGCCATTCATCCTCTTCTGGTAACAAAATTAGTCCAGCTGTTCTTATCATTATAGTCATATTAGCTGTTATCTTTTTCATATCAGGTTTTCTCCACTTGCTTGTTAGATTTCTTATCAAGAAACCTTCTTCAGCTTCACCACAAACTAATGGTAACCTTGAAATTTCTACCTCCGAGGCTCTGCAAAGACAGTTGCAGCAGCTTTTCCATCAACATGACTCTGGTTTGGATCAAGCATTTATTGATGCATTACCTGTCTTTGTTTACAAAGAGGTTATGGGTCCTAAAGAACCCTTTGATTGTGCTGTTTGTTTGTGTGAATTCTCTGACAAGGACAAGTTGAGGTTACTGCCAACTTGCAGCCATGCTTTCCACATCAATTGTATAGATACTTGGCTCCTAACAAACTCAACGTGCCCGCTATGTCGAGGAACCCTTTTCGAACCCAGATTCTTATCTGAGAGTCCAATTTCTGATCTTGATGACCCTAAAGAAGATGACAGATGTCGTGTCAATAGAGATCATGGGTTATCTGCTGCTCAGAAAACAATTGATATAGAGGAAAGTGCAGTTGATATAGCAACCTTTCCTGTGAGACTTGGTAAGTTTAGAAAATTGAATGTTGGGGCAGAGGAGGGAGAAGGAGAGACTAGTAGTAGTAATTTGGATGCAAGGAGATGCTATTCATTGGGCTCGTATCAGTATGTGGTTGGTGATTTTAATCTTAAGGTAGACTTGAGCAATGAGCAAAATGCGTGCAATGTGAAGCTTGCCAAGTTGCGCGAACGGTGTGCCAATTTATCAGCCGAAGGGGATGGTGAGGGGAAAAGGATAAGTATTGGAACGAAGACTGATAGTTACTCTTTTTCCAAGATTTGGCTTTGGCCGAAGAAGGGAAAATTTGCAATTTCTTCAGAATGCCAAATGGAGAATCTGCCTCCTAATATGGATTTACCATGTGTTGCAAAAACAGAAGGCAATTAACGGATATTCTGATTTGCTTCTCTTTGTTGATCTTTCTGTTATCTGATGGCATAGAGGTTAGTCCCTTAGTTTGGAATTCTCTGAGATGCTGTATGAACAAAGTGCTAACAAGCTCGACAGTACAGTTGATGGCTTTTGTTTTATTTTTTGTCTCTTGAAGTCCTACAAAATATAGTTCATGTTTTATCTATTGATTCTTGAAATGCTATTACTCTATTTTACGACTCACATGACATTGGTTTGTTTGCTGCATCCTGATAATTTCAGCTGTCAAATTTACTTCATAACAATGTAGTTGAGAAGCATTCATATAGTAATAAGTTTGAGGTGCTATCTAACCCATGAGAGCTAGGATCAGAGTTGATGTACAATATCATTGTCGGTGTTATGAACAACCTTTAAAAATGACCAGAATTGGAATATAGCCCATTTAGAAGTGTCTTGTGCTCGACCACAAAAAGGTCATATTCCCAAAACTATGAAGAAAATACAACGGTCAGAAACAGACGCTTGGGCTGTTGTTCTCCAATCAATATTCTGTAATCTACTATTTCATATTACCTTTCTTTTCTGAACACAGTGAGTGTCAGAGAAGTGAAACTCCACTAGGTTATCTTGATTCCTAGAAAATAAAAGATTCTCTTCTTTTTCCTGAAGCATCTTGATAGTGTTGCTTCGATGGCCTTTATCTGTGGTCTTCAGTTTCTTTTTCTTGTTTTTCATTGGATGAAAGGGGCATGGGGTAGGGGTGTTTGACCACAACCTTTTGTGTTGAGACAGTGGTGGGATCCAAAGCAGTGTGATTACCTTTGCTGAAAATCAGTGGCATCACTTATGGGTAATTTCACTTTATTGAAATATGACCTAGTTAGAAACCATCTCTATTTTTCTTAAAAAATTCCAGAAGTTGTGCTGGTAAGTAACATTAATCACTGTTCCCTTTCCATATGTAGTTGAAGCAAATGGATTCTTGTCTCCTTATGTGGTCTTGGGCAATTTTCACTTCATAAGTTAACTTTTGCGATGAAAGTATTCATGATCAATGCAGTTAGTAACATGAAAAATAGGGCAGTAGCTGTGTACATCAGGTTAATTTGCACTAACTGTGTAAAAATGCATTCAAAATTTCAAGTGGATAGAAGATAAATTCTCTAAATTTTAAATAATCTTCCACCCTGCCTGCCAACTATCCCTACTGAGTGGTTTTTGAAGAAATATACTTGCGCTATTGAGCTTAAATTCTTTAATGATAAGCCTATCAAAAGAAAAAGAAAGTTGTTATCAGATGACACCTAAAAGTGCCTGCAAGAATTGCTACATTATTTTCCAGTGTAGTTCAATTAATATCTTTAGGTGATACTTTATATAAACCAACTAGAAGCCTAGAGTCCTGCACAGCACTACGCATATGATCAGATATCTGATTGAAGACACAAATTTATTTCTTTACAAAGGTAGCATACTCCCACAAGAAAAGCACAAATCAAACCTGTCTTGTTGCAGTTAGTTCAAGAATCAGCTCGTTCAATGCTTGCCAGGATGATCCCCCTTCTTTGACTGCATTAATGGCTGCTTCCCCGATTTCCTTCACTTTCTTCCTTGCCTCTTTACCTTTCTCTCCTTCCATTAATTCCCTTATCGGCTTTTCCAAACCTTCCCACTTCACGAACCCTCTCACTGAACCATCGCATGTCTCGACCCTTAGTGCAATCTTGATTTCCTCCACAACCATCCTTGCATTTAAATGTTTCTCCGCCATCATTGGCCATGCTAGTATTGGCACCTTTGCACATATGCTCTCTACCACCGAGTTCCAGCCGCAGTGGCTTAGAAAACCTCGAACACTCCTGTGGCTCAGGATTTCTCTCTAATCAACCCACTCTGTAACCACCAGTCCCCTGTTTTTCACTCTGTTTTCAAATCCATCATTGACTTCTGCTAGATTTCTCCTGACTACCCACAAAAAGCTCACTTCCGATTTCTCCAAACCAATTGTAATTTCCTTGTATTGTTCAAAAGATACTTGCGCTTGGGTGCCGAATGCCACGTACAAAACTGATTTTCCCTGTTCTAGCATTCCGTCAAGCCATTTGATGTACGAAGGTTTCTCTAAGCTTTCCGATTGTGCTTTTTGTGGCTCGATCGCTGCACAAAATGGTCCAACGCACACTGCTCTTGGACTATATTTACTATTAAAATGGTCCACATAAATAGACTCAAGCTCGTAGAAATTGTTAATAAGTAGAGCATAGCTTTTAGAGTTGGCAATGCTTTGCTCAACAGCAAACTCAAAAAAGAGACCCTTGGGTTCACGCTCTCTGAAGGGTGAATCAAAGTCATTTCTCGTGAGCTTAATCCAGGGGAAATCAGGGACTGGAAAAGGCTCATCATCGGACAATTCTGTCCGAAGAAGTCCACTGGAGGAACGAGACACTGCCATGGAAAAAGTGCTAATTCCATAATAAGAGAGTCTTGGTATACCAAATTTGTTTGCAGAGTCTAAAGTTCATCCGAGGAATCCATCAGTGATCATGAAAGTAACTGACGGAAGAGATTCTAAGGCCTTTTCGAAATTGGGTTTCATGAATTTGGTGGCGCTAGCAAAGGTAGCAAAAAGAGAAATGGAGGGAAGTTTATCAGTACTCTCCACACCTGCGGGAATTCCTTGTATGTTTTCAGGAAAAGGGATGTCGGAGATATTTATGTTTGTGTCGGAAAGGGAATTGGCGAAGAAAGGGCGATTTGCAGGAGTAGTGAAGATGGTGATTGAAATTTTGCGAATGAGTAGAAGGCGAGCAAGATCCAAGATCGGAATAATATGGCCTTTGGACATGAAAGGGAATAGAACAACGTGAATAGAAGAAGCCATTTCTCTACACTCTTCTTGTCTGCCCTTGAGCTTCTTCATGTTTGATGGCTAAAGCCATTTCTCTGCGCACTTTCTGCCACTTCGATTTAAATATTGGGCACAGCCCCTACCTTCCCATCAGCTTAGTATTAAAATAACTTATCTACAGTTTTTATATATATATATATATATGTATATATATTGTTTTGAAGGGTGCATTACCCTTGAATCCGATACCAACGGGTATAACCCCCAAAACAACGTTCTCTTTCAGGTCTTTCAACCAATCGATACTACCCGAAGAGTTGCTTTTGCTAAAACTCGAGCAGTTTCTTGAAAACTTGCTTCAGATATGAAACTGTGTATTGAGAGCAGGGGCAAATCCAGTGCATTAGGTACGGATTCCCGTAAGCCCAATAACTTTTGTCTAACTCCTGTATTCTTATTAAAAAATTAATTAAATGTATAAGACTATTTAGCTTGGAACTCAGTCCGTTAATCTAGTTATTATTGTATATTAACTTGAGATTGCTGCGGGAACCCACAATCTTAAAATACTGGATCCGCCTCTGATTGAGAGATGCTCTTGTTATTTCCAATAAGACGATTCGGTAACATATCGCTTCTTCCAAAGCGAGCCCCATCCATATATATATATATATATATATATATATATATATATATATATATATATATATATATATACATTTTTTGGCTTAAATGCAATTATTTATTACTACATGATCAGATCGCTAGCATTCTTTTGGGAACGGTTTGTAGCTTTGCAACTGGTTTTTTCGCTTGTCTAAACCCAGAAAGAAAAAAAAAGGAAAAAAAGAAGCATGGGCTTGATCAACAAGGCTCTATTATATTGATAAGACATGCAGTTATTAAAATTAAAATATACTTATTCTCTGCCTAAAATATTATCAACTAAATGCTCAAACTATAACCAAGCAACAGAAATTCATGCAATATTTACTATTATAAAGTTATTTAGAAAAAGTAAATCTAAGACTTTAAAGTTTTTTTTTTTTTTTTGGTAAACTGGATATATTAATATATTAAAGACGTTCCTCACAAAATGACATCATTAGTAAGGGAATGTGAGTTCCCTTGAGTAGTAGCATTAACAAAAATGGATCAATATTACAAACCTTGATTTTCTTTTTAAAAAACAGTTCCTAAGATGTCTGCCCACACTGTTTTGTTAGCAAACACAGGAGGAACTGTCAAAAACTGTGTTCTTTCAAAGCTTCCCTTCTTAGCTCCTTCCTTCGCGAGGAGATCCCCCACTTGATTCTGTTCCATGTATCTATGCCCTATGCCAATTGCTCCATCATTGACCTGCAATCATAGATTATGGGATTGTGAGTCAAGTTACCATTTCTTATGTTATGCAACGCCTTCCTGATGATCTTTGGAAGGGCAACGTAAGGCTAAGCAACCGATGTCAGTGCGGTTGCTGTCCGCCAATGAGGTTCTCGCCGCACGCTAGACTAGATTGTCAGTGCCGTGCGGGAAAACCAATGTCGTGAGCAATTGAGGAAGCTGAGAGAGAATTGGGTTTTGAATGCTGATGATGATTTTATTGATGACTGAAAATGATGATTACAATGATGTGGTGTCGAGGGGGAGAGACACCAGAAAATGCTGATTGAAATGTTTGATTGTTTGGTCCCCCTTAATAATGCTTAAAAAAATAAACCAACATTACAAGACTAGTCCTAATAAAACTGTAGAAGCACACTGAAATGAAAATGATGAAAACTAGTCTATGATTACAATGAAAAGGACTTAGATTATTACAAGGAAAAACTAAGTCCGATGACAGCATCTTTGTCTTGCGGGTCTGCGCGCGCGTTGCTGTGGGCGCGCGCGACACTTGATGTGCTGGCCTGAGGCTGGGCACTGGTGCTTGGCATCAGGGTCTGTGCGCGAGGCGCTGCTGGAATGGGCCTACAGCTGGGCGCTGGCGAGGCATCAGGATCTGTGCGCGCGGCATTGTCAGGGCGCGCGACGCTGTTGTCATTGGCCAACCCTTGGACGCTGGCGAGAGGCATCGGTGGGGCGACAGAGGCACATGCGCGCTTGTCACTTGGCGCAGCCAAGACCACGGGGCCGACCATGGCGCTAGGCATTGTGAGGCTTGCTAGGCCGCCATGGGGCGTGGCCAAGGGGTCATGGGGCATGTCTGGAAAGCAGCTCATGACATTCTCCCCCACCTGAGTTGGCGCCGTCCTCGGAGCCTTATGATGATGATGATGATGATGATGATGATGATGATGATGATGTTTCTGATGGTTGTTGGATGGGAGGTCTGCGCCCCTCTGTTCTTTGAGCTTGCTGTTGTAGCGAAGCAATGATTTCATGCGGCTGACATGGAAGACTGGATGGATCTTCCCCCAGGATGGAGTTTTTACCTGGTATGTGGACTTCCCAATGCGTTTTTCAATGGGCAGGGGCCCGATGTATTTTTGTTGCAGGCGAGGGTCATGGGTCCTTTCTGCAAACAAGTACCGCTTTGGGATGCATAGCATTACTTTGTCCCCTGGTTGATGTTGGGCAAAGCAAAGCTTTTGTTCGGTGAACCTTTTTGCCCGCTCTTGGGCCCTGGTGAGATAGCTCCGCACTATCTCCATGTTGCGCTCCCATTCGCTCGAGAAATTGGCAGCTCGAGGAGATTTCGGCATGGTTGATGCATTCACCGTTTGCGGGAGAAGCGGTTGCTGTCCGGTAACAATTTCAAAAGGGCTCTTGTTTGTATGATGGCTCTTTTGAGAATTGAAACACAGTTGAGCAGCATCCAGGAGCTTCACCCAATGCTTCTGTGATCCGGTTGCGAAGTTGCGGAGATATTCCTCCAGCATGTCATCGAACCGGTCTGTCTGGCCATCCGATAGTGGATGGATGTCTGTGTTGTGACTCAATGTTGACCCAAAGCACCTGAAGAGATGGGTCTAAAAGTTGCTAGTGAAGCGTGAGTCGCGCCTACTAACAATGTTTTTGGGCAGGCCCCAATATTTGACAATGTGCGAGAAGAAGAGTCGAGCTGTATCTTCTGCTGAGATGTTTTGCGGGGCTGCTATGAAAGTTGCATAGTCTGAGAACTGATCTATGACAACCATGATGGATGCAAGATTGCCGACTTGGGGCAATCCCGTGATGAATCTGAGGGAAACACTTTCCCATGGTCTCTGAGGGACATGTAATGGCTGCGAGGGTCCCGGTTGTGATGAGTGATCCGACTTGTCCTTGTGGCATGGCTGACAAGTCTTCACACGATGATGAGCGTCACCAGTCTTTTGAGGTCGATGACATGATGGCTGATTGTTGCTGTGAAGGGTAGTCGGAACCAGGGGTTCATGTCTATCGACTACCTTCTCCAACTGCATGGACCGAGATGTTTTCAGCGGCCATCTTTATGGGGAAGCATGGTATGGTGCAGGGCTTAGCCCCTTTTTCTCCCATCATCAGGAGCATGTTGGCATATGGTACTGGTATGGTGTTGGTTTGCCTCATGAAATCCAAACCCACTATGATGTCGAAGTCATCTATGATTGCGATGCGCAGGTCGATGCTTCCTTTGTATGGGCCAAGTTTCACTGGGACATTTGTAGCTGCTCCACCCAATGTCTGAGGTGGTGAGTTGATAGCCTTGACGCGGCCTTTACTCTTTTGTACAACAAGACCTAGGCGCTCTACTTGCGTTGATGACAAGTAGTTGTGGGTGGCACCCGTGTCTATCAAGGCGTGAAGGGGCTTGCCGTTCACTTTCAATTCGACGAACATTAGGGTCCTCGCTTGTTTAGGAGGTCTTTCGTCCATCTTTTCTTTCCCTTTCTTGGTGATCGGGACTGATGTTTTCTTAGGAGGACATGCACTGGTCCCCGCTAAGGCATGTGGGATAGAGCCAACAATTGCATTGAAGGCGCCTACCTGGTCGTCTTCGGATGTGTCTGATGCATCTGTCTCATCCTCGACAGTCTGATGAGCATTGACCTTGATGTTTGGGCATTCATTGTTCCAATGTGCCCCGCCGCAATGACGGCATTCTGAGGGAGGCTTTCTCCCCTGATTGTTGTTGATGGATGCAACACTGTTGCTGTTGGAGGGAGGAGTCTTAGTTTTGGATGCACTCCGATCTCCCCTACTTTTGCTTGGGCCACCATTGCTGGGATGGTGCCCATTGAATCCCCCTCGGACAGACGGCTGGGGCCTGTCGTTCTGAGTTCCCAAATGATAATCGCCAAGACATTCTGCATCTTGAATGGCCTTGGGCAGGGTGTCTACCCGTTGTCGCTGTAGTTCCATACGGGCATGAGGTTTCAAACCTTCTATGAATGCGAAGAGTTTGTCTTTGTCCCCCATGTCGCGTATGTTCAGCATGAGTGCGGAGAATTCGCGCACGTACTCCCTCACTGATTTGGTGTGGCGGAGGTCCCGTAGCTTTCTCCTTGCATTGTATTCCACATTTTCGGGAAAGAACTGCAGGCGTATGGCTACCTTCAATTCGTCCCATGTCTGAAGAGTATCTTCACCGGCCTTGATGGCTTCGTATTTGACCCGCCACCAAAGTTTGGCATCGCCCTGAAGATACATGGCAGCAGTCGCTACCTTTTTGGATTCCTCCAAATGGCCCACGGCATCGAAGTATTGTTCGATGTCGAAGATGAAGTTTTCCACTTCTTTAGCATCCCGGGATCCGTCGTATGGCTTTGGCTCCGGTATCTTAAGCTTTTGTGGAATGGGGGTGAGGTTTGCTGCACCCCTGAGGTGATGGTCGCCTTCTCGAAGTAGGCTCTGTAAGGCAGCATTGACAACGTTGAGCTTGTCTGTCAAGTCGTTTATGGTTTGCTGCATGGCAGTTAGTCTGTCTGCCTCATGTTGCTGATGGGCTAAATCGTCGGCACGCTCCTGTTGGAGGTCCTCAAATTTGCCATGAATATTGGCAGTTTCAATGGCTGCCGTTTGTCGGTCCTCGTCGGAGTCACGACTGATGTTTGCAATGTCATTTTCCGCCTGCCGTATTCGGCGGTCCAGGTCGTCCAACCTTTGCACTAGGTTGTTGTTTTGATCAGGCACCGTATCCACGATGGGTCGTAATCGGTCAACCGTCTCTTCTAGGGATGCTAGACGCTCCCCATGATTCACCATGGTCAGAAATGGTGATGATGGCAAATGTGTTCCCTCGTCCGATGTCGAGCCTAGACTCTGATACCAACTGTTACGCAACGCCTTCCTGATGATCTTTGGAAGGGCAACGTAAGGCTAAGCAACCGATGTCAGTGCGGTTGCTGTCCGCCAATGAGGTCCTCGCCGCATGCTAGACTAGATTGTCAGTGCCGTGCGGGAAAACCAATGTCGTGAGCAATTGCGGAAGCTGAGAGAGAATTGGGTTTTGAATGCTGATGATGATTTTATTGATGACTGAAAATGATGATTACAATGATGTGGTGTCGAGGGGGAGAGACACCAGAAAATGCTGATTGAAATGTTTGATTGTTTGGTCCCCCTTAATAATGCTTAAAAAAATAAACCAACATTACAAGACTAGTCCTAATAAAGCTGTAGAAGCACACTGAAATGAAAATGATGAAAACTAGTCTATGATTACAATGAAAAGGACTTAGATTATTACAAGGAAAAACTAAGTCCGATGGCAGCATCTTTGTCTTGCGGGTCTGCGCGCGCGTTGCTGTGGGCGCGCGCGACACTTGATGTGCTGGCCTGAGGCTGGGCACTGGTGCTTGGCATCAGGGTCTGTGCGCGAGGCGCTGCTGGAATGGGCCTGCAGCTGGGCGCTGGCGAGGAATCAGGATCTGCTCGCGCGTCATTGTCAGGGCGCGCGACGCTGTTGTCATTGGCCAGCCCTTGGGCGCTGGCGAGAGGCATCGGTGGGGCGACAGAGGCACATGCGCGCTTGTCACTTGGCGCAGCCAAGACCACGGGGCCGACCATGGCGCTAGGCATTGTGAGGCTTGCTAGGCCGCCATGGGGCGCGGCCAAGAGGTCATGGGGCATGTCTGGAAAGCAGCCCATGACACTTATCATGTTTATTACCTCTGTGGAGTTTGTATCTATCACTAGGGGAGAAAGCATATGATAAATAGCAATTCTTAAGCCCTACCACAGAGTTTGAAGCTCAGCTCTAATGCTATTTGTGTGGGGTATCCCTTTCATGCAGTCTATAACCCACCTCTCTTTATTCCTAAAGACACCACCTATTCCCGTTGCCCAGTTGAAGCACAAGCAGCCCCATCAATGTTAAGTTTGAGAGTCCCAGCCTCTGGTGGTTGCCACTTGAGGTGGAGGGTAGCTTTTTCAGGAATTAATATAATGATCCGACCGGCCGTTTAGAGCATTTGCACTCCGCCCGGCAGTTTACGGGCATGAGTAGCTCCGTATGATGTATTTTGACTTATGTGAATCATCGATTTTGGTTTTCAAGTCATTTGGAACTTGATTTGGAAGAATGATTCTCAACTAGGAAGCTTAAAATTGAAAGAGTTGGCCAAGTTTGACTTTTTAGTATCTGACCTTGGATTGGAGTTTTGAGGGTTCCGGTAGGTATGGATGGTTATTTTGGACTCGGACGTATGTCCGGATTTGCATTTGGATATATCTAGAAGGTTTCATTGAGGATATCAGATTCGGATTGTGGTTCTGGGAATTGGAATAGCTTCGTTATTTTCTTTGGGACTTGTGTGCAAAATTTGGGTCCATTTTAGGTTGAATTATTATGTTTCGGCACGAGTTTTGAAAGTTAAAAAGTTCAAAGTTCAAAGGTCATTAAGTTTGATTTAAGGTGCGATTCGTTGTTTCAATGTTGTTATGCGTGATTGAGGCCTCGATTAGGTCCGTGTCATGTTATTGGGCTTGTTGGTATATTCAGACGGAGTCCCGAGGGGCTTGGGTGAGTTTCGGATAAGGTTCAGATCATTTGTTGCATGTTGCATTGCTGAAGGAGCTGCTGGCTCTGGTGTGATCGTACCTACGGCTGATTTTGCGTAGGTGTGATAGTCGCAGAAGCGACAAGGCAGTCGCAGAAGCATGAAGAAGGAGCTGGGCGTGAGGATCGCATGTGCGGGTGCTAGAGCACACTTGCGCGACGCAGATGCAGTTCATTGTGCGCACAGGCGGGTAGGAGATCGCAGAAGCAATGACTGCTGGTCAAGGGATTCTTCGCAAAAGCGAAATGTTTACCATAGAAGTGGGGTTCGCAGGTGCGACGATTTGATCGCACATGCAGAATTCGCTGTGCAGATTCTTTATATTTTGAGGGTTTGGTTCTTTTATCATATTTTGAGATTGGGGGCTCGGATTGAGATGATTTTTGGAGCGATTTTCGTCACAAGGATTGAGATAAGTGTTCTACTCTTGGTTTTGATTATATTTTATGAATTTATCTTCGTTTTTGGTAATTGGATTGTAAATTTAAAAGAGAAATTAGGGATTTTAGCCTAATATTTCATAGAGTGAATTTTTGAATTTTGAATATCGATTCGGAGACAGATTTAGGTGAAAATAGTATGGTTGGACTCGTAATTGAATGGGTTATCAGATTTTGTGAGTTTTGTCAAGCTCCGAGGTACGGGCTCGAGTTAGACTTTTGGGATGATTTTGGGCTTTTGATTAAAGATTTGACCTTTATCGATTTGGATTGGATCCTTTGGCATTGTTTGATGTATTTGAGTTACTTTTGGCTAGTTTCGAGCCGTTCGGAGGTTAGTACGCGCGGAACGGCATTTTTGAAGCATCGCTTGGCTTTCTCAGTATTGAAATTGGCTTTTTCGAGGTAAGTAACACTTCTAAACTTGATGCTGAGGGTATAAGCCCTGAACATACGTGTTATGTGTTTGGTGTTGAGGTGACACACATGCTAGGTGACGGGCGTGTGGGAGTGCACAATGTGCATTTCCAATCCGTTATTTCAGTAGTACTGTATAGTTACCTGATCTTATTTGTAACCATGAAATCTCTACGTGCTAGAGCCATTGAGTCGTGATCCATGTTAGAAACCATATTTAGGCTACATGGTCATTCTGTTGGGACCCACCGAGGTCATTTCTGCTGTTGAGTTATTTGCTTACATTGCAATTTCATACTCAATCATATTCATTCATTTCATATCATATCTCAGTCTTTGTTGGTATACATTGACACATCATATCATCATTTTTGGGCTAGTTTAATGATATTGTGAGCCCGAGAGACTGGAGAGATTGATGACCGAGTGAGGCCGAGGGCTTGATTGTGAGTGATATTATGGGATCGGGCTGAACGCCGTAGTATGTTATATTGATTTATGCCTGGATCTGGCTTATTATGGTTCTTGGGCTGAAGGAGCCCCTACGGAGTCCGTACACACCCCTAGTGAGCGCGATTGATTTATATTTTAGGGATGGATCTTCCCTAGACATGGATCTTGTCGAAACATTTATATTTGGGGATAGATCTTCCCCGACTGCATTGGCCTTATACAATACTAAGTGACTGACTGTCAGTTGCTACGTATATATTCGAGATGGATCTGCCCTGGGCTGGATTGACCATATATAGTACTGAGTGACTGAGCATGTCGAGTGGTTGAGCATGATAAATGGAAAGTGTGAGATAGTGAGATTGAGTACTCTGAGAGTATGAATACATGAGTTCATCTATGAGATACATTGCATTTGACATGCACACTTGGCATACAAGCATAGAGATGCATTTTCCTCATGCTGTACAATATCACGACATTCATGACTTCTCACACATATTGACATATAGGCATAGAGATGTATTTTCCTCATGTCCTTTAGAAAATGAAATATTTACCCATTGAAAGCGTTTTGAAAAAAATTATAGTTTTCAAACTTACTCATATTTTTGGCGATTTCGGTAAAAGATTTGGGTTTTCACTAATAAAGTTAAAAAACAAGCTTATTTTTCCGGAATTGTGAAAGAGTTGAGCATTTTATTTCTGATTACTTCTTTTAGCACTATTATTATGTTATGAATGGTTCTTTGGGTACTTATGATGTGGTGAGTCTCTAAAGGTGTTTCGTGGTAATGCTCTTGGGTTTTGGTGACCTGCGTGGCTTGGCTGAGTTAGATAGATTTTGTTCTGATGGTTTGGTTATGTGCAAATGTGCATAGAGATGTATTTTCCTCATGTCCTTTTGAAAATGAAATATTTACCCGTTGAAATCTTTTTGGAAAAAATTACAGTTTTCAAACTTACTCATATTTTTAGCGATTTCGGTAAAAGATTTGGGTTTTCACTAATAAAGTTAAAAAATAGGCCTATTTTTTCGGAACTATGAAAGAGTTGAGCATTTTATTTCTGATTACTTCTTTTAGCACTATTATTATGTTATGAACTGTTGTTGGTTATTGGTGTTGGACTCTGACCTCTGTTCCAGCTTATCACTACTTTCAACCTAAGGTTAGGTTTGTTACTTATTGAGTACATGAGTTCGGTTGTACTCATACTACACTTCTGCACCTTGCGTGTAGATGTTGTATGTTGATGTTGCTGTGATCGACGAGAGCTGGAAATTGAAGACGTACCTGCGCTCCGGATGTAGCTACCTCTTGTTCATGGTAGCCTTAGATGTATAAAAATCTATTTATTTATATTTCAAACAGATGATGTATTTATTTTGCACCAGCTTGTTAAATTCTAATCTTGCTCATGATTTATACTACCAGTTCTTAGGGAATGTATAAGATTCAGATTTTTTTCTTTTTACTTAATTGTCTTATTAAATTTCATCGGAATTGGATAGTGTTAATTGGCTTACCTAGTGGATTGGGTTAGGTGCCATCACGACCAGTTGGATTTTGGGTCGTAACAAGTTGGTATCAAAGCTCTAGGTTCATAGGTTTTACAAGTCATGAGCAAGTGTCTAGTAGAGTCTTGCGGATCGATATGATGACTTCCGTACCTATCTTCGAGAGGCTATAAGACAATTAGGATATACTTCCCATATTTCTTTCCTTATCGTACGACATTGATTCAGCTTGAAGTGTAACTCCTTGAATTCCTTCCACACATTTGTATGCGCATGTGAGCACTCGGTATCAGTCGTGCATTGACAACTTGTGATTCCATGGATGAGGTGCATAATGTGATTTCGGTGTTCTGATAATGGGCCGGTTTAGAGGACTTGAGGACGGGTTTTGACTGTAGCTTAAGCACATGATTTCGATTGTGTGAGCACGTGCTTTTGGACTTATAAGTCCGGTAGTGTCCCTATTAGTGGAATTCACAGATCGATGAGTGGTTGGCCTATATGATGAGTATGATGTGACTGCGGGATGTGTTTGGATGGTTGGAAGATGTTGAGAAGAGTTTGCTTGAGATGTAAAAGGACCATTGGGTGTTTGATTTTTGTCTTGATGTGACGAATAGTCTTGAGTCATGAGTGTATTGAAGGATCTTTCATGTTGCTTAATTGTGGGATGAATTAGATTCTCATGGGGTTGCTGATGGGTTCGTACTCAGAAAGATTAAGTGATTGCGTAGTAGTTGTGGTTGTGAAAGGGTATAAAGAGATGTCAGTTTGAGGCAAAACAGGTGGATTATAACTTATAACTTGCAAGGTACTCTACGGATGTATGATTTTTATGATATTGTATGGAGGTTTTCTTATCTACCTGTGGGCTATATGTGTTGCAATTTGAGTCTGGACCGCTTGTGGAAGTTAGCTTGACCGTTACAAGGGTGAATGTGAGATTTGTAGATAATTTGAAGTATTAGAGGGTTTGCGTTACAGGAGCTCATGAAGGATTTAGTTGAATCTCACTGCGGTATTATGGCAGTAATAGAGTATGGGCATTGTGAGTTATTGTGTGTTTTGATCTATGGCTTTGGGCCAAGTGGGGGAGTCTGCTATCGATGATCTGATTGCATGGTTATGTATTGTATCAGTCTCAGTCTGAGACATACTTGTGGATCGGTTATGACTTGTAGAGTCTGGTTTTGAGGATGACTTAAGCAAGGAACTTCTGGGCGTATGATTTACTATGCTTTATGTGTTTATGGAGATCATGGAACGATTTAAGTTTGTAGGCGTAATGTGCATGGGGTAAAGGTTCACTCGGTCGTTCAGAGGTGTGGGTTACTTTTAGGGTGTTTTTTGCTAATGTGGCACAAGTCGTTCGACCCGTTTGGTCGGTGTAATTGAGATTGGAGTAGAGTGGACGACTCTCGAGAGGGTTCTAATGGGTTCAAGATTTATATGTAGCAATTGAGAATTTTACGGATTTGTATATGGCTAGAATCTGAGATTTAAGTTGGATGGTGTCGAGACTTGTGGCATTTCTATATCATTATGGATTCTATATTTCAGCATCAGGCGGGTGAGTGAAATGATTTTTTATTCACAGAAGGTCTCTTTAGAGTGAGAGTCTCGGTTGTGGCACTTTTGGGGTGCTTAAGAAGGGATACAGTTTATGGGCCTTAGGGCTGTGTGATTTAAGGGTCTCGTGTGGTGAGTTTTGGTTGAGGATTGTGGTATTACGAGCGAGGAGAGGTATCGATTTGAAAGCGATTCAGAAGAAACTCGAAGGAAACAAGACAACTTAGCAGTAGGTTCGATCAGTATGGTAATGGATATGATCGGTTCTTTGAGTATTTATGATATGGTGAGTCTCTAAAGGTGTTTCGTGGTAATGCTCTTGGGTTTTGGTGACCTGCATGGCTTGGTTGAGTTAGATAGATTTTGTTATGATGGTTTGGTTATGCGCAAATGGGTTTCGAAGAGTTCTCAATGGTTACTGCAACAGTTCGAGGTGTATATTTCCTACTGGCATGAGGAACATATTGCATATTGGAATTTTCTCCTGGATGAGATCAAATGGAAGGTTTCTGACTAATCGAGTATGTATTCTGCTTGGGACTCAGAGTTGATTATGAGATTCTTATACTCTTTTTATATGATGGCATGATTGATGCGGTGTGTTAAGTGGGATTAAGACTTGCGTGTGCAAGGTCACGAGTCAAATTTGAAGGGAATGCCATGAATTCTTAGGCAACATAGACATGATATTACTATTTCGTATTGCTTGAGAAGAATGTACATTTCAGAAGAGGCATTGTGTTTTAACTTACAGATGCTTCATCGGTATTGCGGTGCTCGTCTAGTTGATTGATTGTTAATATTCAGATTTTGCTATATGGCACGAAAGAACTATAGATGTATTTCCTCATGGGATGATCGTGCGTGAGAGATGTGTTAGACATTCGGGCGGGGGAGCTGGGATTAGATATGGTGATTCGTGTGTTCTATGGATTTGGAGAGTGAGAGTTCTCAGAAGCAGATTGTTTCGTGGTTGTGGACCGTGAAGTTATGGCCAAAGCTAGCCATATGATAGTATGTGTTATGAATCAGTCATTGTGGACTTTCATAGGGTTATTATCCATTTATGGATGACCAAAGTTGATTCATGGCTCATTGGTAGGCCCAATAAAGAGGTGTATTCTACACCGGGTCCGATTGATTGACTCCCTACTACTGTTGTTGAGGGGTGTGCCATTCAGTTAGAATTGAGCTTATTTTTCTCTAATATGTTCTATGATTTACCCTTCTGTGCTACGAGAAGTTGTGATTTGTTGGTTATATGCACACATGGTGCGGTTCTATTGGGGCCTTATAGCAAAATTTGAGAGAGATATGTATTTGGGTGATGCATGATTGATTGCGCATTGGTTATGTTCTTTTGGGTTTGTGTGGCATTGTATCATTTGCTTCTCCGTGGCTATGGTCATGCACCTTGGGTACTTGATGTCGGGTTGCACGTGGTTATTGATTTTGAGCAGGGTGGCTGGAGGTATTTCATATGGACCAGTGTTTGGATGGAGTCGCACATTGCAGCTGGGTTATATAGAGATATGGTCCTTTGTGTTAGGTTCATGTGTTGTGGTTTTACTGTGTGTGATGGGTTTTTAGCATTTTGGTTGTGGTGGTACTTGTTAAGCTTGCGTGACAGTTCTCTCATTGGAGTCATTTTCTATGTTTGAGTAAGTTTGGATTGTTGCGTATGGGTGCACAAATTGCACGATTTGTGGCTCTAAGTAGTATTGTGGAGGCGAGTCAGTAGAGTAACTTGTATTTGATAAGATGAGGTCATCGGATCTAGAATTGGTGCTATCGGAATTTATTGCGGTATATTTGAAAGGATAATGTTGCGGATTGACTTGTTTTTTTGTTGAAGGAGAGAGAGCTCCATGACTTGTTGATTTGATAAGTGTTTACGAGTTTCTACATGTTTCTTTCATCATCGGCAGTGTATGAAGGTTTTAGGACGAGGTTTTGTTTGATATGAGGTTTATTACCAGTACCGGGTTTATTTCTAAATTGCTATGACGATTAGAAATTATTGCTGTGAGTATTTGAGTTATGTGGTATAATGTGTGATTGTGTCTTCGTTTATGGTTATGGCTTGATGCAGCTTGTTCAGACTTATACAATGTGGGGATGTGAGACTCAGGTCTTATAAGAAATTCCGAATGTTGGAAATTAGATTCTGTGGTTTATGAACTAAGGTTGAAGTAATGATTTTCAGTTATGTTGTGTCGTTAGGCTTATATGGATTAGGGTGACATGGGATCACCCCCGGGTATGTGCATGGTAAGGTTACACGATGATCTGACGGCTCAGGAACAACTCCGGGCACGTTCGAGGATGAACTTATGTTTAAGTGGGGGAAGATGTAATGATCCAACCGGTCGTTTAGAGCATTTGCACTTTAGTCGGTAGTTTACGGCATGATTAGTTCTGTATGATGTATTATGACTTATGTAAATCGCCGGTTTTGGTTCAAGTCATTCGTAGTTTGATTTGGAAGAATGATTCTCAACTAGGAAGCTTTAAATTGAAAGAGTTGGCCAAGTTTGAATTTTTAATATCTTACCTTGGATAGGAGTTTTGAGGGTTCTAGTAGGCCCGGATGGTGATTTTGTACTCGGTCGTATGCCCGGATTTGCATTTGGATGTTTCTAGAAGGTTTCGGCACAAATTGGCGAAAGTTGGAAATTTGAAGGTTTGAAAAGTTCATAAGTTTGACCGGAAGTTGACTTTGAGGATATCGGATTCGGATTTTGGTTTTGAGAATTAGAATAGATTCGTTATGTTATTTGGGACTTGTGTGCAAAATTTGGATCCATTCCGGGTTGAATTGTTATGTTTCGGCGCGAGTTTTGGAAGTTGAAAAGTTGAAAGTTTATTAAGTTCGATTTGAGATGCGATTCATCGTTTCGATGTTGTTATGCATGATTTGAGGCCTCAAGTAGGTCCATGTCATGTTATTGGACTTGTTGTCCCGAGGGGCTCGGATGAGTTTCGGACGAGGTTCAGATCATTTGTCGCATGTTGCATTGCTGAAGGAGCTGCTGGTTCTGGTGTGATCACACCTACGACTGGTTTTACCCAGGTGCGATGGTGGCAGAAGCGTGAAGAGGGAGCTGGGCGTGAGGATCGCAGGTGCGGGTGCTGGAGTGCACCTGCGCGATCGCAGATGCGGTTCATTGTGCAGAAGCACGATTGTAACGACCCGAAATGTAACGACCCGACCGATCGTTTTGAATAAGTACAACCTTGTCTCCCCATATACTGATAAATTCATGCTTCATGGTTCTTATGTAACTTGCCGGGTCGGGTTCGGAAAGGTTTTTGAAAGGAATTGAGAACTTAGTCTCCAAGAAGAGAGGTTAAGTTGAATTAAATTGACCGGAAGGTGAAATATGAGTAAACAAATCCGGAATGGATTTTTGATGATTCTAATAGCTCTGTATGGTGATTTTGGATTTAGGAGCGTGCCTTGAAAATTATTTGGAAATTTGAAGTTTAATTAGGCTTGAAATGGCGAAAACGAGAAGTCGCGGTTTGGAAGTTTGATCGAGGGGTTGACTTTTTGAAATCGAGATCAAAATCCGACTCAAGAAGTTGGAATAGCTCCATTATGTCATTTATGACTTGCGTGCAAAATTTGGGGTCAATCGGATTTTATTTGATAGATTTCGGCTTTGTTTGTGGAATTTGAAAGTTTCTTAGTCCTTAGGCTTGAACCCGAGGTGGATTTGGTGTTTTGGTATTATTTTGAGTAATTTGAAGGCTCGACTAAATTTTTGTGATGTTATGGGATGTGTTGGTACATTTGGTTGAGGTCTCGGGGTCCTCGGATGTGTTTCAGAGTGAATTTTGAGCGAGTTCGGACATTTCGGAACTCTAAGATGGTTCTGGCACTTTTGGGAGTGCGTACTGCACAAAAATTTTGCATACCACAGAGGGGAGTGCGGACCGCACACCAAAAATAGTCCGCAGGATCACTGGTCTAACTTTAGAAGCTCATATATTTTGATCTACAAGGAATTTGGATGATTGAAAAACGAAAGTTGTAGATCTTTGAATCTAGTTTACAGAATGATATCATGATAGACATTTGGATATCTGTAGCGAAAGTTATGTCCAAAATACCAAAGACTGTCACTGCAGTCAAATCCACCGCGGACATCATTCGATTTTGTGCGGTCAGCGGTCAATTTTGTGCGGTCAGCATTGGTGGAATTCGGGAAGTGAACTATAAATACGAGGTTTAGGGTTTTATTTCATATTTTGACCTAGAGAGCTCGGATTTCGGCGATTTTTCGAAGTTTTTTCAAGAAATTCATCGGGGTAATTGATTTTAATTCGAATTTGGCTAGAATACATGAATCTATTATTGAATTCATCATTTGATTCGTGATTTGAGGTGAAAATTTGGAGAACAATTATAGAAACTTCTAAAATGAATTTTTGAAATCCGAAGAACAATCCGATGTCGGAATTTGATAAAATTGGTATGGTTGAACTCGTATTGGAATGACGTTCAGATTTCATGAAAATCAAGTCGGGTTTCAAGAGGCGGGTCCCGCGTTGACTTTTGGTTGACTTTTTAATGCGAATTTTTAAGTCGATATTTTATTATCCGGAATTATTTCCAATGTATTTTAATAAAGTTATACACTTAATTTGGATAGATTTGAGCCTCTCAGAGGTCAATTCAAGCAAAAAGGCTATTTTGGAATATCGGCCTAACTTCAAAAAGGTAAGTATCTTGCCTAACCTTGTGTGAGGGACTTTCCCTTAGAATTTGAGTCTTCTATGCTAATTGTAGTCCATGCATGCGAGGTGACGAGTGTGTGCTCGGACTTATTTGTGGGAATTTGGCTTTAGGTTTCTTAGGCCCTTATGTTCATTATGTGGGAAGTATTCCGTTATGATTAAGTTTTCCTAATTGCTTAATTTACCTCTATATGCTCCATACGATATTGTTAGCTTCCCCCTAACTCTTACTTGTTACTTGGCTTTATTTGCTTAATTGAAGCGATTGTTCTTCTTATCGTTTTGTTATCTCTAAATTGTAAATTCCTCCATGACCCCGTGTATATTTGCTAGGTGTCCAAATTGTTATGGTTGTCGGTGTAGTTATCACGTGCCTGTTATGTCTTATTGTTTTGTTAAGGTTATTGCGCTTCTTGGTTTTCCTGTGATTCTCTTGTTGCCGTGCATTCATACTCTTGGTGGTGGAATTCCTTGTGATTGGGTTGTTGGATTATTTTTGAGTATTCTTCGTGTTGCTGCTGTGTGTTTACTTTGGGACTGCGGGTTAGATTCCCGATAGATCCCCCTGCACATTTACTTTGGGACTGCGATTTAGATTCCCGATAGATCCCCTTGCACATTTACTTTGGGACTGCGGGTTAGATTCCCGATAGATCCCCCTGCATATTTACTTTGGGACTGCGGATTAGATTTCCGATAGATCCCCCTGCACATTTACTTTGGGACTACGGGTTAGATTCCTGATAGATCCCCCTGCACATTTACTTTGGGACTGCGGGTTAGGTTCCCGATAGATCCCCCTGCATATTTACATTTGGTACGTGCGGAATGGAATTTTTGGAGCATCGCTTGACTTGTTCGATACTAAAATTGGCTTCTTCGAGGTAAACAACACTTCTAAACTTGGTACTGAGGGTATGAACCCTGAACATACGTGTTATGTGTTTGGGGTTGAGGTGACACACATGCTAGGTGACGGGAATGTGAGCGTGTACCGTGTGAATTTTGACTCCGTTATTTCTGTAGTACTGTGTAGTTACCTGATCTTATCTGTAACCATGAAATCTCTACGTGCTAGAGCCATTGAGCTATGATCCATGTTAGAAGCCATGTCTAGGATACATGCTCATCCTATTGGAACCCACCGAGGTCATTTTTGTTGTTGAATTATTTGCTTATATTGCAATTTCGTACTCAATCATGTTCATTCATTTCATATCATATCTTAATCTTTGTTGCTATTCATTGTCACATCATATCATCATTTTTGGGTTAGTTTCATAATATTGTGAGCCCGAGACACTGGAGAGATTGATGACTGAGTGAGGCCGAGGGCCTGATTGTGAGTGATATCGGGCTGCACGCTGCAACATGTTATATTGATTTATGCCTGGATCTGGCTTATTATGGCACTTAGGCTGAAGGAGCCCTTACGGAGTCCGTACACGCCCCTAGTGAGCACGATTGATTTATATTTAAGGGATGAATCTTCCCTGGACATGGATCTTGTCGAAGCATTTATATTTGGGGATAGATATTCACCGGCTGCATTGGCCTTATACAATACTGAGTGACTGACTGTCAGTTGCTACGTATATATTCGAGATGGATCTTCCCTGGGCTGGATTGGCCATATATAGTACTGAGTGACTGAGCATGTCGAGTGGTTGAGCATGATAAATGGAAAGTGTGAGATAGTGAGATTGAGTACTTTGAGAGTGTGAGTACATGAGTTCATCTCTGAGATACATTGCATTTGACATGCACACTTGGCATACAAGCATAAAGATGTATTTTTCTCATGCTGTGCAGTATCACGACATTCATGACTTCTCACACATATTGACATATAGGCATAGAGATACATTTTCCTCATATCCTTTTGAAAATGAAACATTTACCCGTTGAAAGCTTTTTGGGAAAAATTACAGTTTTCAAACTTACTCATATTTTTGGCGATTTCAGTAAAAGATTTGGGTTTTCACTGATATACTTGAAAAATAGGCTTATTTTTCTGGAACTGTGAAAGTGTCGAGCATTTTATCTCTGATTACTTCTTTTAGCACTATTATTATGTGATGAACAATTGTTCGCTATTGGTGTTGGACTCTGACCTCTATTCCAGCTCGTCACTACTTTCAGCCTAAGGTTAAGTTTGTTACCTATTGATTACATGGGGTCGGTTGTACTCATACTACACTTCTGCACCTTGCGTGCAGATGTTGGATGCTGATGTTGCTGTGATCGACAGGAGCTAGAAATTGAAGACATACATGCGTTTCAGATGTAGCTACCTCCTGTTCATGATAGCCTTAGATGTATAAAAATCTATTTATGTACATTTCGAACAGATTATGTTTTTATTTCGCACCAATTAACTTTGTATATTATTATCTTAGATGCTCATGATTTGTACTACTAGTCTTTAGGGAATGTATAAGGTTCAAATATTTTCTTTTAATTAATTGTCTTATTAAATTTAATTGGAATTGGTTAATGTTAATTGGCTTACCTAACGAGTTGGCTTAGGTGCCATTACGACCAGTTGGATTTTGGGTCGTGACAATTAGTTTTTGACTAGCAGGTGCATTTTCTAGAAAAGGGATATCAGTGATATTTATGTTTGTGTCGGAAAGGGATTTGACTAAGAAAGGGCGATTTTCAAGAGTAGTGAAGATGGTGATTGAAATTTTGCAAATGAGTAGAAGGCGAGCAAGATCGAACATAGGAATAGTATGGCCTTTGGACATGAAAGGGAATAGAACAACATGAACAGAAGAAGCCATTTTTCTACACTCGTCTTGCCTGCTCTTGGGCTTCTTGATGTTTGATTGCTAAAGCCATTTCTCTACGCACTTTCTGCCACTTGGATCTTTCATTCAATTAAATATTGGGCACAATCCCTACTTTCCCATCAGCTTAGAATTAAAATAAGTTTACAATTATCCATATATACATTTTTGCTTAAATGTAATTATCTTAATACATGATGAGATTGTTAGCATTCTTTTGGGAGAGAAAGCAAAGGAAAAGAAAAAAAGAAACACGAGGTTGATCAACAAAGATCTATTATACTGATAAGACATGCAGTTATTAGAATTTAATTATACTTATTTCTCTGCCTTGATCAAAGTATTGTCAACATACTACGTAGTTTCTGGCCTTTATTTAAAGAGATAAGTGGTCTGCAAGGGTGTGATGACCTGATAGGTCATTTATAGTTTAACCCTCAATTATGTGTTTCTAAATCTCGATTGGCTCCATTTAGCTTTCTTCGATTTGCGCGCACAGTTTGTTGTCCTTTTTCGGAATATTTTTATCTGAAAAATTGAAGAAAAAGTGAAATCGTACTTTAAAACTCATTTGAGTAGACTTCGGTCAATGTTTTGAGTAAACAGACGTGAATTATTATTTTGACGGCCCTGGTGGGTCCGTATCGTAATTTAAGACTTGGGTGTATGCCTAGAGCCAAATTTGGAAGTCCCTAACTTAAATTATCACCATTTGTTGAAAACTAGAAGTTTAAAGGTTTAATGAAATCCCAAGTTTGATCGTAGTTTGACTTTGTTTCTACCGGGTTCAGATCTTGGTTCCGGAATTTGGTATACGTTCATTACAGCATTTATGACTTGTCTGCAAAATTTGGTGCAAAACATAGTTGCTTTGATGTGATCCGGGCGTCCGGTTGTAAAATTGAAAGTTCTTAAGCTTCTTTGAAAATATCATTCGTTTTGGTATCTGGTTCGTAGTTTTTAGGTGTTATTTTGGTGTTTTGATCACGCGAGCGAGTTCGTATAATATTTTTACCCTTGTGTGCATATTTGGTTTGGATCTCCAAGGGTTCGGGTGAGTTTCGGACGCGTTTTGGAAAGTTTAGGAGAGATCAGATTTTTGCTGGTGCTCAGGTCTCGCATTTGCAAGACATTGGTCGCATTTGTGACGGTCACATTTGCGAGCTTCATGCTCACATTTGCGAAGAGCACAGTGCCCTAAAGAGTTCACATTTGCGAATTCCCCATTCATTTGCGATGATGGCCTGGCCTGAGAGTTGGTTGCAATTGGGATCACTGGGTCGCTTTTGTGACATGTCCAAGTTTGTATTTGCGAATAATTCATCACAAATGCGATGAAAGTAGAGATGAGAGTCCTTCGCAATTGCGATTGTTTTCTCGCATTTTTGGGGTTTCAATTGCAAAACCCAGGTCGCAATTACGACATCTTCGCCTGGACAAAACAGGGGAAAAACGGGAATTAGCTCATTTCTTTCAAACTTTCAATCCTAAACACCCTAAAGGCAATTTTTCCAAGAGATTTTCTTCCTAAATTCTTTGGTAAGTAACTCTAATCTATTTCTTTTCAATTACCTATTACATTTCATAAGTGTTTAACATCAAATTTAGGATTTTCATGGTAGAAATTAGGGATTTAGGTAGAATTAGGAATTTTTATAAATTTGGAATTTAGACCTCAAATTGAGGTTGGATTTCGAAATAAATTACATAACCGGGCTCAGGGATAAATGGGTATTCGGGTTTTGGTCCGAATTTCGATTTTGACCAAGCGGACACGACGATTGACTTTTCTTAATTTTTTCAATAATGATCTAAATTGAACCTCTTTCACTCATGTGTAGTTTCTAAAGCTTATGTTGGATTGTTTGAATGATATTTGGTTAGATTCGATTGGTTTGGAGGGGAATTTAGAGGAAAGGCCCCGATTGAGCTTTGATTTGATTGTGGAGCAAGGTAAGTATTGTGGCTAACCTTGACTTGAGGGATTGGGACGTGTTTGCCTATTTGCTACGTGATTAACATGTGGGTACAACGTATATGTGAGGTGACGAGTATTTATGCATTGTTGTGGGATAAAGCATGCGGGTGGAACTTGTTTCCTTGTGATTTGTTGCCTCTTTATTTATGATATCCATGCTTAGATTATATTATTACTTATTTGATCGTTCCTTCCATAATTGTTGCTTTGTTGGTAATGGTTGAGTATTTTTGAAAGTTGAGATTTGGTTTCTTGGAATCATATTGGAAGAAAATAATATTCTCCGCAGTATTTATCTCCCGAATTTATATTGTCGTTACTCATGGTAAGGGGGAGTGTTAAAGCGCGAAAGGTGATGCCGTGCCATTTCATTATCTCATTATTGATTAATACATAATAAGGAAGAGAATTAAAGAACGAAGGGTGATGTCGTGCCATCTACATCATTTATTCATTGTTACATGATGAGATTGAGATTAAAAGCATGAAGGGTGATGCCGTATCATCTATATCAATTATTCATTGTTACATGGGCAAGTCGAGAGTAAATAATGAAGGGTAATGCCGTGCCATTTTATTTTTACATATGTCATCATTTCATGGTGTATACGGTGAAATCGGGGAGTCCAATTCCCCCGTCACTAAGACGTTTCGAGAAGCCATCTCGGGATCTCGAGGCGGCAGGGTCGTGGTTGAGTTCTCTCCCTCGACGCCCATTTACGCCCAACCCAACAACGATGCCGGGGATGAGGAGTTCCCAAGGCGAGCAGATAGCATTGACAGAGCCTGGTGTCACGTCTAACCGTCCTATCTCCATACCTTTCAATTAAGGCATTTTGTACTATGCTGGGATTCCCCTCCTATATAAAGGGGATCCTTGCCATTTTGTAAAGCCCCCAACTATTGCTCCAACTATTCTATACAAGATAAATAACAATTATCCCTCTCTCTGTTTTCTCTCCAACTTACTCTCTCGATATTATTGCTCATATTTATTGCCTTCATACTTGTTCTTCACTTGTTACTCGTCATTGGCCATAAAGAGCCTCCTTTAATTATATCCTAACTGTCAGCCCTTTCCCGATTATCCCTGATATCTCAAGCCCGAGCCCAGGCATCGACCTTGAGGCCCCTCATCAGTCAGTCCGAGGCCAGAATAGCTAACCTCTTGGTTCAATTATAATTCCATTTTAGATCGTATTTCATATTTTATCTTCATATATATAGCATCAACTGCTTAACAACTAGCATTAAAATAGATCACGTATTTTTAGAGTCCCATCAATAAATTTAATTATTATTACCATTTTCACGGTAAATAGTTTGGCGCCCACCGTGGGGCATAATAGTGATTATTTTCTTGCTGGTTTCATTACACAACACATGTTATCTTTCACACTTTTTCTTGTCCAAGATCTTCGATTTCAGGTCAAAATGTCTGGCTTAGTGAACAGAGTTGAGAACAACAACCTTGAAAACCACGGAGAAAATAGTGTGGCTGTTCCAATTATTGGCGCGCCACCACAGAACCCCGATAACGTACCTAAACCGATTCCAGCGGATGCGGGTTCGCAAGATGCACAGCAGGTCGACGAAACCACACACACCGACTGAAGCATACAACATGGCGACCAACAGGAAGCCCAAAAAACCCTAGCTCGGGAAGAACGGGAAGGTAGTCTTCATGTTAATTTTTGAAATGTTGCAGGCACAACAGCTGGCTATCGCTCAGTTGCAAAGCCACCCAAAGACTCCCAACATAGTAGAACTGGAAGCTACTCCCCCGCTGAACAAGTACCAGAGATATCGAGCAAAAATGGATCGATAGCCGACCCTGCCATCGTAAAATTGCTCAAACACCTCCCCAAAAGGATCGAATCGGGTGAGAAAATGATAGCAGCCAGCGATAAGAAGGTCGAGACCTACAACTCCATGGTCGAGCAGATCCCAGGCGCACCCCCGGTCCTAAAGGGTGTGGATTCGAAGAAGTTCATACAAAGTCCGTTCCCCGAAGAAACGGCCCTGAAACCCATTCCAAAGAAGTTCAGAATGTCGGAAATCCCAAAGTACAACGGGACCTCAGACCCCAATGAACACGTTATTGCCTATACGTGAGCAGTAAAGGGCAACAACATAAAGGACGATGAGATCGAGTCCGTCTTATTGAAGAAGTTTAGAGAAACGCTCTCAAAGGGGGCCATGATGTGTTATCATAACCTAAATCCCAACTCCATAGACTCATTTGCCATGCTGGCAGACTCCTTCATAAAGGCACATGCCAGTGCCATCAAAGTAGCAACAAGGAAGTCCGACGTATTCAAGATTAAGCAAAGGGAGAATGAAATGCTGCGAGAATTCGTATATCGCTTCCAAACAAAACGAATGGAACTACCCCCGGTCTCCGACAACTGGGCGATGGAGGCCTTCACTCAAGGCCTGAACGAACGAAGCTCAGTTGCTTCAAGGCAGCTGAAAGAGAATCTGATCGAGTATCCTGCCGTAACCTGGTCAGATGTCCACAACCAGTATCAGTCAAAGATCAGGGTCGAGGATGACCAGATAGGATCCCCCTCGGGCTCACTATATCCGAGCAGACTCCTGGCAAAGGAGTCGAAACCGAACAAAGAGAGGTATCAGCCGTATCCCGAAGATAGGAGGAATGCCCCGAGATGCAATCCACCTCGCAACGATCGATTGGTGAACCGAGGACAGAACCCTCGGGGACTCATCAACAGAGGCGGACTCGACGGGGACACGGGGCCAACAGGGGCACCTCGCTTATCAGAATACAACTTCAATGTCGATGTATCAGACATCATGTTTGCCATCAACAAAATTAGGGACGCTAAATGGCCCAGGCCTATACAGTCAGATCCTTCACAAAGGAACTATAACTTGATATGCAAGTTTCACAACTCACACAAACACAGAACCGAGGATTGCTGGCAACTCCGGGAGGAAGTGGCCCGACTACTCGATAACGGACACCTTTGGGAATTTCTCTGCGACCGAGCTAAGAACTAGTCCCGAGAAAGAGAGACAACGACAAAGAACAAAGCAGATGAATCCCAACACGTCATCTACACGATCTTTTAAGACACGCCCTCAGCTATATTCAAATAAAGGACCACATCGCGTCCGCCGAACAAACGCCGAAATCTAAGAGCACCATCACCACTAAGGTATAATTATCCCCCCTTTTTCTATTTTTTACTTTACGATAACCTTTGAATAGGCTATCGACCAAAGCAGTCGAGATGCCCATCCAGCTCGAAGACCTCGAGGTTTTGAAGAGTCCATTACACTCTTTTCCTTCGACTGAGTTTTTATCCCAAAATGGGATTTTACCAGCAAGGTTTTTAATGAGGCAACGTCCATGCACTACCTAAAGAGGATCCAACAAGCGTACAAGGCTTCTTTTGCAATCGAACCAGAACACTAGAGGGCATCCTCTCCAGAGGTCATCCACTCAGAAAAACCAAGGAACGATGAGCAAGGTTCTAATAGGAAATGATTTACCGGGCCAAATGGTCAAATGAACGTGTCCGCATAAGCCAGACTCACGGCAACAAAACGACATGTACTTATGCCAAGAAATCAAAGAATATCTTTCGCCAAAGCATCTCGTACTCCAAAGGAAACTCAGCATTTTCACAGCAAAGATCCCTCCACCGAGGACGTCCTAAAATACTCGGAGACTAGCGTCGATAACTTGACACCCGCATGGCCTCAGGGTTAGAACTCCAAACTCATAGGCCCTCAACAAGGCAGCGCGGAAATCACGAAACATCTCCAAAAAGGAAAAATGTCCCGAACGCTCGGAGACTAGTATCACAAACCCAGAAAGTGCATGACCCCAGGGTCGGAATCTCCAAAATCACAAGCCCTCAATGAGGCACTTCTGAGCTCACGAGTAATGGCTCCTAATCCAAAGCAAACTCGATGACTCGGAGACTATCGCCAATCGCCATTCATTTAAAAACCCGAGGTCATAAGACCCCGAGCGGGCAGACTCGGCCTAGTAAGGCCTATTTAAGGCAACAAAACAAACTGTAAGACCTCAAGCAAGGAATGAATCATACTTGTACCAATTATCAACAAAACTATAAGACCTCAAGCAAGGATGAATTATACTTATACCAAGTATCAACAAAACTGTAAGACCTCAAAAGGCATGAAAATTTTGTAAGACCTTACTACAGGCATAAACTCAATCCTAAAGTTTAGGCTATATATCGCATATGGAAGACTCCCGAAAGGGCATACCCTTGATATAGACGCCTAAACTACTACACTCGGGACCAAAAATAGCTCCGTCCAAACATAAATAACTACGGCATGTGGCTGTACCGGCCAAATTAATGCGACTCGGGGATGCTGGACCGTCGTTACAAAATCATAGGCCATTACTTCGAATCTACTTCAAAAAGAACCGGTTAAATAGGCTGCCCTCAACAGGCAAAATAGCTTCGACCATGTCAGCTCCAAATCACAAGGCTTCGAGCTACTCAGCCTACGAGCCAAACCTTCCGAGGTGCTCGAACATCACCACAAATGACTTTAAATTGAGGTTCTTCCCGAACCAACGACGGGTTAGGCAAAATCATTCCAAAAAAGTCCTTAACGAGAGGAAAACAAAGCCTACATATGCCTAAGGGCAAAGCGTAAGAACCATTGTCGCTAACCTAATGAGCCTCAGGGCCACACACAGTAAATGTCGCATCGACCAAAAGCATAAGAGCCATTGTCATCAGCTTAAAATTTGAAAGCTTGAGGGTCAAAATGAGCTCGAATCGTAACCCGATTCGGAGACTGGATCCAAAATAGTTACTATACATGCCCAAGGGTAAAGCGTAAGATATATTGTCGCCAGCTTAACGAGCCTCAGGACCACACACATAAAAGGTCACTTTGACCCAAGGCGTAAGAGACATTGTTGCTAGCCCACACAAATACAAAACTTGAGGGTCGATTAAGCTCGAGTAAAAACCCGACTTGGAGACTGAACCCAAAATAGTTAAAATACATATACCCAAGGGCAAATCATAAGAGCCGATGTCGCCAGCCTAACGACCCTCAGGGCCGTATCATGAATCTAAAGATTTCTACTAGCTCAAAAGTCGAATCGACCTGGTTAAAATCTTGAAAAACAGAAGACACAAATTGCGGGGTTGCCCCCTTATACATACAGGTGATAAAATACAAGCTCCGTTTATAATATACTGCGAAATCTATACACACAAGAACAAGTTAGGAAATAAATGTCCCCCTCGGTGACTATGGTCCGGCGACCCATTCCTCTCCATCTTCTGCAACAGACAGAAGAAACTTGGCATCGTACTCCTCCCCCTTGGCTTGCTCGATCTCTTCCAAGAGATCAAAGTCCTTGGCATGAATCTCCTCGAGAATTTCCCTCCAAGATTTGCATTTTGCATACTCCTTGCTACTGCTTGTATAATCGAGGGCTCTCTTCAGTTCAGCTTTAGCAACGACAACACTCTTCAAATAGGTTGCCGCTTTCTGTCCCACCCTGATGCTGCTCATCACGACCTCAACTTGGACATTTATCACTTCGGCCTTCGCCTTCGAAAGCTTGGATGATAGCCTGTCGATCATGTTCGCCCATGCAGAATCATTTGCATGAACGGTTCAGATTTGCACCTCAAGAGCAGAAACCATGGCTAAAACATTCTCTTTGGCCGCAAAATGGGTACTTACATGCGCCTACAGCTGATTGAATTCGCGTTTGGCTCGACCAATCTCACCCTAGAGCTATCCCAGCTCCTCTGCCTTGTTCTCCAACTGAAATATCAAAATATTAATCCGCCGAGATGAAAAGGGGAGTGCAAGCCAGCATGGAATGCAGGGTACCTATTTTTCTAGGCAGCTCTCACGACTCCGGTTCTGATCCACCTCGCTCCGGAGGGAAACCAGATCGCTTTCCTTTGCTGCACAAAGAAGCTTAAGGGATTATTCCCTATCCAAAACCTCCCGCAACAGGGCCTCACAGCGAAGTAACTCGGATTTGAGCCTGTCGAAGGCCTGTGAAAGAAAACTAAAATGAAAAAAGAAAAACACAAGACCGGAACAATCTTACAGTAATCAAAAACTCACCATGAGGCGGAGCCGCTGAGCCTCGCCAAAGGTTGAGCCAACATTCGATGGCTTACTACATTCAGAAGATAGTTGACCAATCAAATCGCTTCTTCTTAACCGCTGAGAAGGAGTCGCCCAATACAAGCCCCTTCAAAACCCGAGGCTCCTTTTCGTTTATCATCAAACCTCGATCCCATGTCCGGCAGTCTCTCCTCATCTCCCAGAGGACACGACCTCATTTTGGAAAAATCTCTGATACCTGCGGTAGTTGAGTTAATAAGACGATAAGAAAAGTGCCATTTTCAGGAAACGAAACATCGGGCGCCTACCATGATGCTTCGCCTCCCATCTCCCTTTGGACAGATCTCACCACCAGCGCCTATCATAAATCGAGCAAATGCCAGCTTACGAGACCACTCGGCTAAATCAGGGACCTCGTTCGGCGACCAATGAGTTTCTAAAAATATGGAATGGAAAGATATCATTATGGAGCCCGCCTCCGGTCAAAATGATGATAGTTCAGATGAGAGACTTACGTGCAAAGTTCCATTTATCAGGAATCGGCAAAAATTCTCTAGGAATGACATCGGCCGTTCGAATCTGAATGAACTGATTCATTCACCCACAGTCCTCGTCCTCTGCACTACCAACAATAGGAGCTCGAGTGGATCGACGCTGCAAAGCGATCAAACCCTGATAACATGGTGGCCGATATAACCTCACGAGATGGCTGAGAGTAAACTCTATCCCGGCCTTATCGGCAAAATATCTCATCGTCTGCTCTATTTTCCAAAGGAAGGGGTGAGCCTGCGCTATGGTAACTCGATATCTCCAATAGAAATCAAGCAAGACCCAGTCGGGGGGGACCCGACGTAAAAATATGCGTGTATACGCTCAAAAACCCCTCAACGTATGTCATGATGCTCTCATCGAAAAAAGGTACTTATAATACCGCACCTTCTCTCCATCCGCAATTTTTTCTGATCATTTCAAGGTTTTCCTCTCCCACCGATGAGATGATCCTCGACACATGCTCCCGGTGACGCGGAACATTGTGAGGCCTCCCCATTATGATGTCTCCCCTCGAGGCAAGGCACTTTGGGGACCGCTCACCGGGCGTAGGCGGTGTGCCACTATCACCAACCGAATGCAGAGCATAAGAAGAACTCCCCTCTCCCTGGCGGTCGGACGTCGACATAGCAGTCATGGCTACAATAGAATAGGAGGAGAAAGATGTGGATCTAAGCAAAATTTTTTGAGTTGAAGCAATGGAAGAACTATCAGAAAACGCCAGGCTCTGTGGAAGAGATAGTTTCTCAAAGTAGCAGAATCACCATTGGAAAGGCAAGTGAATGAATATATAGGGGCAAAGCAGCAACTGCCACCCTACCCAAAAGGCCAATTAATTCTGGCCGCGATAACATCGCCCTTTCCTAGTGAAACATCCTGACAGAATCGCCCCGGGGCCCCTTTACTAGATTGAGCAAATGTTGCTACCCCGCAGAATTTGAGAAACTGCGAGGCCTCGGGGTCTTTTCGATATTGCCGACACTGTCCCATTGGAAGCTGTAGGTTTAACCCCGGGGCATGGCCCGATTTGAGGGTCCCGTTCACTCCAAGGACGGATTTCAAAAGGCTAACGTCAAAAGTCGAAAGTTTAACTCCGTGAAAGCAAAGGAACAATAAAAAATGAAAGAAGAAAAGTCCCTCTTTTTACATTGCCAAAAAACGTATCCACAAGAGACATCTTTACAAGATCCATCCCCCTGGGACTGCATACAAAAGGAAAAAGAAGGGATGCAAAACGACTTGGGGAATACTCTTCATCACCACTATCTTTGCCCTCATTTGAGTCAATTAAAAGCGCTAATTCTCTCTCCAATTTGCGGGCTTCCTCGAGATCAACTGACAGATCGAGGCCCCTGGCTCTGATCTCCTCCAGGGTTTCTCTCCTCGCCTCTGCCTTAGCATGTTTAGTAGCCCGAGCTAGCTTCTACTCAGCTGTTATCAATATGTCACGAGCTATTTTATGCGCCATGGCTACGTCGTCCAGATAAGTGACAACATTTCTTTCAATCTCGAACTTGGCCGTGGCCAAGGCAACAATCTCCTTGCAAGCATTCTTGAGAAGATCATGGGATGACGCCAACTCCTCAGTCGCTACCTCACTTTGCTTCCTATGCCCGAGGATCTCCGCTTTCAGTCGACTAATCTGCGAACCATTTTTCTCGACTTGCAAAGAAAGGTGTGAGCACGTGATTTTTGCACTATATGAGAATTACTCCCAAATATTCAAAATAAAAACGATTTTCTTTTGTGTGCAATTTTTCAATTTCTTAGCATTTTTCGGATAACTATTTGTATTTTTGTCTGCGCATGCTTATTTGTTAGATTAATAAAAAATATAAAAATATGTCGCATTTGTGTTTAATATTTAATTGAGTTTGTTTACAAAATGAAAAAATCATAAAAAATAATGTACGTTGCATTTTAAGCACTTAATGTCCAAATTGTGTGATTTTCTCGTTAGTCGCTATTTAGTTGTGTGTTAATTGTTATTAAGAGTTGATTGGTATTTCCAGATAAATTTTGGGTTTTATAATTTGATCTTAGCATTCTAGCTTTATTGTTATTTAGGAAATTGAATAAATAGAAAAGGATAAAAATAGAAGAGATCGGATTGAGCCTTTTCTTCAATTTTAAGTCACAGGCCCAAAGATAACCAATCTTTCCCTACGACCCGGTTCATTTCAAACCGGGTCGACCCAATCCATAACCCAAAACCACACCCCACCCTTTCTATTTTCATTCTTGAACAAAAAAAACAAAGCCCTAAAGCTACCCGCCCCCCTCCATCTTCTTCTTCTAAAAAATCTAGCAGCCATGGCTGCCCCCCCGCCCTTCCGTCTCCTTCCCCTTCACCATCTCCTTCGTCGCCACACTCACACACACACACCACCACGAAGCTCGTCTTCTCAATGTCGAGCTCGAAGCTCATCCATGGATACCCTCTTCTTCGTCAAGTTCCAGCAGTGACATGAACGACCACCATCGTCCACCATCGTCGCTCAATGTCCAGCAGTCATGGCTGCCCTCTCCCTTCATCTTCAACCAGCGAACCACCCCCCTCTCCGTCGCCCGTTGTTTCTCCGTCCCAGATCCGTCGAACCAGCTCCAAACGACCACCTCCTTCTGCGTCGTTCTTCTTCTTCTTCGTCGAGGGCAGAACCTCGCCATGAACGACCCCTCCAAGTTCTAGCTTCAAACGAAACCACCATGGCAGCCCTCCTCACTGTCACTCCGCCATGAATGACCATAGCTCGTCGTCGCTCCATCGCCACCACCAGTTAAGCAGCGTCGCTAAACAACCCCCACGCCACCAGTCACGCCGAGCTCCGCCCCTTGCTGCGTCATTTTTTCTTCTTCTGTCTCCTCACACCAACGACCACTCTAATTACTCACACGCTAGTGACCAGCGATTGGTCGAATTCAAGTTCGAGTTCGAGTTGGTCTTCGCTCCAGAGTCAGAAGCAATTGGTCGAGTTCGAGTTGCCATTAAGTTGAAGTCACTTGATCGAGTATTCCGATTAAACGGAGCGAGCCGATTTGCCACTGATTTGAGGTTCAGTTGAGTTTCGATTTGAGTTTGTTGTTCTTCATTTCCGGTCTGAGGTTTGAGTTTCAAATCTGTCATTTTATTGTTTGAATCCTTTATTCACTGTTTTGATTTGTTTAAGCATATTCAGTTAGCAAAGGTGTTGAAGTATCTCTTAGGTTATGATTTTTATCTTTCAATTTGAATGAATCTGAATTAGCGAGGCATATTTTCATAGTTTGTGTTTCCTTTACTCATATAGTTCGTTTGTGATTCGATCAGTGGTTTTTCTTGTTGAAAATTATCTATGTTAATCCGCAATCAGTCGTAGTATGCATCAGTTCTTAATTGAATTATCAGAACTTCAATATAATACATTTTGGGACTGTTGGTTCTTCTTCTTTTATTTCAAGAGTTAAAGAAGTCGATGTAGGATCTGGAAATCTCATTTGATTTGCTACCTGGGGTTTGTTTGAGAATCTCCTGTTGAATCCATGTTACCAGGCATATGCATATGTTTTGAAACCCCATTAAGTATTCTGACGAGAAATTGAAGTAAAAAGCTGGTTTAATGTGATCAATTGATTGAGTTTTATTAGGTTAATTGGTTATAGTTGATGGGGTTTAGTACAGATTGAAAGGGGATTGGGGTAGGATAGTAATTTCAGTAGTTCAGGGGTATTTTGGGGTTTTTAAAAAGTCTGAAATGGTCAATTTAAGTGGTCTGTCCAGTAGGGTACTAGTGTAACATTTAAATAATTTATTTGTTTAATGTAGTGGGGGAATAATATAATGTAGGCATGGGGGACAAGATATAATGGGGGGAATAATGTATTTGTTTAATGTAGTGAGGGACAAAACATTAGGTAGTGGGATTAAAAGGGGGATGAGTGGAAGATAGTGAGTTTTAATTTTTTAAAAAAATGTTGAAAGATGGTAATAAATAGGGGGGACTTGGACAGAATTGAAAAAAAAATAGGGAGCTGAATATTGAAGAGAGAGAAAAATTCCGAAAATATTAAGACTTCCAAAAATACAAATAAAAACATTCTGGAAATTAAAAGAGAGAGTAGTATACACCTGATATACAATATAAATATTCTGATATACGGATTCAGAAATTAAGGATTAAACATTAATTAGTCTTTCAAATCTAAAAAGATTCCCTTGGCTTCTGTCCGTTGTTTGTTGTCGGTGTTTCTGGATTTTTATCTTGATTTTAAAATCTGTCACTGGTTTCTCGTTGTTGGTTGTTACTGGTTGCTGGGTGTTGCTGTTGTTGTATGCTACTGAATTTCTGCTGATCTCCCATTTCTTTTGCTTCCAATATCAGGTACACAACTGACACGCTGGTTACTATTAACTGAAACATGAAGCATGAATACGAAATGAAGAGTTGAAGTTCTGAATTTATTTTAATTATATTCTGAATTTTATTTGTATATATAAATTATTTAGCTTACTCTAATTAGAATCATGTAGCTGTTTAATATATATAGTGGAACATCTGACGATAGCTTAACGGACGAACTATCTATGTATTGCCTAAAAAATAAATAAATGGTGTAGTAACTCTGTCTAGTTAATTTGTTATTGTTGGATGATTATCATGTCTCAAAAAGCATGTTAGCTGATTTAGACTATTCTTAAACATTCAACAGTTAGTTCATTAAACGAATAGACCATTTCGGAACTTGTAGGAATATTGTTTAGTTAAATACTATTGGTCAATTTCAGCATGTAAATGGTTTAGGATTAAAATTAGATTGCCAAGTTTTTTTTTTAATTTGACAAACTGTGAACATGCCTAGTATAATGTAACTAGGTAGTAACATGTGAATAAGATGACCCAGGTCCAGTTTTAGGCCATACACGTTGGGCCTGGGCCCGCATTGGCAACGGACTGCCCTGCTTGTATCATTTTCAGATTTTATGAATCATTTTCGAAACCCAACTATAACAACTCAAGCATGTAAATAAATTAAGACCTTTTTCTCTTTCATTTTGTAGAGACAAATTTAATAGAGAAAAATGCAGGCATTTTAGGATTGTCCTTTTAAAATAAATGAGATGAGCCTCGCCCAATAAAACGCACCAATTGCGGGGCCCTCAATAAATGTTTAATTGAATACTTAGATTTCGAGATGGGCCATTTAGCAAATTTCACGGCCTTCTCCAAAGTAATAAAGCGTTAGATTCTTTAGGCACGATTTTAATAATACTACATCCCTAAACTCGGGTGCGCATTTATGCGACCCAAATCCAAATCTCAACAGAGTCAAAACGTGTCAACAACCATGGGTGCATTGATTGCGATGTGGTTCGAAACGCATTTTCACGACGTTGCAATTCTAAAAAATAATAATAATAAAAGCGGTTTAAAGTTGATAAAAGCACATAAATTATAATATGTATTATATCAGATAATCAAGCCGAATATAACAGTTGAGCGACCGTGCTAGAACCACGGAACTCGGGAATGCCTAACACCTTCTCCCGGGTTAACAAATTCCTTATCCGGATTTCTGGTTCGCGGACTGTAATACAGAGTCATTCTTTTCCTCGATTCGAGATTAAAATTTGTGACTTGGGACACCCTAAATCTCCCAAGTGGCGACTCTGAAATAAATAAATAAATCCCGATTCGATTGTCCTTTAATTGGATAAAACTCCCTTCCGTGCCCCTTCGCGGGCGGCGCGGGCGAAAAAGGAGGTGTGACAGCTCTGGCGACTCTGCTGGGGAATACATTATCCAGAACCACCGGTTCGGGGTTAGAAATTCGAGCTTGATAAATTGTTGTATTTTGGCTTTATTATCTGATATACTCTTATGATCTGTGCTTAAATATGCAAAATGATGCTTTTTACTGCTTTGATATTATTTGAACTGTGCATATAAACTGTGTCAAAACCTTCTCTTCTTACCTCTGGGGATGTGCTTACTGGTTGAGACTCCCTATTCTGTAGTGTCATACCCTAAATAAAGGAGGCTCGGAAAGTTTATAAGCCGGTTGGCCTTTTGGTTCCCGGAAAGGAGCTCCTTCCTCAACTCGAGTTGTCCGCTCGGGTACACTGTCTAGAACACCGACCCAGGTTTTGAACATAGAATAACATGACTTTATACCGAATCCCTAGTAGGAACGTTTATTTGCATCACGTTGCATTTGACTTAGGGGACTCAACACAGAGGTTGGGTCCGACTAGGACTAGCAACCTGAGATGAAAAAACCATCTTGATGCATCCTATTTGTTTTCCGTGCATTTATTTGTCTCGCGCCCGCATGCTGACCGGTTTTTTGAATATCAGGAATATTGTGAAATTGAAAAAAAAAGAGAAAAAAAAGAAATAGCGGTTAGGGAATTAATTGTTTATTTTTTGAAAAAAAAACCCAATGCCCAAATACTGTCAAAACTCTTCCGAAATTTTGAGAAAATGAAAAAAAAATGTCTTATTAGTTTGTTTTACTAAAAGCAAAGGAAAAATTGAAGAAAAAAAGAGTCGTTGTTCTATCTTGTTTTCCAAAAAAAAAAAAAAATAGAAAAGGAAAATAGTTTGTCTTGCCATGAAAAATGAAAATGAAAAAGAGTCTTATTTTTTTTAAATAGTTTTTTTTTATGAAATGCCAAAAATGAAAATGAAAAGAGTCTTGTTTTTTTTTTTAAAAATAGTTTGTTTTATTCCCGAACTACGCGGGTTTGATTCTCACCAGATGTGAGATATGTAGGCAACCCTCATCGGGTCCAACCTCCCCTTTTGCTAAAATAGCCAAAAACAAATAAATAAATAAAATCAAAATTTTAATTTTGTCATAAATAAGTCGGGTGATGTCCAACCTCCCCTTTTGCTAAAATAGCCAAAAAAAATATGTCAAATTTTAATTTCATCATAAAGAAGTCGGGTGACGCTATTTTGTCAAAACATAGCCGAATGTTCCCGAAAGGGACGCCGAAAGGCTGACTTTGCATAAACAGCCACCTTTGGGTCATTGTTTTAGATTTGGTCCAGTTGACCCACACAGCCTTAAAAATCTTCGTCCCCGAGGTGATGAAGGGCCGTGTTTTGCAACACCAGGTTTTTATTATAATTTGAAAAAAAAAACAAAGAGTCAGCGTTCAGGTGAATACCGTTTGAATTTTTGGTCAAAATAAGTCGAGCCAGCTTCGGCAGTGTCTTAAACCGTTCTTGCCAAGATAGCCTTAGAGTATCTTTCAGTTGTCGAAAGGCTATTTTCGTAAAAGAACGAACAAGTCTATAAAATGTCATAAAATTATCCTCCCCGGCCTCAAAATTCATGTGAAATTTGGAAGGGGCCACATTTGCAAAAATAACCATTTGGTTAAAATTGGCATATAGGGGAAGGAATCTGGCTGTTTGTTTTTGAGTTTGTAATTCTTTGATTAGAGTATGCGAGTTATTTGATTTTCTAGTCCGTTTGTTGTCTTTTGTCAAAGTATGTTAGTATGGTCAGTTTTTAAACTTTTATAGTCAAGTTTGTTTTATTATGAAAATTGAAAAAAAATGTTTTATTATTATTTATCTTTTATGGGTCCGAACTACGCAAGGTCTGATTCATGCGGGGACATGATACGTAGGCAATCTACATAAGATTCGACCGTAATTGAAAAAAAAGAGGAGAAGAAGAAAAGAGAGGTCTCCAAAACACTCGAAAGAGGCACAAATAAAATAAGCCGGGATGATGCATGCGGTCAGAGCAAAAGCCTATTAGAAATGGTTAACTGCCTAAGAACATTGCATCCCCCAACGTGAAATTACAATATCTGTTAAGACTCTAACACTGACAAGTTTGTTGTTTTTCCAATCTATATCAGTTAGTTTGTTAAAGCGTACTGGCACCGTACCATTATCAAACAAGATCAAAAGGGCCCATACCAGAAAGCATGACTGGCTCAGACAACAGTGTTGAGTCGGAAAAGACGACAAATCAGATGTTGAAGGAGGCCATGGAAAAAATGGAAAAGATGAGGCTGGAAATGAATGAAATGCAGATAGCCTTAGCTAGAGCCCAAAAGGGGCATGAACTACCCGTTTCTCCTACCCTCTTACCGGCTCGGACTCCGGAACACCCTCCCACTGGTCCATCAACAAGCTTCCCCATTGCCCAATACTACCAAGGGGAAACTTCCTATAATCCCCAAGCACCACCACCTAAACAAAACCCTCCTCCGCCAATCGTCCCCATCTTCGGGGCACCTACACCAGCCACACTGCAAAGATCCTCCAGCGAGCCGTTGTTTCAGCCTCATGATAACGGGTATTATCCTCCTGAACCAACCTTTAAAGCACCCGAACCATACACTTACACCCCTCACCTCCAACTCCCGGCAGAAACTGAGAGGACGACTAAGAATCCAGAGCAGGATGAAGTGCTTCGTAAAATGAAAAGCCTGGAGCAATCTTTCCGAAGTATGCATGGATTGGGCAGCCAAGTTAGTGTGGCCTACAAAGATCTGTGCCCTTTCCCTGATGTGCAATTGCCGGCAGGTTTTAATATGCCCAAATTTGATCTATACGAGGGGCATGGTGATCCCATGGCACATCTGCGAGGTTTCTGTAGTAAGATGAGAGGAGCATGTGGAAAGGATGAGCTTCTAATAGCTTATTTTGGTCAAAGTTTAAGCGGGTACGCACTCGAATGGTACACGAGGCAGGATCCTAGCAGATGGTATACCTGGGACGATCTAGCACAAGCATTTGTGAGTCACTTCCAGTATAACCTTGAGATCGTCCCGGACCGTCTCACACTGTTAAAACTTGAGAAAAATCCTGGAGAGAGCTTCAGGGAATTCGGATTCCGTTGGAGGGAACAAGCAGCAAGAGTCGATCCACCAATGAGGGAAGGTGAAATGGTGGACTACTTTTTACAAACTTTGGAGCCAACTTACTTTGGTCACCTAGTGACGTCAGTTGGTAAATCTTTCAACGAAGTAGTAAAAATGGGCGGTATGATCGAAGAGGGACTCAGATCCAACAAAATCCTGAGCTATTCGGCGATTAAAGCAACCACTCAGGCCATCCAGAGCGGCGCGAGAGGTGCGCTCGGAAAGAAGAGAGAGGAGGTCGCAACGGTCGAAACAGGTACTTGGTCCAAATCCAGAGGTCCTTCCCCTCACTACCAGCCCAGACCCCATCACCCAAATTATCCACACACTCCATACAGCCTTCTACAACCCTACTACCTACCATCAGAGCCACTCTTTTCCGCCCATCATGCCTAAACCTGCCCCCGAGCTCCACATAATCCACCTCAGTATCATCCTCCGAACAATGTCCGGTCACATGTCCAACCATCAGGTCACCCCCTATGGCGAGCGCCAGCACCACGTAATGCATTCTTGCCTTCACAACGTTTTCGAGCACCCAACGACCCTAGAAAACAGGGGCAGGGAGGGGAACAAAGGCAAATAAATAGTTTCACGCCGATTGGGGAGTCCTACACAAGCTTGTTTGAAAATTTAAAGCATTCCGGCCTGATTGAGCCACTCCTCGGCTATACTCCAGACCCATATGCAAAAGGCTTTGATCCTACTGTACGTTGCATGTACCACTCTAATGTCCAAGGGCATAGCATTGAAGATTGTCGTTCTTTGAAAAGGGAAGTAGAAAGAATGATTCAAGAAGGGGTAATTGTGATCAATGACAGTGACAAGGAGCATGTGAATCCTCTTGGGAATTTGCGGACTGAAGTTAACGATATTGAAGTTGTTAATGGTCTTGGAAATATCGATGGGGAACCTAGTGGTTAAGATGTCGTGCTTGGTAATCGGAAAGACGCTTCATCTCTTGGTTAGCTGGAGAGGAGTCTTGGTGGTTTATTTTGTTGTCATTTTGTTGTCCGAGTTATTTGCAGGGTTGTAATCCGGACATTGTCTTGTGTCAAACCCTCTTATCCTTCCATTTTCGTCATAGTGGTTTGTTTAGTGTTGTCTAGGATTTGTTTTAGGTTTGGTCCAAAGTTGTACCCCAATTGTTTTGTTTGTTTTGTTATTCAAACCATTTCACCATTAGTCTAATGCAAAATCCGGTCTTTTATTAATTCCAATCATCTTTTTGTTTAGTTCTTTTATCATTTTGTTCAGCGTCGATTCTAGTGACATCACATGCGCACACAGTTTGGGCCTAATCTTAAAAGGTAATCATAAAACCATTGAGAGGTGATTAGAACATTTAAAAGAAATAAGGACGGTTTGAGATTATTCGGAGCTCGAGTCATGTGGAACTGGGGCAAGTAAAACATAAAGAAAACCGTTAAAGGAAGGATTCACCAAATTGACATGAGGGTCGAGAGTGAGAGTGTTGCCCAACGGTGCTTTAGATATGACAAATGAAAAAGCAAATGTGTGAATATAATTATCAAGTCCAACACCATCAGAAGAGGCTACAAATCTTTGTTTAATTGTGTTGTTTGCACCTGGCATGTTTTGAAGATTGGAATGATGAAGGCATTTTATTCTGCTATCTAAACACTTTATCCTTCGTTAACCCTTTTGAGCCTTATTGTTTTTTCTTTCGTACCCCTCGTTCGGAACCAGTAACAACGACTAGAAAACACAAGCATGGAAGGTAAAGAAAAAGAAAAGAAAAAAAAAGAAAAAGAAAGAAATGAAAACAACAAAACGACAAAAGAGAAAGGAGAAATGAGAAAAAGAAAGAAAAGAAAAGAAAATAATAGGTAAATGAGAAAAAACAGAGGAATTGTGAACTACGTTCGACCTGATTCCTCAAAGAGGATACGTAGGCGCCTCACAGCTCGGTCATAGTGTAAAGCAAAAAATAAATATCCCCAAGCAAGAAATTGGGGCAGAAGTTGTGCTTGATGTAAAGAAAGCCGGTTCCGAAGGTTGTAAATTTTGAACCTAAATTGATTTGTTTTGAGCCGCTAATACCCTTTCTTTCTAGCCCTATCCAAAACCCCACATTACGGTGCAAAGAAAGACCTTTTGACCAGTCTTTGAAAGATGCCAAGTCATACAAATGGAAGTCGGGGATAGCACCCCGATTCCCAACAGAGAAAAGGATCATGGATTGGAAATGAATTGATAGACGAAAAGAATCCCTAGCAGAGAGAGTCATATCGGCAACACTCCAAATCCTCAGTTGGAAAGTGATACAAATGAGAGAGTCTTATCGATGAAAATCTTCACGGACACCATAAGGCGATGAAAGCTGAGAGAAAAACCAAAATGAGAGAGGCTTGATAGTGAAAACCCTTCAGGCACTACAAGTCGAATAAAGATTGAGAATCAGATGGAAATCACCAGACAAAAAATTGTGAAAGGCGATTAACGGCAGAGGATAGGCCATATGTTCATATCATGACCATTAGAGTTGGTATTCACATTTGATAGGTTTTTATTTTATAGTTTCCTCGTTAGGTAGTCATCTCTTTCCTTTGTCTTTTATTCTGTTCTTTTTTCTTATCTTCCTCCTTTCATAGAAAAAATTCCCCAATAGAGTCTGTTTGGTCAGAACAAGTGAGAAATGACTTCAAAATCTGCTATCAGCTTTCCAATTATGCAAGACCAGATCCGATTAGAACATCCAAATGGTCTAAGTTAGGAAGGAACAAACGTGAGGCCAATGTCAAGAAAGATATCCCCAGCAAAAGGTGATTGACAAAAAGATGGACGGGTGTCAAGAGGGATATCCCCGCCGAAATCAAAGGTTATAGACCTCAAGGCCAAAGCCCGCAGAAAAATCAAGAAAGAACAGCGCGAAGAGCAATGGGCATGATTTGGGAAATTCATATGAGACTAAAAGGTCGTGGAAATGCCAGTTTCCGAGCTATGCCACAAAAGAAGAGGGATATCCCCAGCAGAAAAAAGAATGTGGTTTATCAGCAAAACATTGCAAAATCCTCAAGGGGAATAAGCTATCTTGGAAAAGATACATGGTCAGATGGAAAACAACGTTGAGAGGTTGGTGAATAAGGAATCGACAATAAGGTCGGAAGTTATCACCCAAGTTTCAAGATAGCCGAACGACGCAAAGCAGGGCGAGTCGTTCTAAGGCCAGTAGGATTATCATCCCCAGCAAATAATATCATACCAAGCAAGTTTTGATAGTGTAATGGAACAGAGAGCAGGGAAGGAGAAAGGGAAAAGCCATCCCCAGAGGAGTATCGCAACCAACCACCACGTTTTAAACTAACAAATTTTGTTTGATTTGAAACAGGTAAAGGAAATGGCATTGATGACGGAAATGCATGGCACAAGAGAGATTACCAAACTGGGGCAGAAAATTTTCCTTTCATTTAGAAAATTTTCTGGAAGTCAGGTACCCATTTGGGGAAGAATAAAGATAGTACCAGTCTCAAGGGAAATGGTCTTTGAACCAGTGTTACCCCCAGAATAACAAGTTTTAATGAAGGAAGTTGTTCCCCAGCGGACAGAACAAAAGGATGAAACTTGTGCTCGGAAAAAGCAAAAGGCCAGCGTCATTCCCAGCAGCCTTCAGAAGAGTGAAGCACTAGTTTTGAAGGAATCAAAATCCCCCAGCAGTGTTATCCTCGACAACGTTATCCCCAGCAGATAACATTTTATCCCCTGCAATGTTGAGAGAGAAAAGTTTTGAAGGAAGTAGTTTTGGAAAAAAGGGGAAGAAAGGAAGTTCCCCCAGTAGTATTATCCCCCAACAGGTAAGTAAAAAATCCCCCAGTAGTGTTATCCCCAGCAGTTTCGAGGGAAGATAACACAAGTTTTTAAGGAAAGCAGTTCTGTAAAAAGGTAATTCAGGAAGAAGGAAATGGTTCACGCATATGAGACACACTTCCTAAATTAAGATTTCATTCATAGGAGACGCACTTCTTAGTTTAAAATCATTAAAGTTTTACCCATAGGAGACACACTTCCTAAGTTTATTTTTACCCATAAGAGATGCACTTCCTAAGTTTATTTTCATGCATAGGAGACGCATTTCCTAAATTAAGATTTCATTCATAGGAGACACACTTCCTAGTTTAAAATCATTAAAGTTTTACCCCTAGGAGACGCACTTCCTAAGTTTATTTTTACCCCTAGGAGACGCACTTCCTAAGTTTAATTTCATGTATAGGAGACACACTTCCTAAATTAAGATTTCATGCATAGGAGACGTACTTCCTAAATTAAGATTTCATTAATAGGAGACGCACTTCCTAGTTTAAAATCATTAAAGTTTTACCCATAGGAGACGCACTTCCTAAGTTTATTTTTACCCCTAGGAGACGCACTTCCTAAGTTTATTTTCAGGCATAGGAGACGCACTGCCTAAATTAAGATTTCATGCATAGGAGATGCACTTCCTAGTTTGAATCATTGAAGTTTCACCCCTAGGAGACGCACTTCGTAGTCTGGGTCGTTCAGGTTATATTTTTGCTTTAGGAGACGCACTTCCTAAAATGAGATTTCCTCCTAGGAGACACACTTCCTAGTCTGGTTCATTTAAAATTCATTTATAGGAGACGCACTTCCTAGTTTGAATCATTGAAGTTTTACCCCTAGGAGACGCACTTTGTAGTCTGGGTCGTACAGGATATATTTTTGCTTTAGGAGATGCACTTCCTAAATTGATAATTCCTCCTAGAAGACACACTTCCTAGTCGGGTTCATTTAAGTTCATTCGTAGGAGACACACTTCCTAAGTTTAAATCATTAAAGTTTCACCCCTAGGAGACGCACTTGCTAGTCTGGGTCTTTTGGGTTATATTTTGCTTTAGGAGACGCACTTCCTAAAAATGAGAGTTTACCACTAGGAGACACACTTCCTGATTTTGGTTCATACAAGTTTTACTCGTAGGAGACGCACTTCCTAGTTTGGTTCATTCAGGTTTTATTTTTTTAGCAAACGCATTTTGCTCGTCAGAGTTTTGGGTTTTACTCATAGGAGACGCACATCCTAGCCTAGTCGTTAGTTTACTCTCACCATTGCATATAGTATAAGTGGTTTACAATATTGCTAACAATTCACAAATCTTCCTAGTGCAAACTGGGGCAGAAAATTTCCTTTGTTTTGTCTATTTTGTAGCAGTCAGGAGCCCCCCTGAAGAAAGGAATGACATTTTATTTTCAAAGTTGTTGGTTGAAGTTAGGAGCCCGCCCATATAATAGAGGAATACATTGCAAGTCAGTAGGTTGAAGTTGGGAGCCTGCCCATATAATAAGGGAATACATTTCATGTCTTTAGCAATTAGGCGCCCACCTGTATAACAAGGGAATACTTTTCATGTCTTTACCATTAGGCGCCCACCTGTATAACAAGGGAATACATTTCATGTCTTTAGCAATTAGGCGCCCACCTGTATAACAAGGGAATACATTTCATGTCTTTAGCATTAGGCGCCCACCTGTATAACAAGGGAATACTTTCATGTCTTTAGCATTAGGTGCCCACCTGTATAACAAGGGAATACATTTCATGTCTTTACCATTAGGCGCCCACCTGTATAACAAGGGAATACATTTCATGTCTTTACCATTAGGCGCCCACCTGTATAATAAGGGAATACATTTCATGTCTTTACCATTAGGCGCCCACCTGTATAACAAGGGAATACTTTTCATGTCTTTACCAATTAGGCGCCCATCTGTATAATAAGGGAATATTTTTCAGTCTTTACATTTCAGGTCTGGAAATTTGTAACCTACCGAAAGGTAGAAGGTTACAACAAAAGATCCACAGCATAATGCAGGAAGCCGCATCCTCATGCGGACAGAACAAAAAGATGCAAACTGGTGTTCAGGAAAGCAAGAGGCCGGTGTCATCCCCGTCAGTTCTCGGAAGAAAGAAGCACCGAATAGACGCAAGCCGACAAGAAAGCAAGGCATCAAGAACAAAGGGAAGATAGATGGGATTTTGTAATCCGTAGTCTAGCCTAGCTTCTTGATTTTTCTTTTAAGCACGGTGTAATAAGGAGATCGGTAAGTAGTAATAACAACATGCAGCAACAGTAACAGCAATTGCAGTCCCATGGTAGTCCCAGCTACCAAAAATTCCCGAACTACATTAACCTGATTCCCTTTTAGCCAGGGATATGTAGGAAACCTTGGAAGCAAAGGTTCGGTTAAACTTTTTCAAAAAATGCTTCACACGGAGTACTCAGACGGGCAAAAATTGCTCATATCCGCTCACTTTATCTTTGCACGAAAACCCTTCGTGTTTCCGGACAAAGAGGGGCAGCTGTGAGCACGTGATTTTTGCACTATATGAGAATTACTCCCAAAGATTCAAAATAAAAACGATTTTCTTTTGTGTGCATTTTTTGAATTTCTTAGCATTTTTCGGATAACTATTTGTATTTTTTGTCTGCGCATGCTTATTTATTAGATTAATAAAAAATATAAAAATATGTCGCATTTGCGTTTAATTATTAATTGAGTTTTTTTACAAATGAAAAAATCATAAAAAATAATGTACGTTGCATTTTTAGCTCTTAATGTCCAAATTGTGTGATTTTCTCGTTAGTCGCTATTTAGTTGTGAGTTAATTGTTATTAAGAGTTGATTGATATTTCCAGATAAATTTTGGGTTTTATAATTTGATCTTAGCATTCTAGCTTTATTGTTATTTAGGAAATTGAATAAATAGAAAAGGATAAAAATAGAAGAGATCGGATTGGGCCTTTTCTTCAATTTTAAGTCACAGGCCCAAAGATAACCAACCTTCCCCTCCTACCCGGTTCATTTCAAACCGGGTCGACCCAGTCCATAACCCATAACCACACCCCACCCTTTCTAATTTCATTCTTGAACAAAAAAACAAAGCCCTAAAGCTACCCGCCCCCTCCATCTTCTTCTTCTAAAAAATCTAGCAGCCATGGCTGCCCCCCCGCCCTTCCGTCTCCTTCCCCTTCACCATCTCCTTCGTCGCCACACTCACACATACACAACACCACGAAGCTCGTCTTCTCCATGTCGAGCTCGAAGCTCGTCCATGGCTGCCCTCTTCTTCGTCAAGTTCCAGCAGCGACATGAACGACCACCATCGTCCACCATCGACGCTCAATGTCTAGCAGTCATGGCTGCCCTCTCCCTTCATCTTCAACCAGCGAACCACCCCCCCCTCCATCGCCCGTTGTTTCTCCGTCCCATCTCCGTCGAACCAGCTCCAAATGACCACCTCCTTCTGCGTCGTTCTTCTTCTTCTTCTTCTTCTTCTTCTTCTTCGTCGAGGGTAGAACCTCGCCATGAACGACCCCTCCAAGCTCTAGCTTCAAATGAAACCACCATGGCAGCCCTCCCCACTGTCACTCCGCCATGAACGACCACAGCTCGTCGTCGCTCCATCGCTGCCACCAGTTGAGCAGAGTCGCTAAACAACCCCCACGCCACCAGTCACGCCGAGCTCCGCCCCTTGCTGCGTCGTTTTTTCTTCTTCTGTCTCCTCACACCAACGACCACTCTCATCACTCACACGCCAGTGACCAGCGTTTGGTCGAATTCAAGTTCGAGTTCGAGTTGGTCTTCGCTCCAGAGTCAGAAGCATTTGGTCGAGTTCGAGTTCGAGTTGCCATTAAGTTGAAGTTAGTTGATCGAGTATTCCGATTAAACGGAGCGGGCCGATTTGCCACTGATTTGAGGTTCAGTTGAGTTTCGATTTGAGTTCGTTGTTCTTCATTTCCGGTCTGAGGTTTGAGTTCAAATCTGTCATTTTATTGTTTGAATCCTTTATTCACTGTTTTGATTTGTTTGAGCATATTCAATTAGCAAAGGTGTTGAAGTATCTCTTAGGTTAAGATTTTTATCTTTCAATTTGAATGAATCTGAATTAGCAAGGCATATTTTCATAGTTCGCGTTTCCTTTACTCGTATAGTTCGTTTGTGATTCGATCAGTGGTTTTTCTTGTTGAAAATTATCTATGTTAATCCGTAATCAGTCGTAGTATGCATCAATTCTTAATTGAATTATCAGAACTTCAATATAATACATTTTGGGACTGTTGGTTCTTCTTCCTTTATTTCAAGAGTTAAAGAAGTCGATATAGGATCTGGAAATCTCATTTGATTTGCTACCTGGGGTTTGTTTGAGAATCTCCTATTGAATCCATGTTACCAGGCATATGCATATGTTTTGAAACCCCATTAAGTATTCTGATGAGAAACTGAAGTAAAAAGCTGGTTTAATGTGATCAATTGATTGAGTTTTATTAGGTTAATTGGTTATAGTTGATGGGGTTTAGTACAGATTGAAAGGGGATTGGGGTAGGATAGTAATTTTAGTAGTTCAGGGGTATTTTGGGGTTTTTAAAAAGTCTGAAATGGTCAATTTAAGTGGTCTATCCAGTAGGGTACTAGTGTAACATTTAAATAAGGTATTTGTTTAATGTAGTGGGGAAATAATATAATGTAGGCATGGGGGACAAGATATAATGGGGGAATAATGTATTTGTTTAATGTAGTGGGGGACAAAACATTAGGTAGTGGGATTAAAAGGGGGATGAGTGGAAGATAGTGAGTTTTAATTTTTTAAAAAAATGTTGAAAGATGGTAATAAATAGGGGGACTTGGACAGAATTGAAAAAAAATAGGGAGCTGAATATTGAAGAGAGAGAAAAATTCAGAAAATATTTAGACTTCCAAAAATACAAATAAAAACATTCTGGAAATTAAAAGAGAGAGTAGTATACACCTGATATACAATCTAAATATTCTGATATACGGATTCAGAAATTAAGGGTTAAACATTAATTAGTCTTTCAAATCTAAAAAGATTCCCTTGGCTTCTGTCCGTTGTTTGTTGTTAGTGTTTCTGGATTTTTATCTTGATTTTAAAATCTGTCACTGGTTTCTCGTTGCTGGTTGTTACTGGTTGCTGGGTGTTGCTGTTGTTGTATGCTACTGAATTTCTGCTGATCTCCCATTTCTTTTGCTTCCAATATCAGGTACACAACTGACACGCTGGTTACTGTTAACTGAAACATGAAGCATGAATACGAAATGAAGAGTTGAAGTTCTGAATTTATTTTAATTATATTCTGAATTTTATTTGTATATATAAATTATTTAGCTTACTCTAATTAGAATCATGTAGCTGTTTAATATATATAGTGGAACATCTGACGATAGCTTAACGGACGAACTATCTATGTATTGCCTAAAAAATAAATAAATGGTGTAGTAACTCTGTCTAGTTAATTTGTTATTGTTGGATGATTATCATGTCTCAAAAAGCATGTTAGCTGATTTAGACTATTTTTAAACATTCAACAGTTAGTTCATTAAACGAATAGACCATTTCGGAACTTGTAGGAATATTGTTTAGTTATATACTATTGGTCAATTTCAGCATGTAAATGGTCTAGGATTAAAATTAGATTGCCAAGTTTTTTCTTTAATTTGACAAACTGTGAACATGCCTAGTATAATGTAACTAGGTAGTAACATGTGAATAAGATGGCCCAGGTCCAGTTTTAGGCCATACACGTTGGGCCTGGGTCCGCATTGGCAACGGACTGCCCTGCTTGCATCATTTTCAGATTTTATGAATCATTTTCGAAACCCAACTATAACAACTCAAGCATGTAAATAAATTAAGACCTTTTTCTCTTTCATTTTGTAGAGACAAATTTAATAGAGAAAAATGTAGGCATTTTAGGATTGTCCTTTTAAAATAAATGAGATGAGCCTCGCCCAATAAAACGCACCAATTGCGGGGCCCTCAATAAATGTTTAATTGAATACTTAGATTTCGAGATGGGCCATTTAGCAAATTTCACGGCCTTCTCCAAAGTAATAAAGCGTTAGATTCTTTAGGCACGATTTTAATAATACTACATCCCTAAACTCGGGTGCGCATTTATGCGACCCAAATCCAAATCTCAACGGAGTCAAAACGTGTCAACAACCATGGGTGCATTGATTGCGATGTGGTTCGAAACGCATTTTCACGACGTTGCAATTCTAAATAATAATAATAATAAAAGCGGTTTAAAGTTGATAAAAGCACATAAATTATAATATGTATTATATCAGATAATCAAGCCGAATATAACAGTTGAGCGACCGTGCTAGAACCACAGAACTCGGGAATGCCTAACACCTTCTCCCGGGTTAACATAATTCCTTATCCGGATTTCTGGTTCGCGGACTGTAATACAGAGTCATTCTTTTCCTCTATTCGGGATTAAAATTGGTGACTTGGGACACCCTAAATCTCCCAAGTGGCGACTCTGAAATAAATAAATAAATCCCGATTCGATTGTCCTTTAATTGGATAAAACTTCCTTCCGTGCCCCTTCGCGGGCGATGCGGGCGAAAAAGGAGGTGTGACAAAAGGTAAGCCAATTTGTGGCGGAATATGGGAGCAAAGGTCGGGTACAAGCAGGGAGAAATACCTGCGCAACGAGATTAGCCTTTTCCCGGAGTGCTCTCTCCAAAGAAGCTTGGAGCTCTCCTAATTCTTTCTCTCCTCGGGTAGAGTGAGCCTCCGAATCTTGTAGCATCGAGGTAAGCTTCTTGCACTCTTTTTCATGGCAAGAAAGCTCCTCGCGGAGCCGAAAGAGGGCATGATCATACATATCCTTGCACTGGGGCATAATGGGAGAGTTAGAAAAATGAAGAATGACACCCAAGACTAAAAGAAATATATGAAAGATAGCCATCACCTACTACATGAGTCCCTCCACCGCCTTGACGGCGCCAGGAACGTCAAGACCAACACTATCGCTAACACTGTCAAAAATATTGGCAAGGGAGCCTCCCCCTTTGAGAGGAATCCCTGATTTGACGGCGTTCGCTTCTTGAGCGTCCCTCAATTCCCCTGACAAAACCTAAAATCACAAGATGAAATCATTTATGTCGCCGATTTCCCCAAAAGGAAACCCCTGCTCCTGAAAAGCTCTGGGCCCTGACCCTTTGGGATCGATGGCAGCGGTCCCCCCAACGGAAACTGCACCAAACCCGATCATGCGATCTGAGGCCACACTAACACCCTCCTCAAGGGTCTCCGGTCTGCGAGACCGATCTGAGTCAGCTGTCCCAAACTCAGCAACCTCCGATCGAGGCACCTATGAGGCTCCCATGTGCGACCTCGTCCTCCGTGCTAACTGGCACTCATCATCATCCTCATCCTCAGCATCAGGATTTGCCCTTGAAGCTGAAGCAGAGATCCTAGTAGCGGCTTGATACTCGAGTGACCTGGATTTATTTGCCATATGAGGGTCAACAACCGCCTTACTTTCCCTTTTCTTGCCCTTGCCGGGCTCCGAAACCTCCATTTCACCACCAGGGGGTGACCTCATCTCCATATTCTCGCCAAGGCCTGCACAAGCACGATAACCATAATTTGTTAACATGAGGGATGCAGGGAGAAACGCGAATCTAAGACATAGACAACAAAGAAGCTTTACAATGATTCTTGGCCACCCATCGCTCCTTGGCCAGGTCGGTCCAAGATCGAACATGATATGGGAACACGGTGTCCAACCGTTTGATCCACCCTGGCAAATCTGAAATCGCCTTGGGGTACCAAGCAATGGCTGAGTGAAACGACAAAGAGGTCATCATTCCGGGGGAAAGGGAAGAAAATTACAAAACATGGTCAAGGGAGAATCGCTTACGCTGTGTGTTCCATCTCTCCGGGAAAGGCATCCTCCGGGCCAGAATGATGTCTGAGGTCCTTACCCGGACGAACCTGCTCATCTATCCTTGGTCCTTACCCTTGTCGGTGCTCGAGAAAAATGATATTTTGGATCGATTATGGAGCCTGATCAAACCTCGATAAAATCGAGGGTTGTACAACCTAATCAAATGGATGAGGGTAAAAGTCTTGCCCCTAACCCCTTCAGTAAAATGACGAAGCATCAATATTATCCTCCAGACAGAAGGATAGATCTGACGGAGCATCACTTGATATTTGTCACAAAAATCAAGGATAACCGGATCTATTTCTGGGGGTGGGGATTCATAGGAATAATCAGGACCCAAGGTGAACGGGAAGGTATACACATGAAGGAAGCCGACCTTGTAGTACGTTATATTTTCATCGGGGTCGGGAATCTCCACCTCCACTGCCTCGCTCCATCGGCAGTCTGTCCTCACCGTTTCTATGTTGGTCACGACACTAATGTATCGAGACACATGTTCACATCGGCTCGGTGTGGATGAAGTGGCATCGATGGTAAAATCTTTTGACATATCAAGCTTGGAGGGAGTGCACTGTTCCAAAGTGGGCATCGCTTTGGCTCTCTCCTTAGACGACCGAGATGAAAACACAACTTTATTTTGCCGAGGAACCGTTCTAGAAGTCCTGGTCATATCAATGGTAAAATTTTCTCTCAGAAAGGAAGACAGAAGAGTGTAAAAGACGATGGGTATGGACTCGTGAATTTGAATATGCTACGAAGATAAGGATTATAAAATAGTCGATATATTTATAGGAACCACTTGGGCAGCGGAAAGGACGAGGCAATAGCGGTTCGTGGATTTCTCAATAATCGCATTTGACGGCGACCCTTGCACGGTTTTTTGGGGCATGGCATTTAATACTATTATAGGATGATGACATGGCAATGATGCCCTCAGAACGACGACACAAAATCGTTTCCTATTACTTCGTTCTAGCAAACGCAGAGACTATCTGTATACGGTGAAATCGGGGAGTCTAATTCCCCCGTCATTAAGGCATTTCGGGAAGCCATCTCGGGATCTCGAGGCAGCAGGGTCGTTGTTGAGTTCTCTCCTTCGACGCCCATTTACGCCCGACCGAAAGACGATGCCGGGGACGAGGAGTTCCCAAGACGAGCAGATAGCATTGACAGAGCCTGGTGTCATGTCTAGCCGTCCTATCTCCATACCTTTACAATTAATGCATTTTGTACTATGCTGGGATTCCCCTCCTATATAAAGGGAATCCTTGCCATTTTGTAAAGCCCCCCGCTGTTTCTCCAACTATTCTACACAAGATAAATAACAACTCTCTCTCTCTCTCTTTTCTCTCCAACTTACTCTCTCGATATTAATGCTCATATTTATTTCCTTCATACTTGTTCTTCACTTGTTACTCGTCATTGGCCATAAAGAGTCTCCTTTAATTATATCCTAACTATCAGCCCTTTCCCAATTATCTCCGATAGCTCAAGCCCGAGCCCATGCATCGACCTCGAGGCCCCTCATCGGTCAATCCTAGGCCAGAATAGCTAACCTCTTGGTTCGATTATAATTCCATTTTAGCTCGTATTTCATCTTTTATCTTCACATATATAGCATCGAATGCTTAAAAACCAGCATAAAAATAGATCACGTATTTTTAGAGTCCCATCAACAAATTTAATTGTTATTACCATTTTCACGGTAAACACATGGTAATGATGAGAGTAAAAACATGAAGGGTGATGCCGTTCCATCTTCATACTGTATGTTTATCTGTCCTCATTGGTTGATGATTTATTTGGCTATCTTGTGTTGTCACACCTGCTATAATTATTTTATCTTTTCCCTATTTGCATGTCTCCTGAATCTCTATTTTGTTGCTGTTGTACATGTTTAATTTCATGAGTATCCTGTCATAGCCTTGTCACTACCTCATCGAGGTTAGGCTCGACACTTACGAAGTACATTGGGTCGGTTGTACTCATACTATGCTTCTGCACTTCTGTCACTATCCAATTTTTCCCTTCGTTGGGTTTCGTGATGGCACCTAGTCTTAAGACTAGGTAAGCCTACTAAAATGCGGAATAACAACAATAACTAATAACAACTAGAATTCTTCTAAGATGAATCCTTTATACAATGAACAACTTTCCAAAACTCGGTAGTACAAGTCATAAGCTCTACAGAATTTCGCTACAACTTCTAAGCACAACTGTATGGAAATAAGTACAACAATGTGAATATAAAATAGGAAGGTGACTCCGAAGCATGCGAATGCAGCAGCAGGACTACCCTGAGTCTCCTCGGCAAGAATCCGCACAGCTACTAGCGAACAATACTTGGATCTGCACAAAAAAAGTACAGAAGTGTAGTATGAGCACACCACATCGGTGCCCAGTAAGTATCAAGACTAACCTCGGTGGAGTAGTGATGAGGAACAATCAAGACACCTACTGGTCTAATAAGCAGAACAAGTATAAGTATAGAAAAGAACCAAACAGGATATCTATAAAAGACTAAGCAATATTTCTAACAATACAAAAAATACAATAAGGAAAGGAAACAACAAGTAATGGTGGAAAAACCATAATAAAGCTCATAAAAGTGAACAAAAAAATACAACCCAACTCGAAATCACAAATACAGTAAGGGCAAGTCATAACTTAGCAACTACGGCAGCCCTCACCTTGAGTCTTAAACAACAAGCATCAATCAAATAATCAAACTCTTTTCAAGTGATAAAAATTAGTTTGAAATATACTTCCTTCAAGTAAGTGTCCTTTTCAAAAGAGTTTCTTTCAAAATAATGCTTTCAAATACAATCTTTTCCAAAAAAGAAAATCTTCCGAATATAAGTCACCCTGTGACACCTCATCTCATAATCATACAATACGGGTCTCAATACCTGAACCCTAACACTTGGCATCTTGTGCCCTAATCACCCCTCATAATCATACTGACAACTCACGTGCCCAAAGAGTCATCCTCACATGGAAGGAAAATAAACAAGGGGTGCGTCTATACTCAGAAATCTCAAAGAGTCTCCTACCCGATAGGGGTGATTAACCGCATGTATGCTTGTGCAAGTGTCCTAACATAGTTCGCACCAACTAGTAACTATAAGGAATGGAATGGACAACACCCATAATGTTTACACAGGGATAGAATCAATGAAAACATCATCTCAGAACACAATGATTTTAACAGGGGATCTCCCAGGATATCGTCCCGTAGTCCCAAACGTAAATATGTGTGCTAGGGATCTCTTGGTATCCCGAGGATCTCTTGGTATCCTCAATATATGTACTAGGGATCTCTTGGTATCCCGAGGATCTCTTGGTATCCTCAATATATGTGCTGGGGATCTCTTGGTATCCTCAATATATGTGCTGGGGATCTCTTGGTATCCCGAGGATCTCTTGGTATCCTTAATATATGTGCTGGGGATCTCTTGGTATCCCGCACTACAACCAAAATCAATATATATGCAGGGGAATCTCCCGGGTATAGTCCCGTAGTCCCAAAAGTAAATACGCAACCCAACTAACAGAAATAATAGTCACAGCATAACAGAAAGCTCATACACCACCACGATACATATAACAACAGCAAAAATGACAATAATACAAGGTAAGACAAGTAATAAACTTAAGGACTATAAATCACAAGGAAACGGTAGGACTAGCTCACAAGAAATAACCATAGAAAAGAATGATGACATAAAGGAAATAATTTAACACAGGAGAGCTAGCGTATATCGACGATCCCCCAATATACAAGTCAATAATGAGGAAATCAACGCGAGTCAAGTAGACCCAAAGAAGGGCAAGTCTACAAGGGTATAGATTATCTAACTCCTTATTAAGGTTGGACAAATTCCGAGGATATTCGACAATTCGATTAGGGAGAGGTGATCTTTAGCTTCACTTAAGACTAAACAAAGTTTCAGGAAGGATGCTAATGGTTCTCAAGTAAGAAAAACATCTACAAAAAGATAGTATGACAATAGGAGAGGAAAAATTCCTCAATTAAATCAAATAGGGTCAGTTAAGCAATAAGAGTGAATCATGAAGCAATTATTTCCAATTAAACATGTAGATGTGAAACTAGTAATTAGGAAACTCAGTCATGTCAGGAACACATTCATACACAGTGAATATAAAGATCTAATAACTCTAAAAGACCAATTTCTCACAGATAAGTCCGAGCACGCACTCGTCACCTTGCGTACACGAACTACAATCAATCATAGAAGACTCAAATCCTAGGGGAAGTCCTCACACAAGGTTAGGCAAGATACTTACCTCAAAGACGACAAACCGATACTCTAAGATGCACTTCTCGGGTGAAAAGATCTCCGGACAGCTCAAATCTAACCAAATTAACTTCAAAACACAAATAAAACATATAAGAGACTATTCCGGATCATAAAGTCTCAATCTTGATCAAATTCTAAAAATCGGTCCAAAAGTCGACCCCCGGGCCCTCACCTCAGAACCTGACAAATTTTACAAAAACTGAATACCCATTCCGATACGATTTCAACAATACAAAATTTATCAAATTCCAATGCCATTTGGTCCCTCAAATCACGATTTTTCATTTTAGAATCTTTCTTCAAAACCAACTCCTTCCCCAACCCAAAACCCAATTTAAATGATAAAATAAAGATATTCATGTAATATATTTAATTATAGTTGAAAAACATTTACCCAATCAAATTTCGTGAAAAACCCACCAAAAATCGCCGAGCTCTAGAAGTCAAAATGTGATGAAAATGGTGAAACCCTCGATTTTGGAATATATTCTGTCTGCCCAGAAATTTGTGCATCGCGAATGTGAAGAGAGTACCGTGTTCGCGAAGAATAAAAGTTAAGGCTGCCAAGGTTGCTCATCGTGAACGCGATGATGAGCTTGCGAGAGCGGAGAAGAAGGGCAGGAACCTACGCGAACGCGTAGAGAAGGACGCGTACGCGAAGAAGGAAAATGCAGGGCTTCGCGAACGCGAAGTGTTGGACGCGAATGCGAAGAAGGATTTAGAGGTGGTCAGAAACAAGGTATTGCGAACGTGAAATACTGTTCGCGATCGCGAAGGAGGATACCCGAAGCAGAAAATAGCAGTTCCAAAAATGGGAAAAATGACCCGTGGCCCACCCGGAACACACCCGAGACCCCGAGACCCCGTCTAAACACATAAAGAAGTCACATAACCTAACAAGGATTCGCTCGATGTTACAAATCACATTAAACAACGCCGAAACAACAAATCAAACCATAAATCGAACTTATGAACTTTCAAATCTTCAAATTTCTAAACTCTTGCCGAAACCTATCAAATCAATCCGGAATGACGCCAAATTTTGCAGACAAGTCCAAAATGACACAACAGAGCTGTTCCAACTCTCGGAAACACATTCCAACCCCGATATCCCAAAAGTCAACTGTGGGTCAAACTTCTCCATTTTTCAAACTTTAACTTTTTCAATTTTCGTCAAAATGCCTCAATTTACTCTACGGACCTCCAAATATGAATTCGGATGCTCGCCTAAGTCCAAAATCACCATACGAAGCTGTTAGAATCATTAAAAATTCATTCCGGGGCCGTTTACTCCAAAGTCCAATTCCGGTCAAATCCTCACCGCTTAACTCCCAAATCTAGATTCCTTCTTCCAATTTGACTCTGAATCATCCATTAACTGAATTCAACCATGCATGCAAGTAGATACTCATATTATGAAGCTGTTCCATACCTTACACCGCTGAACGAAGCTTAAATTCTCAAAACGACCGGCCGGGTCGTTACAACTTCTTGTGCAGATTTTTGTATTGGTCCTAGTGGTGCGTAAGCTGCGTCAGCTTGGATTATCGCATATGGAGACTTGAGGTAGATCTGCTGACATCCGCAGACCTTGGAGTCCCCTTTCTCTTTCCTCTTTTACTGTCATTTCATTCGAAACAGTTGTATTAATTTCAGACTCTGTTTGTAAAACCTCTAATAGTTCGTGTACTCATGACTCATGATCTTTAGGAGTAGATATTACTACATTACTTATGCTGGTGTTGTATTAGAATGAGTCCCTATCTCTCGTTAATTATCATCACTTTGTTTAAACTATTAAAATTTGGCTATTTAGTTATCTCATGTAGGCTTGCCTAGCATGTGGATGTAGGTGCCATCACGACCCTGAGGTTGGGATTTCGGGCTGTGACAAAGGGTTTATTATAATAAAGGATTAAACAGTTATTTGTAAACAAAGAATTTATTATTGTAAAGTTACTTTACTCTAGAAAATGTAAATCTGAGACTCTAAGGGTGTGTTTGGTATAACGAAAAATATTTTCTGTGAAAAATATTTTCTTGGCAAACAAGTAGTAATCTTACTCATTTTTCGGTATTTGGTACGCAAATAACGGAAAATAACTTCTCAAGACTATTCATAAATAATTTATATACAATAAACATGAAGCCATAAACTTTCGAACCAACAACCTTCCGAACCCACAGATTTCTTAGACCTCCGAACTCATAACTTTGGAACTCGTAAATTTTGAACCTGTAAATTGTAAAATAAAAAAACCAGAACTAAAAAAAAAAAAATTGGGGGTGGGAGGCGAGGGGTGGGTGGTGTAGAAAAATGAAAAAACAGAAAACTAAAAATATAACAAAAAAAGTAAAAAAAATAATTATTTTTTGCGCGGGATGGGGGTTGGCAGTACAGAAAAACGAAAAAACAGAAAATTAAAAAATACAAGAAAAAGGTAAAAAAAAAGTATTTGTGGGGGTAGAGGTGGGGACGCAGGGTGGGTTGTGATGGAAAAGAAAAAAAAAAACTGAAATCTGGAAAAAAGCCTTTTTGGAGAGAGAGGGCAGGAAAGGTGGGGCATGAAAGAGAAGGGGGAGGGAGTTGGGGTTAGATGTGAGGGTAGACAGAATTTTTGGAAAATAGTTTCCTAACTTTTTCTATGGAAGTTATTTTCCTAAAATTTTAGAAAAATGTGATATCTAGGAAAGCGTTTCTCAATTAATATTCTCCATCATACCAAACACACCTTAAAAATAGACTTGAAGTTTATCATGTCAGTAAGATCTATAGCTCCAAGTATTTGAAAATTAATCCCTATGTTCTGAATTTAGTCCTTGTATTATTCGTGTTAGAACATTTAAGCTTCAATAAAAAACAATGTGTTTATAAGTACAGTAATACTAATTGACCTTTTTTCTCCTAACAGAGATTAACTTGGAATTTCTTTCTCAATCAACGTAGACATTCTGTTCCTCCTTCAACCATCATCACATGCCACCACCATCTATTTCTTTGAGATAATTTTATTCATGGTCGTTGAACTTTTGTGTTTGTTAATCAAAAGTCACTTTTTTTTGTTATGTAAAAATCATTCAACTTTGTGTTCATTACACAAAAATCACTTTTCTTTCTTTTGTTAAACAAAAATCATTTTACTTTGCTCTAGTTGTCACAAAAGTCATATTTTTACTTAAAAAGTCTATTATGCCCTTGATATTATATAAACCTTCATATTTTCGTAATACCTTCTATATTATATACTATATAATATATTTTTAACTATGTATTTTATTTATAAATAAAATAACTTAATATTATTTTATTTATTATTTTTATAATATATTCGTATATTTAATTTTTTCTTCATGTTAATTTTCAAGATATATTAGTAGCGTTATAAAATAACTTTTTTTCCAGCAATTCTTTTTTTTTGAATTTAATTGACCGACCAAAGTTGGTCTATAATTACCAATCAACTTTGGTCGGTATGCCCTTCCGACTTTCAAAATACCTACCACACAGTAGTGGTCGCATTTTGGACGGTTATTGGCCATTACCGACCAACTTTGATCGATTTTTTGGATGGTTTTTCCGAATTTCTAGAAATATAATTTTCCAAATAACCAATTTTTCAGGTAAATCCCCAAGAAAATATTCCTAGCTAAATTCACATGTAGTACCTATGGATTTTCCTTCAGATTAACATATGATATTTCCTCATTTTCTTGTTTGTTTACCTGCGAATTTTCTCACGGAAATGTACTTGCCGATTTATTTCTCTACTAATATATATTAAAGTTATTGACAAATTTAATAACGCTACTAATATATTTGAAAATTAATGTTAAGAAAAAATTAAATATATGAATATATTATAAAAATAATAAATAAAATAATATTAAGTTATTTTATTTATAAATAAAATACATAGGTAAAAATATATTATATAGTATATAATATAGAAGGTATTACATAAATATGAAGGTTTATATAATATCTAGAGCATAATAGACTTTTCAAGTAAAAAATATGACTTTTGTGATAACTAGAGCAAAGTAAAATGATTTTTGTGTAACAAAAGAAATAAAAGTGACTTTTGTGTAATGAACACAAAGTTGAATGATTTTTACGTAACAAAAAAAAGAAAAGTGACTTTTAGGTAACAAACACAAAAGTTCAATGACCATGAATAAAATTAACTCTATTTCTTTTCATTCTGGAGCTTTAACTTTTGGTAGAACCAATTCAGTATCTAGAACAAATTCCCTTTTCAATATTTCATTCCCCCGCAAAAGTTTAGAAGAAAAACCAATGAGGTTTTGTTGACATATCAACATATGATCAAGAACATTTCATGTTCTTTTTGCGAAAAAAATCAAACGTTGTTTTCTAACCCGTTCACGCTACTCTAGTCAAAGAGAATGCCAGCCGAATTAACTAAGATTAGAAAACATAGCAAAAACAAAGAAAGATCCACTTAGATCATGCAACTTCTTTCTTGTCTTGATCACAAGCTAACATCCGTTAGTTGAAGATGACATCTGTTAGTATCATTCATTCGTTGGAACAAAATTATACCTTTTGTTAAATTGAAAGATAATATTGTGAAGGCATATATGTTGGTTTTATTAATAAATAATAATTCACAGTCAAAGTTTTATTTGTGGTCCCTTTTCTTTCTCACTTATCTTTTATGAAAGACAAAGTGCCCCTCATTGGTTGTGAAAAGTTTCTTCTCTTTATATTGAATTACTCTTTGTTGAGCTTGTAAAGAGTTAGTAAAAGGGAGTGGCTTCGTGCACATGAGAAATTGGTCCTGAAGGCAAACTGGGTTGATTTTCCCCACCTCCTACGCGCGAGATATACGTGAGGCTTAATCCAAATTTGGTTTTGCTAAAATAAAAAAAATATTTCTTCATTTTTTGAGCTTACTAGAAAGGTGTCCGAATACATGCTTGCCAGAATATGTGTAACGATCCGGTCGGTTGTTTCATGAGTTACCGCTCTGTTTTCCCCATTTATGCTTCTTTATGCTTTTTCCAGCTGTATTATGTGTTATCCTATTGGTTAGTTTGGGTTCGGAGTGGTTTGGTAGGGAAATGAGACACTTAGTCTCTTAAATTGGCCTTTTGTTGAAAAAGTCAACCAGGAGTTGACTTGTGAGTAAACAATCTTGGAATCGGGTTTTTATGATTCAAATAGATTCGGGAGGTGATTTGGGACTTAGGAGCGTGACCGGAATGTGTTTTGGAGGTCCGGCGAAGATTTAGGCTTGAATTGGCGAAATTGGAATTTTGGCGTTTTTCGGTTGATAGGGGAGATTTTGAGATAGGGGTCGGAATGGAATTCCGGAAGTTGGAATAGGTCCGCTATGTTATTTGTGACGTGTGTGCAAAAATTCAGGTCATTCAGACGAGGTTTGATAGTCCTTTTGATTGAAAGCGAAATTTGGAAATTTTTGGAATTCTTAGGCTTGAATCTGATGATAATTTGATGTTTTGATGTTATTTTGAGCGTTCCGAGGGTTGGAACAAGTTTGAATGATGTAATGAGATGTGTTGGCATATTTGGTTGAGGTCCGAAGGGCCTCGGCTGAGTTTCTGGTGGTTAAACAGATCAAATTCATGTTTGAAAAGTTGCAAATTTTTCTTCAGGTCTGTTGCAGACATTTGTTCATTGCGATTGCGTAGAAGGGTCCGCGATCATGTAGGCTATGTGGGGCAGAGGTGGAATTTGTTTAGTGCGATTGCGAAGGTCAGTATGCGATCGCGATTGGTTGAGAGATTGTTGTTCGCGAACACGTGTTCAACGTCGCGTTCGCGTAGGAGAGAAGGAGCTGGTGTGAGGTGGAGAGGTTGTTCTATGCGATCGCATGGGTTGGACTGCGATTGCGTAAGTTAGCAGAGGCAGAGCTCCACAATCGCGTGGAGTTTATTGCGATTGCGTAAGGATAAAATGAGGGCAGTCAATTTTGTGCTTTGCGATCGCGAGGCATTTTCTACGACCGCGATTAAGAAATTTTAAATCGCTGGGCAGAATGTTTAAAAGGCCATTTTCGCGATTTTTGGCCATAGTTCACCATTTTTGAGTCAGTTTTGGAGCTTCTTGGGGGAGATTGAAGGGGGAATTCAAGAGAACTTCTTTGAGGTAAGATTATTGAACCTAAAACTCGATCCTATGTTGATTCTTACTAGTTTAAGCATGAAATTTGGGGGATTTGAAGCCTAAAACTGGGGAGTTAGGGCTTGAAAATTGGAGACCTGAATCTAGGGATTTGAGGGGTCATTTGTGGTCGGATTTTGATATTCTTGGTATGTATGAACTCGTAGGAGGATAAGGATTCCATTGATATGACTTTTATCGAATTTCGAGACGTGAGCCCGGTGGTCGGGTTGGACTAATTTTGGAATTTTTGATATAATTTGATTATTTTCGCATGGGCTTCGTCCCCATAACATATGTTGATGTTGTAATTCTGATTTTGGATAGATTCGACATGAGTTGAGGCCGAGTCGAGAGGCAAGGGCATCGCGGAGTAGTATTTCATCCGGTTTGAGGTAAGTAACCATTGTAAATTTGGATCTGAAGGTATGAAACCCTGATATTTCGTATTGTTTTGATAAATGAGGTGACACATATGCTAGGTGACGAGCGTGTGTGCATGCACCGGTAGGGATTTGTGACTTGGTCCATCCCGTAGCAGCTATTAAGCTGCGTATTTGATTTGAAATCTTATGATATCCCGTATTTTAGATAATGAAACTATATTTTGGGTTGTACGCCATGTTTGGGGCCTTGTGTCGACCTGTTTAGACCCTTAAGGGTATTTTTACTACTTTCCTCACTCTATTTATTTGAAAGCATATCCTTTGTCGTGTTTTACCTGTTTAATTGTTTAAATCCAGTTTCATCACTATACTTCTTAATATATGAAAACTGTTTGGGCTGAGTTCCCTGATTTCCATTGATATGCCCGATTGGCTGTGAAGTTAATGATTGAGAGAGGTTGAGGACCTAATGATGAGGATAATATATATATATATATATATATATATATATATATATATATATATATATATATATATATATATTATGGATCGGCTGCACGCCGCATCAACACTTATATGGATTAGGCTGCACGCCACAACGATATATATATATTGGATCGGGCTGTGCGCCGCAACGATATGACGCTTGGGCTGTAGGAGCCCCTCCGGAGTTTGTACACCCTCAGTGAGCATAGTCGACTATAGACTATGGATCGGTCTGCACACCGCAACGGTTATTACTATTATTATTATTATTATTATTATTATGAGATATCTGATGAGCCGGAGTGCTGAGTGTGAGTATTGATTGACGAGAGCTGAGTCACTAGTGACTGTGAGGCTTGCCCGAGAGGCTGTACTTATGAGTGATACCATGCCCGAGGGGCCGCTTATGACGTTTTGCTACTTTCACTCTTCTTTTAATACTGAGCCTCTGTTGAAAAATGTTGAATAAATGATTTCAAAGTGTTTTAATTGAAACTGAAGTTTTACGAGATAACTGACTATGACACTGCTGGTTTTGACATGATATTTCTCTTGAAAACTCTTATATGGTTTAAATTGCTCGTCACTGCACTCATACCTTATTTACTTTAGTTACTTACTGAGTTGGAATACTCACGTTACTCCCTGCACCTTGTGTGCAGATCCAGGTGCCCGAGCATCATAGTGAGAGCCTCCAGCACTCTCAGAGCTTTACCAGAGATTGCGAGGTACCTGCACAGCGTTTGCAGCCCTGCCTTCCTCCTTCCTATTTTAGTATTTTGTTGTTTCGAACTTATTTTGTATTATTCAGATAGTGTCTTGGTTGTATTTAGAGGCTCATGACTAGTGACACCTAATTTTTGGGTTGTGTTGGTATATCTTGTATTGATTTTCGCATATTCCCGTTGATTTACATATTTCATATTAGAATTTGAGACTTAATCGGTTTTAGAAAAATGGTTTTATAAAAAGAATTCACTGTGGTTACTTGTTGGGTTGACTTGCCTAGTACTGTGATAGGCGCCATCACGATCAGGACATTCGGGGTCGTGACAAGTTGGTATCAGAGCCTAGGTTACATAGGTATCGCAAGTCATGAGCCGGTTTAGTAGAGTCTCGCAGATCGGTACAGAGACGTCTGTACTTATCCTCGGGAGGCTGCAGAACCTTTAGGAAAAACTTCACATTCTTGAAATTCTATCGTGCGATCTGTTGATTCTAGTACTAAACTTCTATTATTCTATTCTCTCATAGATGGTAAGGACACGTGTTAGTGGTCAGGACGGACGACCACCAATACCACCAGTACCACCAGTTGTGGCCACTAGAGGTCGAGGTCGCAGTCGAGGCCGTGGTAGGGGCAGAGGTGTAGCCAGCACAGCATCTAGGGTAGCACCTGCAGATCCATCATCCGCCCCAGTTCAGGATCAGGTCCCAATTGCGGACGCTCTAGCATTGCCAACTCAGGCACCGACCGTGCCTATTTTGATTCCAGGCCTTCAGGAGGCTTTAGCTCAGATTCTATCAGTATGAACTGTCCTTGCTCAGGAGATCTCAGTTACTACAACCGCAGCTACTTCTCAGGCCGGGGGAGGTACTCAGACACCCGTTGATAGCACACCTGAGCAGGTTGTGCATGGACATCAGACAACGGGGGCAGCTCCAGCCCAACTGATTGCACTAGCTCAGAAGTATGTGGTACCAGTTATGCCTGACGACGAGCAGTGTCGATTGGAGAGGTTTGATAGACTTCAGCCTCTGACTTTCAGTGGTACAGAGGGCGAGGATGCCCAGGGTTTCTTGAACAAGTGTCAGAGGATTCTTCGTATAGCGGGTATTCTGGAGACCAATGGTGTAGCATTTACTACTTTTTAGTTTTCTGTAGCTGCCTTTACTTGGTGGGAGGCTTATGAGAGGCATAGGCCTATTGATGCAGTGCCCCTTACCTGGTAGCAATTCTCCATTCTCTTTTTGGAGAAGTATGTGCCACAGTCTCACAGGGAGGATCTGCACATACAGTTCGAGCAGTTGCGTCAGGGTAATATGACTATGACGTAGTATGAGATACGGTCCTTTGAGCTAGCTCGTCATGCGGTCTGGTTGGTTCACATAGATCGAGAGAGGATTAAGAGGTTCGTTGATGGCCTCACATATCAGCTTCGGATCCTCATGACCAGGGAAAGGGTGTCAGGTGCTACTTTTAAGGATGTTGCTGACATTGCCCGCGATATTGAGTCAGTTCGTTGCCAAAAGCGAGATGAGAGGGAGGCCAAGAGACCTCGGGGATATGGTAGTTTTGGTGGTGCTCCTTCGATCGGTCAGTTTCAGCACGGAAGAGGCCATCCATTCAGACATGCTCAGTCAGCTTGACCAGTTCATCGTAGGGCGTCATCGGGTCATGGTTTTCATAGCTCACATTAGGGCCATTCATCACTCAGTTCCCTACCAGCCCAGAGTTCGTCCCGTGCTCCATTGGTTCAGGGTTCCTCCATGTCAGGTCCTTCTACTGGTCACTCCGGTGCTAGGGGTTCCCTTCAGTCCCCATTTCCTGCACTAGGGAGTTGTTACGAGTGTGGAGAGTTTGGAAATATGAGGAGGCAGTGTCCTCATCTTCTTGAGGGTCCATCTTAGCAGAGGGGTCAGCCCTCGACTTCAGCTCCAGTTACTTCACCGCCCATTCAGGCAGCTAGGGGTGGGGGTCCGTCAGCTAGGGGTCGCCCTAGAGGGGGAGGTAGATTAGGTGGTGGGGGCCCATTTCTATGCACTCCCAGTCAGACCAGATGCTATTGCTTTAGATGCTGTGATTACAGGTATTGTCTCAGTCTGCCACAAAAATGCCTCTGTATTATTTGATCCTAGTTCCACTTTTTCATATTTGTCATCATACTTTGCTCGTTATTTGGATACGCCCCGTAAGTCTCTTGTGTCATCTGTTCGTGTATCTACTCTAGTGGGCGATACTATAGTTGTGGACCGTGTATACCGGTCGTGTGTAGTGACTATTGGGGGTCTAAAGACCCAAATGGACCTATTGTTGCTTTGTATAGTTGACTTTGATGTGATATTGAGCATGGATTGGCTATCTCCGTGTCCTGCTATATTGGACTGTCATGCTAAGACAATGACATTGGCTATGCTTGGTGTGCCACAGATTGAGTGGCGAGGTTCGACTGATTTTATCCCTAGTAGGCTGATTTTGTTCTTGAAGGCCCAGCGGATGGTTGGGAAAAGTTGTCTTTCATACTTAGCCTTTGTGAGGGATGTCAGTGCAGAGACTCCTAGTATTGATTCTGTTCCGGTTGTAAGGGATTTTCCAAATGTGTTTCCTGCAGACCTGCCGGGCATGCCACCGAACATGGATATTGATTTTGTATTGATTTGGTGCCGGACACTCAGCCCATTTTAATTCCACCGTATCATATGGCACCGGCGAAGTTGAAAGAATTAAAGGAGCAACTTCAGGAACTCCTTGATAAGGGGTTTATTCGGCCTAGTATGTCGCCGTAGGTGCACCTGTTCTATTTGTGAAGAAGAAGGATGGCACGATGAGAATGTGCATTGATTACAGGCAGTTGAACAAAGTTACAATTAAGAATAAGTACCCTTTTCCTCGTATTGATGATTTATTTGACCAGCTTCAAGGAGTGAGTGTGTTCTCCAATATTGATCTCCATTCAGGGTATTACCAGTTGAAGATCAGGGACTCGGATATTCTTAAGACAATTTTCAGGACCCGCTATGGTTATTATGAGTTCCTTGTGATGTCTTTTAAGCTGACCAATGCCCCAACAACGTTCATGCATTTGATGAACAACGTGTTTCAGCCTTATTTCGATCGTTTGTGATTATTTTTATTGATGATATTCTGGTGTACTCGCGTAGTCAGGAGGATAATGCGGAGCATTTGAGAGTTGTGTTGCAGAGGTTGAGGGAGGATAAGCTTTATGCAAAGTTCTCCAAATGTGAGTTTTGGCTCAGTTCAATGGCTTTCTTGGGACATGTGGTGTCCAGTGAGGGTATTCAGGTTGATCCGAAGAAGATAAAGGCGGTCCAGAGTTGGCCCAGACCATCCTCAGCCACAGAGATTCGCAGCTTTCTTGGGTTGGCAGGTTATTACCGTCGATTTGTTTAGGGATTTTGATCTATAGCATTACCCTTGACCAAATTGACTCAAAAGGGTGCTTCATTTAGGTGGTCGGATGAGTGTGAGGTGAGCTTTTAGAAGCTCAAGACTGCCTTGACCACAACTCCAGTGTTAGTTTTGCCATAAGCTTTAGGTTTTTATACATTGTATTGTGATGCTTCGAGAGTTGGTATTGGTTGTGTGTTGATGCAGAATGGTAGAGTTATTTCTTCTGCTTCTCGTCAGTTGAAGCCCCATGAGAAGAACTACCCTGTTCATAATCTAGAGTTGGCTGCCATTGTTCACGCGTTGAAGATTTGGAGGCATTATTTGTATGATGTGTCTTGTGAGGTGTTTACTGATCATCGTAGCCTTCACCACTTGTTCAAGCAGAAGGATCTCAATTTGAGGCAGCAGAGATGGTTGGAGCTGCTAAAAGACTATGATATCACTATCTTGTACCATCCGGGAAAGGCCAATGTGGTAGCCAATGCCTTGAGTAGGAAGGCGGTGAGTATGGGGAGTTTGGAGTATATTCCTTTTGGGGAGAGACCTCTTGCAGTTAATGTTCAGGCCTTGGCTAATCAGTTTGTGAGGTTGGATATTTCGGATCCCAGTCGGGTATTGGCTTGTGTGGTTTCTCGGTCTTCCTTATTTGATCACATCAGAGAGCACCAGTATGATGATTCTCATTTGCTTGTCCTTAAGGACAGAGTTCAGCACGATGATGCTAGAAATATGACTATTGGTGATGATGGGGTGTTGAGGATGGAGGGCCGGATATGTGTGGCCAATGTGGATGGGCTTCGGGAGTTGATTCTAGAGGTGGCCCATATCTCGCGGTATTCCATTCATCCGGGTGTCGCGAAGATGTATCAGGATTTGAGACAACATTATTGGTGGAGGGGGATGAAGAAGAATATTGTGGGATTTGTAGCTCGGTGTCTCAATTGTCAGCAGGTGTGTCGCGCCCCCCTTTTTCCCTCTTATGCAATCAGGAGATCGGGTTTATGACATTTCGGGTGTAGGAAAACTCGTTACTTTTGGGAACTGGGTTTTGCATTTGAAGAGTCACCACCTAATGATTTAAGGCGCATTAGGACGCCTATAAGGGTTCACTTCTAAGTTCGTTTGATAACCAAAGATTGGGTAAAGGCTTGAAATTATCCTAAGGGGAAAGTGTTAGGTACCCCTCAAGATCCACTAGTGTGGTTCCCTGCCAGACAGTTTTGCGAATTTGTGCAATTTAGCAAATAGAGAAGTATAGTCTCAAATAGTAGGGGATTTAAATTTGAACACATAAGAGAGCAGTTAAAAGACGAGTTTTGAAAAGAAGTTTGCAAATAAAGGGCAAGGGATCCTAGGTTTATATTTAATATGGATCACATTAATGCGATACCCAGTATGACACTCCTTAAAAGAGGGGATACACGTGGTATTAGCGCACCGGTCATCATATTCATATCTACCCTTCCCACCTCATTAAGGTATTAAAGCGCAGAAGGGTCTCGACCTTTATTGCATGCTACTACCTGTCCCTTCCTATCAGTCCCGAAGGAGTTTAGGACTACTATTCCTAAAGGGGAGGGATATTAGGATGACTTTAGGTTTTAAAGGTGAAAAAGCTAAGGCAACATACAAAACATATAGGGACTGCACATTAGGGGGAAACATGTAAACAAATAAGAGGCTCATGTATACCTCCTCAAACAAAGCACATAAATAACATGACTTAAACATACATCTAAGGTCTGAATTTAACATACTAAGGTAAGGGAAGTTTCAATTGTTGAGGCAGACCAGTTTATTACATAACTCAGATAAGAAGTCCGAATCAGACCTGCCTGCTGGTTGTAGCAATTGCTAATTAACAAAAGGCGGATTTAATTTTATTGTTATTATCACCTAAGGCTTGCCTAAGTGTTTGTGTGAGGTCCTATAGACATGATATCTAGTTGGTTCAGAATATGGCAAAGTAGTTCAATTTTAAAACAAACAATTTGAGATTCTACAGGCATGCTCTCTAAACTGTATTAGTAGGAAATGAGAGAGTTGTTTAAAAACTAGTTAAGAACAGTATGAATTGGACTGATTTTAGACTAGACTGATTTCGGACCCTGTAGGCATGATATCTATTATTGCTCATTTAATTCCTATATACATGATACCTAGTTGAACGGGTAATGAAGCAGGCAGAATTTACTCACAATTCCTATAGACACGATTTCTATAAAAGATACTGATTTTAAACTATTGGACATGAAGCCAGATTATAACTAGTTAGATCCTAAGAACATGGTGTCTAAACATGGAAATGCAGAATTTAAGAAAAAAGTACTATAGATAGGTTCTCTAGATGCAGATTTAAGTATGCAGAATTTAAATCCTATAGGCATATTTTCTAGATGTGGAATATGTAGAATTTTAGTGAAAACAGATCTTATAGACATGGTATCTAAATGCAGAGTTAAACATGCATAATTTAAAACAACAGATCTTATAGGCATGATTTCTAAATGCAGAGTTAAACATGCAGAATTTAAAGCAACAGATCTTATTGGCATGATTTCTACCCTTAAGCATGCATAATTACCCAGCCCTTTTCACTAGCCAGCCCCAGTATTTATTACAAATTATTACAAACTGAATTATGAATTACATCAAAGAAGTATAAAAAGAAAAGTTACAACCAGAGGAAGCCTGATTCTTGACTTCCTCTCTGAGTTATGGAATAAACCACCTCAAATCCCATTGTTTCAAAGCCTTTCTTTGACTTGAGTGTGTCAAAGTTCCCTATGGGTCTCAAGGGGACCCCGGGCAGTGCTCACACCCAAGTTGCATAGCCAAATAGAGATGAGTGCAGTGTGGAAGGGCCAACCCTCATGTGTCCAAGTTCTGAGGGAGCTCATGAGTCCCAAGACAAGGTTCACATAAGAGGGACAAAACCTAAGTCTAAGAGTATAGTGGAAGTGCAGGAGCAGAGAGTGGTTTAAGAACTGGGTTGAGAATAGTAAAGGGGGTAAGGGTAGTTTGGAAAACAGTAGTAGTAAAACTAAAATTATACATCATCAATAATTGCACAAAGGGGTCAGGGGTTTGGGAATACATCGCAGGTGGTATATGACCCTAGGAGGGGTCAAAATCTAGACAGGCACAACAATAAGTGATGCTGGCATGCCCTTAAACCAACTAGAGGACACACACATAAAGAGGATATGAAGTATATGATCAGGGAGGGTCAGGTTTGGATCATGCACATCAATGTCTAATGCTGACATGCCCTCAAACCAACCAAGGAATACAAGCAAATATGGGGTTTGGGATTCATAGAGTTCATAAATAAGGGAAACATGAATTCAAAAAAGGAAGGGGAAAATTACAACATGCTTAATAATGCAACTTGATTAAAACACAAACAGAAATAGGCAAGTGTGAAGGAAGTAGCAAAGAAAACATGTTGTCGTTGATGCTGGAAAATTAATTAGAATATACCAGTAAAGAAGAAAATGCAGAAAGAAAAAAGTAAGCAAGTTTTCCATAGCCTAGCCTTGTTTTTCAGCCAGCTAGATAAGGCAGCAACACAAGCAATAACAGAGAAAAAGAGAGAGAGAGTTTGAGTGAAGTGTGTGTTCTGAACTCAAATGGTTCGTCTGTTTGAAAGAAGAGGGGTGCAAAGTATTTATAGTTTTGAAAACATGTGAGAAATAAGGTAATAGGTAAAGTTTCAATACAAATATGGAAACAATCAACTGTGAGAATCAATTAACCAAGTGATTCCCATTTAATTATGGAATCGTTGTTTAACGGTAGTGACATGTTTAAAATAAGGAAAGAAAATCAGTTTGTAAGCAGACTGATTGTTTCCATAAAAGGAGCAGTAAAACTACTGAGTAAGTAATCAAGTCTAAGTGCAGAAATATACTTATTCTGGAAAAAGATTCAGTAAGGCAAAATAAGGAAAGGAATCAATTAACTTTAACAGGCGAGTGCAATTAGAGTTCACAAAAGAAAAGTTTTGAATTCAGTCACAAGATTGAAGGTCAATCAAAGAAGGAACCTCAACATATAAATAGAGTGAACAAACTAGACATCCGAGGCTAAACCCATTGGCAAAAGAAACAACATTCAGAAATAGGCATAATGTTCAGTAGTAAAGCAGACATTCGAAGCATATTAGTCAAGTAGGTCAAGTCATATTGAATCGATAGTGGAGTAAACAAAGTATAAGGTACATGCGAAGGTCTCACAGTAGCAGATGAGAAAAACCTTTTGAAAAGTTAGGGTTTCCCAGAATTAGAGGAATCACATAAAGAAAAAGGGGTTCTAAAACAAAGAACTTTAAATCGAGTCAGGTATTCAAACGAACAGTTTCAGAACCAAAGACATAGATCCTTCAACAATGGTGGAGCTTAAAAGATGGTAAACAAATAAATCAAACAAAAACTTAACCAAATAAGCACTTATCTAACAAACAGTCAAAAGAAAATAGGGTTTTCAACATACTAAATCAGATAAAAGAACAACATGAGCAACACATAGCAAAATCAGAATCATGTTAAAGTCAGAGAAGATATTTTGAAATAACTTAAGAGAAAAACCCTAATCAGAAAAGATAAAGAGTCGTTTTGAAAGCAAAGTTGAAGAAACTTCGAGAAAATGCTTAAAAATTCAAAGCACGCATAGATCTAAAGTAGATCTGAAAAAAATCAAATGATCTTAGAGATTGGGGTTTCAGAAAACCAAGAAAAGGTGAGAAAGGTCCTGAAAGTTACCGATCTAACCAGGAGAGTCAAGGATCTGACTCGAGCGGCCGTGGCTGGCCTGAGAAAGGTCAAAGAAGACTGGAGAAGAGCCAAGAACTAAAATCGGACAAGGATCGAACCAAGATCCTTCAAGGTCTGGCCTTGAAACCCTAAGAACGAACACATAGGAGACATGAAAGGCTGGTACAGGTCTCAAATGACCACGGAGGGCCATGATTAGGTAGATATTAAGGTGGGGTGACAGGGCGACGGCTGGGGTTCATGATAGTTTCAGAGAGAATTTGAGAGAGAAGAGGAGTTCAAGGGCAGCGGATTGTATCAAATGATAGGGTTTTGGGGGTCGTTTGGGATTAATTAAGGTAAGGGCAGCCAGTGGCCGTTGATCTAAATGATCAATGATTGAGATTTAAAAGGTTAGGTGGGGATCCGGGTATGGGTCGGTTTAATTGGGTTGGGGGTTGGGTATGAGTAGGAAATGGGCCGGGGTAATTTAGTTTAAATTGGGGTAGAATTAGGCTACAATTGAAATGAAATCTGGCTAGATTTTAAATAGCCATTTTCCCCATTTATTTTATAAAAAATAGTAAATTAATTCCTGAAAATAAATTAAAAGTAATAAAATGATTTGTAACACATAATTATCAATTTAAAAATACTGGACTTAATTTTTATAAATATAAACACAATTAAATCTTAAAAGGGGCTAATATTGCAATTGTATGCAATTTAGCTTTAAAAATACTAAATGAATTTTTCAAAATATGAAAAAATTATATTAGCTATATTTTAGTATAAATATGAGAATCCAATAAATGAATCACCAAAAATGATAATTTTGGGAATTATTATTGGGGTTTTTATGAATAAAATAGGGGAATAAATTGGTTTAAAAATCTTTAAAAATTAAGAAAAAAATAATAAAACATTTGGACATACTTATATATGCATACATATGCTATTTTAAAAGTATTTTGCGTATTGAAAATATATAGGGAAACAATTGGGTATCAACAACTGCCCCTGTTTACCCGGGAAGGATGAAAGAGTTGTCGAGTAAAGATATGATGGCCAATTTTGACCAAACGGAACGGTTCGAAGAGGTTTAAGCTGTGCCCTGGCTTCTAAGCTGCCTACATATCCCTGGTTTTACAAGAATCAGGCCATATGTAGTTCAGGATCCGTCGGCGGAGGATGCCGACAGAGACTTTTCGAGAATGGACGCAATATTTAGGGTCGGGTGTATGGTAGATTGTGGGAATGTTTAGGTTTGATATGGCTGCGGGAACTGGAGCGGGATCGATCCTGCTGAGATGGCCGTTGCTCACCGGTGTACCTGCAATTAGAAATACAAGCGTGTATCACGCGTAAATTTAAACATGATGCAAATTCCCGTTGGACCATGAAGGTTGTCTTTGGACAGTTAGGATGACATCCTTAGATCATGGTGTCCTGGGCCATATAGTGTGCAATAAAGGATTCACAGGTCATGAAATGATGCTCTCGGGCTATGAGGGTGGTACCTTCAAACCATGATGCCTTTGAATAATGATATGCAAAAGATTAAAAGGGATCCTCAGACCATGACATGGTGTTCTCGGGCTATGAAGATGGTGCCTTCGAACGATGATGCCTTTGGATAATTTGGCGATCTTGCAGCCCATGAGATGCAGTTTGTGGCAATCTTTTAGCCCGTGAGATGCAGTTTGTGACGATCTTTCAGCCCTTGAGATGCAGTTTGTAGCGATCTTTCAGCCAATGAGATGCAGTTTGTGGCGATCGTTCAACCATGAGATGCAGTTTGTGGAGATCTTTCAGCCATGCAGATGCAGATGGAGGTAGATCTTAACCTTGGAAGGTAGAATGGTAGCCTAATGCAATGCAAAAATGCAGATGGAGACAACATTTAGTCTCAGAAGGCAGAATGGTAGCCTTATGCAATGCAGAAATGCAGATGGAGACATTGTTTAGTCTCGAAAGGAAGAATGGTAGCCTTATGTAATGTTGAAATGCAGATGGAGACATCGTTTAGTCTCGGAAGGTAGAATGGTAGCCTTATGCAATGCATAATACATATGGAGACAACGTTTAGTCTCGGAAGGCAGAATGGTAGCCTTATGCAATGCATAATGTAGATAGAGACAATGTTTAGTCTCAAAAGGCAGAGTGGCAGCCTTATGCAATGAAATAAAGTGGCAAATGGTAATAGAGTTTTCTTAGTTGATAGCAGATTGCGATATTGTGACTGCTGGAGACATTGTGACACAGGAATGTCACTGGTGTGGGTAGATAGCAAATATTGGTAAGTGCAACATTTTTGAGAGTTGTATTCCTGAACAATGTTTGTCTCGTGAGTGTATAGTATGTTGGATGATTTTGCAATCCAAGTGCCTGCACCCAAAGAAAAGTCGTGAGTTTTGTAAAGGGGGAGGTTAGTTCGTATCCCCGCTAGCTTTGCTTGACCTGCTCGGCTCTAATCTGGTGATACTATATGTATCCTTGGGGTAACATTTCTAACCACAACAATTTCAGTAATAAACATGCATGATTTAGTAAAAATATGACATAAGTATATAATTAAGAATAGCTTTTAGATGAATCGACGACTGCGACATGGTTCAGGATATTGCAACCTTTCTTGTTACGGAATTTTGAGGGTCCTCCTCAAAATTTTGCCCCAGTTTAACGGGTTGATGCTTCTGACTGTTGTTTGTGATGATCAACTGAAATTACTTCGGAATTTTGACGGTCCTCCTCAAAATTCTTCCCCCAGTTTCCAATTGCGAGGGAAATGAAAAGTTTATTAATTATGACCGAACCCATAGGGCTGCCTACATATCCTATCTTAAACGTGAATTAGGTCAGGTGTAGTTCAATCATATCATATAAGGAAAGCGTAAAGGTTACACATAGTAATGCTTAACTGCATCTTAATTGATTGGCTTTGGCCAGACTTCTTCGTCCATTTCTGCAAGTATGAGGGCTCCTCCTGTCAGAACCCGGTGGACCATATATGAACCCTGCCAGTTGGGAGAGAATTTCTCCTTGGCTTCATCTTGATGTGAAAAAATTTTCTTTAATACCAGCTGCCCCGGTGTGAACTGTCTCGGCTTGACTCTTTTGTTGAAGGCTCTAGACATTCTGTTCTGATAGAGTTGACCATGGCAGACTGCATTCATTCTCTTTCCGTTTATAAGGGCTGGTTGCTCATAACGATTTTTTACCCATTCTGCGTCATCGAGCTTAGCTTCTTGTATGATCCTTAGGGAAGGAATTTCTACCTCAACGGGAATGACTGCCTCTGTGCCATAAACCAGCATATAGGGGGTTGCCCTGGTTGATGTGCGGACTGTGGGGCGATGCCCCAATAGAGCAAATGATAACTTCTCATGCCACTGTTTATGCTTCTCTATCATTTTCCTCAATATTTTCTTAATATTCTTATTGGTGGCCTCTACAGCTCTATCATCTACAGCCTATAGGCTGTGGAATTCTTGTGTTTGATCTTGAAGGTTTCACACATAGCTTTCATCAAATCACTGTTGAGGTTGGAGACATTATCAGTGATGATTGACTCTTGAATTCCAAATCGACAAACATTACGGTCGCGGACAAAGTCTGCCACGACATTCTTGGTTACTGCTTTGTATGATGCTGCTTCGACCCATTTGGTGAAATAGTCAATTTCTACTAGGATAAACCTGTGCCAGTTAGAAGCGATAGGCTCGATTGGTCCAATAACATCCATTCCCCAAGCAGTGAACGGCCATGGCGATCTTGTTGCATTAAGCTCATTCGGAGGTACCTTTATCATGTCTGCATGTATTTGACAACAGTGGCATTTTCGGACATACTGGATGCAGTCCGTTTCCATAGTCATCCAAAAGTAACTAGCTTGGAGTATCCTCTTTGCTAAGACAAAACCATTCATATGCGGACCGCAGGTCCCAACATGAATTTCTTCTAGTAGTCTGGACGCTTCCTTTGCGTCGACACACCTTAATAATCCCAAATCAGGAGTCCTCCTATACAGGATTCCTCCGTTGTGAAAGAAACTGTTGGACAACCTCCGAAGTGTGCATTTCTGAGTAGGATTTGCAAGTTCTGGATACTCGCCTTTTGCCAAATATTCCTTGATATCATGAAACCAGGGCTTTCCATCTGCTCCTTCTTCAACATGGGCACAATAAGCTGGTTGATCATGGATCTTTACTAGAATGGGATCAATAAAATTCTTGTCTGGATGTTGTATCATAGATGACAGGGTAGCCAATGCATCGACAACCTCATTTTAGACTCTAGGAATATGCTAGAACTCCATCTTTGTGAACCTCTTTCTCAATTCCTATACCTGATGTAGATACGGGAGTATCTTGGAGTTTTTGGTCGCCCATTCTTTTCGGACCTGATGTATGAGTAGGTCCGAGTCTCCAATCACTAGCAACTCTTGAATGTTCATGTCAATGTCCATTTTGAGCCCTAAGATTCAAGCTTCATATTCACCCATATTGTTGGTGCACGAAAACTTGAGTTTGGCGAACACCGGATAATGTTGACCGGTTTCTGATACTAGGACTGCTCCTATGCCGACTCCTTTGCAATTTGCTGCTCCATCGAAAAACATTCTCCTATGAATAATACCTCTTCATCATGAAAATATGTTTTTAGGGGTTCGTATTCTTCATCCACGGGATTTTTAGCAAGGTGATCTGCTAGTGGATGTCCCTTGATTGCTTTCTGAGTCACGTAGACAATGTCGAACTCACTCAACAAGATCTGCTACTTGGCTGGCTTGCTAGTGGGCATGGGCTTCTGAAAGATATACTTCAAAGGATCCATCCTTGATATGAGATATGTAGTGTAGGCACAGAAGTAATGTCTCAGCTTCTGGGCCACTCAAGTCAAGGCACAACAAGTGCGCTCTAATAGAGAATACCGAGACTCGTATAGGGTGAACTTCTTATTGAGGTAATAAATGGCCTGCCCCTTTCTCCCCATTTCATCATGCTACCCCAGAACACAATCGAAAGTTCCATCCAATACTGTGAGGTAGAGTAACAAAGGTCTACCTGGCTCAGGCGGGACCAAAACTAGTGGTGTTAACAGGTATTCCTTGATTTTGTCGAAGGCCTTTTGGTAGTCATCAATCCATTTGGTAGCGGCGTCCTTCTTCAACATCTTAAAGATCGGCTCACAGATGAATGCAGATTGTGCTATGAACCGGCTGATGTAGTTGAGTCTCCCTAAGAAACTCATCACGTCCTTCTTGTTCCTTGGCGGTGGCAATTCTTGAATAGCTTTGACTTTTGATGGATCCAGTTCTACTCCTCGGCGACTCACAATAAACCCAAGTAATTTTCTAGCAGGAACCCCAAATGTACACTTCGCGGGATTCAGTTTCAGGTTGTACCTCTGCAATCTATTGAAGAACTTCCTCAAATCTCCCATGTGATCAGTAGCTTTCTTGGACTTGATGATAACGTCATCCTTATATACCTCTATCTCATTGTGTATTATATCATGGAAAATGGTAGTCATGGCCATTATGTAGGTGACCCCTGCATTCTTCAGCTCTGATGATAACCAGTGAAACAATCTACAAATGATTGCAACTCATGCTTGGCACAATTATCGATCATGATGTGTATGTTCGGCAAAGGGAAGTCGTCTTTCGGACTATCCCGGTTAAGATCCTGGTAGTCGACACAGACTCGAACCTTCCCATCCTTTTTTGGTACTGGCACAATGTTGGCTAACCATGTCAGGTATTCTACTACCCTGAGAACCTTAGCTTTTACCTGCTTCGTGACTTCTTCTTTGATTTTCAAACTCACGTTAGGCTTGAACTTTATGATCTTTTGCTTTATCGGCGGACATGTTGGATCGATTGGTAGTTTGTAAGCCATAATAGATGTACTCAGACCAGTCATGTCATCGTACGACCAGGCGAATATGTCCTCATATTTCCTTAGAAATTCTGTATATTCCTTCTTTTCTGATGGCGATAAGTGAACGATGATTCATGTTTCCTTGACGTTTTATGTATCTCCCAGGTTAACAATTTTTGTCTCGTCCAGGTTGGACTTAGGTCTGTTCTCAAAGTTTTCAACTTCTTTGACAATCTCATCTAGTATGTCATCTTCCTCTGAATCAATGTCCATTTGTTGCGTTGTCTCGTTGCATGTCACAGTCATTGGTTCATCAAGATAAGTAATAATGTATAAGCAAAGTAATGAGAGAGAAAAATAATAATGAGTGTTGATTCATAAGAAAAGTCAAAATGCTTTGGTAAATTTCGTAAGTGTTTTGAACATTGAAGATCTTATTGCGGGAATTAAAACGCGAAAGGAAAATTATTTAGCAAATAAAAATAGTGCTCGTTTTAGCCTTGCTACCCCGAGGCTCGTCGGGATCTGGTTGTCCTGATGGTACAGTTATTGAGGCATGCCCCTCTGCTTACAGCCTGTATGGAAGGGCCTTCCTCCCCTTCCTCCTCGAGAACAACACAACAGTCCATGTCATTGTCTTCTAGGAATAAATTCTTTACCGCTGCAAGTGCTGCTTCTTTTTCTGACCCATAAACAATGTCAGCCTGCTGGAAAGTCTGCTCCAAATATGGTATTGGCTGCTCCAGCAGATAGTAAGGACCGCGCCATGGTGAAGACCAGTTGTTGAGTTTTTCCCAGGTGTGGTCATATCTCAGACCGAAAGTGGTGCCATGTTTCTTGAGTTGTATGGGCTTAACGATTCCTTGGAGGTTCTTTCCGAGTCCCTTTCTAGGTTCGTACCCACTCCAATTCAGTATGCTTTCGATTTTGTTATCCCACCATTTGTCTTTGTCAACAAAATTCACCCATTCAATATGATGGTAAGTCTCTCCACCTAGCTTCCTTCTTCCTTCGATTGATAGAACTGTCTGGCGGCTATATATGGGGTTGCTACCGTCGCCGTGAATGATCACCTCCTGGTTGTTCCATTCAAACTTTACGGCCTGATGTAGTGTTGATACTATGGCCCCAACAGCATGAATCCATGGTCGTACCAATAGCAGATTGTAAGATGCTGGCACGTCTATTACCTGGAAATCAACGTCGAACCAAGTTGGTCCCATTTTCAAGCATAGGCTGATCTCCCCAATGGTAGACCTTTGGGAGCCGTGGAAGGCTTTCACATTGATGGCTCCGTCCTTTATCTCGTGTAGTCCTTTACCCAGCTTCTTGAGTGTTACCAGTGGACAAATGTTGAGACTAGAACCCCCGTCGATCAGGATCTTGGTTATGAAATAGTCATCGCATTGCACAGTGATATGCAGTGCTTTGTTGTGTCCTAACCCTTTAGGTGGTAGCTCGTCCTCATGAAATGCGATCTTATGTATTTCCAACACCTGTCCTACCATGTTAGCCATTTCTCTGCCAGTGATATTGCTTGGTACGTATGCTTCGCTTAGCACCTTCAACAGAGCATTCTTGTATGCCTCGAAATTTTGTAGCAAAGCAAGAATGGAGATTTGCGTCGGTGTTTTGTTCAATTGGTCGATGACTGAGTATTCCTTGGCATGTATATTTCTCCAAAGATTGTATGGATCTGTCTCAACGATGGGTGACCAATTAGAAGCATGCTTGATTGACTCAGCCAGATGTTCCAAGGTATAAACTCTACCAGTTCTTGTCATACTCTATGCTGCAATAGTCTCTTCAAACCTAACCTTGCCTTTCCTTCTTGCCTCGCCTGTATAGTCCCATGGTATAGCCTTTGTATGGAATGGTATCATGGCCGACATTGCCACTGGGATTGGCATGACCGTCCTTAATCCGAACGGAGCATGTGCCTTGGGTGGTAAAACTGCGACTTCAAACGGTGTGGGTGCATTTGCTGGAGACACGAATTCGACCTCAGTTGGTGTTGGTGTCTTTGTGGATAACATTGCTTCAAACTCAAGTGGCACAGACATATTTACCTCAGCGTCTCCGGATGGCTGAATCTGGACTATGATTGGATTAAGAGTAACTATTGGCTTCTTTGGGTCATCACCTTCTGCGATCAACCCGGTTGATCCCTCCAGATCCCAATCATCCTCTATTTCAATCATGTGGATACCTCCACCCTTATGGTCTAGTAGAGGGTTGTAGCGGACATTTGGAGTGGGTTCCTTTGCCACAATAATCTTGTTATTAATTAAAGTCTGGATCTTGTCTTTCAAGGAACGACATTCATCGATGGTGTGCCCTTTCATGCCAGAGTGGTATGCATAGGATTTGTTTGGGTTAACCCACTGAGAACAGTTCTCAGGAGTTATGGCAGGGATGGGGGTGACATAACCAGCAGCTTTGAGTCTCTCGTACAACTAGTCAATAGGTTCAACAATGGTTGTATATTGTTTTAGAGGTCTGCGGTCAAAATTTAGTCGAGGTCTAGGGAAGTTTTGGCGTGTAGGAGGTGATTGAAAGTGGGATGGTTGAGCATTGTAGGTTTGGTAGACATGTGCGGGTTGGGAATATCTTGGTGAAGTAGGCTGGTATATAGGAGGTGGAGGCGATTGATAAGTGGGTGACAGAGCTTGATAGAATGGTGATGGTGCTTGGTAGTTCGGAGTTGGTTGATATGTGAGTGGAGGTGTTGGGTAAGTTTGGTATTTGATGGGAGACTTGGTTCTTTGTTCAACCATTATGGCCCCCGCGTTCCTTTTCTTGGACACACCACCAGACTATAAGGCCTTATTTATGTCTTGCAAGGCCTCAAAGTTTGTAACCATACCGCTTTTGATACCCTGTTCAATCCTTTCACCCAGTTTGATAGTGTCGGAAAATTTGTGGCTCTTAATCATCATTAGTCGCTCATAATACTGCGGGTCTTGAGCCCGGACAAAGAATTTGTTCATCTATTCCTCCTCTAAGGCAGGTCTGACCTTAGCGTCTTCGGACCTCCAGCGAGTAGCATACTCGCGAAATGTTTCTGTAGGCTTCTTCTTTAGATTCTGAATATAAAACACATCTGGTGCATTCTCTGTGTTAAACCTGAACCTGTCCATAAAGTCAGACGCCATGCTTACCCAGCTTGACCACTTCTTCGGATCTTGGCTGATGTACCAAGACAAAGCATCTCCTTTCAAACTCCTCGTGAAAAGCTTCATGCAGATTCTCTCGTCTTTCCCTACTCCAACCATCTTGTCACAGTACGTTCTTAAATGGACACTTGGATCCCCTGTACTATCAAATATTTCGAACTTCGAAGGTTTGTACCCCTCGGGCAGTTCGACATCGGGCTGTATGCAAAGATCTTCATAGTTCATCCCCTCAATTCCCTTGCTTCCTTCAACGCCCTGAATCCGGCTGGTCAATTTCTTAAGTTCCTCAGCCAGGTTCCTGATGATCAAGTCTTTATCATTAGACTCGGGTGTGCTTGAGATAGGTTGGTTGGAGTACGACATGGTCTCCACGTAAATGAGGGTGTTATGGTGGGTGTGGAAGTGGTCATTTGTGGAGTTTTGGGGTTCTAGGATGAGTAGGGGAGTATTGTTTGAGGTATGGCAGGTGTTGTAATGGGTCTTTGGTAGAACAATGTGATGGTGAGGAGTGGGATGATTCTGTTGCTTTGGGATGTTTTGAGGCGGTGTAGGGAAAAGTGATATCCGGGGTGCTGAGATAAAATGACAAGCTTGCCAGATTTTGAACCTGATCGAGCTCTTCTTGGAATTTCAACAACTTTTGTTCAAGTTGGGATACATTCTCCTTAGGAACCTGAGTACTATGGCTATTAGTGGCCTCTACCTGTTCAGTTGAATTCTCCTTTCTGACGTTGTTCAAATCTTCCAATTTCCCTTTGTTCTTGTTTGTGACAGGACTAAGAAGAGGGGTGGGTGGAGGGCCCTTGGATCTCGTGGAATAGGATGATATTGCCAGAGTGCACGAACTAACCTATGGGGACGGGAATAATAAAACAAAGAGTAAAAACAAAAAGGTAACAAGTTAGTAAGGGATATAAAAAGTGTTGCAGTATTTAAACACACATAGTGCGGAATGTAAAACGTGTCCAAATTTGGGAACCTCTTTGTGCCCGAGGTAGGCCTAGCGACAAATTAATTTGGAGAACTTAGGATGCTAAATGCCTCATTTTATTGATAGAAAATAAGATAAATCCCAAATCGACACTATATAAATAGGAAATAAAAGTCACTAATGGCCATTGGCCTTATTACATTTATAAAGCGAAAAGAGTAAATTTCTATCTATTTGGTCCCAGAAGGACCTTCCTCAGGTTGAATGTTCTCATTGATCAAATCCTCCAGTTCGTGTAGGTTCACTAGTAAAAATGCCTTTGCCAAATGTTCTCCTTCATTTCCCTCAGCGTCTTGGCAATCGGCGACTCTCTTCCTCACCTTTCCTTCCAATTCCAACAGGTTGTATTCCAGATATTCCAGCTTTTTGCTGGATTTGGCGGCCCTCTCTTTTCATTCATTGATTGGGTCATTTGACGGAAGATTCCTCCACCAGTCTAGCAAGAGTGAGGGTGTGCTAACCATACCAAAGTTGGGGACCTCATTCTTCATATTTCTGCAAGACAATTAAGGTTAGACCCTTACCCCCACCAGACTCGACTATTTAATATCAACAATTAGCATGAAGCATTTAGTTCTCTAATTAAATGCACAGAACGTGGTGATGTCCGTTTGGGTTCAGGGAAACCTGGTGGACTTTGGACAAAGCTATCTTAAAGGATCATTATGTGGACAACATAACTGACCCGTCTAGGTTTGACCATGATGCATGCACAACTTGAATAGAGTAAGGTTTTTATAGGGTTTTAGACTGGTAGCCTTGAGTGGAAAACTCAAGGGAGAAGGCACGGAACCGTCGACTGCACTGCTGATCGACTGGTTTTACCATAAAATATGCCTTTTCGAATTTAGGAGGTGATAATATAGGAAGAGCGCAACCACTCATTATAAGAATTGCTATGGTACTTGTTTGGCACGAGTGGAGTATGATGCTGAGCATGGTTATGCAATAATTGAAAGCATGTTGGCACGTATTTACACAATATGAAAGCAGTAAATATAGCAGTTTCATAATTTAAAGTAGTAGTAAATGAAAGAAACAAAGAAGACAAATCAGTTTTGCAGTTGAAAAGGGAACTGAATGGTTTAAGAATTAAACAAGTAATTGCACATAAATAGGTATAAATTCCCAATAACAGTCTGAAATGGTAAAAGTCTCAACAGAGTCTCCATGCTGTCGCGCCCTTTTTTCCCTTTTATGCAATCGGGAGATCGAGTTTATGACATTTCAGGTGTAGAATAACTCGTTCCTTTTGAGAACTAGGTTTTTCATTTGAAGAGTCGCCACCTAATGATTTAAGGCGCATTAGGACGCCTATAAGGGTTCACTTCTAAGTTCATTTGATAACCAGAGATGGGGTAAGGGCTTGAAATTATCCTAAGGGGAAGGTGTTAGGCACCTCTTAGGATCCACTAGTGTGGTTCCCGGCCAGACAGTTTTGTGAATTTGTGTAATTTAACAAATAAACAAGTATAGACTCAAATAGTAGGGGATTTAAATTCGAACACATAAAAGAGCAATTAAAAGACGAGTTTTAAAAAGAAGTTTGCAAATAAAGGGCAAGGGGGTCCTATGTTTATATTTAATATGGATCACATCAATGCGATACCCGGTATGACACTCCTCAAAAGAGGGGATACACGTGGTATTAGCGAACCGGTCATCATATCCATATCTACCCTTCCTACCCTATTAAGGTATTAAAGTGCGGAAGGGTCTCGACCTCTATTGTATGCTACTACCCGTCCCTTCCTATCAGTCACAGAGGAGTTTAGGACTACTATTCCTAAGGGGGAGGGATATTAGGCTGACTTTAGGTCTTAAAGGTGAAAAATCTAAGGCGACATTCAAAACATATATGGACTGCACACTAGGGGGAAACATGTAAACAAATAAGAGGCTCATGTATACCTTCTAAAATAAAGCACATAAATAGCATGACTTAAACATACATCTATGGTCTGAATTTAACATACTAAGGTTAGTGAAGTTTCAATTGTTGAGGCAGACCAGTTTATTACATAACTCAGATAAGAAGTCCGAATTAGGCCTGCCTGCTGGTTGTAGCAATTTCTAATTAACAAAAAGCGAATTCAATTTTATTGTTATTATCACCTAAGGCTTGCCTAAGTGTTTGGGTGAGATCCTATAGACATGATATCTAGTTGGTTCAGAATATGGCAAAGCAGTTCAATTTTAAAACAAACGGTTTGAGATCCTATATGCATGCTCTCTAATGTATTAGTAGGAAACTAGAGAGTTGTTTAAAAACTAGTTAAGAACAGTATTAATTAGACTAATTTTAGACTTGACTGATTTCGGATCCTGTAGACATGATATCTATTATTGCTGATTTAATTCCTATAGACATGATACCTAGTTGAACGTGTAATGAAACAGGCAGAATTTACTCATAATTCCTATAGGCATGATTTCTATAAAAGATACTTATTTTAAACTACTGGACATGAAGCCAGATTATAACTAGTTAGATCCTAAGAACATGGTGTCTAAACGTGGTAATGCAGAATTTACGAAAAAGGTCCTATAGATAGGTTCTCTAGATGCAAATTTAAGTATGCAGAATTCAAATCCTATAAGCATATTTTCTAGATGTAGAATATGCAGAATTTTAGTGAAAATAGATTTTATAGACATGGTATCTAAATGCAGAGTTAAACATGCATAATTTAAAACAACAGATCTTATAGGCATGATTTCTAAATACATAGTTAAACATGCAGAATTTAAAGCAACAAATCTTATATGCATGATTTCTACCCTTAAGCATGCATAATTACCCATCCCTTTTCACTATCCATCCCCAGTATTTACTACAGATTATTACAAACTAAATAACAAATTACATCAAGGAAGTACAAAAAGAAAAGTTACAACCAGAGGAAGCCTGATTCTTGACTTCCTCTCTGATTTATGGAATAAACCACCTCAAATGCCATTGTTTCAAAGTCTTTCTCAGACTTAAGTGTGTCAAAGTTCCCTAAGGGTCTCAAGGGGACCCCAGGCAGTGCTCACACCCAAGTTGCATAGCCAGATAGAGATGAGTGCAGTGTAGAAGGGCCATCCCTCATGTGTCCAAGTTCAGAGTGAGCTCATGGGTCCCAAGGCAAGGCTCACATAAGAGGGGCAGAACTTAAGTCATAGAGTATAATGGATGTGCAGGAGCAGAGAGTTGTTTAAGAACTAGGTTGAGAATAGCAAAGGGGTAAGGGTAGTTTGGAAAACAGTAGTAGTAAAACTAAAATTATACAGCATCAGTAATTGCACAAAAAGGGCAGGGGTTTGGGAATACATCACAGGTGGTATGTGACCCTAGGAGGGGTCAAAATCTGGACATGCACAACAATAAGTGATGATGGCATGCCTATAAACCAACCAGAGGACACACACATAAAGAGGATATGAAGTATATGATTAGGGAGGGTCAGGTTTGGATCATGCACAACAATGTCTAATGCTGACATACCCTCAAACCAACCAAGGAATACAAGCAGATATGTGGTTTGGGGTTCCTAGAGTTCATACATAAGGGAAACATGAATTCAGAAAAGGAAGGGGCAAATTACAACATGCTTAATAATGCAACTTGACTAAAACACAAACAGAAATAGGCAAGTGTGAAGGAAGTAGCAAAGAAAACATGTTGTTGTTGATGCAGGAAAATTAATTAGAACATACCAGTAAAGAAGCAAATGCAGAAAGAAAAAAGTAAGCAAGTTTCCCACAGCCTAGCCTTGGCTTTCAGCTGGCTAGATAAGGCAGCAATACAAGCAACAACATAGAAAGAGAGAGAGAGTTTGAGTGAAGTGTGTGTTCTGAACTCAAGTGGTTCGTCTTTGTGAAAGAAGAGGGGTGCAAGGTATTTATAGTTTTGAAAACATGTGAGAAATAAGGTAATAGGTAAAGTTTCAATACAAATATGGAAACAATCAACAGTCAGAATCAATTAACCAAGTGATTCCCCTTTAATTAGGGAATCCTTGTTTAATGGTAGTGACATGTTTAAAATAATAAAAGAAAATCAGTTTGTAAGCAGACTGATTGTTGCCATAAAAGAAGTAGTAAAACCACTAAGTAAGTAATCAAGTCTAAGTGCAGAAATATACTTATTCTGAAAAAAGATTCAGTAAGGCAAAATAAGGAAAGAAATCAATTAACTTTAACAGGCGAGGGCAATTAGAGTTCACAAATGAAAAGTTTTGAATTCAGTCACAAGATTGAAGGTCAATCAAAGAAGGAACCTCAGTATATAAATAGAGTGAACAAACCAGAAATGCGAGGCCAAACCCATTGGCAAAAGAAACAACATTAAGAAATATGCATAATGTTCAGTAGTAAAGCAGACATTCGAAGCATAGTAGTCAAGTAGGTCAAGTCACATTGAATCGATAGTGGAGAAAAAAAGTATCAGAAACATACGAAGGTCTCACAGTAGCAGACGAGAAAAACCTTTTGAAAAGTTAGGGTTTCAAGCATAGTCGAGTTTTAAAGATAATAAAAATCCAGAATTAGAGGAATCACATAAAGAAAAAGGGGTTCTAAAACAAAGAACTTTAAATCGAGTCAGGTATTCAAACGAACAGTTTCAGACCCAAAGACATAGATCCTTCAACAATAGTCGAGCTTAAAAGATGATAAACAAATAAATCAAACAAAAACTTACCCAAACAAGCACTCATCTAACAAACAGCAAAAAATAGGGTTTTCAACATGCTAAATCAGATAAAAGAACAACATGAGCAACACATAGCATAATCGGAAGCATGTTAAAGTCAGAGAAGATATTTTGAAATAACTTAAGAGAAAAACCCTAATCGGAAAAGAAAAGAGTCGTATTGAAAGCAAAGTTAAAGAAACTTCGAGAAAATGCTTAAAATGCAAAGCAAGCACAAATCTATAGTAGATCTGAAAGAAATCAAAAGATATTAGAGATTAGGGTTTCAGAAAACCCAAAAAAGGTGAGAAAGGACCTGAAAGTTATCGATCTAACCAAGAGAGTCAAGGATCTGACTCGAGCGGCCATGGCTGGCCGGAGAAAGGTCAAGGATGACCGGAGAAGAGCCAAGAACTAAAATCGGACAAGGACTGGACCAAGCTCCTTCAAGGTATGGCTTTGAAACCCTAAGAACGAACACATAGGAGCCATGGAAGGCCGGTACAGGTCTCAAATGACCACGGAGGGCCATGGATTAGGTAGATATCAACGTGGGGTGAGAGGGCGGTAGATAGGGTTCATGAGAGTTTCAGAGAGAATTTGAGAGAGAAGAAGAGTTCAAGGGCGGCGTATTGTATCAAATGATAGGGTTTTGGGGGTCATTTGTGATTAATTAAGGTTAGGGCAGCCGGTGCCCGTTGATCTAAATGATCAATGACTGAGATTTAAAAGGTTAGGTGGGGATCCGGGTATGGGTCGGGTTAATTGGGTTGGGGGTCGAGTATGAGTAGGAATTGGGCCGGGGTAATTGGGTTTAAATTGGGGTAGAATTAGGCTACAATTGAAATGAAATCTGGCTAGATTTTAAATAGCCATTTTCCCATTTATTTTATAAAAAATAGTAAATTAATTCCTGGAAATAAATTAAAAGTACTAAAATGATTTTTGACAGATAATTATCAATTTAAAAATATTGGATTTAATTTTTATAAATATAAACACAATTAAATCTTAAAAGGTGCTAGTATTCCAATTGTATGCAATTTAGCTTTAAAAATACTAAATGAATTTGTAAAAATATGAAAAAATTATCTTAGCTATATTTTAGTATAAATATGAGAATCAAATAAATGAATCACCAAAAATGATAATTTTGAGAATTATTATTGGGGGTTTTATGAATAAAATAGGGGAATAAATTGGTTTAAAAATCTTTAAAAATTAAGAAAAAATAATAAAATATCTGGACATACTTATATATGCATACATATTCTATTTTGAAAGTATTTTGTGTATTGAAAATATATAGGGAAAAAAATGGGTATCAACAAGGTGAAATATGAGCATTAAAGACCGGGTGGCTTACTTCAACAGATGGATATTCCGGAGTGGAAGTGAGAGTAGATCACCATGGACTTTGTAGTTGGGCTCCTACGGACTTTGAAGAAGTTCGATGCTATTTGGGTGAATGTGGATCGACTGACCAAGTCTGCGCACTTCATTCCTGTTTGTACTACTTATTTTTCAGAGCGGTTGGCAAAGATCTACATCCGAGAGATTGTTTGTTTGCATGGTGTCCCGATTTCCATCATTTCAGATAGAGGTACTTATTTTACTTTGCAGTTTTGGAGAACCGTGCAGAGAGAGTTGGGTACTCAGGTTGAGTAGAGCACAGTTTTTCACCCTCAGATGGACGGGCAGTCCGAGTGCACTATTCAGATAGTGGAGGACATGTTGCACGCTTATGTCATTGATTTTGGAGGGTTATAGGATAAGTTTCTACCGCTCGTGGAGTTTGCTTACCACAACAGTTATCAGTCGAGTATTCAGATGGCTCCATACGAGGCGTTATATGGGAGACACTGTAGATCTCTAGTTGGTTGGTTTGAGCCCGGCGAGGCTAGACTTTTAGGTACAAACTTGGTGCAGAATGCTTTAGACAAGGTGAAGGTGATTCAGGAGAGGCTTCATACAGCGTAGTCGAGGCAAAAGAGTTATGCTGACAGGAAGGTTCGTGATGTGTCTTATATGGTTGGGGAAAAGGTGCTACTGAAGGTTTCACCCATGAAGGGTGTTATGAGATTTGGAAAAAAGGGGAAATTGAGTCCTCAGTTCATTGGGCCTTTTGAGGTGCTTCGGAGGATTGGGGAGGTGGCTTATGAGCTTGCTTTGCCACCCAACTTATCGAGTGTGCATCCTGTATTTCATGTTTATATGCTCCGGAAGTATATTGGCGATCCATATCATGTTTTAAATTTCAGCACGGTTCAGTTAGACGATGATTTGACTTATGATGTGGAGCCAGTAGCTATTTTGGAGTCAGGTTTGAAAGTTGAGGTCAAAGGATATAGCTTCAGCGAAAGTGCAGTAAAGAGGTCGGCCCGTAGATGAGGCTACCTGGGAGACCGAGCGGGAGATGCGGAGCAGATATCCTCACCTATTTGAGGATTTAGGTATGTTTCTTGACTCGTTCGAGGAAGAATATTTGTTTAAGAGGAGGAGGATGTAACGACCCAGCCGGTCGTTTCATGAGTTACCGCTCCGTTTCCCCCATTTCTGCTTCTTTATGCCTTCCTCAGCTGTATTATGTGTTATCGTATTGGTTAATTTGGGTTTGGAGTGGTTTGGTAGGGAAATGAGACGCTTAGTCTCTTAAGTTGGCTTTTGTTGGAAAAGACAACTCAGAGTTGAGTTGTGAGTAAACGATCTCGGAATCGAGTTTTTATGATTCAGATAGCTTCGGGAGGTGATTTGGGAGTTAGGAGCATGATCAGAATGTGTTTTGGAGGTCCGGAGTAGATTTAGGCTTGAATTGGCGAAATTGGAATTTTGGCATTTTCCGGTTGATAGGGAGATTTTGAGATAAGGGTTGGAATGGAATTTCGGAAGTTGGAGTAGGTCCGTTGTGTTATTTGTGACCTGTGCGCAAAATTAGGTCATTCGGACGAGGTTTGATAGACTTTTTGATCGAAAACAGAATTTGGAAGTTTTTGGAATTCTTAGGCATGAATCCAATGATGATTTGATGTTTTGATGTTGTTTTGAGCATTCCGAGGGTTGGAAGAACTTTAAATGATGTTATGAGATGTGTTGGCATGTTTGGTTGAAGTCCCGAGGGCCTCGGGTGAGCTTCGGGTGGTTAAACGGATCAAATTCATGTTTGAAAAGTTGCAGATTTTCCTTCAGGTCTGTTGCAGACATTTGTTCATTACGATCTCGTAGAAGGGTCCACGATTGCATAGGCTTTGTGGGGTAGAGGTGGAATTTGTTCAGTGCGATCACGAAGGACAGTATGTGATCACGATTGGTTGAGAGATTGTTGTTCGCGAACGTGTGGTCAATGTCGCGTTCGCATAGGAGAGAAAGAGTTGGTGTGAGGTGGAGAGGTTGTTTTATGCGATCGCATGGGTTGGACTGCGATCGCGTAAGTTAGCAGATGCAGAGCTCCGCGATCGCGTGAAGCTTATTGCAATTGCGTAAGGTTAAAATGAGGGCAGTCAGTTTTGTGCTTCGCTATCGCGAGGCATTTTCTGCGATCGCAATTAAGGAATTTTTAATCGCTGGGCAGAATGTTCAAAAGGCCATTTTTGCGATTTTTGGCCATAGTTCACCATTTTTAGGTCGGTTTTGGAGCTTCTTGGGGAAGATTGAAGGGGGAATTCAAGAAAACTTATTTTAGGTAAGATTATTAAACCTAAAACTCGATCCTATGTTGATTCTTACTTGTTTAAACATGAAATTTGGGGGATTTGAATCCTAAAATTGGTGAGTTAGGGCTTGGAAATTGGAGACCTTAATCTAGGGATTTGTAGGGTCATTTGTGGTCGGATTTTGGTATTCTTGTTATGTATGAACTCGTGGGAGGATAAGGATTCCATTGATGTTACTTTTGTCGAATTCAAGATGTGGGCCCGGGGGTCGGGTTGGACCAATTTCGGGATTTTTGATATAATTTGATTATTTTCGCATGGACTTCGTCCCCTTAGCATATATTGATGTATTAATTTTGATTTTGGATAGATTCGACACGAGTTGAGGCCAAGTTGAGTGGAAAGGGCATCGCAGAGTAGTATTTCATCCGGTTTGAGGTAAGTAACTATTGTAAATCCGGACCTGAGGGTATGGAACCCCGGTAGTTCATATTGTTTTGACAAATGAGGTGGCGCACATGCTAGGTGAGGATCATATGGGGGTGCACCGGTAGGGATTTGTGACTTGGTCCATCCCGTAGCAGCTATTAAACCGCGTATTTGATTTGAAATCTTATGATATCCCGTATTTTAGAGATTGATACTATATTTTGGGATGTACGCCATGTTTGGGGCCTTGTGCCGACCTGTTTAGACCCTTAGGGGTATTTTTACTACTTTCCTCACTCTATTTGTTTGAAAGCATATCCTCAGTCCTGTTTTACCTATTTATTTCTTAAATCCAATTTCATCACTCTACTTCTTAATATATGAAAACTGTTTGGGTTGAGTTCCTTGATTTTCACTGATATGACCGAGTGGCTGTGAGGTTAATGACTGAGAGAGGTTGAGGACCTAATGTTGAGGATTATATATATGTTATGGATCGGGCTGCACACCACAGCGATATATATATATTGGATCAGGCTGCATCGCAGCGATATGACGTTTGGGTTATAGGAGCCCCTCCGGAGTCTGTACACCCATAGTGAGCATAGTCGATTATAAACTACGGATCGTGCTGCACGCCGCAATGGTTATTATGATTATTACTATTATGAGATATTATTGAGCCTGAGTGCTGAGTGTGTGTACTGAGTGACTGAGAGGCTTGCACAAAAGGTTATGTTTATGATTTATACCTTCCCGAGGGGCCCATTCATGACATCTTTGCTGATTTCACTCTTCTTTTATAATGAGCCTCTGTTGAAAAAATATTAAATAAATGATTTTAAAGTGTTTTAATTGAAACAGAAGTTTTATGAGATAACTGACTATGACACTACTGGTTTTCACTTGATATTTCTGTTGAAAACTCTTATATGGTTTAAATTGCTCGTCACTGCACTCAGACCTTATTTACTTTAGTTACTTACTGAGTTGGCGTATTCACGTTACTCCCTACACCTTGTGTGCAGATCTAGGTGTCCGAGCATCAGAGTGAGAGCCTCCAGCACTTTTAGAGCTTTACCGAAGATCGCGAGGTAGCTGCACGACATTCGCAGCCCTGCCTTCCTCCTTCTTATTTTAGTATTTTGTTGTTTCTGACTTATTTTGTATTATTCAGATACTGTCTTGGTTGTATTTAGAGGCTCATGACTAGTGACACCGGATTGTTGGGCTGTGTTGGTATATCTTGTATTGGTTTCCGCATATTCCCATTGATTTACATATATCATATGAGAATTTGAGACTTAATCGGTTTTAGAAAAATGGTTTTATAAAAGGAATTCACTGTGGTTACTTGTTGGGTTGGCTTGCCTAGTACTGTGATAGGCGCCATCAGGACCGGGACATACGGAGTCGTGACAATATGTCCAAATTCATTCTCTTTGAATTGAATTATGTAACATCTAATTTATTCTTTGTAACATCTATGCTTTAATCTTTGTAACGACTGTGTTTAATATTCGTAACAACTATTTTTTAATTTTTGCAACAACTACAGATTAATTTCTTCATCTGTATCTGTCCAACAACTTTGCCTACAAAAAGCAGTCTTCCAGCCACGAGTGCAAGTGTTTGGAGGTGCTGTGGAACCTTAGAGAACGAACGATCTTAACGATTTGCATCCAGTTAGGCCAAAATCTCTTTCAAGACAGTGGCTTACTACAACACAATAATTTTTCATACGTTATTATTTGATTCCTTGTTGTTCTTGGTCAATATTATCAGCTATTTTCCCAACAATACATAATATAAAGACTTACGTCACAAATCCAGCTCTAATTACTATAAGATAAATGGGGATATTCCTTGTTTAGTGACATTCAGAATTTCTTGTCTAAGCTGGGCATATCTAAAGCAAGTATCATAACCACACGGTCACGTGTTTTATGCCTGAGAACCAAAAGTGTGTACCCGTAAAATGGTACAGTTGAATTTATACGTGGTTCCTAGACAAATGAATTAATTTGATCCTTAAATAATTAAATAATAGAAGAATTATGTAATATTTAGCCTTAGGATGTAGCTGAAATAGCAGAAACAGCAGTTCCAGGAACAAATTTTCGGGCACAATAACAATGAAATTAAAAAGCAAGGAAATAAGATTGTATTAAGCTTTCTATGGAATGTAGCATAAGTTTCCCAGAAAATTCGTGTCCTTTATAATAATAACTGAGCTCATTATTTATAGCTACGTCTAGGGAAGGAGGTCCTAGGATCGTGCCCCTCTTTAATGTCAATTATGAGGGTTATTGATAAAGATGTAGCGGTGAACATAAATGCCAAATTCCTTGTAACGGGAAATCGTACTTAATGCCATGGAATATTCTCTATTACATACTACCTGGCGAAAAGTATTTATTACATGCTTATGAGCGCTATTCTTTCGGTGACAGACACAACAATTCCTTAGGTCTTAGCTCTCCCCCATCTTGGGTTACACGTGTCCCTCTTCTGGACAACCACATGTCATAGAATATTTTACCCTATACAGATAGTCCCTCTGCTTTATGGTGACATAACTTTGTGTTGTCGGGAAGTTGATAGAAACACTCTTTTGGTAGGAATTATTATTCCCCCTGATGGCTTCTGATGGTTGATTACACGCACGTCTCTCCGCATTTAATCCCCCGAACACACGTCTTAACACAACGTTTTGCCAATTTTCGAGATAATTGTGGCCATGAATTTAGACGCCAAAAACTTTTACTTATATGCTTTAACTTTCTTCCTTACACTCCATAATTTCCAAAGCTTCCCTTATTCGACTAGCATTCTGCTCTTCATCTTTTCTCTAATTCTCTTCAAGCTATAACCTTTTCCTTCTTCCATACAATGACTTCTTTCTCAAAGTGTACCAGTACTTCAAAGAACAAGAACAAGGTCGAGGGTTCTGCTCCTCCAACAGTGGCTCCATCATCCCTAGATGTTTTATTACCACAAAAGACTTCGAAGAGAAATTTCCTACCGCTAGCTCTCGTACATGGGCCGTTAGTAGGTATCTTTATTCCATCCGTCCTTCTAGCATTCCTGTTGTGAAGGAAGATTGCCGCTGCCATGATTTGGATATTATTGCTCCTGATCTATCAGAGCAAGTGACCCTACCCAAGAAGGGTTTTACATATTTTTACACGTATCTCTTTACTTTGGGTTCGATCTCTTTGAGCGGAGAGCTTGACTCCGTGATTACGGAGTTTTGCCTCCACTACCAAATTTGTTTGGCACAAGTAAGTTCTTCCGTGTGGAGGACGGTTACTTGCCTTTGGCGTTTGTACCAGGAGACGGAAGAAGAGCTAACTTTAGCTCACGTCATGAATCTCTATGCTCCCAAGATCTTCCGTTGGGGACTGATATACCTCTGTAAATGTGGTCACCATGCTCTGTTATCTAGCATGGATAATGACAACGACCATGGGTAGATGGAAGGGTTCGTTGCAGTCTCCAGCAATGATATCATTCCAGCAACGACTTCATCCTTTTCGGCTGCTTGGAACCGCACTCATAAGTTCTTTGTTTAATCTTTCTTTTACAAAATATTATTCTATTCCCATATTGAAGCTACATCCTTTGCTTGTCTAAGCAACTCGATGGGTCCCACCAGTGGTTGAAGTCTTGGGCTGGTGAGTCCAAAAGATCTTGGATGTTACGATGCGTGAAACTCGATTGTGGAAAGAACTAGCCCCTAAATACGAGTGGAAAGCCAAAAATCATGGTAATTCAAACTCACTTTGTTTCAAGTTTCATATGAAGAACTTGATGATCCCTTCTACCTTGTTTATGAAATCAGGTCTACCTGCGGGCTTTGTTGCTATTCCCGAGGAGGACGTTTTAGCTGATCATGCTGATGCGGTGAGGCTGCTTCAGGAGGTGCTTACTCGAACAGGTGTCTCCGGACCTGCTTCGGGCAGAAGTATTTTTTATGGAGTCCCCGGCCAGAGGACAAACAACCAAAAAGAAGACACTCCTCTGCGGCTGGGGAAAAGAATAAGAGGGCGAAGACTGTTGCCCCTGAGTCGTCTTCGGTAGTTGTGGTGACTGGCGCTCCTTTCAGGCCAACCGTAAACACCGTGATGATCGACGATGATGAAGAAGCTACTGATGAGAGACCCTCTCTACATAGAAGACAACGATCCTCATCGTCTCAGCAGGATGCTCGTCTTATTGAGGCAATTACACCAGCTGAAAATGATGTTTTGACACTTTGGGGAGAATTTGATTTGGTAGATAATGCCAACTCCCATTTTGGGTCCCAATTGCTGTACCTGGTACTGCGCCACTGAATACCATGTCACTTCCCTTTTTGGTTGGCGAGCATCCAACAACCAACATTGCATTTGATGCAGCGGCTTCTCACTTTTCAACTCTATTAGCTTCATCTCCTTCTTCACCAACACCAATAACTGCTTCATCATTTCTATCTTCATCCACTCTTCCACCATCAGCTGCTACATCACCTCCACCGGCTGTAACTGACCACGAAGAAGGTGTTCTTCTTCCCCAATCCCCAGTTCATGAGAATTTGGGGCAAAATTATGTTGCTCCTTTTGAAGATCCACAAGGGAGGAGGAATGTTACTCTTTCGATCTCTACCAGATGCAACTTGCTATCCCTGCCGGTAGAGCTTGCTAATTATCTTAAGCCTTTGGCTTCAGAGAATGATTGGGAAAAGATTCAGGCACTCTCGGGAGAGTGTTTGTTGAAGAACGCTATGCACAATGCTGCAATGGTACATTCCTTTCTTCCATTGTTATTTCTTCTATTTTTGTATGAACATATATTGAGTTTTACCTTTCTTGTTTGTAAGCCAACTTTCTTGCTTCTGAGGGCCTTCAGAGGTTACCTCCGCATGGGATCAGCTTTTGGCAGAGCAAGAACAAAATGTTGCTCGCCTCTTGGAATTGGAAGACAAAATTGCTGAGGCTATTGTATTGGAGGCTCGTTTGTAGCAAAGTGAGCAAGAAGTGGTAATCCTTCGCTGAGGCTATTGCTGAGGGCCCAATGGGCTGAAGTTCATAACGTCATTCTTGCTGCAACCGAACGTGAGGCTGCCTTCGCTGAAAGAGTGGCTAACTTAGAGGCAGCCTGAACTTCAAAATTGAAGATCTTGCTACCGTGGGGGCGAAACATGCCCACCTGGAGGAGAAGCATAAGAGGACCATAGAGCATAATAGAATTTTCAACTCTACTGTCCACGACCTTTATGTTAGCCTCAAATCTGTTAGATCCACCCAAGAAAGCCTTTCTGCCGAGGTAACCCGACTCAAAGAAGAACATAAGCACCGAGCGGCTTCTCTCATTGTTGAGAAAACTTATGCTATGTACATCATGAGGATAAAAACCTTGGGAGAGGCCAAATATGGTATCATTGACTTTGATACTAAAATTTCTAAGGCTCGTGAGCATGAGTTGGCTACTAAAAATGGTCTCTGTCGGGGCCTGATGCACATGGTCCTTCTAGTTCTAATTTCGAGTTCTTGGGAATTGAAGAAGAATCGGAAGATGATGATGTTGGAGGCCAAACTGGTGAAGACCAAAATGTTGAGCCATCGGCGGATCTATCTACTTCTCCTAGGGACGCAGACATTTCTCTTCCTCTAGGTTCCAGAGATGCTGTAGTTTAGGTTTTTTTCTTTTTCCAATTCTGTATATACACCGTTTTGGCATGTGACTGTAAATAAAAATGTCTTTTTGCTCAAGTATTGTTTGGGTCTTTCTTTTGTTATGCAAGTTTTAATCTTCGCATTCTCTTCTCTTTGCTTAAGAGTTTCGCGCAAGTTTTAATGTTTGCGTCTTATTATGTGAAGCATCGAGTGTATTTCTTTCGGAAGTATTTTGATTCTGAGCATAAGTTCTTTGGAAATCAACCATTTTACATAGCGGCTTCTATAAGTATTTGCACAAGTTTACTTTTATGCGTCCTTTCGTATACAGCCTCGGGTGTATTTTTCCCGAAGACATTTTGATTCCGAGCATAAGTTCTTTTGAAATCAACCCTTTAACATGAGGTTTTTATAAGAGATCCCTCTTATGTTTATGGTGCTCTTGAAGAGGACGTCTCCTGTTCATTACGGTACTAGAATTTGAAGTACTTGTTTAACTTTCAAATGACAAAGTTAATTCATCGTTCGAAAAATAAACAAGATCAAAAACAAAAGAATTTAATTTTATTCCTTCTATTTTCAAAAGTAAAAGTACATAAGCATTTGCTATGCTGTAGAGAAATTTCCATTACTTGTGGCTAACTTGTACAACTTGTTTCTACGGGGCTGGTCGCGCAGTCTCCGGTCCCGATGATGCAATTATGATTCTGATTTTTTGTTTCTCGGTCAACATGGCTGTCATTATTGTCGTATCCTCATATCATTGCCCCCAGTGTTCGAATACGAAGAGTGCGAATTGGAACACTGGAAGTCTTGTATCTTCGAAGATTCCACTAATGAATTGCTAGATAATCCTTAACTTGGTAACATACTTTACTTCCCCTCGGGAACTTATGCTACCGAGCGAAGGACTATCTAACAATCCTCTAGTGGTCGTGAATGGCCGGGTAACCTTTGTTCAATATCAAACTTAACTTGCCGGTGTGAATTTGCTATAGAGCAAAAGACTATCTAACCATCCCCGAGTGGATCTTTGCTTGTATGCCTTGCTATTAAAGGTCTTATTGCTATTGTCTTCGTAGTATGCTTTTTATTACTGCCTCGTTAAAAACCTTGCCAGAAAAATCAAATTGGGACAAAAACTAAATGAATGAAAAAAAAGTGCAGCACATACTTTCCGCTCGGATAATGTTCATTAGCAATAATATTTTTTGAGGTGCGACACGTTCCAATTGTTGGGCAACTTTTCTCCATTTTGGTTCTCCAATTCGTATGAACCTTTCCCGGTGACAGCTGAAACCCGGTAGGGGCCTTCCCATGTTGGACCTATCTTCCCTGCGTTGAGCTCCTAGGTATTTTGAGTTAATTTCCTTAGGACCAAGTATCCTACTTTGAAATAACAGAGGTTGGCTCTTCGATTATAATACCGCTCCATTCTCTGCTTTGAGCTGCCATTCTTACATGCGCCAAGTCCCTGTGTTCATCGAGCAGCTCCAAGTTGACTAACACTGCTTCGTTGTTCAATTCTTCATCTGCTTGGAAATATCTCAAGGTGGGTTCCTCTACTTCCACCGGGATTAAAGCTTCTACACCGTACACAAGGGAAAAGGGGTTTCCCTTATTCTTGACTTGGCCGTTATTCGGTATGCTCATAGAACTCCAGGTAATTCTTTGGGCCAATTACCTTAAGCCGCTTCCAACCTTTTCGTAAGGTTTTGAATAATCACTTTGTTCGTTGACTCTGCTTGACCATCTGCGCTCAGATGATAGGGTGAAGACGTGATCCTCTTTATTTTTAGATCTTTGAGGAACTTTGTAACTTTTGCACCAATAAATTGTGGCCCATTGTTGCATGCTATCTCTTTTGGTATTCCAAACCCGCAAATTATATTTTCCCACAAGAAATCCACCACTTTTCCCTCGGCGGTCTTCTGATAAGGACTTGCTTCCACCTACTTAGAAAAATAGTCAGTCAAAATTAAAAGAAACCTTACCTTTACGGAAGCCGGCAGTAGTGGTCCGACAATGTCCATCCCCCAATTCATGAACGGCCACGGGGATATAACCGAATGTAATGGTTCTGCCGGTTGATGCACTAGTGGTGCGTAGCTATAAGGCCCCGTGAAAATTTCTACTCAAAACCCGCCAACTCATAGTGCCAAGTTAGGTATATGTGCTAGATATTTGTAATTCAGACCCTTTGGATTGATCTGTGCATTAAAAAGTTAAGGAATAATGTTTTCCAGAAAAGCGCATTTCTACTGTCCATTATGCAATCCCAGAATAGCTATGCGGACCGCATAGTCGCCGTAGAGTCAGGCAGTTTGATGGTTAATTTAAGGTCAACTATGCAGCCAATTATGTGATCGCATAATCAATATGCGGGCCGCATAGTCATCGCATAATCCCCTTGGAAATTTTGTGAGGGGCAGTTCTGCGGTGCATTATGTGACCGCAAAACAGGTGTGCGGGCTGCATTTCTGTCGCATACCCGGGCAGTTTGTTCAGGTTTTGGGGCCATTTTTTGTGGTCCATTCTGCGAGTTGCATGTCCATTATGCGATCGCATATATGATCGCAGATCGTGTCGGAGCTCCTATTTTCTAACTTTTAAAACTTGACCCCATCCAATTAAAAACACCACATTAGACCCCTTTTAAAAATTCTTCTGCAAAAAAAGAGTGAGAGGGGAAGTTCTAGAGAGAGAGGGTGGTCTTCATCAAATCCCCACTCAAATCTTGTCTAAACCCTTGAAGATTATCAAATAAAATTTGCTAGGCCTTCACCCCAAGAGGTAAGAACTTGAGCCCTAACCTTTGGTTTCGAAATTCATACTATAATGAGTAGTTAACTTGGGGGTTCATGGGTATAAGAATGGATTTTTTTGCATGCAAAAAAGATAATAGAGTATGGGGAGGTTGTGAACTAAAAAGATAACAGTTGGGATGTAAAATAATAGAAATCTCTCACAAAAGAGTCCTAAAATCACTGTCAACACTTAGTGCTTGATAATTTACTTAAATAAGCTAGAATCTTATTCATGTCTCTAATTCTTTGTTCAATTTATAATTTTCATAAAATGGATCGAAGTTGCTAGGAAATTCCGGAATTTATTATAAGGATTTAAGGAAATCTCTATTGAGGTATGTATGGCTAAAACCCCCTCCTTTTAGAAATTGAGCCTCCATGGTGCCCGTGCAAATGTTGTAAGTCCGAAATTTGATTGATGTAGTACTTGTTATGTCAAATGAATTGATGTTGTGAAAATTTATGTGGAAGGTGCTTCTCCATCTGTTTAATGTGTTATTCTTTGTAAATTGAGGATGTGTGGAGAACATGAGCTATGTGCTAAATGCTAAAATGTCAAGTCAAGATTACATTGTGATTAATATGTCCAACTAGATGCATTCCTCTCTATGCTTATAACTTAAATTGCTTTTGTATGTGCCTATGATCTTAAATGGCAAGGTTAATATTGAAAATGGGAATAATGTGAAACGTGAGTTATGGATTGTGATAATTGTGGCCCCAAGTGCCGATGAACTAATACATGTGAAACCAAAGATTGAAGTGAGATGATTAACGGAAAAGGGTAACGTCTTGGTAAGACGGCTTAGCCGATTGCGCCGTGATCGGACACCATGTTATACACACATAGTGATAATGTATTGATAATTGAAACTGGAAAGTGAGAATGAAATAAGGGTAACATTTTGGTAAGATGGCTTAGCCGATCGGGCCATGATCGGACTCCGCTCAAGGAAGCGGTGTTATTGGGGATGATGATGCAACAATATGGAATTCCCCAACCTAAAATTTCGGAAACTATGTGAGCCTTTTATATTACTGACGTGGTGTTTGTTTGAAGCTTTATAGTTCTTATGATTTCTTTTTACTCTTGCATGGTTGTTCTTTCTAACAGGATAGTGTTTAGTTATACATACTACTACTATTCCATGGTACTAACGTCCCTTTTTTCGGAGGCGCTACCTTTTTGAATGAATGTAGGTGGCTCCATAGCGGACAATGCCGATCAAGAGTAGCAGAGTATCCTCCTATCAGAGTCTCGGTGAGCCCCCCTTTCTCCTCCAAGGGGTTATGTTGTACATCTTTTGTTGTAGACTTCTACTTTTGAGGTACAGTCGGGGCCTTGTTGCCGGCGTGTCATAATTGTCTTTTGTTTCTTTAGAGGCTCCATAGATGGTTGGGTGAGTTGTGTTCGGATGTCGGATGGGACAATGTACCGTATTGACATTCTAAACTCTTGTTCTTCTAAGCGGTAACTGTATGAAATCTTAAAAACTTAACCACGACTTAAGGTTCGTGATATGAAAATGAATTAACAATGTTGAATGTATGATTTTGCTATTGTCTAAATAAACGAAAGCATGGTTTCTTAATCATATTGAGCTGGGTAGAAATTGTTAAAAAGGCTTGCTCAGTTGGGTTCACTCGATTGAGCGCTGGTCGCGCCTACCGAGGTTGGGGCGTGATAGTAGCGTTGGCACCTATCACACTTTCGTACGAAGTATTTGGCATCTTGTTCCATGCGGGCCAATAATATCCTACCCTTACCAACTTCAATACTAAGGAACTTGCTCCCGAATGGTTGCCACATATCCCTTCGTGGACCTCTCTCATGACATAATTAGCCTCGGAAGCCTCTAAGCACCGGACCAGCGAGCCTTGAAAAGATTTTCTATACAATTAGCCGCTCTTGAAGCTATATCGTGCTGCATTGGCGCACAACGCCCAAGATGCTTTAGGATTTTCAGGTAGCTTCCCGTGCTCAAGATAATCGATGATCTCATTCCTCCAGTACCAGACCAAATTAGTCGCATTTACCTTATAGTAACAATCTGTATCTAGGACTGAGTTCATTAGTTGTACTACTATTTCGGACTCCGATCCCTTTGATTCCATCAATGATCCAAGGTTAGCCAATGCGTCTGCATATGTATTTTCTTCCCTCGAGATATGAGTAATTGATCACTCTCAAAATTGCGCCAACAGAACCTAGACCTTTACCATGTATTGTTGCATGCACTCCTCTTTGGCTTAGAAGATCCTGTAGACCTTATATACCACAAGATATGAGTCACATTTATTTTTATGACCTCGGAGTCGATTCCCCGGGCAAGTGCGATCCCTACATTCAAAGTTTCATACTCTGCTTCATTGTTAGTTAAAGGGACCGTTTTGATGGCCTGCCTTAGGGTTTCTCCTGAAGATGTGATTAATAATACTAAGTCCAGACCCTTTTACTTTGGAAGATCCATTCGTAAATAAGGTACAAACCCCTGATGTCGATTCTGACACCATTATTGCCTCTTCGGTTGCCAGAGGCAGTAGTCCCGGACTGAAATCGGCCACGAAGTCAGCCAAGACTTGCGGCTTAATTACAGTCGTTGGTTTATATTCTAAGTCAAACTCACTCATTTTGACGGCCCATTTGGCCAATCTACCCGAGAGCTTGGGTTTATGGAGGATGTTCCGCAAAGGGAAAGTAGTTACCACGGCTATCAAGTGGCATTGGAAGTAGGGCCTCAACTTCTGAGCGGCGACTATGAGATATAAGGCTAGTTTCTCCAAATGTGGATAGCGAGTTTCTACTCCCATTAAAATTTTACTAACATAATAAATGGGATATTGCGTACCTTCGTCCTTACGGACTAAAACTGCACTTACCGTAACTTTTGAGACCGCAAGGTAGACTAGCAATATTTCACCTTCTGTTGGTTTTGAAAGTAATGGATGGTTTGACAAGTACTTCTTCAAATCCCTCAAAGCATGCTGGCACTCCGACGTCCATTCAAAATTATTTTTCTTTTTGAGCAGTGCAAAGAAGCAATGATATTTTTACTAATGACCAAGAAATGAACTTGCTCAAAGCTGCCAATCTCCCCGTAAGCCTTTAAACTTCCTTCACATTCGACAACTGGTCCGGGATGTCTTCTATGGACTTGATCTTATCGGGGTTTACCTCAATTCCCCTCTGCGACACCAGAAATCCTAGAAACTTTCTAGAGCTAACTCCGAAAGCGCATTTCTCGGGGTTAAGTTTCATATTATGCTTCCTTAGTATGTCAAAGGTTTCTTGCAGATGTTTAAGGTGATCACCTGCATTCATAGACTTAACGAGCATATCGTCTATATAAACTTCCATATTTTTTCCTATTTTATTTTGAAACATCTTGTTCACGAGCTGTTGATAAGTGTCTCCGGCGTTTTTCAACCCGAAGGGAATCACATTATAGTAATATGTACCGAAATTTGTTATAAACGAAGTTTTTTCCTGATCCTCCAGGTTCATCTTAATTTGGTTGTACCCATAATAAGCATCGAGGAAACTCATTAACTCGTGCCCCGCCATAGCATCAATAATTTTATTGATGTTTGGCAGTGGGAACGAGTCTTTCGTACAGGTTTTATTCAAATCTTTATAATCTACACACATGCAAAATTTATTGTTCTTCTTAGGAACTACTACTGCATTAGCTAGCCAGTATAGATGCTTTACCTCTCGGATCAAACCTATATTAAGTAAGCAAGTTACCTCTTCTTTGACGAAGTTATTCATGGCTTCGGTAATAGGACATTTATTTTGCCTTACCTGGGTACGTTGGGATCCAATCTTAACTTGTGTACAACTATCTTTGTCGCGATACCTGTCATATCCGCATGCGACAAAGCAAAACAATTGGAATTAAATTTAAGGAATTCAATAAAGCCAGACCTGAGCTCCGGGTGCAGTCCTGTGCCCAAGTAGGATTTCCTTTCTAGGAATTGTTCAAACAATGCAACTTGATCAAGCTCTTCCACTGTGGATTTCATTGCATCCGTCTTTTCTGTAACCTAGAAGTACCTCGGCACCTGATAATATTCCGACGTTTCTACCCCTGGGCTAACTTTATCTAGTTCGGGAGCAGGCGCCGGTTCTTGTAATTGTTATGCCGCGTGTTCCTTTCCTTTGCTACTGGAGACCGAAATTGCATTCATCTCCCTTGCCACCGATTGGTTGCCTCTTATCTGTTTAGCTCCTTCGGGTGTTGAAAACTTTAGCAGTTGATGATATGTTGATGGTACAACTTCATCTCATGTAGCCATGGCCTTCCCAGAATGATGTTATATCCCATATCACCATCTACCACCTCAAAGAGAGTTATTTTCATTACTCCTTCGGCATTTGTGAGTAATAAAATTTCTCCTCGGGTTGTCACGCTCGTGAGGTTGAATCAGGCAAGGAGCTTTGTGGCCGGAATAATATTTTCGGTGAGTTTAGCTTTCTCTAATACTCTCCATTATATGATATTAGCTGAACTTCCTGGATCCACTAGAACACGTTTAATCTTAAAATCTAGTACATTTAAAGAAATTACCAATGCATTGTTGTGTGGTAGAAACAATCCGTCTGCGTCCTCCTCCGTAAAAGTGATATTGTCTTTCCGGAGCCTTTTGCTATGGGTTAGTGATACTTTCGTCTTTTTTGTTGCCGAAAAGGTGACCCCGTTGATCTCGTTCCCTCTGGAGATCATGTTGATTTTTTGCTGCAGGGGATCTTCTCCTGCTTTCAAGGGTTCAACATTGTCCCGGTTATGACCATAATTGTTCTTAGCTTGGTCACTCAAGAATTCTCTAAGATGATCATTCTTAAATAATGTTGCCACTTCTTCCTGGAGGTGTCGACAGTCCCTTGTCTGGTGTCCATTCATCCCGTGGTATTCACACTATACGTTGGGATCCCTCTAACTAGAATCCGATCTTATTGGTTTCGGGAACCGTGTTTTTTTTAATATACCTCATGGCTGATACCAACTCCATTATATTGATGTTGAAATTGTATTCTGATAGCTTGGGGTAAGAAGGATCCCGTGAACCAAATGCTTCTTTATCCTGCAGTGATCTATTATTCTGTCTGTGATCATTCCTTCTGTAAAAGACGAACCTATCCACTGTCCGAGAGCTTCTGTCGCGGCCTTTGATCCGTTCGTAGGGCAAAAAGGTTTTTCACCTCTTAAGTACAAAGAAGAGAGAAAAACAAAAGCACCCTGCTAAAGTTTTTCACAAAACTAGCAAAAGCGTTCTTCAAACTCATGTTAGAATAATGTAAGATGAAAATAAAACTCACCCACACATTCCTCAATCCCGCAAGATTGCAAGAAGCGTTGAATAAAGGAAGAAGAGTGAAATAAAAGATCAATCACGTTTTTTAAGCAAAAGCTTAGAAAAACTAATCATCAATGTTTATTTTCAGCGTATTAAGCCCTTTAAATAGGCCTTACAATGAGTAAAATTGGTAAGGTTAAGGAAAACTATTCCTAATTAAAATAGAATAAGAATAAGGCTAAGAAAACCTATCCTAACTAAAATAGAAAAAAGAATTCTAGTAGGAATGTGATACCAATTAACATTCCTAGTTTGACTAGAACTGCAAATATAATCCTACTAAAATAAAAATTAAATTACTAGGAAATAAGAAATAAGAAATCCCAATCTTTAAGGAAAAGAAATCCTAATCTTGAATGGTATCTTGGACTTTTTCAATCAATTTTAGAAAATGATAAGTACATCAATGATGTTACATCTCATGTTTCCGTATGTAAAAGTATTCCATAAGCAAAATGGTGAAAGATCGGAAATGAGATATTACATTCCGCATTTTTGTACATTAAAATTTCGTCGTAAGTTAATCGATATAAGCTGGGGAATAAGATTATTTCGAGATTATAAGTATTACGCTATTTCAAACAAGTGATGAATAAATTCATGAAGGTGAGAGGGTAAAAGAATCGAAGGAAATGAATTTTGTCGAAGTTTGACATTTTGGGATAAAATATGACCAGAGCTAAAATACCCGATATTTATGGACTAGTGCCATACAAGGTACCATATGGCTATGATAGTAAGGTGTATAAAGTGTATTAAAAGTGAATAGTATTATGTAATTTGAGATAATTCTTAATTACGTGGGTAACTGGTGGGTGGATAATTGGATATGTGAGGGGGCATTCACGTGGCAGCATCCCTTAAATCATATGTATGACTCTTTAAGTCATGACATTAGGTGGCAACCTAACATATTAATTTCAAGACACCTAAATTCTAGAATTTTGAATAAAAAGCAATATTTTTCATTCTCAATAATCAATATTTTAAATACAAAAAGAACACTACAATCAGATGTGAGAGATAGCACATTAGCAACATGATTCCTTAGCAATTTCCTACAAATTCCCACAAAAACATTATAACATGATTTCTTCAACCAAAATCCAACGAGATTTCTTAGAACGTTAGCAACGTGAGATTTTAAGGTTGTAAGGGAGTACGGTACAACCTTTTCCAAGAATATCATACGGATTTTTTCCTACTCCAAGTATGTTAAGGCTATCCCTTCTTTCTTTTGGCATGATCTATACGACACAAACGAAACGAGAAAATGCACAACTTCCATAAATGACTCTATTCATAAAAGTATTAGAGGTGCCTATATTCTTGAACTCCCATGTGTCCTATTATTTTATCATCATTTCATGGGTCTCAAAAAAATGCGTAAGTTGAAAAAGTTTACTTCATGATATTAGTCAAAGGCATAATAGTCTAATGACATTCCGAAGGATTTTATTGACGTACTTTTCATGCATTGCATTCATTTATACATATATATTGACCCATGACCAGATGGCATTATATGCGCGCATATATATATATATGGGAAAGGTTATGGCGTTATATTCACACCACCACCTGATCAGCTGGTATACATTGATGATTTTTCCCACAATAGCCAAAATGATATGATGGGATGCCCTCAGAGGTCAGATGATGTTATGAAACATGTACCTATGCATGACATGACACTCATATGAATATGCATGACACTATACTTATTTCATGATTTACAGAGTTATCCAGACTTATAGTTTGAGATATTTACTCTATATTTCTTCCATGTCTGTTATGTACTTAATTATGTGCCTTACATACTCGGTACATTATTCTTATTGACGTCCCTTTTGACTAGAGATGCTACGTTTCTTACCCACAGGTTCCGATAGATAGGTCGAGAGTCCTCCAAGTAGGCCATCAGATCAGTGGAAGATGTTAGTGCACTCCATTTGCTCCGAAGTTGCTTGTTTGGTCAACATCATTTAGACATGTATTGTTTGATATAGCGGAGCCCTATCCTGACCTTTGATATAAGTATGTACTCTTAGAGGTTTGTAGAGAAATATTATGTATACGGATACTTGTGTGTCCTTGTCGGCCTATATTTTAAGTATATAATGGATCATATTGACCTTATAGGCTTGTATGTCAAAAGTATGAGTTTTTTTAACAGGTTGGATCGTCCTATATTGAGTATTCCTCTATAGTTATTCAGTTTAGCCCATGATGGCCAATTTGGACCGTTTGCCAACGAAAGTACGATAAGAATGATATGTTATGTTGGTATTCGATTGAGTAAGGTACCGGGTGCCCGACGCGGCCCATAGGTTTGGATCGTGATAAAAGTAGTATTAGGGCAGTTCTGTCCTAGGGAGTCTACAAGACGTGTCTAGTAGAGTCTTGTTTATGGGTGTGTCGTGGACCACACTTATAAGCAGTAGGCTATAGGGCATTTAGGACTGTCACTCTTTCTCGTTACTCTAGATCATATGGTAGAGCTCAGTTGTAAGAACTCAATTTCCTAAACTCTATGTTATTCATAATACAACAATCTACATTCAGAAAGACAATCGATAAGAGATATAGCTGTGGAAGTGTTGAGTTAGAGGAACTCGATTTTGCATCATGCTTATGATGAATAAATGTGAGGTCTTCAGCAGACCATGCGTGTACTAAAAAGTGTAAGGTCCTTGATAAGGACTTTTAAGGCAAGAATACTTATCCACTATTATGGTAAAAAGGAATAACAGAATCGGAAGATAGACACAAGTTTCAGCAATTAAAACAAGCAAGGTGAAGAAGGGTACGAGCCGCCCAGATAATGAAGGTTAACAGTATTTACAGTTCAGGAAGAGGAATATAAGCCTTTTGAGTTACCTTCAATAGTAACAGAGGTATGTACAATTGGCCATACCGATCTCAATTATGCCCTATAGGAGCTAATATATATGGTTTAAGAGAAGGACAGGATATCAAGATCTGGCTGGGGTTAGAGTAACCCAAATGGTGGATGGATTGTTTGCATTAGTTGACATTTCCGAAGGATATTACAAAAGTGCTAATAAATTTCCTTGTTAGACATCCAGATGGTGCACTCTAAAATAGTATAGCTAGATATGAGTACTGCAAAGATAGGCACTGGAAGCTTGAAGGGACAAATATTACCTTAGTGTGGCTCCCATCCCTAGTAAAAAACAATGTGAGGCAACCCGAAGAGCCAGTAGATGGAGAAGCAAGGGGAGTTAAAAGCAAAAGAACGTCTTATTCGAGTTTTTAAAATAAAGTGATAGACATAAATGTTAGTCGAAAATAAGAAGAGAGTTAATAAAGCATTATGAGTAAGATGTAATACATGGATGACAATGGCAGGTCAAAAAGATGATAGTATTACAGAGTCTATAGTCAAGTGAAGGAAAAGACGAGAGGTAGCATACCTTGAGACAAAAAAAGATTATAGGCCATAAAGTCATATCCTCATTCGTGAAATAAGCTCGTGACTCTAATGTGATTACCAGAAGGAAACGTTAAACCCCAGAATAATAGAAATCAGTATGGATTGGTGAACAAGATAAACTAAACATGAATTAGGGACTGCGTGATTTGATAATGGTCGACATCATGAGAATTCCAGATTTCATTTCGGCCATAATAGAATAGATGACAGAAGAATAACCTTTAAAGGTCATTCAGGAGGATGTTTCCGTAAAGCAAGCAATGTGAGCAAAGTTAAGCTTAAGGGATTGTATGTGCCAGCTACACTAAGTGTCACCCTCACGAGTATGGAATTTTGTTATCCTTGGTACAGAAGGATTACCGTAAGGCGAGTAAGGGTAATCAATGATGTGAAAAGACGTTAAAAATAAAGAGGTAAAACATCTATAGGTAGATCGTCGTAGCTCCAACTTTTAGTACTCCCCTAAAGGGGAAATATGGAGTGATGTGGCATTAAGTCAGAATTAAATGGTTCTAGTAACTATGGAATGGTAAATGAAGAATATGATAAAAATGAGAAAGTAATGAGATTGAACTTATTTAAACCCTACAGATATGCTACAATTTATGCAAGAATGACGTCAAGGAGAGGAAGTAAGGGTTCCTTCTCAGGATGTTATTGATAGATAAGGATCCAGAGTGAGACGTAAGTTAGGACAAATGAAATAACCCAAGAAAGATTACGTGACAATATTAATATGAGGATGAACCAACGAATAGTTAGCAGTTGATTCAGGAAGAGCCTAGTTATGGCTAGACAAGAAGATACAGATAAATTAACAGATCGTGCAAGATAAACATAGTGAAACCTAACATAGAAAATTCAGTCTCGCCGATATGACATCGGGACCCTTGAGAAATATTCAGATAGGAGTTGGGGCAGTAAAGGTATCGTATGAATGTTATGAAAATAAAATATAGTGCCATTGGGAAGACAGTCAAAATATCAGTTCAGAAGCAACCCTACAAGCACAAGGGTGTGGAGGTAAGAACTACAGATAATTATAGGTAAGTAAGAACATTAAGAACTCCATCGAGTATATGATGTAATAAGCTCGCAGATCTACAAGAGTCAGAAGGTCTTCCCTAAGTACTAAAACAAAAGACTAACTGAGGAAATAAGGAAGAAGGCTTTGACCTAAACATGGTGACTCGAAGGAGAAAAAAAATGGTCATGTAAAAACAGTCTCACTACAACATTGTATGCATTCTATAAGAAAGTGGCACCTACCGCGGCTAACGAATGAGAAGTAAAGTCAAAAGTAATATTCGAGATCATATGAGTTGTATGAAAATTCTGGCATGCGTAGGAACTAAGATAAGCTAAGTATGCACGCAACAAGAAGGTAGAAGACCAGGAAAAGTAATAGTTTACGTTTAAAGAAAGTTGAGAAGGAACGAAAGGAACTATTTGATCAATGATCTATAGTTGGTTACGTTATGAATGCACTTGCGATTTCAGAGTATACATATATGTTGACAATCATACAGCCGTAGAAGACTCCAATATAAGTTAAAAGGAAGAATTAAGTCCAAGTTATAGACAAAGAACTGAATTGTTAGAAGATTATATCCTGGATAGTCTATAGCGTCCATAAAGGACTAAAGTAATAGCTAATACCATGAGCTGCAGATTGGAAGATAGCTTAAGCCTACACGAATGTTGATCAAAGGGAAGAGGAAACTAAATAAATTTTAGAAAATATCTTGTGGTGGAATCCAGTCTTCAAATCATTTTTAGAAAATATCTTAGCCCCATGTAATTGATCAAAAGGATCATCAAGCCTAGGAATAGGAATTCTATACTTGACGGTGATCTTGTTAATAGCACGACTATCAACACACATACACCAAGATCCATCTTTCTTCAGAACGAGCAACGCTGGTACAACACAAGGACTTAAACTTTCCCTTATTAGTCCACGATCTAGTAGTTCCTTGACTTGTCATTGAAGTTCATCTTGTTATATTGGATTCATTCGATATGCTGCTTTATTAGGAAGTTGTGCACCTGGAATTAAATCAATTTGATGTTGAATTGACCTCATTGGTGGTAAGGAATAAGGTGTAGTATCAGAAACAACATCATAAAACTCATCCAATATTGCTTGAAGTTGTGGATCATTGACTTCTAATGACTCTTTCTTGGTGATAGATTCCACTTCCTTAGGTACTATCACAAGCACTTGCTCTCCTTCATTCAAGTGTTCTTCTACCTTAGCTCTCGTAATGTATGTCTCCTTCATTTTAGGATTTGACTTCTTTAAATCTTCAAGATTCATTGGGAGCAGTTTGATCTTCTTTCCATCCTTGACGAAAGAGTAAATGTTCTTGAGGCCATCATGAATTGCCCTTCTATCATATTCCCATGGTCTCCCAAGCAGTAAGTGGCAAGCATCCATAGGCATTACATCACACCAAATCTTATCTTGATAATTCTTGCCAATAGAGAAAGAAATAAGGCATCATTTATTAACTTGTACATTCCTTCCTTCATCCAGCCACCTCATGCGGTATGGCTTCTGCAATGGCTCTGTCTCAAACCCTAATTTGGTAACCATTTCTTTAGAAACTACATTGTTACAACTTCCTGGATCAATGATGAGTGTACAAACCTTTCCCTAAGATGTACAACATGTATGAAATATATTTTGTCGCAACCATGGTTCTTCCTTGGTAGTATCTGAATGAAGAACTCATTGGATCATAAGGTATTCTCCATCATTTCCATATTCAGCTACTTCTTCCAAGTTTTTATCATGTTGCTCTTCATGATAATCTTCTTCATCAGTTGCTCCTTCAAGGATGGTGAATGTCTTTTTGTTAGGACAATCAGCTTGTATATGACCAAGTCCTTCACATTTATGGCATCTCTTTTTAGAAATAGCTTCTGAATTCATGAGCTTCCCTTCAACTTTTTGGACACTTAGTTTTGTTGTAGATGATTGTGGCTTTGTAGAGCTCAAACTAGCACTCCCATGGTTGAAAGTGTTAGGCTCTTTTATGGTAGTTGATGAAAATGTGGCTTTGGCTTCCTTCTGTTCTGTCTCTACGACCTTGGCTAGTTTGACAACATCTCCAAAGGTCCAATGGGGCTGCAATCGTATCACATTCGCAATAGTCTTATTCAATCCATCCAAATATCGAGCAATTAGGCGGGCTGGTTTTTCTTTAATGTCACTCTTGAGCCTAAGATATTCAAATTCTCTTATGTACTCATCCCCGGATACAGCTCCTTGTCTAAAAGAATGAAACTTCAAGTAAGAATATTCTTCATATGTCTCTTGCAAGAACTGTTTGCGCAATTCTCCTTTCATTCTCTCCCAAGTGCAAATTCGTGTTTTTCCTTCAAGATTTCGCTCTTTTTTTGAGGTTTCCCACCATAGCGATGCATAACCTCTAAGTTTTATAGCAACAATCTTGATTTTCTTCTCATCAGAATATTCTTTATAATCAAAAACACACTCAATAGTTATAAGTCAATCAATAAATTCATCGCCTTGAGATTTTCCATCATACTCCAGAATTTCAAGCTTAATATCATTAGGTTGATACCTCTCTCAATTATTACTGTGTGGCCTTCTTTGAAATCTCCTTCTATCATGTTGATACTGAACTTCATCAGAGTCATAATCTTCACTTCTTTGATTATCAAAATATTCTGAATCTGAGTTTTTATCATAGTAAGCATTGTGCCTCGGTAATTTCATGCCTTGGTCAGCTATAACTTCTTCCGCTTGCTCAATATGTCCTGATCTACGCGATTGAATTGGTATATCTCGAAGGGGATTACGTCGCGGTAGCACGGGTATGTTGTGTCTTGGTGGCGGTGGAGGTTGTAGGAATTGTGGAAGATTTAGTGGCTGATTTTGAATCGCTAAACCTTCAACCAATCCAGTAAGATGCTGCATTGATTTCCTTTAGTCATCTAGTTGCACTTTAATTCCTTTGTTGTCGTTCAAGGGCTGTAGTTCTTGATCTTTCAATATCAAGTTGTTCGTCATGTGAAGAAGATCCCGAGCTTGTTATTTTCTTGTCTAGAGACATGATGAACGAGAAAACAATTTAAAAATTCGGACCTGAAACTTGAGCTCTAATACCAAATTACGTACTTTCAAGGTTTTGCACCTCTCAAGTACAAAGATGAGTGAAAAAAAAATCACCCCGCTAAAGTTTTTCACAAAACTAGTGAAAGCGTTCTTCAAACTCACGTTAGAAGAATGTAAGATGGAAAGAAACCTCACCCACACGTTCCTCAATCCCGCAATATTGTAAGAAACGTTGAATAAAGGAAGAAGAGTGTAATGAAAGATCAATCACATTTTTGAAGCAAAAGCTTAGATAAAATAATCACCAATATTTATTTTCAGCATGTTAAGCCTTTTAAATAGGCCTTACAATGAGTAAAATTGATAAGGTTAAGGAAAACTATTCCTAATTAAATTACAATAAGAATAAGGCTAAGAAAATCTATCCTGTCTAAAATAGAAAAAAGAATTCTAGTAGGAATGGGATACTAACTAACAATCCTAGTTTGACTAGAACTACAAATATAATCCTACTAAAATAAAAATTAAATTACTAGGAAACAAGAAATAAGAAATCCCAATCTTTAAGGAAAAGAAATCCTAATCTTGAATGGATTCTTGGACTTCTTCAATTTCTTGAAATTCTTGGGCCTCAGTTAGACTAAGGCTAATTAGTGTAAGCATTTTAACTTCGTGGCCTAATTCTCCAAATCCATTGGCACCTTCATGAGCCCAATAAGCTTTCATTGTTGTAGAAAATATTGCCTCCATATGTTCATCATTCCTCATGGCTGATACCAACTCCACTATACTGATGTTGAAATTGTATTCTAATAGCTTGGGGTGCGAAGGATCCCATGAACATGACACTTCTTTATCCTGCGGTGATCTATTGTTCCATCAACGATCATTCCTTCTATCAATGGCGAACCGGTCCATTATCGGGAGCTTCTGTCGCGACCTTTGGTCCGTTCGTAGGGCAAAAAGCGGCCCCTCGAGGGTCGTCTGTCCGTATCGAAATCATCTTTTAATTTTCTATGTTCTTCTCTCGTCCTTTGGTCGACGATGGAAAGCCAACTTGATCATATATGATCCTTATATTTTATTTGTATCGATTGTGGACATCTGCCCAAGTCATTGCTTGAATCTTGAGCAGGCTTTCCTTCAATTTTCGGAAAGCGTCTAAACTTCTCAGATTCAGTCCCTTGGTGAATGCTTTAGCCTCCTATTCATATGGGATAGCCGGGAGAAACATTCTCTCCTTCTGGAATTGGGTAATGAACTCTCGTAGAAACTCGGATTCTCCTTGTGCAATCCTAAATTTGTCGGCCTTTCGGGATTGTACTTTCCTGGCTCCGACATGAGCCTTGATGAAAAAGTCTACGAGCATCTCAGGATTCTGTGGAATGCTTAGGTAACAATGAATACCACGTCAAGGCTACCCTCGTGAGGGTCTCTCCAAATTTCTTCACTAAAAAAGATTCAATTTCGCGAGGAGCTAAATCATTTCCCTTTACCGCCGTTGTGTAGGTGGTAATATGCTCCTGAGGGTCTGAAGTCCCGTCATACTTTGGAACATTAGGCATTTTAAACCTCTTCAGGATTAATTCTGGTGTTGCATTTGGCTTGTATGGAAATTGGATGTAATTCTTTGAGTCTAGACCTTTCAGCACCGGTGGTGCACCCAAAATTTGGTCCATGCGGGCGTTCACTTCCCTCATAAACCGTAAAAGTTCATTCTTGAAAGGATCATTCTTGTTATTGAGGCCGGATCCTCTCCCCCAGCCCATCAGACTAACTTTATCCCTAGGAATGTTGTTGTCGACCCTCTGATTGTTTGATTCGCAGGAGTGCTAAGAGGAATTGGACCTCATCTGTTCGCATTATTAGAAGCCCCCGGCATCGCCTGCTTCAACTCCGTCATCCTTATCAAGTCGCGTGAGGTGGGCTAGAATGATCACCTGTTTCACTTGCAAGACCCTTACCACGCCAACGACATGTTCCTCATCGGCATCATTGGGAGTTGTCTCCTGACCATGTCGAAGATATTGCTTGTCATGCACCGGTGTGGCTCTCTTCCCCTCATTGTGGGTGTCACTGATTGAGTCCTCGAAATGAGGCTGATCTCCTTGAATCTCGGGGTTGTGTGTGGTGTTAATAGTGTTATTCGCCATTTCTTATGATTATTTCTAAGACAAAATAATCAAAACACGTTAGTAAAAAAGACAATGATCAATTTAATTGCACGGTTGTCTAGGCCCCATGGTGGGCGCCAAACTATTTACCTAAAGAGCGGTACAATTGAATTTATACGTGGTTTCTAGACAAGTGAATTAATTTGATCCTAAAATAATAATATAATTAAAAATTATGCAATACTTAGCCTTAGGATGTAGACGAAATAGCATAAACAACAGTTACGGGGACAGGGTTTCCGGGCACAACAACAATGAAATTAAAAAGCAAGGAAATAAGATTGTATTAAAATTTGTATTGAATGTAGCATACGTTTGCCAGTATTGTGCCATTTAAAATGATAACAGAACTCACTAGTTATAGCTATGTCTAGGGAAGGAGGTCCTAGGATCGTGCCCCTCTTTAATGTCAAATATGAGGGTTATTGATGAAGATGGAACAATGAACATAAATGTCAAATTCTTTGTAACGGACAATTGTACTTAATGCCATGGAGTATTCTCTATTAAATACTACTAGGCAAAAAGTATTTATTACATCCTTATGAGCGTAATTTTTCCGGTGACAGACGGAATAATTGCCTTCAGTCTTATCCATCACCCCGTCTTGGGTTCCACGTGTCCCTCTTCTGGACATCCACGTGTCATAGCATATTTTACCCTATACAAAAAACAATCTAAAGTATCCTTTATTATACTTGTCATATTTCTCTTTTACATATTTTTTTAAAAAATTATTAAAAAAAGAATTTTTTGACTATTATAGTCTTATTTACTCTTCATATTTAGGTTTTCTATGATATGTAATCAATATTTTTCTACTTTTAAGAACGATTAATACTAAGGACAAAATGAGAACAAAATAATTATTATATCTTGATAATCTAAAATGACAAGTATTTTGAATAAGTTATTTTTAGTAACTAAGATAACTAATATGGAATAGAGGGAGCAATAGAATGTGGGATCTTACCGTAGTCAACAAATGTTTTGGAAAGAAATGACACATAGTACGAGAACACCAAAAAGTGAGGTACAGAACTTGTGGAGCTGAATGACGTGGTGGAATAAGGCCATGGGAAGAAATGGATGTGTCACGATCCAATCTTCCCTCAGTGAGAGGTTGCGACGACACCTAGTCTTTAGGACTAGGTATGCCTAACATTTGCGGAATAATAACGAAAATTAAAACATAAATCTAAACCACTAACAGCACAGTAATGAAATAATTGATAGAAATGTTGCTCAGCATATACAATAACAACTCTCAAAAATACATACAGTATTTTCTCAAGACCCGGAACATCATAAGTCACAAGCTTCTAAGAATTTACTAACTGTTCTATACATCAGTGTTAAGAAGTAGTAGAGGAAAAACTACACAAAAGATAGAGGGGGACCCCTAGGTCAGCGGACACGGCAGATGTACCTTGAAGTATCCGTAACAGCAGCAGGTGCACAACTAATAGCGAGGCTGGAATGATGTACATAGATCTGCACATGAACATATGTGCAGAAGAGTAGTATGCGTACACCACAATGGTACCCAGTAAGTGCCAAGCCTAACCTCGATCGAATAGTGAGGAGGTCAGGTCAGGCCCACTTGTAAATAAGAAATAAGGCAGGAGATATACAATATAATATTAGACTAGAATTTAATGAAAGGAACGCAACGAATAATAGTACAACACACAGGTTAAACAGCAGGGAAACTCCCGAGATATCGTCTCGTAGTCCCAAATAAATATGCAGGGAGAACTCCCGAGGTACCGCCTCGTTGTCTCAAAAGTAAACATGCAGGGATCTCTCCGGATACCGTCCCGTAATCCCGAAGTAAATATGCAGCTCAAACAAAATGAAGATGACAGTTACGGTAGGAAAACCTATAACTTAGACTAGGTACAAGTCAAGAAAAGAAGTAGGAATCTGCTAAACATGCTGCAAAGAGTTCAGATAAGCAATTAAGGCACGTAGATATTCTAGGCTAACATGATAACTACACATGCTAAAATACTCAAATAAGATGAAAACAGGTTATTACTCAGTAAAAATTAGGTTTTCAACAAATAGCCCGTGCACGCACTCGTCACCTCGCGTACACGGTGCTCACATATCATAACGACACCAAATCCTAAGGGGATTTCCCTCATACAAGGTTAGGCAACCCACTTACCTCGAACCAAGCTCAATCAATCGGTGACAAACCGAGCTCCCAAAGTCCAAAATGTGAAATAATACCCTAACCCTCGTTTATATATTACCAAAGCTTCTTTCCAAAGTGCTGACCCCACATTTTCAAGTGTGGTCACACATCCCAGATCCTGCGGCTGCAAAACAAATTGTGCGGCCGCACTTCAGCAAATTTTGCCCTACTAGGCTTTAGTAAAATGGCCATAACTCTTTGTACAAATTTCTAAATGATGACTTCTTTACCTTTCTGGAAACTAGACACGAAGAGATACAATTTTTGTGTTTTAATCATCTCCAATTTCTTGTGGATCAAAAGATATAAGCTTTCGAAATCAGGACCATCAAATCTGCATAACACCTTGAAGTGCGGCCGCAAGAAGAATTGTGCGGTCCGCACATTTCCTCTGAGGTCCGTAGTTTTACTCTGCCTAAGCACTTTTTCTTTTTTCCTCAGCACTTCTCTTCTGCCTCAACATTCCAAAATGTGTGTCCCGCACTTCCGAAAGTAGCAAAACAACATTAGAGTGCCGAAATGCCCCGACTCGCTCAAAACTCACCCCGAAACACACTCGAGGCCCCCAAGACCTCAACCAAAGATACCATCAAGTCCTAAACCACCATACGAACTTGGTCGAGTCCCCAAATCACATCAAACAACAACAAAAATATGAATCGCACACCAATTTAAGATTAATAAACTTGAAACTTCTACAACCGATGTCGAAACCTATGAAATCACGTCCGATTGACCCCAAATTTTGCACACAAGTCATATTCAACATTATGGACCTACTCCCACTTCTGGAAATCCAATCCGACACCGATATCAAAAAGTCCACTACCAGTCAAAATCTCAAAAATTCGATTTTTGCCATTTGAAGCCTAAATCAGCTACAGACCTCCAAAACACAATCCGGACACATCCCTAAGTCTAAAATCACCCAAAGGAGCTAATAGAACCGACGAAACTCCCTTCCGGAGTCGTCTTCACACAGTTTCGACTACGGTAAAAATCCTAAGAGTTAAGCTTCCGTTTAGGGACAAAGTGTCCCAAAATACTCTGAAACAAAAAACAAAACCACACGGAAAGTCACATAAGCAGAAAAAGATATGGGGGAAGCAGCTAATAGGGGATCGGGGCTATTACTTTCAAAATGACCGGCTGGGTCGTTACATTCTCCCTCTCTTAAAATAATTGTCCGTCCTCGAATGAACATAGAGACATACCTGAAGTGGTGAAAAGATGAGATTAACGGCTGTGCATATCATGCTCGGTTTCCCAAGTCGCCTCCTCTATCGGCTGACCCCTCTACTGAACCTTTACTAAAACAATTTTCTTTGACCTCAGCTTTCGAACCTACCTATCCAAAATAGCCACTCGCTCCTTAACATAAGATAGATCCTTGTCCAACTGGACTGAGCTGAAATCCAGCACATAAGACGGATCAACGTGATACTTCCGAAGCATAGAAACATGGAATACTGAATGAACTCCTGCTAGACTGGGATGCAAGGTAAGCTCGTGAGCAACCTCCCCAACTCACCGCAACACCTCGAGTGGACCAATAAATCTTGGGCTTAGCTTGACCTTCTTTCCAAACCTCATAACTCCCTTCATAGGCGAAACCTGGAGCAAGGCCCGCTCTCCAAACATAAATGCAACATCGCGAACCTTCCGATCCGCATAAGACTTATGTCTAGACTAGATTGTGCGAAGTCTATCCTGAATTACCTTAACCTTTTCCAAAGCATCCTAAACCAAGTCTGTACCCAATAATCTAGCCTTGCCCGGCTCGAACCAACCCACTGGGGACCGACATCGCCTATAATACAGAGCCTCATATGGTGCCCTCTAATGTTGGACTGATAACTATTGTTCTAGGCAAACTCTGCAAGTGGCAAGAACTGATCCCAAGAACCTCCAAACTCTATCACATACGCACGGAGCATATCCTCAAGAATCTGAATAGTGCGCTCGGACTGTCCGTCCATCTGAGGGTGAAATATTGTGCTCAACTCCACCTAAGTACTTAACTCATGCTATATGGCCCCCCAGAACTGTGATGTAAACTGCAACCCCGGTTAGAGATGATACATACTGGCACGCCATAAAGCCTGACAATCTCACAAATATAAACTCGAGCCAGCTACTCGGAAGAATAAGTAGTCATCATATGAATGAAATGAGCTTACTTGGTCAGCCTATCCACAATCACCCAAACTACATCAAACTTCTGTTGAGTCCTTTAGAGTCCAACAACAAAATCCATAGTGATCCGCTCCCTTTTCCACTCTGAAATCTCTAACTTCTGAAGCAATCTACCTGACCGTTGATGCTCATACTTCACCTGCTGGAAATTTAGACACCGAGCTACATATTCCACTATGTCCTTCATTCTCTTCCACCTATAATACAGCTTCAGGTCTTGATACATCTTTGCGGCACCTGTATGAATGGAGTACCGCAACTATGAGCCTCCTGGAGAATCATCTCACACAATCCATCTACATTGGGAACACATAGTCTGCCCTGCATCCTCAACGCACTATCATCTTCAATAGTGACCTCCTTAGCATCACTGAGTTGAACCGTGCACTTGAGGACAAGCAGATGGGGATCATCATACTAACACTCCCTGATACGATCATAAAGAGAAGATTGAGAGACCACGCAAGCCAAAACTAGACTCGGCTCAGAAATATCCAATCTAACAAATATGTTGGCCAAGGCCTGAACATCCAATGTCAATGGCCTTTTAGCTACTGGTAGATATGCTAAGCTCCCCAAACCCTCCGCCCGACGACTCAAAGCATCGGCCACCACATTGGTCTTCCCGAAATGGTATAAAGTGGTGATATCATAATCCTTAATCAGCTCTAACCACCTCTGCTGATGCAAGTTAAGATCATTCTGCTTGAACAGATGTTGCAAACTCCGGTGATCGGTGTAGATCTCATAAGGGGTAGTGCCACCAAATCTTAAAAGCATGAACAATAGCTGCTAACTCAAGGTCGTGGAAATGATAGTTTTTTTCATGCACCTTTAGCTATCTGTAGGCATAGGCAATCACCCTACGGTCCTGCATCAACACCACACCGAGACCAACCCGCAATGCATCACAATATACAATAGAAGACCCCGAACCTGAAGGTAATACCAATACTGGGGTTGTAGTCAAAGCCGTCTTGAGCTTCTGAAAGCTCTCGTCACACTCCTCTGTCCACCTGAATAGAGCACCCTTCTGGGTCAGCCTGGTCATAGGTGCTTTAATAGATGAGAACCCCTCAACAAATTGACGGTAGTACCCCGCCAAACCAAGAAAACTTCGGATCTCCGTGGCTGAGGACGGTTTGGGCCAACTATGCACTGCTTCCACCTTCTTTGGATCCACCTTGATCCCATCACTTGATAGTACATAACCTAAGAATGCCACTGAGTCTAGCCAAAATTCACACTTTGAAAATTTGCATATAGCTTCTTTTCTCTCAAGGTTTGGAGCACATTCCCCAGGTGCTGCTCATGATCCTCCCAACTCTGGGAGTACACTTGAATGTCGTCAATAGACACAATGACGAAAGAGTCAAGATAGGGCCGAAACACACTATGCATCAAGTGCATAAAAGTTGTTGGGGCATTGGTCAGCCCAAATGACATCATAAGGAACTCGTAGTGACCATATCAAGTCCTGAAGGCAGTCTTCGGGATATTTGGATCCTGAATCTTCAACTGATGATAACTTGAACGCAAGTCAATCTTGGAGAACACCCTAGCACCCTATAACTGATCAAATAGGTCATCAATACGAGGCAATGGATATATGTTCTTCATTGTAACTTTGTTCAAATGGCAATAATCAATGCACATACGCATAGAACCATCCTTCTTCACAAAAAAGACCGGAGCACCCTAGGGTGACACACTGGGCCGGATGAAGCCTTTATCAAGAAACGCCTGTAACTTCTTCTTCAACTCAGGAGAATTTATATGATATGAAGGAATATAAATGGTCTAAGTGGCTGACAACAAGTCAATGCCAAAGTCAATATCTCTGTTGGGCGGCATGCTTGGAAGATCAGCCGAAAATACATCAGGGAGATCCCTCACTACTGGGACTGTCTCAACTATAGGGGTATCCATACTGATATCTCTCACATAAGCTAGATACGCATCACACCCTTTCTCAACCATTCATTGAGCTTTAAGAAATAAAATAACTCTGCTGGGAGTGTAATATAAGGTGCCCCTCCACTCTAACCATGGTAAGCCTGGCATAGCTAGCATCATGATATTGGCGTGAAAATCAAGAATAGCATAATAAGGCGACAACCAATCCATGCTCAAGATAACATCAAAGTCTACCATGCTGAGCAATAATAAATTGGCTCGGGTCTCAAAACCACTAACAGAAATCAAACAGGACCGATACACGCGATCCACAACAAGAGAGTCTCCCACAAGAGTAGACACATAAATAGGGAAACTCAAAGAATCCTGAGATACGCCAAAATATAGGGCAAAATAAGAGGACACATAGGAATAAGTGGAGCCTAGATTGAATAGAACCGATGCATCTCTATAACAGACCGGAACAATACCTATAATGACAGAGTCGGAAGAAAATGCCTCTGTACAAGCAGGAAGAGCATAGTATCTGTCCTGGCCTCCCCCTCTATGGTGACCTTTACCTCCCCGACCTCCACCTCAAGCTAGCTGAGCAGGTCGAGTGGTAGCTGGTGCTGTAACCATAGCCTGAGGACCCAGTGGAGCACGTGGTGGCTGAGAGGTTTGTAAAGGTGCACCCCTCTAAGTCTGGGGCAATCCTTCACCATATGGCAGGTGTCGCCACACTTAAAACAAGCTCTGGAAGGGCGTGGCTATTGTGGTTGCCTCAAGCCAGGTCTGCTATACTGACCACTAGAAATACCCCGTGCAGGAGGCACACCAGATACTGGCGGTGCATAATAAGCCTCTTGGGGTCTAGGAGTAGTTGGAATACCATTGGCGGCTGGAAAGGCTGAATGATTGGGGCGACTCATATAGCCCCTACCATGTTGAACTACAGCTGGGGCATGCGTACCAGAATAAGAACTAGTCTCTCGAGACCTTTTGACCTCTCTCTCCCGAGAAAGCATGCCCTCCACTTTCCTAGCAATACTCACAACCTGTTGGTACAAAATATCCATCTCTATCTCCCGGGCCATGCTAGTCTTGATGCTGGGATGGAGTCCCTCAATAAACCGACGGACCCTCTCTCGAGCTGTAGAAACCAAGGCCGGTGCATGTTTGGCTAAATCACTGAAACGAACTTCATACTCTGACACAGTCATAGCACCTTGACGCAACTTCTCAAACTCGATACGCCATGCATCTTTGAGGCTTTGGGGAATATACTCCATCAAAAACATGTCCGAGAATTGAGTCCATGTAAGTGAAGCTGTCTCAGCCGGACTGTCCAACTCATAAGCACGCCACCACTAATAGGCTGCTCCTCTAAGCTGAAACGTAGTGAAAGAAACCCTACTCGACTCTGTTATGCCCATAGTATGGAGGATACAGTGGAATTCCTCTAGAAAGCCCTAAGCATCCTCTGTCACCAAACCACTTAAAGTAGGAGGGTGGTACTTATTATACCTGTCGAGCCTGAGTTATTCCTCCTTAGAAACTGCTGCCCTACCCTCGGGCTGAACTGCGGCTACCGGCTGCACTGGTATGACCTCTAGGACCTGGTCAACCTAAACCTGCTACTCTGAGGTACGAGCAACGGTAGTTTGTACTCCTCCCCCCGACTGAGATATGGCAGGATCAAGGGGAATCAATCCAGCCTAAGCTAAGGTGTTGAACATGCTTAGAAACTGGGCTAGAGTCTCCTGGAAAGCTGGTGCAGCAGTAGTAGGCACCTCAGGTGCCTGCGCTCCAACTGGAGCTACTGGTGGCTTTTCTATGGCAGCTCGTGCGGGTGATTTGGCTGCACTCATAGATGTCCTCGGCCTCTACCCCGGCCCCGGCCCCGGCCCAAGCCCAAGCTCCGGCCTTTGGTGGCTCTAGCAGGGGGCACGGGTGCCTGGTCATCTCTCATTGTACGTGTCCTCACCATCTGTGATTGAATAGAAGATAGAAGTTTAGAATTTTGAAGTCAATAAATTTTCGCACAACAATGAAATCAAAAAAGTGTAACTTTCCTAACAGTTCTATAGCCTCTCAAAGATAAGTACAGACGTCTCCGTACCGATCTGCGAGACTAAATAATTGGCTTGTGACTCACGACACCTATGAACCTAGAGCTCTGATACCAACTTGTCACGACCTAATCTTTCCTCCGTGAGAGGTTGCGACGGCACCTAGTCTCTACGACTGGGTAAGCCTAACATTTGCGGAATAACAATGAAAATGAAAACATAAATCTAAACCACTAACAGCACAGTAATGAAATAATTGATAGAAATGTCGCTCGGCATATACAATAACACCTCTCAAAAATACATACATCATTTTCGAAGACCCGAAACATCATAAGTCACAAGCTTCTACGAATTTACTAACTGTTTTATACATTAGTGTTTAGAAGTAGTAAAGGAAGAACTACACAAAAGATAGAGGGGGACTCCTAGGTTTACGGACGCGGCAGATGTACCTTGAAGTATCTGTAACAGCAGCAAGTGCACAACTAATAACGAGGCTAGAATGATATACCTGGATCTGCACACGAACATATGTGCAGAAGAGTAACATGCGTACATCACACTGGTACCTAGTAAGTTCCAAGCCTAACCTCAGTCGATTAGTGATGAGGTCAGATCAGGCCCACTTGTAAATAATAAATAAGGCAGGAGATATACAATATAATAGTATGCTAGAATTTAACGAAAGGAACACAATGAATAATAGTACAAAACATAGGTTAAACAGTAGGGAAAGTCCCGAGATATCATCTCGTAGTCCCAAATAAATATGCAGGGAGAACTCCCGAGGTACTGCCTCGTAGTCTCAAAAGTAAACATACAGGGGAATATCCCAGGATACTGTCCCGTAGTCCCAAAGTAAATATGCAGCTCAAACAAAATGAAGATGACAGTTACGACAAGAAAACCTACAATTTGGACTAAGTGCAAGTCAAGAAAGAAGCAGGAATCCGCTAAACATGCTGCAAAGAGTTCAGATAAGCAATTAAGGCACGTAGACATGCTATTCTAGGCTAACAGGATAACTACACATGCTAATATACTCAAATAAGATGAAAACAGGTTATTACTCAGTAAAAATTAGGTTTTTCAATAAATAGCCCTTGTACGCACTCGTCACCTCGCGTACACGGCGCTCACATATCATAACAACACCAAATCCTAAGGGAATTTCCCCCACACAAGTTTAGACAAGCCACTTACCTCGAACTAAGCTCAATCAATCGGTACCAATGCCTTTTCCACGAATATCCGACTCCGAATGGCCCAAATCTCGATGATTTTCTTGAAAACCCCACGAAAAATCATCACAAACCGAGCTCCCACATTCCAAAAAGTGAAATAATAACCTAACCCTTGTTTATATAGTACCAAAGCTGCCTTCTAAAGTTCTGACTGCGCATTTTCAAGTGTTGCACATCCCAGGGCCTGCGGCCGCAATCCAATTTGTGCAGCCACACTTCAGCAAATTCTACCCTATCAGGCTTTGGTATAATGTCCATAATTTTCTGTACAAATGTCCAAATGATGGCTTCTTTACCTTTTCAGAAACTAGACAAAGGCTATAACTTCCGTTTTTGAATCTTCTCCAAATTCCTTGTGTATCAAAAGATATAAGCTTCCAAAGTCAGGCCGGTGAACCTGCAGAACACCCTGAAGTGTAGCCGCAAGAAGAATTGTGCGGTCTGCACTTTTCCTTTGTGGTTCGCATTTTTCCTCTATGTCATCACGTTTTCTTGTGGCTCAGCACTCCAAAATGTGCATCTCGCACTTCCAAAAGTATCGGAACAACATCACAGTGCCGAAATTCTCAGACTCGCTCAAAACTCACCCTGAAACACACCCGAGGCCCCCGGGACCTTACGAACTTGGTTGAACCCTCAAATCACATTAAACAACAATAAAAATATGAATCGCATACCAATTCAAGCTTAATGAACTTGAAACTTCTACAACTGATGCTGAAACCTATCAAATCACATACGATTGACCCTCAATTTTGCACACAAGTTATATTCAACATTACAGACCTACTCCCACTTTCATAAATTCAATCTGACACCGATATCAAAAAGTCCACTACCGATCAAAAATTTTCAAAAATTTGATTTTTGTCATTTCAAGCATAGATCAGCTACAGACCTCCAAAACACAATTTGAATATGCCCCTAAGTCCAAAATTACCCAACAGAGCTAAAAGAACTAAAGAAACTCCCTTCCGAAGTTGTCTTCACACAGTTCCGGCTACGGTCAAAATCCTAAGACTTAAGCTTCCGTTTAGGGGCTAAGTATCCCAAAACACTCTGAAACCAAAAACAAAACCCCATGGCTTGGACAACCACAACTGACGACGACTATTAGTATATCTTCTTGGAAAAAAATCAGAATAATTTTTGTTAGAGTAAAGAAATATAATGAGGGGTATATATTTGTTCCATAGAAGCCAAATGTTTCATCAAGGTAACAGTTGGTAGGAGTAAATAAACAATTTCTGTAGTAGTGTGTGGAGTCATATGAGCAATGTGGTTGAAAGAAGTTATATTCAACTTCGTTGGTGGTAGTAGTGGTTTCTCACTCTCATTATTTGGCTCTATATGTTCCACTACAGTCTCGCGATCAAGCACCCAATAAAGTTTGCATATTGGTGGACAGTATAAAGTTGATGTAACTTTAACTTTTGTAGTAGATATTAGATATGGCTGGACGAGTTAAGCTTGTCAGCATAATATGAAATGACATCGCCATACACAATTCCCCGAATTTGTTGCTCCTATAAAGTGTCAATTTTTATTATAAATGCAGTAGATTATAATTGTAGAAAGTTAAATTTATGCTGCTACTGTAGACATAATTACTTCGTCCTCGAAAATCAAATTTTAAGATCTAACTTTTTTCTCGGGACTCTCTCGTTCTCGACCTATGATAATTTGGACCATGCATATGTAATTTGGTGTGTCAGTTATTATTTGATTGATGTTGCCTCTTAGTGCTATGATATTCTGGTAAAAAAATAAATTTTTTGAGAATAAAAGGATGATTGCAAAATTAGGAGAAATGATTAACATGCAAGCACAAATTTAATCAACAGACGACCAAAAAAAGACTAATAATTGACTGCAGATAGAGAAAACACAATGACAAACAAAAGGTCAGACAGATAATTTGCTTGGGTCGATGTAATTTTTTATTATAATATTTTAATGATGACTCATTTAGAATCTTCAGTCTGCAGCTAAAGTCGTATTTGCTTTGCTGCTTTATTCTTCAGCATAGTTTAATATTTGTGGGTAATTTATTTTCTAGAAGAGTGTTTTTATATGATCTGATTTATGCATATTTGATTTTGTCTCTTTCTTTATATTTCAATCATAGGAACTATCCCAAAAGTAGAACTGTTGGGAATAAACCTCTTACCAAAATAATATTCACGGTAATAAAAGTGGAATAATAATATAGTACCGAGATACGGTAATTAACAAGAATAAAAGAGTAACAACGACACCAAGATTTTTACATGGAAAACCCTTTTAATAAGGGAAAAAACCATGGCCCCGAGAGAAGCAACTGATATCACTATAGTAAGAAATTTTACACTTTGTAGGTCGGAGATAAATACTCCAAAGACCACTACAACACTCAAAAGAAATAACCATCTTTTGATATTCCACCTCACTACAATATCGCTCACTCTCTATTTTCCTCACAGACTATTTTCTTATACCTTGTCTGTGAAACCTCACTCTTTCTTTCTCTCTTTGTTGGTGTGAAGAAATGAGAGTTGAAACTCTCCTTTTATAGCCAAAGCTTCACCCTCTAAAGCCTACAATATTTGACAATTTACACACACTTTTCACAATTCAACAAAGTTGGCAACCAAACCAAAGAAATTCAACAAGGTTGGCTACCAAACCAAACTAATTCAACAAGGTTGGCTACCTAACCAAACCAAGTCAACAAGGTAGATTACCAAACCAAAGAAACTTTTATTAGGCACATGCCTAATACTTCTTCAATGAGATGGACATCATCAATCTCCCCTCCAGTCTCATTCATCCAGAGGAGGTAGCACTGTCTTCTAGTTTGAGTGCATGCCGACAAGTTCTTTGCATAGCTCAAACTTGTTCCTTGGTACCACCTTGGTCAGCATATCTGCGGGATTCTCACTTGTAGAAATCTTCAAGACTTTTAGAGATTCATTATCTACCATTTCTCGAATCCAATGATATCTCACATCAATGTGTTTGGTCCTTGCATGGTACATAGAGTTCTTGCTAAGGTCTATTGCACTTTGACTGTCACAATAGACGACATACTCCTTCTGATGCAATCCAAGCTCTTGAAGGAACCGTTTGAGCCATACCATCTCCTTGCCAGTTTCTGTAGCGGCAATGTACTCTGCTTCAGTTGTTGAAAGTGCAACACACTTCTGCAACTTAGACTGCCATGATATAGCTCCCCCTGAAAATGTAAACAAATATCCAGTAGTAGATTTTCTGTTGTCAATGTCACCTGCCATATCAGCATCTGTATAGCCCTTCAAGATTGGATCAGATCCTCCAAAGCACAAACAATCTCCCGTGGTACCTCTCAGGTACCTGAGTATCCACTTGACTGCTTCCCAATGTTCCTTTCCAGGTTTTTCAAGAAACCTGCTGACAACACCAACTGCGTGAGCAATATCAGGTCTAGTACATACCATTGCATACATAAAGCTTCCAACTGCTGAAGAATAAGGAACTTTAGCCATGTTCCCTTTCTCCTCCACTGTTGTAGGACACATCTTCTTACTCAACTTTAGATGACCAGCAAGAGGTGTGCCGACTGGCTTAGCATTCTTCATGTTGAAGCGTTCTAGTACACGTTCAATGTACTTCTCCTGAGATAGCCCAACTTTCTACTTGTTCTCTCTCGAACTATCTTCATCCCTAGAATTTGTTGTGCTGGGCCCAAGTCCTTCATATCAAATGACTTGGACAGATCTCCTTTCAACTTTGCTATCAACCCCTTGTCTTTTCCTACAATTAACATGTCATCCACATACAACAACAATATAATAAAGTTATTCTCAGAAAATCTTTTGAAGTATACACATGGATCAGAATAGGTCTTTAGGTATGTTTGACTTTTCATGAATGAGTCAAACTTCATGTACCACTGCCTTGGTGCCTGCTTCAATCCATAAAGACTCTTATTCAATTTGCACACCATGTGTTTCTTTCCAGCTACTTCAAATCCTTCTGGCTGCTCCATATAAATCTCCTCTTCCAAATCTCTATGAAGAAATGCAGTTTTCACATCCAACTGATCCATTTCAAGATCTAGGCTAGCTGCTAAGCTCAAAATTGTTCGAATAGAAGTCATTTTGACAACAGGTGAGAAAATTTCGTCAAAATCAATACCTTTCTTTTGTTCGAAGCCTTTAACCACCAATCGAGCTTTGTATCTGACCAGCTTGCCATTTCCATCTTTCTTGAGTTTAAAGACCCATTTGCATTTGAGTGGTCTTTTACCCTTTGGAAGTTCAACCAGCTTGTATGTGCCATTTTTCTGTAGAGATTCCATCTCTTCTTGCATATCTTTCATCCACTGGTTCTTTTCTGGATGGGACAACACCTCCTTAAGACTTTCTGGCTCCCCCTCATTACTGATGAGGACATACTCTATGGAAGGGTACCTGCATGTCTCTACCCTTGGCCTCTCTGATCTCCTCAGAGGTTGAGGTTGTTCTTCTCCCTGAGTGGGGTGCTCCACTTCCTCGACACCTTCATCAAGTTGCTCCCCCTGCTCAATAACCTCACCAGGTTTCTCCCCCTGCTCGGCAACCTCGTCGGTCGTACTTTCATTCTTTGCCTTTTCTGACATATCAGCAGCAGTTCCAACTTCACTTTCTCGAAAGACTACATCTCTGCTTCTGATGACCTTCTTCTTTACAGGATCCCACAGTCTGTACCCGAACTCTTCATCTCCATATCCGATAAATATGCAGGGAACAAATTTATCATCCAGCTTTGTTCTCTGCTCTTTTGGTACATGTGCAAAAGCTCTGCAACCGAACACCTTCAGATGCGAGTAGGACACCTCCTTGTTGGTCAAAAACTCTCTCTGGGATTTCAAACGCCAATGGAACTGATGGACTCCTATTGATCAGGTAACAGGCTGTCTGAACTGCTTCACCCCAGAATGACTTAGGCAGTTTAGCCATTCTGAGCATGCTTCTCACCTTCTCCACAATGGTGCGGTTCATCCTCTCGACTACGCCATTGTGCTGTGTGGTTCTAGGAACTGTCTTTTCATGTATGATCCCATGACTTGAACAATACTCTTCAAATTCCCTTGAAGTGTACTCACCTCCATTGTCACTTCGGAGGCACTTTAGCTTTCGACCCGTCTCCCTTTCTACTAGAGCATGAAACTTCTAGAAAACTTGAAACACCTGATCTTTGGTTTTCAAAATATAAACCCATAATTTTCGTGCAGCATCATCAATAAAAGTAACAAAATATTTGTTACCGCCCATTGATTCAATTTCCATTGGGCCGCAAACATTAGAATATACTAAATCAAATATATTCAATTTTCTTTCAGACGATGTCTGAAATGAGACTCTATGCTGCTTACCAAATAAACAGTAGTCACAAGCTTTTACCGTTGTACCTTTGGCATAAGAAATGAATGATTTCTTGGCAAGAATCTGCAATCCCTTCTCGCTCATATGACCCATTCTTTTGTGCCACAAATCTACAGAAATCTCATCTTGTGTCGCGTTCAATTCACCTTGGCATATTTCTGCATTTGTCCTGTACAACGTGCCACGAGCAACTCCCTTTGTAATCACCAATGATCCCTTAGTGAGTCTCCACTTTTGATTTGCAAAATAGCTCTCGTATCCATCTCGGTCTAAAGCAATTCCCGAGATCAAGTTCATCCGCAAATCAGGTACATGCCGCACATCCTTTAGAACCAATGTGCATCCGACATTTGTCTTGATACAAATGTCACCAATCCCCGCAATCTTTGAGTAACTTGTGTTACCCATTCTCACTGTGCCGAAATCACCTGCTACATATCTGCAAAAAAGATCTCTAACCGGTGTGGCATGGTAAGATGCTGCTGTGTCAACCACCCATTCCAACTCTGGACCTGACAGGTGCATGCATTCCTCTTCCTCATTTATAAAGAGGACAACATTATCATTGTTTTACACCATGGCGGTTCTGTTGTCGTCATTCTTCTGGCCACTAGTTTCACCTTTGCCCTTCCTTGGATTTGGGCAATCTCTTTTGAAGTGACCTGGTTGATCACAGTTGTAGCAATTTCTGACTCTTGATTTGGATCGGTTCTTTGACTTCCCACGAGCTCCGGATCTACCATAGTTGTTCGAACTCCTTTGATAACACCTGCCTCTACCTTCTGTGATGAGAGCCTGTCCTTGATTTTCAGGCTTCTTTCTCATCTTCTCATTGAATAGAAGAGCCGATGTGACATCTTTCAACTCAATAGTAGTCTTACCGTGCAGGATGGTTGTTGCCAAATTATCGTACGAAGATGGCAACGAGTTCAATAGCAAGATGGCTTTATCTTCTTCCTCGATTTTCACTCCGAGGTTGGCAAGCTGTGTGATTAGTCCGTTAAACACATTTAAATGTGACAAAAAATTCGTACCTTCACTCATGTGTAGGGCGTATAACTGCTTCTTCAGGTACAATTTATTTGTCAGCGTTTTGGACATGTATAGGCTTTCCAACCTTGTCCAAATTCCACGTGCAGTGTCTTCATCAATGATGTTATTTACCACATCATCTGATAAGTGCAACCTGATTGCACTAGCAGCTCTTTCATCCAAGTTAGCCCAATCCTCAACTTTCATGGTATCAGGCTTTTTGGAATCAACATCTAGAACCTTGTGTAATCCTTGTTGGATGAGTAGATCTCTCATCCTTCTTTGCCATGTTGAGAAACTGTTATCTCCGTTGAATTTTTCTACCTCGTACTTTACTCCGGACATTTTTATTTTTCACCAAGTATAGTACTACCGACAGTGAATAGTGTTTCAGTGAACGATCAGAACCTGTGCTCTGATACCAGTTGTAGGGAATAAAAACCACTTACCAAAATAATATTCATGGTAATAAAAGTGGAATAATAATGTAGCACCGATATACGGTAATTAACAAGAATAAAAGAGTAACAACGACACCAAGATTTTTACGTGGAAAACCCTTTTAATAAGGGAAAAAACCACGGCCCCGAGAGGAGCAACTGATATCACTATAGTAAGGAATTTTACACTTTGTAGGTCGGAGATAAATACTCCAAAGACCACTACAACACTCAAAAGAAATAACCCTCTTTTGATATTCCACCTCACTACAATATCTCTCACTCTCTATTTTCCTCACAGACTATTTTCTTATACCTTGTCTGTGAAACCTCACTCTTTCTTTCTCTCTTTGTTGGTGTGAAGAAATGAGAGTTGAAGCTCTCCTTTTATAGCCAAAGCTTCACCCTCTCAAGCTTACAATATTTGACAATTTACACACACTTTTCACAATTCAACAAAGTTGGCTACCAAACCAAAGAAATTCAACAATGTTGGCTACCAAACCAAACTAATTCAACAAGGTTGGCTACCTAACCAAATCAAGTCAACAAGGTTGATTACCAAACCAAAGAAACTTTTATTAGGCACATGCCTGATACTTCTTCGATGATATGGACATCATCAAGAACAACTAAGAAAAAGCTCACTATAATAAATGGAAAAAGTTGTCGATACCTTGTAAGAAAGGCGCCATGGATTCAGCCGGTTTCTTTCAACGATTCAAATATTACTTGCCACATCGAAATAACACAATAATGTATACTTACATAAGTATTTGTTTTCAGGTCCTTTTATAGTAATAGGAGAACTGGTTGTTGCCCAATCAATTAAGTTCTTCACCGTCAATTGAAATCTTTAAAGAATAATTATTGCACAACCAAAATCAAAGTAAAAATATCATTTTGCACAATCAAAATCAGAAAGAAAGAACATGCACCTAGATATTTATTTTCAAACATGTACGTAAAAATAAGATATAATTCTAGACATGTATGTAAAATTCTAGCAAGAAATTGTTAAAAAGAACGGAAAATTAATATCGAACGGAATATTAGTATCACGAAAACCTGAAGACAGAAAAGAAGGGAAAAACTCTACGTAGGTTAGACACTAAAAGAAAGAAGAAGAAATAGAAGTGCAGAAGAATTGAGAAACTTACAGAGATGGAGAGTCAAGGCTGAGAAGAAAGAAATTGAAGAGAAACTATGCCTTATTCCACTTTTTAAGACAACTAAGAGCCAAATGATGTGCTTTACGTGGATATAAAGTGTCCTACATGTGTTGAATAGCCAATAAAATTGGTCTAAAGAGGGTTCAAATTTAGTGCACATGTTGCCTTTGGTACTATTTTATGATGCAGTGTCCGTACTCTCAAATTGCTGCTTCTAAATATTAGTAAAGTATTATAAAATAAATATTATAATTAGAAGCTAAAGCACCAAGAAAGAAGAAGACAAGAATATATAAGAGGTGTAGAGAGGAGGAGAAAACTTTGCTTCTTATTTCAATTATATATAATTCATAAACCAAAAGTGCTTTATTTATAGTTACAAAAATCTCCTCAAATTACAATACTTAGTGGGTTCATTCATTTGGTGCATGAATTACCAAGGAAGTTACGGAAGGGACATCCACATTCACCGAATTTTTAAGACTCTCCCTTGGATGTACACTTAAAAGATAATGTGCCTCGTTAAAACTTTACTAAAAAAAACCTGATGGAAAAAGCCTAGTGAAGGAAAAGAGTACACACATCTTGTAATACGCATTGAGAGTTGCCCCATTAAAAATCTTACCAGAAAAATCTAACTGGGAAAAAATCTCGGTTAAGAAAAAAAGAGTACAATGCGTATTTCTCCCCTTGATGAAAACATTATTTGATATTTCGGAGACGATGAATTTCAATGTATCTCTTATTGCAACTGCTTATTTTCTTCTCTTAATACTGGGTATACCTATATATATTCCTATATTCTTTGAGGACCCATCTTTGTACGTTGTGGTAGAGCAATTGAAATATATAGCACACATTCAAATATTCTAAGATGAGAAATATTTGGCTCCTCATCTTAGGCAATTGTAATAGGAGACTTCATGATAACTTGTGGCCTAATCCACATAAGAGTTGCATGCAAAATAGCATGACCATATACCGAGATGGAAAATTTTATTCTTATAAGCATTGGTCTAGCAATTAATTAAAGGTGATTAATGATTCTGGTAGACCATTTTGAGTATGACTATATGCAATCAATTGTTAAATTATATTCCAGTTGATATACAATAACTATTAAAGGTATGGGATATAAATTCACCACCATTGTTAAGATGAATTGTCATAATTGCATATTCTAAATATTGTACTTTTAATTGTATTAATACGGCCAGCAACCCTGCGAATGCCAAATTCCAAGTTGATAACAAGTACACATATGACCATCTTGTAAATGCATCAATTAGAAAATATATAATATCTGAATGGTCTACATGAAGAGTGTATGAGTCCACATATATCATCCCGTATATGTTCCAGAAATGCAGGTGACTCAATCTCAACTTTAACTGCTAATGGGCTATTAATCAATTTGTCTTGAGAACATGTATCACAAGATAATTTCTTAGTACGAAGAAATTAAGGTTCTTTAATGAATGACCATGTGAAATTTTAATTATTTTGCACATCATATTATAACCGAAATAGCACAATCGGTCATGCCAAATAATAATTATAATTTGTGATTCGACTATACCATTACGTGTATGGTACAAGCCGCATATAAAGTGGATAACTTTTCATATTCATATTTGTTACCCATCCATATTGCGAACATCTCCTTCTAGGAGAACGTTATTATTATTATTATTGTCATGGTCATAATCTTTATAATCAAGACCTGCTTCTTGCTTTACTTTTATCCTTTAATAATTTTTTATAAGACCTGGCAAAGTATTTGATTTTTACGTTGGTAAGCAATAAATGACATATTTATGCGGCCACATAATGATATTCATCATCTTTATTTCTCTCAAATCTCTTCAGAGGTGAGTTGTAGATTTTAACAATCATGAGCGTATATGTGTTCATAAGTTTATTTCATAAGGCCACATTCACTTTTGGAATGTATGATAATCATCTGGACATACCTCGTGACTTCTCAGTATAAGCTCATTATTTGCTTCAGTATTTTTCATATTTATTTGTACAGCTCGCCTCAACATCATCTTAAAAGGTTAAGTATGCCTCTACTTTTTTTCCTTTCTTTTGATGGAGAATTGATAAAGCTTGGATAATTTTTTAAGCGTACCACATTTACGTGCTCAATGTCCTTTCATACCACATCAATGACAGATATTACCTTTACCATTTGAAGGATTATTTTGAAAACCCTTATTGTTCTCTATTATAAATACAATCATAATGATGATTATTTTTTCATTCCTTGCCATGCCACGTAAATTCACACGGCTCCGATAATTATTTAGTCTTCTTTCAGACTTTGATCAATTATTATCACATTAGCTTCATGGAATGGGGCAGATGCAGTAGGATGAGCTTCATGATTTTTCATTATAAGTATTTTTTTGTCTCAGTCATCATTATATCATTAATATGGTATATTAGGACTAGAACCTAGTGTCTTACCCTTATAAAGGTGTATTAAACCAAAATGCGTTGGGACTCAAACCGAATATTTTATTATCATGGTGCACCAGTACTCAAATATGATGTCTTACCCTCATAGTGTAATGGGACATGAACCCACCATCTTAACTTCATAAAGCCTTAAATTATTACCACTTTATAATTATATGCATAAGTAAATTTAATCATAATGGGACTTATTGTAACGACCCGACCTGGTTTATTGAGTGTTGCAACCATGTTCCTTCACTTACTACTTATCATATGCTTAATTATTACTATGTGACTTGCCGAGGTGGTTAGTTTGGTCTCAGGGATGTTTCGGAATAAATTGGGACACTTAGTCCCAATGTTGGAAGCCAAAGTTGAAAGAGTTGACCGGATGTTAACTTATGTGTAAATGGCTCCGGAGGAGTTTTGTCGGTTATGATAGCTCCCTAGGATGGTTTTGGACTTAGGATTGTGTTCGGATTTGGAGGTTCGTAGTTGATTCTGGCTTGAATTGGTGAAAGTTAGAAAAATGAAAGTTTGGAGAGTTGAGAAGTTTGACCGATAGTTGACTTTGTGGTTTTTAGGCTCTGATTTTGGTTTCGGAAGTTAGATAGGTCTGATGTGTTATTTATGAATTGTGTGCAAAATTTGAGGTTAATCGGAGTTGATTTGATAGGTTTCGGCATCGATTGTAGAAGCTGGAATTCATTAGTTTTCATTAGGCTTGAATTGGAGCACGATTCATATTTTGATGTTGTTTGATGTGATTTGAGGCCTCAACTAAGTTCGTATCATATTTTATGACTTGTTGGTATGTTCGGTTGACGTCTCGGGGACCTCGGATGAATTTCGGATGGTTATCGGAGTGGAATTTGACTTGGAAGATTGCTGAAGTCTGTTGAAGTTTTCTGATCTGGTTTCCTTCTATGTGATTGCGAGGTTAGGTCTACGATCGTGAAGGGTCTTTGTGGGCTGTTGAGTTTTTCCTCTTCGCATTCGCAGAGAGAGGGTCTCAATTGCGGAGGTAGTGAAGCTTGTGCTTCGCAAACATGTAGACTGGACCGTGTTCACATAAAAGGAAGTGAGATAGCTAGGGTCATGCGAAGTTGTTCTTTGCGATAATGTGGGCATGTTCGCGATCATATAGGTTTGTGTATCGGTGAACTGCGTTTGTGTAGACTCAACCGCATTCGCGAAGGCCATTTTTGGGGGCAACTTTGTCTTGTTCTTTGCGATCGCACGACACTTTTCTCAATTGCAAAGAGTAATCGCTGGCCAGCAGTGTTAAAATTTCAAAATGAGGGTTTGAACCCATTTCTCATATTTAGAACTAGAGACCTCATATTTGGGCGATTCTTGAAGGGGTTTTCAAGGAGTTGATTGGGATAAGTGATTCTAACTCGGTGTTCGTTGTATTACATGGATCCATCGTTATTTTTGTCATTTAAATAGTGATTGGAGTTGGAAATTTTTGTGAAAAATGATGAAACTTCTTAGGCCAAATTTTGGGGATTTGAGTGGCGTTTTGGTGTTGGATTTGAGTAATTTTGGTACGGTTGGACTCGTAGTTGAATGAGTGTTCGGATTTTGTAACTTTTGCCATATTCCGAGATGTCGGTCAGGGGTTGACTTTTTGAGTTTTGATTAAGAACTTTACATTTTCATATGGAATTGATTCCTATAACTTGTGTTGGTGGTATCAAATTATTGGTGGATAGATTCGAGGCGTTCAGGGGCTGATTCACGAAGCAAGGGCTTATTGGAGTGGATTTTTACACAGTTTCAGGTAAGTAACACTTCTAAACTTGGTTCTGAGGGTAACAATCCCTGAATTATGTGTTATGTGATTGATGTTGAGGTGACACACATGATGAGTGACGGGCTTGTGGGCGTGCACCATAAAAATTGTGATCTGGTTGATTCTGTGATACTATGTAGTCATCAAACCATGTAGCCATTCATATGATCTCTATGTGTTAAGAGTAATTGAGCCACCGATTCATGTTAGAAATCATGTTAGGCTATATGTTTATCCTATTGAGACCCACAGTGGTCATTTCTTTGTTGAATTATTTGCTTAGATGGCAATTTTGTACTCAGTCACATCCATTATTTTCATATCATATCTTAGTCTCTATTATTATTATTGTTGTGTTATATACCATTATTTGGGCTAATTGGCATGAGAATTGTGAGCCCGAGAGACTGGAGAGATTGATTACTGATTTGAGGCCTAAGAGTCGTGTTGTGAGTGAGATCTGTGGATCGAGTTGCACGTATAGCCATATGGCTATATGTGGATTAGGTTGCACGCAACAACAAGCCTTATGGCTATATATGGATCGGGTTGCATACCATAACAAGCCTTATGGCCTTATGACTATATATAGATCGGGTTGCACGCCGCAACAGGCCTTATGGATATACGTGGATCGTGTTGCATGCCGCAGCAGGCACCGTACAGTGCTGATTGACTGAGTGTGATGAGCGGAATTGAGAAGGTTAGATTGAGTGCTCTGAAAGTGTGAGTACGTGAGGTTTTCATTATGTTGCTCCCATACGGTATTCATATTGGCATATAGATATAGAGATGTCATATTCTCCATATCAGTCACACTTGGCATATTTTATCTGTGCTGAACTAAACTGTTAAACCTTTAAGCATGTCTACATTTTCTTGTAATGATCCGACCAGTCGTTTTGAGAGTATTAGACACAATCCCTTATTTATTGCTTCCTCAATATCCTTTTCTGCTTATGTTATGTGTCAGGAGGTTTTGTTCGTGGTTTCGGAGTGTTTTGGGATACTTAGTCCCTAAAACGGAAGCTTAAGCTCTAGGATTTTGGCCGTAATTGGAATTGTGTGAAGTAAACTCTGGAACAGAGTTTCATTGATTCCACTAGCTTCTCTAGGTGATTTTGGACTTAGCAGCATGTCCTTATTGTGAATTGGAGGTCTATTGCTGAATTAGGCTTGAAATGGCTAAAGTTAAATTTTTGTGAAAGTTCACCGGGAGTAGACTTTTTGATATCGGGGTAGGATTCCAATTCCGAAAGTTGGAGTAGGTCCATAATGTCAATTATGACTTGTGTGTAAAATTTGGGGCCAATCGGACATGATTTGATAGGTTTCGACATCGGTTGTAGAACTTTGAAGTTAAAAGTTCATTAAGTCTGCATTGGAGGGTGATTCGTGTTTTTGTTGTTGTTTGATGTGTTTTGAAGGATTGACTAAGTTTGTATGATGTTTTAGGACTTGTATTAATGTTTGGTTGAGGTTCCAGGGGACCTCAGGTTGATTTCGGGTGGTTAACAAATCATTTTGGACTTGTTAAGAATTATAGAATTTTCAGGTTTTCCAATTACTGGTTTCCTTCTTCGCGTTCGCGAGGGGGCTTCCGTGTTCGCAAAGAGGAACTGGAGGCAGGTGGGATTTTGTGCTTCAAATTTACGATAGAAGTCCCGCGTTCGTGAATCTCTGAGGCAAATAGTCTACGCATTCGTGATGAGGGTCCCGCGTTCACGTAGAGGAAGTGGTCACCTGAGTCTCCAGGCCCTTTTGCCTATGCCTTCGCGATGTTAGTCCCGCGTTCGCATAGGTTTAAGTTGAGTGACCTTTGTGTTCATGATTAGGCCATCGCGTTCGCGATTAAGGATTTTGGGCTGGAGTAAGCTTGTGCTTCGCGAACGCGAGGGTTCTTCCGTGTTCGTGAAGAAGGGATGCCTGGGCAGTATTAAACTTTTCAAAAACAAGGGTTAGCCATTTTTATCAAAACTTGAGATGGAGAGCTCGGATTTGGACGGGATTTTGAAGGAATTTCATAAACATCGATTGGGTAATGATTTTTCACTTGTTTTTGGTTATATCCCAATAATCTATCATTAATTCCATCCTTTAATTTCGGATTTGGGTTGATAAATTTGGGAAAAATGGGAGAAGTTCTTCAACTAAGTTTTTGAGTTTTGATTAGGATTTTGATATCGGATTTGGATAATTTTGGTATGAGTGAACTCGTAAGTGAATGTGTGTTCATATTTTGTGACTTTTACCTGATTCCGAGACGTGGGCCCGGGACGACCTTTTGGGGCGATTTTCTAATTTCTTGCTTAAGCCTTGATTTCATTAATTAGATTAGTTTCTTATAGTTATATTTATGGTATGTAATTTCTTTTGGCTTGATTTGGGCTATTTGGAGTCAGATAATCATGGGAAAAGGCACTATTAATAATTGATTGAGCTTGGTTCGAGGTAAGTACCTTGCCTAAACTTGTGTGGCGGAAATCCCCTTAGGATTTGGTACTGTTGTGTTATGTGAGAGTTGTGTACGTGAGGTAAAGAGTGCGAACATGGGTTAATTATTGTAAAATCTGGTTTTTACGAAGAAGTAACTTGTTTTCATCTTAATTGAGTTATACCAGCATGTGTAGTTATCCTGTTTAGTCTAATATCGCATGTCTACATGCTTTAACTACTTATTTGAACTCTGTGCATCATGTCTAGTTGATTTCTTGTCTTTCCTTGATCTGTATGAGCCTTAACTATAGAATTATTGTTGTTAATTATTGTATTTAGTTGTTTGAGCTGGGTGTTTACTTTTGGGACTACGAGGCAGTACCTCGGGAGATCCCCCTGCACCTTTACTTTTGAGACTATGAGGTAGTACCTCGGGATATTTCCCTATACATTTACTTTTGAGACTACGAGGCAGTACCTCGTGAGATCTCTTTGCATCTTTATTTTTGGGACTACGATATGGTATCTCGGGAGATCCCCTACTATTTTATATTTGTGTGTTGTACTATTATTTTGTTGTATTTTTCCTCTTTGTTAAATTCCAGTCTCTTATCGTATTGCTATAATCTTCTACTTTATTTATTTTGTACCAGTGGGCCATGATCTGACCTTGTCACTACTCGACCAAGGTTAGACTTGGCACTTACTAGGTACCATTGTGGTGTACTCATGCTACTCTTCTGCACATGTTTGGAGTGGTTGTACTTACTAGATCCCCTACACCTAACAGTTCCATAGCCTCATCAGTGAGTAGTGACAGTATGGAGACTTCAAGGTATATTTGTCGCATCCGCAGACCTTGGAGTCCCTCTCTATTCCCCTATGTCATTTACATTCCATAATTCTTTTCTTAGACTCTAGTGTATAGAGATACTAGTTTCCTTCTGTAGCTTGTGACTTATGATGTTCTAGGTTTTGGGAATATCGTGTATTACTAGAGTGTTGGTTATTATACATGCCAAGCGTCATTGTTATCAGTTATTTCATCATTTGTTGTAGTTAGTTGTTAACCTTTACTTCCATTTTGTTATTTCTGCAATTTGTTAGGCTTACCTAGTCGTAGAGACTAGGTGCCGTCACTACGTCTTACGGGGGAAGATTCGAGTTGTAACAAGTTGGTATCAGAGCTCTAGGTTCATAGGTGACGTGAGTCACAAATAGGTTTAGTAAAGTCTCGCTGATCGGTACAGAGACATTTGTACTTATCTTCGAGAGGCTATGGAACTGTTAGGAAATTTTCACTTCTTTTGATTCTTTGTCATGCGAAATTCTTGACTTAGAAATTCTAAACTTCTGTCTTCTATTCTCTCACAGAATGTGAGGACATGTACAGGTTGATATGATGATCAGGCACCCGTGCCTCTACTAGAGCCGAGAGAGGAAGGGGCAGTGGTAGAGGCCGAGGAAGTACACGTGGTGCAGCTAGAGCACCCGTACGAGCTACTACAGAGGAGCCACCAGTAGCTCCAGTCAGAGCGCAGGCACCTGAGACGCCTGTTACTATACTAGCTCTTTAGGAGACCCTTGCACAGTTCTTGAGCATGTTCATCACCTTGGCTTAGGCTGGATTGATTCCACTTGCTCTTGCCACATCTCAAGCCGGGAGAGGAGCACAAAATCCCATTGCTCATACCCCAGAGCAGTGGGTTCATGTCAATCAGGTTCCAGAGATTATCCAATGCAGTCGGTAGCTCCAGTTCGGCCCGAGGGTAGGGCAACAACTTCTGAAGAGAAGTAGCTCAGGCTCGAGAGGTACAAGAAGTACCACTCTCCTACTTTTAGTGGATTGGTGTCAGAGGATGCCCATGGTTTTCTTGAGGAGTGCCATTTTATCCCCCATAATATGGGCATATCAGAGTCAAGTGGGGTTTCTTTCACTACGTTCCAGCTTAGAAGAGCGACCTATCACTAGTGGCATGCTTATGAGTTTGGTAGTCTGGCTGAGGCAGCTTCTCTTACTTGGACTCAGTTCTTGGATATGTTCTTGAGGGATTATATTCCCAAGAGTCTCAGAGATGCATGGTGCACTGAGCTTGTGCCGTTGCGCCAGGGTGCGATGACTGTGTCAGAGTATGTAGTATGCTTCTGTGATTTGGCTAGGCATGCTCCAGCCTTGGTTGCTACAGTTCGAAAGAGGGTCGGTTGGTTTATCAAGGGGCTCCATCCTAGCATCAGGATTAGCATGGACCGGGGGTTGGAGATGGATATTTCCTACCAACAGGTTGTGGATATTGCTAGGAGAGTGGAGGCCATGCTTGCGAGAGAGAGAGAGAGAGAGAGAGAGAGAGAGAGAGAGAGAGAGAGAGAGAAGAGAGATAGGCCAAGAGGTCTCAAGAGTCTGGCACTTATAGTGGTACTCATGCCCCAGCAGCAGTCCGTCATGGTAAGGGCTATATGAGTCGCCCTGTTCATTTAGCACTTCCAGCTGCCAGTGGTATTCCGACTACTCCTAGGCCCAAGGATCCTTATTTTGCACTGCCAGTGTCTAGTGTACCTCCCGCATAGGGTGCTTTCAGCGGTTAATCCAACCGACCTGGCCCAAGCCAGCCACAACACCAATGCCCTCCGAGAGCTTGTTTTGAGTGTGGCGACACTCGCCATATAGTGAGGGATTGCCCCATACTTAGGAGAGGTGCACCTCCACAGACTTCTCAAGCACCGTGTGCTCCACTGGGTCCTCAGGCTATGATTATAGTACCAGCTACCACTCCACCTGCTTAGCCAGCTCGAGATGGAGGTCGGGGAGGTAGAGGTCGCCCTAGAGGGGGAGTCCAGGCCAGATATTATGATCTTCCTACTCATACTAAGGTAGTTGCTTCCAACTCCATCATTACAGCTATTATTCTGGTCTGTCATAGAGATGTGTCGGTTTTATTTGATCCATGCTCCACTTATTCCTGTGTGTCATCTTATTTTGCCCCGTATTTGGGCATATCTCGTGATTCTTTGAGTTCTCCTGTTTATGTATCTACACTTGTGGGAGATTCTATTGTTGTTGACAGTGTGTATCGATCGTGTTTGGTTATTCTTAGTGGTTTTGAGACCAGAGCCAATTTATTATTGCTCAGCATGGTAGACTTTGATATTATTTTGGTCATGGACTAGTTGTCACCCCATTATGCTATTCTTAATTGTCACGCCAAGACTGTGACACTAGCTATGCCAGGATTACCACGGTTAGAGTGGAGAGGTACCTTAGATTATACTTCCAATAGAGTTATTTCATTTCGTAAAGCTCAACAAATAGTTTAGAAGGGGTATGACACATGTCTAGCTTATGTGAGAGATGTCAGTATTGATACCCTTATAGTTGAGTCAGTCCCAGTAGTGAAGGATTTCCCTAATATATTTCCAGTTGATCTTCCGAGCATGCCACCTGACAGAGATATTGATTTTGGGATTGATTTGTTGTCAGGCACTTAGCCCATCTCTATTCCTCCTTATCGTATGGCTCCTCATGAGTTGAAGGAGTTGAAGGAGCAGTTACAGGAATTGCTTGATAAGGGCTTCATTTAGCCCAGTGTGTCACCCTGGGGTGCTCCAATCTTGTTTGTGAAGAAGAAGAAGGATGGTTCTATGCGTGTGTGCATTGATTATCGCTAGTTGAAAAGAGTTACGGTGAAAAACAAGTATCCATTTCCTCGTATTGATGACCTATTTGATCATCTACAGGGTGTCAGGTTTCCAAGATTGACTTGTGTTCATGCTATCATCAGTTGAAGATTCAGGAGCCAGATATCCCGAAGACTACTTTCAAGACTGGGTATGGTAACTACGAGTTCCTTGTGATGTCGTTTGGGCTAACCAATGCCCCAGCAACATTCATGCACTTGATGTACAGTGTGTTCTGACCTTATCTTGACTCTTTCGTCATCGTATTCATTGATGACATTCTGGTGTATTTCTTGTCTTTCCTTGATCTGTATAAGCCTTAATTATAGAATTATTGCTGTTAATTATTGTATTTAGCGGTTTGAGCTGGGTGTTTACTTTTGGGACTTCGAGGCGGTACCTCGGGAGATCCCCCTACACCTTTACTTTTGAGACTATGAGGTGGTACCTCGGGAGATTTCCCTACACATTTACTTTTGAGACTACAAGGCGGTTAAAGTTGCTTAGGGATTATGATATTACCATTTTGTACCATCCTGGGAAGGCCAATATGGTGGCCAATGCCTTGAGTCGCCGGGCGGAGAGTTTGGGGAGCTTAGAATATCTACGAGCAGATGAGAGGCCATTGGCATTGGATGTTTAGGACTTGGCCAACCAGTTTGTTAGATTGGATATTTTCGAGTCGAGTCAAGTATTGGCTTGTGTAGTTTCTCGGTCTTCTTTTTATGATCGTATCAGGGTACGTTAGTATGATGACCACCCATCTTCTTGTCTTTAAGGACATGGTTCAGCACAGTGATGCTAAGGAAGTCACTATTGGAGATGATGGTGCATTAAGGATGCAGGGCAGGCTATGTGTGCCCAATGTGGACGGATTACGTGAGTTGATTATCCAAGAGGCTCACAGTTCGTGGTACTCCATTCATCCGGGTATCGCGAAGATGTATCAGGACTTGAGGCAGCATTATTGGTGGAGGAGAATGAAGAAGGACATAGTGGAATATATAGCTCGGTGTATAAATTGTCAGCAGTGAAGTATGAGCATCAGCGACCAGGTGAATTGCTTCAGAAGTTAGAGATTCCGGAGTGGAAATTGGAGTGGATTACTATGGATTTCGTTGTTACGTTTCCATGGCTCAACGGGAGTTTGATGCAGTTTGGGTGATTGTAGATAGGCTGACCAAGTCCGCTCATTTCATTCCTGTGATGACTACTTATTCTTCCGAGCAGCTAGCTCGAGTTTATATCTGAGAGATTATCTGACATTCATGGCATGTTGGTATTTATCATCGCTGACCGGGGTACGCAGTTTACATCACAGTTCTGGAGGGCCGTACAATATGAGTTGGGTGCGTGGGTAGAGTTGAGCACAACACTTCACCCTCAGATGGATGGACAGTCCGAGTGCACTATTCAGATACAAGAGGATATGCTCCATGCATATGTGATGGAGTTTGGAGGTTCATGGGATCAGTTCTTGCCACTTGCAGGAGGTTTCGGTCTCCAGTGGGTTGGTTTGAGTCATGAGAGGCTAGGCTATTGGGTACAGAATTGGTTCAGGATACTTTGGAGAAGGTTAAAGTGATTCAGGATCGACTGCGCACAGCCCAATCTAGATAGAAGAGTTATGCGGACTGGAAGGTTCGCGATATTGCATTCATGTTTGGAGAGCGGGTCTTGCTCCGGGTTTCGCCCATGAAGGGTGTTATGGGGTTCGGGAAGAAGGGTAAGCTGAGCCCAAGGTTTATTGGCTCATTCGAGGTGTTGCGGCGTGTTGTGGAGGTTGCTTATGAGCTTGTCTTGCCTCCCATCCTGGCAGGAGTCTATCCGGTATTTCATGTTTCTATGCTCCTGAAGTATCATTGTGATCCGTCTCATGTGTTGGATTTCAGCTCAGTCTAGTTGGACAAGGATTTGTCTTAGGTTGAGGAGCCGGTGGCTATTTTGGACAGGCAGGTTTGAAAGTTGAGGTCAAAGAACATTGCTTCAGTGAAGGTTCAGTGGAGGGGTTAGCTGGTCGAGGAGGCGACTTGGGAGACCAAGCATGATATGCGTAGCTGTTATCCTCATCTTTTCACCACTTTAGGTATATCTCTATACTCGTTCGAGGACGAAAGATTATTTTAAGAGGGGGAGGATATAAACGACCCAGTTGGTCGTTTTGAGAGTATTATACCCTATCCCCTATTTAATACTTCTCTCGTATCCTTTTTTGCTTATGTGAAGTTTCGGGAGGTTTTGTTCATGGTTTCGGAGTGTTTTGGGACACTTATTACCTAAAATGGAAGTTTAAGTTCTAGGATTTTGACCGTAGTTGAAATTGTGTAAAGACAACTCTAGAATGGAGTTTTGTTGGTTTCGTTAGTTTCGTTGGGTGATTTTGGACTTAGAAGCATGTCCAAATTGTAAATTGGAGGTCTGTAGCTGAATTAAGCTTGAAATGACGAAAGTTGAATTTTTGAAAAGTTTGACCAGAAGTGGACTTTTTGATATCGAGGTTCGATTTTGATTTCGGAAGTTGAAGTAGGTCCGTAATGTCAATTATGATTTGTGTGCAAAATTTGGGGCCAATCGGACGTGATTTGATAGATTTCAGCATCAATTGTCGAAGTTTGAAGTTCAAAGTTCATTAAGTTTGGATTGGAGGGTAATTCGTGCGTTTTATTGTTGTTTGAGGTGTTTTGAGAGTTCGACTAAGTTCTTATGATGTTTTAGGACTTATAGGAATGTTTGGTTGAGGTCCCGGGGGCCTCGGGTTAATTTCGAGTGGTTATCGGGTCATTTTGGACTTGTGAAAAATTACAGAATTTTCTGATTTTCCAGTTGTTGGTTTCCTTCTTCGCGTTCGCGAGGGGACTTCTGTGTTCGCGAAGAGGAACTAGAGGAAGGTGGGACTTTGTGCTTCGCGTTCGTGATAGAGGTCCCGTGTTTGCGAAGCTCTGAGGCAAATGGTCTTTGCGTTCGCGATGAGGGTCCCTCGTTCGCATAGAGGAAGTCGTCGCCTGAGTCTCCAAGCCCTTTTGCCTACGCATTCGCGATGTTGGACCTACATTCGCATAGGGTCGAGCTGAGTGACCTTCGCATTCGCGATTAGGTCATCGCATTCACAATTAAGGATTTTGGGTTAGAGTAAGCTTGTGCTTCGCGAACGCGAGGGTTCTTCCACGTTCGCAAGAACAGATGACTGGGCAGTATTAAACTTTTCAAAAACGAGTGTTAGCCATTTTTATCAAAACTTGAGATAGAGAGCTCGGATTTGGACGAGATTTTGAGGTAATTTTAGAGACATCGATTGAGTAATGATTCTTCACTTATATTTGTTTATACCCTACTAATTTATCATTAATTGCATCCTTTAATTTCGGATTTAGGTTGATAACTTTAGGGAAAATGGGAGAAGTTCTTCAACTACGTTTTTGAGTTTTGATTGAGATTTTGATATCGGATTTGGATAATTTTAGTACGAGTGAACTCGTGAGTGAATGGGTGTTCATATTTTGTGACTTTTATCCGATTTCAAGATGTGGTCCCGGGTCGACCTTTTGGGACGATTTTCTAATTTCTTGCTTAAGCCTTGATTTCATTAATTAGATTAGTTTCTTATAGTTATATTCATGGTATGTAATTATTTTTGGCTAGATTTGGGCTATTTAGAGTAGGATAATCGTGGGAAAAGCATTGTTATTGATTGATTGAGCTTGGTTCAAGGTAAGTGGCTTGCCTAACCCTGTGTAGAGGAAATCCCTTAGGATTTGGTACTGTTGTGTTATGTAAGCGCCGTGTACGCGAGGTGAAAAGTGCGTACATGGGATATTATTGTAAAATCCGGTTTTTATTGAGAGTAACCTGTTTGCTTCTTAATTGAGTTATACTAGCATGTGCAGTTATCCTGTTTAGTCTAATATTGCATGTCTACATGCTTTAACTGCTTATTTGAACTCTATGCAGTATGCCTAGTTGATTTCTTGTCTTTCCTTGATCTGTATCAGTCTTAATTGTAGAATTATTACTGTTAATTATTATATTTAGCGGTTTGAGCTGGGTGTTTACTTTTTGGACTATGAGGCGGTACCTCGAGAGATCCCCCTGCACCTTTACTTTTGAGACTACGAGGCGGTACCTCGGGAGATCTCCCTGCACATTTACTTTTGAGACCACAACGCAGTACCTCGAGAGATCTCCTTGCATCTTTACTTTTGGGACTACGAGACAGTATCCTGAGAGATCCCTTACTATTTTATCCCTGTGTGTTGTGCTATTATTTTGCTGTGATTTTTCTCTTTGTTAAATTCCAGTCTCTTATCATATTGTTATATTCTTCTACTTTATTTATTATGTACTAGTGGGCCCTAAGCTGACCTCGTCACTACTTGACTGAGGCTAGGCTTAGAACTTACTTGGTACCATTGAGGTGTATTCATGCTACTCTTCTGCTCATGTTTTGTGTGTAGATCCAGGTACTTTTTATCAGCTACGTCATTAGTAAGCAGTGACAGTTTGGATACTTCAAGGTATATCTGCCACGTCCACAAACCTCAGAGTCCCCCTCTATTCCTTTATGTCATTTACCTTCCGTATTTCTTTTCTTAGACGTTGGTGTATAGAGATACTAGTTTCCTTCTATAGCTTGTGACTTATGATGTTCCCGAGTTTGGAAATACTGTGTATTACTAGAGTGTTGGTTATTGTACATGTCGAACGGCATTGTTATCATTTATTTCATCATTTGTTGTAGTATGTTGTTAAGTTTTACTTCCATTTTGTCATTTACGCAATTTGTTAGGCTTACCTAGTCGTAGAGACTAGGTGCCGTCACGATGTCTTACGGGGGGAGATTCGGGTCCTGACATTTCTGTATTGTTAAACTCTGTACTTGTACTTTATTGGTTGAGCTCGTCACTGCTCTCAGCCCAAAGGTTAGACTTGTTACTTATTGAGTTGGTTGTACTCACGCTACATCCTGTACTTCGTATGTAAATTTAGGCATTTTCGAGAATGGTGATTGCTAATCTTGTAGTTTTTACCCGTTCGGAGATTATCGAGATAGCTGCTTTGGCGTCCGCAGGCCTTGACTCTCCTCCTCTAGATCTCAATTTTGCTTATATTGTTCTACCTTCTAAGATATTGTTTCAGACTTTGTTATTGTATAGATGCTCGTGTTCTCAGTGACACCCAGATTTTAGAAAAGTTTGTATTCGAGTCGCAGTTGTCCATATCGGCTATTTATAAGTGTTATTATTGTTGAACTTACTTCATCTTATTTTTAATATAAAATTCTAAGTTTTAGTGTGATTGTCGACTTGCCTAGTTCTGTGATAGGCGCCATCACAGCATGTTGAGTTTTGGGTCGTGACACTTATGAATATAACCTTCTCAACTTTGAAACAGCCCATCTACAATAGAAATGCCTTATTCTAGACATGTGCGAGTTTTGTTAGGAAAGTCACATATTAATATCATAGTAATTTAATTAGGGAAAAGTATAGAAAACCCATGATGAATTAACTTATACTTCAAAGTCCATATATAAATGAAACATCACCATACTAAATACATATGGAACGGTGGAACTACTCTTACGTTTTCATCAGAAATATTTAAAGCTTAAAAATGTATTTTACTGGTGATAGTCACAATAAATTCATCTTTTAAGTCTGAACAATTAATATCATGTCATGGTAAATTCTTTCACACGCTATAATTTATCCCTTCATAACCATTTGTCATGGATCTTAACTTATCTGTTTCATCACTTTAAGAAGAGCAAAGAATTAACCTCTTGAAATAATTTAGGGGTCCATAATCCATTTTATTAATGCGATCCATCATGCCAGTATCTAACTATAAATATAGTTAGTTTATAGCTCTTCAATTGTGCACTTTGTCGATGAAAACTATACTAACGTATATATTAACTTTACTAGTTTAGGAATAAATACCCGTGAACATCTATGAAGCATTAATCACACATGTAATGCCATTCTATATTAGTTTTTTTCTATACCCGGATTCTCAACTACACACTTTTTCTTTGCAGGAATCCTATTACCCCCGAAACTTATTTTAAACGGAATTATTTGCACCCTTAACGCTGACGTGGCAGAGTGTGTGTATTTCACTCTCCCAAAGGAGAGTAAGAAGCAAGAAAAAACGATTTTCAGATTATTTTTTTATTCTTTTTTACCATTTTTCTTACTTTTTTTCCTTTTCCTTTTCCTTTTCTTTGTCTTTTTCTTTTTCTTTTTTTTTTTCGTTTCTTCTCTAATTCCGGCGGATGTTCATTCACCGACGACTTTGTCTAATCGTTTTTCTTCCATTTTTTCTTTTCACACACAAATTAAACTCTCAAAAAAATCTATTCATGAGCAAAGCAAAATACACTCAGATTTGGGGGAAAAAATTCATCATCGGAAAACTTTCCCATGCCGGAAAAAAATGATGTATTGAAATTTTAACTGGAAAAAGTTTTCTCAACTTATATTCGTTTTTATTTCTTTTGCTCTTCCTCCCACTCATAAATTACACTTTCAAGAAAAATTTATATATATATATATATAAAACAAAACACACTTAGATCGGGATAAAACATAACACACTTAGATCGGGGAAAAAAATCTGTCGCCGGAAAAAAAAATCGCTGGAAAAAATGGTGTTCGTGAAATTCCCACGACTACCATTTTACGTCGCCTGTGACCAAAACAAAAAGAAACAAAATGAAATAACAAAAGAAATGAGAATAATAAGAAATAAGAAAAAAAGGATAAGAAAAAGAAGAAAGAATTAAAAAAAGTACTAAAAATACATGTGGGGGCGCGTATAGTTCACCACTTGCCAAGAGTTTGGTTGTCTAGTTTTAGGGTGCAAATAATTCCATTTAAAATAAGTTTAGGGGGTAATAGGATTCACGCAAAGAAAAAGTGTGTAGTTGGGAATCCGGGTATAGGTAAGGGGGTACTTATGCATTTTCCCTATATATATATATATATATATATATATATATATATATATATATATATATATATATATATAACTCCCTCCATTTCAATTTATATGAACCTATTTAACTGGGCACGGAGTTTAAGAAAAGATAGAAGACCTTTGAACTTGTGATGTAAAATAAGACACATATATTTTGTGTGGTAATAATCATTGCATAAATGTAAATTGTTTCCACATAAGGAAATATGTCATTCTTTTTAGTACGGACTAGAAAGAAAATAGGTTCACATAAATTGAAACGGGCATAATATACACTATATTAAAAGTAGGAAGCGTATAATTTAAAAGTTAAAGTATAAAAATATCCCTCCTTATCTACTAAAATAACCTATTTAGTTTAAATATTAAAAAAAACTACAAAGAGATGCGAGCTACAGACGCCTACTTTTAACGGTCAAGCAAGCAACGTTTTATGCCGATTTTTTAAGATCACAAGTTCACAACCTTTTCATGCACAAGCCTCCATTTATAATTTATTTAACTATTCCCTATTTTTCGTTAGGATTTTATATAGTCCTATTTATATGAATGATGATAGGGTACGATAGACAATTTTAAGTTATGACTATATTACTTCTTTTCTCAAATTAATATCAACTACGAGTTCAAAATTAAATTCTAAAGGTAGTATAATTGACAGAAACTTGTAGTTAATTTGAATGTCTTAATTTTTTATGCACAAACATTACGGAGTAGATCTAATTATGTTTGTTGCTTGTGCCCTTGAATTCAGATTGCAAACATGATTCCAAAAATATTTTTTGTTGCTTTGTTTTGATGATCTTCTTTTCGTTTTCACGGAGTATTGGAACATGGAACAATAAAACCCCTGAAACATATCATTGAATCTGCTATAACACCTTTATTTGAGTACGCACTCTCTTTTTATAACTAAATCATCTTTAAGAAAACCTTTCTTAATATACTTTTGTTACCATGTCAATCCTAAAGATCGAGATTGCTCCTTTTTTGATAGCCTTAACTGTAGTTTCTACACTAATTATTCTAAACAAGAGTCTTTGTTTAAAGTCCTAAATTCTGAGATAAGGTAAAAATTTGAAGGAAAAAAAACATGATTTACTAAAGTTTTCTTCGTACCACTTATTGTGGGTCTGATATATTTATTCTTTTGTTTGTCAAGCACCAAAAATATATTCATGTGACCGAGTAATAAAAGTATCAGTAATTCGAAGAGGTTTAGTAACACCATACAAAAGTTCAAGTCACAATGTAAATTTTAGTTCTGTAATATTAGTTAACGAAGAGTAACGCTATTTTAAATTTGTATTATATTTTTACTTATTTTTATTAATAACATCAACTCATGGTTAAAGCTTTTAAAGGGGGCAAAGATCCAAGCAATAGTTTTACTGTATTATTAATGACCGAATAGATCGTGTTAACCTCAATTACTCTTCAATAACAAAGAAGTTAGAAATTACTTTTACTAAAATCGCCATTACAAGGGAATAACCTTCCTATCCAAAAAAATTTAAAATGATTTGTATCCTTGGAAGACGGGGAAAATATAGTGACGGCACTATCTTTATAAATTTTTAGAGGAATTTATGCACTATTTTCATACAGAATTATTTGATATTTATTATTAATTTTAATCTCATACTTTTGTGATGTAATTTGCAACAGTGGTACTATTTTCAATAGGAATATTAGTGTTGACAACAAGAGTCGTGGTCATGACAGATCGAACAACTGATTCGAATGAAATGAACATATATATATATATATACCAGGAATATCGTCTATAGAGAGTATTAGATAAATTATTATTCATTACATGTTTGTACCTCATGAAACCAAAATAAGTAAAATAATTTCACATGTTTCTAATTAAACTTTGATCGTTCAACTGCGTTCAATCATCCTAACCTCGACATATTCTTTTATGTAAAACTATTTGCTCAAATCTTTATTTTAATAATATTAATATTATTTTATAAAATCACTTATTACATGACTCGCCGTACTTGTACAACGCATATGCAGAGAAATTAGTATATATGATGTTTAATTTCCTTTCCTTCTTTATCTGTTTACTTTTAAATTTTTTGAATCTACGGGTAAAAATACTGCTTGGTCGGTAGGCCGATGAACAGTCTAGAATATGTGTCTACGTGAAAAGCCAAGACCAAACTCAACATCAATTTATGCATGATTGCTAATGCGTCATCATACAGAAGTGATTTCTAGTACGACTAATTAAATTAAATAATAGTGGCAAAGCTGAAGCATGTTAGTCTCGACACTGATCTTTGGGCAATAAATAAAGAGAGAGATCCATTTTCATTAAAGAAGATTAGAAGCTTCCATCTCTCATTCGATTGCGTATTATGTTCCGTCCCTAACTTGCCATCTGTTTATGATCTTAATGATGTTTTTAGTGTTGACAGTATAAAACATATATTTAAATTGTCGATTCATTTAAACATTAGATAAAAATAATTGTGTGTTGTAATTATTGATTGGTAACCTGAAAAAAGCTAAATAAAATATATCAATTTAATTACATTAATTATTTCAATAAGCTACTTGAATAAATTGATGAGGCTACTTAGCATAATCTAGGTAGGCTATTGTAAAAATAATTAAGATTGTCAATGTTAGTTACATAAGATATCGTTTGAAAAGAAAAAGTGATTGGCCAAACATTTTTTGCTCATCATCATAAACAACACTTCGTGCATCTCATTTGAGTTAAATGATGGAATAAATGCAAAATTTTAAAGTACCAGAATTACTTTACTGCGAAACTAAAAGAGAAATTTTCATAAAGCGCTATCATTTAGTAGTAATTAGCTATCTATAGATATCATTTGCTATATTACGGATTGTAGATATATTTTCTGTTGTTATAAGATGTATTAGATGTATTTAAGCTACTGTATTCATGAATACAATAACAAAAATAGGCGTGAATCAGGGAAGTCCAGCTAATCAGTTGTTGTATTCGAGTGTATTCGACTGTATTCATGGTGTGAAACATGGGAATACAGGTGGACAGATTATTGTATTCAGATGTATTCGAATAATTTAAGTAGCGGAAATAAGGGATTACACTGTTTTGTAAAAAAGAAAGCGAATCAATTAACATAATAGACTCCTAATATAACTCAACAAACTCAATTATAACACACAAATTTTATATTTTCAGTTATAAAAAAGATTCTCAACCAAAAAATACTCCAAAAACATAGCAATCTTCAGAGAAATTATATAATACATCTGAATACATAAATTATATTAATTAAAAAATACTTATGAATACATTCATGACATATAGCCAGACAGTGAATACAATGAAATGCATAGAATACACCGGGGTACATTGAAATACAATTAGAAAAAAGACAGTGAATACAATGAAATACATGGAATACAACGAGATACATTGAATTACAATGACAAAAAAGATAATGAATACAATGAAATACATGAAAATACAGCGTGATACGTTGAAAAGACATTAAAATATATTAACAAAAAAGCAAGTTGCTCAGCCCCAAACTACGTCGTCTTTGTTCAAGAACAAATCCTAATTTCCGGTGAATCCGCCGTCGAGCAAAAACCCTTGTGTTGTGCGCGCCGATCGGAAAAAATAGTATATTGCTCAAAACAAATCCCACAATTTACATTATCAGAATCCAAACACTTAGTTTCTTCTTTCTCCAATATTAACATATCTACGGCTTTCAAACAGCAACAAAGAAGAATGGAGAAGAAAGAAAATAAGAAAAAAAGAAGAAGGAAGTGGAAGTAGTGTCTGAAGTTTGCTCAAATCGGGTATACATTAAAAAAATTTAAGAGAAAGCAACGACGCTGGAATTAGAGAAATTGGGATCGCAGAGAACGTAGGTGATGTGGGTGAGAAGAATTTTGAGATTGAGCATTTTATTTTCAGGGAATGGGGGAAGAGAATGACATGTATTAAAGTAGAAAGAGAAAGAAAATAGTGTAACTGAATAGCGTATTTAGTGGCTTAGGGGGGAGTTAACCAAAATTAAATATTTTGCTATAAACATTAAAAGGTATCTATAGAATATAATTTTTTAAATGGTATTTATTTAAAATAATAAGGTGTTAACCTTTTCTATAGGAGGTAAAAATTCCAAACTAAAAATAGTAGAACACAGAGTTACTGTAAAATGATTTGTATTCAAGAAAGTTGCTTGCTTGAATAAATGCAAATTCCATAAATAACAGAGCTACTTTACATATGTTGTATAAAAATAATATTATAATAATAATAATATAAATAATCCCCGAGTTATTTATATCGGATAAAATATTTCAAGCAAACATAAGAAAAAATTAATCGCACATTTTGTGATGATCCAAAAGGTCATCTCGTATTTTATAATCCAATTCGGGGTTCCAGGCCTTCAAAACCTAACCTTACTTCTCCTTGATTTGCATGCGCAGTCCAGGCGCGTTTCAGGAAAGCCTTTATGTGAAAATTTGAGAAAATAATAATTTTTTCCTTTAAAAGTGAATTTAGTTGATTTCGATCAATATTTTGAGTAAACAGATCCGGACTCATGTTTTGACAGTCCCGGAGGATTTGTAGTAAAATATGGGACTTGGGTGTATGTCCGGAACCGAATTCCGAGGTCCCTAGCCCGAGAAATAATTTTTGATGAAAATTATTAAACTGAAATTAAAATGGTTTTGAGAAAATGGTTAATAATTGATCTCGTTGGTATCGGGTCCATATTTTGGTTCCAGATTCCGGTACAGGTCCATTATGATATTTATACCCTATCTGTGAAATTTTGGTGAGAAACGGAAATGAATTGACGCGATTCGGACCGTTGGTTGAGAAAATAGAAGTTTTGAAACTTTCTTGAAAATTTCATCCAATTTAATGCTAAATTCGTAGTTCTAGGTGTTATTTTGGCGTTTTGATCGCTCGAGCAAGTCTGTGTGATGTTTTAAAGCTCGTGTACATGTTTGATTTGGAGCCCGGGGATAGGTTATGGGATATTTTAGACTTAGAAATCTCGTGTGTTTTGGTGCAGTCAGTGTTTTTGGTTTTTCTTCTTCGCGTTTGCGAAGATACTCTCGCGAATGCGAAGCGTAACCTGGGCTGGGGAGGGGATTGTTCATTGCGAACACGAAGCCATGGTCGTAAACGCGAAGCACTGGGGGATGCTCTTCGCGAACGTGACCGGCATCATGCGAATGCGTAGAGTAAAATGAAGGTGGGCTGGGGAAACATTGAGTTGCTCTTCGCGAACGCGGTCCTAGGCCCACGAACGAGATGGTCAGGGGGGACAAACCATCGCGAACGCGAGCAGCTCTTCGCGAACGTGAAGGCCCTTCTGGCTGAAATGCATCGCGAACGCGACAGGTCCATCGCAATGTGATGAAGACCTGTCCAGTGTTTTAAAAACAGAAGCAGAAACACGAATTGGCCATTATTTCATATTTTCAAAAACTAGAAGGCATAGAATTTCAAGAGACAAATTCTTCCCCAAAGTGTTAATAAATTATTCTAAACTACTTTCTTCAAATTACCCATTACATTTCTGTAAAGCCTCGGAAAAATTTTTGCTAAGTAATTTATGATTTCGTGGTGCCAAGGTAGGCTAATTATTTTATTTTGTGTGAAAACAGGATTAATGATATAATGGATATCAATTGGATATGGTAATAAGTGTATAAGTCATATTATAAGTGATTTGGGGTCCAAGGAGAGACCCACGTCTAAGCCAAGTTGGAAAATTACATTAAAGACTAAAATTCCAAATGGGTACGCACAAGACCACACTTTGGATGAGCATATATACAGATATATAATGTGTTATGTGATGCACAACCTATCAAATTATATATCTTCGAGTCTAGATTCTAAATCTTCATACCGTTTGTCATTTGGACTTTCCTACAAGAAGTTATGACCAAATTACCAAAGGCTGGCGGGGGACTGCGCGGATGCGAAGCATCCGAGGCAGCATCCGAAAAGAGGGGCTGGCAGTGAAGTGCTACCATAACATCCGGGTCAGCATCCGAGCTCCTGAGAGGAGTGAAGTGGGGATATGAAGCATCCGAGGCCACATCCGAAATTTGGGCTTATAAACACAATTTCGGGATTCATTTTCTCCCATTTCTTTTGGACGACTCTTAGGGTCTTCCTCCACTCTCTCAAGACCTCCAACTCCTCCCATCAGTAAGTAATATCCATTAACTTGGTGTAAACGTTCATTATTCCTACACTAGTATTGATGAAATCTACTCATGAAACACATAGATATTCAAGAAATTCCTTCTAGAACTCAAAGGAGGATTTGCAAGATTTCTTCCAAAAGATAAATCCTACACCCTTAGACTTACATATATGGATATATTATGGAAATATGAGTATGAATTAAGTATTGGAACTCTTGGTGTGGTGATTGGAAGCCATAAGGTCCCAATATAAATACATAATTATTGTAGAGATTGAAAGGTGATTATTTGATAAGATTTGTTGGTTGGGTGTGAATGGATGACCATACATATGTTGTTGGAAGTTATAAATTGGTTAGGAACGATGGTGGAATAAATTATTGGTTAATAGTGATAGTTGGATGAACTAATACTACGGTTATGAGATGTAAAGATCTATACCTACAAGGTGTTTGATAATATGCCTAAATGGCATAAGTTATGAAATTTATTACTAATATTGGCCCTATTGAATGTTGTATTGTAGATTGATGTTGCTTAAGTGTATTGGATCTTTGTAGTATCATTAAGGGCCAAATTTCAGGTATGTATGGCTAAAACCCCGTCTTTTAGAAATTGAGCTCTATTGGTATTTGTGTAAATACGGTAAGATCAAAGTTGAATTGTTGTTTCACATGAATTTGGGGTTGCGACCTTATATGTGTGCAAGATGTGTCTCAATATGATAAATGTGCGATTCTTGATAACTTGAAAGGGTGCAAGGAATATGAATTATGTAATGATATGCTTAGACCTTAAATTGAGATTGAAGATGCATATGTCGTGTCCTCTATGTGAAGTCTCATCTATGCTTGAAATTTTATTTGCTCTTGTGTGCACATATTATCCTAAATTACAAATCTAACATTGAAATTGGGAATGATGTGAAATGTGGCCTAGTGCCAAATATATGATGTGATAGTTGTGGCCCCAAGTGCCTATGAAATGACATATATGAAACAAAGATTGAATTGAGATGATTGATGGAAAAGGGAAATGCCTTGGTAAGGCGCCTAGCCGATCGGGCCGTGATCGGACGCCATGCTGCACACATGGTGGTATTGTGTTGATATTGAATCCCAGATAAAAAGGGAAAATAAGAATGTGATTGAATTGTATATCTCAAGTGAGGCAACCTAGCCGATCGGGTCGAGATCGGACTCTGCTCAAGCTAGCGGTGGTATTGCGAACAATGATGAACAATATGAAATGCTCCAAACTAAAGGCTATGGAAACAAAATGTGAAAATTGTATGATTCTTTTACCTTGATAATGTTGTGATCATTTGAAACTTTTGAGTTATACTTATAATTTCCTTATGTTTGGTGTGAAAGTTCTTTCTAACTAGATTGTGTTTAGTTATACATACTAGTGCTATTCGATGGCACTAACGTCCCTTTTACCGGGGGCGCTATGTCTTTAAATGGATGTAGGTGTTTCTATAGCAGGTAGTGTTGGTCGCAGCTAGTGACGCATCATCCTTTCAGCTGACTTGATGAGCCTTACTTCGTTTCGGGGTCCTGTTTCATCTGTTTATCAAGTACATTGTATTTGAGGTATAGCCGGAGCCTTGTTGCCGACATTTCTATATTACTCTTCAGTTGTATTTAGAGGCTCCGTAGACAGGTTGTGGGTAGTGTCGGGTATTGGAGTTAAAGTAGAATTATTGATGTTTCGTAATGATGTATAAAACTTGTAATATCTTCAAAATTGTCAACGAAGTTGATAATGGAAATGAAATGGAATTGTTAATGACATGTTTAAGGAATTTGATTAATGGTGTACATTTTCTCTTTATTCAAAGACGAAATTGGGTAGTATGAAACCTAACAGGCTTGCTCAGTCGGGGTTACTCGGTTGAGCGCCGGTCGCGCTCCTCGAATTTTGGGGCGTGACAAACTTGGTATCAGAGCCTAAGGTTTTAAAGTATCCTTGGATGTCTCGGAGCCGTGTCTAGTAGAGTCTTTCTTATCGGTGTGTTGTCGACCACATCTATAAGTTGGAGGCTACATGGACATTTTAGGAATGTTACCCTTCTTCAACACTCCAGATCGTGCGATAGAGCTTGACTATGAGATTGTCTTCTAACACGTTCTTTAAAGTTCAAGGTAAGTTTAAATGATCTTTCATCTATTCCAAGTAATGTTGTCATATGACATGACAAATGGGCAAAGGCCTGAATATTAAGGGGATGGCACATGTATCGTGTTGAACGAATGGTACGAATATATGAGATACGTACATAGTACCAGACGCATACTTTACTCGAGAAAAGTGTTAAAAAATTTTACCACCTTGAAGGAGACATTGACTTGATAAATGAGACACGAGCTTATATGGCACATGTGGATAGTGTGGGAAGTATGTATATGATCCTATGGTGTAAAAGAAAATTTGTTATATAAGCATGTGGTATATGTAAGGCATGACCAGGACAGTAATGACAAATATGTAGGTCTCTCACGGGAGACAAGAGGTTATGAAAAGAGAGTCAATTGAACCCACGATGAGAAGACCCATGTACAACGAACTTTATAAAAATCTCAAAATGTACGAAGTGATATTACACTTTTAAAGGATATTGACATGAGGAATTGGAATCCCAAGCTCGTGTAGCTGAATAAGAAAAGAGAACTTATGAGGTTAATACCATGGTGACTTAAATCTCCCTTCAGTCGAACATATATATGAGGGATAGAGACATGAGGATATGTCCCTGAAGTTTCTAAATTCAAAACTTGTATCAAAATCCGGGGCATTCGCCCTAAGTGGGGGAGGAAGGGACATAGTAAGGCCACTTAAATACAATGAAACAAGAGTACGACCATGTAGTTAAGATGTTTGAATATTTTGTTGAAGACATGCGTAGTCTAGAAAAGTGATAATGGATAACGTGATTATCTGAAAGGATATGCTAATGATAGACCACTAGTACCCTCAAAAAGGTGGAAGGTTAAGGAAGGTAAATTATTTTTTCTTACAGGGCAATGTGAATGATAGGGTCAACGATCCTAGAAACTAAGAGTATATTTGTAAATGGATTTTATACTTGCTAGAGGGTTAGGAACAATGGAACCTAAGGAAGTACTATTGGTCAAATGTGGAAGGTTGCGAGTTTTTAGAATGGGTTAATCATAGACTTGTGATTTAACCAAAGTACCAAGGCGTTAAGAAAGGCGGGACGAGTGGGAGAAATAAATGTGATGCTATAATAACCGAAGAGGGTATTTGGGCTTGATGGAGAGCCTCGAAAGAATCTTACAAGCAAAGAAGTGCTAAGTGATACGAGGATGAACACACTTTCCCACGGATATCCTAACGATAGTTAAGAGGTGAGCGGGATGAAATAACTAAGGGAAAGGACCACATAACATAAGGAAGAGTGCATGGCTATTCACTAGCTAGGAAGAATGAGGCGAGAAGAAATGGGGAGAAAACCTATAAATTGAGATGATCATGGTTATCATAAAATATCTTGTATCAGAATGGTGGACTCGCTTAGAGCATAGGTGTTAATAAAAGTTATACAGGACTAACCATAATGCAACCGACTTGGGTGACACCGAATATTAACTAAAGGATCTAGAGACAGTTCATGTCTATAGATAATGGAAAGTGAGACAACTGGAGGTGAAGTTGTGGTATGATTAACTCACTAAACCAGGCACAATGATATTACAAGATCACGGGAGGTAGACAAGTGTGTGGAACAATAAGGCTATCAATTATGCACTATGAGCAAAATAGAATGGGAATGAATGTTCCAGTTAGAAAGAAAAGATGGTACCAGCATATTGGTCAGAACAAAGGGCAATAAAAAAAGGGAAAGACAATACAATCTACCCAAAGGGCAAATGAAAGGTTAAAAATAGATTGAAAGAGGATGAACACTTGTTACGGACCATACATGTTTAACATGGTAAATCTTAAACCGCAATATCAGGGAACTCTATTGGTAGCTACAATGCGGGGAATAAGGTGAGTTACTCATCGAGGATAGAATCGGGTGGACTAAGTCTTACACTTAAGAGTAAAACCAAAAGTCGTTAAATAAAAAGGGTGTTGATATGTGTTTTGGGCGATGTTTAACCGTAAAGAGGGATCGTGAGAATATTCACAAGGGAAGTGGAGTGGTTTCTTAAATTCTATAAGTCACGTAAGGAGGAAAAAGGTTGTCTAGGAGAGGTCTGAGCACAATGTTACATTACATTTTATGCAATGTCGTGCATGTTGATGATGTGAAGGTGTGTGCGAAGGCTAGAAGATATGATTTCTTTGAAATAAAAAGGTCATATAAGAAAACTCATCCAGTAATGTCTTTGTTGAAATTTGGAAGAGCAAGCTGCAAGTATTCACAGAAGATTGTAACCGTATCAGGGAAAATTATTGTAGAACTCAATTCGTGGGAGGTCTTACGTAAGAGAAATGTGATAAAGATGTTCCACTAATGATGCAACGTGTTAAGGTGATAGTTTTTGCCTCTAGGCAACTCAAGAATCATGGAGAGAATTATGCAGCACATGACTTAGAGCTTGTGGCAATTGTGTTTGCACTAAAGATGTGGCAACATTATTTGTATGCGGTCTACATAGATGTATTTATGGACCACAAGAGCCTTCAATATATTTCAAACAAAAGGAGTTGAATCTGAGGCAGAGAAGATGGCTTGAGTTACTCAAAAACCACGACCTCGATATTCAATATCACCCAGGAAAAGCCCAACATCATGGCAGATGCTCTTAGCTTGAAATCTATGGATACTTTAACTCACTTGGAGGCATATCAAAGGTCGTTGGCCAGGGAGATTCACTAGTTGGCTAGTTTGGGAGTTCGTCTTGCGAACTCTAGTGAAGGTAGGGAAATCGTGCAAAATAGGGTTGAATCGTCACTTGTGGTAGAAGTGAAAGAGAAGCAATACAACGATCCATTATTGGTACAATTGAAGGAGGGAATTCATAAATACAGGACCACATCATTTTCTTTTGGCATTGATAATGGTACCCTACGGTGCAAATGACGCCTATGTGTTCTAGATAGTGATCGTCTTCAGGAAAGGATTTTGGCAAAAGCTCACACTTCTAGGTATTCTGTACACCCAGGTTCTACAAAAATGTATCATGATCTCAAAGAAGTTTATTGGTGGAATAACATGAAAAGGGATGTGGAGGACTTTGTGGCAAAATGTCCGAACTGTCAGCAAGTGAAGGCTGAACATCAAAGGCCTGGAGGATTTTTACAAAACATAGAAATTCCAATGTGGAAATGGGAAATGATCAATATGGATTTTGTGGTAGGGTTGCCGCGCACTCTGTGCAAGTTTGACTCAATTTGGGTGATTGTGGACCGACTCACGAAATCAGCACACTTCTTGCCAGTTAAACTACCGACACAGCAGAACAGTATGCTCAGTTGTATATCAAAGAAATAGTCAGGTTACATGGCACTCCAGTCTCAATCATTTCAAATCGAGGGGTTCAGTTTACTGCCAACTTTTGGAAGAAATTTCAGCAAGGTTTGGGAATGCAGGTAAATCTTAGCACAACTTTCCATCCTCAAACCAATGGGCAAGCAGAGCGGACTATTCAGACACTTGAGGACATGTTGCACGCTTGTAGTCTTGATTTCAAAGGTAGTTGGGATGACTATTTTCCACTCATAGAATTTGCTTACAACAACATCATTCATGCTAGTATCTAGATGGCACCATTTGAGGCGTTGTATGGTAGGAGATATAGATCTCCCATTGGGTGGTTCGAGGTTGGAGAAGCTGAATTGGTAGGGCCAGACCTTGTGCATCAAGCTATGGAGAAGGTTAAGGTCATTAAGGAGAGGTTGAAAACTACTCAGAGTCTCCAAAAGTCTTATCCAGACGTTCGTCGCAGAGATTTAGAGTTCAAAGAAGATGATTGGTATTCCTAAAAGTTCCCCTATGAAAGGTGTTATACGGTTTGGAAAGAAAGGGAAATTGAGTCCGATGTAGGTGGGGCCATATAGAATCATTCAAAGGATCTGTCAGGTAGCATACAAGCTCGAGTTACCATCCGAGATGTCATTGGTACACCTAGTATTCCATGTGTCTATGTTAAAGAAGGTAGTGGGAAATCCGTCAGCAATTGTGCCAGTTGAGACTATTGAGGTTAATAAAGAATTATCGTACGAAGAAATTCCAGTTGCCATCCTTGATAGGCAAGTCCGAAAGTTAAGAAATAAAGAAATTGCCTCTGTGAAAGTGTTATGGAAAAACCAGCAAATTGAGGAAGCCACTTGGGAAGCTGAGGAAGAAATGAAAAGGAAGTACCCCTGTTTGTTTGAATAGCAATGAAATAGTTCTATGAAGTTGTTTCACATAAATTTTGTATCGCTTGTTCAGCTTATGTAAAGGAATTCCTTTCAAATTATATGTTCATTATGGGGCTACGGTTGGTGTTGTTTTATGTTCTGATACGTCATTTGATCACATATATGTTGTTGAGGTGTGTTTCTGGGATTCTCTAACAGGTGGATAGACCTAGTTACAAGGGAAACTCTGCCAAAATTTCTGGGAGTTAGTCAAAATTTGGGAGTTAAAGATGTGTGAGAAAAGAGATAAGTTATACTAATTATTTTCGGATTGACTCCACTTATCATTCGAGGATAAATGATCCTAAGCGGAGGAGAATTTAAAGCCCCGGAAAAAATTTTGCTAAGTAATTTAAGATTTCGTGGTGCCAAGGTAGGCTAATTATTTTATTTTGTGTGAAAACAAGATTAATGATATAACGGATATCAATTGGATATGGTAATAAGTGTATAAGTCATATTATAAGTGATTTGGAGTCCAAGGAGAGACCCACGTCTAAGCCAAGTTGGAAAATTACATGTAAACTAAAATTCCAAATGGGTACGCACAAGATCATACTTTGGATGAGAACATATAAATATATATAACGTGTTATGTGATTCACAACCTATCAAATTATAGATCTTTGAGTCTAGTTTCTAAATCTTCAAACCGTTCGTCATTTGGACTTTCATACAAAAAGTTATGACCAAATTACCAAAGGCTGGCGGAGAACTGCGCGAATGCGAAGCATCTGAGGCAGTATCCGAAAAGAGGGGCTGTCAGTGAAGTGCTACCATAGAATCCGGGTCAGCATCCGAGCTCCTGAGAGGAGTGAAGTGGGGATGCGAAGCATCCGAGGCAGCATCCGAAATCTGGGCTTATAAACACAATTTCGGGATTCATTTTCTCCCATTTCTTTTGGACGACTCTTAGGGTCTTCCTCCACTCTCTCAAGACCTCCAACCCCTCTCATATTCAAAAACCTCCAACCCTACTTGGTGTAAAATTTCATCATTCCTACACTAGTATTGATGAAATCTACTCATGAAACACATAGATAGTCAAGAAATTCCTTCAAGAACTCAAAGGAGGGTTTGCAAGATTTCTTCCAAAAGGTAAATCCTACACCCTTAGACTTACATATATGGATATATTATGAAAATATGAGTATGAATTAAGTATTGGAACTCTTGGTGTGGTGATTAGAAGCCATAAGTTCCCAATATAAATACATAAATATTGTAGAGATTGAAAGGTGATTATTTGATAAGATTTGTTGGTTGGGCGTGAATGGATGGTCATGCATAGTTGGAAGTTATAAATTGGTTAGGAATGATGGTGGAATAAATTGTTGGTTAATAGTAAAAGTTGGATGAATAATACTACGGTTATGAGATGTAAAGATCTATACCTACAAGGTGTTTGATAATATGCCTAAATGGCATAAGTTATGGAATTTATTACTAATATTGGCCCTATTGAATGTTGTATTGTAGATTGAAGTTGCTTAAGTGTATTGAATCATTGTAGTATCATTAAGGGGCAAATTTCAGGTATGTATGGCTAAACCCCTATCTTTTAGAAATTGAGCTCCATCGGTGTTTGTGTAAATACGGTAAGATCAAAGTTGAATTGTTGTGTTGATTGTTGTTTCACATAAATTTGGGGTTGCGACCTTATATGTGTGATTGCGACCTTTTATGCATGCAAGATGTGTCTCAATATGATAAATGTGTTATTCTTGGTAACTTGAAAGGGTGCAAGGAATATGAATTATGTACTGAAATGTTTAGACCTTAAATTGAGATTGAAGTTGCATATGTTGTGTCCTCTATGTGAAGTCTCATCTATGCTTACAGTTTTATTTGCTCTTTTGTGCACATATTATCCTAAATTACAAATCTAACATTGAAATTGGGAATGATGTGAAATGTGGCCTAGTGCCAAATATATGACGTGATAGTTGTGGCCCCAAGTGCCTATGAAATGACATATATGAAACAAAGATTGGATTGAGATGATTGATGGAAAAGGGAAACGCCTTGGTAAGGCATCATAGCTGATCGGGCCGAGATCGGACGCCATGTTGCACACATGGGTATTGTGTTGATATTGAATCCCGGATAAAAAGGGAAATGAGATTGTGATTGAAGTTTATGTCTCAAGTGAGACAACCTAGCCGATCGGGTCAAGATCGGACTCCGCTCAAGCTAGCGGTGGTATTGTGAACAATGATGAACAATATGAAATGCTCCAAACTAAAGGCTATGGAAACATAATGTGAAAATTGTGTGATTCTTTTACCTTGATAATGTTGTGATCATTTGAAGCTTTTGAGTTATACTTATGATTTCCTTATGTTTGGTGTGAAAGTTCTTTCTTACTAGATGATGTTTAGTTATAAATACTAGTGCTATTTGATGGCACTAACATCCCTTTTACCGGGGGCGCTATGTCTTTAAATGGAAGTAGGTGTTTCTATAGCAGGCAGGGTTGGTCGCAGCTAGTGCCGCATCATCCTTTCAGCTGACTTGATGAGCCCCACTTCGTTGAATCGGGGTTACTCGGTTGAGCGCCGGTCGGGCTCCTCGAAATTTGGGGCATGACAATTTCATCAATTTTCAACCTAAAATCGAGGATTTTCATGGTAGATTTGGGGGTTTGGGTAGAATTAGGAATTTTTGTATAATTGGAAATTTAGACCTCAATTTGGGGTCTGATTCCGAAACTAATTACATATTTGGGCTCGGGTATGAATGGGTGAATGGGTTTTGGTCCAAACCTAGAGTTTTGACCAAGCGGGTCCGGGATCGGTTTTTGACTTTTGGGGGAAAATGTTAGGAAACTTGTAATTGTGCATTGGAATTGATTCTTTTAGCGGTAATTGATATTATTAAGTTAATTGTAACTAGATACGAGTGTATTGAAGGTGGAATCTAGAGGAAAAGCGATAATTGAGGCTTGAGTTTTGCCATGGAATCGAGGTAAGTGTTGTGGCTAACCTTAGCTTGAGGGATTAGGTGTTGTTGTCTTATTTGCTATGTGTTTGGTTGTTGAGTACGACGTATAGGTGAGGTGACTAGTACCTATACATTGTCGTCGGGTCATAGCATGCGAGTGAGTCTTATACTTGTGACCGTTGTATTCTTTATTCGTACTGTTCATGCTTAAACTGGTTATTCTTCATGTTAAACAAATCTTATCATGTTTTCTTGGAATTAGATATTGGTTGAGTATTGACTCAAGTTGAGATTTATATTGTGAAATTTAACATTGAAACGTGGTTGGTTATTGATGATTTCCCTTGCCGGGTTGTTATTGTTCTGTTGTTTGGGTGAGGAAGAGTGTAAAACATGAAGGGTGATGTCGTGCAATGTTTTATGAGTGGTGATAATGCACGAAGGTTGATGTTGTGACATACTCTGTGAGTGTCAATGCACGAAGGGTGATGTCATGCCATGTTATGAGAGAGTTATTGCACGAAGGGTGATGCCGTGCCGTTTCTTTGTTTCTTATGGTAAGGACTAGAGTAAAAGCACGAAGGGTGATGCCGTGTACATGTTTTGTTATGTTATTACTTTCGTTGGTGAAAATCATGATATTTAATGTGTTTCTTTACTGTACTATTTTCAAGATTTGCTATTTCCCCTTAGCATGTTTTTCCCCTTCTCGTTATTATCTGTTAAATTTACGTTTGTTGTTATTTTCTCGTATATGATTTAACTACACAGGTTCATGTTATTGTCATGTCATAGACTCGTCACTACTTCGTGGAGGTTAGGCTCGGCACTTACCATTACTTGGGGTCGATTGTACTGATATTGCACTCTGCACTTTCTGTGCGGATTTCAGTACTGGACCTCGTTGATCAGAGTTGGGTTGCTGCCTTCAGTCCATCAGGAGACCCAAGGTAGATCTGCGGTCGTTCTCAAACCCTGAAGTCCCCTTCCATTTATCCTAGTCTTCCCTATTTTCTTTTATTTCGAGAATAGATGTATTTTATTTTAACCAGTATTTGTAGTGATTCTTAGAAGTTCATGGATTGTGACATCAGATTTTGGGTAGTCGTGTATTATTGTTTAGACAATTATACATTCCGCACTTCTTTACTGTGTTTTGGTATATTATTTACTGTTTTGGATAGTAGTTAGCATATTAGATCTTTGTCTGTTGGCTTGCCTAGCATTTTGAAAAGTTAGGCACCATCACGATCTCGACGGAGGGAAATCGAGGTCGTAACAAGTTGGTATCAGAACACTAGGTTGCCTAGGTCTTACAATTCACGAACAAGCTAGGTAGAGTCTGAGAGATCGATATATAGACGTCTGTGCTTATCCCCCAAAGGCTATAGAGTTTAGGAACAACTTCACTTTTATTCTTCTTTGTTGTGCGATTTGATTTCTCAATGCTAATCGAACTTTCTACTCTTGTTCTTTCGCAGATGGCGAGAACACATAGTGTTTCATCAACTGATCAGCAGCCCGAGCCTCCAACAGCAGCTCCTAAAAGGGGCAGAGGACGAGGCCGAGGAAGTGGCAGGGCTCAGCCTAGAGCTCGAGCAGCAACACCCGTAGAGAATCCTAAGGTGGAGTTTGATCATGAGGTTCCAGCTCAGACTGTTCCGGTAGGACTAGCTCAGGTTCCCGAGGGTTCATCGCTACCCCGGTACTTCAGGATGCTTTGGTCCTCCTAGGGGGCCTTATGGAGAATGTAGCTCAAACAGGAACGTTCTCTGTAAAACCAGCTGTCTCTCAGGCTAGGGAAGTAGCACAGACTCCCACTACCCACACTCCGGAGCAAATGGCTCCTTAGTTTCAGACTCCGGCAACTCAGCCAGTTGGAGTAGTTCAGCCAGCTATTGCGGCACAGGCCGTTGGTAGATCCGTCCTATCTTTTGAGGCTTTGTTGAGGTTGGACAAGTTCACCAAGCTTTTTCCGGTTCATTACAGTAGGGCAACTTCTGAGGACCTACAGGATTATCTTGGCCACTGTCATGAGATGTTGCGGAACATGGGGATAGTGGAGACCAATGAGGTTGATTTTGCTGTATTCCAAATGATAGGGTCCGCCAAGAGATGGTGCAATGATGTTGTGTTGACTAGACTAGTTGGTCACCTGCCTTGACTTGGGACCAGTTCTCTCAGCTATTTCTCGAGAAGTTCCTTCCTATTACTTAGAGAGAGGACTATCGCAGTCGATTCGAGCATCTTCAGTGGGGTTCTATGGCTGTCACTCAGTACGAGACTAGGTTTGTTGATTTGGCCCGTCATGCTCTTCTTATACTCCCCACCGAGAGAGAGAGGGTGAGGAGGTTTATTGAGGGACTCGCTTAGCCTATCAGAATGCATATGGCTAAGGATATAGGGAGTGAGATTTCCTTCCAGGATACGGCCAATGTGGCCAGGCGAGTTGAGAGAGTTTTAGCTCAGGGGAGTGGTTAGGGGTCTGACAAGAGGCTTCGTTATTCTGGTAGGTTCAGTGGTGCCTCGTCTAGAGGCAGGGATTCTTTTGGTAGAGGCCATCTTCCTAGGCCATTTCATTCAGCACTTCAGGCTTATCACGATGCTTTAGGTGGATGTGGCTCTCATATGAAGTATTCTGATTAGTTACCCTATAGTGCACCACCAGCTCCTATCAGTGCACCTCCGCTCTAGAGTTTTCAAGGTGGTAACCCAGGCCGTCAAGGTCAGTTTCAAGGTCAATAGTTTCAGTAGTCGAGGTCTTGTTATACTTGTGGTGATTCGAGGCATATTGCCATGTATTGTCCTCGATCATCGAGTAGTTCTCAGCATCAAGGTTCTCGTGCTATGGTCCCAGCATCGGGGGTTCCACCGCCTACTCAAACAGGTAAATATAGGGGTTAGACAGCTAGATGTGGAGGTCGAGGTATTGGAGGTGGAGGTCAGACCGCTAGAGGTGGAGGCCAGCCAGCAGGAGGCCGTCCCAGGGATGCAGTTCAGAGTGGTGAGGCCCAGGCCTGATGTTATGCTTTCCCAACCAGGCCTGAGGCTGAGGCATCCGATGTCGTTATCACAGGTATGGTTTTAGTTTGTAGTAGTATTTCCTCAGTATTATTTGACCCGAGATCCACTTATTCGTATGTATCATCTTACTTTGCTTCATATTTGGTTGTGCCTCATGATTCTTTGAGTGCTCCCGTGTATTTGTCCATACCGCTGGGTGATTCTATTATTGTAGATCGTGTCTATTGCTCATGTGCGGTTATTATTAGGGATCTTGTGACTAGCGTAGATCTCCTACTTCTCGATATGGTTGATTCTGATGTCATTTTGGGGATGTATTGGTTGTCCCCTTATCATGCTATATTGGACTATCATGCCAAGACTATGACCTTAGCCTTGCCAGGGTTGCCTTGATTAGAGTGGAGAGGGACTCCTAGTCATTCTACCAGTAGGGTTATCCCTTATATGGAGGCTCGTCGTATGGCCGAGAAGGGGTGTTTGGATTATTTGGCTTATGTTCGTGATTCCAGTACGGAGGTCCCTTCCGTGGATTCCAAACTAGTTGTTTGTGAGTTTCCAGAGGTATTTCCTGTAGACCTGCCAGGGGATGCCACCCGACAGGGATACTGACTTTTGCATTGATTTGGCTCCGGGTACTCAGCCTATTTCTATTCCGACATACCGTATGGACCCTCCACAGTTGAAAGACTTGAAGGAGCAGTTGCAAGACTTGCTTGATAAGGGCTTTATTAAGCCCAGTGTCTCGCATTAGGGTAAGCCAGTGTTGTTTGTAAAGAAAAAGGATGGATCGATGAGGATGTGCATAGACTATCGGCAGTTGAACAAAGTCACCATTAAGAACAAGTATCAATTGTCGAGGATTGATGACTTATTTGATCAACTTCGGGGTTCCAAGGTGTTTTCAATGATCAATTTGAGGTCTGGCTACCATCAGTTGAGGATTAGGGCATCCGATGTCCCTAAGACAGTTTTTCGCACTCGGTATGGGCATTATAAGTTTTTAATTATGTTATTTGGGTTGACAAATTCCCCAGCAGGATTTATGGATTTGATGAACTGGGTATTCAAGCCCTATTTGGATTCCTTTGAGATTGTTTTTATTGATGATATTTTGAACTACTCCCACAGCCGAAAGAAGCATGAGTAGCATCTTCGGATTGTTCTTCAGACTCTAAGAGACAGCCAATTATATGCTATGTTTTCAACATGTGAGTTTTGGTTGAGTTAAGTTGCATTCTTGGGTCATATTGTATCAGTAGAGGGTATTCAGGTGGATCCTAAAAAGATTGAGGCAGTCAAGGACTGGCCTAGACCCACATCAGCTATAGATATTTGGAGTTTCTTGGGGTTAGCAGGTTATTACCGTCGGTTTGTGGAGGGGTTTTCATATATAGCAACCCCGATGACCAGGTTGACCCAGAAGGGTGCCCCGTTCAGGTGGTCGGACGAGTATGAGATGAGCTTTCAGAAGCTCAAGACAGCTTTGACTTCGGCGCCGGTATTGGTGTTGCCCACAGGTTCAGGGCCATATACAGTATATTGTGACACATATCGTATTGGACTTGGTGTGGTATTGATGTAGGGTGGCAAGGTTATTGCATATGCCTCGCGACAGTTGAAGATTCACGAGAAGAATTATCCATTTCATGACTTAGAGCTAGCAACCATTGTTCACGCGCTGAAGATTTGGAGGCATTATCTATATGGTGTGTTATGTGAGGTGCTCACGGATCATAAGAGTTTGCAGTACTTGTTCAAGAAAAAGGAGCTCAATTTGAGGTAGAGAAGGTGGTTGGAGCTATTGAAAGACTATAATATCACCATCTTGTATTATCCCGGGAAGGCCAATGTGGTGGCCGATGCTTTGAGTAGGAAGTCATCTAGTATGGGCAGCCTTGCGTATATTCCAGTCGGTGAAAGGCCGCTTGCATTAGATATTAAGGCTTTCGCCAATCAGTTCATGAGGTTGGATGTTTCTGAGCCCAGCCGTGTTCTAGCATGTATAGTCGCTCGATCTTCCTTATTTGAGCGTATTAGGGAGCGGCGGTATGATGATCTTTATTTTCTTGTCCTTAGGGACACAGTGCATCACAGTGATACCAAGCGGGTTACAGTTGGAAATGATGGAGTTTTGAGGATGCAGGGTCGTGTTTGTGTGTCTAATGTGGATAGGATTCGTAAGTTGATTCTAGAGGAGGCCTACAGTTCCCAGTGTTCTATTCATTCAGGCGTCGCTAAGATGTATCAGGACTTGCGGCAACATTATTGTTGGAGGAGGATGAAGAAGGATATTGTTGTATATGTAGCTCGGTGTTTGAATTGTCAGCAAATAAAGTACGAGCATTAGAGTCCTAGTGGTTTGCTTCAGAAGATTGAGATACCTGAGTGGAAGTGGGAACGTATCACTATGGACTTCATTGTTGGACTCCCATGAACTCAGAGGAAGTTTGATGCAATATTGGTTATTATGGATAGGCTGACCAAGTCAGCGCATTTCAATCCTGTGGCAGTTTCTTATTCTTCGGAGCGGTTGGCAGAGATTTACATGCGTGATATCGTTCGTCTTCATGGTGTGCCTGTGTCTACCATTTCCGACTGAGGTACGCAGTTTACCTTGCATTTCTGGAGGGTAGTACAGCATGAGTTGGGTACACGGGTCAATTTGAGCACATCATGTCATCCTTAGATAGACGGACAGTTCGAGCGTACTATTCAGATCGTGGAGGATATGCTCTGCGCCTGTGTTATTAACTATGGAGGTTCTAAGGATCAGTTCTTGCCATTAGCAGAGTTTGATTACAACAACAGTTATCAGTCGAGCATCCAGATGGCTCCCTATAAGGCATTGTATGGTAGACGGTGTCGATCGCCGGTTGGATGGTTTGAGCCGAGGGAGGCTCAGTTATTGGGCACAGACTTAGTGCATGATGCCTTGGATAAGGTTAAGATTATTCAGGATAGACTTCATATAGCTCAGTCCAGGCAGAAGAGTTATGCCGGCCGTAAGGTTTGTGATGTGGCATTCATGGTCGGAGAGAGAGTGTTGCTTTGGGTGTCACCCATGAAGGGTGTGATGCGGTTTGGGAAGAAGAGTAAGTTAAGCCCTAGGTTCATCGGGCCTTTTGAGATTCTTGATCGAGTGTGAGAGGTGGCTTATAGACTACCATTGCCACTCGACTTATCATCCAGTGTTCCATGTGTCCATGCTTCGAAAGTATCACGACGATCCATCCCACGTGTTAGACTTCAGCACTGTCCAGTTGGACAAGGATTTGACCTACGAGGAGGAGTCGGTAGATATTTTAGACCTGCAAGTTCGTCAGTTGAGGTCGAAGAATTATCCTTCATTTCGTGTGTAGTTGAGAGGTCATCCTGTTAAGGAAGCTACTTGGGAGTCCGAGTCCGATATGTGGAGTAGATATCCCCATTTTTTCCCTAGCTTAGGTACTTTTCTATGTCCATTTGAGGACGAACGATTATTTTAGAGGTAGAGAATTTGATGACCTAAAAGGTCATCTCGTGTTTTAGAACCCAATTCGGGGTTCCAAGGCCTTCAAGACCTCACCTTACTTCTCCTCGATTTGTGTGCTCAGTCCGGACGCTTTTTCGGAAAGCCTTTATGTGAAAATTTGAAAAAATATTAATTTTTGCCTTTAAAAGTGATTTTAGTTGACTTCGGTCAACATTTTGAATAAACAATCCCGGACTCATGTTTTGACGGTCTCGTAGGGTCTGCAATAAAATATGAAACTTGGGAATATGCCCGGAATCGAATTCTGAGGTCCCTAGCCCCAGAAATAAATTTTTGATGAAAATAGTTAAACTGAAATTATAATGGTTTTGAGAAAATGGTTAATAGTATCTCATTGGTATCGGGTCCATATTTTGGTTTCAGAGCCCGGTACAGGTTTTTTATGATATTTATACCCTATCTATGAAATTTGATGAGAAACGAGACTGATTTGACGTGATTCGGACCGTTGATTGAGAAAATAGAAGTTTTGAAACTTTCTTGAAAATTTCATGACATTTGATGGTAAATTCATATTTCTAGGTTTAATTTTGGCGCTTTGATCGCGCGATCAAGTCCATATGATGTTTTAAGACCTGTGTGCATGTTTTATTTGGAGCCCTGATGGCTCAGGTGAGTTTCGGATAGGCTATGGAATGTTTTAGACTTAGAAATCTGGTGTGTTTTGCTGCAGTCAGTGTTTCTGGTTTTTCTTCTTCGCGTTCGCGAAGATACTCTCGCGAATGCGAAGCGTAACCTGGGCTAGGTAGGGGATTGTTCACCGAGAACGCGAATCCATGGTCGTAAACGCGGAGCTCTGAGGGGCTGCTCTTCGCTAACGCTACCGGCATCATGCGAACGCATAGAGTAAATTGAAGGTGGGCTGGGGAAACATTGAGTTGCTCTTCGCGAACGTGGTCCTAGGCCCGCGAAAGCGATGGTCCGGGGAGACAGACCATCGCGAACGCGAGCATCTCTTCGCAAATGCGAAGGCTCTTCTGGCCGCATTGCATCACGAACGCGACAGGTCCATCGCGAACGCGATGAAGACCTGTCCAACATTTTAAAAATAGAAGCAGAAACGGGAATTGGCCATTATTTCATATTTTCAAAAACTAGAAGGCATAGAGGCAAATTTAAAGAGATAAATTCTTTCCCAAAGTGTTGGTAAATGATTCTAAACTACTTTCTTCTAATTACCCATTGTATTTCATCAATTTTTAACCTAAAATCTAGGGTTTTCATGGTAAAAAATGGGGGTTTGAGTAGAATTAGGGATTTTTGTATAATTGGGAATTTAGACCTCGATTTGGGGTCGGATTCCAAAACTAATTACATATTTGGGCTCGGGGATGAATGGGTGAATGAGTTTTGGTCCGAACCTCGAGTTTTGACCAAGCGGGCCCGGGGTCGGGTTTTTGACTTTTTGGGGAAAATGTTGGTAAACTTGTAATTGTGCATTGGAATTGATTCCTTTGGCGATAATTGATATTATTAAGTTAATTGTGACTAGGTACGAGTGGATTAGAGGTGGAATATAGAGGAAAAGCAATAATTGAGGATTGAGTTTGCCCGTGGAATCGAGGTAAGTGTTGTAGCTAACCTTAGCTTGAGGAATTAGGTGTTGTTGCCTTATTTGCTATGTGTTTGGTTGTTGAGTACGACGTATAGGTGAGGTAACGAGTACCTATACATTGTCGTCGGGTCATAGCATGCGAGTGAGTCTTATACTTGTGACTGTTGTATTTTTTATTCGTACTGTTCAGAGGGGTTGCTCTGATGGTAAGCAACCTCCACTTCCAACCAAGAGGTTGTGAGTTCGAGTCTTCCCAAGAACAAAGTGGGAAGTTCTTGGAGGGAAGAATGCCGGGGGTTTATTTGGAAACAGCCTCTCTACCTCAGGGTAGGGATAAGGTCTGCGTACACACTACCCTCCCCAGACCTCACTAAATGGGATTATACTGGGTTGTTGTTGTTGTTGTTGTTGTTGTTGTTGTTATGCTTAAACTAGTTATTTTTCATGTTAAACAAATCTTATCATGTTTTCCTGAAATTAGATATTGGTTGAGTATTGACTCAAGTTGAGATTTATATTGTGAAATTTAACATTGAAACGAGGTTGGTTATTGATGATTTCCCTTGCCGGGTTGTTATTGTTCTATTGTTTGGGTGAGGAAGAGTGTAAAGCATGAAGGATGATGCCATGCAATGTTTTGTGAGTGAGTGATAATGCACGAAGGGTGATGTCGTGCCATATTCTATTAGTGTTAATGCACGAAGGGTGATGCCGTGCCATATTCTGTTAGTGTTAATGCACAAAAAGTGATGTCGCGCCATGTTATGAGAGAGTTAATGCACGAAGGGTGATGCTGTGCAGTTTCTATTGTTTCTTATGGTAATGACGAGAGTAAAAGCACGAAGGGTGATGCCGTGCATATGTTTTGTTATGTTATTACTTTCGTTGGTGCAAAGCATGATATTTACTGCGTTTCTTTACTGTACTATTTTCAGGATTTGATATTTTCCCTCAGAATGTTTTCCCCCTTCTCATTATTATCTGCCAAATTTCCGTTTGTTGTTATTTTCTCGTATATGATTTAACTGCACAGATTCATGTTATTGTCGTGTCATAGCCTCGTCACTACTTCTTCGAGGTTAGGCTCGGCACTTACCAGTACATGGGGTCTATTGTACTGATACTGAACTCTGCACTTTCTGTGCAGATCTCGGTACTGGACCTCGCTGATCAGAGTTGGGTTGCTACCTTCAGTCCATCAGGAGACCCAAGGTAGATCTGTCGACGTTCACAGATCCTAGAGTCCCCTCCCATTTATCCTAGTCTTCCCTGTTTTCTTTTATTTTGAGAACAGATGTATTTTTTTAAACCAGTATTTGTAGTGGTTCTTAGGAGTTCGTGGATTGTGACACCAGATTTTGGATAGTCGTGTATTAGTATTTAGACTATTATAAATTTTCGCACTTCTTTACTTTGTTTCGGTTTTATTATTATTATTTACTGTTTTGGATAGTAGTTAGCATACTAGATCTTTGTCTGTTGGCTTGCCTAGCATTTTAAAAAGTTAGGCGCCATCACGATCCTGACCGTGGGAAATCTGGGCCGTGACACATTTATTCCGAGAGTATTATCTAATGAACTTGCATTCTATTTCTATATTATATGGGACAATTTCATATAATCCCCGAAATCATTCTTTATTATATGGGGCAATCTCATATGAAAACAACGTAACTTTTCTTCAAATCCAGCTCTCAATACGATAAACAACCAAAAGGGACATGCACTCCACGATTTCTTATCTAATTTGGACATATATCTACTGCAACTTCTTATGTCTTTGGCCAAATGACCACACAACGGAAAATTAAAGTAGTGTAATGTGGAAACGATCGCTCTCAGATATGCATGTGGTAAACAACTTTCAAGGCTGAGCGATGTGATAGAATTGGAGAAATCCTTAAGAAATTTTGGCCAAAGACAGAGAAAAATATTGCTAGTGTATTATTGTGGCGATGCCTAACATGTAGAGTGGTATGTAAATTGAGAGAAACCATACTTTAGCTGGCGTCAATATTCAATACTCACTTTTTCTTTTTGTTGGGTCACTTTCACCTCAAGACGTGTATAAGCAGAGTTTCTATAAAGAGTGAATAGCTTTTGAAAATATCTTATGGAAGAATGTTTGTTTCCTTTTTTCTTTTGTGTTCCATTCTCGGAGAAATTATTTGGATTTGGATCTTATGTCTATTTTTGAAGGTCAATTTTTAAATGTCACAGTTGAGAAGTAAATTTTAAAACTATCTTATCGCTCCTTTTATGCTTGAACGGCTCTAGAATAAGGCAAACACTTGCATTAGGCTCCCAAAATACTAAATGGTCGAAAAAAACAAAATATTATATTATTATATATAACATACTCCTATAATTTATGTAATTGTTAATAAAAAAATTCAAATTCAAACAAGTTTTAAATTTGGTAGAGGAAGTACATTTGAGTGAGTAACTAACGACAAATTTTCTCTCATTAAATCAAATCGTATACTTACCTCTCATCAATTCTAATATGACCTCACTTTTTAATCTCAGCTAAGTTTCTGAATTAGTTTTTTATGCCATATTTAATTGCCACGTAAGCATCAAGGAGTAAATAATTTTATTCTGAAATAATTCAAATGGGTAATAGGACCCCGAAAAATTAAGATGTGTAGTTGAAAATGTGTCATTAGTTCAGGGAATATTTATGTATTTTCCCTTTCTTAAAAAGAGTTTGCAAGTAAAAAAAACAGACTATCCAATTTAGAAAAGTATTCCGGAACTTTTTAAAAGCTAGAAAAAAATTACATTTTGTTGTCGAAAATCAGACCAAATATTATTTCCAGAAATAAAAAACAACACAGGTAGGTTTTATAAACTTCAAACATTTTTGTTTAAAGTTTGACTTGCCCGTTTAGTCTGAGCTTTTGTTTGGCCGTCCCAAACTTTAAGACCAGCACGTCTGAAGTTTGAACTAACCAATCCTAACTTCGGACATTGTATGATTTTCAAATTATTTTCTGCTCCAAATTTTTTAAATTAATGGGTGTGTTTGGTACGGAGGAAAATATTTTCCGGAAAATATTTTCTAATTTTTTCATGTTTGGTTGGCTTAAATGTTTTGAAAAATATTTTCCGTATAAACTCATTTGCCTTATCGAGGGGAAAATATTTTTTAAAACTCATTCTCAACCTTCCACACCCCACCCCTATCCAAAATAACCTTTTTTTTTTGTTTTTCAAATTTCAATTTTTTCGTTACCACCTCCCCCTCTCGTATTTTTTTTTACTTTAAATATTTATTTTTTTTGTAATTTCAAATTTCTATTTTTTCGTTTTCCTGCACCACCCACCCAACCCCCCACCCCTCCCCCCTCGAAAAAAAAATCTTTTTAAATATATTTTTCAATTTTAATTTTATTATTTATCAGTTTAAAGGCTCAAAATTTTACAAGTTCCAAAATTATAAGTTCGGAGGTTTATGTGTTTGGAAGTTTACGGGTTTAGAAATTATAAAGTTTACGGGTTCGAAATTCCGCGGTTTTGAAAGTTTTGCGGTTCGAAAGTTTATGAAATTTGTAGGTCCGGAAGGTTGTTAGTTTGAAAGTATATGGCTTCATATTTATTATATCCAAATTATTTATGAATACTCTTGAGAAGTCATTTTCCTTAATTTGCGTACCAAATACCAAAAAATAAATAAGATTACTACTTATTTTTCAAAAAAATATTTTTTTGAAAAACATTTTCCGTTATATCAACCACACCCTAACTGTCACAATTCCATAAATCAGCTACATGAGCTTTGCCTTTAATCTTCCCAGGTAAGTAAATTTGCAGATACAGAAGCAGTTACCGTCATGCCAACTTTGCAACTTCAGAAATTTGTGTACTCCCTCGTCTTATATTATCATGATTCTCTTGTACACATCCCTTAATAAAAATTAATTAGGATGTAATTGTGATTACTTTATTCTTATTCATTTTTAAGATTAATAACTATTATGGATAACTTTGTTTAAATACCAATGCAAATTTTCTAAGATTATTACTAATAATTCTAAATATTTAAGCAAATATTATATAACTTTAATGCACAACTTATAATAGCTATACATATACATATATAATTTTAAGGATAGCAATATGTTCCATGAGCATACGCACATCAAATATTTCTATAACCAAAGATCTACAAATGATATATCTTGCATTAGAAAAGTGTCAAAAGATACTTAAAAGATCTACTTATACTTATTGAAGATATGCATATCATTCTTTTTTTATTTGAAGATGTACACATGATATATCTTATATTGGACAATTACCAATAATATGTAAAAGTAATCTATTCATATTTTTTAATGTGTGCCTTAGAGTTTAAATATTTGTGCGTTTAGTTAAGGAGTTTTTTAAAATGTACTAGATTTCTTTAGCATTTAATTTGTGAAATATTTAGTATATCTTTTGAGATTTTGAATTTAAATATTTTATTAATCTTTTATATATAATATTATAAAATAAAAATAATTAGCTTTTGGATAATTTTTTTCTATAACAGCCAAAATATATTTAAATGTCAAATGCTGTTATAGGTGTATAACAACCGTTCATTATAAAAGCCGATTTTTTTTGAAACAAACGATGATGTTATAGAGATGTTTGACTGTAGTTAGTATCTATAAACAAATAAATATTTTAAAACAAAATCTGGAAAAGAGAACTCCCATATTTTAGTTGACTTACTCTATTGAAGGCTTGAAGTATCCAACTAAAAATGGGCTAGTTGAGTTATTTGTCCGATCATTGAAGACAACTTAAAAGTGTCGTTAATGCATTTTGCCTTTACTAAAATAAAGGTGTTTGACCAAGTTTTAGAAGAAAAAAAAGTGTGTTTAAATGAAACAGAAAAAAGTAGCTTCTCCCCAAAAATACTTTTTTGAAAAGCACTTTTAAGAAGAAGACACTTAAAAATACTTTTAAAAGTTTGGTCAAATACTAATAACTGCTCAAAAGTGCTTTCCGAATTAATTACCCAAACATAAACTGGTTCTCACTAAAAGTAATTTTTTTAAAAAAATATTTTTCAAAATAAGTTGATTTTAGAAGTTTGGCCAAAATATTAACTAGGTCAACGGAGGGATGTTGGGCTCTTGACAAATATAATTCTATTTTTCTGTGAGCCAATCACGAATGTTAGAATATGTTAATAGGAAAGTAATTGTAGCTTATTAACTAAAAGGTAACGTATTGGCATTAAATTAAATATCTTAAGAAAAGAGTTGTATAAAATTGATAATACTTACACGCATAAATAGCAAGTTTGGTTAACTTACCTCTTCAAAGCGTTTATCTTTTTCCTTTTTTTTAATTATAGAAAAATGTAGAAATTGGCCATAGCAGTAGGTGTTGTACATAAGCAGTTGTAGTTGTACATAGTTAGTTGTAAAGAGAGTTAGTAGGTTAGTTAATTAATTGTATAAGTTGAGGTATAGTATTATTATTATAAATAGTTCAAGGGTTACAAGTGTAACATAAATATGATTTTTAAGGCTTAAGAGCGCAGATTCGAGTTCTAAAGCATAAGATGACCTTTTGGGTCATCACATATATATATATATCTACGCACAACTTTATGTGGACGATTTATGTTTTTTCGTGATATTAAATAGTGAATTTGATAATAGAGCTGAGAATTTGAGAAATGGAGCATAGCTGGTAGTGTTCTTCCACAATTTGTTTGAAAATCGAAGAATTGAGATAATCGATTTCGAGCAAATCCTAGTTTTTTCAATTTCCTGTAATTGAGGCTATTATGCTGTAAATCTCATCGGTGGTAGAGACTAGAAAAGGTTCCTCCTTTTAATCGTGCCTTTTGCTGAGAAATTCAATTCGAAAATGACGCAAGGAATCACAGAAGTGGAGAAAAAGCAATTCGATGAAATTCACTGATATTCATCCTCTCTACCTGCATCCATCAGATACACCAAGTAGCATTTTAATTCCGCAACAATTAACTGGAATTAAGAGCTACATCGCATGGAGTAATTCAATGAGAATCGCAGTATTGGCGAAAAATAAATAAGGATTTATAGATGGCAAGTGTCTCAAAGAGCATTACAAAGTGACTTAGAGCATGAATGAGAAATATATAATGCATTCGTATTATCCTAGATTACCAATTCTGTATCGAAAGAGCTATCAAATGGATTAATGTACTCAACAAACGCACATAATGTTTGGGTAGATTAGAAAGAGCATTTTGATAAGAAGAATTTGACTAGGTGTATCAATTATTACGTAAAATTTGCACCATGAGCCATGAAACTGCTTCAGTTTCAGAGTATTTTTCAAAACTGAAAAATACTTTGGATGAGTATTGGTCAATGGTACCACTTCCCTGTGATTGTGAGAAACACAAGAAGTATGCAGAACATATGGAACAACAGAAGTTAGTACAGTTCCTGATGGGATTAAATGAAGTTTATGCACAAGCAAGGATTCAAGTGTCGTTGACTGTACCAATGCCCACACTTAATCAAGCTTACAACATGATCATGAAAGATGAGAGCCATAGAGCACAGTCTAGCATGATTTCACAGCTTATCCTAGGATTGCAGCAGATGAATATGACTGATCAAACAACTTTTGCTTTTACTCAGAACAATAAGTTTAAGAAGAATAATGGAATGTACTGTAATTATTGCCATATGAAGGGGCATTTGAAGGAAAATTGCTACAAGTTAGTAGGATATCCTCCAGGTCATAAGTTTAAGAGCCGACTGTTACAGAGGCAAGAGCTAATATGTTAGGTATAAAAGAACTTCTTGATACTTGTTTGCTTGCAGGTTCTGAACCTAATTCTTGGGTGATTTTACACTGGGGACTCAAACCAAATGGTTTCTAGCCTGAATCTACTCCTGTTAAGTCTAATTCCAATAAAGTACATCTGCCTAATGGGCATACAACTTCAGTAACACACACAGGATCCTTAATATTACCAAATGATCTTTCATTGTATAATGTGTTGCATGTTCCAAACTGTCAATACAATCTAATAACATTCTCCAAACTTACCAAGGAATTGAAGTGTTGTGCTTTATTCTTCCTTGAGTTTTGCATCTTTCAGGACCTTTGCACTGGCAAGGTGAGGGGATTGGTAAGGAGAAGGATGGTCTCTACATACTTCAACTTACCAAGAAGCCATTACCAATCAAAGGACCTGAACAGTCTTCTCTTTCAGTACTCAGGACACTTACTCCAGTTAACAGTTCTACTCCAGCTATTCACACATCAGTTTCAGATTCATCTCAATGTTCATCACAACAATCTATTCATTGCAATATATAGCATCAGAGACTTGGACATGCACCAATAACAGTCATACAAAAAAATACCTTTTTTGAAGAACCAATTGTTGAATAATAACACTATATCTTGTATTGTTTGTCCTTTAGCCAGACAAACTAGATTTCTATTTCCTACTAGTGTTAAGAAAATGTACCCCTTTTTGAAATTGTACATATGGATGTGTGGGATCCATATAGACAATGTACTTACAATGGATATAGATACTTCCTTACTATTGTGGAGGATTACTCTAGAATGACATGGCTTTATCTGATGAGAATGAAAAGTGATGTCTTTCTTTTGATCAAGTCCTTTCTTACCTTAGCTAAAACACAATTTCCACAACCATTAGAGTCATCAGAACTGATAATGGTCTTGAATTTTTTAATTCACAAGTTTCCACACTCTTTACTTTCCTTGGAATTGTTCATCAGAGTTCTTGTGTACACACTCCACAATAAAATGGAGTGGCTGAAAGAAAATATAGGCATTTAATTGAAATGGCTAGAGCTCTTAGATTCCAAGCTCATGTACCTTTAAAGTTTTAGGGGGAATGTGTTCTCCCAACAACTTTCCGTATCAATAGGCTGCCATCTTTAGTGCTTTCGGGGAAATCACCTTTTGAGTTGTTTCGTGGATATCCACCCTCTCTTACTCACATCAAGGTGTTAAGTTGTCTATGTTATGCAACTACTCCTCACCTCCTTCACAAATTTTCTTCTAGAGCTATTCCTGCCATCTTCTTGGGATACTCAGAAACACAGAAAGGTACAAGCTTTATAACATTTTAACTGGCACTTTCTTTGTTAGTAGGGGTGTATCTTTTAGAGAAAGTGTGTTTCCCTTCAAACATTCAAAATTCACTTTTTTATGTTATCCTCCTCCTGATTCTACTCACCCCTTTCCTCCTAATTCTGCCATTCCTTATACTGATGTTTCCTGCAAATCCCATGCCAGGCTCAGATATTCTTTCACCTTCCACTCTGAAGCCTCTCCTTCCTCATCCTCTACTCATGTCATCCCTTCTATTCATATCTCTGCTTCTCCTCTCTTACCTCACACTCCTGTTATGTCTCCTTCTCAGTCCTTTCCATGCCTTTTGCCTCACTCTTTCCCTTCCTCACCTAATGGTCTTAGAAGATCTCTCAGAACTTCTAAACCTCCTATTTGGCTTACAGATTATGTTCCTGGCACTAAGTCTTCTAATACTCCTTATCCACTATCTATTTTCCTTTGTTATTCTGCCTTATCTCCTTCTTACAGGACATGTCTTACTGCTTTTTCTTCTATTGTTGAGCCCCACTCCTTTGAACAGGCTGTTAGTGATAGTAAGTGGGTATTTAAAGTGAAGTATAAAGCTGATGTGACTGTGGAAAGGTATAAGACAAGACTTGTTGCCAAGGGGTTTACGCAGCAAGAGGGTCTTGATTTTCTTGAGACCTTTTTCCCAGTAGTTAAGATGGTCACTATCAGAAGTGTTTAAGCTCACAGCAGGTTAGAGAAAAGTTGGGACTTGCAAGAGCTCTAGGCACGTGCAGTAGCATATGTAATCAGATTTTTAAGTGCAATGGAGATTGCAGTAACAATGAACAAATGATTTACTCAGAGGATGAGAATGAACTTCATATATCATTTTCACACTCAATTCAGAGATAAAATCCGACATTATACTTGTTTGTCTCCATTTTTGTGAAACTATTTTTCAAGCAACAGCAAATAAGTTAAGGAAGGGTTAACATTACTCAACGGATTTTGCTAGTCAAGTGTTTATTTATTTAGAACGCCATAATATTTGTCTTTTTGGAGATTAATGTTCTCAACGATGAATTGATCATTCGACTTCTAGTTACTAGGCAAAAAGCACTTTAAAGAATCTCTCGGAAGAAAAAGAAATTAGGAAAGTACATTAATGATGCCTCGACAGCAAACAAAAAGCTTTTATATAAATCAGAAACAAGCACATAATTTACGGTTCAAGCAAGATTTTATCTAAAACAATGCAGAACTGATTCGTCAACTCTGAGGGTTCAAGCTGTTTGAGGGTCTCTTGAGTGTAGTATTTCAATTTCTTCATGGACCAAATGGATACTTTCTATAGGTTGGGTTGCTCTCATCTCCTCAGTAGAATTCTCACTTATACGGACAGTTTCTTCTTGGCTCACTCTCGAATCATTTCTTGTTTCACTTATGTTCACATTCACTTCACTAATTTGGCCATCTGTTGAACCAACTCCGCTCAATTGCTCACTGTTTTGGGTTGTATGATTCGCTCTCATCTCAAAGCTTAAACTGTTAACGGAATTCCCACTCTCTGGTACCAATATCATCTCTGCTAATTCAGCAGTTTCCGCGTTTATTACCTGCCTGCCACTTTCGCTAAATCGGCTACTTTCTCCTCCAGATATGGATCCACCAGCAGTAGCTCTGCATATTGGGCAAATGGAGATTTTCAAGAGCCACATATCCACGCATTCAGCATGAAAACTGTGATTGCACTGAGGCAATAACCTGCACTTATCACCCACCTTGAGATTATCCAAACAAACTGCACATTCAACTGGACTAGTTCCTTTATCTTTGGACTGAAAGGCATAGGAAGGAAGCTTTTCTATATCCTCATGTGACATGCTGTTACTCGCTAAGCTGCCTCTTTCCACTATGTTAGTAGTTCCAATTCCTCTTCTGTAAGCTCTCCCAACAATACAGACATGAATTAGGATCAGAATTCCAATCCCCACAAAGAGCAGTATCATTGATATCGCGATCGTCATGATTATGTGATCTGCCTGGCTATGCTAATACATAGTTATTCATCTCATCTTTTGCTCCATCTGTAAAAAAATTATCTCAAGTAATGAAAAGCAAGAACCAGTCAGTATAAGAGGATATTAATACATTGGCTCCTCAGGTTCAAGAAAAATGGAGTTCTAGCATTCTTAAAGGCGCTGAAGATTGCGACTGCTGGAACGTATGGTTCTAGTTTCGTGCAGAAAAAGTCTTAAGCAATATGAATAACTGGAGGTTTATTTCACTTGTGGAGTTGGTGGATAATATACAAACATTGTAGTTGTTGCAGTACATTAAAGTATTAATAAAGCTAAGACAGGAGAAACTTATCTATTTATCATATTCCTATCATTTCTTCGAATTAGGTCATTTGTTTGGAATGTAGAATGACCACGGAAGCCTACATTCAACGTCTTTGTAGGGCTGTGATGTATTTGGCTAATGAGCTTTTCTCAAAAAGCGATTGTTCCTGTAGTTTTCTATTTGTAGTTTCGTACCTAAGTAGTTGTTAATGGGGGTTGAATTGTGTTTTGCCTGATTCTTGCATTTTAACGAACCTGCTTCTTTGAACTAGTTCAGCACACTCAAACAAGAATAATTGTAGAAAAATAATCAACACATAGATTTTTACGTGGCAAACCTCCTTGCTCAAGGGAGTAAAAACCACGACCTACTCAATATGATTTTCCTCAAATCTCCACTAACTTTAAAGACCTACTCAATATGATTTTCCTCAAATCTCCACTAACTTTAAAGAGCAGTTATTAGGTTACAACTCAATAACTCTAATACCCTAACCCCTATAATCAACCCAATTGTAGCAACCCCTTTCCGGACCAACTCTAGCTTAGAAAGCTAACAAACAACAAAGTTTCAATAATAACCTATTACACTTCTATGAAAGCAGATAGGTTACAAATCAGAACAAAAGACTCAACCTAACAACTAAAGAACTCGAGCAACTTCATCTTCAAGAACCTGTTCTTCAGTTGATTGAGTTGGATCTTCAGAAGTACCTTGTTGCTTTTCTTGCTATTGTCAGAAGTATTCTCGTGATTTCTCTCAATAGCAACAGTTTTGAACTATGGCAAAAGGTCTTCTTTTATAGGTGCACGGTTGTCCTTCTTCAATTAATGCTCCAAAACCTAAAATATTTCGATTAAGAAAATCCTCTCCCGTTTAGGCTTGGTTTCCATATTTGACTCCAACTTGCATCCTTCTCACTTCCCTAGAGTATTTTCCATATACGCATATTCCTTTTATTACACGAAGTCCTCCCAAACGCGTATTCCTTTTTGGACACGGACAAGATCTCTACTCGCATCGGAATCCTGGTCTTCCGCGTCTGACTTGCTGACTTCAGATAGCCTGCTGTAAACCTGGTTCTTTTGACGTTCAATATACTCATCTTGTCTCATCTTCACAGCCGTCTTGCAACGTGTCAAACTCGATCCTAGAACCTGGTTCTTATCATAGTTTGTTAATCATCAAAACACAGTATATTGTCATGTCAGCTCAACAATAGTTGACCAACTCACAATGGATAAAGAAAGGTTTTTGAACAAGCAAAAGATTTTTTAAGTAAAGAATGAAGCTACATCAGATAAACAACCAATTAAATGAAACAGCGGGTGATATGTTACAATAATCTAGACAGTATATTTACATTATCATGACAAATAATCTAGAATGGAACTTTTTCTCAGATCAAGTGTTAGCGCTGCTCAGTAACTCCAGAGGAACTAGCTTGTAACAAAAACATCCTTGGGCACCACGAAACAAATCTCCTCGAATTTGATATTAATGCATCGTCTTTAGATATTGATATAGCAAACAAACAATAGTGGTCAAGGTTATATCTACATTCTCTGGCGTGCACCCGTCAATGATTTTAAGTACAATACAATGTGATCTAAATCATATACTCAAGACACTCATAGGTTTATAGCTCCGTTACGTGGTTTAACTGCCTACCGAGCACCTCACCCTTTAATGGTATTTACAGGTATATTAGAATAAAGGGAAAATGTGCTCACTATGAACCAAAAAGAAGACACTACCGGGCGACATTTGTCACACGAAGAACAGCTTGAGCGCTTAAAGGTGAGAGCTTCAATTGACAGAAATGCTCCCAGGAAATTGTTTTGGGGTCTTCACTCACTGCTGCTGGCGGCATATCAAGTGTTTTCTCGTAAAAATTTTGCAGTTCTAACATTAGAGCACGAACAGCCTCCCTTGATTCAGGGAGCTGGTCACTAAGTTGAGATGCAGCAAGTTGGATCAGCTTCTCAATTCCATATGCTTTGATTCCATCAACTCCCTGCAATTTGTACAAGTCTGTTACAGTCCACCACATATACTACCGAAAATAAAAGATTCAAATAGTAAAAATACCTTACCAATACAAAATTTGGAAGCAGGACAAACATCTTATTCATCTTTTACTCATTCCACAAGCAATATGATCATGCACGACAAAGTACATAGTCCTATTTCATTCCAGAAGAACAAGAACTTCGTTTTATGCAATGCAAAGATGAGCATCAAAATATGATTTACTCCGGCTTAAATCTCCTTGGATATGTTTTAATAGGTTCAGTAGATTAAGGTCATTGACAATATTATACTTGATAGTATATATTAAATACTTTTAAAATAAAATTCCTTCTCTAGCTCAGTCCGGTATCTAGATATGGTCAGCAAAACCTAGCAAGATAATATCTCAGTAATCAGATGAAGTTTCATCAGTCGTCAATCAAAAAACATATCAGAAAAGAAATAGGCTGTTCAGAACTCTAACCAGATGTGGTACACTTCGAGAAATGCATATTGAAGCCTTTGTTCGAATCGGGGATTTCTGTTCTTAAGATAAGGTTGCAGCTTGGGTAACAATAAAACTGGAGAAACCCATGTTGTCATGGATATTAGAGCCTTCTCGGCTGCCTCGCATACAAATCGCTTGTCTTGTGAAGATTTCAGCAAAAGTTGAACAAGCTAGGCACAAAGAGTGTCACTTTATAAGCACAAGGATGAAAAGAAATTGTCTCAAGAAACTACATTGCACGTGCATGCACGAACAAGGTCGGTTGAAATCTAAGCTTACCAGAGGATCCATTCAGTCAACAACACTGTCATAGTATGCTTTGAAAATGTCCGCTAAAGTCATGATAGCGGTCTTAGAAACAGCATTCTTGGATTCTTCAAGGATTTCACAATAAGCGATATCATGTTTCCTCTGCTTATGTTAAGAAGAAAAAAAGTAGCATGACCTGGAAACAGAGAACACAGCCAAACCATTGGTAATATCCTCATTTACGAAATGAGACTTACAACATATCAAGCATTGCTTCTCTGTGGAACATGGACAAACGGCGTACATCATTGAGTGCCTCACACACTAAAACCCAGTCCTTTGAGTCCAGCCCAGTCAACAGTGTCTAAAATATGGAAGGATATATACGAGATGTTGAGAAGAGGCTTATTCAACCGATACAAGAAACCAAACAGCAACAGAAGTAAGAAATGAAACCTCCAGATTTTGTTACCTTCAGGCTAATATCTACATCTTCTACATTTTGTTACCTTCAGGCTAATATCTGCATCTTCTACATCCTTCAAATTCTCAGATTCAATGTACTCTACTTCTGAATTTCCTATCTCGCCCGAGAATTCACCTTGCCATCTCCATTAGAGATAGGTTCTACTGGTAAGTCAGACTTTTCCTCTTTCCCTTTCTTTATGATTTCCATCAATATTCTCATTCTGCTTCCTGGAAGCATTCACGTTACTGGAGATTTCAGTGAGATTGCCAGCTTCAGGCAGTGTTTTCAGATCTTTAGGAGCTTCCTCTGACATCATGTAGGAACTAAGCATTTGGCTAGCGGTGGAAGAATTTAAGCAAGAGTCAAGTCAATGATACACTTAACCAGGGCGTGAGTTTCAGCATAGATGAGGCCTGAGGGCGAAATGATGCATTTAACAGATATCTAATTTTGATGGCATAGATTTTGGACTAAAATATTACAAGCATATAAATTCCATCCTGTTTCTTAGAGATCCAGATAAGACATCCACAAGCTGGATACACTCAGGCCTCAAAGGAATGATGCTCCTAGAAGGGCAATAGTTTATTTTTCTTTTTTCATAATTAAAAGTTTGTTTGCTCTAATCCGAAGTTCAAATGGCATTGCCTTCAATGATCTCATACGCCTTTTTGTTGAAAAGCTAAAGTACAATCTCAGGTAAGATGTGAGGCAAGATATTACAGATTATATGGTTAAACTCTTAACAAATTATTGTAATTTCTTTTTGAAATGAACCAGTGAGACTGACTAACATTATTGAATAAATGAAACACGAAAGATCGGCCAGGTATGTATCAAAGGACATCTATCGTATAGAGCACCAAGTTGGAGAAATGTCGAAACAACATAAATGATGATCTAACGTTTCTCAATGAAGTATCCAATTTTTTATCTGATGAACTATAATGATTATAGCATGGACAATATAACTTCAGTTTCAATTGTTAGCATAATTGATGCTTAATTTCTCATTTCAGTAAATATCCGGTTTTCTTTTTTAAAAAAAAAAAAGGCTATTGTTTCTTAGGTGTAAACATTTGGTCCGAAGCAATTTAATCAGTAAATGAAGTACAGTAGAAGTAGATATCCCGTGTACAACATACAAAACCATGCCTTAATCAGCTAACATTTGCAGAAAACATGCGTCAATAGCCAATAAGCATTTTAAAGGAGAAAAAGAGGAAAAAGAAGAGACACAGAACGCCTCATCAAGAGCCAAACCCTAACTCAAGCCCAAATGACCCCCTAAACAAATAGTAAACTCTTTAGCTTATTTTCTTCCCTCCAACTTTTAGCATCACTAGATACTTAAAACACCATTAAAATAATAATTATCCTATTAAAGTCCATTATTTTAATTAATCTTCGCTGACAAATTGCTCGTGAAAATTTATTTCAACGGCAGATATTGCTGCAAGGATCTAGCACCCAAAGATCAGAAGAAGCAAAAATTACTACAGAAAAATGCAGTAAGGGAAATGCAAACCGCGCTTTGAAGTACAGTTGCAAAAAAATAAAATTTTGAAAAAGAAAAAAATTATTTTATAGATCAGATTAAAGCACTTCAAGCACAACTGAGTCCTCCAATGGAAACCACAAAAATTAAAAGAAAAGCAATGGTCGTAGGCATAGATAATTCGGATGTCCATACCAGAAGTGATGATCGGCTAAAGCTGAAATGCCAAAAGAGACGAGAAGTTGTACTAGTGTTTAAAATATCGGTGAGCAAAGAGTCCAAGTATATATATTCACAGATTTTTGCCCTCTGGGTAATTGAAAATAAGTTATTCACGCTTGATATGAAAATATTATAATTAATTATGTATAAACTGATATATTATTCTGATTCATACTGATGTACATAATGAACTGAAATCTTTTTATTTACAGAAGAAAGGAAGTTGTTACTGCAAGCTGTTGTGTACGCTGCTACTACAAGTTACTGTGTAAGCTGTTATTATACCAGATATGGATAATCTTCTACTGAGAGCAATGTTTATCCATAATGGAGTACTGAATGGATAAGCTCATTATACCCAGTATAGATAATCTTCTACTAGGGTATAATTATCCATAACGGAGTACTGAAAGGAAAAGCTCATTGTACCCGGTATGGATAATGTTTATCCATAACGGAATATCGAAAGGATAAGCTTATTATACCCAGTATGGATAATTTTCTACCAGGGGTAATGTTTATCCATAACCGGGTACCGAAGTGATAAGCTTCTTCAGTAAGTTTATTTCCAATAGAGTACTAAATAGATAAACATATTTACGGTGGAGTCCCATATGGATAAGCCTCTTCAGGAAACTTATTTACAACGGAGTACTAAATGAACATCCATAATATAATATATTTATAACATTCCCTCTTGGATGTTCATTAAAAGATAATGTGCCTCATTAAAACCTTACTAGGAAAAATCACGTGGGAAAAAATCCCAGTGAAGGAAAAAGAGTACACATATTTAGTAATACGCATTGCTATGTGCCTCATTAAAAACCTTACAAGGAAAACCTCATGGGAAAAAACCTTAGTAAGGAAAAAAGAGTGCATCGCGTATTTTACTCCCCCTGATGAAAACCTTGTTTTAAATATTTGAGTCTCCACATTCCAATCTTGTATATCATCTTCTCAAAAGTTGAAGTTGGCAAAGATTTAGTGAATAAATCTGTTGGATTATCACTTGAACGGATTTGTTGCACATCAATGTCACCACTTTTCTGAAGATCGTGTGTGTAGAATAATTTTGGTGAAATATGATTTGTTCTATCTCCTTTTATAAATCATCCCTTCAATTGGGCTATGCATGCAGCATTATCTTCGTATAAAATTGTGGGTCTTTTCTCACATTCCAAACCACATTTTTCTCGAATAAAATAAATCATTGATCTCAACCATACGCATTCCCTACTTGCTTCATGAATATCCATTATCTTAGCGTGATTTGAAGAAGTAGCAACAATAGATTGCTTTGTGGAGCGCCATGATACGATAATACCTCCATATGTAAATACGTATCCGGTTTGAGATCGAGCTTTATGGGGATCAGATAAATAACCTGCATCTGCATAACCAACAAGATCTGCACTATCTTTGTTAGCATAAAACAAACTCATATCAAGAGTTCCCTTTAAATATCGCAATATATACTTAATCCTGTTTCAATGTCTTCGTGTAGGAGAAAAACTATATCTTGTTAGTAAATTAATAAAAAATATTATGTCAGGCCTTGTAGCATTAGCAAGATACATTAGTGCACCAATTGCACTGAGATAGGGTACTTCGGGACCAAGGAGTTCCTCGTCCTCTTCTGGAGGTCGGAACAAATCCTTATTCACTTCAAGTGATCGAACAACCATTGGTGTACTCAATGGGTGCGCTCATGTAAAAGCGTTTTAAGACCCTTTCTGTATAGGCAGATTGATGGATAAAGATCCCGTCTGCTAAATGTTCAATTTGCAGACCGAGGCAAAGTTTTGTCTTTCCAAGATCTTTCATCTCAAATTCTTTCTTAAGATATTCAATTGTCTTTTAGAGCTCTTCTGGAGTTCCAACAAGATTTATGTCATCAACATAAACAACAAGTATAACAAATTCTGATGTCATTTTCTTTATAAAAATACATGGACAAATAACATCATTTATGTAACTTTCTTTCAGCAAATATTTACTAAGGCGATTATACCACATGCGCCCAGATTGCTTTAAATCGTACAAAGATCTTTGTAATCTAATTGAATAAATTTCCTGAGATTTTGAATTCGTTTCAGTCATTTTAAATCCTTCAGGGATTTTCATATAAATTTCGTTATCAAGTGAACTGTACAGATAAGCTGTAACTACATCCATTAGATGTATTTCAAGCTTTTCATGCAGTGCTAAACTAATGAGATATCGAAATGTTATGACATCCATAACAGGTGAATATGTTTCATCAAAATCGACTCCAGGTCGTTGTGAGAATCCTTGTGCAACAAGGCGAGCTTTGTATCTTTCAACTTCATTTTTCTCAATTATGACCAACTGGTTTTATACCAGCAGGTGTTTGGACTACTGGTCCAAAGACCTCTCTTTTAGCAAGTGACTTTAATTCCGATTGAATTACCTCTTGCCATTTTGGCCAATCAGATCTTTGTCGACATTCTTCGACAGATCGAGGTTCAAGATCCTCACTATCTTGCATAATATTAAGTGCAACATTATATGCAAAAATATTATCCACCACTATTTCAGATCGATTTAAATTAATCCCATCACCGGTCGAACTTATTAAAAGTTCTTCACTCACATGAGCTTCGGGTTCATTGATTTCTTCAGGAATCTCAGAACTAATCAGATCTTGGGTCTCTTCAGGAGATCCCTTCATAGTATCGTTTTGATCATTTGTCGATTTTTTTTTCCGAGGATTTCGATCCTTAGAACTCAAAGGCCTACCACGCTTCAGGCGTGCTTTAGGTTCACTAGCTCTCATGCTAGTAGATGGTCCTACTGGGACATCAATTCGGATAGGCATATTCTCTGCTGGGATATGTGACTTAGTTATCCTTTTCAAATCAGTAAATGCGTCTAGCATTTGATTTGCTATATTCTGTAAATGGATGATCTTCTGGACCTCCTGATTACATATAGGGTACGAGGATCAAAGTGAGATAATAATGAAACTTTGCTCTTGCTATATTTCCTTTTTCTCTCCCCCTAATTGTGGGAAATTTGTTTCATCAAATCGACAATCTTCAAATCGAGCAGTAAATAAATCTCCTGTAAATGGTTCAAGATAGCGAATAATATAGGGTGATTCAAACCCAACATATATTCCTATCCCATCGCAGATGCGCCCAGGTGTTCGTTTCTGCGGCTTCGTCTGATCTTCCTTTTGGCCGCATCTGCGGCTTGCCTTCCACTTCTGCGGGCATCGCACCTGCGGCCTCCCAACCGCAGGTGCTGTTATGACAGGAACCATAAACTTTAGCTGCCAACCTAAATTCCAAAATCTCCCGTTAACCACCCGAAATCACCCCGAGGCTCCCGGGACCTTAACCAAAAGTACAAACAAGTCATATACCACTATCCAAACTTATACCAATCTTCAAAACACCTCAAACAACATCGAATCAACTAAATAACATCGGATTCAAGCCAAGATTTCAAAAATCTTCCGAATTTCGCTTTTGATCAAAAAGTCTTTCAAACCACGTCCGAATGACCTGAAATTTTGCACACATGTCCCAAATGACACAACGGACCTACTGCAACTCCCAAAATTCCATTCCGACCCCTATATCAAAATTTCATCTATCAACCGGAAAACGCCAAAATTTCCAATTTCGCCAATTCAAGCCTAACTAAAACTACTCCGAACCTCTAAAACACATTTCGATCATGCTCCTAAGTCCCAAATCACCTCCCAAAGCTATTGGAACCATCAAAATTCACATCCGAGCCCTTTTTCACATAAGTCAATATCCGGTTGAATTTTTCAACTTAAGCTTACTCATAAGAGACTAAGTGTCTCAAAGCTTACCAAAACCTTTCTGAACCCGAGCCAACCAACCCGATAACATATAATACAGCTGAACAAGGCAATAAGAAGCAGAAATGAGGGAAACAGAGTGGTAACTCATGAAACGACCGACCGGGTCGTTATAAGAGCTGAATCAAAGAATCTGGATCTGCACACGAAGAACATGTGCAGGAAAGGGCATGAGTACACCACAGCGATACCCAGTAAGTACCAAGCCTAACCTCGGTTGAGTAGTGACGAGGACGGTCAGGGCCCTACCGGTCATATACATATATATAAGGAAACGAAACAGTATGAAGTAACACAAGAAAAATACCTTCAACATAGCACATATATTCATATATAAGTATGTCCAAGGTTTTTATTATTTTTTCCATAATTTTAAGGTTTTAAATTGATTTATTTTCTCCCTTTTTATCCATAAAATCCCCAATAATTATTTCCAAAATTATTGTTTTGATAATTTCTCTATTGGATTTCTATATTTATGCCAAAATATGGCTAAGGTAATTTTTATAATTTTATTTAGTATTTATAATTCTAAATTGCACATAATTGCAATATTAGCCCTTTTAAGATTTAATTATGTTTTATATGCATAAAATTGGATATTGTATTTTTAAATTGCTAATTATGTATTATAAATCATTTTAGCATTTTTAAATTATTTTTTTAGAAATTATTTACTATTTTTTATAAATTAAATAAGAAAAATGGGCTATTTAAATTTTGGCCAAATTGGCTTTCAAATCTAGCCTAAATCCAACGGACCCCCAATCCAATTAAAAAACCTACCGGACCCAAGCCCAAACCCAAACCAAACCCGGAACCCACCTACCCATTTAATCTCGACCATTGATCTCCCAGATCAACGGTCCCCAATATTCCCTTCCATAATTAATCCCAAACGACCCCCCCAAACCCTCTCATTTTCACCAAACAGCCGCCCTAAAATCCCTTTCCTCTCCAATTTTCTCTGAGACCTAAACCTAACCCTAGCCGCTGCCACCTAAAACCAGCCCTAATCACTTCGATCCTCACTCGATCCATGGATTCCCATGGCTATTTGAGACGTATACTTGTCTCCTACGTCTCCTGGTTGCTCGTTTTTGTGATTTCATGGAAGGATCTCGAAGAGATTTTGTTTAAAACTCTTCGAGAGCCTATCCATGGTCTTTTATGCCATTTTTCGGCCATCCATGACTGTTCGAGTAAGATCCATGACTTTTCCGGATAAAACCGGTAACGTTCTAAGGTTTTCTCATCTTTTCTGGGTTCTCTGAAACCTTAACACTTGAGATTTTTCACTTTTATTTAGATCTGTCTTAGATCTAGGTATATCCATGAGTTTTTAACCGATTTTTCCTCATCTTTACTATCTTCCGAAATCCTAGTTTGCTACTTCTCGATTCTTCTCAGATCTTTATAGATCTAAGATGATTCAAGTATTATTAAGCATTTTCCTATAAAAATCCCCTGTTTTAACTAACTATTTCGATTTTGGTCATTCTTTTCTAAAACTAGGGTTTCTCGGAGTTCTTTTATGCATGTTCTAACTGATTTCGTTATGATTAAACCCTTTCCCTTGTTTGTTTTGACCGATTTTGTGCTCTTACTGCTTTTAACTTGACTCTGCTAGAAGCCCCTTTTTTTAAAGATTTTCTTTACTTTGTTTCTATAATTTTCCTTACTTTGCTTCTCTGAGTGTTAGCATGCTTTCTTTACTTCGTGTTTGTGTGTTAGCCTTCTTACGTGAGTCCTGTGATTACTCTACTTCGAATATGTTTTCCTTAATCCCTAGCCTACTTATGTCGCTTTTGTATGAGTATGGTCACTTTGTTTGTTCATCTTTTGCTTCTTTCTGTGAATATGCTTCAAATATGTTTTTCTTGCTACATCTGTGGACCTCCTCTATTTATATGATGAACGTATAGAGTCATGACTCCCTTTGATCAAGTCTAGTTTCCTTAATAAATGGTGATTGAAAATTTTCTTTCAAAAACCCTAAAAGCTTTGCCTCGTCTGTTAGGCTGACTGATTTCCTTACCCTATTTTGCTATGATACTTATTTTTTCTACTAAGTTGTATCCTTAATCAGGGATTCATTGAATTTGGTCCTACTCTACACTACTGAATCTCGACCCCTACTTTGATTAGTTGCTTATCTTAATTAATTCTCCTTGCCTTGTCTGCATTACTACTGATTGTCTCCTTAGTTTGAAAACTTTCTAAACCTAGTCTTAATTACCCGTTCTATACTGGTACTATTTTTGAAATCTTTCCTTATTTGTTATGCTCCAGCCGTGTATGATTTCTTTCCTTATTTGTCACCTGCCCTTTACCATTCACACTGACTCCCTTAATCAAAGGGAGATTCAAACCAATTTTCTATGCCGAGTTCTATAATTACTGAAGAATTGATTCTTGCCTTATTCTAACTAGTTTTCAAACTACTATATAAAGGACTCTCTTCTACAATCTTAGGACACGAACACAGTTTAGAATACACATACACACTCAAACTCTCTCTTTTTTCTCTAGTACTTGTGCTACTGTTTGTCTAGCCGACTGAAAGCCAAGGCTAGACTGTGGAACTCTACTTGCTTTACTTTTTCTGCACTTTGCTTCCTTAACTGGTATGTTCCTAGTTTAATTCTGAAACTCAACTCTATGTGCTCCATTGTTTGTCAATCCCTGTCTCTTTCTACACTAACTTAATGGCTCATGTTGTTTAATTGCCCTTCTTGTTTACTGCTTTATTCAGCATGCTTAAGTTCTGCCCTCTCTTGTTCAAGTGTAATCAGCATGTCTACTTGAGTTCTTGTTTATCTCCCTCAACTAGTATGCCATGTTAGTATCTTAGGCCTCTAATGTACTTGATTAGTACAAGTGGCATGACTAATTATGTGTAATAGACCCCTACATGACTACTATCATACCCTGTACCTATGTCTTATTACTATTCTAATTTCAAGCATGATTCCCTTGTTAACCCTTTGAAGTAGTAGTTTGTAGGCCAATCGGTTCCTACTTGTGCTTTGTGCTTGCTGGTCTATATGCTTCTCTTCTCATCCATGTCTATGTATTTCTGATTTGAGCCCTCTATATCCCCAACCCCTTACTTCCCTGCTTGTGAAGGTTGAAATGATACTACACTTTGAGTTTGTTCTGTGTGTGCTGGCTTGTTCCAAATTATTGTTGCTACTATTCCCTTCTCCTTTTCAAAACTGTTCTGTTTTTTTTTGCAAACTTATTTCAAACATGCTGTTTCAAAACTATTTTCCAATTCAACCTTTTTTTCAAACTATGACAAGCACTCCCACATATACTCTTAGACCACTAGGTTCTGCCCCTTTTGTGTGAGCCTTGCATTGGGATCCTTGAGCTCCCTCTGAACTTGGACACATAAAATCTTGCCTTTCCACACTGTACTTACTCTGTCTTGGCTATAAAATCTGGGTGTGAGCACTGCCCGGAATCCCTTGAGGTCCTTAGGGAACTCTGACACACCCAGATGTGAGAAAGACTATGGAACAATCTTGGCACCTGAGGTGGTTTATTACATAACTCAGGGAGGAAGTCCAAATCAGGTGTTGAAAAGTCTGGACCTGTTTTAGGCTCTCTATAGTATAATTTTTACTTTTCTTATGTAATTCATTCACATGGTCTGTAATAATTTATAAATGAACACTGGGGTTTGGATAGTGAAATGGGGGAGGGGGTGTTAGCTATGTATGTTATAGATATGAAAAGGGGTAGAAGCCATGCTTTAGGTCTATATTTCCTGTATGTTCAGTATAAACCATGCTCTTAGGTCTCATGTATACTGTTTTAGCATCTCATTTTTGACATTCTTGTCACTCAAAAATCCTGCTTTAGGATAAAGGGTCATTAAAACAAAGATTGCTACTCTTGCACACTTGACAACATGCTCTATAATGTTGTCACCTTTTTCTGCATTTAGAAATCCTGCTTTAGGAAATTCTGCAATCCCGCCATGCATTTAGAAACCCTGCTTTAGGAATTCTGCAAATAAACCATCGTGAGCTTTGTACATGCATCTTAGATATCGTATTTTAGGATCTCATTCGTACTCGCATTCACACTTAGTGTAAACTGCTAATTATAGAAGAGGTAAAAACAACTTCACATTTGATTATCCTATTTAAAATAAACTGGTAACAATCCTTGCATTTTATAACACCTAGAACAACATGCTCTTAGGCAAAAACGACTTCTGAACTTCTAATGGTTCTGGTAAATGCTTAGGCAATCCTTAGGTATCCAATCTCTTATAAAACTGGAAACTGCTCTTTGTGTGTACTACTTAATGATTAATAGACTTAAAATCAGTAGGCAAGCCTGATTCGGACTTCTTTTCTAAGTTATATAATAGATCTGGTTCTGTTATTGTCACTTAGATACCATGCTTAAGATCTGAATTCAGACCTTAATTGTATATGAGTCATGCTGTCTATGTGCATTACTTGTGGAGGTGTATATGAGACTTCTATCTGTTTCTGTGTTTTTCCCCTAAAATGTAGTCTTATGTGTTCTTATTTGATGCCTAATATTTTGCCTTTAACCTGAGGGTCCGCCTAGAACCTTCCCCTTTTTAGGATAGGAGTCCTAAATTCCTCCAGGACTGATAGGAAGGGACGGGTAACAACATGCAATAGGGCTCGAGACCAACCCTTGCTTTAATTATCTTCACGGGGTGGGAAAGGGTAGATATGGATATGATGACCGGTGCGTTAATACCACGTGTACCCCTCTTTGAGGAGTGTCATATCGGGTATTACATTGATTGATCCATATTACAAACAAACCTAGGACACCCCTTTACATTCATAAGCATACTTAGATTGTAACTCTTTTCAAAATCTCGCTATTTTCACTAGTTGTTTTTCAAACACTTGTGTATTTAAACTTAAATCACCTACTATTTGAGTCATACTTGTTTATTTGCTAATTGCACAAATTCACAAAAACTGTCTGGCCGGGAATCACACTAGTGGATCCTGAGGGGTGCCTAACACCTTCTCCTTAAAATAATTTCAAGCCCTTACCCTGTCTCTGGTTACCAAACGTAGTTGTAAATGAACCCTATAGGTGCCCTAACGTACCTTAAAATCGTTAGGTAGTGACTCTTTAAAAATGCAAACCCCTTTCCCAAAAGAAAAGAGTTGTCCCAACCAAAATGTCGTGAACCCGATTTTGCGAGGAAAAAAGGGGGCGCGACAGCATGGCGACTCTGCTGGGGATATTTAGGCTTTTACCATTTCATACCGTTTTTGTGAATCTGTACCCCTACCTATGTGAAATTATTTATTTAATTTCTTTAAGCATTTAATTTCTTCTTCAAAAGAAAAACTGACATATCTTTCTTGTTTCCTTCCTTTATAGCTGTTTTAAATTTATGAAACTGTTGTATTTATCGCTTTCTTAACATGCAAATACATGTCAACATGCTTTTAATTATTGCATAATCATGCTCAACATCATACTCCACTCGTGCCAAACAAATACTATAGCAATGCCTGATGAGTGGTTGCGCCCTTCCTATATCATTACCCCTAAATTCGCAAAGGCTTATTTGCAGTAAAACTAGTCGATCAGCGGTGCAGTCGATAGTTCCTGCCTTCCCCCTTGGATTTTCCACTCAAGGGTACCAATCTAAAAACCCCATAGAAACTTTACTCTGTTAAATTATGCATGTATCATGGTCAAGCCTACCTAGGTCAGTTATGTTGTCCACATAATGATCCTTTAAGATAGCCTTATCCAAAAGTCCACTGGGTTTCCCTAAATCCAAACGGACATCATCACGTTCTGTACATTTATTTAGAGAACTAAATGCTTCATGCTAATTGTTGATGTTAAATAGTTGAGTCCAATGGGGGTATGGTCTTAACCCTTTTATTTTGCAGGAAATGAAGAACGAGGTCCCCAGCTTCGATATGGTTAGCACACCCTCGGTCTTACTAGGCTGGTGGAGGAGTCTTCCATCAACAGACCAAATCAATGAGTGGAAAGAGAGGGCCTCCAAAGCTAGCGAAAAGTTGGAACATCTAGAATACAGTCTGCTGGAATTGGAAGGAAAAGTGAGGAAGAGAGTCACCGACTGCCAGAATGCTGAGGGAAACGAAGGAGAACACCTGGCAAAGGCATTTTTACTGGTGAACTTATGCGAGCTGGAGGATTTGATCAAAGAGAGTATTCAACCTGAGGAAGGTCCTTCTGAGGCCAAATAGATTAGGTTTACTCGCCTTCCAAATGTAATAAGGCCAATGGCCATTAGTGACTTTTATTCCTTGTTTATTTAGTATCGTTTTGGGATTTGCCTATCTTTATCAATAAAATGAGGCATTTATCATTCTATGTTCTCCAAATCAATTTGTCGCTAGGCCTACCTCGACCACAAAGGGGTCCCCAAATTAGGACGCGCTTTAAATTCCAGCACTATGTGTTTAAATATTGCAATACTTTTTTTTCATAATCCTCACTGACTTGATTACCTTTTGTTTTTATTTTCATTTTTATTATTTCCCCTCCCCAAAGGTTAGTTCATGCACTCTAGCATCATCATCTTATTTCACAAGATCTAGGGGCCCTCCACCCACTCCTCCTCTTAGTTCCATTAAAGGCAAGAACAAAGGCAAGATGGAAGATCTGAACAATATCAGGAAGGAGAACACAACTGAACGGGTAGAGGCCAATGATGGCCAGGGTATTCGGGTAACGGGAATGTGTCACAACTTGAACAGAAACTGTTGAAATTCTAGAAAGAGCTCGATCAGGTCCGGAATCTGGAAAACCTATCATTTTCCCTTAGCACCCGAAATATCAACTTCCCCAACACTCAAAACCCTACACCTCCTCAAAATATCCCGAAACAGTAGAATTATCCCGCACCTCACCATCACGCTGCTCCACCAAAGAACCAATGCAACACCTGCCATACCCCAAACAACACTCCACTACTCATCCTAGAACCTCAAAACTCCGCAAATGACCATTTCCACACCCATACACCAGGACACCATAACACTCCTATCTACGTGGAGACCATACCACACTCCACCCAACTTGTCTCAGGCACACCTGAGTCTGATGAAAAGGATCTGCTTATCAAGAACTTGGCCGAGGAACTTAAGAAATTGATTAGCCGTATTCAGGGTGTTGAGGGAAGCAAAGGAATTGAGGGGCTTAACTATGAAGACCTTTGCATACAACCTGATGTCGAACTGCCTGAGGGGTACAAACCTCCTAAGTTCGAAATGTTTGATGGTACGGGTGATTCAAGGGTCCATCTGAGGACATATTGTGACAAGCTGGTTAGAGTAGGGAAGGATGAAAGGATCCACATGAAGCTTTTCATGAGGAGTTTGAAAGGAGATGCATTATCTTGGTACATCAGCCAAGATCCCAAGAAGTGGTCAAGTTAGGTAGGCATGGCCTCTGACTTCACTGACAGATTCAAGTTTAATACAGAGAACGCGCCAGACGTGTTCTATATCCGGAATTTGAAGAAGAAGCCTACGGAGATGTTTCGCGAGTATGCTACTCACTGGAGGTCCGAAGCTGCTAAGGTCACACCTGCCTTAGAAGAGGAGCAAATGAACAAGTTCTTTGTCCGAACTCAGGACCCGCAGTACTATGAACGGCTGATGATGATTGAGAACCACAAGTTCTCTGACATTATCAAATTAGGTGAAATAATTGAGGAAGGTATTAAAAGTGGTACAGTCACAAATTTTGAGGCCTTGCAAGCTACGAATAAGGCTTTACAGTCCGGTGGTGTGTCCAAGAAAAGGGACGTAGGGGCCGTGATGGTTGCACAAAGGACCAAGTCTCCCCTCAAATACCAAACTTATCCAACACCTCTACTCACGTACCAGCCAAATTACCAAGCACCCTCACTCTCATACCAAGCCCCGCCACCAACTTTTTAGTCATCTCCACCTCCTACATATCAATCTACTTCACCTAAATACTCCCAACCCGCTCATGTCTACCAAACTTATAATGCTCAACCATCCCATTATCAATCAACCATCCCCTATATGCCAAAATTTCCCTAGACCCCGACCTAATTTTGATCGCAGACCTCCAAAACAATATACTGCCATCACTGAACCCATCAACCAGCTGTATGAGAGAGACTCAAAGCTGCTGGTTATGTCACCCCCATCCCTGCTGCAACCCCTGAGAATCCTTCTCAGTGGGTTAACCCAAACAAATCCTGTGCATACCATTCAGGCATGAAGGGGCACACCATCAATGAATGCTGTTCCATGAAAGACAAGATACAGTCTTTGATTGATAACAAGATCATTGAGGCAAAGGAACCCGCTCTAAACATCCGCAACAATCCTCTGTCAGACCATAAGGGTGGAGGTATCCACATGATTGAAGTAGAAGATGACTGGGATCCCGAGGGATCAATTGGGTTGATCACAGAAGGTGATGACCCAAAGAAACCGATAATTACTCTCAATCCAATCATAGTCTAGATCCAACCGTCTAAAGACGCTGAGGTGAATATGTTTGTACCTCTCGAGTTTGAAGCAACTCCGTCCGTAAAGACACCGACACCAATTAAGGTTGAATTCGTGTCTCTAGCAAATGCACCCGCACCATTTAAGATTGCAGTCTTACCACCCAAGGCACATGTTCCATTCGAAGTAAGGATAGCTATGCTGGTCCCAGTAGTGATGTCAACCATGCCACAAATCTATACAAATGTTGTACCCTGGGACTATACAGCCGAGGCGAGAAGGAAAGGCAAGGTCAGGATTGAAGAAACTGTCACAGCACAGGGTATGACAAGAACTGGTAGAGTCTATACCCCTGAACATCTGGCTGAATCAAGCAAGCAGGCCTCCAATCGGCCACCTCTCATTGAGACAGGTCCGGACGACCTTTGGAGGAAAATAAAGGCCAAGGAATATTCGGTTATCGACCAGTTAAACAAGACGCCAACACAAATATCCATGCTCTCTTTGCTGCAAAATTCTGAGACGCACAAGAATGCTTTGTTAAAGGTGCTAAATGAAGCATACATACCAAGTAACATCACTAGCGGGGAAGTGGCTAATATGGTAGGACAAGTGTCGGAAAGCCATAAGATCACCTTTCATGAGGACGAGCTGCCACCTGAAAGGTTGGGGCACAACAAAGCACTGCACATCACTGTGCAATGCGAAGATTATTTCATCACCAGAATCTTAATCGATGGAGGTTCCAGTCTTAACATTTGTCCGCTGGTAACCCTCAAGAAGTTGGGTAAAGGGCTGCATGAGATAAAAGATGGAGCAATCAATGTGAAAGCCTTCGATGGTTCTCAGAGGTCCACCATTGGTGAGATTATTCTATGCTTGCAGATAGGACCAACCTGGTTCGAGGTCGATTTCCAGGTGATAAATGTACCAGCGTCTTACAACTTGCTGTTGGGACGGCCATGGATTCATGCTGCTGGGGCCATAGAATCAATGCTGCATCAAGCAGTAAAGTTTGAATGGAATCACCAAGAAGTGATCATTCATGGCGACGGTAGCAACCCTATATATAGTCGCCAAACCATTTCGGCAATCGAGGGAAGAAAGAAGCTGGGAGGAGAAACTTACCACCACATTGAATGGGTCAACGCTATCGACAAAGACAAATGGTGGGATAACAAAATCGAGAGTATACTAAGTTGGAGTGGGTACGATCCTGGCAAAGAGCTCGGCAAGAACCTCCAAGGAATCTCTAAACCCATAAAACTCAAGAAACATGGCATTACTTTCGGTCTGGGATATGATTACACCTGGGAAGAATTCAATAACTGGTCACCACCATGGCGCGGTCCTTACTATCCACTAGAGTAGCCAATACCGCATCTGGATCAGACTTTCCAATAGGCCGACATTATTTATGGGTTAGATGAAGAAGAAGCACTTGCAGCAGTGAAGAACTTATTTTTAGAGGACAGTGATATGTACTATAGTGTTATTCTCGAGGAGGAGGGGGAGGAAGGCCCTTCCATATAGGCTATGAGCAGAGGGGCACATCTCAACAATTGGCCCATCAGGACAATCAAAGCCCGACGTGCCTCGGGGTAGTAAGGCTAAAACCAACATTATTCATTGTTTTTACTAAATGATTTTCTTTTCGCATTTTTTCAATTCCCGCAATAAGATCTTCAATGTTCAAAACAGTTATTGAATTTATCAAAAGCATTTCTGATTTTTCTTATGAAATAATGATTATTTCTATCGTTTTCTTTCCTTGCTTTACCAATACAACATTACTATTACTTGTCTTGATAAACCAATGACGGTGACATGTAATGAGAAAACGCAACAAACGGACATAGATTCAGAGGAAGATGACATACCTGATAAGATTGTCAAAGAAGTTGAGAATTTTGAGAACAAACCTAAGTCCAACCTGGACGAGACCGAAATTGTCAACCTAGGAGATGCAAAAAATGTCAAGGAAATGCGAATCAGTATCGGTACAGAGGCTGTCATTCCTGCTGAGGTGGAAATTCCTTCCCTAAGGATCATACAAGAAGCTGAGCTCGACGACGTAGAGTGGGTAAAAAGTCGTTATGAGCAACTAGCACTTATAGACGGAAAGAGAATGAATGCAGTCTGCAATGGTCAACTCTACCAGAACAGAATGTCCAGAGCCTTCAACAAGAGAGTAAAGCGAAGACAGTTCACACTGGGGCAGCTGGTGTTAAAGAAATTTTTTTCGCATCAAGATGAAGCCAAAGGAAAGTTCTCTCCCAACTGGCAGGGTCCATACATGGTTCACCGAGTTTTGACAGGAGGAGCCCTCATACTTGCAGAAATGGATGGAGAAGTTTGGACAAAGCCGATCAATTCAGATACAGTCAATCGTTACTATGTGTAACCTTTATGCTTTCCTTATATAATGTAAATTAAACTACGCTTGACCTGATTCCCGTTTAAGAGGCGATACATAGGCAGCCCTATGGGTTCGGTCATAATTTAATAAAAAATTTATACCCTGCAATTGGAAACTTAGGCAGAATTTTGAGGAGGACCCTCAAAATTGCGAAGTAATTTCAACCAATCGCCGTATGAGCAACAATTAGAAGCGTCAACCCATCAAACTGGGGTAGAATTTTAATGAAGACCCTCAAAATTTCGTAGCAAGAGAGGTTGCAATGTCCCGAACCACGTCACAGTCGTTAGTTCATCTAAAAGTTATTTTTAACTATACATTTATGTCATACTTTTACAAAATCATGCATGTTTATTATTGAAACTATTTTGTTTAGCAATGCTACCCCAATAATACAGGCAGTATCACCAGATCAAAGTTGAACGAGTCAAGCAAAAGCCAGCAGGGATACGAGCTAACCTTCCCCCTTGCAAAACTCACATTAGCTTCTGATTCTTACTTCGATACCCCGCGTTAGAAATGACAAAATAAATGAAACGTCTTGTCGGTCAAGTCTTAATGGCATTAAATGCTTGTTAATTTCTGGTCAGCCACTTACTCCAAAATGCGAACCGTCATTGAAAAACTATAAATACCTCTTCCTTTTTTTCATTCCAACTTTACATGCAAACCTTCTACCCTCGTATCTTAGAATTCTCAATACTTTCTGGCACTTATATCCTAGTTTTTGAGATCTTTTGTAAGAACTTTTGTTCGTCTTCATCCCAAACCATCAAGTACACTCCTTCATCTTCCTGTATTTCTCCATTTTTAAAGAAATGGCAAAGACCTCAAAAAATGTTCTCCAAAAGAAACACATTCTACTTCGTGATCGGCTACTGAGGTCGAAGAAACTATTTCGCGTACTGCCATCCATGAACTAGTACATGAACCCCCTTTGAAAATATTCATCCCTGGAGGATGCTCGGTAAATAATGATTTTAAGGTTGAAAAAACATCTTCTGTACCGGATCGGCATGAAGACTTCTCGAGATACATCTGTTCGATTACTGAAGAGATCCTTCTAATGGTCCGGAAAGATTGCGACTAGGCCAATAATTTCCACCTATGTCAAGGGATACTTGAGTGTTTACACTTATCCCTTCACATTGGGATTGATGGACCCCGGTCATCATAGATTTCTGCAAGAGGTATGAAGTTTGCCTCGGTCAGATCTACCCTTCAATATGGAGGATCGTGATCCTCCGCCGATTCTTTGTTATCAAAATTGATGGCTGCCGATTCACTGTAGATCATCTACTTCAGCTGTACAGTCCCCGACTATTCTGAGAGGGGCTGATAAAGCTTATGCGTCGGGCCAGCAAAGCACCATTCTCTTGCATCGATGAGGACCGGGATCGATGCTAGCAAGGCCGTTTTGTCCGAGTGAGGAATTCAGACCTGATTTTAGCAGAATGCATGCCATTACCCGAGAAGTGGAATACAAAACGTAAGTAGAACTTTCCTTTGAATGTTGATTTTACCTTTACTTTTCTTTTCGTATTGATGTTTGTGGTGGTGCAACCATTGCTCGGGTTCCAAATATTGTCCCTCGACTCAAGGAGTGGGTCGAGAGTATCATTTCTCAGATGCCCTAGTCCGAGCATTCGTGGCATGAACTCTCGAAGGGTTATTGGGAGGCCGATTCCCATGGTAAGATCTCTTTTCCGATCTGGTTGAGTTAGGCTTCTCTTTTATTATCAAGTTCTTACTCCCTTTATTTTCTTTCTCGGTTTTGCCTAAGGATGTCGAGTTTAGACCTTCGTTTGGTGATGAGGACTTGCCCGTTTGAGTCTCCTGCTCCGGGGTAGGCCGGAGGGAAGAAGAGGATGAGGAATCCGAGTTCCCCGAGCTCGGAGAAAAAGAAACTATCATGACCCAAATCGATGAGCCGCGACGGACACCTGGTACCATACTCAACCGAGTACCAACGTAACGTATCTTTCTTATTACATTATCATAGATAGGTGGGCTAGAAGATGTGTCATGATACAACAAGAGTAAACATGAATGAATACCTGACATATAATGTCCCAACCTAATATAGAAACGTATACCTGTGACATACAGGCCTATAAGGCTAACGTAATCCACTATATACTTTAAATATAGGCCGACAAGGCCATACAAATATCCGTACACATGACATATGTCTACAAGCCTCTAATAGTACATACTCATTATAAAGGTCGGGACTGACCCTGCCGTACCAACCAATACATGTACTAATCGTACTGACCAATTAAGAAACTCCGGAGCAATGGAGTGCATCAACATTTTCCGCTAAGCTGATAACCTACTTGGAGGACTCTCGACCTGTCTATCAGGACCTACGGGCATGAAACACGGCGTCTCCAAGCAAAATGAACATCAATACAAGTAATATACTGAGTATGTAAGAAATGAAAATCAGCAATAATAGACATGCGAGAAACATAGAGTAAAAGACTCGACATGTAAGTCCGAATAAATCTGTAAATAATGAAATACTCATAGTGTCATGCATATGCTTATGTATATCATGTCGTGTATAGGTACATGTATAGGTACATGTATTCATACTGAGTAGTGGTGCGTATATAATGCCGTAACCTTTTCCTATATCCCATATACATATAAATACATATATACGTGTATATAACGCCAGCTGGTCATGGGTAAGTGTACATGAATGCCATGCATGATAAATACGTCAATAAAATCTTTCGTAGTATCGTAAAACCATTATGCTTCTGACCAATATTATAAAATCAATTTATGTATTTTCTGAGACCCATGAACAGATGATAGAATAATATGACACGTGGGAATTAAAGAATGTAGACATCTCTAATACTTCTATGAATAGAGTTATTTATGAAAATTGTGCATTTGCTCATTTTGTTTGTATTGTATGGATCATGGCAAAAGGAAAGAAGGGATAGTCTTAATATACCTGAGCCAATTCTCTCAACAATCCCTCTAATACACGTCAATTGTGACAACACGTAACGGCGGATCAGAGTAGGGGAAAATACGTATGCAATCTCTTTGAAACGTGATGTTGTATCTCTAATCTTAAGGGGGGAGTAAGCAAACATTATTTGCATTGCTAAAGTGCCTATATTGTGTAACTTACATTTTTAAAAGGGCCTACAGAATGCTGGAATGCACATATTTGTATAAATCATGTTCAAAAGGTTTAAAGATATATGAATCTTGTTAAATGCTCTGAAATAATGACACCTTGCCATGTCTTATATTAGTCACTTAGTAGCTTTTAAACTCATGAGCTACCACGTTAAGGGTAAATCCCTCAAACTTATCCAATTTTGTAATTAATTAATAATTTATTAATCTCCCACTAACCAATTATTAATCAATTACCCACATAATTATCTCAGATTACTAAGAATACTACTTATTTTAACATACCTTATACACCTTATTATTATGGCCATGGGGTACCTTGTATAGTACTAATTCATAAATATCGAGTATTTTTGTTCGGGTCGTATTTTATCCCAAAATGTCAAACCTCGACGACATTCATTTTCTTCGACTTGCTTAGCCTCTCAACTTTGAGAATTTACTTATCACTTTTTTGAAATCGCATAATGTTTATAATCTCAAAAATAATCCCGTTCCCGAACTTATATTGATTAACTTACAAAGAAACTTTAACGTACAAAAATGCGGGATGTACTATCTCATATCCGAGCTTTCACCAATTTGCTTATGGTATACTTTTACGTACGAAAATATGGGGTGTAACATCATTTCCCCCTTTGGAACATTTTTTCTCGAATGTTGTCTGATGCACTTATCATTCCCATAACTCATAGCTCTTGTGAATACGTTAATACTCTTCTTGCCATTTAGGCAACCGTTCTTTAAATAAATCCAAAGGCCAGGGCATTCCCCCCTTTAGGCCTCTTTCTCACACCACGGTCTGGGGTCGGAATTCATCCAATCTCGTAACTCTTGCTATCTTCTATCATGCAGCATGTGCGACTTTTTCCTTGTATGTGCACCTATGCGACTATTCTCTCCTTTCTCCTCCAGTTTTAAGCCAATCTCTAGGCCTCACTTTGTAAGCATATACAGAGATTAATAAGATGTCCCTCTGGGTATCTATATTGAAGTTCTTCGCTCGATACTTTGTTGAACTTACAAATATTTTTATATCTTATTTCATAGACCTGGTTATTCATCTGTATAACTTTACTGCATCTAGGTAGGCCATACTATACCATAACTCTCACCTTGGTTTTATTATTATCGAGATCTACTACCCAATTCCAGGTTACTCTCTCGCTTCTCATCATAGATTTATAAATCTAAGTCCTCCAATGCTTTCTTATTATTCTTTATCTAAAGGATGAAATCCTTATCTCCTCTCATACGTTGGAACTTTATCCATCTTTTGTCATTTCACCTTAACGTTGATCTATAATCTACCACTAATAACTTAACCTCTTATGTAACACTTCCGCTGGGGCTCACGTCTCATCAGGGAACATCTGAAATGATTAGACTGATCCACCTGGAGTGATACCATGCTTTCTCAATCGCATCTCACAGCATCCCAATGTGATTCACCTCACATGGGTATTTTAATCCTATCTAACTCATGAAATCCCTTTCTTTTCTTCGTCAGACCATTACTCAATCGAAGGCCCAAACGTCGTCCTTTATCTATCACAATTACAGCATCATTCTACCTACCAGGGCAGCATTCCATCTCTTCTAAATGCTATTAGTCTTAGACTCCTTTGAGTTCATTCAGGCTATAGTGAGCTTTGTATAACTTAGAGAAACCATATGTTTTTCTTGTTTTCATGGGCTTAATCCTGAGTACATCTATTTTCGTTACCTTCTCACTCAGCCTTTCTTATCCTTACTCCTGTTTTCTAGAACCTTGTTGCTTCACCATACAATAGCTTGCAACCTACACATATCTATTTATATTACTTGCAACCTTTTAAATTGCTTTCATCGTAGATTACCTTATGCCATTCTAGAACATCACCCGAGATATCACATCATCTCTAACTCTTCCTTACTCTCTTAATTAGGCCTTTCGATACCTAGAAACCATAAGCTGGAAAACATGCCACTAACGACACTGCTATCATTCCTGGATATTGAATCCTCACACTTCTAGCCTTCTATCCGAAGTAAGGACTATTCACAACCTTCTACATTGAGTGTCTCGTAAGCTATTCACCTTTACCTTATTCACCTTAAAATCTCTCATCGTTTCTTTTATCTCTTTCATGAACTTCCTTCCTCATAGGTGTAATCCACGTCCATAACTTGAAGCCCTATTATAATACTTACACCTCTAGTGCATACACAATCCAGTGGGAGCTTCGTACTGGCTTCTTATGAGGCTGGTACTTTTCTAACTGGCTTTATCGTAGGCCCGTTATAGAATATGGTTGTTGTACTATTACTCTTGTTCCTCTGGTATTAAGAGTGATCCTGTAATGTTCTCAATCACAATTTCTATAATTTTCCGGGTCTAGTAATCAGATTCCTGATTTACTTTGTTAATGTAACTCTTTAGTTTCTTCTTCCTTCTAGTCAGCCCTTATATAGGCTTAAGCTATGTTCCAATCTGTGACGCATGGTATTAGCTATTACTTTAGTCTTTCATGGGCGCTATGGAATATCCATGATACAATCTTCTAACAATTCATTCGTTTTTCTATGCCCTAGGCTGAATTCTTTCTTTTAACTTATACTAAAGTCTTCCACGACTATATGAGTGTTAGTATATATATGTTGCATGGATAATATTCCGAAATCGTAAGTGTGCTCATGACGTAACTAACTCTGGATCATTGATCGAATAATTCCTTCCGTTCCTTCTTGGCTTCCTTTAAACGTATGCTATTACTTTTCCTATTCTTTCTACCTCCTTATTGCATGCCTACTAAGCTTATCTTAGTTCCCATGCATGCCGGAATTTTGTGCAACTCATATGGTTTTGAATATTACCTTCGATCTTTCTCCCCGTTCATTAGCCACGGTAGGTGCCACTCTCTTTTGGAGTGCATACAATTTTTGTTGTAAGACTGCTTTTACATGACCCTTTCTCCTTCGAGTTACTATGTTTAGGTTAAAGCCTTATTCCTTATTTCCTCAGCTAGTCTTACATTGTAGTACTTAGGGAGGACACTCTGATTCTTGTAAAGTTGTGGGCTTATTACATTGTATACTTGACGGACCTCCTGATGTCCTTCCTTGCCTATACTTATCCGTAGTTACTTACCTCCATGCCCTGGAGCTTGTGGGGTTGCTTCTGAACTGATATTTTGACTGTCTACCCAGTGTCACTCTCTTTTGTTCCTGTAACATTCATACGGTACCTTTAACTACCACGACTCCTATCTGAATATATCTCAAGTATTACAATGACAATACTGCGGGGCTGAATTCTCCATGTTGGGGTTAACTATGTTTATTTTGCATGATCTGCTGATTTGTCTGTAACCTCTTATCTAGCCATTACTAGGCTCTTCCTGAATCAACTATTAACTACTCGTTCGCCCATTCTCATATCAATATTCCGTGTAATCTTTCTTGGGTTATTTCTTTTGTCTTACTTTGCCTCTTACACTGGCTCCTTATTTATCAATAATATCCCCGGCAGGAAACCTTACTTCCATTCCTTGACGTCGTGCTTGCATAATATTCTGGAATCGTAGAATATCTGTAGGATTTGGATAAGTGTAATCTCATTCCTTTCTTATCTTTTTTATCGCATTCTTCCTTTACCATCCCATAGTTACTAAACCACTTAATTCAGACTTAAATGCCACAGAACTCCATATTCCCCCCTTTAGGGGAGTACTAAGATTTAGTGCTACAATGATCTACCTATAGATGTTTTACCTCTTCATCTTTGGTGTCTTTTCACATCATCGATGACCCTTACTCGCCTTGCGGTAATCCTTATATACCAAGGATAACAAAATTCCTGACTCACTAGGGTGACACTTAGCGTAACCGGCATACATAGTCCCTTAGGCTTAACTTTGCCCACATTGCTTGCTTAGGGAAGCGTCTTCTTGAATGACCTTTAAGGGTTATTCTTTTGTTGTCAATTCTATTACCGCCGGAATGCAACCTCTGTATTTCTGATGATGCTGACTATTATCAAATCATTCAGTCCTTAATTCATGTTTACTTTATCTTGTTCACCAGCCCATACTGATCTCTATTATTCTCAGATCTAGATTTTCATACCGGTAATCACGTTAGAGTTACGAAGCTTTTGTTGTCTTAAGGCATATCACCTCTCGTCCCTTCTTTCACCTGACTATGGACCCGGTAACATCGTCATTTTTTTAATCTACCGTTGTCATCCATGTATCGCTTCTTACTCATAATTCTTCCTTATCTCTCTTCTCATTACTCTGCTAATATTTCTGCCTATCCCTTTCTTGTGAAAACTTCAATAAGATATTCTTTTGCTTTTTGCTCCCATTGCTTCATCCATCGGCTCTTCGGGTTGCTCAACGTCCTTGATCTGCTAGGGACGAGAGTCACACTAAGGTAATATTTATCCCCTCCAGGCTTTCAGTGCCTATCTTCTTAATATTATTTTTTTTATCATGCTAGTATTCACATCTAATTGTAATATTCTAGAGTGCACCATCTGGGTTCCTCACAAGAAGATCTATTAGCACATTTGTAATATCCTTCGAAAATGTCAACTAACACAAACAATCCATTCGCCATTTTGGGTTACTCTAACCCCAGCCGGATCCTGATGTTCCGTCCTTTTCTTAAACTACACCTGTTAGCCCCATAGGGCATAACTGAGATGGGTGCGGCTAATTGTACATACCTCTGTTACTGTTGAATATAATTCAAAAGGCTTATATTCCTCTGCTTGAATTATAAGCACTGTTAACCTTCATTAATTAGGCGTCTCGTACCCTTCTTCATCTTGCTTCTTTTGCTTGTTGAAACTTGTATTTATCTTCTGAATCTCTCATTGTCTTTCACCATAAAGGTGGATAGGTATTTCTTGCCTCAATGCTCCTTATCAAAAGACTTACACTTTTCAGTACGCACATGATCTGATGAAGACCTCATATTTACTTATCATAAGCATGATGCAAAGTTGAGTTCCTCCGACTCAACTCTTCCATAGCCATATCTTTTACCAATCATTTTTTGGATGTAGGTATCAGTGGGCTAGAAGACGTGTCATGATACAATCAGAGTAAAGATGAGGGAATACCCGACATAGAATGTCCCAAACTGATATAGAAACTTATACCTGTGAAATACATGCCTATAAGGCTAACGTGATCCATTATATACTTTAAATATAGACCGACAAGGCCATACAAATATCCGTACACATGACATATGTCTACAAGCCTCTAAGAGTACATAGTTATTATAAAGGTCAGGACTGGCCCCGCCATACCAACCAATACATGTACTAATCATACTGACCAATTAAGCAACTCCGGAGCAATGGAGTACATCAAAATCTTCCACTGAGCTGATAGCCTACTTGGAGGACTCTCAACCTATCTATCAGGACCTGCGGGAATGAAACACAGCGTCCCCAAGAAAAAGGGACGTCGGTACAAATAATGTACCGAGTATGTAAGAAATGAAAATCAGCAAATAATAGACATGAAAGAAACATGGAGTAAAAGACTCGACATGTAAGTCCGAATAACTTTGTAAATAATGAAATACTTATAGTGTCATGCACATGCGTATGTATATCATGTAGTGCATAGGTATATGTGCTCATAACATTATCAAGCCTCTGAGGGCATCCCATTATATCATCTCGGCCACTGTGGGCAAATCATCAACGTATACCAGCTGATCAGGTGGTGGTGTGTATATAATACCGTAACCTTTTCTCATATCCCATATACATATAAATACATATATAAACGTATATAACGCCATCTGGTCATGGGTCAATGTACATGAATGCCATGCATGAGAAGTATGTCAATAAAATCTTTCAGAGTATCGTAAAACCGTTATGCTTCTGACCAATATCATAAAATCAATTTATGTATTTTCTGAAACCCATGAACAGATGATAGAATAATATGACATATGGGAATTCAAGAATGTAGGCATCTCTAATACTTCTATGAATAGAGTCATTTATGGAAATTGTGCATTTGCTCGTTTTGTTTGCATCATACGGATCATGCCAAAAGGAAAGAAGGGATAGCCTTAACATAACTGAGCCAATTCTCTTGACAATCCCTCTAACACACGTCAATTGCAACAACACGTAACGGCAGATCGGAGTAGGGGTAAAATCCGTATGCAATCTCTCTAAAACGTGATGTTGTATCTTCTAATCTTAAGGGGGGGGAGGGGAGTAAGCAAATATTATTTGTATTACTAAAGTGCCTGTATTATGTAACTTACGTTTTTAAAAGGGCCTACAGAATGCTGGAGTGCACATATTTGTATAAATCATGTTCAAAAGGTTTAAAGATATATGTGTAAGCACGTGATTTTTGCCCTATATGAGAATTACTCCCAAAAAAATCAAAAATAAAATGATTTTTCTTTGGTGTGCAATTTTGTGATATTTTGAAGAATTATTTGTATTTGTCTGTGCGTATTTATTCGCTAAATTAATAAAAAATACAAAAATATGTCGCATTTTGCATGTAGGATTTAATTCTACAATTGTTAGTAATTAAAATTGTTTTACAAAAATTAAAAATTACAAAAAAATAGGCATCGTTTGCATTTTTAGCATTTAATGTCCAAATATACAATTTTATACTTAATTAATACTTAATTGTGTGTTAATTGTTATTGGGAGTTAATTTGCGCCTTTATAACTTAATTTAGTTCTTAATAATAGTTTAAGTATTTTTATAATTTAGTTTTAGAAAAAATAAAAGAAGAAAAGAGAGCGAAAATATAAAGAAAGTCGGAATTAGGCCTCTTCTTCAATTTCAAGCCACAGGCCCAAAAATGGCCCAATCTTCCCTACGACCCAATCCATTTCGAACTGGGTCGACCCAGTCCATAACCCAAAAGACCCAATACCCCTATCTTGCATTTCAAAGACACAAAACAAAACAAACAAAAAAAAAACCAAAAAACCCTAAAAATGACTAAGTCATCCGCCCCCCCCCCCATTCTTCTTCTTCTTCTTTTCTTCTTCTTCTCCATCTCCAAAATAGTGAGCTGCCATGGCTACCCAGCAGCCACTCCCCTTCGTCGAACACCACCCAAGCACCGTCCAAACACCACCAAACGACGCAACCTCCTTCCCGTTCAAACGACCCCAACCCTATCCGCCATTGATGAAGCTCGGCGAGCTCAAGCTCGTTGAGCTCGACGTCTATGTCGTTGTTGCTTCTGTCTCAACCAAACAACCAAACGAACACAGCCTCGATGAGTCAGCTGCTGTTCGAAGCTCCCATCGCCGCTGCTCGTCACGACCAAGCTCGCGCGCTGCCATCGGAAGCAGTCCATTCCGCCATGGACGTCGTCGACAGTTGCTGCTGCTCGCTGCTTTGGACTGTTGCTGCTTCACGTCGTCTCCTTCACTGCTGTGTACTGCCATCGACGACCCCAGGAGTCTTCCGTTTGGTTGCTCACCATTGCACTGTTGTTGACGACGCAAGGCAGTCCGGTTAAAGTCCGGCAAAAGTTCGAGGGTTTTTCGTCAAGTGAAGATCCTATACGTCGTGAGTTCATCGTCAAGTTCGTTATTTGTTTGGTCGTTGTTCGTCTTTCGATCCGGTTAGTAGTTTTTGAGTTTTATTTTGTCCGTATTTTGTTTTGATATTTTCGAATCTAAAATCAACAAATGTTTGTTTTGTTTATCGTTTGAATTAATTTTTAGTTCATGTTCATGTGTTATTTGTTAAATTAATTTTAAGATTTTAAAATGGAAGTTTAATTAGTTGTTTTCATATTCATGTCATGTTTGTATTATTGTTTAAGTGAATATTTGTTGGTTTGTTAGATTCAAATTGAAATTTAATTAATTATTTCTTCAATTTGTTTCATGTGTTATGCATTTTTCAGAAAATATTAATGTTGTTTGAATCGTTAGAATCCGTCATGTTTGTTGCTTAAAATAGATTCAATTCATGTTCATACTTTGTTTGATTGTTCTTGAATCCGAAATTTGTATATTTTGATTTCTTGTTTACCATTTATGATTATTGCTTGAATTGTTCTCATAATCTTGTTTAAAGTTTAATATAAGAATTGTTTGTTTTAATGTTGTTAGAGTTGATTTTAAGTTCAATATGATTGAATTTAGAAATCTTCATACTTTGTTTGTTGTTGTTGTTGAATCCGAAAATAGGATTGTTTGTTGCTAAAATATTGTTCAATCAAATTTTAGTTGTTCTTTGTTGTTCAATTCGTGTTCATGTGATTTGTTGTTGAAATGTTGTTAAAATCGTGTTCATGTGATATTGTTGTTATGATGTTCATCCATGTTCATATTGTTGTTTGAACATTGTTAGAAATTGATCATATTGTCTATATTTTGGTTATGCTTGATTAAATGATGTGTTATAGCTGATGGGTAATTTGGTAAATTTGTAGTACGTTCAGGGGTAGTTTGGTAATTTCAGTAAGGTCGGAGGGGGTAGTTTAGGAATTGTACATTTTGTAATTGTTTATTTGAAGCATGAGGACAAAATGAAATGGGGTGGGTTGTGATATGATTATTTAATATAAAGGGGGGACAAGATTTAAATTAAAGGGGAATCTTGCATTATTTTAAATAAAGCATGGGGGACAAAATATAATGGGGTGGTGTGATATGTTTATTTAATGTAATGGGGATGAGCGGAAAGATAATGGGTTGGGTAGAGAAAAAGTATTGATTAATTGATTAAAAGATTTAGGGGATGGGATTATATATATGTGTGAAGTCTTGAACACAAGATAGAAAAGAAATACAGAGAGAGAAATAGGGAGAGAGATACGAAAAAAATACACACACAGATAGAGAGAAAAATTCCGAAAAATATTTAAGCTTTCAAAATAAAAAATAAAACTGAAAAAAAATCTACTGCTTTCTTTCTTTGTTTGAAATTAGTATTAATGGTTGTTGTTTCATTTAAAGCTTAAAGCTTTTGTTTTTGGGATTACTACTCCACCGGTCTGTTACTGGGTTGTTACTGTTGCTGGGCAGTTGTTGCTATTGTACTGTTATTATTGCTGCTGATTCTCATCATCATTTTCTTTTGCTTCCAATATCAGGTACATATCTGAAAATTCATGTCATGAAAAGCTTCAACATGGCAAGTAAATGAAGTTTGATTATAAGGATGTTTTCTACTCATTTTAATTTTATTAGTTTAAGTTTCAGTTTTGTTTTAGTTGGTTAATATAGTATTAAATCAATTGGTAGATTAGTTCTCTTTCTTAATAACAAATGGCTTAGTTATTTTAGGAACGCGATCAACTCATTTCTTTTAATATATGAAATAATGTCAATGATTTTTTACAAAATATAGAGTTAGTGTTTGCAAATATTCGCATAGGCAGAATATAAGAATTGGTTTATTTATCTTAAACCCAATCTTCGTAAGCAAAATTAACCAAACAATTATAACCTCGGACTAAAAACAAGTGGTGTAAAGGAAGGATAAGATTTATAGATTGTAACTTTTTAAGTCAAAAAATGTGTAAATAGTGTTTGCTCCAAATATAACAATGAAAATTCTTCAAAAAATATTACTTCATTTATTAAATCAATTGTTTTCCTAAGTTTTATACGCAATTCACTTTTTGGGTAGATAAATATTGTATTTATCATAAAAATGGTAGTATTAATCACACGTTGTTTATTTTTATTTTATTTTTATTTTATTCTTTAAACTCATGGTTTTTGAGGAATATAATTCACACGTAAAAAATATAATTTGCGGTCAACACTTAATGAATTGTGAATTCTTTTCAAGGAATTTAGAGGCATCTCAAATAGTGATTTCTCATGACTCTTACATTTAAAAATAGATGGATGCAATAAACATTTGTAGAGAATTTATATTACTGTCAAGAATATTTGCATAATTAAGGATGCGTTCGTGTGACTTGATTATACTTCTAAAGGAGATTCGGATTATGCGTTCGCGCAACTTCGAGCAAATTTTTAATAAAAAGGGGTTCTTCGGAGATCATCAATATTAATTTCATATAACCCGAGATGTGCAGTTCACTATTTAATCATACAAGAGCGACATACGTTCTTAATTTTATTTAAGCACAATTTCGAACTTAAGTCTATTTTTTATAATAAAAAAAAATCGAAAATAATAATAATTATATTATTAATATCATTGTGTACACGTGCGCGTGACACAACTCCGCATGTTTTAAAAAAATATAATTTATAACACGAATATACGTACGCGTGATTCGATTCAAAGAAGGGTCTTTAAATCTAAATAGAAGCGGTAACAATAAAATCATGCAAAAAAAATGTATTTAACAAATCAAAATAATCAAGCCGAATATAACAGTTGAGCGACCGTGCTAGAACCACGGAACTCGGGAATGCCTAACACCTTCTCCCGGGTTAACAGAATTCCTTATCCGGATTTCTGGTGCACAGACTGTTAAATAGACAGAGTCATATTCTTTTCCTCGATTCGGGATTAAAATAGGTGACTTGGGACACCCTAAATCTCCCAAGTGGCGACTCTGAAATAAAGAAATAAATCCCGTTTCGACTGTCCTTTAATTGGAAAAAACTCCCTACGCACCCTCGCGGGGGCGGAAAAGGAGGTGCGACAGCTCTGGCGACTCTGCTGGGGACTTAACCCAGAACCACTGGTTCAGGGTTCAAGAATTTGAGCTTAAAATAATTGTTATAGTTGGCTTTATTTATTATCTGATTTTTTTACATGATATATGCCCAATGTGCTAAATGACACTTTTACCGCTTTAATATTATTTGAATTATGAATATATACAACTGCTACGAAACCCCCTTCTTTCTGAGTCTTCTAAATTTATGGTGCACACGTGCGCGTGGCCCACCTTTCTGTTAAAGTCATACCAAATAAGACGAAGTTGGGACAAGTAACTAGGCCGGGTAGACTTTCGTGCTCCCGGTACGTTGCCCCCGCTTCGGCTCAAACTGTCCGTTTGGGTAAGCCAGGGCTAGATCAATATGCCTCAGGTTTTTTCACTTAGAATAACTCAGCTTCATGCCGGATCCCTAGTAGGAGCGATTGTTTGCATCACGTGCATTTGACTTTGGAGACTCAACACAGGGGTTGGGTCTGTCTAGGACAGGTGTACCAAAAAAAATGACCATCCTGATGCATCTTACTTGCTGCTACTTGCGCATTTATTTGATTCGGACTTATGTGTTGACTGACTTTTGAATATCATGAATAATATTTTGAAATTGAAAAAAAATAGCGGTTAGGGAATTGATTGTTTATTTTTGAAAAAAAAACCCAATGCACAAATACTGTCAAAACTCTGCCGAAATTTTGAAAAAATGAAAAAAAATAAAATGTTTTATTAGTTTGTTTTAAGCAAAGGAAAAATATATATATATATATATATATATATATATATATATATATATATATATATATATATATATATATATATATATATATATATATATATATATATATATATATATATATATATATATATATATATATATATATATATATATATATATATATATATATAGTTTGTCTTCCCCTAAAATGACAATGAAAAGAGTCTTTTTTTTAAAATAGTTTTTTTATTTGTTTCTGAAAATGCCAAAATGAAAATGAAAGAGTCGTGCTTGGAAAGTGGTTTTGTTATTTGCTGCTGGAAAAGAAAAAAAAAATCCTGTTTTAAAATAGTTCGGTTAATTTGCCCGAACTACGCGGGTTTGATTCTCACTGGATGTGAGATACGTAGGCAACCTTCATCGGGTCCAACCCCCCTTTTTTGCTAAAATAAGCCAAAAACCAATAAGTAAATAAAAAACGTGTCAAAATTTTAATTTTGTCATAAATAAGTCGGATGGTGTCTAGCCTCCCCTTTATTGCTAAAATAGCCAAAAACCAATAAATAAATAAAAATGTGTCAAAATTTTAATTTTGTCATAAATAAGTCGGGTGGTGTCCAACCCCCCTTTTTGCTAAAAATAGCAACAATAAAAAATAAATATGTCAAATTTTAATTTTGTCATAAAGAAGTCGGGTGACGCTGTTTTATCAAGACATAGTCGAATGTTCCCGAAAGGGACGCCGGAAGGCTGACTTTGCATAAACAGCCACCTTTGGGTCTTTTTTTAAAATTTGGTCTGTTGACCCACACAGCCTTAAAAAATCTTCGTCCCCGAGGCGCTGAAGGGCCGTGTTGCAACACCTGGTTTTTATTGTAATTTGAAAAAAAAAACAAAGAGTCAACGGTCAGGTGAATACCGTTTAGATTTTTGGTCAAAATAAGCCGAGCCAGCTTCGGCCGCGTCTTAAACCGTTCTTGCCGAAATAGCCTCAGAGTATCTTTCAGTTGTCGAAAGGCTATTTTCATAAAAGACGGACAAGTGTGTAAAGTGTCATAAAATAATCCTCTCCGGCCTCAAAATTTGGACGGGGCCACATTTGCAAAAATAACCGTTTGGTTGCATTTGTCAAACGGAGAAAGGAAGCTGGCCGTTTGTTTTGGAGTTTGTAAAACTTTTGATTATAATATGTGGGTCATTTGATTTTCAAGTTTGTAGGTCATTTTTAAACCTTTGAAACCCAATATGAAAATTGAAAAAAAAATGATTAGTATTGCTTATCTTTTATTGGTCCGAACTACGCAAGGTCTGATTCATGCGGGGTCATGATACGTAGGCAATCTCCATAAGATTCGACCACCACTGAAAAAGAAAAAAAAAGGGAAGAAAGAAAAATAAAGGAAAGCGCAAGTGCATCGCATTTCTGATAGAACAGTTTAACTGCTTAGGTGCATTGCATCTCTAATATATGATTATCTGTCAAATGCCCTGACACTAATGTGCTGGCTTCCTTTTGTTGTGTTCATATATAGAAAAGTGGTTGGTTGTGGTAACTCCTCCCTGCAAAGCAAATGACACAGAACATCAAAACAGGATGGGTCGGTACTGATGACCGACAATAATTGGTCGAACAGAACAACAGGTTGGTAGAAGAAGTGAAAATGCTTAGACAACATGTGGCAGACATGTATCAGGCATGGATAACTGGGAAAGCACCACCCCCACCACCGCCAAGCTTTTCAAACTCTGGCATTACCCATCCCCCATACTCTCCATCCCAACCCACTTATGACAGCTTTCCTAGCTACCCGAGTAGCTCCATCACTCGTCCACGCTACTCCCCTCCCCAATGCTACTTCTCTCCACGAGGTTCCCAAAGATGGGCTTCACTTTCCAAATACCCAGCTCCACAGAAGGCCTATCCACCCTCACAAGCCTACCGGAAGCCCCCTAGATCAGGTTTCCGGCCCAATCAAGCATTTAGGAACGAAAGGTTGCTGAAACGAGGAAAGGCTCTCACCCCTATCGGAGTATCTTATGCAAGTCTGTTTGAAAGGCTAAAGCATGCTGGCTTGATTGAGCCGCTCCCCGCATATACTCCAGATCCACATGCAAAAAACTCTGATCCGGCAGCGCAACGCGCGTACCACTCCAATGTCATAGGGCACAACATTGAGAGTTGTCGTAATTTGAAAAGGGAAGTAGAGAAAATGATCCAAGAAGGGCGGATTGTGATCGATAACAGTAACATGGAGCACTCAAACCCTATCGAGAACTTGTTGACGGAGGTTGATGATATGGAAGCTGATAATGGTCTTGGCAATACTAATGCAAAGCTTAGTGGCTAAGATGCCAATTTTGATAAAATGGGAGGACGCTCCGTTCCTTGGTTAGCAAGAGAGAAGCTGTTGGTGGTTTATTTTGTTGTCATTTCTGTTATCCGGATTATTCTTAGGGTTGTAATCCGAATATTGTCTTGTGTCAAACCTTCTTATCTTTCCATTTTTGTCGTATCAGTTTGTTTAAGTCTCGTTGATGTTGTGTTAAGATTTTATTCTGGTTGTTTTGTTTGTTTTTCTAACCATTTCGCCGGAAGTCTAATACAAAAGCCGGTCTTTTATTATTTCCAGTCATCTTTTTATTTAGTCCTTTTGTCATTTTCGTTCAATGCCGATTCTAGGGACATGACATGACATGCGCACACAGTTTGGGCCTAATCTTTAAAGTTAATCATAAAACCATGGAGAGGTGATCAAAGCATTTAAGGGAAATAAGAACGGTTTGAGATTATTTGAAGCCCGAGTCATGTGAAACTGGGGCAAGTAAAACACAAAGAAAACCGCTAAATGCAAGATTCGCCGAATTGGCATGAGGGTCGTTCATGAGAGTGAGAATGTCGCCCAGCAGTGCTTTAGAGATGACAAATGAAAAGCAAGTGTTTAACATAATTGTCAAGACCAGCACCGTCGGAAGAGACTATAAATCTATGTTCAATTATGTTGTTTGCACTTGGCATGTTTTGAAGACTGGAATGACGAAGGCATTTTATTCTGCTACCTAAACACTTTATCCTTCGTTACCCCTTTTGAGCCTTATTTATTTTCTTTCATATCCCTTGTTCGGAATCAATAGCAATGACTAGGAAATACGAGCCTGGAAGGTAAAGAAAAAATCAAAAAAAAAAAAAACGAAAAAGAAAAGTGAAAAAAAAGAAAGTCAAATGAAAAAGAGGAATTGGGAACTACGTTTGACCTGATTCCTCAAAGAGGATACGTAGGCGCCTCACGGCTCGGTCATAGGGTGCATAATGTGCATAATGTGCATGGTATGCATGGTGTAATAAATTTTTTAAAAAAAATTAATTAAATAAATAAATAATCCCCAAGCAAGAAACTGGGGCAAGGGTTGCGCTTGTTGTAAACAAATATGATTTCGAAGGTTGTAATTTTTAAACCCCAAATTTATTTGTTTTTTTGAGCCTTTAATACCCTTTCTTTCTAAACCTATCCAAAAAACCCACATTACGGTCCAAAGAAAGACCTTCTGATCAGTCTGCAAAAGATGCCAAGTCAGACAAATGAGAATCTTACCGACGAACATAACATTCTGTTCCACAGCAGAAAGAACTCTAATCTCCAGCAGAGAGAATCATACCGACAACACTCCAAATCCCCAGCTGGAAAGTGATATAAATGAGAGAGTCTTATCGGTGAAAATCTTCACGGACACCATAAGGCGATGAAAGCTGAGAGAAAACCCAAAATGAGAGAGGCTTGATAGTGAAAACTCTTCGGGCACTACAAGTCGAATAAGATTGGGAATCAGATGGGGGATAGTCAAGGGAAGACCTTGAAAGACGATTGATGACGAAGGATAGGCCACATATGCATGTCATGACCATTAGAGTCAGTGTTTTCATTTGATAGGTTTTATTTATAGTTTCTTTTGTTAAAGAGTCATTTTTTCCTTTGTCTTTTATTCTGTTCCTTTTTATCTTTTCCTTTCATAGAAATTTCCCCAGTAGAGTCTGTTTGGTCAAGACCAGTGGGAAATGACTTCAAAGTAGACCATCAGCTTTCCAAGATAAGATCTGACTAGTACATCCAAGTGATATAGTCAGGAAGGAACAAGCGCAAGGCCAGTGTCAAGAAAGATATCCCCAGCAAAAGGATTGACGAGTGTCAAGAGGGATATCCTTTCCGAAATCAAAGGTTATTAAACCTCAAGACCAGAGCCCGTGGACAAAACAAGAGAAACAATAAGCATGATTTGGGAAATTCATGCGAGACTAAAAGGTCGGGAAAATGCAAGTTTCCGAGCCATGCCACGAAAGAAGAGGGGTATCCCCAGCAGAAAAGGATTATCCCTAGCAAATAATATCATCCCCAACAAGTTGTGGAATGCAGAGCAAGGAAGGGAAAAGGGAAAACCATCCCAGTGGGAGTATCACAACCAACCACCGCGTTTTAAACTAACAAATTTTGTTTAAATTGAAACAGGTAAAGGAAGTGGCATTGATGTCGGAAATGCATGCCACAAGAAAGATTGTCAAACTGGGGCAGAAAATTTTCTTTTCAGTTAGAAAATTTTCTGGAAAATCAGGTACCCATTTGGAGAAGAATAAAAATAGCACCAAGGAAGTGGTCTTTGAACCAGGGTTGCCCCCAACATAATAAGTTTCCAATGGAGAAAGTTATCCCCAGCAGACAGAATAAAGGGATGACACTTGTGCTCAGAAAAGCAAAGAGCCATTATCATCCCCAGCAGCTTCCAAAAGAATGAAGCATCGATTTGAAGGGATAAAATTCCCCAGCAGCGTTATCCTCAACAACGTTATCCCAAGAAGATAACACTTTTACCCCAGCAGTGTTGAAGAAAAAAAAAAACCAGAAACAAATTTGAAGGAGGGGAAGAAAGGAGACTCCCACAGTGGTATTATCCCCAGCAAGCAATAACAATGCAGCGCAAAGGAAGGAGAAAAGAAAAGAAGAAATTACGAAGGTAAGTTTCTCAAATCATTGATCTTTACTACATTTTTCCCCTAGGATAAAAAGTCCTGGTCAGATGAATTTTTTCTCCCAAGATAAAATCTTAGTCGGATGAATCTTTCTCCTAAGATCACAACAAAATGGACCTAGTCTGACGATTTATCTCCTAGAGTCAAAATCTTGGTCTGATGAAATTGTTCTCCTAAGATAAAATCTTAGTCGGATGAATCTTTCTCCTAAGATCACAACAAATGGACCTAGTCTGACGATTTATCTCCTAGAGTCAAAATCTTGGTCTGATGAAATTGTTCTCCCAAGATAAAATCTTAGTCGGATGAATCTTTCTCCTAAGATCACAACAAATGGACCTAGTCTGATGATTTATCTCCTAGAGTCAAAATCTTGGTCTGATGAAAATTTTCTCCCAAGATAAAATCTTAGTCGGATGAATCTTTCTCCTAAGATCACAAAAAATGGACCTAGTCTGACGATTTATCTCCTAGAGTCAAAATCTTGGTCTGATTAAATTTTTCTCCCAAGATAAAATCTTAGTCGGATGAATCTTTCTCCTAAGATCACAACAAAATGGACCTAGTCTGACGATTTATCTCCTAGAGTCAAAATCTTGGTCTGATGAAATTGTTCTCCCAAGATAAAATCTTAGTCGGATGAATCTTTCTCCTAAGATCACAACAAATGGACCTAGTCTGACGATTTATCTCCTAGAGTCAAAATCTTGGTCTGATGAAATTTTTCTCCCAAGATAAAATCTTAGTCAGATGAATCTTTCTCCTAAGATAAGGTATCAAATCCTAGTCTGATGAATTTTCTCCTAGGATAATGATAATAATAAAAAAAATGAAAAAATTAAAAAAAGAAGTCAGGCGTCCACCTGGAGAATGAGGATGAAAAATCGAAGAAAAAATCAGGCGCCCACCTGGAGAACAAGGGAAAACAGTTGAATTATCAGAAATCAGGCGTCCACCTGGAGAACAAGGAAGGACAGTTGAAATAGCAATCAGGAATCCACCTGGAGAACAAGGAAGAAGAGTTGAAATATCAGAAGTCAGGCGTCCACCTGGAGAACAAGGAAAAGCACCAAAACTGGGGCAAGAAGATTTTCTGCCATGATCGAAAATTTTCTCGGAAGAACGAGGAAATCAATTCAAGTTTTAAGAGATAGCAAGACGACATGATTCGAAGAAAAACAATCAGAGCTAAGACAATTCCAAGATTTTGAAAATGGGATCATCCGCCCTCGAACAGGATATTTTGGGTTCATCCGCCCTCGAATAGGATATATTGGGTTCATCCGCCCTCGAATAGGATATTTTTGGGTTCATCCGCCCTCGAATAGGATATTTGGGTTCATCCGCCCTCGAATAGGATATTTTGGGTTCATCCGCCCTCGAATAGGATATTGTTGGGTTCATCCGCCCTCGAATAGGATATATTGGGTTCATCCGCCCTCGAATAGGATATTTTTGGGTTCATCCGCCCTCGAATAGGATATTTGGGTTCATCCGCCCTCGAATAGGATATTTTGGGTTCATCCGCCCTCGAATAGGATATTTGGGTTCATCCGCCCTCGAATAGGATATTTCGGGTTCATCCGTCCTCGAATAGGATTTTATTTTTAAAAGTTGTTGAAGTCAGGAGCCCGCCTGAAGAGAGGAAAGGCATTTTTAAATTTTTTTTTTTTTGAAATCTTGCCAACCTAAAGAAAGGAATGGCGATGTATGGTTTGAAGTCAGGAGCCCGCCTGAAAAGAGGAATGGCGAATTATTTTCAAAGTTGTTGTTGAAGTCAGGAACCCGCCTGAAGAGAGGAATGACATTCATTTTTGTTGTTAAAGTTGGGAGCCCGCCCATAGAACAAAGGCATACATTTCAGTCTTTAATTTTCAAGCATTGAACTTGGGAGCCCGCCCAGATAACAGAGGCATACATTTCAAGTCTTTAATTTTCAAGTATTGAAGTTGGGAGCCCGCCCAGATAACAGAGGCATACATTTCAAGATCAAGTCAGAGGACAATAAAACAGAGGGTTACAATAGGAATCCCCAGCAGGAAACAATAAAATTCCCCGGCACCGGGAAGCAGAAGGTTGCAACAAGAGGTCACAGCACAAACTGAAGTGCATGTGTCAAAAGAAGAAAAGTACCGGAAGAAATGCAAGCAGACAAGAAAGCAAGGCAACAAAAACAAATTGTACTCTAGCCTAGCTTCTTGTTTTCTTTTAAGCATTGTGTAACAAGAAGATCGGTAAGCAGTAGTAATAGCATGCAACAACAGTAACAATGCAGTCCCACGGTAGTCCCAGCTACCAAAATTTTGCCGAACTACATTGACCTGATTCCTGTTTAGCCCAGGATATGTAGGAAACCTTTGAAGCAAAGGTTCGGTCAAATCTTTTTCAAAAAAATGCTTCACACGGAGTACTCGGATGGGCAAAAATCGCTCGCTTTATCTTTGCATGAAAACCCTTCGTGTCTTCGGGCAAAGAGGGGCAGCTGTAAGCACGTGATTTTTGCCCTATATGAGAATTACTCCCAAAAAATTCAAAAATAAAATGATTTTTCTTTGGTGTGCAATTTTGTGATATTTTGAAGAATTATTTGTATTTGTCTGTGCGTATTTATTCGCTAAATTAATAAAAAATACAAAAATATATCGCATTTTGCATGTAGGATTTAATTCTACAATTGTTAGTAATTAAAATTGTTTTACAAAAATTAAAAATTACAAAAAAATAGGCATCGTTTGCATTTTTAGCATTTAATGTCCAAATATACAATTTTATGCTTAATTAATACTTAATTGTGTGTTAATTGTTATTGGGAGTTAATTTGCGCCTTTATAACTTAATTTAGTTCTTAATAATAGTTTAAGTATTTTTATAATTTAGTTTTAGAAAAAATAAAAGAAGAAAAGAGAGCGAAAATATAAAGAAAGTCGGAATTAGGCCTCTTCTTCAATTTCAAGCCACAGGCCCAAAAATGGCCCAATCTTCCCTACGACCCAGTCCATTTCGAACTGGGTCGACCCAATCCATAACCCAAAAGACCCAATACCCCTATCTTGCATTTCAAAGACACAAAACAAAACAAAAAAAAAACCAAAAAACCCTAAAAATGACCTAAGTCATCCGCCCGAAAGCCATCCGCCCCCCTCCCCTTGTCTTCTTCTTCTCCATCTCCAAAATAGTGAGCTGCCATGGCTACCCAGCAGCCACTCCCCTTCGTCGAACACCACCCAAGCACCGTCCAAACACCACCAAACGACGCAACCTCCTTCGCGTTCAAACGACCCCAACCCTATCCGCCATTGATGAAGCTCGGCGAGCTCAAGCTCGTTGAGCTCGACGTCTATGTCGTTGTTGCTTCTGTCTCAACCAAACAACCAAATGAACACAGCCTCGACGAGTCAGCTGCTGTTCGAAGCTCCCATCGCCGCTGCTCGTCACGACCAAGCTCGCGCGCTGCCATCGGAAGCAGTCCATTCCGCCATGGACGTCGTCGACAGTTGCTGCTGCTCGCTGCTTTGGACTGTTGCTGCTTCACGTCGTCTCCTTCACTGCTGTGTACTGCCATCGACGACCCCAGGAGTCTTCCGTTTGGTTGCTCACCATTGCACTGTTGTTGACGACGCAAGGTAGTCCGGTTAAAGTTCGGCAAAAGTTCGAGGGTTTTTCGTCAAGTGAAGATCCTATACGTCGTGAGTTCATCGTCAAGTTCGTTATTTGTTTGGTCGTTGTTCGTCTTTCGATCCGGTTAGTAGTTTTTGAGTTTTATTTTGTCCGTATTTTGTTTTGATATTTTCGAATCTAAAATCAACAAATGTTTGTTTTGTTTATCGTTTGAATTAATTTTTAGTTCATGTTCATGTGTTATTTGTTAAATTAATTTTAAGATTTTAAAATGGAAGTTTAATTAGTTGTTTTCATATTCATGTCATGTTTGTATTATTGTTTAAGTGAATATTTGTTGGTTTGTTAGATTCAAATTGAAATTTAATTAATTATTTCTTCAATTTGTTTCATGTGTTATGCATTTTTCAGAAAATATTAATGTTGTTTGAATCGTTAGAATCCGTCATGTTTGTTGCTTAAAATAGATTCAATTCATGTTCATACTTTGTTTGATTGTTCTTGAATCCGAAATTTGTATAGTTTGATTTCTTGTTTACCATTTATGATTATTGCTTGAATTGTTCTCATAATCTTGTTTAAAGTTTAATATAAGAATTGTTTGTTGTAATGTTGTTAGAGTTGATTTTAAGTTCAATATGATTGAATTTAGAAATCTTCATACTTTGTTTGTTGTTGTTGTTGAATCCGAAAATAGGATTGTTTGTTGCTAAAATATTGTTCAATCAAATTTTAGTTGTTCTTTGTTGTTCAATTCGTGTTCATGTGATTTGTTGTTGAAATGTTGTTAAAATCGTGTTCATGTGATATTGTTGTTATGATGTTCATTCATGTTCATATTGTTGTTTGAACATTGTTAGAAATTGATCATATTGTCTATATTTTGGTTATGCTTGATTAAATGATGTGTTATAGCTGATGGGTAATTTGGTAAATTTGTAGTACGTTCAGGGGTAGTTTGGTAATTTCAGTAAGGTTGGAGGGGGTAGTTTAGGAATTGTACATTTTGTAATTGTTTATTTGAAGCATGGGGACAAAATGAAATGGGGTGGGTTGTGATATGATTATTTAATATAAAGGGGGACAAGATTTAAATTAAAGGGGAATCTTGCATTATTTTAAATAAAGCATGGGGGACAAAATATAATGGGGTGGTGTGATATATTTATTTAATGTAATGGGGATGAGTGGAAAGATAATGGGTTGGGTAGAGAAAAAGTATTGATTAATTGATTAAAAGATTTAGGGGATGGGATTATATATATGTGTGAAGTCTTGAACACAAGATAGAAAAGAAATACAGAGAGAGAAATAGGGAGAGAGATACGAAAAAAATACACACACAGATAGAGAGAAAAATTCCGAAAAATATTTAAGCTTTCAAAATAAAAAATAAAACTTAAAAAAAAATCTACTGCTTTCTTTCTTTGTTTGAAATTAGTATTAATGATTGTTGTTTCATTTAAAGCTTAAAGCTTTTGTTTTTGGGATTACTACTCCACCGGTCTGTTACTGGGTTGTTACTGTTGCTGGGCAGTTGTTGCTATTGTACTGTTATTATTGCTGCTGATTCTCATCATCATTTTCTTTTGCTTCCAATATCAGGTACATATCTGAAAATTCATGTCATGAAAAGCTTCAACATGGCAAGTAAATGAAGTTTGATTATAAGGATGTTTTCTACTCATTTTAATTTTATTAGTTTAAGTTTCAGTTTTGTTTTAGTTGGTTAATATAGTATTAAATCAATTGGTAGATTAGTTCTCTTTCTTAATAACAAATGACTTAGTTATTTTAGGAACGCGATCAACTCATTTCTTTTAATATATGAAATGATGTCAATGATTTTTTACAAAATATAGAGTTAGTGTTTGCAAATATTCGCATAGGCAGAATATAAGAATTGATTTATTTATCTTAAACCCAATCTTCGTAAGCAAAATTAACCAAACAATTATAACCTCGGACTAAAAGCAAATGGTGTAAAAGAAGGATGAGATTTATAGATTGTAACTTTTTAAGTCAAAAAATGTGTAAATAGCGTTTGCTCCAAATATAACAATGAAAATTCTTCAAAAAATATTACTTCATTTATTAAATCAATTGTTTTCCTAAGTTTTATACGCAATTCACTTTTTGGGTAGATAAATATTGTATTTATCATAAAAATGGTAGTATTAATCACACGTTGTTTATTTTTATTTTATTTTTATTTTATTCTTTAAACTCATGGTTTTTGAGGAATATAATTCACACGTAAAAAATATAATTTGCGGTCAACACTTAATGAATTGTGAATTCTTTTCAAGGAATTTAGAGGCATCTCAAATAGTGATTTCTCATGACTCTTATATTTAAAAATAGATGGATGCAATAAACATTTGTAGAGAATTTATATTACTGTCAAGAATATTTGCATAATTAAGGATGCGTTCGCGTGACTTGATTATACTTCTAAAGGCGATTCGGATTATGCGTTCGCGCAACTTCGAGCAAATTTTTAATAAAAAAGGGTTCTTCGGAGATCATCAATATTAATTTCATATAACCCGAGATGTGCAGTTCACTATTTAATCATACAAGAGCGACATACGTTCTTAATTTTATTTAAGCACAATTTCGAACTTAAGTCTATTTTTTATAATAAAAAAAATCGAAAATAATAATAATTATATTATTAATATCATTGTGTATACGTGCGTGTGACACAACTCCGCATGTTTAAAAAAAATATAATTTATAACACGAATATACGTACGCGTGATTCGATTCAAAGAAGGGTCTTTAAATCTAAATAGAAGCGGTAACAATAAAATCATGCAATAAAAATGTATTTAACAAATCAAAATAATCAAGCCGAATATAACAGTTGAGCGACCGTGCTAGAACCACGGAACTCGGGAATGCCTAACACCTTCTCCCGGGTTAACAGAATTCCTTATCCGGATTTCTGGTGCACAGACTGTTAAATAGACAGAGTCATATTCTTTTCCTCGATTCGGGATTAAAATAGGTGACTTGGGACACCCTAAATCTCCCAAGTGGCGACTCTGAAATAAAGAAATAAATCCCGTTTCGACTGTCCTTTAATTGGAAAAAACTCCCTACGCACCCTCGCGGGGGCGGAAAAAGGAGGTGCGACAGCTCTGGCGACTCTGCTGGGGAATATTCCTCCAGTTAGGAGTTAATTAGTAGCTTTTAAACTCATGAGCTGCCACGTTAAAGGTAAGTCCCTCAAACTTATCCAATTTTGTAATTAATTAATAATTTGTTAATCTCCCACTAATCAATAATTAACCAATTACCCACATAATTATCTCAAATTACTAAGAATACTACTTACTTTTAACATACCTTATACACCTTATTATTATGGCCATAGGGTACCTTGTATGGTACTAGTCCATAAATATCAGGTATTTTAGTTCGGGCCGTATTTTATTCCAAAATGTCAAACATCGATGAAATTCATTTTCTTGGACTTGCTTAGCCTCTCAACTTCACGAATTTACTCATTACTTGTTTGAAATCGCATAATGTTTATAATCTCAAAAATAATCCCATTCCCGAACTTACGTTAATTAACTTACCACGAAACTTTAACATACGAAAATGCGAGATGTACTATCTTATATCTGAGCCTTCACCAATTTTCTTATGGCATACTTTTACGTACAAAAACATGGGGTGTAATAGAAGCCAAGGAGGAGGCTGGTCCATAAGCCAAAAGAAAACTCCAGCTCCCGAATACTTGACAAGGACTCCCTCCACCGGCTTAGGGACGAGTTTGAGGAGTATGAGATTTTAGTGGCCCGAGTGCCATCGGCCCCTAAAGAACGGGCATCATCGAAGGGGGGACAATAGAGGCCAATCCCTCACAAACCCAAGAGGCCGATGCAACAGTGAGGGCCGAGAACCATCAAGACACCTGTTTTGCACCACCTGGTGTCGTTGACATAATGGGATCGCCCTCATTCACGGACTTGATGTTCGGTGAAGCTCAGACGACGAAGGAGCAACCAAATGAGGGGGTCCAGGGAGTGAATCCTCTCCAAAGCTTTTTTGATGGCGTAGATTCCGCTGCCATGGAGGATGTCAACAGATTGGGTGACATAGAAGTACCAAGGAAAAGTCCGCCTTCGGGGGCAGGTCGGACTAGTTCGAGTCCGAGACTGGTCAACCAGTCTCTTGCCCTGAATGCTGATCCCGGTCGAAAGCGGTTGATCATTATCTTCATTTGAAGGATGCTCGAGTCCGTTCTGCACCTATTAGGGTATCTAAATCTCTGGTGCCTGGTGACCGAAGAAGACTAGGCAAATATGAACGAGGTGGATTCCCCATGCCTGTTCAACGAAGCACAATAGGCACTGAATCGAGTAAGGTGTTATCAAACCTTTTCATTTTTCATCTTTGGTTACTTAGTGATCATAATATTTCTCTTTGTATTTGCAGGACTCGGTGCTTCACCACGAGACCTTCCTTCAATACCGAGAAGAGCCAAGCCTCCTCGAGGCCGAATCCAAAAAGCTTACTAAGAAGAGAGATATGTACAAACTTCTAATTGAGCAATGCGAGGAAGAGGATAAGAGTCTTCGGGCCGAGTTGGATGCAACTCAGTAAGAACATGCCGACCTGGTGGAAAAGGTAAAAGTCTTTGAGGTTAGTGACTATGAGCTAAACTCATTAACTAACGGTCCGAAGCCGCAGGTCCAACAGAACCTCGATCGGATCAACCGGCTTCGGGAAGAGATGGACATGATAAAGGTCGAGGCCAAAGAATGGAAGAGAAAAATGGACCGCTTGGCCTCGGAAAAAGAAACTGCCGAGGCACAGTAAGCTTCGGCGGAGGCTCAACTCCGAATGATGAGAGAGAAAGCCGAGGCACAGTCTTAGAAAGTTGAGGAGCTCCAATCTCAACTGCGCTTGGTTACTGCCGGTCGGGAGGCCCTCACAAAAGAGCTTAAATGTGACCGCTTGAAAGACATCATTTAGTATGAGAAGCGGTAGTCCCGAAGGGAGGCCCTCGAGGAAGTTCATGCTCGGGGTTTTGATTTGTCGGCCAAGAATCAAAAATGCCAAGTCTCGAGGCCAAGGCCAAGAAGTTGGCTTACCCTGAGGACAAAGAAGAAGAAGATTCTGAGAGTGATGGTCCAAGTGATGAGGCGGCCCCCGGTGAAGAATAATCCACTTAGGCACTTCACAAATGTTTTTGTTTTTCTACTTTTTGTATTACCTTCCTTTTTTGTTGAGGTCTTCGGCCTTTGTAAAAATTTGTATCGAGGCCATTTGGCCCTTGTAAAAAATCTTTTGATATATATATATTAGGCTTTTTCCCTTCAATAATTTCTGAGTTTTTCCTTTGCTTTATTATTTAGATTTGCAAAGATCAAAATGCCTTAGTATGAAGTAGTTATGTCACGTTAGGAGGTTCGAACAAGCCTTGCCTTTGACATTATTTTGTTTAAGTCATCTTGGGGGTTTGGTATGATCGGAAACTTTTCCCCAAAGTACTTATAATATTTTAGATCATAGTTTGTCGAGGGTAGCCTTTAGAACCAGTTAAGAAATTTAAAGGTCTTGTTTTTTAATTACGGGTCTCGAACGTCTCTGAGAAGTTTTAATATGGCGGTAGCCTTTTTAGTTCAAGTGTTTCCCATTGGGCTTGTTATCCCGAGTTATCTGGATTGCCTAAGATAATAATCCTCGGATGGGGATGGTCGTAGCATTTAAAGTTTGGGCGCTGCCTAAAGGTCTTGTGCACAGGCTTTGATAGCTCGGGTCATCCGAGTTTGTCTTTGGACGGCAGTACCCAAGTGAGAGTGATCGTTTGAACTCAAGGTGGCCCTTGTTCTCGGTACCTTTAAGGGATCGGATGTAGGAAATTCCTTAAGAAATGAAAAAAGAATTTTTTTAAGGGATAAGATATTTATCCGCAAGGTAGAGACTTATTTTTATTCTTGTGCGTAATAGTTACACACATGTACAAGCTTTGTGCCAGGGCTCGAGAATTCTATGAGAGCACAGTTCATTTGATCGTTTGGCCCATACAGTAAATCCTATCGATCGAGCCGAGATCGTTCAATCACAAAGTCTCTTTCCTTGCTAAAGTCGTTATCTGAGGGTAATGTACCCCAGTGTTCGAGGTTGATCATAGAGAAGCCTCGGATAATATTGGTGAGATCTTTGACACCGATTAATGACCGGTCTTCAATTCTAAGTTAGCATGATCCACTGTTGCCTCGTTAAAAACCTTGTCGGAAAACCCATTTGGGACAAAACCAGTTTAAGGAAAAAAAAACAACGCGTGCTTTCAGGCCTAAAAATTGTATCGTTCCTTGTTGGCTACCTACAAGTGTTAGTTCAAAATGTAAATAAAAGAAATGAATAGGTTCGTACCTTAGCAGTAGTATTGCTTCAAGTGAGTTACGTTCCAATTATTCGGTAGTCGTTCATCGCTCATTGCTTCGAGTTTGTACGATCCTTTTCCAGTGATCTCGATAATTTGATATGGTCCTTCCCAGTTCGGCCCCAGCTTCCCTTCGTTCGAGTTCCGGGTGCCTAGTGTGACCCTCTTTTATACTAAGTCCCCAATATTGAAGTGTCAAAGGTTGGCCCTTCGATTGTAATATCTCACGATCAGATGTTTTTCGGCAGCCAACCGGACAAGGATGGCTTCACACCTTTCATCTAATAGCTCTAGGCTCATATTCATGGCCTCGTCATTCGATTCCTTGGTTGCATATCAGAACTTGAGACTTGGTTCTCGGACTTTGACCGATATTAGAGCTTCACCGCTGTAAACTAGTGAGAACAGGGTGGCCCCAATACTGGACTTTGAGGTCGTATGGTACACCTATAGGACATCAGGCAGGATTTCCTTCGATTTTCTTTTGGCGTCGGTTAACCTTTTTTGATGTTTTGGTGTATAGTTTTGTTGGTCAATTCTGCTTGTCCGTTCCCACTAGGGTGGTAGGATGTTGATAGTATCCTTTTAATCTTATAGTCTTCAAGAAACTTGCTTACTTTGCCACCGATGAATTGTTTCCCGTTGTTGCACACGATCTCGGCCAACATTACAAACCGGCATATGATGTGGTCCCAAATGAAATTGATGACTTCTTTCTCCCTGACCTTCTCGTATGCATGGGCTTCCACCCACTTAGAAAAAAAGTCAGTCATAAACAATATAAATTGAACTTTATTGGGTGCCCACGGGAGGGGGCCAACGATGTCCATTCCCCACTTCATGAACGGCTATGGTGAAAAAAACTGAATGCAGCAGCTCCCCGGATTGATGAATCACCGGAGCATGTCTTTGGCATTCATTACATTTCCGTACAAACTCCTTTGTTACACCCCATGTTTTCGTACTTGAGAGTACGTCATAAGTCAATTGATGTAAGCTCAGAAATGAAATCATTTTTGAAAAATCTATAAAGTAAGTTAATCATATTATCGTGGAAGTTAATAATATATAAGATCATGAATAACAAGTACCAAGATGGTTGGAAGCCGTAGAAGCTAAACGAATTGAAGGAGATAAGTTTTGTCGAAAGTCAACAAGTTTTGTGTTACTCCCTGTGCGTCCTAATGTGACATATAATTAATATGAGACTTGTTAATCATGATTTACTAAGTGTTAAGTCATAATATGCCTATATATGATGTTTGAACATAAAATATAAAGTTTGGAAAAAATTGGATTTAACTTAGGGAAAAATCGAGTTAAGATTTGCAGTGTAACGAGCCGTTTTGAGAAATTAAATTTGTATGCTTTATGGTGTCATTTTGGGACATAAATCATACGAAAATGAAGTTATTGGAACATAGTTTCCAAAGGTCCAAACCATTTATTCAGACGACATTGGGATAGAGAAATATGGATTTTTAAACTAGGGTCACCAAGTCACGTTCCCGCACTTCGGAGAAACTGGCAGGTTTATAGGTCATGTTGCGATGCAGTTTTATTCCACTATATTGAGAGTTACATGGAGATCTTCATATGGAATTAAATCTCAATGTATCTAGTTTCCAACGCTACAAATCGTTTATCAATACGATATTGTAGTAGAGAGATACAAGTGTCTGAAGTGGCACTGCTCAAGCTACCAAACAGGCAGCTTACCCACCTGCTTGGAGAATTAAGGTGGTGGGCTTATAAGTTGTCTTTATCCGTTATAATTCGTCAATATCCAGAGATTAAATACTGCAAAATACTCTCAAACTCTCCAAGAACTTGTCCATGGTTCCAAGAACTAAACTCAAGAGAAATCAACACAAATCCTCATCAAAGGTGTTAAACACTACAAGAGAATACTTCTATGATGTTGTGCTGTGATTGAGGGCTAATGTGAGCTAAGTTGAGATGGATTTTCAAGCTTTAGCTTCTGTCCAAGGTACGTATAACATCTTCTTGATTGTGCCTAAGGTTAATCTTGTGTTGGTTGTGTTGTTTGAGTGAAAACCCATAAGATGCACTTGAAGGAACATGGGATGCGGTTGTCTTTTTGGTTGGACTGTTTTGTGGTTAAAATTATGGTTTGTGGTTGCTAAAAATTGTGAGAAATAATTTGATAATATTTTGGCTGCTGTTGTTAAGCTTTCCTAGGTGTTAATTAAGTTGATTGAAGAAGAAAAGATGAAAAACAAGTGATTGACAATAAAAAATAAGGTGCTAGATGTATGAGGCTGTTTTGGAAGGCATTTTGTGGAGGTTTTAAACTAGAAATAATATGGTACATATAAGTATGATGCTTTAAAGGTTGTAAACTAATTTATGCAATAAGAGTTGGATTCAATTTATATGTTGTTATGAGTAAAAGAAACGAGCTTGCCGCTCCATATGATTGTTAAGATAATCGGAGAAACTCATATTGGATTATATTGTTGTTGCTGCTAGTGTTGGTTATAGTTATTGTTGTTGGGTTTTTGATGACCCTTAGTGGTACTTGGGATGTATTAAAAATAGGGGAGTTGCTGCCCGATTTTCCTTAAGTCATGCGACTAACCAAATACGATGGTACGACATTATATGTTAACGACAATATCATTTCACTTGTTGTAGATGCAAGAAGTTGTGTTGAGCTTGGTTGAGTAATAAGGAAGAGATCATACATGTATGTTAAGGCTATCCCTTCTTTTCTTCTGGCATGATCCATACGATACAAACGAAACGAGTAAATGCGCAACTTCCATAAATGACTCCATTCATAGAAGTATTAGAGGTGCCTATGTTCTTGAATTCCCAAATGTATTCTTATTCTATTGCATTTTCATGGGTCTCAGAAAATACGTAAGTTGATAAAGTTGTTTCATGATATTAATCAGAGGTATAATGGTCTTATGACATTCCGAGAGATTTTATTGACGTACTTTTCATGCATCGCATTCATTTATACATGTACATTGACCCATGACCAGACGGCGTTATATACGCATATATATGTATATATATGTATATGGGATATGGGAAAGGGTTACGACATTATATATGCACCACCACCTGATCAGCTGGTATACGTTGATGATTTGCCCACAGTGACCGAGATGATATGATAGGATATCCTTAGAGACTTGATGATGTTATAAACACATGTACTTATGCACGACATGACATTCATACGCATATGCATGAAACTATAAGTATTTCATGATTTATAGAGTTATCTAAACTTACAGGTTGAGCCATTTACTCTATATTTCTTCCATGTCTGTTATGTACTTATTTATGCGCCTTACATACACGGTATATTATTCATACTGACCTCCCTTTTGTCTAGGGACATTGCGTTTCATGCCCGCAGGTTTTGATAGATAGGTCGAGAGCCCTCCAAGTAGGCTATCAGCTCAGCGGAAGATGTTGGTGCGCTCCATTTGCTCCGGAGTTTCTTGTTTGGTTAGTATGATTTAGACATGTATTTTTTGGTATGGCGGGACTCTGTCCCAACCTTTATGAAAATTACGTATACTTAAAGGCTTATAGACAGATGTCATGTACGTAAAAGATTTTATGGCCTTGTCGTCCTATGTTCAGTACACGAGTGGTTATTTTGGTCTTATAGACATGTACTTCATATGTATAAGTTTGTATTCCCTCATGCTTTACTCCGATTCATTTACCTATGATAGAATGATATGAAAGATACATTACGTTGGTACTCGGTTGAGTAAGGTACCGGGTGCCTGTCGCGGCCCATCAGTTTGGGTCGTGACATCCTTTGTGTCCTTTTCCATGTCGATCCAGTAGTAGCTAGCTCTGATTACCTTTCGAACTAATGATTCAGTGCCTGAATGATTTTGGCAGGTGCCCTCATGAACTTCCATCGGAATGTATTCAGTATCTCTTAGTCCTAGACATATCGCTAGTGGGCCATCAAACGTTCTTCTGAATAGGGTTCCGTCTTCGGACAAGCTAAATCAGGCTACCTTCGCACGTAGGACCCTCAATTCTTTTGGGGTTCGAGGTTTCGATCATCATATATTATACATATTTGTTTCTCCAGTCCCAAGTCAAGCTTGTAGAGTTTATCTTGGCGGGGCCCTCTTTTACTACCGATCTCATGAGTTGTACAACTCGTCGTCCTCGACTGACAACCCTAAGTTAGCAAGGGCGTCGACCTTACTGTTTTGATCCCGAGGTACGTGTTACAAAGTCCACTCCTTGAACCAATGTAATATTACCTGCAACTTGTCCAGGTACCTTTTCATTCGTTCTTCTCTGACCTCGAATGTCACATTAACTTGGTTAACCACAAGGAAGGAGTCGCACTTAGCTTCGATAACCTATTCCCCCAAGCTTTTGGCTAGTTCAAGACCTGTAATCATGGCCTTATATTCGGCCTCATTGTTAGTCAATTCCACAGTCCTAATGGATTGTCTAACTACATTGCCTGTTGGTGGCTTCAATACGATGCCAAGTTCGGATGTTTCTGCGTTCAAGTTGCCATCCATAAAGAGGGTCCAGATCCCTGAAGACATCCCCGAGTTCACCAACAACTCTCTTTCGACCTCAAGTATTCGGGACGGCGTAAAGTCAGCCACGAAATCTGCCAAATTTGAGATTTAATGGTTGTCCGAGGTCGATATTCAATATCATACCCGTTGATTTCAATAGCTCATTTGGCCAATCGTCTCGAGAGCTAGGGTTTATGAATTATATTTCGCAATGGGTAAGTAGTCACAACACATATAGGATAACACTAAAAATATGGTTTCAGCTTCCTAGAAGCGCTAAGCAAAGTGAGCACCAATTTTTCTAGGTAAGGGTACCTAGTTTCGACCTCACCTAGAGTCCTGCTAACATAGTAAATTGGAAATTACGTATCTTGCTCTTTCCGAACCAGGACTTCACTTACCGCTATCTCCTATACTATCAAGTATAGGTATAGTTATTCGTCTGTCTTCGGCGTGTGAAGCAGTGGTGGGCTCGATAGATATCGCTTGAGTTCCTCCAAGGCCTATTAGCACTCCCGGGTCCATGAGAAGTTATTCTTCTTTTTCAGTAGCAAGAAGAATCGGTGGCTCTTATCGGAGGACCTCGAGATGAATCAGGGCGGCTATACGTCCGGTTAATCTCTGTACGACCTTCACATTGTCCACAATCGTGATATCTTCGATGGCTTTGATCTTGTTAGGGTTGATCTTGATTCCCCAGTTGGATACCTTGAATCCAAGGAATTTACCTGATCCGACTCCAAGCGCACATTTCTCCGGGTTCAGCTTCATATTGTACTTCTTTAATATGTTGAAGGTTTTCTACAAATGTTTTAAATGGTCCTCTAGTCGCAGGGACATAACCAACATATCGTCAATGTAAACCTCCATTGATTTTCCTATTTGTTCCTCAAATATCCGGTTTACTAGGAGTTGATAAGTGGCATCAACATTTTTTAATCTGAATGGCATCACGTTCTAGTAGTATGTGTCATACTTAGTGATGAAGGAGGTTTTTTCCTGATCATCCGGGTTCATCCATATTTGGTTGTACCTGGAGTAGGCATCGAGAAAATTGAGGATCTCGTGGCCATCCGTGGCATCGATCATGTGATCTATGTTGGGCAAAGGGAAGGAGTCCTTGGGATACGCCTTAGTCAAATCCTTATAGTCTACACACATTCTTAATTTATTCCCTTTTTTAGGGACTACCACTATGTTTTCTAACCAATCCGGGTATTTAACCTCCCGAATGGACCCTATTTTAAGGAGCTTAGATACCTCGTCCTTGATGAAAGCATGTTTGACCTCAGACTTGGGTCTCCTCTTCTGCTTGACCAGATGAAATTTTTGGTCTAGGCGTTGCTTGTGGGTGGTTATCTTCGGTGGGATCCGTGTCATATGAAGTCGGGACCAAGCGAAACAGTCTGTGTTAGCTATAAGAAATTGAATGAGTTTTTTCCTTAGCTGGGGACTTAACCTCGTGCGTAGGTATACCTTTCGATCAGGTAGATGCTCGATCAATATGACCTTTTCCAGCTCCTCAAGCGTTGATTTAGTGGCATCGAAATTATCGAGGGCTATAAAAGTTCTGGGGACTCCATAGTCATCATCCTCGTCTACCCCTCATTCCTCTGATTCTACCGAGGCTGGTATCAATGATTGCTATTTGGCCCCATCTTTGACTATTTAGTTTGGATCCTTCGATGTTAAAAGTGTAGATGCTAGGATCACTTCATCGACCGCGAACATTTCCTTGGCGACCGGTTGTTCCCCATAAACTATTTTGACTCCGCTGGGTGTTGGGAATTTTAGCACATGGTGCAGTGTCGAGGGCACTGCTCTCATGTTGTGAATTCATGGCCTCCCAAACAAAGCGTTGTATCTCATATCCCCCTCGATTACATAATGCACGGTTCCAGTGACGTTCACCGGTAATGTTATCTCCCCTTTGGTGGTCTCGTATTCCATGTTGAACCCATTCAGGACTCGGACCGCATATACGATCTCGTCTTGCCGGCCGAGTTATTCCATGACCCTTAATCTAATGATATTGGTTGAGCTACCTGGATCAACTAACACATGCTTAATAGAGATTTATTTGCGAGTACCGATATTACTAGTACATCGTTGGGGTTGCACGATCCCCTCAGAGTCTTCTTTGTTGAAAGACAAGGTTCCTTCCGGTACGTCATCCCGAGTCTATTTTTCCCTTGTGATGGATACTTTGGTGCGCTTTAGCATCGGCCCTTGGGAATGTCGACCCCACCGATGATCATGCTAAGGAGGTGTTGAGGTTCCTCCTGCTTAGACTTCTTGTTAGAATCCCTATTCCTGAAGTGATTCTTGGCCCGATCACTCAAGAACTCTCGGATATGCCCGTTGTTGAACAACCGGGCCATCTTTTCTCTTAATTGTCAGCATTCTTCTGTTCTGTGGCCATGAGTGCCGTGATATTTGCACACTAGCTTGGGATCCCTTTGGGTTGGATCAGATCATAGATGTCTAGGCCATTTGGTGTCCTTGACATGTCTGATAGCTGATACAATTGCGGCATCATTGACGTTAAAGTTGTATTCTGATAACCTTGGTGCTTCCTTAGGCCCGATAGGCCTGTCAAAACCGTTCTTGCTCATGAGACCCTGATTGCTCTAACCTCGATCACTTCTCCTTTCATTTCACATAGAATTTCGCTTGGACCCATTGCTTCTTCGATCTCCATTGTACGGTTGATACTGATCCCTATTTGACCTCGGTTCACGGTTGATATCTCTCTTGACTCTGTCGATGGTTCTAATGGGATAAACAAACCCTGAAGGGGACCCAAGTTGATCATCTTCGAGTCTAATTTTTTATTGATATCGGTTATGCACGTCGGCCCATGTAACAACAAGATATTCTATTAGATTTTTTTTCAACTGCTGTGAAGCTACCAAGCTTCAAATATTGAGTCCCTAGGTGAAAGCTTGAACGGCCCAATCATCAGTGACTGGTGGCAGATCCATCATTTGCATTTGAAATTGGGACACGAACTCTCTAAGCATCTCATTATCCTTCTGTTTTATTTTGAAAAGGTTCGACTTTTTGGTCTCGACCTTGGTAGCCCCGACGTGTGCTTTCACGAAAGAGTCTGCATGCATAGCAAATGAGTCAATAGAATTAGGAGGTAAGTTGTGATACCATATCATAGCTCCCTTTGACAGGGTCTCCCGAATTTCTTCAACAAGACAGACTCGATCTCATCATCCTCCAAGTCTTTCCCTTTGGTTGCGCATGTGTAGGAGGTAACATGTTCATTTAGGTTGGTCGTTCTATTGTACTTAGGAATCTCGGGCATGCGGAACTTCTTAGGGATTGGCTTTGGAGTCGCGCTCGAAGGGAAAGGTTTTAGCACGAACTTCTTGGAATCCAGGCTTTTTAGTATCGACGGTGCTCCCGGGATTTGGTCGACCCTAGAATTATAGGTTTCTACCTTTTTGTCATTTCCTTCTATTTTTTTCTCCCCTAATTCTACCCGTTTTGTCAGTTCCTCGAGTATTTTTACGATCTCGGGGTTAGTCCCTGATTCATTTTCATTCGACCTCTCTGCTATTGGTTCGTCCCCGCAGGTGACTTCCCAGGACGGATCGGATTCAATTTTGTTCGGTGTGCGGCTTTAGTTCTGTAACTGAGATATTGCCGCCTGTTGAGCCTGAAACATTTCGAAGATCATCCGTAAATTGATCCTGTCTCGTCCATTGTTTTGTGTATTTTGAGCTACCGATCGGGCTCCACCACGGACGCTATTCTCGGGGTCGGTAGGCAAATTTATGTCGATAAACACATGCAAGTTAGCGTCAAACGGGTCCGCGACTGGAATTCTGACGGAATCAACGGGAGGTACCTCGTCATTGGGCGCTATGTTGTTATTTTCACCGTGATGGCCGGACTCATTATCAATATGTAGGGGTGCTAATTGAGAGTTTGACATTTTGAGTTTTAACCTGAAATTAGAGACACTTCAAAGAATAAGTGTAAAATAGTGTGTGTTATGGAGATTTGTATTAAATAACCACTATTATCCTTAGCCCCACGGTGGCCGCCAAACTGGTTACACTTAAAATTAGATAACAATTAAATTTATAAGTGGTTTTAAGGATATACAGAAACTTGACACAAAGCGATAAATTAAGTTGCAATTGAAATAAATAATGATAAAGTAAATTCAAACCACACGAATTGAACATTATAGTCTTCGGAGGTTAGCGACCCTCAAACTGGATGCACTTCGATCGGTATCAAGACACAGTTGAATAAGACCTTAAAGAGAAAAATAATATATTGCTTTGGAATGCATGTTACAAATATACTTTACAAGTAATCAGACCCCCTTTTATATAGTAGGGGGTTCTATATTAGGTACAACTATATAAAAGGTAAAATTCCCCTAATTAACTGATTGCCGATCTCAATATATGCTGAGATCTCCACCGTGATATTCGGTCGATCACGGATATCACGACCTTCTATTGGCCAAGCTTGACTACCTGACAATGTTCATAGAAGTTAATCGAGGCCAAGACCGATCCCGAATTACGACCCCGATATCCTCGAGGGCAGGCGTTATGGTCCGGACTCAAAATTGATGAGATCTCTACCTCGGTCTAGGCCCCCTATTACTATATATCGAGCTTGGCTTATTATGTCGGAGACCAAAATGTACTACGAGATCGATTTTACCCGTATACAGACTTCAAAATAAAAGTGCAAGAAAGGTGAAAGAAGAACAACATTAGGACCAACAAGTTGGTAGGAAAATTGAATAGGATGAAAAAAGTCTTATTGAAGCTGAATAAGAAAATATTTGCAAAGGTGGAGAAATAAGAAGATAAAGCAATGCAAAACTATTAGAGTACTGTCAAGCTAATATCCAAAAGAACCCATGAATGTAGAGTTGACTAAATAGGAGACTATACTAGCATAACAATGTCAGTATTGGAGGATGGCTAAAGAAGTATTCTTATGACAGAAAAGTAAGATACAATAGATAAAATTTGGAGATCAGAACACAAAATTTTTCTGTAAAATCATAAAGACAAGAAGAAATTCTAATAGAGTGTTTTCTGTGAAGAAGCTAAAAGGGGAAATAATTACATCAACATAGAAAGTAGCAAGTGCATTTGAGGACTTCTACAAAACACTATTAGGTACTACACAGCAAGAAAGGATGCGTGTGGCAAGTGCCTTGATCAGATCAAATAATGTGGTGTCAATGGAACAAAGAGTTAGCTTAGAAGCAGAATTTTCAAATGAAGAGATGAAGAAGGCTCTATGGGATATACTTGGGGACGAAGCACCCAGACCAGATGGTTTTGGTAGATAATTCTTCAAGGACAACTGGGATATAGTGGGGGAAGATATAGTAGGAGCAGTCTTGGAATTCTTTAAGAAAGGAATTAAGGATGCTCTCAGCCCTGAATAGTACAGTTATCACCCTAATACCAAAGGGAAGTCATGCTGCAACAGTTGGGGATTATAGACCTATAAGTAAATGGTGCATTACAACTATAATATAATATCCAAAATGCGATGCAATAGGCTAAAGCAAGTTTTGCCTAGTATTATTTCTCCTAACTAGAGTGCCTTTGTGGCTGGTAGAACAATCATACAAAATATATTGGTGTGTCAGAACTTGGTAAGGCTATAAAATAGGAAGAACTCAACCAAAAGTTGTTTGCTCAAGATAGACTTGAAGAAAGCATATGACTAAGTTGAATATGAATTTGTAGAAGAGTTGCTCCATGCATTGAACTTCCATAAGAAATTCATCATATGGGTAATGGCTTGCATCAGTACTCCAAGTTATACTAAATCTCAATCAGAACAACAACTTCATTCCTTTCTCTATGCCTTCTAGAGGTCCTACTATTAATCATCCAGCTTATGTTGATGATGTTGTTATCTTTAGCAGTAGAAGTAGCATTTATATTAAAATGATTATGAAGGTGATAAGGGATTATGAGGAGAGCTCTAGTCAGCTTGTTAATAGGGATAATAACTTCTTCCTAACAGCCCCTAAAACATGTGCCTCCAGGATCAATAGAATGAGACAATGCACATGCTTTCTTGACAAGGATTTTCCTGTTACTTACCTTGGATGCCCTCTGTATGTTGGTAGAAAGAAAATTGCTTACTTTGATAATATGGTTCACAAGGTAATTAAAAAACTCAATGGTTGGCAGGGTAGCATGCTTTCTCTTGGAGGCAGAATGGTGTTAATCAAGAATGTTCTACACTCTCTGCCTAAATACACTCTTTCTGTTATGTCCCCTCCTAAAGCTACCTTTCATCTAATTGAAAAAGATTTTGCCAATTTTTTCTGGGGTAGTAGTGGGGATCAAAGAAAGTACCACTGAGGTCCTGGAAAAATCTTTGTTTTCCTGCAGATGAAGGAGGCATAGGCATAAGAAGAATGGAAGATATCAGTGAAGTATTAGCCACCAAAAGATGGTGGAAATTTAGAGCTATTCCTTCTCTATGTCCAACTTCATCAAACACAATTATTGCATTAGAGCTCACCCTACTACTAAATAATGTGCTCCTAGGAACTCACATTCATGGAAACATATGACCCACATTAAAAAAAATGCTAAAAATCACATGGTATGGCATGTTAAATCAAGTGATTGTAATTTTTAGTGGGATAATTGGACTCATAAAGGTCCTCTAGTAGCCCTAGTCCCTGTGACTAACAAAAGCCCTAAGATTCTAGTTAAGGATTTCATACAAAATGGGGAGTAGAATATTCACAAACTTAAGAGAATTCTACCAGAATCTTTGGTGCAGCATATTATTGAAATTCACATTGGGAAGAGGACAATTCCAAAAAAAAATTGGGACTTGTTAGAGGATGGAAACTACTCTAACAAAACGGCTCTTGAAATGATCAGAACTAGCAAACCTAAAGACCTAATCTTAAGATAGGTATGGCATTCCTCTATTCCATTTAAAATTTCTTTTGTTACTTGGAGCTTGTGGAACAGAAAACTATCTTTTGATGATGTTATTGTCAACTTTCGAAAACCAATGATTTCTAGATGAACTGCTGCTCATTTCCCAAAAGTGAAACTATTCAACATGTTTTCATGGAAGGAGAGGCAGCTAGTTATATTTGGAAACTAATAGGTTCCCCATTAGGCATAACACAATCATGAGAGATTAGTTAGATTTACCATTAATAACTGGTGGCAGGTTAAGGCCTTGAACGATGTACATAAACTTGTACTACAAATCACTCCAAGTATTCATCTGCTGGACTATTTGGAAATAAAGATGCTTACATAAATACGGCAACCAAAAGAAGTTCAACTTATTCAAAATGGGCCAACAAGTTTGCTGGATAGTTGGAGCAGCTATATCCAAAGCCTCTCCGAGCTGCAAACTCTCTCTTCCCTGGAATAATCTCTGTGACAACCTAATAAAGCTACATCGTATCCCAAGGATCACCATAGTTCTCTGGAACAAACCTGAAGTAGGCACTTTCAAGCTAAATACTGATGGCAACTTCCTAAAGGCGAATAGCATGGCTGGAATGGGAGGGATTCTAAGGAATGATGATGGCGACATAGTTATAGCGGTCTCTATCCTTACTCAGTGCAGTAGCAACAACTATGTAGAAGCTCAAGTAGCTTGGTTTAGAGTAAATTGGTGTATTGAACATAGTTACACAAATTTTACTCTAGAATTAGACTCCATGATTATGACTAATATGATGAAGAAGAAGAGAGCTTATAACTACAAGATGAACAACATTATAGAGTACACTTCTCAGATGTTGAAGCAGGCTAATGTTAATATTATACAGTGCTATGGGGAGGCTAATCAAGTTGTGGATTCCCTTGCTAAACTTGCTGCTACATCAACAGAGGAATCCTATTACTTCTCCTTCCAACAGCTTCCAAAAAATGTCAAGGACCATATCAATTAGACAAATACCAAATGCCTAGCATCAAAACTAAGTGTGATAAGGCAAATGTGTTTGTTAGTTGGAATCTTTATTTTGGACTGGGTAAGAGATGCACAAAATCCCCCAGTTTTGTGAAGGATAACTTTTTATCCTTGTGTTGTATTTTGGAGGTTAAGGAAATATCCTTGTATTCCTTACTTTATTGAAATACAACTCCCAACCAACTTGGGAAATTTTATATTAAAAAAAAAGAATGGGGGAACATGGTAGGAAAAAGAGGACTCAGGCAGGGAGACCTCATATCACCACTGCTATTTGTCATTTGTGTGGTGGAGTACTTCAGCAGAATCATGACTTATGTAGCAACTAAAGCAGGATTTGAATTTCATACAAGATGAAAAGGCTGGAAGTTGAATCAGTTGTGTTTTGTTGAAATTCTACTTTGCAAAAGGAAAATTTCAAGTTGTACAGTTATCAACCTCCTCAGGATTCTGCATGGTACCGGAGGAAGCTATGTACTATCAAGAACAAATTCTACCCAGGATTTATTCAAAATGGAAGGATGAAAATAAATAATAGCTACACTGTGGAAAAAAGGGTATGACTGGAGAAGAGGAAAGGTAGAGCACTGAGAATACTCCTAAACACAGCTTCATATGTTGGCTAGTAAACGGTAATACACTAAAAACTTATTACACTTAACAGGCTGAACCTCTTTAACATCTGCCAAGATAAAATTTGCCTGCTGTGTGGGAATAACAGATGAATCCCTGGGGCATTTATTCTTTGAGTGCCACTACTCTAGAGTATGTCTTGATGCAATGCTTCAATGGATTGGATACAAAGTGATACTAACAGACATAAAAATGAATCTTGAAGAGGATTGGTAGAGTAATCAAAGGGAAAGAATGCAGATCATTCGTGATATCAATATAATTAGCTGCAATCGTATATGGAATATAGATGGCTAGGAATGAAGCTTTGTGGCAAAAAACCTAACAAAGTATGGAGTAACATGGTATGAATTAATTGTACAGATAATTGTTGAAGTTTGGCAAAATGCCAAAGTCCCACATTGGTTGGGAGTTAAGTTTGGAGGGGATTTTTCCCCTATAAAAGAAGGCCTAATGTTTAGGATTGAAACACACCTCTCATTTGCCTTCTCATCTGTTTAAGGCATTTGTATCTTCTCTCTTTAGTATTATTTCACTTGTATTTTTGGAGTGGAATAAAATATTTGGTTGTGTCCGAGGAGTAGGCAAAATTAGCCGAACCTCGTAAATTCTGGTGTTCCCTTTATTGTTGTTTTATTGTCTTATTTATTATTTGGTGGCTGTCATAATTTTTGGTATAGTAGTTGTGACTTATTCACACTATATACATTTGGCTTCCGCAACAATTGGTATCAGAGCCAAGGTACTGTCTAAGTATGCTCTGTGGTTGCAGCATAGTCTGATCTTCCACATCAGAAAAGATTTATCTTGGTAACTGAGTCAAGGTTCTGTCTGAGTATGCTCTGTGGTTGCAGCTTAGTCTGATCTTCCACAACAGAAAGGAAATAATCTTGATTTGTGTCGTCAGCTATTAAATAATATTTGTGTCAAAGATGGGAGACAATAAACAAGAAGAATCTACATCAAGTGTCAACAATACGTCATCATTGGCATCTTCGCTTATGACAAGAATTGTGTCAAATGCGAAATTTGCGGTCGAAATATTTGACGGGTCCGGACATTTTGGGATGTGGCAAGGCGAGGTTCTAGATGTCCTTTTTCAACAAGGGCTAGATCTGGCCATTGAAGAAAAGAAACCAGATGTTATTGGAGAAGAAGATTGGAGAATTATCAACCGTGTTGCTTGCGGTACCATTCGATCCTACCTTGCTAGAGAGCAGAAATATCCATACACAAAGGAAACTTCTGCAAGTAAATTATGGAAAGCACTGGAGGATAAATTTTTGAAGAAAAACAGTCAAAATAAATTGTACATGAAGAAGAGACTGTTTCACTTCACCTATGTTCCTGGTACCACGATGAATGAACATATCACCAGTTTCAATAAGTTGGTTACAGATTTGCAAAATATGGATACAACTTATGATGATGGTGACTTGGCCTTGATGTTGTTGGCGTCACTTCCTGATGAGTACGAGCACCTTGAAACTACTCTACTCCATGGAAATGACGAAGTTTCTCTCAGAGAAGTTTGTTCGGCTTTGTACAGCTATGAACAAAGAAAGCGAGAAAAACAGAAGGGCGGAGAAGGAGAAGCACTATTTGTGAGGGGTCGTCCTCAAAATCAAACGAGGACAAAGAAGGGAAGATCCAAGTCAAGATCCAGACCCAGCAAAGATGAATGTGCCTTTTGTCGAGAAAAAGGGCACTGGAAGAAAGACTGTCCGAAGTTGAAGAATAAGGCCAAACATAACAATGGAAAGGCCATTATGGATTCAAATGTAGCTGATTGTGATGATTCAGACTTCTCATTAGTTACAACAGAGTCATCAACATCATCAGACATATGGTTGATGGACTCGGCTTGTAGCTATCATATGTGTCCCAACAGGGACTGGTTCATGGAATTTCAAGAAGGAGAATATGGAGTCATCCACACAGCGGATAACAGCCCTCTTACCTCATATGGCATTGGTTCAATACGATTAAGGAACCATGATGGAATGATCAGAACATTGATAGATGTTCGATATGTACCGGATTTGAAGAAGAATCTCATCTCTGTGGGAGCCCTAGAATCAAAAGGGTTCAAAATCATTGCAGAAAATGAAGTGATGAGAGTATGCTCCGGTGCACTAGTGGTAATGAAGGCTAATCGGAAGAATAATAACATGTACCGCTATCGTGGCAGTACAGTTATTGGGACAGCGACAGTAACATCCAGTGACGACAAAGAGGCAGAAGCAACCAAGCTATGGCACATGCGCTTGGGACATGCTGGAGGAAAATCCTTGAAAACTCTATCAGATCAAGGATTGTTAAAAGGAGTAAAGGCTTGCAACTTGGAGTTTTGTGAGCATTGTATTAAAGGGAAACAGACAAGGGTTAAATTTGGTACAGCGATCCATAATACTAAAGGCATTTTGGATTATGTACACTCTGATGTTTGGGGTCCTTCCAAAACACCTTCATTGGGTGGGAAGCACTATTTTGTAACCTTTGTTGATGATTTTTCCCGAAGAGTATGGGTGTATACAATGAAGAGCAAAGATGAAGTGTTGGGAATTTTTCTCAAATGGAAGACGATGGTGGAAAATCAGACAGGCAGGAGAATCAAGTGTATTCGCACAGACAATGGAGGTGAATACAAAAATGATCATTTCAATAAGGTCTGTGAAAATGATGGCATCATCCGACACTTCACTGTTAGACATACACCACAACAGAATGGAGTGGCAGAACGTATGAACCGGACCTTGCTGGAGAAGGTACGGTGTATGTTGTCCAATGCTGGCTTGGGTAAAGAATTTTGGGCTGAGGCAATTACATATGCATGCCACCTCATTAATCGTCTACCATCTGCTGCTATTGATGGCAAAACACCATTTGAAAAATGGTACGGAAAACCTGCTGTAGATTATAACTCTTTGCACGTGTTTGGCTCAACTGCATATTATCATGTGACGGAGTCAAAATTGGATCCAAGGGCAAAGAAGGCTATTTTTATGGGAATTACTTCTGGAGTCAAAGGATATCGCTTATGGTGTCCTATGACAAAGAAAGTAATATTCAGCAGAGATGTTACCTTTGATGAATTTGCTATGGTAAATAAGGTAACAGAAGATACCAAACAAAATGAAGGTGCTTCTAAGCAGGTGGAGTTTGAGGGAAAATTTATTTTTCCTACACAAGAAGCAGAGGAGGAAACAAATGAAGATTACCCTCTGGAAGGAGAGCCAGTAGAGGAGATTCCAACTCAGGAATCTCAACAACAACTTGAATCAATAGCAACCAGCAGGCCAAAAAGAACAATAACGAAACCTGTTCGTCTCATAGAGACGGTTGCTTGTGCAACCTCAATTGTAGCTGATGATGTTCCTACTACTTATAAAGACGCTGTCCAAAGTTCAGAAGAAGATAAGTGGAGGATTTCCATGAATGATGAAATGCAGTCCCTTCATCAGAATCATACATGGAGATTGGCCAATCTCCCGAAGGGAAAGAAAGCAATTGGGTGCAAATGGGTATTTGCAAAGAAAGAAGGATTTCCTAACCAATTAGATGTTCGCTACAAAGCAAGATTGGTGGCCAAAGGATATGCTCAAAAGGAGGGAATTGATTACAATGAAGTGTTTTCTCCAGTTGTAAAACATTCCTCCATTAGAATTATGTTGGCTTTGGTAGCACAATTGGATTTGGAACTAGTTCAGATGGATGTAAAAACTGCGTTTTTACATGGAAACTTGGAGGAGGAAATCTACATGACTCAGCCAGAAGGATTCAAAGTTGCTGGAAAAGAAAATATGGTGTGCAAACTTGAAAAATCGTTGTACGGATTGAAACAATCTTCTAGACAATGGTACAAGCGATTTGACGAGTTTATGTTGCGGCAAGGGTACAAGAGAAGCAAATACGATCATTGTGTGTATTTGCACAAGCTTAAAGATGGTTCCTTTGTATATCTTCTCCTATATGTTGATGATATGTTGATAGCTTCCAAGAATTTGGAAGAAATTGATAAGTTGAAGATTCAACTGAAGAAGGAGTTCGAGATGAAGGATTTGGGTGAGGCAAAGAAAATTCTTGGCATGGAGATAATTAGAGATAGACGTTCAAAGAAACTCTGTTTATCTCAAAAGGAATATTTGAAGAGAGTACTTCAACGTTTTGGCATAGATGACAAGACTAAGCCAGTTAGTACTCCACTTGCTTCCCATTTTAAGCTAAGTACTACTATGTCGCCAATGGATGAAGCTGAACGAGAGTATATGTCAAAGGTACCATACGCAAATGTTGTTGGTAGCTTGATGTATGCAATGGTTTGCACAAGGCCTGACATTTCACAAGCTGTTGGAGTTATTAGCAGATATATGCACAATCCAGGGAAGGAGCATTGGCAAGCTGTGAAGTGGATTCTACGGTATATTCATAATACTGTAGATGTCGGGTTAGTTTTTGAGCAGGAAGACAATCAGTCTGTAGTTGGATATTGTGACTCAGATTTTGCGGGTGATATGGACAAACGAAGATCAACTACTGGTTATGTGTTTACTTTTGCAAAGGCACCAGTTAGTTGGAAGTCTACTTTGCAGTCAACAGTTGCTTTGTCTACAACAGAGGCAGAGTACATGGCTATTACAGATGCTGTGAAAGAGGCAATTTGGCTTCAAGGATTGCTAAAGGAGCTTGGTGTTGAACAAAAAGGTATCACAATTTTTTGTGATAGTCAAAGTGCTATTCAATTAGCAAAGAACCAAGTTTATCATGCAAGGACGAAGCACATTGATGTTCGGTATCATTTCGTACGAGAAATCATAGAAGAAGGTGGAGTCACGGTGAAGAAAATTCATACTATAGAGAATCCTGCTGATATGCTGACAAAGGTGGTGACTGCGGTCAAGTTTCAACATTGTTTGGATTTGATCAACATTGTTGAACACTGAAGATTGAAGATGAAGACACAACCAAAATTTGTTATTGAGAGAGAATTGAAAATGTGGAATTTTGCCAAGGTGGAGATTTGTTGAAGTTTGGCAAAATGCCAAAGTCCCACATTGGTTGGGAGTTAAGTTTGGAGGGGATTTTTCCCCTATAAAAGAAGGCCTAATGTTTAGGATTGAAACACACCTCTCATTTGCCTTCTCATCTGTTTAAGGTATTTGTATCTTCTCTCTTTAGTATTATTTCACTTGTATTTTTGGAGTGGAATAAAATATTTGGTTGTGTCCGAGGAGTAGGCAAAATTAGCCGAACCTCGTAAATTCTGGTGTTCCCTTTATTGTTGTTTTATTGTCTTATTTATTATTTGGTGGCTGTCATAATTTTTGGTATAGTAGTTGTGACTTATTCACACTATATACATTTGGCTTCCGCAACAATAATAACATGGTATAAATTAGATAACCTCGTACTTTCTAGGAATGTATTGCGGCTATTCAACCTGGGTTGGGATGTCTAGGGCTCTTTAATTCTCCGATCCGAAATATGCAAGCGGAAGGTTATATTTGTAAGTTTCTTTAAAAGTATTGCTACCAAATTGATGAAAAACTAGTATTACTTATTTAACTTTGTTGGGGTGATATTGGATACAAGAAGAAAAAGTTGAACTAGCTAGGAATTGAAGTCGGTTTGCAGTTTCATGCAAATTGAAAGGTGCAAGTACATTATTAACAAATATTGACTAAACTGATACATTAATATTAAATCTTCCGTGACCACTCCACAAGAAAGATCTATTAATTAATAATAATAAAAAGAAATACATTATTGAATAAGTATACGTTGTACTCTTTAAGTAAGTAGTAAATGTGTTATCAAAGTATCATTTGAAATTCTTGGTGTCTAATGAAGAGTCGCATAAAATCATCATTAATCTGCTGATCGAGTTCTGTTTTTACTGTTATTTTATTTCTTTCTTTGTCTATGTCTATATAATGAATCATCAATATCATTGTCCATCACTTGAATGTCTTAGGAACTCAAACACCAGCAGTAATAATCAGAACGTGAGATTTCCAGCATTGTTTCAGGCGTCATCCTCTCAAGCTCGCTTTGCTTCCACGTCGCAAAATTATTTCGATTTTGTGGGTCCGTGGCAAGCGGATAGTCCTCTCTTTTGTGGGCTTGTGATTTCATTCTCATGTAGAGCTTCATAGTAGCAACACAGTCATCATAGGGATCTTGGACTCCTGTTTGAATCTCATATCTACAGATACAGTATCCATGTTTTAGGATTTTATATGGTTAGATATAACATATTAAACTTGATGGTGTTATGTCAACATGATAGTATCAAAATTAGGCAGATTTGTTGGGTTCAAGTCTTAATTATCGTAAAAATAGCACGGGTTAGCCAGTTTTCGAACTGGTAATTGAAAAATAGTCAGCGCTTGCAAAGTTATTGAAAAATAGCCATTATTTTACTGCAATACGGAAAGTTACAGCATAATATACTGGAGATTGGTGCACCTGTGTATGAATTTCCAGCATATTATGCTGGAACTCCAACACGCAGAAAGTTCCAGCATAATATACTGGAGATTGGAGCACCTGTGTATGAACTTCCAGCATATTATGTTGGACCGCTATATTATACTGGAACTCCAATATATTATGCTGGAATATTTTTCAGATTTTAAACAGTGTTTTCGTTCACATTTATCTTTACATGAAAAGTAACTAAATTTCGATTACTTTTGAAACTGTGTTATTTTTCAATTACCACTTGTAAATGTGGCTATTTTTTAATTTCTCCCCCAATTATCGAAAGGAAATTCTATGTGCATCTTGGCTTATAAAAAAATCAAGTACACCTAAGGGGTATATTACAAATATAATTAAATAAATAAAAGTATATTTCTTAGTTGTTTAACTTTTTAGATAATTAAGATGGTCACACATTTCAACATATACTTGGCTATTTGCTACTAATATTAGTAGATTACAAGAGAAGCATTAAGATTTGCTTACTTACCCAAGGTAAGTTTTGGTCAAGTGCTTGAGTGAGTTGCTGAGCTTGCTTGTTTTCATCAATGGAGGGTAGTTTGCAGTATCCCTTCGCACAAAAAATGGTTGAAGAAACGTCAATCTCTATCGTAATGACTGGGAGGCATTTTGCATAATATGGTTGGATTTTAATTATATTCATTGGTAGTGTAAAAAGAATTTATAGCATTAGTATAATATATTTAACTAGTCAAGGAGGTTATATACTTACCATTGTTCTAGATTACAAATCAATGATTATTAAATAAAGTTACACTATTGTTTTTTTGGTTACTTGATTATGTAAATACCTTTTACACCTTTGGTTCATAAAATTTAAACTCGACCTTAATTTCGGTGGTAATTACATACATTAAAGTAACTAACCTGATCAGTATCGCTGGGTACTCCATGTCTAAACATTTAAGATCATGATCCAAACCATGACCAACAAGAATCCTAGCCCTTCCAGTTCTAGAACGAATCTGCCACACAGGTTCCCCATTACAAAGATAATCTTGAATCTTTCTTGATACTTGCTTCAATGGCATTGCATCCCTCAAATGTTCTGGCCTTATGCCTGTTGTTTCATACCTGAAAATACAACCAATATTCGTCTAGATTAATTTCCTGGGTCTATAAATTGGATTAGACCAAATTAACTTTTTAAAATAATTACCTGTAGTTAGTAACGGGAAGGTTTGGTGAGACGTAGGAGTGAAAGAGGATATTTTCATGCTCATCAATGAGGCAAACTCTTGCACAAAGATCCAAAGAACCATCGATGCCACCGCCTACCATTTTGCAGGCAAGAGCAACAACTCTTCCTCGGCTATTGTCAATCCTTAGGTTATCTTGGATTCCCAACTTAGCCATGCGATATAGCACACCCTGAAAATGAACCAATACAAACTATATGGATTAGACCAAACAATGGCCGGGGGTGTCAAATAGCTAGGCAGGATAGGTTACATGTTGATAACGCGTCGAAATCATACATATATTTCGAAACAATTTGAAAAGGCATACATTATTTGAGCGAGAGAGTTGACATGACTCCCTGTGAGCTCTGAGTGCATTTCGGCTAGGAAGGATTTTCAAACAAATGTCACATCCTACCTCCTTGAAAATCCTTTCACAATCTGGCTTTGGTAATGGCCCTGAAAATGTAATTTGGAGCAACGTACGGTTAATCATGTTAGAAAGTTAATTAGAGCAATGGGACTTGTTGCTTTAATTAATTAGGAAATATACCAATGAGATGCTCTCGCAAAGATTCAAAAGATCGAGCGTGCTTTTTGCAAACGCCACACATGGGTTCATGAACGGAATGATAAGATGTCCTCATGTGTTCAACTAGGTGCTCCTTTTTGTTGAACTGCCGATAGCATGCTGCACACTTGTTCCTATAATAGCCCCATGAATTTTTAAAGCGTTTAAATTTCATGCATATCATAAAAATTCACACAATTTGATCATTTATAAAATAATTACAAGTAAATTTGGTAATCTAATTAATTGTGATTAACCAGCTATCATATGTTAAAATACACGGACATGTAAATAATCTTTATGCGGTATGTAACTTAAATCCATTTGAGATACCTTTTAATACTACTGCTAATTATTATCAATGAAACTAATACTCCATATAAGGTATGAAAAAAGAATTAGTACCTGTGAGTCTCTGAAGAATCATATCTATGGTCCATGACTGTAGTAAGCGTAGGGGCTGTTTGGTTAATGCTTCAGAATTGAGCGTTGAGTAGAGAAGAGAGGGCTGAGAACACTTGAGAGAAAGGGGATCGGGCATCAAGCTATTTATACAGGTTATGGAAGACGAAACCTCTGGAAAAATTTTTGGTGCTAAGGCAGATTTGGAATAATCATCATTTTTGGAAAAATCATCATGTTCTTACGAAAAAAACAATGGACTAAATCTTACTTTAAGATTCGTAGGTATGATATCCAGATGGGCTAAATGTGAAATGTTTGTAGTAATCAAATACATCAGGTCCCACATTTGGGCTACTAGAATATTTGACAGCTCCATGTCCCAGAATCAGCAAAACCACTCATATCTAGCAAAAATAAATTTTCTTCCATTAATTTTATATGACATGATTTGACTAGGCATGAAATTGAAGAAAACAAATGTATGCACATATAAAAGATACTTCTAGAACTTGTAATCGTAAACAATTTCATTACTATAAGAGCATACCATAAAGAATTTTGTAAAGTTTTAAAGTTCAATATCGTTTTCAAATATAATTAGGTATCATGTTTATTAAGACAAACTAAAAAACGAAGAGTGTCATAATTAATTGATATTGTAAACAATTTAAATTATAGTCGTTGTCTATGAAAAAGCTTTTACACGTTCAACATAATTAATTGATTCTAAAAGATCAGTTATCAAATTTTCTAAAGTTTTTACATGTTCAATATATATATATATAGTAAGAACTCTCTATAAATTTTCTTCGGAACTAATATTTTATGTTATAAGTAGTATTATATATGTTCTCTATAACAACATTTCATTATAGCATTCAAAAAATATCAGAACAGATAAATGAGGTTGTTATAGAAAGGATTGACTGTACTTGTGTGCAAATATGTTTTAAAGAAAAGTTGAAGTCCGGAATTAATAACATGCATGCCGCTGTTATCTTGGATGGTTGTAAAGTTGCAGCAAATCAGGTTCTTGTGACAGACACTAATCTTATGCATGAAGTGAGAATAATGCTTTTACTGATTCATTTATCTTCACATAGTAATGGATTCTTCAAATTTTAATTTTCACGACGGAAATGACATGTTTCGGATGAATTTGGACCGTACGAGTTCTGTCACAAAGTCAAAATTAACTTTAATATAACTTGACAAAGATCAAAATGAGCATGCTGGGATAGTGGACAAGATTAAAAGGCCAGAAACAAAGCGCCGTTCGAATTGTGATAGATATGAGGAATTTAAGTTATATAAATCGTTTAATTAAGTCATGTTTACTTGTTATAGCGGGTAACTTATTTTGTATATTTTTAAGATTATCAATCCTACATTTATTGAGGCATACTTATAGATATATCTTTGATTTGATAGTATAAAAAATTCTTTATACCGGCGATATATATAACTTAAACTTATATATAAGAGGAGAATGAGGACGAAATGCATGTGGGAATTAGTGGACTGGAAGAGAGACCTAATATAAGTTGGAAGGGTTCATGCACGTTAGTGCACTTAATTAGGTAAGAATGGGACGTGTACTTTCAGCAAAAGCAATAGAGGCTGCAGATAAGGTATTCCTTCTGCTAATACCAGGTTATAATCTCTTCACCCAAAATCTTAATTTGCTGCTTCATGAGCTCTCAACTTTGTGTTGTTCAGCTGATAATTTAGTACTATAGATTTATCAGTTTGGAATGGATATAACTTATATTAACATACAATAAAGGCAGATTTAGGATTTGAACCTTAGGGATTCGAGATTATATCATTTTAAGTTATTGGGTTCTAAATTAATAATTTGTATATATTCATTGAATTTCTTAATATAAATACATGGTTTAAACAAAAGCTATTGGGTTCGGCTACACCCGCAACTAAAACCGTGGCTCGCCTCTCCGTACAGTTTATCATGTAAAGAATTTTTATATTATTACTACTATATTCTGTTGTATTATCTTATTTTATAGGTTAATATAATAATTCTATTTATGGATCATTAATTGTAGTTATCTTTTATTTGAGTAATAGTGTAAAAAGAATTTTTACATTGCCTAAGTATGAAGAAATTAAAAAAGACCTTGATATCTTCACCCTAGCGCATGCAAGAAAACTAATTTATTTCATAATTTTCATGACGTAACACAAGTTTTACTTTAGGAATCGAAATAAAAGGTAAAATACTAATCACTCTGTAATTGAACCCACTAATTATCATCTTGGAGTATCATTTTTACCATGTTCAATTTGCAGAATGGGCATAATCAATCAATATTATATTAAATAAAACTAAACTCTTGTGTACAGAAGTTTGATTGAAGCCGAAAATGGTTGAGTAACTGCATGAATTATTTGCCCAAACGCCACATTTTAACAATTTGAGTGGGAAAAAACTGCCTATATGCATCACCTTTTTGTAGTGACAAGGTTCCTTCCAAGTTCGTAGATATCATAATTAAACTTTTCCATCCTAAATTTATGGCCAGAAGATATATATTTAGTCATTCTGTCAACCGTTTAACATTTATTTCTCTAATAAATAGAAACCACTCTATTTATACTGTCATTCAACTCTATCTTTTTGACCAAAATGGGTCCCCCCTTAATATATTCGTATTTTATGGATGCTCCTACAAAAAAGATTGTAAATTTAGTGATTTACAGTTCTGTGTGAAGAATAATTCAGTAGATTTTAGAGAGTTGGGACCATCGCATGCATCCCTTCCCGTCTATTCTCGGCCTCCATTCTCAAGCCACAGAGATAGGACTTCTACATTCTCTTTTTTATTCTTTTTCTTTCTCTGCTGCAAATGATAAAAGCGGGAAAGAACTAGAAACAGTCTGAATTTACACTAAACTATACCAACTTGCTTGTCATGGTTAAATAATTAAATGAAGTAAAAATATATTAAATAAATCATGATTAAATAAGAAAAGCGTATGTGCAATGACATGGCATATTATATAGGAGTACTTAGTTTGGTGTTAATGCCAAGTATAGATAAGTTTTTTCTAGATCTTTTTTGAGCAGTATATTTACAGATTAACTTTTTAAAGTGACTATGTAAACTTATTTTATAAACAATATATACCATTATATTAGACAAGCTAAAAAATAACTACAGAAAACTCTCCATAATAAGTGGTTTGAAAAATAAAACAGGCAACCTGCTATACAAGTTAATTAAATCGATAGAGTAACAAAATTTTACACGCTGTTACTGTGTAATTAAGTTAAAATTGATTCTGTATTTGATTTTTAAGTATGCAATTTTCACACATGGCAGTCCCCGGGACATGCAATATTCTTTTTACAATCGTTTGGCTTTCTGTATCTTTTTAAACCGTAAATATGTAGTTAACTGGTTATATATAGTAGATTACTAACATTCTTATTTAAGTTATCAATCTCCAATTACTATTAACAATTATCTGCAGTTGACATTTACTAACACAATGCACAAGAAAGAAAAGAATCGACTCTAAGGGTATAAAATTAAAGTTAAAACAATACGGAGTACTATAATTCAAAATCTATTAATCTACGCGTCGCTGACCTTTATAGAGGGTAAAATATTCTAGGGCCGCTCGGGGGAAAGGACACTAGCAGTATATATGAACAAAATTTATGACAACCTGAACTGTAAAGTAGAAATGTTTTATTAGATGTCCAAATTTACGATCGTATTATAAAATTACATAGAAATGTAGCACTGTTTTAAGAAAGCTTTTAATTAAATACAGTAGTATTAGTGAAAATATATGGAGAAAGTAAGGGCAATGCCGCAATAATGGCTTCTAAATATAGTTGAGCCTTGTGAAGGGAAGAATCGTCTGAGTTTAATTGGTTGTGCATGTCTCCATAGATTAAGGAGAGGATGACTTTTTGTTCATTTTATTTATCTTCATTCGTTTTATCGATCAATTGCTTACTTTATGTAATTAAGAATGAGTTTCTATATGAGTTGTCAAGATCAAGACTAAGAAAAAACTAAAATGGGGGTAAATATTATGCACCACGTGTATTCAAGGGAAAATCTCGTCCTGGTGTCGGACTGTAGGTGAAAGATTTAATGGATATGAATATGCAAAGGAATCTTTATCAGTCATTTATAGATTTCCAAAAGGTTAAAAGTCAGAATAAACGCACAAAGACAAATAAAGGCGCACGCATGCACACGAATTGCAAACCACATATATAGTGAGATTGAAACTTCAAAAATTTGTCAAACAATAATAATAATAATAACACCCAGTGTATTTCTACAATATGGTCTTGGGAACGTAATGTGCATACAGACCTTACATCTATCTTGTAAAGGTAAAGAGAATATTTGCAATAGACCCTTAACTTAAAAAAAATCAAAAATGGTTTGAAAAAACATACAACAGGTGAAGAAGAAACTTTTGTCAGGGCTTCGTTTTATTTTTATTGTAACAAAAGGATTATAACGTAGCAAAAAAGTTTGAAAGCATAGGATTCTTCAAACCTCAAAACGGTCAAAAGCCGAGCCAATAATCGAACGTGTAGTGGACGTAGATGTGGAGTAGATGTGAATATTGAAAGGATATCCCTATCCACCACAGCTACTAACAGAACGCCACAACTTTTTTATTTTTCTCCGTAATCATCATCTTCTACTACTATATATGTAACGATCCGTCGGTCTTTTTGAGAGTTGTAGCCCCGTTTTCTTTTTTACTGCTTATTTTTATGCTTTACAGTTGTTATATGACTTGTTGGAATAGTTGATTCGGGTCCGGAGAGGTTTCAAAATGAATTGAGACACTTAGTCTCAAGGTTGGAAGCTTAAGTTGAAAAGGTTGACCGGATGTTGACTTGTGTGCAAATGGCTCCAGAATAGAGTTTTGAGGTTTCTGTTAGTTTCGTTGGATAATTTTGGACTTAGGAGCGTGCTCGGATTGTAATTTGGAGGTCCGTAGTTGAATTAGGCTTGAAATGACGAAAATTGAAAATTTAAAAGTTTGACCGAGAGTGGACTTTGTGGTTACTGGGATCGGATTGGGGTTTCGGGAGTTGGAACAGGTCTGTGGTGTCATTTGTGACTTGTGCGCAAAATTTGGGGTCAATCGGACGTGATTTGATAGGTTTCGGGTTCGAATGTGGGAGTTAAAAGTTCAAAAGTTCATTAGGCTTGAATCGATGCGTGATTCGTGGTTTTAGCATTGTTTGATGTGATTTGATGGCTCGACTAAGTTTGTACGATATTTTGGGACTTGTTGGTATGTTTGGTTGATGTCCCGGTGGCCTCGGGTGGATTTCGTATGGTTATCAAAGTGGAATTGAACTTTGGAGATGGCTGAAGTCTGTTGATGCTATGGGTTCTGGTTTCCTTCTATGCGATCGCGAGGATATGTCCACGATCGCGAAGGGTCATTAAGGACTGTTGAATTTTTCTTCTTCGTGTTCGCATAGTGGGGGACATGATCCCGGAGGTTGTGAAGCTTGTGCTTCGCAAACGCATAAAGGGGATCACGTTCGTGTACAAGGAAGTGAGGTAGTGGGGTCACACGAAGTTGTTCTTCGCAATCGCGTGGGGATGTTCACGATCGTGTAGGTATGTGAATGAGTGAACTTTATTCGAATGGAGTCAGTCTCGTTCGCAAAGGCCATTTTTGGGGGCAACTTTGTTTTGTTCTTCGCGATCGCACCGAACTTTCCTCGATCGCAAATATTAATAACTGGGCAGCAGTATTAAATTTCAAAAATGAGGGTTTGAACCCATTTTTCATATATTGAGCTATAGACCTCGGATTTAAATGATTCTTGAAGGGATTTTTAAGGAGTTTATTGGGGGTAAGTTATTCTAACTCAGTTTTAGTTGTATTACATGAATCCATCGTTATTTTTGCCATCTAATTAGTGATTGGAGTTGGAAATTTTGGGGAGAAATGGTGAAACTTCTTAGGCCGAATCTTGAGGATTTGAGTGGCATTTTGTTGTCGGATTTGATTAGATTTTATATGGTTTGACTCGTGGTGGAATGGGTGTTTGGATTTTATGACTTTTATCGGATTTTGAGACGTGGTCTTGGGGGTTGACTTTTGAGTTGACTTTCTGACTTTTGACTAAGAACTTAGCATTTTTATATGAAATTGATTCCTTTAGCTCGTGTTGATTATATCGAATTGTTTATGGCTAGATTCGAGACGTTCGGAGGCCGATTCACGGGGTAAGGGCTTGCTAGTAGAGTAATTCGAGTTGCTTGAGGTAGGTATCATATTTAAACTCGATTGAGGCACCGGTTGCCTGAATTATTGTGATAGCCACGTGCTTTTGGGTGCACACATGCGTGGGGATGATCCCATGTGCGGGCACCGAGATTGTATATTCATGTTTGGGTTGTGCCCGGGCTCATATAAGCCCAGAAATGATTGTTAAGCTTTGAGCTTCGATATCTAACATGTGGTAACAGCTTATGTGATCTAATTGAGCCAAGATGAGTCTACTTAGAGGTTTAATCCCTGATCAAACTTGATAAATGCTTTTCACTGATAAAATTGTCGTATTGAGCTACGATAGCATACTTTGCACATGCCTACACTTTAGCATGTTATTTACACAGTCCATGAATAGGAGAAGATCCATTATATGCCTATATACTTGCTTTATTGCTCCTGTATGATATTTTGGACCAGGGCTTGCGGCTATGTCGGGCGGATTATGTTATTGGCACGTGATTTGTCCGTGCAACACGTGAACTGTCTATGTGAACCCATGTATTATATTATTGGCATGTGAGTTGTCCGTGCAACACGTGAGTTGTCCGTGCGAATCCATATATTAATATTATTGACACGTGTGTTGTCCATGTCACACGTGAGTTGTCTGTGCAGATTCTATTGTTAGCACGTGAGTTGTCCGTGCAGCAAGTGAGTTGTCTGTGCAGTGTGTGGAACTTGTATTTTCTTGATCACTTATCTGATTTACGTGTTTCTTTCCTCTTGCATGCTATAATACTATTGAGCAGGGTATTTGAGAACCGGTGCACATGCACTCACTGATATTCATATCACGAAGCCTTATGAGCTAGCTTTATATTCCGTACTATGTTAATAAAAAAGGACAGAATTGCACTGATTTAACTAGTGACCTCAACAAATTAAGCTTTTTTTACCTTGCCTTGTTTATTTGTGATACTTATTGAGTTGGTTGTAATCAAACTACAACCTGCACCTCATATGCAGGTCCAAGCATTTTCGGGCACGGCGGTTGTTGATCGAGAAGTTTTATCTGTTCGGAGATCATCAAGGCAGTTGCTTGAGCGTCTGCAGACCTTGACCCTCATTTCCCCTATCTTTTAGTTTTATGTATTTAGTCCTACTTTTCACACAATGTACCAGACTATGTCTTTATATATAGATGTTCATGTACTCGGTGACACCTAGATTATGGAGATTTTTCCGTATTTGGTTATGGCTTTTTATCCAGTTTATGAGAGTTTTAATTATTTAAAACTGCTTTAGTATATTGTTCATTTAAAAGTGTTAGAAATGTTTGGGATGTCGGCTTGCCTAGTACCATGATAGGTGTCATCACGACGGGTTGGTTTTGGGTCACGACAATATACAATTGTTGCTGCTTGTGCTACTTTTATCTTACAACAGAACAAAGCTCTCGTAATGTAAATAATTACTTTATCCGTTTCGTTTTCATCTTTCTTTCAGTTGAAGGTCTATCAGAAATAATCTCTCCACCTTCATAAGATAGTAATAAGGTCTGCGTACATAATATCTTCCCTAAACCCCACTTTGTGGGATTACAGTAGGTTTTTCATTGTTGTTATCGTACCCGTCTCATTTTATGTGACACAATTTGACCTATAATTTAGCACGGAGTTTAAAAAATTTGAAAATCCTTTGGAAAAGCAAAACACTAAGAAACAATAAAGTTTTTGGAACTCTTGGTCTAAAAAATTCTAGTATGATATTTCTGTAAATATAAAAATATATCACTAATAATTTAAAATGGAAGTTTAAAGTTAAATACTTTTTTAATTCAAAAATATATTATAGTATTAATTTTTAACAAGGTAAACAGAAAGTGTCACATAAAATGAAACAAAGTCATCAACAGTAAGGTAATACAATTGCTTATGATGGAATCTCTTCCGTCCAAAAACCATGGACTCCACGATTTAAGGGTGGCAAGTGGGCCAGTTAGGCCTGGCAAGTCCTAGGCCCGCGAGCCCATATAGGTAGTGAGCCTAAACGGGTCTACCCGTTTAAGCCCGGGACTAGAAGGGGTGCAGGCCCAAGTGAGCCGGTTCAAGAAAGAAGACCGTTTGGGCCTGGGACCGGGTCCTAAGTGGGCCGGTTCAACCGGTCCTAAACGGACCCAACGGCTACATTTTAAAAAAAACACAAAAAAAATCTGACTGTTACCCATTTAAAATCTAGTCGTTATTTCTACCAAAATAGTCGTTGGCTATTTATAAAATAGCTATTTAACCCCCCCAACTTTATTTTAACCCCAAACTTTTTATAATTATACTTTTTTCCTATTTTCAACTATAAATACCCCCTCATTCTTTCATTTTTCTTCACGAAATCATCAATATCTCTCAATCTCTCTCTAATTTTTCTTCTAAAATTGGTTACTTTATTGTTGCAACTTAGGTGAAAAATTATGAAGTTGGTGAATTGAAGTATTCAAGTCTTCAGCAATAATTAATTTTCAACAAGTTGTTCGTCAATTCGGTAAACTCGTTCCAACTCTTTAGTTTTAATATTATAGTTTTGTTTGTTTTATTTACTTTGTATAATTATAATTAAGATGGCCTATTCCTTAAAAAAATGTTTAGTAAAAATAAGGAAAAATCCAAGAGTGGTAAATCTTGTGGCCAATCTATTCCTCCTCTAATTTCCCGGGCTCCCCTACCCAAACCCCATACCCGCCCTCCACCTGCTCCTATTCTTGATAGTGATAATACTTTATTACAATTTACTGAGAGTCAATATGTGCATAATGTTGGAGGTGGTGAACACTTAGATAATGAATATATGAATTCTCTTTATGGTAATTCAACTATTGATGAAGAATATGAGCAGGAAATAGATTTAGATGAAACGCAACCGATGATGATACGCCCACTAGTCCTGTTGCTGAAGTTAACCCAACTAATCCAAATGATGCCCCGATTGACCCCCATGTTACTACCCCTACTTTTTCTAGACAACCTTCTAAACGGGCCGAAACATCTCTTGTTTGGCCATTTTTTATTCAAATAAGAGAAAAAAATAAAGCTAAGTGTAAAACTTGTGGCAAAGAGTTAGCTTTTAAATATGTTGATCGGGGAAGGGGGGAGACGGGAAGTTTGAGGAGACACATAATGATACACCCTCAAGATAAAGTTAAATATAATCAAATAAAAGTTGCGGCCGGGGGGGACAAGTCTACCTAGTCAGCCTGACCCTAGTACCATGGTCAAATCAATTTCAACCGGGAATTAACACTATTACCGGTGGTATTTTATATTATGACCCAAGAAAAGATAGGGAAGAATTAGCAAAAATGGTTACTGTTATGTGCTTACCTTATAGTTTTCCTTCTAACCCTCACTTTGTGCATTATATTAGAAGAAATTTTAATCCTACTTATAAAGGATGGCCTCGCACAACCATAAAGAGCAATATTTATAAATATAAACATGAATATAACAATATTGGCGCTATTTATTTATTCATATTAATTATCGTGTTGCTATTACTACTGATATTGGTAGAAGTGGAATGATTGCGATTATCTTACTGTTACAAGTCATTGGATTGATGAGGACTGGATAGTGGCAAAGCACATTATTGCTTATAGAATAATTAATTCACATCACACATGGCAGTTTATTTCTAGCACGGTTACGGATATTTGTAAATATTTTTGCATTATTGATAAAATAATGTCAATTTCAATGGATAATGCTACTAGTAACACTAATGGTGTAGTCTTGCTTACCACTACACTAAATCCTGCATTTAGTAACATTTTTCATGTTAGATGTATGCGTCATATTTATCATTTAATTGTAGATGATTGTATGAGAATATTAAATGTTGAAATTGAAAAGGTTAAAATGGCTCTTCACTGGCTTTTTTATTCAAACCGTAGAAGTAGACTTAGAGAATATTTTAAAAGATGTGATGAATTTGGCCTAAGAGAAAGAAAAGTTCCTAAACCTTGTCCAACTAGATGGAATTACATGTATGAAAGTTTAGTTGTTGCATATGAATATAGAAACCCGATAAACTCAACGTTGAATGCTCATGTAAGTGATGATGATGAGCACCTTACAAATGCGGATTGGGCTAATATTAAAATGCTTGTAGATTTTTTAGAAATATTTCATGTTGCTACAAATGAGTTTTCTGGACAATAATCCTAGTATTTCAAATTATTTAGTTTATCTTGCAGAACTTGTAAATTTGTTTGCTTTGTTTTTGAGAGAATGGAGAAATTTATGAAGAAGCTATTGATTCTATGAGAAAGAAATTTAAAAAATATTTTTTTTTCTTATTTCCCCTATTTATGGTGTTGCTGCCTTGTTAAATCCTACTATGAAATTAGGAGGTCCTCAATATTGGCATACATCTATTTGTAATGGTTTAGCACTTGAAGATGAGGAGTTGTCTACATTTTTGGACGCAAAGAAATGCTCAAACTATAAAATAGTGCTTATCAAATTTCAATAGATAATGCTAGACCAAATGTTCCAACTCTTTCTTCTTCTAGTTCTTAATCATCTAAAAGAACTGCATGAGTAAGAGCACTTACTGCTTGGACCGAGTTCAGGGGTTCTCAAGGTTGTCCGACTAGTGATTGTTCACAACTAAATGAGCTTGAAGTTTATTTATCACAGGGACTTGAGGAAGTGAATCCTGACGGCTCATTTAATCTTTTGGAATGGTGGAAGGACAAAGAAAAATACTTTTCGATCCTTTCAAGGATGGCCCGAGACATTTTAACTATTCAAGCTTCAACAGTGGCATCGGAGAGCGCTTTCAGTCAAGCAAGACTTCAACTTGGTGATTATAGAGCGTCTATGAGGGAGAGCTTGGAAAAATCAGTACTTTTCAGAGACTGGATCCGTTCGGAACTAAAAAAATTTGGACTTGTTGAATCACAACCAGAGGTAGACGAAGCTTATGAAGAAATGCTAGCTGAACTTGGGAAAGATGCATCTTCGCTCGGAATCGGTGATGAACAAGCTTCTTTTCCGCCACCACCAATGGAAATTCCTCCGAACCTTAATGGATTTATGAAAGTTGTAAGAGACACCATGTAAAACTAATATCTAACTTATATTTTGGCACATCTTGATTAGTTTCATTTTCTTCTCAATGGTGGTATTAGCACCTTGGTTGTGCTCATTCCATTTGGGGAGGGGGGTGGGAGGGGGGACAGACTAAGAAAGATTGGACCATATTTTGTTAATGTCATAATAATAAAAATTATAACGCATTCATTTGAATATCTTTTTACAATATTTTGTCTTTTAAATTTGAATTAAAATTTTTTAAGTCACAACTATATAATATAATTTACAAGAAATTGCCTTAGATAAAAAAAAATAGGTCAGGAACACTCCCCCCCTCCCCCCCACACACACACACATATATATATATATATATATATATATATATATATATATATATATAAGCTATATAATTTACAAGAAATTGCCTTAGATAAAAAATTTTAAAAAAATAAATAGCCCCACTTAGGCCCGTTTAGGGCCGGGTCCGGTCCACTTAGTTCGGGACCATTAGTTCATGGTCCAGGTCCGGCTACATCAAAAAGCCCATGAAGCCCGGGCCCACATAGAACCAGCCCACGAGTCCTGTTTAGGCCCAGGTCCGGACCGTTTGCCACCCTTACCACGGTTACACCAAGATTAAATAATAATCCCTCCGTCTCAACTTGTTTGATGCAATTCAGATTTCGAGAGTCAAATTTCTGAATTTTGATCGTACATTTGAACATAGAATTTTTAATTTTTTGAAATAAAATTTATATATTTGAAAATTATATAAAAAGTACTATAAGTCACAATAATTAATAACTTAAAATATCTAAAACGATTGAACAAATCATGATAAAAAAAATTCGTTTAATTCTCAAAATCCAAACTGCATGAGCCAAATGGCAAGGGAGGGAGCATCGCTTTATTTCTAAAAAACTTAACAAATATATATATATATATATATATATATATATATATATATATATATATATATATATATATATATATATATATATATATATATATATATATGTAACGACTCGGCCGGTTGTTTTAAGAATTAACACCATGATCCCCTATTAACTGTTTTCCCGTGTTTCTTTCTGCTATTTTGATTTGCCGGGATGCTTGGTTTTGAGTTTCGGAGAGTTTTGGGGGTACTTAGTCCCTAAATGAGAGTTTAAGTTTTAGAAATTGGACTGTAGTCGAAGCAGTGTAAAAACGGCATCAAAATGGAATTTTGTTGGTTCCGTTAGCTCTATTGGGTGATTTCGGGCTTAGGGCTTGTTCGGATCGTGTTTTGGAGGCCCGTAGCTAATTTAGGCTTGAAATGCCGAAAAGTTGAATTTTTGAAATATCCGGTTCGATAGTGAGATTTTGATATCGGGGTCGAAATGTAATTCTGGAAGTTGGAGTAGCTCCGTAGTGTTGAATGTGACGTGTTTGCAAAATTTCGGGTCATTCGGACGAGGTTTGATAGACTTTTTGATCGAAAGCATAATTTTTGAGTTTTCGGAGTTCTTAGGCTTGAATACGATGTTAATTTGGTGTTTTGATGTTGTTTTGAGTGTTTCGAAGGTTGGAACAAGTTTGAATGATGTTATGGGATATGTTGGCATGTTTGATTGAGGTCCCGAGGGCCTCGGGTGAGTTTTGGGTGGTTAAACATACTAAATTCTTGTTTTGAAAGTTGCAGATATCTTCAGTTCTGTGTTGCAGAGATTTGGCCTTCGCGTTCACGAGAGGACACTCACGTTCGCGAAGGGATGTGGCGTGAGGCAGGAGAAATTGCCCTTCGCATTCACGACGTTGGTCCCGCATTCGCGAAGGGTATGGCTTAGTGTGCATCGCGAACGCGAGTCAGGTCTCGCGTTCGCGTAGAGTATTTGGGGCAGCTGGGATCCCAGGAGCTTCGTGCTTCACGTTTGCGTAAGTAGAGTCACGTTCATGAAGGCTTGGAGAGTTTGAGCATCACGTTCGCATGGAGGTGTTTGCATTTGCGAAAGAGGAGTTGAATTGGCTGGTGATTTTGTGCTTCGCAAACGCGACGTAGTGGCCGCATTCGCAAAGAAGGAAATGTCTGGGCAGAAACTTTTAAGTTCAAAAGCGAGGGTTTAGTCCATTTTTTCATAAACTCATTGGAGAGCTCGGGAATAGGTGAATTTGGAGAGAAATTTCAAAGGAGTAATTGAGGTAAGTATTCTTCACTTGTCTTAGGTTAAATTCCATAATCTAGTCTTGATTTTTATCATTTAATTTGAGAATTTGGGGTAAAAGTGGGGAAAAATGGAAGAAAATTGAAGAGTGGATTTTGATGATTTGGAGGGTCATTTGACGTCGGATTTGGATGAATTTAATATGGGTAGACTCGGGAGTGATTGGTCTTTATAGTTTTGTGAATTTTACCCAATTCTGAGATGTGGGCCCGAGGGCGTTTTGGTTATTTTTCCTAATTTTGCGTATTAGCTTAGATTTTTATTTGTGGAATCAGTTACTTGAAGTGTTATTTACAGTATGCATTTGATCTGAATAGATTTGGGCCATTTGGAGTCGAGTACTCGTGGCAAGAACATGGTTTCAGGTTGATTTTGAGCCGGTTCGAGGTAAGTGGCTTTCCTAACCTAGTGTGGGGGAATTCCCCTTAGGGTTTGATATTGTTGATATTTGAAATGACTTGTACGTGAGGTGACGAGTGCGTACTTGTGCTAATTGTTGAAAATCTAGTTTTCACTAAGTAATTAGAATTGTGTTTCTCCTCTTGTTATTACTACTTGTAATTTTAGCATGTTGTTAGCTTAGGGAAGCATGTCTAAGTGATTTAATTGCTTTACTTGCTCAAACTACTTTACTTGAATTCTGTGCAACATGCTAAACTAGAATTACATGTTTGCCTTAATATGAAATTGACATTTGCTAAATATTTTTCATGTTGTTGCTGTGTATTTACATTTGGGACTACACATGTGGGATTTCGGTAGATCTCCCTTGTCTGTTTATTTGGGACTACGGATGTGGGATTCCGGTAGATCCCCCTTGTCTGTTTCTTTGGGACTACGGATGTGGGATTCTGGTAGATCCCCCTGCACAGTTATATGGAACTATGGGACTGCACCCGGTAGATTCCCCTAGTACTAGATATTTACATTTGGGCTACGGATCGGCATTCTGGTAGATCCCCACACACTATGAGTTGGACTATGGGACGGTATCCCGGGAGATCTATTGGATATGTATATTTGGGACTATAGGACGGTATCCTGGAAGATCCCCGGTTGTTATCTCTGAGTTGAGTTGTACTCTTTTTCCGTGATTATTTGTCTCTATTATAAGTATTGTTGTTCCTTCTATTCTTTGTTATTTGTTACTGTTGCATTTAGTTATATTGTCTCATTTTATACTGTTTTACCTTATATTTCATTTAATCTCAGTAGGGCTCTGACTTCTTCGTCACTACCCGATCGAGATTAGGCTTGGCACTTACTAAGTACCGTTGTGGTGTACTCATGCCCCTTCTATGCATGTTTTTCATGTGCAGATCCAGGTACTTCGACTCAGTATTATCACCCTTGAGGCAAGGTGACTTTCCCAGAGACTTCGAGGTATATCTTCCGCATCCGCAGACCGAGGAGTCCCTTTCTATTCTCTTTTTAAGTATTAGCCCTTATGTACTTACTTTTGTTAGACATTCTGGAGTTAGAAACTTGTAGACATTCAAAGTCTTATGGTTTCATGAGATTCCAGGTTTTGGGAAATGTTGTTAGTTTTGAGAGTTGTATTGTATATGTCGAGTGACATCTTAAATACTGTTTCATTCGATTATTTTGGTTTTCAATTATTTCTTCTACAAATTGCTATTTCCCGCATTTTTTAGGCTTACCTAGTCGTAGAGACTAGGTGCCGTCATGACAATTCACGGAGGGTGAACTGGGGTCATGACAAGTTGGTATTAGAGCTCTAGGTTCATAGGAGTCATGAATCACAAGCCGGTTTATTAGAGTCTTGCGGATCGGTACAGAGACATCTGTACTTATCTAGGAGAGGCTATGTAACTGTTAGGAAAATTCCACTTCATTTGTCTTCCCTGCCGTTCAAGATTCTTGTCATCACCTATTCTAAACCTCTGTCTTCTATTCTCTCTCAGATTGTGAGGCCACGTACTACCGGAGATGACCAGGCACCCGCACGAGCTACCACCGAGGAGCCACCAGCAGCTCCAGCCGGAGCCTAGGCACCTAATACACCTACTACTACTCCTCTAGCACTTCAGGAGACATTAGCACAATTACTGAGCATGATTGGTACATTAGTTCAACCGGGGTTGATTCAGGCTGTACCAACTACTTCACAGACTAGGGGAGGCGCCGCCCCCACTTCAGAGCAACAATTTCTCATTTGTTAGGTTCTAGGTGTCATGGCGACACAGCTTGTGGTCCTAGTTCAGTGGGTGGTGAGGACCTCTCACCGAGTAGAGGGCAGGTGGGTCTAGAAGAGAGAGGATAGACGAGGTCAGGAGAGAGAGTATAGGGAAGCTAGGAGACCTCGTAGACTGGAGAGACCCACTAGTCCTTACTTTGGAGGAAGAGTACGGCATGGTAGAGGTTTTGTGGGTCAGCCAGCTCGGTTTGCATCTCAGACTTCACATAGTGTTTCAGGTGTTCAGGGGTCTCAAAGTACCCTTACCGCACAGTTTCCACTTCCACGTCAGTCGCGAGGTTGTTTTGAGTATGGTGACATACGCCATGTGGTAAGGTATTGCCCCAGGCTTAGGAGGGGTTCACCTCCACAGACTTCTCAGCCACAGCGTGCCCCGCAGAGTTCTCAGGCTATGGTTACAGCACTAGTTGCTACCCCACCTACTCAACTAGCTAGAGGTAGAGGTCGGGGAGGTAAAGGTCACCCTAAGGGGGAGGCCAAGCCAGATACTATGCCTTTCCTGCCCATACCAAGGCTGTTGCCTCCGATTCTGTCATCACAAGTATTGTACTGGTTTATCACAAAGATGCATCGGTTCTATTCGATCTAGGCTCCACTTACTCTTATGTGTCTTCTTATTTTGCTCCACATTTGGGTATACCTCGGGATTCCTTGAGTTCCCTTTTTTATGTTTCTACTCCTGTGGGAGATTCTCTTATTGTGGATCGCGTTTATCGGTCGTGTTTGGTTGCTCTTAGTGGTTTTGAGACCAGACTCGATTTATTGTTGCTCAGCATGGTAGATTTTGATATTATCTTGGGCATGGACTTGTTGTCACCCCATTATGCTATTCTTGATTGTCATGCCAAAACCGTGACGTTGGCTATGCCAGGTATACCGCGTGTTGAGTGGAAGGGTGATTTAGATCACACTCCCAGTAGAGTTTATTTCTTTCCTTAAGGCTCAGCGAATGGTTGAGAAGGGGTGTTACACGTATCTAGCTTATGTGAGAAATGTCAGTATTGATACCCCTACAGTTGATTCAGTCCCAATAGTATGGGATTTTCCTGATGTGTTTCCAGCTAATCTTCCGAGCATGCCACCCGATAGAGATATTGATTTTGGCATTGATCTGTTGCCGGACACTCAGCCCATTTCTATCCCTCTGTATCGTATGGCCCCTCCTGAGTTGAAGGAGTTGAAGGATCAGTTACAGGAATTGCTTGATAAGGGTTTTAATCCGCCTAGTGTATCACCTTGGGGTGCTCCTGTCTTGTTTGTGAAGAAAAAGGATTGTTCTATGCATATGTGTATTGATTATTGCCAGTTGAACAAAGTTACAGTGAAGAACTGTTATCTTTTGCCTTGTATTGATGATCTATTTGATCAGCTTCAGGGCGCATGTGTGTTTTCTAAGATTGACTTGTGCTTAGGTTACCATCAGTTGAAGATTCGGGAGCCAGATATCCCGAAGACTATTTTTAGGACTCGGTATGGTCATTATGAGTTTCTTGTTATGTCATTTAAGCTGACCAATGCCCCAGCAACCTTCATGCATTTGATGCATAGTGTGTTCCATCCGTATCTTGACTCGTTCGTCATTGTCTTTATTGATAATATTCTGGTGTATTCCCGTAGTCGGGAAGATCATGAGCAGCACCTGAGGACAGTGCTCCAGACTTTGAGGGAAAAGAAGTTATATGCTAGATTCTCGAAATGTGAGTTTTGGTTAGATTCTGTGGCATTCTTAGGCCACGTGGTATCGAGTTGGGGTATTCAGGTGGATCCGAAGAAAGTAGAGGCAATGTAGAGTTGGCCCAGACCATCTTCAGCTATAGAGATCTGCAGTTTTCTTGGCTTGGCGGTTTACTACCATCATTTTGTTGAGGGGGTTTTCATCGATTGCAGTCCCTATGATCAGGTTAACCTAGAAGGGTGCTCCGTTCCAGTGGACGGAAGAGTGTGAGGCGAGCTTTCAGAAGCTCAAGATAGCTTTGACTACAACCCTAGTTTTGATATTGCCTATAGGTTTGGGGTCTTATACTGTCTATTGTGATGCCTCGAGGATTGGCCTTGGAGTGGTTTTGATGCAGGATGGTAGGGTGATTGCCTACACGTCCAGACAGTTGAAGGTGCATGAGAATAATTATCCTGTCTATGATCTCAAGTTAGCTGTCATTGTTCACGCCCTGAAGATCTGGCAACATTATTTGTACGGTGTTCCTTGTGAGATTTATACTGATCATCGAAGCTTGTAGCACCTGTTCGAGCAAAAGGATCTATATTTATGCCAGAGGAGGTGGTTAGAGTTGCTGAAGGACTATGATATCACTATTTTGTATCACCCGGGCAAGGCTAATATGGTGGCTAATGCTTTGAGTCGCCGGGTAGAGAGTTTGGGGAGTTTGGCTTATTTATCAATAGTAGAGAGGCCCATGGCAATGGATGTTCAGGCTTTAGCCAGCCAGTTTGTGAGATTGGATCTTTCGGAGCCCAGTCGGGTTCTAGCTTGTATGGTTTCTCGGTCTTCCTTATTTGATCTTATTAGGGAGCATCAGTTTGATGACCCTCATTTGCTTGTCCTCAAGGATAAGGTTCAGCACGGTGATGCCAGAGATATGACTATTGGTGATGATGGGGTATTGAGGATGCAAGGTCGAATTTGTGTACCCAATGTTGATGGGCTTCGGGGAGTTGATTTTAGAGGAGGCCCACAGTTCGCGGTATTCCATTCATCCGGGTGCCGCAAAGATGTACCAGGATTTGAGGAAGCACTATTGATGGAGGCGAAAGAAGAAAGATATAGTTGGGTTTGTAGCTCGGTGCCTCAACAATCAACAAGTGAAGTATGAGCACCAGAGATCGGGTGGGTTGCTTCAGCAGATAGAGATTCTGGAGTGGAAGTGGGAGCAGATCACCATGGACTTTGTAGTTGGTTTCCCACGGTCTTTGAGGAAGTTCGATGCCATTTGGGTGATTGTGGATTGGCTGACCAAGTCACGCATTTTATTCCTATGTGTACTACCTATTCTTCGGAGCATCTGGCGGAGATTTATATCTTGGAGATTGTTCGTCTACATGGTATTCCAGTTTCCATCATTTTAGATAGGGGTACTCAGTTCACATCACGGTTCTGGAGGGCCGTTCAGCATGAGTTGGGTACTCGGGTGGAGTTGACTACATCATTTCACCCTCAAATGGATGGACAGTTCAAGCACACTATTCGGATTTTTGAGGATATTCTCTGTGCGTGTGTGATTAAGTTTGGAGGGTCTTGGGATTAGTTCTTGCCACTAGCGAAGTTTGCTTATAACAACAGCTATCAGTCCAGCATTCAGATGGCACCGTATGAGGCTTTATATGGTAGGCAGTGTAGATCCCCGGTGGGTTAGTTTAAGCCGGGTGAGGCCAGATTATTGGGCACAGACTTGGTTCATGATGCTTTGGAGAAGGTTAAGGTGATTCAGGATAGACTCCGTACAGCCCAGTCCATATAGAAAAGTTATGCGGACCGAAAGGTTCGTGATGTTTTCTATATGGTTGGAGAACGAGTTCTGCTTCGAGTTTCACCTATGAAGGGTGTTATGAGATTTGGGAAGAAAGGAAAGTTGAGTCCGAGGTTTATCGGTCCTTTTGAGATATTGAGACGTGTTGGGGAGGTTGCTTATGAGCTTGCCTTACCTCCTAGCTTGGTAGAAGTTCATCCGGTATTTCATATTTCGATGCTCCAGAGGTATCACGGGGATCCGTCGCACATATTGGATTTCAGTTCAGTTCAGTTGGAGAAGGATCTATCTTATGTTGAGGAGCCAGTGGCAATATTGGACATGTAGGTTCGAAAGCTGAGATCAAAGAATATTGCATCAATGAAGGTTCACTGGCGGGTTCAACCGTTCAAGGAGGCGACCTGGGAGGCCGAGCAAGATATGTGCAGTTGTTATCCTCATCTTTTCACTACTTCAGGTATGTCTCTATGCTCGTTCGAGGACGAACGAATGTTTAAGTGTGGGAGGATGTAACGACACGGATGGTCGTTTTAAGAATTAACGCCCCGATCCCCTATTAACTACTTTTCCCGTGTTTGTTTCTGCTATATTGATTTACCGGGATGCTTGGTTTTGAGTTTCGGAGAGTTTTGGGGCACTTAGTCCCTAAATGAGAGTTTAAGTTTTAGAAATTGGACCGTAGTCGGAGCAATATGAAGACGGCCTCTGAATAGAATTTTGTTGGTTCTGTTAGCTCTATTGGGTGATTTCGGGGTTAGGGGCGTGTTCGGATCGTGTTTTGGAGGTCTGTAGCTAATTTAGGCTTGAAATGCCAAAAAGTTGAATTTTTGAAATTTTCGGTTCGATAATGAGATTTTGATATCGGGGTCGGAATGAAATTCCGGAAGTTGGAGTATCCTTGTAGTGTTGAATGTGATGTGCTTGCAAAATTTCAGGTCATTCGGACGTGGTTTGATAAACCTTTTGATCGAAAGCGTAATTTGAGAGTTTTCGGAGTTCATAGGCTTGAATCCGATGTTAATTTGGTGTTTTGATGTTGTTTTGAGTGTTTCGAAGGTTGGAACAAGTTTGAATGATGTTATGGGATATGTTGGCATGTTTGGTTGAGGTCCCGAGGGACTCGGGTGAGTTTCGAGTGGTTAAACGGATCAAATTCTTATTTTGAAAGTTGCAGATTTCTTCAGTTCTGTGTTGCAGAGAATTGGCCTTCGCGTTCGCGAGAGGACACTTGCATTCGCGAAGGGATGTGGCGTGAGGCAGGAGAAATTACCCTTCGCATTCGCGATATTGGTCCCGCGTTCGTGGAGGGTATGGCTTAGTATGCATCGCGAACACGAGTCAGGCCTCGCGTTCGCATAGAGTATTTGGGGAAGCTCGGATCCCAGGAGCTTCGTGCTTCCCGTTTATGTAGGTTGAGTCGCGTTCGCGAAGGCTTGGAGATTTTGAGCATCACGTTCGCAAGGAGGTGTTCGCGTTCGTGAAAGAGGAGTTGAATTGGTCGGTGATTTTGTGCTTCACGAACGCGACGTAGTGGCCGCGATCGCGAAGAAGGAAATGTTTGGGCAGAAACTTTAAGTTCAAAAACGAGGGTTTAGTCCATTTTTTTCATAAACTCATTGGAGAGCTCGGGAAGAGGTGAATTTGGAGAGGAATTTCAAAGGAATAATTGGGGTAAGTATTCTTGACTTGTCTTGGGTTAAAGTCCATAATCTAGTCTTGATTCTTATCATTTAATTTGAGAATTTGAGGTAATATTGGGGGAAAATGGAAGAAAATTAGAGAGTGGATTTTGATGATTTGGAGGGCCATTTGACGTCGTATTTGGATGAATTTGATATGGGTAGACTCGGGAGTGATTGGGCTTTATAGTTTTGTGAATTTTACCCGATTCCAAGATGTGGGCCCGAGGGGCGTTTTGGTCATTTTTCCTAATTTCGCGTATTAGCTTAGATTTTATTTTTGGAATCAGTTACTTGAAGTGTTATTTACATTATGCAATTGAATTGAATAGATTTGAGTCATTTGGAGTCTAGTACTCGTGGCAAGAACGTGGTTTCAGGTTGATTTTGAGCCGGTTCGAGGTAAGTGGCTTGCCTAACCTTGTGTGAGGGACTTCCCCTTAGGGTTTGATATTGTTGATATTTGAAATGCCTTGTACGTGAGGTGATGAGTGCGTACTTGTGCTAATTGTTGAAAATCCGATTTTCACTAAGTAATTAGAATTGTGTTTCTCCTCTTGTTATTACTACTTGTAATTTTAGCCTGTTGTTAACTTAGGAAAATGTGTCTAAGTGATTTAATTGCTTTATTTGCTCAAATTATTTTACCTGAATTCTGTGCAGCATGCTAAGCTAGAATTACCTGTTTGCCTTAATAAGAAATTGACATTTGCTGAATATTTTTTATGTTGATGTTATGTATTTACATTTGTGACTACGGATGTGGGATTCCGGTAGATCCTCCTTGTCTGTTTATTTGGGACAACGGATGTGTGATTCCGGTAGATCCCCTTTGTCTGTTTAGTTGGGACTACGAATGTGGGATTCCGGTAGATTCCCCTGCACAGTTATATGTTACTACGGTACTGCACCCGGTAGATTCCCCCAGTACTAGGTATTTACATTTGGGACAACGGGTCGGGATTCTGGTAGATCCCCGCGCACTATGAGTTGGTCTACGGGACGGTATCCCGGGAGATCTATTGGATATGTATATTTGGGACTACAGGACGGTATCCTGGAAGATCCCCGATTGTTATCTCTGAGTTGAGTTGTACTCTTTTTCCGTGATTATTTGTCTCTATTATAGGTACTGTTGTTCCTTCTATTTTGTGTTATTTCTTACTGTTGCATTTAGTTATATTGTCTCACTTTATACTGTTTTACCTTATATTTCATTTAATCTCAGTAGGGCTCTGACTTTCCTCGTCACTACCCGACCGAGGTTAGGCTTGGCACTTACTGAGTACCGTTGTGGTGTACTCATGCCCCTTCTGCGTATGTTTTTCATGTGCAGATCCAGGTACTTCGACTCAGTCTTATCACCCTTGAGGAAAGACGACTTTCCCAGAGACTTCAAGGTATATTTATCGCGTCCGCGGACCGAGGAGTCCCTTTCTATTCTCTCTTTAAGTATTAGCTCTTCTGTGCTTACTTTTGTTAGACATTCTGGAGTTAGAAACTTGTAGACATTCAAAAGCTTGTAGTTTCATGAGATTTCGGGTTTTGGAAAATGTGGCTAGTTACGAGAGTTGTATTGTATATGCCGAGCGACATCTTAAATGTTGTTTCATTCGGTTATTTTGGTTTTCAATTATTTCTTCCGCAAATTGTTATTTTCCGCAGTTGTTAGGCTTACCTAGTCGTAGAGACTAGGTGTCGTCACGACAGTTCACGGAGGGCGAACTGGGGTCGTGACAATATATATATAATTTACAAGAAAGACCGTTTGCCACCCTTACCATGGTTACACAAAGATTAAATAATACTCCCTCCGTATCAACTTGTTTGATGCATTTCAGATTTCGAGAGTCAAATTTCTTAATTTTGATCGTGAATTCGGACATAAAATCTTTAAATTTTTTGAAATAATATTTATATATTTGAAAAATTTATAAAAGTATACTATAAATCACAATAATTGATAACTTAAAATATCTAAAACGATTGAACAAATCATGATAAAAAAAATTCGTTTAATTCTCAAAATCCAAACTGCATGAGCCAAATGGCAAGGGAGGGAGCATCGCTTTATTTCTAAAAAACTTAACAAATAAAAGGGGGGCGGGGGAGGGAAAAGTTGGCTGATTTAATTAAACAATTAAAAGTTGAGAGATGGACTTATAAGATACAATTAAATTGGACCATGCATGCTGAGTCATGAATAACAACGTGCGCGAAGAAGTAAGAGATGGAACTCCAACGAGAGTTGCCAAACAAATTGGGACGATAGAGTTAGTGATTTTTTAAATGTTAGGCGACCTTCAATGAGAGTTGTCAAACAAAAGCAGGCTGCCCCAACTACATCAGCGAGATCCAACCGTTCAAAAAAGAAATGATGATTTTTGAATATATTTTGAACACGGGTGAGGAAAACAACAAAGAATTACAAATTGAAGATTTTACAAGCTTGGAAAAGAAGGGACAAGATTTTAATTCCTACTACATTCTATTTTATCATTTAATAAGCATTATCATTTGTAATATCATCACAGAGTATGTTATAAACTCTGTGATGATCATTGAATATTTGGTATTCTCCTGTTCTTATTTTTTACATGCTTGTTAGTAGGTGAGACCTTTTCTTTGTCTCAATAGGATTAGTAAGGTAAGGTTTAGCCCGGTTAGTGTTGCCTTGGTCCTATGCCTTTGAAAAAATATCCACACGGCTATGAGATTATATGCCCTCGTGAGACTTTGCCGGCAGCTACACCATGAATCCTCTACATGAGGCTGCCATCATAAGGCAATGTGAGGCGCAGAGGAGTGATTATATAGCCAAGGCATATGGGTAACAATACCGGTACTATTGTCCCCTTATTTGTACTTTTTCTAATTATTGTATTTTTCTTTTCTTTTATTAAAAAAAAAAAGAAAAGAAAAAGAGATGGAACTCTGGCCATGGCTTTTCAACCTCAATTCCTTTGTCTTTTTGCATATGTGACAACTTTATCATTCAAAGGTTCGAAAAGTATCGCCAAAAAGAAAAAAACAGTCTAAAGTTTGACTATGCTTATTGCCCACATCATTATCGGATCATCGGATGTGGTTTGTGTGTATATAATATCCTAGTTTCTTGCTTCTACAAACTCATGTCAAACTGGTAAATAACAAAAAAAAATAGAACCCTTCTTGCAGACCAGGAGATGCATTTAAGGCGATCCTGCCGAATATAAATTAATTTGTGGGAACCTCATTAATTTATTTCACTTTTATTCAACTAATCTAGTTACTTTTCTTCTTCTTCCCTTTTGCGTATTTTAGTCATTGGTTATCATATCATCATATCATATCATACTATATTATAAGTACGAGGCTCCAAGTTAAAAATTGAATTACTTTAATACCCATCAAAAATTAATTGACCAATTTGTCCTTCGCTATTGAAAATTATTAAAACTAAGTGATGGTGAACATAGTAAATTGGAATCATGTTACCAAATGTAAATTGTTGCTACAGTGAATGGAGTCATAAAGAGTCTATGATGTCTTTTCATCTTCTACCTTAGCTACCTAACCGAATGATCTATTTCGTTTGTAACAGTTATGAGTTGCCAAATTAAATTGATAATAATTTCTCTTATATGCAGAAGAAAATAAAGATAGCTCAGTGAATTGTGATGAACAATCAGCTTATATATATAACACCATCATAAGAAATAATAGAGGAAAGTATTACAATTGCATTTTTAACAAGTAAGTTCCTTTTCTCCTTTTGTCACTTCCGATAAGTATTCAGAAGATGTATATTATACTACCCTCTTTTATTCCTTCACTCTTAGGAAGACGTGATGTTGCCGTCAAATACATATGTAATATGATTAATTTGCATACTTAACGTTCAAAGTCTGTATATACTTATATTTTACTTGAAATAAGATAAGTGATTTATGTGTTTAAGGCTATTTTTCAATTATTGTTTATTATATCAAACTCTTTTTTCTTTGTTCGAGATTTGTGCTTGTATCGTCATCTTTTCTCCCTAACTTTACCTTTTCGTTATTTTATTCCTTGGTTTTTACTAGCTTTTTTGTTTTTTTAGAATGATGGGCATTTGGTAGAAGAAAATCATAAATATGTGATCAAATCTGTATTGAAATATAATTTGTTGCAAAGAGGTATATATGTGTGTAGAAATTAATTTATATCTATCGAGGTTTTTATTTCTAGATTAAAGAAAACTATTTTGAAAATGAAGATTTGAGAAGTAGATACTTCAATTTTATTAATCGTATATTTTAAAATCAACTTTACATATTCTGAAATAACATAAAAGACTGAATATACAATTATTTATAAATTTATGTGAAGATGGTATTAGAATGTGTGGGAGGTTATAATTTATCATAATTGCACGATTAATGCGCCTAAGAATTTTTCTTTTTAGTTTTTCTTGGCGATATTAATATTTTTTATATACATCTCTTATTGGTACTTATCTTTTGGGACATTATTTTGCTCAATATTATTCTTTGTAGATAATGGAGTATTATTGAGTGATTTTGATGCTTTAGAAAACATCATTAAATCTGGAAGATTAGTCAATCGTTATATGATCTTGAAGGAATAATATTAAATTTTATTTGATTCTATTTTTGTTAATGTTATAGGCACTTATAAATTTATTTCTTATTGACAACTTTTTTTAATAATTCACACAGGGTAAAATGTTAAATTCACGTACACAGAGTGAATTAGAAATTACATAAATGCCAAGAGTTCTTGTCATAACAGATTAATCAAAACGTCAGAATAAAATATACACTAGTAACGTCATCTAAAAGGAAGTATTAGTTGAGCTATTACTGTACCAGTAACATCAAAATTAATTTCATTCAACATATCAACGTAACTAAATATAGTTGTTAAAATATAGTTACTTACGACATCTAATTATTTTTGTGTTCAAATTTCATGTTACACGTCTCATATATTTTAATATTATTTTAAAAAAATTATACTTATTGATATGGATTACACGTGCAATGCACGTATCGAGAAACTAGTTATTAAATAAACATAAATACATTTCTAAAACTATAATATTTCCCATACCCGAATGGAGGACTGTAGATCTTTATTTATTTATTTAAATGTAACGAGATTATTACCACACCAATGGAGGACAAAGATTTTTTAATTTAACGAGATAACAAATCGATTTTACTAACTTAGATATTGTTGCTAGCCACAACGAACAATAAAAAAAGGAAATACAAATTGAAGTTCAATCAAATGACATTGAAAACTTATCTATTAGTAATGTGAATAGAATATTACAAACGACATTGATTTGGCCTCCAAAGATTGCATGATATCATATCATACTAAATCCCTTATCCGTCTCCGAATAGTTAAGTAGATGCAACTATTCCACTTTGACAAAGATATTCCTCCTATCCTTTTATATGATTGCTAGTCATACGATTAAGATCATTAAAGAATTGGAACAACCACCAACCTAAATAAGAAGCAGAACCACCATAACCATTCGCAAGAACAAAAGTAGAGAACATTTTTCCATGTATAAAATGTCTAACCAGTTAAAACTGTCTAAACAAGCAGTTAAAATGCAAAGGAATAGCACAAAATTCCTCTACTGCGTAGCAGCAGAGACTACTTCTCAAAAGCTATGAAATGACAACTAGAACAAAGAAATGACACTACAACATTTTGCCCAAGGGTCTCAATTCCCTTGGCATGCCATCGAAATTCCCAGAATTCACATCAGATTGAAGTAATGGTCTCTTCCCAACTTTCCAGTGTATGCCTTCTGCCAAGTGCTCCTTAGTTGGGGTCAGCATTACAAAGTTTGGATCAGCCCTTTGATAGCTGCAATTTCAAAGATATCAAGCATTAAGAAACTCTTTAAGCGAGTAATGGGCTACAGAGATCCTATGAATTGTTTTTGGGCCAAAAATCAGGATTTCAAGATTTTGGTCCAGGACAGTTAAGACTTAAGACATATTAAAATCTAGTAGACGGGATAAATTATCCGGCCTTGCCATCAAAGGATATTCTTAGCCAGCTTTGGTAGCTTGCTGGCTGTAGAACTGGGATCATATACTAATCACAAACGATAACTGAAAGAAAACCAACCTTCCTTCTCTAATATTGTCAACACGAATGCCAAATCCAAAGGCTGTTGCTCCTTTGGTACGATCTCTAGTAGCTGTCAACCAATATAAACTGATTCTCAGAAACTAAATCTTCAAAGAAAGATTAGGCACATAAAACATATAATTGCACAGGTTAGGTTTTAAGTTGGGAATATCCATCATCAGCCATTGAGGCTCAACGCTTATGATCTACACCTCTTAATATGAAGATAGAAGGCCTGGGGGATGGGAGACTCCATTTGTTTTATCAACAGTTGGCAAAGAAATCCAACAGAAACTATTTTTTTCCATATCACTTTAGCAAACATTGTGACACTGCGATAAACTAAATAACTTACAACAGTGAAATAAATGAACTGTTTGATTATGTTATATGTCTGGCATATCTCTATTACCTGAAACATTGAAAGTGAAGGAAGGTTTCCACCATGACTTAAACGCCAATGCTAAAGATGAGCTTAGAGGCCCGACCTTCCCCTGTGGCGGTGTAACCTTTGCAGTTATTATCCTTTATTTCAGTTAGTACGTGCAAATGAGCAAAAGATTTAAAAGGTGCTTACCTTAAGCAAGAAATTTTTATTAGCTTGCCAAGATGCAGCAACTTGAAAGGTGGAATCTTGGATGCTGCTTGGAGCTTTCTCATCATTAACCCTACCGCAAAAGTTCACAACCAAGTCAGATCCTACCCTACTCTGGTCAGCCTACAGCTTAATATACTATCTTGGAATACCTCGTCTGCAACTCAAATCCAAAGTCAATATAGTTAGTAATTCCAACTACTTCATCTTCTTCTAGTGGATTTTTCACCTGTCATTACATGAATTACTTGTATTAACACTACTTTAACGAAGCACAGAAAGCTTCCATAAGAATAATGACAAATGCAATTCTCAAAAAAAGAATAATGCCAAGAGCACTAAATCAAAACAAGGAATTCTGATCCCAAGACATATTGTTCTATTTTTCCAAATTAGATGTCATAAATACATCTCAAGCAAAAGCTATTTAAATTATAAAGAACTTTCATCTTCTCTGTATTTTTCACTGCGATACCCTTTCTGATTTGATTAGTGATGTGGCCTCTATGGTTTTCCTGAGTACTTCTTTTGCTTTCCAGATTTGGCTATTGCACACAAATCCTGAAGAATTGAACTATACATACTTTCTGCAGTGGCAGATAATTCAATATATGAGGCCTCAACTAAAACTGAGGAATAGTTAAAAGTAACCAAATGTTATATTACACCGGCAATTATACAGCTTCAAATCCATGGATACCATTGATACATTTGGTGCACATTTCCTCCTTGACAAATCAACACAAAAAAGACTTATCAACTTTCAAGACCAAGAGAACGCCTTTATGTACCAAATGGGGCATAATAACAGATTAATTACAACAAATATCTAAATCGAAAATAAAAGGAAGCTAGTGCAACAGAATTCTTGTGAATCGTTCAGCAAAATTGCACTTTCACTATCATACACTGCTGATTTTAACAAACATTACTGCCAGAATAAGTTGAACTTGAGCAACTTCAAAAGGCATATACAAACAGTGATGCTAAACATGTTGAATGGCATTTGCAATTTTTAAAATTCTGATTTCCTCAAGGAAGAGAAGCATACCCTTCTTTGAACCACCACATGTTGATAGAATGAAGCAATAAACTGCAGTAAAAGAGTTGGCAATATTAGAGATTTACCACAGGTACAAATTACAGGCATGCAATCTAAGACAGTAGCAAATGCATAACCAGCAAGTATAACAACCTAGCCCATAAAACTTCACGAAGTATTCTCCTTTTCCAGCCAAAAATCAGTTTAGAATTACAGGCTCAAATGTCAATAGCAACAAATGAGAACTGGGGTTTTGCAGTAGTAAAGAAATTAGCACACAAGAGATCTTAACTCGCCACAGGTAGAAGAAAATACATCAAACCTGTGAATTTTTAGCAAGCTCAAGACCAAAATTGAAGGATGGGCTCAAAGGGCTGCCTGATCCCACTCCATAGCCAATGGCACAGCTCCAATTTTCTAAGTTCTTATACTTTGCGCCATTTGTGTTTCCAACTATCAAAAGTAAACAGAACCAATAAAGATAATATCCCATATGAATTTTGATAACGGAGTGCATGATAAGATACTTGTTCTTCCTCTCAATCTGCCAGACATACAGAAACCATATATGGACACATTTTAAGTTATTTCCCTCCTGTTCTCTCTCTCACTCGCTCTGCACGCGTGCGTTGCTGGGTTACGAAACAATTTATAAACTGTAAAAGAACATTTTGACTAGATACCCAAGCTTTCTCCCTATAAAACATTGTAATAAGCTTAAAGCACTTCCTCCGTGTGAAGTAGCCAAGCATGTTCACTACAGATGGATTCCTTCCAAAGGATCAGAGACATGCATTACACATCTTACTCTTCTGGGAGACCAAGGTCTCATATATGATGCATATTCTGGAAGAATAAGACAAACTGGTAGTACGTAGCGCAGGATAAACAAAACTGTGATGGATCTTTTGCACAAGAACAATTATTTTCTTCTTCTCTTCTTTTTGTTGGAAGGAGTAAATTTCCTAACAAGGAATATACATTGTTTACTGGAGAATATGTAATGAATATTTCTTTACCAAGGAAACTAAATGAGTGAGTAGTATCCACGAAAATTACACTGTGATTCATACTGCACCCCTGTGGTTAACCTTCCCATCTTGCTTATGAGCCATGCGCTTTTGGGAACATCATCTCCCACTGCACCGACATGAGAATTAGTCCATTTATGAATTAAATAAGAACAAATAAAAAATAATTCCATTCGCAGCTGCTTTAAAAGAAATGTCTGGACCAGAAAACTTCGCAAACCACAAGTTCAGGCAAGAAAAGTTAGCTAATCATTGCATGTCACGTACAAGAGAAAGGCATAAGAGTAGCTCCAACTGAGAGATTTGATGAGCCATATCTCAAACCCATGATTCCATAATCTTTTGAAGATACTCTGGACATTCAAAATGATCATGTCAGAAATGCAAGTTCACAAGTCTAGACAAACACGTGAGTCCCGGTCTATAACAAAATCTAACTAACCTATTTTTTAAAAGTACTGGGAAAATGCCAAAAGCTCCAAACCCAAATTTAGGGTAGAATGCACATGATCTCATAAGCAGGATCCTAGCAAAACAAGAAAACAATGGTAGTTTGTTTTCACTTAAAAAGGAAATGAACTTCTAAAGGAAAGGATTGCGCCTTACGGATCATCATTTGATACGAAAAGGTCGACAAAGGTATGTGGATCCTCAACATCACTGGGACACAATCACCAAGAATTTAACCGCATGTGAGAATCACATTATGGAGATAATAAATCAGCAAGGAGACAAAAGAATTGACAAAAAAAGGTCATAATACCTTTGCCAACGAAATTGTGCATTTCCTACAATTTTCTCTTCAGGTTTGTTGTCAAGTGGGCCTTCAACCTTAGAAGGCTAAGGAAAAACTTTTTTCTTGTCAAACTAGCCCGTCATTGAGCCAAGGAAAATGCTGAAAACATACCCAACCATTTATCCATAGCCAACTCTGTTGAAAACACTAGACCGGCCTAAGGTTATATTTTCACAAGAGACGCTACTGTTGATGATCAAGTTTGAGACGTACGATCATGACAGTGCATAAATAACTCAAGAAGGTGAATTTGACACCATACTGCCTTGACCAGTAGTGAAGGATGCAGAATAATGGCACAGGTGCAGCCACCTACTGCGGCAGCTCGACGTATTTAATTATATATAAGTTAAACAATTTTGAACGATATATCTGTGCTAAGTTAGAAATATTGTCACAAAGGAGTAATGAACGTTATGGTGCTCCACACCCACTAACTACAACAACAACAACAACAACAACAACCACCCAATAATAATCCCACTAGTGGGGTCTGGGGATGGTAGAGTGTACGCAAACCTTACCCCTACCCATGAGGGTAAAGAGGCTGTTTCCGGGAGACCCTCGGCTCAAAAACGAGAGATCTGTAACAACAGCAGAAAACATACAAATAAGATCAGCACCGTAAGTGACAACAAATAAGTGGGAAGGACAATAATTGGCAATAATAAAAATTGAAAAACTATAAAATAAAAGTAAAGAAATTAATAATAATAATAATAAACAAAAGGTAGAAAGTGTGATGGAACAATAACCGCTAGCAGTCCTATATAAAACACTATCAGACTAGCCAGAACAACGAAGAAAAACGCTCAACTACCCCCTAACCTACAACCCTAATGCTCGACCTCCACACCTCCCTATCCAGGGCCATATCTTCGGAAATCTGAAGTTGCGTCATGTCTTGCCTTATCACCTCGCCCCAATATTTTTTAGGTCACCCTCTACCTCTCCTTGTCTCCACACCCACTAACTAAAAATCATAAATCTGTCGTCTCTGTAGAGAATCAGAATCACAAAGCTTTGAATTGACCAGAAGAAACCTATTTAAGTAGAAGCTGCTCTTCATAGTCAATTATGGAGTAAGAAATTTCCCATTTTTTTCCTGAATTATGCCTGCAGGCACATTACAAAAACTAAGAGAGTGAGTAGGACAGAGAAGTCCTAGAATATAAAGTATACTACACAACTAACATAATCAAATTAAATATGCCTGCAGATGGATACAGTTGCAATCAAATCAACGTGTGGATCATCAATTGGCTTAAGCATAATCCTGGTGCTAAAGTGCCTAGCTTCCTCGAAATAATCCTCAAAAAGGCATCTCAATGCCAGTTTCCCAAATAACATGTTATACGATGATTCTAGCATCCTACATTGCAAAAAGACCAATATAACTACATCTTAATGAAAAGCAAAGATACTACGAATAGATATTTATAACAAGTAACCAGCTTGTGATTGCTAGATTTGTTCTATTTAAGTATATAAAATTCTCTTGTCTCCTCAGAACCGAAAAGAAGCTGGAATTATGAGGTCTAATTATTTAATTTTCACGCGTCAGATATTAATTTCTTAATTTTTTTTAAAAGTCCAAAGAGCATAAACTAGCCACGGAGCTTGGATACGGTTTCCCAATCGGAGATCCAAGGATCACATAAACTATTTCCCCATGGCATTCAATGTGTATTCCTAAATAATCTCATATATCAATTATTCAACCATTTCATTTTACCAAGTTCAATATTAGCTAGATTAGTTAACATTTATCTCTTTCGATGCAACAACAAGATCTTATGCGTAACAAGAGGTTTTGTTGGTTTGTTAATTGGTCATATTCAATATAATTTTTGAAATTCACAAAACCACTCTTCAAGATGTTTTTTCAACATTAATTTTCAAAAACATGTAAGATTTGGAGGTATATATGTTTCATCTTTCATTCCTAAGATAATCAAAAGTCTCCACAAAAAAAAATATCTAAGCAAAATTTCTTGCACAAATCTTTTCTCCAAAAAGAACTTTCAAAATTTTCCTATTTTAACAGAACACGTGCAAGAAAAATACTCAAAAGAAAAAGAAGCTCGACTTTCCGATAAAATGATAATAATAATCAACAGATGGAGTACTTATTTTAAATTAAAGCTTTCATAATGACGAAATGACATCAAACAAAGTAAATTGTGGGAATTGAGCATTGAGGTTTAAAAAACCGGACCTTGTACGGGCGGAGAGAGGAGGAAAATCGAAGAGCGGCGGAACTAACACCATAGGCGGTGGAGGTTCTGCGGCGGCCGACCACAAGTTCCCCATCACTCACTCTTTTTCCCACTTAATTAATTATTCTAAACTGAACAAAAGAAGGAACCCTGTCGATGTGATGAAATACGAATGAAGGTGTGAATTGAACAACAGAAAAAGGAGGTTAGGCAAATACCGAAACCTCCGAACCCTTTCCCCGGGCATTTCTCTTCCTTACCGCGACTCTTTCAACCTTTCAAATGGCGCCGATTTAGTGACGTGGCATCTGAGTTAACTAACACGTCATAGAAGGGTCCCACAACTAAATCTTCAGTTTTTAATGCACTACATTTTTTTTCACATGTCACGTTTTCCTATTCGTTTTCTGAAAATAGTCTAACTTTTTTGTATTTATAAATAATTTAATTTTTTATTTTTACTTTATTCTTAATAGTATGCTTTTATTATCACAAAATTTTATAATGATTAAGATCATAAGTTATTAAAAAAAATTAATATATAAACTTACAAGAACCATTACATAAATTAAAAGGAAGGGAAGACTGTTAAGAATTGATTTTCGTTTGATGGGTTTAGTTTCTAGATTTTCATTTGCTCGATTTGGTCAATTGATTATCTCGGGGTAGTGAATTGAAGCAACAAAAGAAATGTTTAGTCTTATTACTGAAATTTTGTTTAATTAAGAGAGCTTTTAAATGAAAAATGGGGAGGGGAGTGCAAGTGGGAAATTAACAAAGCTGAAAAATGTTACTTCCTCTATCTCGTGTTATGCGAGGTTCTTTCCTGTATTTTCTCTTCCAAAATCAATAATACGTATATTTTTATATTTAAAAAAATATTCAACTTTAAATTTCTTATCTTATCATTAATGAGATTATTAGCTACACAATATGACTTGTTTTAGTACAGATATCAAAAGTCTTTATCATTTTAAAATTTCACGTCCAATTAAATATTACCACATAAATGGATTGAGGAAGTATTATAAATTTACTGATTATTTGTCTTAAATTGTTAATTCATGTCGCTTTTAGAAATGGCATGACAAAGAGTTACTAAGAGATGATTGTGATCAATACTTTAAAATCTTCTTTGGAAGACGTTACGACTCAAAGAGGTAATTTGAAGAAAACTTTGATGAAATAGAGATTATTTATCTTGTTGATGTTTGCAAAGTTGAAAAACTAGAGGAGAAAATTCCTAAATAGAGGAGGATTTCATTTTAATTTTATGGGGGTTGCTCATTTGATTTCTTGCTAAGGATGACGAAATGAAAGTTTGTTGTTATTTAAAGTGCTTTATCGGCATAGTTTTATTTTTGGATAATATTTTGAACAATTTGTACTGGCCAAAACGAAACGAATTGCATGATAACTTTGTCCCATATTTCGAATAGTTGAGGATTATTTTTGGTTGTTTTCGCTTCTATTAGACTACAACAATAAAGTATTAAACTATTGTCACGATCCGGATTTTTTACCTTCGGGAGTCGTGATAGCACCTATTAATGTGAGCTAGGCAAGCCGACTGTTTGAACCAATTACCTTTTTACCCATTTTATATTCTTTAACAATTATAAAGCAATAACGAGTAGACAGCGAAAATTACAAATAGCGGAAGAAATACAATAAACTATCTGAAATATGTATCTAATACAACTGTTTGAGCCTCGACTACCAAGAACTTGTATCACAGTTTCACAGACGATCTAAGAATACTACATACAAAGTCTGAAAAATAAAAGATACATTGTTTCTGAACTAAGTAAATGAAACAGGAGTAAAAGGATAGAGGGAGACGCCAGAGCTTGCGGACGCCTGCAAGACTACCTTGGATCTCCGCGTGGACTGAAGGCAGCCACCTAATCTACGGTCCAAAAGTTGTTGCTGCGGGATCTGCACACAGTGTAGAGTGTAGTATTAGCACAACCGACCCCATGTGCTGGTAAGTGCCTAGCCTAACCTCAGTGAAGTAGTGACGAGGCTAGGACCAGACTACCAAATAAACCTGTGCAATTTAACTATATGCAGCGGAAAAGAAGAACACTAATATACAGTCAAGTATGAGAGGGGAAACATGCTGCGGGGAACTATTAACTTAGAATAGAAAGACAACAGGTAATTAAAAGAAACAACATATCTCAGATATCAACAAAGAACCAGGAATCAATAAGTGCACGGCATCACCCTTCGTGCTTTTACTCTCGTTCTCACCAAAGCAATCAAGTAATGAAAATGTGCACGACATCACCCTTCATGCTTTTACTCTCGTCCTCACCATATAATCAATATATTCGGCACGGAATTGTACATCGTGCGGCACGACACCACCCTTCGTGTTTTACACTCTTTCCTCACAAATCATACACGGCATCACCCTTCGTTCTTTAACACTCTCTCACCAAACAATACACGACATCACCCTTCATGCTTTAACACTCTTCCTCACCCAAACAACAATCACAAATAATAGGACAAAGGAGTAAATGAAATTACAATAAGAATCCCGGCAAGGGAACAATAGTTTAACAATCAAGTCCCGGTAAGGGAACAACATCATAAGAAGCATCAACATCCCGGCTAGGGAGATAACATTAAAAGCAACAATATCCCGACAATGGAAATAATATACTGATTCTCTTCTCTTTTTCACTTTTACTTCACAACTTGAGTCAATGCTCTAAAAGGTTCAATTACCACTTATACTTTCACATTTCATTATACAACTTGAGCCACACTCCTCAAAGTTCAAATGTCACAAACTCACAATTACTTCCACAAACTTTGACCAACAATAGAAATTATCACCAAAGCATGAATAATACAACGAAATTATAATAATCACAATATAAGACTTACGGGCATGCTTGACACCAACATATAGATACTCGTCACCATGCCTATACGTCGTACTCAACAAATACCACATAGCAAATAGGACTCGACTCCTAATCCCTCAAGCTAAGGTTAGACCAAACACTTACCTCAATGCCACAAACACAATTCAAGTCTCTACTATCGCTTTACCTCTTGATTCCACCACCAATTCGCTCGTATCTAGCCACAAGTTACTTAATTACATCAGTAAATGCTAAATGAGTCAATTCTAATGCATGAAAATGAGTTTTCTAAAGTTTTACCCAAAAAGTCAAAAATCGCCCACAGGCCCACATGGTCAAAACCCGAGGTTTGAACCAAAACCCGATTACCCATTCCCCCACGAACCCAAATATATAATTTATTTTGAAATCGGACCTCAAATCAAGGTCCAAATCCCCAATTTTTGAAAAACCTAGGTTTTACCCAAAACACCCAATTTCCCCCATGAAAATCATTCATTTTGAGTTGAAATCATGTGAAAAGATGTTAATGATTGAAAAAAATGAGTTAAAATTGACTTACAATCGATTTGGAAGAAGAGTTGTCTTTGAAAAATCGCCCAAGAGTGTTTTGATTTTGAAAGAGTGAAAAATGGTTGAAATGCGTCTAAGTTATGAATTTACAGATTGCATATATCGCAATTGCGACCCAACCCAGACTCTGCTAAGCTCGCATTTGCAAAGCAACTTTCGCATTTGCGAAGTCGGATTTGCGAACATCCTGTCGCATTTGCGAAGACAGGCCCAAATGGGGAGCTATCGCATTTGCGAAAAAAAATCTCGCATTTGCGAGGAAGGGCTGGCCTGAGCTGTTTTGCATTTGCGACTCAACCCTTGCATTTGCGAACTCGCATTTGCGAGCCAGGCTTCGCATTTGCAGGCCTGCAATAGAACAACTGAAACCTGCAATTTCCCAAGTCCAAAAATCCACCCCATGGCCTATCCAAAACTCACCCGAGCCCTCGGGGCTCCAAACCAAACATGCACACCAACCTAAAAATACCATACGGACTCGTTCGTACATTCAAATCACTAAAATAATATCAACAACTATGAATTTAGTATCAAAATCATGAAATTTCTTAAGAACTTCAAAATTTTTAATTTTCTCAAATACGGTCCGATTCAAATCATTTCAAGTCCGTTTCTTACCAAATTTCACAGGTTCAACTCAAATTATATATAAGACCTGTACCAGGCTCCGGAACCAAAAATACGGGCCCAATACCATCAAACTTTAAACACATTTCACTTACAAAAACTCATAAATATTCCAGAAAATAATTTTCTTCAAAAATTCATTTCTTGGGCTTGGAACCTCGGAATTCGATTCTGGGCATTCGCCCAAGTCCCATATTTTCCTACGGACCCTCCAGAATCGTCAAATCACGGGTCCGAGTCTGTTTACCCAAAATGTTGACTGAAGTCAACTTGAATCCATTTTAAAGTCAAAATTCATTATTTTTCACAGATTTTCACATAATGGCTTTCCGGCTATGCACCTGGACTGTGCACGCAAATTGAGGTGATGCCAAAAGAGGTTTTTAAGGCCTCGGAGCGTAGAATTTACTTTTAAAACAAGTAAAGGTCATCACATTCTCCACCTCTAAAATAACTGTTCGTCCTCAAACGGACAGAAGAAGGAAGTACCTGAGTCGAGGAAAAGATGGGGATAACAGCTCCGCATATCGGACTCGGACTCCCAGGTTGATGCCTCAGCAGGCTGACCTCTCCACTGAACACGAACAAAAGGAAAACTCTTCAATCTCAACTGACGCACCTGTCGGTCTAGAATAGCTACCGGCTCCTCCTCATAGGACAAGTCCTTGTCCAACTGGACAGTGCTGAAATCTAACACGTGGGATGGATCGCCGTGATATTTCCGAAACATGAACGCATGAAACACTGGATGTATGGCTGATAATCTCGGCGGCAACGCAAGTCTGTAAGCCACCTCTCTCACTCGATCAAGAATCTCAAACGGGCCAATGAACCTAGGGCTAAGCTTGCCCTTCTTCCCAAATCTCATCATGCCCTTCATAGGCGACACTCGAAGCAATACCCGCTCACCGACCATGAATGCCAAATCACGAACCTTGCGGTCGGCATAACTCTTTTGCCTGGACTGAGCTATACGAAGCCTATCCTGAATAATCCTGACCTTGTCCAAGGCATCCAGAACTAGATCCGTACCCAACAACCGAGCCTCTCCTAGCTTAAACCATCCAACTGCCGACTGGCACTGCCTACCATACAAAGTCTCATAAGGAGCCATCTGGATACTTGACCGGTAGCTGTTGTTGTAGGAAAACTCTGCTAAAGGCAAAAACTGATCCCACGAGCCTCCAAAGTCAATGACACAAGCTCAGAGCATATCCTCCAAAATCTGAATGGTCCGCTCGGACTGCCCATCGTCTGAGGATGAAATGTTGTGCTCAACTCAACTCGTGTGCCCAACTCTCGCTGAACCGCTCTCCAGAAATGTGAGGTAAACTCGTACCTCGATCCGAAATGATAGACTTGGGCACACCATGAAGACGAACAATCTCCCAAATATAGATCTCATCTAACCTCTCGGAAGAGTAGGAGACTGCCACAGGAATGAAATGTGCTGACTTGGTCAGCTTATCAACAATAACCACACTGCATCGAACTTCTTCTGAGTCCGTGGGAGTCCAACAACGAAGTCCATAGTAATACGCTCCCACTTCTACTCAGGAATCTCAATCTTCTGGAACAAACCACCAGGTCTCTGATGCTCGTACTTCACCTGCTGACAATTCAAACACTAAGCCACATATGCAACGATATCCTTCTTTATTCTTCTCCACCAATAATGCTGCCGTAAATCCTGATACATCTTCGTAGCACCCAGATGAATACAGTACCGAGAACTATGGGCCTCCTCTAAAATCAACTCTCGAAGCCCATCCACATTAGGCACACAAACGCGACCCTGCAATCTCAAAACTCCATCATCTCCTAAGGTAACCTGCTTGGAACCTCCATGCTGCATCGTCTCTCTAAGGACATACAAATGAGGATCATCATACTGCCGATCTCGGATACGCTCCAATAAAGAAGAACGAGCGACTATGCAAGCTAACATACGGCTAGGCTCAGAAACATCCAAACTCACGAACTGATTGGCCAAAGCCTGAACATCCAAAGCAAGCGGTCTCTCACCGATCGCAATATAAGCAAGACTGCCCATACTGGCTGACTTCCTACTCAAAGTATCAGCCACCACATTGGCCTTTCCCGGATGATATAAGATGGTGATATCATAGTCCTTTAATAGCTCTAACCACCTTCTTTGCCTCAAATTTAGCTCCTTCTTCTTGAACAAATATTGCAGACTCTTGTGATCCCTGAACCTTACATGCCACGCCATACAAATAATGCCTCCAAATCTTCAATGCGTGAACGATGGCTGCTAACTCCAAGTCATGAACGGGATAGTTCTTCTCATAAATCTTCAACTGCCGTGAAGCATATGCAATGACCTTTCCATCCTGCATCAACATCGCACCAAGTCCAATATGAGATGCATAACAATAAACTGTATAAGGCCCTGAACCTGCGGGCAAAACCAACACCGGTGCCATGGTCAGAGCTGTCTTGAGCTTCTAAAAGCTCGCCTCACACTCGTCCGACCATCTAAACTGGTCACCCTTCTAGGTCAACTTGGTCATCGGGGCGGCGATAGATGAAAACCCTTCCACAAACCGACGATAGTAGCCTACCAATCCCAAGAAACTCCAGATCTCTGTAGCTGATGCTGGTCTGGGCCAGTTCTTGACTACCTCAATCTTCTTCGGATCAACCTGAATACCCTCTGCCGATACAACGTGACCCAGGAATGCAACTGAACTCAACCAGAACTCACACTTCGAAAACTTAGCATACAACTGACTATCCCTCAAAGTCTAAAGAACCACTCTAAGATGTTGCTCGTGCTCCTCCCAGCTACGGGAATAGATCAAAATATCATCAATGAAGACAATAACGAGCGAATCCAAGTAAGGCCTGAACACTCGATTCATCAAATCCATAAAAGTTGTTGGGGCATTTGTCAACCCGAATGACATCACTAAGAACTCATAATGCCCGTACCGAGTGCGGAAAGCTATCTTAGGGACATCGGATGCCCTAATCCTCAACTGATGGTAGCCAGATCGCAAGTCAATCTTCGAAAATACCTTGGCACCCTGAAACTGATCAAACAAATCATCAATCCTCGACAATGGATACTTATTCTTGATTGTAACCTTGTTCAACTACCGGTAATTAATACACATTCTCATCGATCCATCCTTCTTCTTAACAAACAACACCGGCACACCCCAAGGCGAAACACTTGGTCTAATGAAACCTTTTTCAAGCAAGTCTTGCAACTGCTCCTTCAACTTTTTCAACTCAGGAGGGGCCATACGGTACGGTGGAATAGAAATGGGCTGGGTGCCGGACCAAATCAATGCAGAAGTCAATATCCCTATTGGGTGGCATACCCGGCAGGTCTGAAGGAAATACCTCAAGAAACTCACGAACAACAGGCATAGAATAAATAGAAGGAACTTCAGCACTAGAATCACGAACATAGGCCAAATAGGCTAAACACCCCTTCTCGGCCATGCGCCGAGCCTTCATATATGAGATAACACTACGAGCAGAATGACCAGGAGTCTCTCTCCACTCTAAACGAGGTAAACCCAGGAAGGCTAAGGTCACAGTCTTGGCATGATAGTCCAAGATAGCGTGATAAGGTGATAACCAGTCCATCCCTAATATGACATCGAAATCAACCATGTCCAGAAGAAGCAAATCTACACAAGTCTCAAGACCTCCAATCACAACTACACATGAATGATAGACTCGATCTACCACAATAGAATCATCCATCGGTGTAGACACATAAACAGGAGCATGTGAGCATGTGATTTTTGCCCTATATATGAATAATTCCCAAAATCCCAAACAAAATAATTTTTCTTTATTTTTACCATTTTTTGTGCGTTTTGGTGTCATCTTTTGATAGTTGTTGCATTTTTATTTTTGGGCGTGTTAATTTTTATAAAATACAAAAATACGCATTTATTTTGCATTCAGAATTTAATTTTATACTTTAGTATTAATTAGGGGTCAATTTGTTTTAGAATATGATATGAAGAAGACGACAAAAATAGTTCACTTTAACGTTTTATTATGTTAATTGTGAGACAGTCGCAAATGGTTATCAAGTTAATTTTAGGCATTAATTGGTTGTAGCTTAATTGTTAGTTTACTTTGTAAAAAATCAGAAAATAAATACAAAATATATACAAGATTGCAAAAAGAAAATTGAAAATACAATGAAAAGTGGTTTGTTTGGGATTTAAATTTGGGCCATTTCTGCATATACTCCTTTGGCCCAAATGCATCAAAAATCACCCCGTTTCAGCCCAACCCCAATCCCTACCCGGTCCGCCTCCTTTAAAATGAAACGGCGTCGTTTCAAGGCCTCTGGATCAGGACCGTTGGATCTTATCAATCCAACGGTCCGGAACTAACGAGGTTCCCAGTATATAAGTGTCCAAACCGTCCCCCCCACCCCCATTTCCATCGTCTTCTTCACCCTACCCTTCTCCCCAAACCCTAATCCGCGCCGCCCTAAAAATCCTTGCCGGCGGTGAACGTAAACTATGCCGTTCACCCTGAAATTAACACCGTGGGTTACCCTCACCCTTCTCTTGCTACTACACCCGATGGTTTGCCTCGAATAAGGCCGGAACTCTTCGAATCTTGATTTGAAGTTTTCCGTCCAGTTGATAGTTTGTCCAACTCCGCCCAAATTCACACCCTACAACCCCCAGCCCTTCCTTAGCACCAATCTGTGGTTGTTCTCTTTCAAATCACCCTGAAACGACCCAAATCTTAGATCTAAGAATTGCGGACCAAACCCTAAAAACAAATCCTTTTGATTTCGAACCGTAGTACCCTTAACCATGTGTTCTTGTGTAAGAACACATGGTTAGGGGTGTTACACGTCAAAAATCTGAAAGGATTCAGATGTTATGACTGGCCGGACCCCCTTTCTGCATTTATGAGTTTTTTTTTCTTTTTTTTTCTGCTTCTTTAGCTCGCATTATTAAAATTTTATTTGCAATCATTGTTTCATTATTGTTCTGTTAATTTTATGGTTCAATTATGATAGTTAGATTCTGTTAATTACTGTTGACTCTGAGTTTGTTAATTGGTTAAATGAGTATAAGTTTTGGTTTAGGAATTAGTTTAAGTTCTTTTAATGATAATCGTGGTGGCTTAAGTTCAGTTTAATTTCATTTTTAGTTTGATTGAGTTGGTTAATTGAATGTAATTGGGGCAGTTAGTCTGTTTAGTTGGTTTCTGTTTGTTAGTTGATTAATCTTAGCTGGTTTCTGATTGTTAGCTATTTGATTTTAGTTATTTTCAGACTGGGTTAGGGTATTGGGTTTAGTCATTAAGGATAAGGGTAGGGTAAGTGATTCTGAAGGGCTTTCAGGGGTAATCTGGGTATGGAAAAGGGTAGTTTTGATAGGAATAGTAATATCAAGGTATAGAGAGGGGTAGTATGGGTATTGTATGAGTAGAGGAATGCTTTAGGACCTTCTAGAATGGGTTTCAAGTGTAAATCTTAATAAGTACACTGCAGTTACTTGTTTAACAAGATAAAAATATAGGGACCAAAGTGAAAATAGAGGGGGACTAATTAGAAAAATCAGAACTTAGTTTATTCTCTTTGGGATTGCCTATAAAAGGGCATTAGATGCCTTGGAAAAGGGGCTGCTCTTAGTTCTTCTGCCTGGAGCCCTAAGCCTTAACTTGAGCATTTATTTCTTTACTAGCATTTCAATTCTGAAGTTATTCAAAAATAAAACATAGAAATATGGAAATCTGAAACAGTTTCAAAGTCTCATTACTGGATTTGAACTTCAGCTGAAGGGACAGGGGGTATGTTAGACGGATCTGTGGGAATTGGCTCACATTTTTGATTTTCGAAGTACTTTGTCTGTGTTTCTGTGATATCACATTGCTGGGTTTGTTGCTGTTGTTGTTCCAAGTACCTGAATACTCACCTTTTCTCTATTTTCACATTCCAGTTCCAGGTACATTTCCCTGAATCTCAATGATGTATGTTCGTTGAAGTTGAAATAAGGTGTCTCAAGGCCTGTTATTCAACTGAAAGTAGCCTGCATCTTTAATGATAGTAGTAGTATAGTTTCCTGTTGTGTAATTGGCAGAATGTGTATGACTAAAACTTGCTCAGTAAGGTAGATTACATGTTGAATGATGCATAGTTTAGAACTGTTAAATTGGACATTTGAAAAAGCTTTGAACATGGGCCTGGGCTGATCTGGAAATTCATGTGAGTTCCATTAGTCATCAAAAGTAATCAGACTTGTGTGCATGACATGAAAACCCATGAGCAAGTTTGATGACATTTAGCTTAGTCATTGGTATCTTATCATTATAGTATAATAGAAGGTTCACTTTTGTTTTTAAGGTTTTGAAATCGTTTGGAAGATCTTAATTACGGTTAATGAATTGGTATAGAAATCAGTTGGAAATCATGAAGCAAACTCATGCATGATTGACTTAATTCATTGAAAACAGCAGATCGTGATAGGCAATGTGTAGGATAAATCATTTAGGGATTCTGAGAATTCACATTTTCAGTATAAGGATTCATTGCTACAATAGAAATAAACCCATCCTCATTGGGCCGCTTGGATCACGCTGAGGCCACGGGTAGGCCCAGTTCTCTTTTAAATTTGGTCCTTATTTTATTTCATTACAATCCAAATTAACTAGTCTTTTAGAGGCATGCATATAAATAGAAAATCATAGCTATTTCGGAATTACTACTCGCCTTGCCAGAATAAGTCACATGCACGGACTGTCAACAATGGGCTACTAAAATGATTAGAAATTGGGAGGGACATTTAGCAAATTCCATGGTCCTCTTTAAAATCATATTACGTTATAATCTTTGGGTTCGATTTAATTGAATAAACCTTCTTAAACTCGGGTGCGCATTGATGCGATCCAAATCCAAATCTCGATGAAGCCGAAATGTGTCGATAACCGCGGGTGCATTGATTGTGACGTGGTTCGAAACGCGTTTTCGCGACATCATAATTCCTATAAAATAAGTAATGGTAGAAAAGAGGTTTACCAAATTGAGACGGGCCTTACCGCGTAAAATAAATAAATATGGGGCCCTTAGTAAATAATTATCGAAATAACTAGAATTTGGATGGTCGTTTAGCGAACTTCATGGCTTTTCACCAAAGTAACACTACGTTAGTATCTTTAGGCACAGTTTAATTAAATAACCTTCTTTAAACTCGGGTGCGCATTGATGCGACTCAAATCCAAATCTCGGCGAAGTCGAAACGTGTGGATAACTACGGGTGCATTGATTGCGACGTGGTTTGAAACACGTTTTCACAACGTCACAATTCTGCTAATAATAATAATAATAAAAAGCGGTTTACAAATAAAAGGCACACGAGCTAGCATGTGTTAAAATCAAATAATATTAAATGCAACAGTTAAGCGACCGTGCTAGAACCACGGAGCTCGAGAATGCCTAACACATTCTCTCGGGTTAATAGAATTCCTTACTCGGATTTCTGGTTCGCGGACTGTTAACAGAGTCATAAATTTCCTCGGTTCGGGATTCAATCGGTGACTTGGGACACCATTAATCTCCCAAGTGGCGACTCTGAATAATTAATAACTAAATCCCGTTCCGATTGTCCTTTAATTGGAAAAACTCCTTTACGCTCCTCTTGCGGGGTATAGTGAAAAAGGAGGTGTGACAGCTCTAGCGACTCTGCTGGGGACCGAACCCAGAATCTCTGGTTTCGCAGACCAGGGTTCAGAATTCGAGCTTAGAAAAATTGTTTTATTTGATTGTATCTGATTTTCCTACATGTTTTGTGCTGAATGTGCTAAATGTTACCGCTTTGATATTATCTGAACTGTATATAAACTGTGCCGACACCCTTCTCTCTTCACCTCCGGGGATGTGCTTACTGGTTGAGACTCCCTATTCTGTTAGTGTCATACCCTGAAATAAGAAAGAGGCCGGACAAGTTACGAAGCCGGATGGCCTTTTGGTTCCCGGTAAGTTGCCCCCTCCTCGACTCGAGTTGTCCGCTCGGGTACACAGTCTAGAACACCGACCCAGGTTTTGAACATAGAATAACATGACTTCATGCCGGATCCCTAGTAGGAACGCTTATTTGCATCATGTTGCATTTGACTTAGGGGACTCAACACAGGGGTTGGGTCCGTCTAGGACTAGCAACCTGAAATGAAAAGACCATCCTGATGCATCCTACTTGCTCTGTACATATATTAGTTTCGAACCTGCATGTTGACCGATTTCTGAATCTCGGGAATGTTGGAAAATCGAAAAAAAAAGAGATAAGAAAAAAGAAATATCAGTTAGGGAGTTAATTGATTATTTTAGAAATAAAAATCAATGACCAATTACTAGCGAAACTTTGCCGAAATTTTGAGAAAATAAAAAAAAAAGGAAAATGTTTTATTTTGTTTTACTAAAAAAAATGATAGAAAAAAGGTCTTTTATTTTAGTTGGGAAAAATAGATTGTTTTATTGTTTGTTGAAAATGAAAATCGTTATTTTGTCTTGTTTTCAAAAAATAGAAAAGAAACTAGTTTATTTTGCAATAAAAATCAAAAAGAGTCATGTTTTAAAATAGTTCGGTTAATTTGCCCGAACTACGCATGGTTTGATTCTCACAGGGTGTGAGATACGTAGGCAACCCTCATCGGGTTCAAGCTCCCCTTTGCAAAAATAACCAAAAAATATCAATTTTAATTTTTGTCACAAATAAACCAGGTGGTGCCGTTTTGGTAAAAAATAACCAAATGTTCCCAAACGGGACGCCGGAAGACTGACTTTGCATAAACAGCCACCTTTGGTCGTATTTTGATTTTTGACCCTCACAGCCTTAAAATTTTCGCCCTCGAGGCATTGAAAGGCCGTGTCGCAATATCGGGTCTTTTATCTAAAAAAAAAAAAGAAAGAAAAATTTTAGAATTGAGAATTGAGTTCTTCATGTGAAATATAGGGGTAATTTTGAGTCGATAATCTAGATAGTTTTTTTTGGAGTTAAATAAAAGTTTTCTTTTTTGCTTAAACGCTTTAATAAATGTGCAGGATGAGCACGATGATAAATGAGTCTTTTTCAATAATGACCAAAATCCCTTTTGAGCTGCAATTGTGGTGGAATGATGTAGGTGACGAAGGGCAAGACGAAGTGAGAAAATATTTGAAAGACCTTCCGGATTTATTAAACGTTCAGCCTCGGGGGGATATCATCAGGGCATTGGTCGCCCATTGGGATGCGGCACATAATGTGTTTCATTTTTCGGACTTCGAACTCACCCCAACATTGGAAGAAATAGCGGGGTACATTGGAAGTGACCAAGCTCCATTGAGGTTCAAATACTTGATTGCTCCTAGGGCCATTACCATACACCGATTCCTGGATTCCTTGAAAATACCCCGAACAGTTCATCATCCGGATTTTGCAAAGGGTTTCTGCAGTTTCCGCTTCATGTATGATAGATATGGCCATGTGGGCGGGTTCAATAATCCAGACTATAAGCTGTGCAGCAAAAATAGCCGACAAAAATGGGAGGACCACAGACGAGTGGCGTTTATGATAGCTTTTTGGGTCTCGTAATATTCCCAAGGAAATATGGTAATATTGATTTGAAAGTAGCAGACATCGTCAGTACCTTGCAAACCATGGGGAAAAGCACTTTAGCACCTATGATTGTGGCTGATATCTTCAGAGCTCTTACTGTGTGCAAAGCTGGGGGCAAATTTTTTGAGGGATGTAACTTATTGTTACAGATGTGGATGATTGAGCATTTGTGCCCGCGCTCTCAGATATTAAGTTATGGTTCGGCTGAGAAAACTTGTATAGGGGAATTTTGTACGAGAATCAAAGGGGCTAATCTACCTGAAGGAGTCACGGCTTGGGCATTATTATTTCGGAACCTCAGGGCTAGCCAGATACAGTGGGTGCTTGGATGGTTGTCTGTCGAGGAAGTCATATATATGCCAACAACCCGACCGCATTTTTTGTTAATGGGACTCAAAAGCATACAACCTTATGCACCTTATCGGGTTCTGAGGCAACTCGGTAGATATCAAGTAATACCGAGAGATGAAGATTTGAGTACCCAAGTGGTCGAAATTAGTCCTGACGGTCGATTCCCCGAGGAAGAGGTTCGTCAAATTTGGAGTGAGTGTCAATATCTGATGGCAAACACTTGTGTGTCTGATAGGGTCAAAGGGGAAATTGCTCCAGGGTATCACGAATGGTTCAGAGGTGACATGGCATATGGGAGATCGGCTAAAAGACCTCATCTCGAAGATTTCGCCAAGTCGTCCCAAGAGCAGTGGGATTGGTTAGCAAAGGAAGAAAGCTATCGAGTTGAGATTGGTAAATTAAAGCAACAAGTCGAGAGTCTGAAATTCGAGAACAGTGTACAGGTTGCCGCGGATCAAGGTGAAAAGAATAGACTAGCTAAAGAAAATGAAGCACTTAGGGCCCAGATCCGACTGTTGAAGATAACCATTGATAAGCAACCCAGGAGCCGGTCCGATGAACAATTGGTAAAAAGATTGGAAAGCGAAGTCAGAGAACGGCGGGATGAGTTAGGGAAATCTGAAAAGGCCATGGCAGAACTTAAGGCCCAGTGGGCGACAAGAACCGAGGAGCGTCACTAATACTTGAATCAGTTAAAAAGGGACCATGAGAAAATTGTTGCCAATTTAAAGAGAAAAGTGGTTGCCCTTGCGGGTAAAGCGATTAGGCAGGCTAAAGACTTCGAAACTGAAAGCGGACATTGTTACAATTTGTTGGCCCAAATGGAGGCAGAAGTACAACAACTGCAAGACCAGCACTTACAAGACTCCCGAGCTTTAAAGACATGCAGCGATCAAATAAGACGCTTGCTCATAGAAAAGAAGCAAACAAAAGACAGGATTAGAGCCATTGCTCATGCTATTGTCAGGAGATGCCGGGTTTGTGAAGACATGACCCATACTACTTTTATCTCAGCAGTGATGATCTATGTGAAGCGAACCATGAATGAGTTAGAGCAGCTTGAAAGGGATTTGGATCCTAGACCCGCGGCGAGGCCAAACGACGCCCCGCGGATACCTAAGTTTGAAGCACTAGAATATGCATAGTCCGTGTCTGTAAGTGTTTAACATTTAGAGTCTGTCTTTTGTACGTCCGTTACCTTTCTGAATTGAGTATGTTTGCAAGTTTAGAGTTTTTTGGTTTGATGTCAGATTGCGTTTGTTAGTTTCTTTCCAAAACAAAAAATGTCGAGTTTGTAAGAGTCTGTTTATTAATGAAATTGAGCATTTTATTTCCACCCTTGTTTTTACATTTATTTCCACGAACTACGCTTGGTCTGATTCGTGCGGGGTCACGATACGTAGGCAATCTCCATAGGATTCGACCATAACCAAAAAGAAAAACAAACAGATAGAAGGAAAACCGAAAAAGAGAGAAAGAAAGAAAGAGGGGAAAAACGAAAGGAGAAGGAAAAAGAGCGGAAAAACAAGAGAGAGAAAAGAAAAAGCACAAGAGAAAGATAAGGCGAGGAGGAGAAAAACGCAACAAGGAATGAAATAACCGGGATGACGCATGCAATCAAGCAAACACATAATAGAAAGGATTAACTGTATAAGTGCATTCATGCCAACGTGTGGTTATTAAATCTGTTAAGACTAATCGCTAACAAAGTGGTTGTCTAAAATGTGTGAGTCCAGGCAGGTGGTTAGTTGATTGGCAATTCTGGCAACTCATCCATACAACACCCGGTCGAAAGATCAAGTAAAAATGACAGGGCAGGATTCGGAAATCAGCATCGTAGACCCTTCGAATGAGGTTGAGGTAACAGATGTGGGTGCTATGAAAGAAGAGATGAGGAAATTAAAAGCACAAATGGCTAAAATGCATCGGGCATGGTCGCAGGGACACCCAACACCACTATATCCTGCCAACCCATCTTACATCCCACCTCTGGCTCAAGCTCAGGAGCCTACCACTCCCCACGCATCTTCAGCTTTCCCTTATCAGGCCCAGGGTTATGGTACTACATCATACGCTCCCCCAGCTCCACCCTCTAAACAGAACCCTCCACCACCCATGGTTCCCGTCTTTGTGGCAACTCCCCCAGCTCCACTACATAGATCATCCAGTGAGCCGCTATTCCAAGCTCACGACACCCAATATTACCCTCCCGAACCCACTTTTAAAGCATCTGAACCATATACCTACTCTCCCCATTTTGAAATTCGGGGAGAAGTTGAGAAACCGGTTAAGAATGCGGAGCAAGAGGAGGTGATTCGTAAAGTCAAAATCCTGGAGCAATCCTTCAGGAACATGCATGGTTTAGGAAACCAAGTCAGTGTCGCATACAAAGATTTGTGCCCTTTTCCTGATGTACAGTTGCCTGCGGGGTTTAAAATGCCGAAGTTTGACTTGTATGAGGGGCACGGTGACCCAGTAGCCCATCTGCGTGGTTTCTGTAGCAAAATGAGGGGTGTCGGGGTAAAGGATAAGTTGTTGATAGCATATTTCGGTCAAAGCCTGAGCGGGTCAGCACTAGAATGGTACACGAGGTAAGATCCCGGCCGATGGTATACATGGGATGATTTGGCCTAGGCATTCATTGGCCATTTTCAATATAACCTCGAGATAGTCCCTGATCGTCTGTCATTGTTGAAACTAGAAAAGAAGCCCGGGGAAAGTTTTAGAGAATTTGGTTTCCGCTGGAGGGAACAAGCTGCAAGGGTTGACCCTCCCATGAGGGAGAGTGAGATGGTAGATTATTTCTTGCAAACATTGGAACCTACCTATTTTGGTCATCTAGTGAAATCTATCGGAAAGTCGTTTAATGAAGTGGTCAAGATGGGAGCCATGATTGAAGAAGGGTTGAAATCTAACAAAATCTTGAGCTACTCGGCGTTGAAAGCAACCACCCAGGCCATCCAAAGCGGCACTGGTGGTGTGCTGGGGAAGAAGAAGAAAGAAGAAGTCGCTGCAGTTGAAGCTAATGTTTGGTCCAGGCACAATAACCCTCCACTTTACTACAACCAACCCAGACCCCACCACCCAAACTATCAATATACCCCATATGGCCCACCGCAACACTATTATCTACCACCAGAACCACATTTTTCTATTCACCACGCCCAGACCTACACTCAGCCCCCAGTGCACTCGCAATGGCGTGCACCGAACCCCCAAAATACATATCCACCCCCACAAAACACCTATCCACCTCCCAAGGCTAACAGACCAGGAACCAACTTCCGCCCAAACCAAGCTTTTAGAAATGAGAAGGCCCCAAACAGAAAAACATTTACTCCGCTGGGAGAATCTTACACTTCTCTCTTCCACAGATTAAAACAGTTGGGGATGCTGACCCCAGTTGAATCCAAAGCACCAAATCCTCTTCCCAGAAACCTGGACCACTCTGTTAGTTGCGAGTATTGCTCAGGGATGCCGGGGCACGATACTGAAAAGTGTTGGAAATTGAAAAACGCAATCCAAGAGCTCATTGATAATCGCCGTACTGAGGTACAGGCTCCAGAGGCCCCAAACATCAATCAAAATCCGTTACCAGCGCATTATGAGGCTAACATGATTGAACTGATACATAAGGGGGCAGAGCCTAAGAAACCTTCACAGGTGGTTATGGTGATTCGTTCTACGGAAACCAAAGAAAAGATAGTGAGTGCAAGGCCAAGGGTTCAGTTAAAAGCAATAAAAGACAAGCCAGTGTTAGTAATAGGGAAGGGACCGTTTGTGTCTGAGAAAAAGCAGGAGCCAGTCAAGATAGTGGTACCAGGGTCAGTATCAGCGCCCGTGGCGGTCGTGAAAGGAGCTTATGTAGAACCGGTTGTCATAAAATCGGTAGTCCAGCTACCCATGGTTGATATCAAAGCTGTACCGTGGAAATATGACAAGGTAGTGGTGACATACAAAGGAAAGGAAATCGGGGAAGAAAGTTGTGAAGCACAAGGACTAACCCGGTCGGGACGTTGTTTCGCTCCCGAGGAGTTGAGAAAGGCTAAGGGCGCAAAAGACAATCCAGTGCCAGTTAAAAAAGCTGTAACGGAAGAAGAGGCAGAAGAGTTTCTGAAAAGGATGAAAGTACAAGATTATTCCATTGTTAAACAACTGAGAAAAACACCGGCCCAAATCTCGTTGTTGTCGTTATTAATTCACTCTGAGGAGCACTGCCGAGCGTTAATGAAGATATTAAATGAGGCTCATGTGCCTGAAAAAATTTCAGTGAACCATTTAGAGACAATTGCTAACAAGATCTTTGAAGTGAGCAGGGTAGCATTTTCTGATGATGAATTGCCTATGGAAGGCACAGAACACAACAAGGCTCTGTATTTGACGGTCAAATATGAAGGTTCAATGGTTACTCGGGCACTAATCGATAACGGGTCGAGCGCTAATATCTGCACGTTATCCACATTGAACAAGCTAAAGATTGATGAGGATAGAATTCGCAAAAATAGCATTTGTGTTCGAGGGTTCGACGGAGGAGGAACAAATACGGTAGGGGATATTGTACTCGAATTGACTATTGGCCCAGTCAAATTCATGATGGAATTTCAGGTGCTGGATGCTGCAGTATCCTATAATCTGTTGCTGGGTCGACCATGGATTCATGCAGCAAAAGCCGTGCCCTCCACACTGCACCAAATGATCAAATTTGAGTGGGATAGACAAGAAATTGTGTTACATGGGGAAGATCCCACATGCGCCATGAATGATGCCATTGTACCCTTTATAGAGATCGAAGATGATAAGGGTCCATGGGTATATCAGATCCTCAACACGATTCCGGTGAGCAGGGTGCCTGAGGGTAAAAGCGTGCCATGTCCTAGAGTGTCAGCTGCGACCGTCATGGTAGTGTCAGAAATGCTGAATAACGGGTTCGTGCCCGGGAAGGGTTTGGGGGTTGAACTGCAGGGCATTACTCAACCTATGTCTTTGCTTAAAAATCTGGACACCTTCGGGTTAGGGTTCAGACCAACAGCGGCAGATGTTAGAAAGGCTTGTATGTTGAAGAAGAAAGCTTGGGTGCTCCCTAAACCAATTCCTCGATTGTCCAGGTCCTTCGTCAGGCCGGGTATTAAGAAACAGTCATTGGCAAAGATATCAGGTTCGTTAATTGAGGCGGAGGGGAATTTGGATAAGGTGTTTGAGAAAGTCTTTGCTGAAGTAAACATGGTTGAGGCCGGGGAAGGGTCAAGCAGAGCAGACATACAGTACATCAGACCACGTGCTAACATCAACAATTGGGAAGCTACTCCTCTTCCAGTTCGGAGGGAGTCGTGGTAGTGGGTTTTGTTTTCCTTTTTGTCACTTGGATTATTCCAGGGTTTGTAATCCAGTTGCTATGTTCCGTCCGTTTGGATGAGTTAAAACCTTGTTGTCTTTATGTTTAATGAAATGCAATTTTCTTCGTCCCTAATTCTCTTTCCATTTTTCTTTTCTTTTCTTTCTTTGTACAGTTCTTTTTATGCTGATATCAATGACATGACATGCATGAGGAATCTTCGGCCTAGTTTTAAAAGCCAATCTAGTTCAGAAGTAATAATACAAGAGATCGGGTGTGATGATGGGGTGGATTGTAACAATGATGAAGCTTACGAGGAAATTAGTAAATAATTAAGTCATTTTGAAGAAAAACCCAAACCTAACCTAAATGACACAGAAGCGGTTAATCTAGGGGACCAAGACAATGTACGGGAGACTAAAATAAGTGTTCACTTGGAGCCACAACTCAAGGAGGAGATAATTAAAGTGTTGCATGAGTACAAAGATATATTTGCATGGTCATATGATGATATGCCGGGTCTAAGCACCGATTTGGTGGTTCATAAGTTGCCCACTGATCCAACACTCCTCCCTGTCAAGCAAAAGTTGAGAAAGTTCAAAACGGACATAAGTGTGAAGATCAAATAAGAGATTACCAAGCAGTTTGAGGCAAAAGTCATTCAAGTGACACGGTACCCCACCTGGTTAGCTAATGTCGTGCCTGTGCCAAAGAAAGATGGCAAGACCAGGGTGTGCGTCGATTATCGAGACCTTAACAAAGCAAGTCCAAAAGATAATTTCCCATTGCCCAACATCCATATACTGATCGACAATTGTTCCAAACATGATATTGGCTCTTTTGTGGATTATTATGCAGGTTATCATCAGATTCTAATGGACAAGGAAGATGCAGAAAAGATAGCATTCATCACGCCGTGGGGAACATATTGTTATCGAGTCATGCCCTTTGGTTTGAAAAACGCTGGGACAACTTATATGAGGGCCATGACAACCATCTTCCATGATATGATACATAAGGAAATCGAGGTATACGTGGATGATGTGATCGTGAAGTCTAGACAACAATCCAACCATGTCAGAGATTTGCGAAAATTCTTTCAAAGGCTTCACAGGTACAATCTTAAGCTCAATCCTGCGAAATGTGCTTTCGGGGTGCCATCTGGGAAGTTGTTGGGATTTATAGTCAGCCGGCGGGGTATTGAATTAGACCCGTCAAAGATCAAAGCTATTCAGGAGTTTCCACCTCCAAGAAACAAAACCGAGGTGATGAGTTTGTTGGGATGATTGAACTATATCAGCAGGTTCATTGCTCAACTCACGGCAACTTATGAACCAATTTTCAAGTTGTTGAAGAAAGATGCCGCGGTCAAATGGACTGATAAATGTCAGGAGGCTTTTGACAAGATAAAGGGTTATTAGTCAAACCCACCTGTGTTGGTTCCGCCAGAACCAGAGAGACCTTTGATTTTATATCTGACAGTTGTGAACAGTTCATTCGGCTGTGTACTGGGGCAACATGATATTACGGGCAGAAAGGAGCAGGCTATCTACTATCTCAGTAAGAAGTTCACATCTTACGAGGTCAAGTATACTCATCTGGAAAGGACATGTTGTGCCCTAACGTGGGTAGCACAGAAATTGAAACATTACTTGTCATCCTACACCACTTACCTTATATCTCGCCTGGACCCGTTGAAGTATATTTTTCAAAAACTCATGCCCACAGGAAGGCTTGCAAAGTGGCAGATCTTACTTACAGAGTTCGACATTGTCTATGTGACACGGACTGCCATGAAAGCACAGGCATTAGCCGATCACTTGGCGGAGAACCCCGTTGATGAAGATTATGAGCCTTTGAAAACTTATTTCCCTGATGAAGAGGTAATGCACATTGATGAATTGGAACAAGCTAAGAAGTCGGGATGGAAACTTTTCTTTGATGGGGCTGCAAATATGAAGGGCGTGGGAATAGGAGCAGTACTTATTTCGGAAACAGGACAGCATTACCCCGTTACAACTCGACTTCGTTTCTACTGTACAAACAACATGGCAGAATATGAGGCGTGTATATTGGGATTGAGACTATCTGTGGATATGGGTGTACGGGAAGTCTTGGTCATGGGCGACTCGGACCTACTAGTACACCAGATTCAAGGGGAGTGGGAAACACGGGACTTGAAGCTTATACCGTATCGGCAGTGTCTGCATGAGCTTTGCCAGTGTTTTTAGGCCATAGAATTCAGGCATATTCCAAGGATTCATAATGAGGTTGCTGACGCTTTGGCTACTTTGGCGTCGATGTTTCACCATCCAAATAAGGCCTATGTTGATCCGTTGCAGATTCAGGTCCGTGATCAGCATGCTTACTGTAATGTGATAGAAGAGGAAATCGATGGAGAGCTGTGGTTCCATGATATCAAAGAGTACATCAGAGCAGGAATATATCCAACGCAGGCCACCGGTGATCAGAAAAGAACAATTCGACGGTTGGCAAGTGGGTTTTTCCTTAGTGGAGGAGTACTGTACAAAAGAACGCCAGATCTCGGTTTGTTGAGATGTATAGATGCACGGTAGGCCACAACTATCATGACGGAGGTGCATTCCGGAGTTTGTGGACCGCATATGAGTGGGTATGTTCTAGCAAAGAAGATTCTCCGAGCGGGTTATTATTGGCTCACGATGGAGCGGGATTGTATCAGTTTTGTGCGTAAGTGTCATCAATGCCAAGTACATGGAGATTTGATTCATTCTCCACCATCAGAATTACATACGATGTCCGCACCATGGCCTTTTGTTGCATGGGGCATGGATGTTATTGGGCCAATTGATCCAGCAGCATCAAATGGGCACAGGTTTATCTTGGTAGCTATAGATTATTTTACCAAATGGGTGGAAGCTAAGACATTCAAGTCTGTGACCAAGAAGGTTGTAGTTGACTTTGTGCATGCAAATATCATCTGTCGGTTTGGGATCCCAAAGGTAATCATCACAGATAATGGGGCTAATCTTAATAGTTATCTGATGAAAGAGACATGCGAGCAGTTTAAGATTACTCACAGACATTCTACTCCGTACCGTCCCAAGGCAAATGGTGTGGTTGAAGCGGCCAATAAGAATATAAAGAAAATACTCCGGAAGATGGTTGAAGGATCCAGACAATGGCACGAGAAATTTCCTTTTGCATTGTTAGGATATCGCACCACCGTGCGTACTTCAGTAGGGGCGACTCCTTACTCATTGGTATACGGTACCGAGGCAGTAATACCCGCAGAAGTAGAAATCCCATCTCTGCGAATCATTGCAGAGGCTGAGATCGATGATGATGAATGGGCGAAAAGCCGTCTGGAGCAGTTGAGTTTGATCGACGAGAAAAGATTGGCATCAGTGTGTCATGGCCAACTGTACCAACAAAGAATGGCGAGAGCATACAACAAGAAGGTACGTCCAAGGAAATTCGAAGTCGGGCAATTAGTACTGAGGCGGATCTTGCCTCATTGGGCTGAGGCAAAAGGAAAATTTGCCCCAAACTGGCAGGGACCATTTGTAGTAACCAGAGTGTTGTCTAACGGAGCATTGTATTTGACCGATGTGGAAGGAAAATGTGTAGAAATGTCCATCAATTCCGATGCGGTCAAAAGATATTATGTATGATTTCTTTATTTTTCTGAATGTGTCTGTCTGTATTTGGCATGTTTTAAAGATTGAAATGATGAAGGCATTTTGTCCTGCTATCCAAACACTCTTATCCCTTGTTATCCCCCTTCGAGCCTTACTTATTTTTTCATACCCCTCTTTCGGAATCAGCGGCACTATTAGAGAACACAGGTGCCAAACATAAAGGAAAGAAGAGAAAAACAAAAGGAAAATAAAGAAAAGAAAAGAAAGGAGAGAAAAGAAGGAAAAGAAGAGGAAAAAAAAGAAGAAGAAGAAGAAGAAGAAGAAGAACGAAAAAAAAGAGAAGAAAAAAATAAGAAAGAGAAGAAAAGAAAAGAAAGAAAGAAAAGCGAAAGAAAAGGAAAGAAAGAAAATCACAACGACAAAGTTAAATACAGTGAACTACGTTTGACTTGATCCCGAAAGGGTACGTAGGCAGCCTCTCTGAGGTTCAGTCATACCAAAATAAAAATCCCAAAATCCCCAAGCAAGAAACTGGGGCAGAAATTGTGATTGTTATGAAAGTTGGATTCCGAAAGTTGTAATTTGAACCCATTCGAATTGTTTTGAGCCTTTTATACCTCTCTTTCTAACTCCATCCAAAAGCCTACATTACGGTCCAAAGAAAGACCTTTTGATCAATCTCTAAGAAATGCCAGGTCGATCAGGTGACGGTAATTCGTATCAATGGCGACACTCTGGTTCAAGCAAGAAAGAACGAAAGCAAAATGAGAGAGTCTTATCGGTGAAAACCTTCACGGGCACCGTAAGGCGACGGGAGCTGAGAGAAAAATAAACGAGAGAGTCTTATTGGTGAAAACTCTCGCGGGCACCTTGAGGCGAAATTGAGTTGGAAGGTGGTTAAAAGGCAAAAGGTTTGTGGGAGGAAGAATGTTTCGAGGTACCGCGGAAAAACAAGGGTAAGGTATGGGTAATTCAAACAATTGATGGAGGTTCTGCGCAGCAAAGTATGGCAATTGAAAGCTGGACATTTGGACAGATTGGGCCGGTTAATCCAAAATGCATGTCATGACCATGGGTACCAGCCGTCTCGCTCAGATAAGTTTCTTTTCTTTCTCTTCCTAAAAAAACAGTCATCGGGTTTTGGATTCTTTATCCTTAACTCAAAAATCGTTGCATTTCATTTTCTGTTGAGGGTTGTTATTTAGTAGAGATATTCCAGTGCTAGTTTGGCCAAAGCGGGCAGAAGGGACTTCAAAGCTCACTACCATCTTCCGGAATTGTAAAGCACAACGTGGTCAGAGCATGTCAAAACAACATGATGTAAATGGAATAGGGGAAGTTGCCGGAAGTTACATCGGCAAAATATTTGGGAAATGATATGGGAAATGTGAAGGTTCAGGCAAGAAGGTCGGAAACATGAGACAACAGTATGGGTATAAAAGCATTCAGGTGGTCAGAAATTGGGGGAGTTAACGGAAGTTTCATCGGGGAAATGATTGGGGAATTGTCGTGGAAAAGGCAAAAGCTCAAACAAAGGTTTCAGAAAGTCAAGCGGTTCAGGGACAGTATGGGGAAATCAGTCAACACAAATCAATGCGGGGGAAGGATCTTTTAGCATGAATGCCATCAACTAACCACCATTTTTAACTGACGAAATTTTCTTTGATTGTAACAGGGGCAGAAAGTTAGTCGGTGAGGAGAAATTCTCCAAGAAGGAAAAGCAATCAGGTTTGACCGCAATGTGCGGTTTGATTAAAAAAGATAATCTTAAAGTACATAAGAGGAATGGAACTTGGTCGCGAATTTCGCATGATTAGAATAAATGCAAGTAGTCAGGAGTCCGCCTGAAGAACAGAGATATACAAGTTACATCTTTGAAGTCAGGAGTCCGCCTGAAGAACAGAGACATACAATTTAATTTTAGCAATTAGGAGTCCGCCTGGAAAACAGAGACATACAATTTAATTTTGGTAATCAAGAGTCCGCCTGGAGAACAGAGACATACAATTTAATTTTAGTAATCAGGAGTCCGCCTGGAAAACAGAGACATACAATTTAATTTTGGTAATCAGGAGTCCGCCTGGAGAACAGAGACATACAATTTAATTTTAGCAATCAAGAGTCCGCCTGGAAAACAGAGACATACAATTTAATTTTGGTAATCAGGAGTCCGCCTGAAGAACAGAGACATACAATTTAATTTTAGCAATCAGGAGTCCGCCTGGAAAACAGAGACATACAATTTAATTTTGGTAATCAGGAGTCCGCCTGGAAAACAGAGACATACATTTTAATTTTAGCAATCAGGAGTCCGCCTGAAGAACAGAGACATACAAGTTACATCTTTGAAGTCAGGAGTCCGCCTGGAAAACAGAGACACGTATTTTGAATTTCAAACAATCAGGAGCCCGCCTGGAAAATGGAGGTGTTAGATATTCTAAGTTCGGCAGTCAGGAGCCCGCCTGAATAACAGAGGAATACATTCAAGATCGAGTTTATTTAAATTCAGCAGTGGGGAGAAAAGGGAATAACATCTCAGTCAACCAGGGAATAGCAACATGGATTTTTATCGAGAAAGAACAAGGCAACAAGGAAGTGCAAGAGCAAGTTTGAAGAATTTAGATAGGATTTTTTATAATTCATAGAGCATATTTAGTTTAGCTTCTTTATCTTTGACATGATGTAATAAGGGAGGTCAGCAGCAGTAACAGCAACAAGCACAGTGCAGTCACAGTTCCTGGTAGTCCCAGCTACCAGACACTCCTGAACTACACTGACCTGATTCCTGTTCAGTCCAGGATATGTAGGCAACCTCCGAAGCAGGATGCGGTCAAGCTTTTCAAAATGCTTCACACGGAATTTTCGAACAGGCAAAAATCGCTCGTATTTGCTCACTTGTCTTTTCCCGGAAACTTTTCGTGTTTCCGAGCAAAGAGGGGAAGCTGTGAGCGCGTGATTTTTGCCCTATATATGAATAATTCCCAAAATCCCAAACAAAATAATTTTTCTTTATTTTTACCATTTTTTGTGCGTTTTGGTGTCATCTTTTGATAGTTGTTGCATTTTTATTTTTGTGCGTGTTAATTTTTATAAAATACAAAAATACGCATTTATTTTGCATTCAGGATTTAATTTTATACTTTAGTATTAATTAGGGGTCAATTTGTTTTAGAATAGGATATGAAGAAGACGACAAAAATAGTTCACTTTAATGTTTTATTATGTTAATTGTGAGACAGTCGCAAATGGTTATCAAGTTAATTTTAGGCATTAATTGGTTGTAGCTTAATTGTTAGTTTACTTTGTAAAAAATCAGAAAATAAATACAAAATATATACAAGATTGCAAAAAGAAAATTGAAAATACAATGAAAAGTGGTTTGTTTGGGATTTAAATTTGGGCCATTTCTGCATATACTCCTTTGGCCCAAATGCATCAAAAATCACCCCGTTTCAGCCCAACCCCAATCCCTACCCGGTCTGCCTCCTTTAAAATGAAACGGCGTCGTTTCAGGGCCTTTGGATCAGGACCGTTGGATCTTATCAATCCAACGGTCCGAAACTAACGAGGTTCCCAGTATATAAGTGTCCAAACCGTCCCCCCCACCCCCCATTTCCATCGTCTTCTTCACCCTACCCCTTCTCCCCTAACCCTAATCCGCGCCGCCCTAAAAATCCTTGCCGGCGGTGAACGTGAACTACGTCGATCACCCTGAAATTAACACCATGGGTTCCCCTCACCCTCCTCTTGCTACTACACCCGATGGTTTGCCTCGAATAAGGCCGGAACTCTTCGAATCTTGATTTGAAGTTTTCCGGCCAGTTGATAGTTTGTCCAACTCGGCCCAAATTCACACCCTACAACCCCCAGCCCTTCCTTAGCACCAATCTGTGGTTGTTCTCTTTCAAATCACCCTGAAACGACCCAAATCTTAGATCTAAGAATTGCGGACCAAACCCTAAAAACAAATCCTTTTGATTTCGAACCGTAGTACCCTTAACCATGTGTTCTTGTGTAAGAACACATGGTTAGGGGTGTTACGCGTCAAAAATCTGAAAGGATTCAGATGTTATGACTGGCCGGACCCCCTTTCTGCATTTGTGAGTTTTTTTTTTCTTTTTTTTTACTGCTTCTTTAGCTTGCATGATTAAAATTTTATTTGCAATCGTTGTTTCATTATTGTTCTGTTAATTTTATGGTTCAATTATGATAGTTAGATTCTGTTAATTACTGTTGACTCTGAGTTTGTTAATTGGTTGAATGAGTATAAGTTTTGGTTTAGGAATTAGTTTAAGTTCTTTTAATGATAATCGTGGTGGCTTAAGTTCAGTTTAATTTCATTTTTAGTTTGATTGAGTTGGTTAATTGAATGTAATTGGGGCAGTCAGTCTGTTTAGTTGGTTTCTGTTTGTTAGTTGATTAATCTTATCTGGTTTCTGATTGTTAGCTATTTGATTTTAGTTATTTTCAGACTGGGTTAGGGTATTGGGTTTAGTCATTAAGGATAAGGGTAGGGTCAGTGATTCTGAAGGGCTTTCAGGGGTAATCTGGGTCTGGAAAAGGGTAATTTTGATAGGAATAGTAATATCAAGGTATAAAGAGGGGTAGTATGGGTATTGTATGAGTAGAGGAATGCTTTAGGACCTTCTAGAATGAGTTTCAAGTGTAAATCTTAATAAGTACACTGCAGTTACTTGTTTAACAAGATAAAAATATAGGGACCAAAGTGAAAATAGAGGGGGACTAATTAGAAAAATCAGAACTTAGTTTATTCTCTTTGGGATTGCCTATAAAAGGGCATTAGATGCCTTGGAAAAGGGGCTGCTCTTAGTTCTTCTGCCTGGAGCCCTAAGCCTTAACTTGAGCATTTATTTCTTTACTAGCATTTCAATTCTGAAGTTATTCAAAAATAAAACATAGAAATATGGAAATCTGAAACAGTTTCAAAGTCTCATTACTGGATTTGAACTTCAGCTGAAGGGACAGGGGGTATGTTAGACGGATCTGTGGGAATTGGCTCACATTTCTGATTTTCGAAGTACTTTGTCTGTGTTTCTGTGATATCACATTGCTGGATTTGTTGTTGTTGTTGTTCCAAGTACCTGAATCCTCACCTTTTCTCTATTTTCACATTCTAGTTCCAGGTACATTTCCCTGAATCTCAATGATGTATGTTCGTTGAAGTTGAAATGAGGTGTCCCAAGGCATGTTATTCAACTTAAAGTAGCCTGCATCTTTAATGATAGTAGTAGTATAGTTTCCTGTTGTGTAATTGGCAGAATGTGTATAATTAAAACTTGCTCAGTAAGGTAGATTACATGTTGAATGATGCATAGTTTAGAACTGTTAAATTGGACATTTGAAAAAGCTTTGAACATGGGCCTGGGCTGATCTGGAAATTCATGTGAGTTCCATTAGTCATCAGAAGTAATCAGACTTGTGTGCATGACATGAAAACCCATGAGCAAGTTTGATGACATTTAGCTTAGTCATTGGTATCTTATCATTATAGTATAATAGAAGGTTCACTTTTGTTTTTAAGGTTCTGAAATCGTTTGGAAGATCTTAATTACGGTTAATGAATTGGTATAGAAATCAGTTGGAAATCATGAAGCAAACTCATGCATGATTGACTTAATTCATTGAAAACAACAGATCGTGATAGGCAATGTGTAGGATAAATCATTTAGGGATTCTGAGAATTCACATTTTCAGTATAAAGATTCATTGCTACAATAGAAATAAACCCATCCTCATTGGGCCGCTTGGATCACGCTGAGGCCACGGGCAGGCCCAGTTCTCTTTTAAATTTGGTCCTTATTTTATTTCATTACAATCCAAATTAACTAGTCTTTTAGAGGCATGCATATAAATAGAAAATCGTAGCTATCCAAATTAACTAGTCTTTTAGAGGCATGCATATAAATAGAAAATCGTAGCTATTTCGGAATTACTACTCGCCTTGCCGGAATAAGTCACATGCATGGACTATCAACAATGGGCTACTAAAATGATTAGAAATTGGGAGGGCCATTTAGCAAATTCCATGGTCCTCTTTAAAATCATATTACGTTATAATCTTTGGGTTCGATTTAATTGAATAAACCTTCTGAAACTCGGGTGCGCATTGATGCGGCCCAAATCCAAATCTCGATGAAGCCGAAATGTGTCGATAACCGCGGGTGCATTGATTGTGACGTGGTTCAAAACGCGTTTTCGCGACATCATAATTCCTATAAAATAAGTAATGGTAGAAAAGAGGTTTACCAAATTGAGACGGGCCTTACCTCGTAAAATAAATAAATATGGGGCCCTTAGTATATAATTATCGAAATAACTAGAATTTGGATAGCCGTTTAGCGAACTTCATGGCTTTTCACCAAAGTAACACTACGTTAGTATCTTTAGGCATAGTTTAATTAAATAACCTTCTTTAAACTCGGGTGCGCATTGATGCGACTCAAATCCAAATCTCGGCGAAGTCGAAACGTGTGGATAACTACGGGTGCATTGATTGCGACATGGTTCGAAACACATTTTCACAACGTCGCAATTCTGCTAATAATAATAATAATAATAAGTGGTTTACAAATAAAAGGCACACGAGCTAGCATATATTAAAATCAGATAAAATTAAATGCAACAGTTAAGCGACCGTGCTAGAACCACAGAGCTCGGGAATGCCTAACACCTTCTCCCGGGTTAACAGAATTCCTTACTCGGATTTCTGGTTCGCGGACTGTTAACAGAGTCATAAATTTTCTCGGTTCGGGATTCAATCGGTGACTTGGGACACCATTAATCTCCCAAGTGGCGACTCTGAATAATTAATAACTAAATCTCGTTCCGATTGTCCTTTAATTGGAAAAACTCCTTTACGCTCCTCTTGCGGGGTATAGTGAAAAAGGAGGTGTGACAGAGCACTCAAAGAATCACTAGGCATGACCAGATACGGTGCAAAATAAGATGACACATAGGAGTACGTAGATCCCGGATCAAATAAAACTAAAGCATCTCTACTACAAACTAGAACAGTACCTATGATAACTGCATCGGAAGCCTCAGCCTCGGTCCTGGATGGAAGAGCATAACATCGGGTCTGGGCCCCACCGCCCTGAACTACATCTCTGGGATGGCCTGCTACTGGCTGGCCTCCACCTCTAGCGGCCTGAGCTCCATCTCTAACACCTCTACCTCCACCTCTAGCACCTCTACCCCCACTTCTAGCTGGTTTGGCAAGATGTGGAACACTCGGTGGCTGAACCATAGCATGGGAACCCTGATGCTGAGAGCTACTCGGTGCTCGAGGGCAAAACCTAGCAATGTGACCTATATCACCACAAGTGTAACAAGCCCTCGACTGCTGAGACTGCTGACCTGATGACCTGAATGACCACCCCGAAAACTCTGAAGCGGCGGTGCACTGATAGGAGCTGGTGATGCACTGTAGGCCTGCTGATCAAAATACTGCATATGGGAATTACGACCACCTGAAGCGCCGTGAAAAACCTGAAGTGCTGACTGAAAAGGCCTAGGAAGATGGCCTCTACCATACAAATCTCTGCCTCCAAACAAGGTAGCACTGAATCGGCCAGAATGACGAGGCCTCTTGCCAAACCCCTGACCACCTCCCTACGATAAAACCATCTCAACTCTCCTGGCCACATTGGCCGCGTCCTAGAAAGAAATCTCACTCCCTGTCTCCTTGGCCATCTGAAGTCGAATCGGCTGAATAAGTCCCTAAATGAACCTCCTCACCCTCTCTCTCTCGGTGAGAAGTATGATAAGGGCATGACGAGCCAAGTCAATGAATCTGGTCTCATACTGAGTAACAGTCATAGAACCCTGTTGGAGACACTCAAACTGTCTCTGATAGATCTCTCTCTGAGTGATGGGGAGAAACTTCTCCAGAAATAACTAAGTAAACTGCTCCAAGCCAAAGCTGGTGATCCGGCTAGTCTAGCCAAGCAATAATCTCTCCACCAAGTCTTGGCGGATCCAGACAAGCGAAAAGTAGCAAAATCGACCCCATTGGTCTCCACTATCCCGATGTTCCTGAGAATCTCATGACCGCTATCTAGATAATCCTGGGGATCCTCAGAAGATGCATCACTAAAAGTAGTAGTGAAGCTTGGTGAACTTGTCCAACCTCCACAAAGTATCAGCAGACATAGCTGCTCCATCACCGATCTGAGCTGCCACACCCAACTGAACTGCTCCAACTGGCTGAACTACTGGAGTCTGAAACTGGGGAGCTACCTGCTTTGGAGTGCGAGTAGCAAGAGTCTAAGCTCCTCCTCTAGCCTAGGAAACGGTTGGGGCTACAGGAAGCAAGCCTACCCCGGTGACACTCTCTATAAGGCCCACTAGACGGACTAGAGCATCCTGGAGTACGGGGGAGGAAATAAACCCCTCTGGGACCTGAGCTGGGCCCACCAGAATTGTCGGGGCCAGAACCTCATCATCAAAGTCAACCTGAGGCTCCACCGTTGGTGCTGCTACTCTAGGCTGAGCTCTGCCCCTACCTCGGCCTTTAGCACGACCTCGACCTTACTCTCTACCCCTCGTGGGAGCTGCTACTAGGGGCTTGGGCTGCTGGTCAGTGGATGAGGAAGCGTGTGTTCTCACCATCTGCGAAAGAATAGAGTAGAAATTCAATTAGCATTGAGAAACCAAACCACAAGATGGGAAAGAATAAATGTGAAGTTTTTCCTAACTCTGTAGCCTCTGGGGATAAGTACAGACGTCTCCGTACCGATCCCTCAAACTCTACTAAGCTTGTCTGTGAACTGTGAGACCCATGTAACCTAGAGTTCTGATACCAACTTGTCACGACCCGGATTTCCCACCTCGGGAGTCGTGATGGCTCCTACTAATGTGAGCTAGGCAAGCCGACTGTCTGAAACAATTACCTTTTTACCCATTTTATATTCTTAAACAGTTATAAAGCAATAACGTGTAGACAACGGAAATTACAATAAGCGAAAGAAATACAGTAAAGTATCTGAAATATGTATCTAATACAATTATTTAAGCCTCGACTATCCAGAACTGGTGTCACAATTTCACAGACGATCTAAGAATACTACATACAAAGTCTGAAAGATAAAAGATACACTGTTTCAGAACTAAGTAAATGAAATAGGAGTAAAGGGATAGAGGGAGACGCCAGGGCCTGCAGACGCCTGCAGGACTACATTGGATCTCCGCGTGGACTAAAGGCAGCCACCCAATCTACGGTTCAAAAGTTGCTATTGCGGGATCTATACACAGTGCAGAGTGTAGTACCAGCACAACCGACCCCATGTGCTGGTAAGTGCCTAGCCTAACCTCGGCAAAGTAGTGACGAGGCTAGGACCAGACTACCAATTAAACCTGTGCAATTTAACTATATACAACGGAAAAGAAGAACAGTAATATACAATCAAGTATGGGAGGGGTAACATGCTGCGGGAACTATCAACTTAGAATAGAAAGACAACGGGTAACTAAAAGAAACAACATATCTCAGATATCAACAAAGAATCAGGAATCAATAAGTGCACGGCATCACCCTTCGTGCTTTTACTCTCGTCCTCACCAAAGCAATCACGTAATGAAAATGTGCACGGCATCACCCTTCGTGCTTTTACTCTCGTCCTTACCATATAATCAATATAATCGACACGGAATTGTACATCGTGCGGAACGACATCACCCTTCATGCTTTATACTCTTTCCTCACAAATCATATACGGCATCACCCTTCGTGCTTTAGCACTCTCTCACCAAACAATACATGGCATCACCCTTCGTGCTTTAACACTCTTCCTAACCCAAACAACAATCACAAATAACAGGGCAAGGGAGTAAATGAAATTACAATAAGAATTCCGGCAAGGGAACAATAGTTCAACAATCAAGTCCCTGCAAGCGAACAACATCATAAGAATCATCAACATCCCGGCTAGGAAGATAATATTAAAAGCAACAATATCCCGGCAAGGGAGATAATATACTGATTCTCTTCTCTTTTTCACTTTTACTTCATAACTCACTTCACAACTTGAGCCAATGCTCTAAAAGGTTCAATTACCACTTACACTTTCACATTTCATTACATAACTTGAGCCAACGCTCCTCAAAGTTCAAATGTCACAACTACTTCCACAAACTTTGCCCAACAATAGAAATCATCACCAAAGTATGTATAATACAACGAAGTCATAATAATCACAATATAAGACTCAGGGGAATGCTTGACACTAACGCATAGATACACGTCACCATGCCTATACGTCGTACTCAACAAATACCACATAGAAAATAGGACTCGAATCCTAATCCCTCAAGCTAAAGTTAAGCCAAACACTTACAGCTAAAGTTAGACCAAACACTTACCTCGATGTCACGAACACAATTCAAGTCTCTACTATCGCTTTACCTCTTGATTCCACCACCAATTCGCTCGTATCTAGCCACAAGTTACTTAATTACATCAATAAATGCTAAATGAGTCAATTCTAATGCATGAAAATGAGTTTTATAAAGTTTTACCCAAAAAGTCAAAAATCGCCCTCGAGCCCACATGGTCAAAACCAGAGGTTCGAACCAAAACCCGATTACCCATTCCTCCATGAACCCAAATATATATATTATTTTGAAATCAGACCTCAAATCGAGGTCCAAATCCCTAATTATTAAAAAAAAACCTAGGTTCTACCCAAAACACCCAATTTCCCCCATGAAAATTATTGATTTTGAGTTAAAATCATGTGAAAAGATGTTAATGATTGAAGAAAACGAGTTAAAATTGACTTACAATCGATTTGGAAGAAGAGTTGTCTTTGAAAAATCGCCCAAGGGTGTTTTAGTTTTGAAAGAGTGTGAAAAATGGTTGAAATGCGTCTAAGTTATGAATTTACAGGTTACAGGTATCGCAATTGCGAATCCAGGCTCTGCTAAGCTCGCATTTGCGAAGTTGGATTTGCGAACATCCTGTCGCATTTGCGAAGATAGGCCCAAATGGGGAGCTATCGCATTTGCGAAGAAAAATCCCGCATTTGCAAGGAAGGGTTGGCCTGGGTTGTTTCGCATTTACGACTCAGCCCTCGCATTTGCGAGCCAGGCTTTGTAAATGCGAAGCCTGCAGGCCTGCAATAGAACAACTGAAATCTGCAATTTCCCAAGTCCAAAAATCCACCCCGTGGCATATCCAAAACTCACCCGAGCCCTCGGAGCTCCAAACCAAACATGCACACCAACCTAAAAACATCATACGGACTCGCTCGTGCATTCAAATCACTAATATAACATCAACAACTATGAATTTAGCATCAAAATCATGAAATTTCTTAAGAACTTCAAATTTTCCAATTTTCTCAAATACGGTCTGATTCACGTCATTTCAAGTCCGTTTCTTACCAAATTTCATAGGTTCAACTCAAATCATATATAAGATATGTACCGAGCTCCAGAACCAAAAATACGGGCCCAATACTATCAAACTTTAAACACATTTCACTTTCAAAAACTCATAAATATTCCAGAAAATAATTTTCTTCAAAAATTCATTTCTCAGGCTTGAGACCTCGAAATTCGATTCCGGGCATTCGCTCCAAGTCCCATATTTTCCTACGGACCCTCCGGGACCGTCAAATCATGGGGTCAGGTCTGTTATCCAAAATGTTGACCGAAGTCAACTTAAATCCATTTTAAAGTCAAAATTCATCATTTTTCACAGATTTTCACATAATGGCTTTCCGGCTACGTGCCCGGGCTGCGCACGCAAATCGAGGTAATGTCGAAAGAGGTTTTTAAGGCCTGAAAATGCATAATTTACTTTTTAAACAAGTGATGACCTTTTGGGTCATCTCAACTATTTTACATGATTAATGTATATTAAAATATTTTGTCTATGAAAGCATGTTGATTTTCGAACCTTTCGTTGCTTGATGAGTGCAAGAAAATCACCATATCTTTTACGCAACAAAGTCCCAAACAAAATAAAAATTATTGTGATCACACTTTCTGAACTAGTAGAATAAAGTTATCATTATAGATTATTTTTCTCTGCATAGCAGAGTTATTATCACAAATAAAAATCATAACAGTTCTCTTCTACCATAAGATGGGAGAATCCTTGTCCACTCTCTCCCTTTATTTATCTAGAAATTCAAACGAGCACTTATAAATGACGAATACAAGAAGAAAAATCAAGACAAGAGGTATCTTCTCCTGCCCGAAAATGGTGGTATTAAGTTCATATATAACAAGGATCAGAAAGATCGAAGTTGAGTCCCCAAAGCTCAAATCTTCCTTTAATGAAATCATAGTAACCTCCCTTCAACGCCAAAGTCTTATTCACCAAAGCATCGCTCACAAATGGGTATGTTAGTAAATTGGCTAGTGATACATTCACAGCTTCCTGCAGTTTATTCATTCGCACTATTATCTAATAAATTACTACTTGATATTTAGAAACAAAAGTAAAAAAGACAATTAGTGTGAGAACACTATTTTACCTTCTCACAACATTTGACTTGCTCTTCAAAAGTTTTATCCCCATGTTCAGCTAGCACTTTGGCCTTGGCAGGTAATCCAATTTTCACCCAATCCTCAATAAAATTGCTAAATCACCTACATCATCACATATATGTATTTCTTCAATTAGTAACATAACATAATTAATTGTTCAGTTAAATTCAATTTACTTGACGATACATACGTTGATTCAGAACCATCTTCTGGGAGTTCCATGAGAGCCTTAATACCTCCACAGGCACTGTGGCCAATGACTAAAATATTTTCTACCTTAAGATGGACAACAGCGTATTCGATTATAGCTCCTACTCCCGAGTATTTAGTCTGTTGCAATCCAATTCCAACACAAAAGTCAAGTAAACTATCAAAATTAATACAGAATATATAGAAATTAAACTGATAAATGACCCTGTCATAAGGAGGGACCATGTTGGCGATATTCGAGCCATAAAAGCCTCACCGGGTTGAAAATTCAGCATATGGGATGGACTCACTCATGAATCAGAGCAGACAAACACCATAAACTGTTACATGGTTGGATACTTGATTTTTCAACTACAGAAAATTAAATTACAAAGTAAAAAATGTAATATAGATCTTATACCTTGGGTTCCTATCCTTTCTTGAGTTTATCAAACAATTATGTGTTTTTGCTGATACATGAAAGAAATTAATTTTATTAGGCACTGTCATTTCAAGGTTGTTTTGTTTAATTATCATTGTATGAAAATTAAGACACCCTTTTAACATGTTAAGGAAAAAAAGGAACATAGGGGCTTTACTCATATATCGTTGTTTTGAAATAATAAAAGCTAGTCTTGATCCTTTGAATAGGGTCAAAGGATTTGCAGCCTGTCGTTTGTAACTCAGCTATTTGGAAATGAAATATGTTTGAATTTGATGGTATCGGGCTCGTATTTTGGTTTCGGAGCCCTATACAGGTCTTATATGGGATTTGGGTTAAGCCTGTAAGATTTGGTAAGAAACAAACTTGATATGATGTGAATCGAACCATCGGTTGTCAAAATTGGAACTTAAGAGTTCATGAGATTTTTCTTTGATTTGATGCTAAATTCATAGTTATTAATATTATTTTGATGATTTGATTGCACGAGCAAGTCTTTAGGATATTTTTGGACTTGTGTGCATGTTTGGTTTGGAGCCCCGAGGGCTCGGGTGAGTTTTGGATAGGCCACAAAGTGAAATTGGACTTAGGAGGATTGCTGGTGTGTTGCAGGTTTGTAGCAGGCCTCTGATCTCGTATTTGCGAAATATCGCAATTGCGATGTAAGCAGGGTTCGCAAATGTGAAGAACCCCGGGCCAGTCTTATCTCGCATTTGCGAGGTACACTTCGCAAATGCGAAGTCTTCAGTTAATGCCAGAAGTCGCAAATGCGATCCATGATCGCAAATGCAATGTCACAAATGCGACATATCCTTCGCATTTGCGAAGTCAGCAGGTTCCTTAAGGGTTCACAATTGCGAACCCTGGTCGCAATTGCGAGATCTACAACCTGCTAAATCATAACTTAGACGCATTGTCAGCCATTTTTCAAACCTTTTCAAAACCTAAACACCTTGGGCGATTTTTCAAAGACAAGTACTCTTCTAAATCGATTGTAAGTCATTTCTAACTTATTTTCATTAATCTTTAACATCCTTTCACATGATTTCAACTCAAAATTAAGGGCTTTCATGGGGAAAATTGAGTGTTTTGGGTAGAACTTAGATTTTTCAAATTTTGGGGATTTGGACCTCGATTTGAGGTCCGATTTCAAAACAAATTATCTATTAGGGTTCGTGGATGAATGAGTAATCGGGTTTTGGTTCGAACCTTGAGTTTTGACCATGTCGGCCCAAGGTCGATTTTTGACTTTTTGGGAAAAACTTTAGAAAACCTATTTTCATGCATTAGAATTGATTCATTTAGCATTTATTGATATAGTTAAGTAACTTGTGGCTAGATACGAGCAAATTGGTGGTGAAATCAAGAGGTAAAGCGGTAGTTGAGGTTGAATTGTGTTCGTAGCATCGAGGTAAGTGTTTGGTCTAACCTTAGCTTGAGGTATTAGGAGTTATGTTTTATTTGCTATGTGTTAATTGTGGAGTATGGCGTATAGGCATGGTGACGAGTATCTATACGTCGGTGTCAAGTATGCCCGTGAGTCTAGTATTGTAATTGTTGTGGCTCCGTTGTGATTTATTCATGCCTAATATGATGATTATCATTGTTGGTTCCCTTGCCGGGATGTTATTATTTATGATATTGTCTCCCTTGCCGGGATGTTATTGTTTATGATATTGTCTTCCTTTCCGGGATGTTATTGTTTATGATATTATCTCCCTTGCTGGGATGTTGTTGTTATACTCTTGTTACCTTGTCGGGATCCTTTTATGACTGATGTTGAATTGTATATGGGAGCTGTTTGCACGCCTGCAACAAGATATATAAAATGGGAGCGGGTTGAACGCCTGCAACGAGATATATAAAATGGGATTGGGTTGCACGCTTGCAACAAGAAACAAATGAAAGTGAATACCGTATTTGTTTTCCTTATTCTTGTTGGAAATTAAATTTTGGTTTCCTTACATTCGTCTTTAGTATTTTGTTGTTATTTGATACTCCCCGTAGCATGCCTTCCCCTTCCCATCTTTAACTGTAAATAGCTACTTTTATTTTTCGATGTATATGATTTAACTGCACAGGTTTATTTGGTAGTCTGGTCCTAGCCTCGTCACTACTTTAACGAGGTTAGGTTAGGCACTTACCAGCACATGAGGTCGGTTGTGCTGATACTACACTCTGTACTGTGTACAGATCCCGGTACTGGAGCATACGGACCTTAGCTTTGGGTTGCTGCCTTCAGTCCATTCGGAGATCCGAGGTAGTCTTGCAGTTGTCCGCAGGCCCTGGCGTCTCCTTATATCCTTTCATCCTGTTTCATTTATGTATTTCTGAGAAAACATTGTATCTATTTTTTGGACCCTTATTTGTAGTATTCCTAGACCGTATGTAAAATTATGATACCAGTTCTAGGTAGTCTATGTTTAAGGAATTGTATTGGTAATATTTAATTGGTTATATTTGTTCTTCCGCTTATTAAATTTCGCTGTTTATATAAGGTTGGTTCATAATTGTTAAAGGATTAAAATGGAAAAAGGTAAATAATTTAAATGGTTGGCTTGCCAAGCTTTCACTAGTAGGCTCCATCACGACTCCCGAGGATGGAAAATCCGGGTCATGACACTAAGATTGTATTGTTTGCCTGATGTGTGTGCACTGCTAAAGAAAAATATTGTTACACTTATGATGAATTTTCATTACAATGACTACTATTTATATAAAAAATTGTGATTACATGATATTTATTTACTAGATACTACGAATAAGCAAAAATAAAAATCAAACTACTCAATCATCTTTAACCACAAATCCATCACCAATCAAGTGGTCTATTTTCCCATCATGGTGCTCAAAGAAGTGTCACGACCCCAAACACCCCAGTCGTGATGGCGCCTATCGCAGTACTAGGCCAGCCGAAACAACACGAACAATATAAAGGTCTTTTGTAAATTCATTTTTCTAATAAGATATAATCTCAAATCTTTCATTTTAATCTATGTCAAATATGCGAAAAAAGACAAATACGTAAGTACATCAACCCAGCCCGATCCTGGTGTCACTGGTCATGAGCCACTAAATACAACTCAACACTGTCTGCTTAATACAAGATAAGTCTGAAATATAAAATACTAAGGATAGGAAGGAGAAAGGAAGGGCTGCGAACGCCGTGCAGCTACCTTACAATCTCCGGATAGTACTCTGAAGGCAACGAATAGCTCTCACTCAGAGGCTCTGGCACCTGGATCTGCACACAAGGTGCAGGGAGTAACGTGAGTAAGCCAACTCAGTAAGTAACCAAAGTAAATAAAAGCTGAGTGCAGTGACGAGCATTTAAAATCATATACATACTTTATCAAAAATCTCAACAGAAATATCAAAGTCAAAATCTGTAGTGCAGTAACCAAATATCTCGTAAAAACTCCAGTTTCAATGAAAATCCTTTAAAGTATTTGTTCAACATTTTTCAATAGAGGCTTAGTATAGAAGAAGAGTAAAAATAGAAATCTCATAAATAAGCCCCTCGGGCAAAGTATCACTCATAAGTATAGCCCCCGGAAAAGCATCTCAGTCACTCGTGACTCAGCTTTCGTAAATCAGTACTCACACTCAGCTCTCGCGCTCAATAGATATCTCATAATAATAACCGTTGTAGCGTGCAACCCGATCCGTAAATATATATAGTCGAATACGCTCACTGGGGGTGTACAGACTCCGGAGGGGCTCCTACAACCCAAGCATTATATCGCTGCGGTGCGTAGCCCGATCCAACATATCGCTGCGGCATGCAACCCAATCCATATATATAAATATCGCTGCGGCGTGCAGCCCAATCCATAAATATATATAATCCTCGCCATCAAGTCCTCGACCTCTCTCCCAGTCATTAACCTCATAGCCACTTGGGCATTTCAGTAAAAATAAGGGAACTCATCCCAAACAATTTTCATATATTTAAAGTAGAGTAATGAAACTGAATCAAACAATAAACAGGTAAAAATCATGACTGAGGATATGCTTTTAAATCAAGACAGTGTGAGGAAATTAGTAAAATACCTTCTAAGGGTCCAAATAGTTCGGCACAAGGCCCCTAACATGGCATTCAGCCCAAGTTAACAGATTTATTTCTAAAACACATGGATATCATATAAAGTTTATCAAAACATGCAACTCTACAGTTGCCACGGGACGGACCAAGTCACAATTCCTACGGGTGCAGGCCCACACGCCCGTCACCTAGCATGTGTGTCACCTCACTTATCAAAACAATACAAAATTTCGGGGTTTCATACCCTCAGGTCTAGATTTACAATCGTTACTTACCTCAAATCGGACGAAAATCTATTTTGCGATGCCCTTGCCTCTCGACTTGGACTCAAATCGTCCCAATCTATCCAAAATCAGAATCATAACATCAATACAAGCCAAAGGGATAAAGCCCACGCGAAAATTATCACACTAAACTCAAAATCCCGAAATTGGTCAAACTGACCCCCGGGCCCACGTCTCGGATTCCGATAAAAATCACAACACTAGAATCCTTATCCTCTCACGAGTTTATACATACCAAAAACATAAAAATCGGACCTCAAATGGCCCTTTCAAATCCTCAATTTAACCCTCTAATTTCAAGCCATAATTTCTCAAATTTTCATGTCTAATCAATTGAAATTCACCATATATACAAGTATTAAGTTTAGAAATCTTACCTCAAGAAGAATCCCCTTGATTTACTCTTCAACACCCTCCAAAGTCTCCAATCCCGTCTAAAAAATGGTGGAAATGGGCAAAAATTCGCGAAGGAATGCTTATATAGTTTCTGCCTAGGCATTCCCGCACCTGCGGCCCCAAACTCGCACCTGCGCGACCGCACCTGCTATCCAACAGGTCACACCTGCAGAAATCACTTATCCACCCAAAGCCGCTTCTGGGGTTCCTGCCCTTCTCAACCTTGGACGCATCTGCAGCCCTTTCTTCGCTTCTGCGGGCCTGCACCTACGATCCCCAATCCGCAAGTGCGGTTATGACAGGAACAACAGCTGAAGCTGCTAAATCTCAATTCCAATCTTTTCGACAATCTTCTGAAATCATCCCGAGGCCCCCGAGACCTCAAAAAAAAATACGAACAAGTCCATATCATCAGTCAAAGTCATACTAATCCTCGGAACACTCAAAATAACATTGGAACACTAAATCACCCTCGGATTCAATCCTAAAGATTTACACACTTCCGAATTTTGCAATCGATCCAAAAACCTATCAAACTTCATCCGAATGACCTAAAATTTTGCACACACGTTTCAAATGACACAACGGACCTACTCAAATTTCCAAGATTCTATTATAACCCGATATCAAGATTTTCACTGTCGATCAAAAAATGCCAAATTTCAATTTCGCCAATTCAAGCCTAAATCTACCACGGACCTCCAAATTACATTCCGAACATGCTCCTAAGTCCCAAATCGCCTAACGAAGCTATCCAAACCATGAAAACCAAATTTCGAGATCATTTACTCACAAGTCAACTTTTGATTGACTTTTCCAACTAAAGCTTCCAAATAAGAGAGTAAGTGTCTCATTTCACTCCAAGACCACCCCTAACACAGAACAACCAACACAATAAGATAAAATATAGCTGACCAACACATAAGGAAGAAGAAATAGGGAGAACGGAACTGTGACTCATGAAACGACCGGCCGGGTCGTTACAAGAAGTCTGCCACATCCAAGTGGGCGATGTCAAATTTATTTTCATAGACAAGATTAGCTTCAGGGCCTTTATTCTTTAGAGATGCTTGATAAAGCTCAACCAAATTTTTTGGTGCACGACAAATATTTTCCCAATGCCCTTTTCTACCGCAACGATAACATTAAGTTTCTAAACCATTCGTCTTTGGCTTCTCATCTTTCCCTTTCCACTTTTGGTGGTTACTTTTCTTTGGGGAGTGATTAACACCAGAAAAATTTCTTCCTCGTCTACGGCCACGACCACGACCACGACCATGAATAGGGCCACGACCTTTTCCACACTTAGCATAATGAGATTACACCTTATCCACTTCAGGAAATGGTGTAGACCCAGTGGGTCGATTTTCGTGATTTCTCATGAGCAAGTCATTATTTTGTTCAGCCACAAGGAAAAGAGAAATCAACTCAGAGTACTTCTTGAAACCTTTCTCTCTATACTGCTGTTGCAAGACCATATTGGAGGCATGAAACGTTGTAAATATTTTTTCAAACATATCATAGTTAGTGATAATATCTCCACAGAGTTTCAATTTAGAAGCAATTCTGAACACAGTATAATTATATTCAGAAATAGACTTAAAGTCTTGGAGCCTCAGATGAGCCCAATCATATTTTGCTTGTGGAAGAGTGACCAACTTTAAGTTGTCATATCTTTCCTTTACTCTATTTCACAAAATAAGTGGATCTTTGACTGTGAGATATTCTATTTTCAACCCTTCATCAAGGTGATGGCGCAAGAAAATCAAGGTCTTAGCACAGTCTTGGGTGGATACTTTATTTTTGTCTTTAATGGCGTCTCCAAGACCCATTGCATCTAAATGTATTTCAGCATCCAACACCCATGTCATATAGTTCATGCCCGAAATTTCAAGGGCAACGAACTTTCTTTTCATAATATCGGTCATAATTAAAAGAGGAGAAAAGTTTTACCTTAGTCTTCTCAAAGAGCTTCTTGAGACGGTAGAGTCGCGTGCTAATAACGTGAAATAAAACAATAAAGAAGAATATTGCAAAGAAAGAGAGAAAGAATTCTTATTGCTTTGAGATGAATTACAATGGAATAGAACCCTCTATTTATAGGAAGAGGGTGACTTAGATACCAAGTAATAAACCCTTAGATCTCTCTAAAATATAGACATTCACCATAAATAAAATTTTATTTATAATAGTAGTCACATTTTGAATAGTTGAGAATTATTTTTGGCCATTTTCCCTTCTATTAAACAACACAAATAACGTAAAAATTATTTTACATGATTAGTGTATATTAAAATATTTTGACAATAAAAGCATGTTTATGATTTGCGAGCCTTTCATTGCTTGGTGAGTACAAGACAATTGCGAGCAAATGCACAGATAGCCCTTCTCAGGGATACTATTTAAAGATAGCCAGTACTTATTTTGTCCTGAAATTTTAAACTAAAAATTTTAACTCGGAATAATTCAGAATATTTTTGTCTTGAATATTTGAACTGAAAAACTAAAATCCAGAACGCACTGGCTAATTTTTAAATACAACCCTGTAAAGTGGCTACCTGGTGTCATTTCTACGAAAATTGCCATATCCCAAGACAAAACAGAAATTATTGTGACCACACTTTCAGAACTAGTAGAGCAAAGTTATCATCATACATTATTTTTCTATGCAGAGCAGAGTTATTATCACAAATAAAAATCACAACTATTCTCTTAAACCATAAGATGGAGAATCTTTGTCCACTCTCTCTTTTATTTATTCAGAAATTCAAACTAGCACTCATAAATGACGAATACAACAAGAAAAAGCAAGAACAAGAGGTATCTTCTCCCGCCCGAATATGGTGTATTGAGTTTATATATAACAAGGATCAGAAAGACCGAAGTTGAGTCCCCAGAGCTCAAATCTTCCTTTCATGAAATCATAGTAACCTCCCTTCAATGCCAAAGTCTTATTCACCAAAGCATCGCTCACAAATGGGTACGTAAGCAAATTGGCTAGTGATACATTCACAGCTTCCTGCAGTTTATCCATTCCCATTATTATTTATAAACTTTTAGTTGATATTTATAGAAAAAAAAGTAAAAAAGACAATTAGTGTGAGAACACTATTTTACCTTCTCACAATATTTGACTTGCTCTTTAAAAGTTTTATCCCCGTGTTCAGCTAGTACTTTTGCTTTGGCAGGCAATCCAATTTTCACCCAATCCTCTATAAAGTCACTGCATCATCACATCTTCAAATTAGTAATATAACATAATTAATTGGTAAGTTAAACATTTTTTTCTTATTCATTATACTGTTAATATGTATAACTTAAATGGTTTACTTAACGATACATACGTTGATTCAGAACCATCTTCTGGGAGTTCCATAAGAGCCTTAATACCTCCACATGCACTATGGCCAATGACTAAAATGTTTTCTACCTTAAGATGAACAACTGCGTATTCGATTACAGCTCCTACTCCCGAGTATTTAGTCTGTTGCAATCCAAATCCAACACAGAAGTAAAGTAAATTAATAATATTACTACAGAATAGAAAGAAGGAGCTAATGCATAGAAATTAATTGATAAATGACCTTGTCATAAGGAGGGACCATGTTGGCGATGTTTCGAAGCATAAAAGCTTCACCGAGCTGAAAATTCAGCACATGAGATGGGCTCACTCGTGAATCGGAGCAGGCAAACACAAGAAACTGTTACATGGTTGGATACATGATTTTTTAGCTATGGAAAATTAAATTACAAAGTAAAAAAAAAAAAGAAATCTTCCAACTGGTCGAGCTAATTCAGTGCCTGAGAAGTCACAACTTGTACATTGTGTGACTAGCTAGTTATATTTCACCGACCAACAAAATGCAAAGATACTTAAAGGCATTCGGGTACACAAGGCATCCCTCATTTACGCAGGGTCCGTAGAAAGTCCGTACCCAAAAAGTGTGATATAGATAATCAAGTATGTGTGAACAAAGTCCCACATTGAAAGTAGAAAAAGAAAAAGTTTCTACTTATAAAGAGTTGGATACTCTTAATGGTATGAGGCATTTTGAGGAAAACCATGTAGGTTTGGTCCAAAGCAGATAATATTACACTATGTTAAGAGTATCTTTGGGCCATTTTATTCCAATACCCCTAAGGCATAAACAATAACAAATGTAATAAGATCTTTTACCTTGGGTTCCTGTCCTTTCTTGAGTTTCTCAAACAATTCTGGATTTTTGCTGATACATGTAAGAAATAGTTTATTAGGTGTTGTCATTTCAAGATTGTTTTGTTTAATTATCATTATATGAAAATTAATAACACACTTTTAACATGTTAGGGAAAAGAAAAAGAAGGAAACGTAGGGGCTTTACTCATATATCTCTGTTTTGAAATAATAAAAGCCCGTCTTGATCCTTTGAACAGGGTCGAAGGAATTGCAGCCTGTCGTTTGTAACTCAGTTGTGATTTCATCAATTCTTTCTGCTACAACCGGTTTCAGTTCTTCCTTCTCACTTCAATTGCACGATTTCCAAATCCAACACCCATAATTAATGCTATTGGTTTATTAAATTGCTACTTAAGCAAAAAAATGTATATTCTTAAGCAAGTGTTATTATGTACCACACTGCATTTATTACACCTTTAGAAATTATTGGGAAAATGCATAAGTACCCTCCTGACCTATACCCGGATTTTCAACTACACATTTTTTTCTTTGCAGGAATTCTATTACCCCCTTAAACTTATTTTATATGAAATTATTTGCACCATTAACGCTGACGTGACAGAGTGTGTGTATTTCACTCTTCCAAAGGAGAGTAAGAAGCGAGAAAAAAATAATTTTTAGATTATTTTTTATTCTTTTTTACCATTTTTTCTTTTTTTTCCTTTTCCTTTTTCTTTTACTTTTTTTTCGTTTCTTCTCTAATTCCGGCGGATATTCGTTCACCGGCGACTTTGTCTAACCGTTTTTCTTTCATTTTTTCTTTTCACACACAATTAAACTCTCAAAAAGATCTATTCATAAGCAAAGCAAAATACACTCAGATTTGAGGGAAAAAATTCATCATCGGAAAACCTTCCCACGCCAGAAAAAATGATGTATTGAAATTTTAACTGAAAAAAGTTTTCTCATCTTATATTCGATTTTATTTCTTTTGCTCTTCCTCCCACACATAAATTACACTTTCAAGAAAAAATTATATATATATAAAAGAAAACACACTTAGATCGGGATAAAAATCTGTCGCCGGAAAAACAATCGCAGGATATTTAGTGAAAGAAAAAATATGTAGTTGGAAATCGGGGTATAAGTGAGGGGGTACTTATGCATTTTTCCGAAATTATTACTCTATAATGAATACAAAATTTATATAAAAATATATGTTACAACATAGTTCAACTACGTAAATATATTTATTATCTTTTCTAAGAATAATCATTTAAATATAAAAAAAAAATTCAATAACTTTTATGAAAAACTGTTTAAGCAGCTAGCTAGATATTTAAAAATATTTTTGTTGAAGAAGTTTTAAAACACAACTTTGAACAAGTACTTGGGTTAAAAGGAACAACTTTGGTTTTTTTTTTCTTCTCAATATTTAAAAACAAAAGTATCTTACGATTCCTTTTTAAAGCATATATCAGTTAATGTTTTACATACGATGGTCCAAACCTGAGGAGGTTCTGGAGTGAAACAATGGCCTTCTCGTAACTTCCTTTTGCCATGTCTTCTCTCTCTACTGTATATGGTGAAATCAAAAGGTAGAGATAGACATTAAAACAATTGGTGAGTGGCCTATCTAAAATACGTCCAAAAACAAAATAAGAGGTCGGTATAGATTTCAGAAATGGCAAAAGAGGAACTATGATAATCCATAAGGTGTACATGTTCAGCAAGTAGAAAGTTACAAGCCAAGAAAGACGTTGTGAATAAGACAGTCTTATATGATACAAATTGTGTGGTAGTCATCACATGTACGAGGTTGTCTAATTTTATAGATTCATTAATTTTTCATACAATAATTCAAAGAACCTATTCACATAAAATTAAAAGGCTAAAAGATGGCCCTATTACTCGTTTGGCAAGAACTTTAATTTACGCCATTGACATGTCCATTTAATTTGGTTGATTTTGAAGTTTATTTAGAGCTACCACATGCACATGACGAAAGAATTGAAGAGTTCATTTAAGAAGAAAATCGCTTCCTTTTTCTATCGTTTTCATTCTCTAGGTTCTTCACGTGTAATCGAGACAACATCTATCTTAATTTCGGAGATTAATGATAATAACAAAGTAAAAGGTGAATTAATGATAAGAGAGTCATGTATGCTAGCAATGCATTGTTAACAAGATTTACTTGTAGATAAAAAGACATTAAAATCATCTAAATAGATTATATGCACCAACAATATAATTATGTAAGTATTTAAATTTTTGCATAAAACTGATTATACGCGGAAGAAATAGGTTGTAAAGTCTAGTCGCCTAGAATTTCAATGAGACTATATTTTCTCAATGTAATGTCGACTAAAGAATATCTATAGGTAAGCTTAAAATGTGAAATTTGTAATCTTAAAAATAAAATAAGCTAATATGCTACAACATGTAAAAATGACTTGATGATGTAAAATTCATCGATGTACACAATTTAAACTCTAATATAAGCTATATATAAAAGACAAAAAGAAAGAAGGCGAATTAAGAAAAAGTGAGAAGGTATATATATATATACACCAAAGTGGGGTGATGATGGGAGGAAGCTGAAGAGTTATTAAGTCTTGCAAAATTATAATGGCGAAGAAATGTGGGTGGGAAATTTTGGTTTCTTTAGCCTGAAATTTATACTACTCAAGTAGTAGCTAGTAACTAGTAAAACTAATTGCCGTGTCCTCTATCATCTTTCTTTGTTTTGGTGTACAAGTCATTATCATTTTTTTATTATTCATATTAGGTATGTTACATAATAAACCAAACGATGAAACTGTTGAAAACGACTGCTGGGCAAATAAGAATTTCAATCCATTTGATCACCATATCTCGTGAAACATGCACTGGGTCGGACCGCCCTAATTATAACCTTTTAGTGATCACCATTTCTCAGCTAGCTACTACTGTAAGTGGATTTAAGATTTATTATTTTAAAATGTAAAGATACTTTGATATATTAGTGAATTCAAATATGTGTTAGCACGTTTGTTGCCAATTTACCGGATAATCAATGATTATAATTACTTTGTAAGCACTGACCTCATTATATAAATAATTTTCATATAATTAGTGTATAAAATTATATAAGTAAATTTCATACCGGAAAATGCATATCTCAAGGAGGTTGTGGAAATATTGCAAATATTCTGCAGGGGCGCACACACATATTCTATTACAAGGTTTAATACTAGTTATACGCCTGTGCCTCTGCCGATTAAAACTTTTCGGATGTGGCTTCATCAGCGGCGCCACAAACAGAAGGTAACCATGCAAATCAAATGACGTGGAGCAACAAGAAGAAGGAAATAAAGACGCATAGGGCTCGGCACGAAGTGATTCATCATGCTCAAACATGAGTCAATCGCTCGTTAGGGATGGTTTATAGATCATCAAATTCTCATAAATGGAATGAAAAGTGGGTCCACGTAAATGTTCAAGCATACATCGTGCCCAATTAAGATGTGTGATGATAACTATGTGATAATATATTTATCTATATTTATACAATATTAAAAGAGCGAAGACCTTAAAGAAAGATCGTTCGTCTTTTTTATCCTTCAAATGCATATTTCACATTGAATAAAATTGTAATTTAATTTTTTTTTAATATTTAGGACTTTGAAATCGACTAAGATTCTGGCTATTAAATTATTCCTTATTTGAATTGAGTAAAAAGTATTAAAATTAAGGGCTTTGATTCAAATAAGATTTACGTTATATAATTTATTTCCTTATTTGAACTATACAACATAATTATATTTTCTTTTCAAATTACTTTTGCTAATGTTTAGAATTTTGAAAAAGTACACAATGAGTTTGTTTGACCATTTAACAATGAATTATTTTATATGGCATATAGTTTGAATTAGCCAGCGGCCGTGTGTGTTTGCAGATATTCAAGTTCATGTTTCCTAATTAAAAAAAGGTTCAAGTTTGGGGAAAATAATATTTTTGTATATTTTCTTTTCTTGCGTAATGAGGAGCTTCAAATTTTTTGAACTTAGATATAATTTAGTACAAAAAGCTCCAAAAAGGTTTTAAATATTAGTGAAAAATAGATTCACCACGCGGGTCTATTAAATGGCAACACATGTTAGCAAAGTTATGAGAAAAGTGAAGAATGACGTGTAAAGACGATATGTAAAACACTCTCGGGACAGAACATACTCGTACCATGTCTGTTAGTCTCGAAACTGATCATCATAGAATAATCATGGATCAGGTACGGGAGAATAACTCATAATTACAAATGAGGAAAGAATCAATTAATCCCGCATTATATGAGATTTTCCATCTTTACACTATCAGTTACAAATCAATTATGTAACGTACAATAAATAAAATAAATGGTTGTAACAGGCAGAACAAGGCAATTAATTACGAAATTGACTCAACAAGCACGAGATTGACTCAACATGTACGAGATTCACTCAACAAACACGAGATTGACTTAACATGTACGAGATTGACTCAACAGGTACGGTATTGACTCAACAAGCAGGAGATTGACTCAACAGGCACGAGATTGACTCAATAGGTACGGGATTGACTCAACAGGTACTAGATTGATCATCAGTTACGAAATTTCAGCATTTGCTTAGCTATTACAAGTCTTCCAAAAGTAACGCGTGGATTAAGTAAATGTTTATAATGGACCCATAAATCAAGGGAGAATGGTTACCTAGATCTAGTTCTATAAATAGAGACATTTGACCCCCATTGTAATCATCTAATTTTTCTTCTCTACAGTTCTATACATTGTAATTCATAGCATCTTACTCCCATGTCAGCCATAGCTCGGCTCTTCAGGCTCTGTTTGGCTCATCATCCTCAGAGCCGGATCTAGGATTTCAAGAAGATGGGTTCACCACTAAAGAAAGAAGGAGAAAACGTGTTAAGTGAGAGTTGATCCTTGTTTCTTTGAGTAAATAATTAAGTATTGAACCAAGTACACCATTTAACTTTTATGGAGTATGGTGCCAATACACAATATTCAACCAATTCTAGAAAATATATACATAAAATACTTAGTTTGATGGAGGGACCATGGGTTCACGTGCCCTGTAATTTCGGCTATACATCCGCCCCTAATCATCCTATCACGGATCATCCAATAAGAATTATTTCTTCTCTGCTTTATTTTTATTATATTATCTGTCATTGAATTTATTTTTCACTTCTCTATCACGTTGTATCAATGAAAATTTATATCTTTCGGATCGAATCGATTGCTTGTAGCCCGTCATATAAAATTAATTGCTTTGACCTTAAAAATTATTTTTTGGATTAAATACCCACCACGAAAATAAATAAACCAAGGATATTTAAATATATTTGATCGTACAAAAAATAATTACATTATATTTTTACTGTATACATATATATATATTAATATTTGCTAGAAGTTAGTAGTATTATATTATGAACGTTAGTGTTATTAAATTGTCCACGAAGTACATGCCTAAGAATATAGGTAATATGATTGAATACTATATATAACCATAACTTTCATAGCAAATTTAAAACTATTTCACTTATGAAAAATGCATAGCTCACGAGATTTAGACTCAACCTTCATATAATTAGCCAATCTATAAATATTTAATATCCGCCTTTTAATATCCGCCTTATACATGGGTAGGACAAGATTTTATTAAAAATCTTTAAATATAAAATCTTGTCATACCCATGTATAAGACGGGTATTAAATATTTATCGATTGACTAATTAGGTGAAGGTTGAGTCTAAATCTCTTGAGATATGCATTTTCTATGAGTTAAATATTTTCAAATTTGCTATGAAAGGTGTGGTTCTATATAGTATTCAATCATACTTAGGCATATACTTCGTGGACAATTTAATAACACCAATATTCATAACATAATACTACTAACTTCTAACACATGTTTTTAAAATATATATACAGTAAAAATATGATTTAATTATTTTGTAGATATGCCATTTTATTTTGTTAGATATGCCATATAAAATGATAATTCATTGTTAAATGATCAAACAAACTCATCGTGCACTTTTTCAAAATTCTAAATATTAGCAAAAGTAATATGAGAGGAAATATAATTATGTTGTATAGTTCAAATAAGGAAATAAATTATATAAGGTAAATCTTATTTGAGTTTAAAGTCCTAAATTTCAGGACTTGTTACTTAGTTCAATTAAGTAAAGATTTAATAACCAGAATCTTAGTCAATTTCAAAGTCCTAAATATTAGAAAAACTAGTAAGAGACTGTCCCTGCATTGCACGGGCCCAACACCCGAAGCACCAACTAAACATACAATAAATTTATGTTTATGTGAAGCATCAACTCATTATGTGTCACGACCCAATTTCACCACAGGTCGTGATGGCGCCCAACGCCGTTGTCAGGCAAGCCAACGCGGAAATATTAACAAGTTCTAGTTTTACTTTACCAAAACAGTTACAACAATTTCTAAATTTTGAATTTAAAATAGGTGGTAATTAGCTACGTACATTAATAATCATACAATCCCAAAAGAATAGTCTACTAATGTGTGTGCCAAGATCTAGTGTCACAAGTATATGGGCATCTAGTAGAATATACAAAAGAATAAATCTATCCTACTGTCCGAGATAGAATAGACAGCCAAAAGTAAAGAGAGACTCCATCATGTTGTTGAACGACATAGGAATGGAGCAGCTCACCGTAGAATCTCGGACTACGATCAAGTATGCGCACCAGATTGGTAACTAGATGTACCTGCTTCAGATCCTATACAATTAAGTACAGAAGCATAATATGAGTACATAAACAATATGTACCCAGTACGTATCCCGTCTAATCTTGAAGAAGTAGAGACGAGAGGTCGACTTGACACTAACTAGGGTCAATTAATATAAGAAAGTGTTATACTAAGCATGGACGTCACAAATAAATAACAATTTATAGCAAGAAGTGATAGTCCATTTCCTAGATATTATTACAGTTAGCCATTTACATATCAGGGCATTTAGCAAGGCAAGTCATGAATAAGAATTCACATAGATATCATGCACACATTATGCCGAGGTCGTACAGCCCGGTCCAACATAAAAGGAAATGTGCACTGCCAGAGGATCGAATGGCGCGAACCATAGATGCATCTATTTCTACCGAGGCGATCGACCCGATCCACAAATATCAATTATCATCAAGAGGGAACATAAGGCACAATAATAGCCAAATAAATTCATAGAAGTTATCAAGTGAGTGCATGCGTTCTCATACATTTATTTCCAACTCTTAACAAGTCCTAAGTGATCTCATTAACATGAAAGAATATAGACATTTGCAAATATAGCATGATACGGGTCCTAAACTATTAGGACAATTAACATAATAGTAGCTACGCACGGACTCTCGTCACCTCGTGCGTATGTAGCCCCCACAATTAGCAACACATGATAAATTAACTCACCTATAGGGATAATTCCCTCTTACAAGGTTAGAAAAGAGACTCACCTCGCTCCAAAGTGTACTCCCAATGTCGAGAACATGCTCAAACCCTCAATTTGGAGCCGAACGATCCGAGACTAATTACACGAGGTAGGAACTAGTCAATACAAGCTCAAGAGTTCGCATTTTAACTACTAAAGTAATTTTCTAACCCTAAACACAAGTTTCCTAAAATCCGACCCTAGACCCACGTGCCCGGATTCCAAAAATTTTCAAAGAAAGTTATTCTCTATAACCTAAGGATCAATATTATATGATTTCTACTCCATTCCATAATAAATTTCGTGGTTAAATCTATTTTTTATCAAAACTCTAGGTTTTGCTCTAACCCCATGATTTTTCCCTAATCTTTGTGTGTTAATCTACCCAAGATTCAAGTATTAAACTCAAAATAAATAGGATGAACTTACCTCAAGATGCTAGGTAGAATCTTTCTCTTTGGAAGCTCCCAAATTGCCCAAACAATGGTGGAAATATGTCAAAAATGACACATTCCCGTATTAAATGAAGGCACTGCCTTCAACGATTTCCGCACCTGCGGTTAGGGGACCGCATCTGCGGTCTCGCTTCTGCGAGAGAGGGTCAATTGGCCAGGAAGGTTGGGACCGCTTCTGTGGTCTTTGGGCCGCTCTTGCATAGCCGCTTCTGCGATGATTTGACCGCACCTGCGGTCTCTCACCTGCAGCTGACCAACCGTAGGTGCGGTTATAACAGCAACCTGGAGCTTCAGCTCCTTCCAAAATTTCCTAACTCAACTCGGGCCTCGCTCGATTGATGCTCGGAGCCTCCCGGGCCCCGCCCGAACATACCAAAAAGTTTGAAATCATAAAACAGACTCGCTCGAACCCTCGGAACGCTCGAAACAATGCTAAATCTAAGAATCACCCCTAAAACCAATTGAATCAAACTTATGAATTTCAAGTTCCTCAAATTACTTCCAATGCAACGAAACATACTTATACTACTCGAATTGACACCAAATTTTGCGTGCAAGTCTTAAATGGCTATACAAAACTATTCCCGATCTCGAAACTCCATTCGGACCTAGATAACACAAAAACCCTACCCAAACCAAGTATTTAAGAACTTCAAAATCTTTAAGGAATTAACTTTCACTATTAGGCACTAAAACGTTCCCGGGTCATCAAAAACCCGAACCGGACGTACGCCCAAGTCCGAAATCATCATACGAACCTGTTGGAATCCTCAAATCCAGATTCCGAGGTCGTTTACTCAAAACATTGACCGAAGTCAAACTTGGCCTTTTAAGCCAACCTTAAGGAATCAAGTGTTCCGATTTCAACCCAAACTCTTCCAAATCCCGAACCAACCATTCTCGCAAGTCATAAATTAGTAAAACCAAGTACGAAAAATCTTATTTAGGGGAACGAGGTTCTAAAAAGCAAAACGATCAGTCGGGTCATTACATTCTCCACCTCTTAAATAAACGTTCGTCCTCGAACGAGTTTATATTCGTACCTGAAGTGCCGAATAAGCGTGGATATCTTCTCCGCATGTCCTCCTCGGACTTCCAGGTCACCTCCTCGACTGATTGGCCCCTCCACTAGACCTTTACTACAGAAACCCTCTTGGATCTCAACTGGCGCTTTTGCCTATCAATAATGGCAACTGGCTCCTTCTCGTAGCCCAATCTCTCGTCTAGATGAATAGTGCTGAAGTCTAACACATGAGACCAGTAAGCATGATACCTCCGAAGCATAGACACATGGAAAACTGGGTGGACTCCCGATAAGCTGGGAGGTAAAGCAAGCTCATATGCAACCTCCCCAACTCGCTTCAACACCTCAAATGGGCCAATAAACCTTGGGCTCAACTTGCCCGTCTTCCCGAATCTCATGACACCCTTCATCGGAGAGACTTTCAAGAGGACCTTCTCGCCGACCATGAATGATAGATCACGCGCCTTCTGGTCCGCGTAACCCTTCTATCTGGACTGCGCTATGTGTAGTCTTTCCTGAATCAACTTCACCTTTTCCAAGGCATCTTTCACCAACTCTGTTCTGTACAACTTAGCCTCACCAGGCGCGAACCACCCAATAGGAGAATGACATTGCCAACCATATAAAGCCTCAAATGGAGCCATCTCGATGCTGGACTGATAGCTTTGTTATAAGCGAACTCTGCCAAGGGCAAGAACTGATCCCACTGCCCTCTAAAGTCGATCACACATGCTCTAAACATGTCCTCTAAAATCTTAACTGTCCGTTCCGACTGCTCGTCGGTCTGTAGATGAAATGTTGTGCTGAGCTCCACACGGGTCCCCAACTCACTCTGAACGGCTCTCCAGAAATGGGAAGTGAACTGAGGACCTCTATCTGATACGATGGAAATAGGCAAACCGTGCAACCGGACTATCACCCAAATGTAAATATGAGCCAATCTCTCTGAAGTGTAAGTAGTCACAATCGGAATAAAGTGTGCCGACTTGGTCAACCTATCAACAATGACCCACACTGCATCAAACTTTCGCAAGGTCGGGGGCAACCCAACTATGTAGTCCATAGTAATGCGCTCCCACTTCCACTCAGGGATACCTGACCTCTGGTGTTCATACTTAACCTGCTGTAAATTCAAACACCTAACCACATACTTAACTATGTCTTTCTTCATCCGCCGCCACCAATAATGCTGCATCAGGTCACAATACATCTTCGTAGCACTTGGGTGAATAGAATACCACGAACTATGTGCCTATGCTAGAATCCTCTCCCTCAAGCCACCAATATTAGGAACACATAGGCGACCCTAGAGTCACAGGACACCATCCTTGCTAATAGAAACCTCCTTGACACTACCCAGTAGCATCGTCTCTTTGAGAATTGCCAAATGCGGATCATCGAACTGTCGGGCCTTGATCTCCCCCAATAATGAAGACTGAGCAACAACACACACAAAGACTTGGCTGGGCTCTAAAATATCCAACCTCACAAGTCTGTTAGCCAAGGACTGAATGTCCAAGGCTAGTGGCCTCTCCTTTGCTAGAATGAATGCCAAGCTACCCGTACTCTCTGCCTTCCTGCTTAAGGCATCCGCGACCACATTTGTCTTGCCTGGATGATAAAGAATGAATATGTCATAATCCTTCAGTAACTCAAGCCATCTACGCTTCCTCAAATTAAGATCCCTCTGCTTGAACAAATGCTGTAAGATGCGATGATCAGTATAAACCTCACATGACACCCCATACAGATAATGCCTCTACATCTTAAGAGCATGAACAATCGCCGCCAACTCTAGATCGTGCATAGGATAATTCTTCTCATGGATCTTCAGTTGGCATAAAGCATATGCAATAACTCGCCCCTCCTGCATCAATACACAATCTAAGCCAACGCGTAAAACATCACAATATACCATATATATCCTGAACCGGAAGGCAACATAAGAACTGGTGTTGTAGTCAAAGCCATCTTGATCTTCTGAAAGCTCGTCTCACAGTCATCGAACCAGCGGAAAGGAGCACCCTTCTAGGTCAATCTAGTCAGAGGTGATGCAATAGATGAAAAGCCCTGCACGAATCGCTGGTAATAACCTGCTAACCCTAGGAAATTCCTGATCTCGGCAACTGAAGTAGGACGTGGCCAACTCTGAACTGCCTTAATCTTCTTGGGACCCACCTTAATACCCTCTCCTGACATAATATTCCCTAAGAACGCCACTAACTCTAGTAAAAACTCACACTTGGAGAACTTAGCATATAACTTCTGCTCTCACAAGGTCTAAACCACTACTCTCAAATGCCGCTCGTGCTCCCCCAGGCTACATGAGTATATCAAGATGTCATCAATGAAGACGATGACAATGGAATCAATATAAGGTCTGAACACCCTGTTCATCAAGTCCATAAATGTCACTGGGCCATTAGTCAAGCCAAATGACATCACCAGAAACTCATAATGACTATATCTAGTACGAAACGGAATCTTCGGAACATCTGAATCACGAATCCTCAATTGGTGGTACCCTGATCTCAAGTCGATCTTAGAGAACACCCTAGCACCCTGCAACTGGTCGAACAAATCATCAATGCGCGGTAACGGGTACTTGTTCTTGATGGTAGCCTTGTTCAACTGGTGGTAATCAATGCACATCCACATGGTCACATCCTTCTTCTTTACAAACAACACTGGTGCACCCCAATGTGACACACTTGGTCTAACAAACCCCTTTTCTAACAACTCCTCAAGCTGCTCCTTCAACTCTTTCAACTCTTTTGGAACAATACGGTATGTCAGAATAGATATAGGCTGGGTACCTGGAGCCAAATCAATACAGAAATCAATATCGCGATCCGGTAGCATGCCAGGAAGATTAGAAGAAAACACATCGGCGAACTCCGAAACTACTAGGACTGAATCAATCGTCGGAAACTCTGCGGTGGTGTCCTGAACATAAGCCAAATAAGCCAAACACCCCTTCTAGACCATATGCTGAGCCTTTTGGAAAGAGATAACCCGACTAGATGTATCAACTGTGGAACCCTTGCACTCCAACCCTGGCAACCCTGACATTGCTAATGTAATAGTCTTAGCATGGAAATCAAGGACGACATGGTATGGGGATAACCAATCCATGCCCAGGATGACCTCAAACTCGATCATATCAAGCAACAAGAGATCTTCTCTAGTCTCGAAACCACAGAATGTGACTACACAAGACCGGTAGATCTGATCCACAACCACATAATTGCCCATAGGAGTGGACACATGAACAAGAGTGCCCAAAGGCTCAGGAAGAATAACCAGGAAATGAGCAAACATAGATGATACATATGAATAGGAAGACCCTGGATCAAATAATACCGAAGCATCTCTACTACAGACGGAAATAATACCTATGATAGCGACATCTGAGGCCAATGCATCTGGTCTAGCCGGAAGGGCATAGAATCTGGCTGGAGTGCCGGCTGGCTAGCCTCCTCCTGACTGGGCAGTAACTGGCTGACCTCTCCCTGTATGGCCTCTACCTCTAGGATGGCCTCTACCACTCTGTCCCCTCGCCTCTAGACGACTGGGCAACCGGTGCTGAAATCGTGGGCTGCTGACCTTGCTACATTGTCTTGCCCCGAAGTCTGGGGCAGTACCTCCTCATATGACCCAAGTCTCCGCACTCAAAACAACCTCGCGGTATGGCGACCTACTACCCTGATGGCTGACCTTGATGGCCTGTTGACCCACTGGAAGAAGCCTGAATAGCCGGTGGACGGTATGAACTCTTCGGCATAGCACTGAAATAGGAACCGAAAGAACCCTGGGGACCTGAATACCCACTGGAGGAACCTTGAATAGCTGGCGGGCAATAAGAACTCTCTGGTATGGTGCTGAAATATGGGCGCGTTGGAGCACCCCGAGTAGGTGGTGGTGCAGAATATGGGGGCCTTCTAGGCTGACCCCTCCCAAATTGACCTCTACCTCTAGCTAGGGCAGCTCTGAACTCTCCAGAGAATCTATCCCTCTTGTCCTGCTGCATCTACTCCCTACCTCTAAGATAGTAGCCCTCGATCCTCCGAGCAATCTCCACCACTAGCTGATAAGAATTCCTCATCTCCATCTCTTGGGCCATGTTGGCCCTAATGCCAGAATGCAACCCTGCGACGAACCTCAGCACCCTCTCCGCATCAGTAGGAAGTATTATCAATACATGGTGGGATCACTCAGAAAACCTCACCTCATAGTCGGTCACAGACATCTGACCCTACTCAAGCTGCTCAAACTGATATCGTAGCTCTTCCCTCTCAAAGTGTGGGATATACCTGTCTAGAAATAACTGTGTGAACTGACTCCAAGTGATGGGAGGAGAACCTGCTGGCATGCTAAGAACATATGACTGCCACCATCTACGATCCTTACCCTCCAGCTGGAAAGTAGTGAAGTCAACCCCATGCGACTCCAATATCCTCATGTTGTGCAGTCTGTCCCTACACCTATCAATGAAATCCTGGGCATCCTCACGACGCTCCCTTCCGAAGACAGGAGGGTGTAGCCTAGTCCATCTGTCTTAACTTCTGTGAATCACCATCCGTAGCTGGTCTGGGCTCGGGCACTACTGCAGCAGCTGGTTAATCCCCATTCTCGGGTAGTACACCCGGAGTATGATACACTACAGCTGCATGGCCAGGAGCTTGAGCAGTAGGGGTTTGTGCTCCCCCTCCTACCTGTGATGTAGCTGGATCCGCTGGAAATAAGCCTGAATCATAGTGTCCATGAACCGCAACATACGACCCATGACCTCTTGGAAACCTGGTGCTGTCATGAAATACGTCGAGGTAGGCTCAGCTGCGGGCACCTCGCTCTACTCCTCAATGATAGGATCTCCCGCACGATCCGCTGGCGGTGCTACTGGTACAGCTCTGGGATGCCCTCATCTCCTACCTCGGGCCGGTGCCCTCCCCCGACCTCTGCCTCGACCTCTAGCAACTGGGGGAGCAGCTCCTCCCGGGTCTGGAACATCTGCCATGCGTGTCCTCACCATCTGTTAGAGAATAGAAGAGGGAAATTTGGTATACAAACCACTGCACGATAGGAAATGAATAAAGAGTAGTTTCCTAACACCTTATAGCCTCTCGAAGATAAATACAGATGTCCCCGTACCGATCCGCAAGACTCTATTAGGTTTGCCCATGACTTGTGAGACCTACGTGAACCTAGTGCTCTGATACCATGTTGTCACGGCCCAATTTTATTATAGGTCATGATGGCGCCCAACATCGTTGTCAGGCAAGCCAACACGAAAATATTAACAAGTTCTAGTTTTTCTATACCAAAACAGTTATAGCAATTTCTAAATTTTGAATTTAAAACAGGTGGTAATTAGCTACGTACATTAATAATCATACAATCCCAAAAGAATAGTCTACTAATGTGCGTGCTAAGACCTGGTGTCACAAGTATATGGTCATCCAGTAGAATATACAAAAAAATAAATCTATTCTACTGTCCGAGATAGAATAGACAGCCAAAAGTAAAGAGAGACTCCATTATGCTGCTGAATGGCATAGGAAGGGAGCAGCTCACCGTGGAATCTCAGACTACGATCAAGTATGCGCACCAGACTGGTAACCAGATATACCTGCCTCAGATCCTGTACAATTAAGTACATAAGCGTAGTATGAGTACATAAACAATGTGTACCCAGTAAGTATCCCATCTAATCTTGAAAAAGTAGAGACGAGAGGTTGACTTGAAAATTACTAGGATAAATTAATATAAAAAAGTGTTATACTAAGCATGGATGTCACAAATAAATAACAATTTATAGCAAGAAATGATAGGTCATTTCCTAGATATTATCACAGTTAGCCATTTATATTTCAGGGCATTTAGCAAGGCAAGTCATGAATAAGAATTCACGTAGATATCATGCGCACATTATGCCGAGGTCGTATGGACCGGTCCAACATAAAAGGAAATGTGCACTGCTAGAGGGTCGAATAGCGCGGACCATAGATGCATCTATTTCTATTGAGGCGATCGGCCCGATCCACAAATATCAATTATCATCAAGAGGGCACATAAGGCACAATCATAGTCAAATAAATTCATACAAGTTATCAAGTGAGTGTATGCGTTCTCATACATTTATTTCCAACCCCTAACAAGCCCTAAGTGATCTCATTAACATGAAATGATATAGACATTTGCAAATATAGCATGATACAAGTTCTAAACTACCCGGACAATTAACATAATAGTAGCTACGCACGGACTCTCGTCACCTCGTGCGTACGTAGCCCCCACAATTAGCAACACGTGATTAATTAACTCACCTATGGGGACAATTCCCTCTTACAAGGTTAGAAATGAGACTCGCCTCGCTCCAAATCGTACTCCCAATGTCGAGAAATTGCTCAAACCCTCAATTTGGAGCCGAACGATACAAGACTAATTAAACGAGGTAGGAACTAGTCAATACAAGCTCAAGAGTTCACATTTTAACTACTAAAGTAATTTCTCAACCCTAAACACAAGTATCCTAAAATCCGACCCCAGGCCCATGTGCCCGTATTCCGAAGTTTTTAAAAGAAAGTTGTTTTCTATAACCTAAGGATCAATATTATATGATTTCTACTCCATTCCATAATATATTTTGTGGTTAAATCTAATTTTTATTAAAACCCTAGGTTTTGCTCTATCCCCATGATTTTTCCCTAATCTTTGTTTGTTAATCTACCCAAGACTCAATTATTAAACTCAAAATAAGAAGGATGAACTTACCTCAAGATGCTAGGTGGAATCTCTCTCTTTGAAAGCTCCCAAATCGCCCAAATAATGGTGGAAATGTGTCAAAAATGACACATTCCCGTATTAAATGAAGGCACTGGCTTCAGCGATTTCCGCACCTGCGGTTAGAAGACCGCATCTGCGGTCTCGCTTCTGCGAGAGGGGGTCCGCATCTGCTGAATTGGCCAGGTGGGCTGGGACCGCTTCTGTGGTCTTTGGGCCGCTCCTGCGTAGCCTCTTCTGCAATGGTTTGACCGCACCTGCGGCTGACCAACCGTAGGTGTGGTTATGACAGCAATCTGGAGCTTTAGCTCCTTCCAAAATTTCCTAACTCAAATCGGGCCTCGCTCGATTGATGCTCGGAGCCTCCCGGGCCCCGCCCGAACATACCTAAAAGTTTGAAATCATAAAACGGACTCTCTCGAACCCTCGGAACGATCGAAACAATGCTAAATCTAAAAATCACCCCCTAAAACCAATTTAATCAAACTTATGAATTTCAAGTTCCTCAAATTACTTCCAACGCAACGAAACATACTTATACTACTCGGATTGACACCAAATTTTACGTGCAAGTCTTAAATGGATATACGGAACTATTCCCAATCTCGAAACACCATTCGGCTCTCGATAAAGAAAAAACCCGCCCCAAACCAAATATTTAAGAACTTCAAAATCCTTAAGGAATCAGCTTTCACTATTAGGCACCAAAATACTCCCGGGGTCATCCAAAACCCTATCCAGACGTACGCCCAAGTCCGAAATCATCATACGAACCTGTTGGAATCCTCAAATCCGGATTCCGATGTCGTTTACTCAAAACGTTGATCGAAGTCAAACTTGGCCTTTTAAGTCAACCTTAAGGAACCAAGTGTTCCGATTTCAACCCAAACTCTTCCAAATTCGGAACCAACCATTCCCGCAAGTCATAAATCAATAAAAGAAAGTACGAGAAGTATTATTTAGGGGAACAAGATTCTTAAAAGTAAAACGACCAGTCGGACCGTTACACTATGTATCTTGGAGATTTTTGTAATGAAAGAACTTACACAGATGCAACTAAACATGTTAGAAGGAATTAATATAGCTACATTCAACTGAGAATTACATGGCTAACACTATTTTTTTCATGAAAAAGTTTGTACTGAAATATAACTGAATGTCCTTGCTTTGTCACTTCTACAAAAGGGAAGAATTGACTTAAAACAGTAAGAATAGTCGCAGCAACGGCAGTACAAAATGGACATTACCCCGCCACTGCACATATTCATCTTGAATGGTATTTGCCTCTTCTCCAACAAACAACATGAAACGTAATTTGATAGTTGTTTAGTCAAAGCTTCAATAGGAAGCTTGAGATTCCGACTATTTCACGGATTTATCTCTTGGTTGAGCCAACTGTTTCATTATCATTCTCCAGTTCTTCAATACTGAACGCATCCATTGAGTAACACCAGCAACAACTTATGGAAGTTGATTCACGTCATAAGATGATTCTTTCACCAAATTATTAAATAGCTGGCCCGCTCATAACAATAGAACCGCTCATCCCCTATCTATAGTTTTGCAACAAAGGTTGCAAGTCATATGACTGACAGAGTAAATTGAGATCGACAATATAGCGCCATAGAGGGTTAGATATGATAACTTAATTTTTATGAATTAGCCACAATAGAACTTTGTAGTTATAAAATGGTATAAAATTAAAAAAGATTCAAATATGTTTCTAACATACAGAACATATGCACACCTAAAACTGAGTATCTTACTCAAAGAAATTCTAGCACTGTTATATACCCTAATAGCTTTCTCAAGACCAATGCACAAAAAATAACCGAAAACAGGTGCGTCACTCGCGTTAGCATCCAATAGAAACGTAGGTCTAAGACACCTGAAATGAAAGGAAATAACATGTGAGAGGACTGCTGAAAAAATTTACTTATTTTGAGAGTAGTAACAGCTGGTCAAGAGATGCACTTATTTGTTGAACATTTCTGCTAAAAAACATGCAAAATTCCATGTTGAGCATTGTCAATACACATATTTTGCATTATAGTACATGCTCATAAGAAAGGAACTGAAAAATATATTAAGCGCAAATGCAGTATACATCTTTTATCATATGTAGAACATAAAACAAAAGAAAAGAATAGGGAAAAGAGAGAGATTAAGTGAGTGCAATGAAGGAGCGAGAGAAAGAAGACTCAGTTCATGAAATCCCATTCAACTCACCTAAAGTGCGATGCATAGGTCTTGTTTTGTGTGAGTTAAACGTTCATGTCTTCTGTGTGTGCACCATTTGGTATTGAATAAAATAAATCTACTACAGCTTTAACTCTATGCAATAATATCTCTACATTTCGAAGAGCAACCACCACTAGAACTCCTCCTATAACATATTCCCGGAGTCAACAGGTGTGACTTCCTATCTTGCAATCCCTGAAGTGAGAGGATATGATGAAGTCCTCTGAAACAATGTAGAATCGGATGATTATGCTTACTGTTAATAGCAGGAGAAATACATGCACATTTACTTCAACTTGTGAATAAAAAATGATATCATCATTAAAACGCATTATGCCTGATAAATATCATCAAAATATGGTATTATGATGAAATAACATTCAACTCTACCAAAATAATAAGAAATCTTATTCTGCATTTATTTTCGTATTTTTTTCTCTGCTTTTTTGTTATCCTATATATTCTGAATATCAATTACAGTGTGATCTTTTGGCTTGTGTTCTTTAGAACAAAAATATTACATCTGCTATAAAATAAAGTACTATAATACTTTCGGTTGGAAAAAAAAAATCTAAATTTCTCTCATTTCATCTGAAAGAATAAAATAGAAAAAGAAGCGAGAAGCCTATAAATTATTAACAGGCTGATATGTTTTTGTAGATTCTGCCAGATGGAGTTGAATTCTAGTTGGTAATGTTTATACGGTTAAGCTTTTTGTCAAGTTTCGTCTTAGATTTATCATCTCATATAGTTGTTAGTTCTATAGAGCATGCACTCATCCTAGAATCTATAAGTACTAAAACACTCATCCTGAAATTCAAAATTTTCAACTTATTATTTCTCAAGAAAAACATAGCCTCAGACCCTATAGAAGATATTCATTTTATTATTCAAACATAATTGGACCCAAAATATTAGATTAGTAACAATAACAAAAATTATTCGCCCGAAATGAAGGTTCCCTAAGAAAAATTATTTTATTGAGTTTAAATTTAATTGAGAAAATCTGAATCAAACAGCCAAAAAAATTACGATCAGAAACTGAAGCTCAATGAAGAAATTACTTAGTTTTGTATATAATGATCCTATGAAAAATTATAATTAAAAGATAGAGGAAATGCAGCTTCCTCTAGCAACAGTTTCCTAGCATGCATTAAAAGATCGAAATGAATACATTCCATACTTCTAATCTATCATTAGCCGAAAGCACCCAAATCAACTTACTTTACTTCAACTATTGCAATAGTATTACCCATCTGTCTCATTAAAAGATTGATAAAGTAAGATGAAATATTATTTTTCAAGTAAGTTTATCACTCGTCTTAAATATGTCTATCTCAAGATAGAGCGTAAATAAGAAATAAAAAAAGAAAAAGCAGATGAATTTATTAATTCTTTACGCTGAGAAGATGTTTTCTTTAAAATGAAATACCCAACATTTCATCATATGCCCTAATCCTCAGAAAGCATTTAAAGATACCATACTGATTGTCAAAACAGAGAAAAGCCTAAAACTTTCAGCAAAGAGATCCCTATTTAGCATAAAACCTAGAGTAATTCATCCTTATTATCAAAATCAGACAAAAAAATTTACTCCAACCAAAACCAACACATGCATGAATTTCACTGCACCAATTGAAACTGTAGAACCCCAAGTATCTCTCTTTTTCAATTAACATAACAGAAGAAGAACATCATCAATAAACAAAACAGAAAAAAGAGAAAAGAGCAACATACTGACAAAGCAGAGAAGACGGAGGTGAAATCCGGAGGCGCAGGCTAATCTGGAAGAAATAAGCCATAGAGATTTGCAAAGACAATTAGTAACATCGATGAAAGGGAAAGTTCTTTGTCTTTTCATCAGTACAAACGACAATTTAGGAAATCAGAACGGGTGTAGTTGGTCATCACCAAAGAGAATATTCTGGAGAAAAGAGGCTGCAACAATTTTTCGGAGGTTTAGCAACAATAGAAGCGTTTGAGAGAGAAAGGTGGACAGGTAGAAGAACAAGCTGATTGTCACGACCCGGATTTTTCACAGTCGTGACGGCGCCTACTCAAAGCTAGGCAAGCCGACTGTTCCGTTTTAATTACCCTTTTTTACGTCTTAAGTCCTTATAACTTCAAAACAACATATCAAAACAGCGAAAATAATAATATCAATAACAAAGCAGAAGACTAAATCTAATAATTTAACTTAATACAAACTTGCGGAAGTCTAAATACAACTCTACCCAGAATTTGGTGTCACAATTTCACAGACTGTCTAAGATTACTACAAATAAGGTCTGAATAGAAATACACGAATCTATCTCTGAATAAGTAAAAGAACATAAAAGAGATGATAAAATGAGATGTCAAGGCCCGCGGACGCCTGCAGGACTACCTCGGGTCGCCTGTTGGACTAAAGACAGCAACTTCACTGCGGTCCAAACTCTCCCATACCAGTATCTGCACACAGTGCAGAGTGTAATATCAGCACAACCGACCCCATGTGCTGGTAAGTGTCTAACCTAACCTGGGCGAAGTAGTAACGAGGCTAGGACCAGACTACTAAATAAACATGTGCAGTTAAATCATATACAACGAAAAATAAAAGCAAATATTCACAGTAGAGATAGGAGGCAGAAACATGCTACGGGGAGGACCAAATAACAACAGAATATCATAATAGGAATGTAAAGAAACCAACATTTAAATGCCAACAAAAATAAGGAAAACAAACATAATATTCACTTTCATTCCTTTCTTGTTGCAGGCGTGCAACCCGATCCCATTTCACATATCTCGTTGCAGGCGTGCAACTCGATCTCATTTCATATATCTTGTTGCAGGCGTGCAACCCGCTCCCATTTCACATATCTCGTTGTAGGCGTGCAACCCGATCCCATTTCATATATCTTGTTGCAGGCGTGCAACCTACTCCCATTTCATATATCTCATTGCAGGCGTGCAACCCGCTCCCATTTCATATATCTCGTTGCAGGCATGCAACCCGTTCCCATTTCATATATCTTGTTGCAGGCGTGCAACCCGCTCCCATTTAAAATATCACTGTGGCGGCATGCGGCCCGATCCCATTTACAAGTCAACATCAATCACAAAGAATCCCGACAAGGGCACAAGAGTACAAAAACAATATCTCGGCAAGGGAGACAATATCGTAAACAATAACGTCCCTGCAAGGGATACAATGTCATAACAATAACATCCCGACAAGGGAGACAATATCCTAAACCATAACATCCCGGCAAGAGAACAAGAGTATAATAACAACATCCCGACAAGGGAACCAGCCATGATGAACAACATATTAAGCATGAATAAATCACAATGGATTCACCACAATTGCTATACGAGACTCACGGGCATGCTTGACACTGACGTATAGATACTCGTCACCATGCCTATACGTCCTCCACAATTAACACATAGCAAATAAGACACAACTCCTAATCCCTCAAGCTAAGGTTAGACTAAACACTTACCTCAAACTTCCACAACCAACTCAAGTCTCAAACACCGCTTTTCCTTTAGAATTCGCCTCTAAATTACTTGTATCTAGCCCAAATTAATTTAACAACATCAATAAATGCTAAAGAATTCATACCCAATGCTTAATTATAGGTTTTATATCATCTTCCCCAAAAAGTCAAAAATTGACCCCGGCCCACTTGGTCGAAACTCGAGGTTCAGACCAAAACCTGATCACCCATTCACCCACGAGCCCAAATAAGAAATTAGTTTTGAAATCTGACCCCAAAACGAGGTCTAAATTTCACTTAATCAAAAAGCCCTAACTCTACACAAATTCCTAATTTCTACCATAAAAACCCAAGATTTTTGAATGAAAATTGATGAAATGCAATGGGAAATCGAAAGAAAAAGGTGTAGAATCATATACCAGTGCTTTAGGGAAGAACTTGTTTTTTGAAAATCGCTTCAATGCTCCCAATTTTGAAAATATGAAGTAAATGGATTCTGTCCGTTTTTGCTGCTGTTTTAAAAATGACTGGGCAGGCCTTCATTGCATTCGCAATAGGCCTGTGGCGTTCGCGATGGGTTAGGCCCAACTGACCATTGCGTTTGCGTTTGACGGTTCGCGTTCGTGGAGCTTTAGCTCGTAAAGACTTCGCGTTCGTGGTCATATGGCCGCATTCACGTAGAACAAATGTGAAATCCCTCCCCCAAGCCACTAACTTTATGCGTTCACGAGTGCCTGAACGCGTTCGCGAAGGGTACTCCTCCCTCAGCTTCGCGTTCGCGTCCTAAGCTCCACGTTCGCGAAGAACAAACTAGCATCTGAGGAAGTTTTCCTTACGCGTTCGCGAGTGGTACCATGTGAATGCAAAGAACAAAACCTCGGTGCACCTGAGACAGCAAAACCTGCAACTTTCCTAAGTTTAAAAACTTCCCGAAACCCATCCGAAACTCACCCGAGCCCTCGGGGCTCCAAACCAAACATGCATACTAACCCAAAAATATCATATGGACTTATTCGTGCGATCAAATTGCAAAATTAATACCTTTAACAAGGAATTTAGCATCAAATTCAAAAGAAAATCTCAAGAACACTTAAGTTTCAAATTTCACAATCGAGGGTCCAATTCACGTCATTTTAAGTCTGTTTCTTATCAAATTTTACAGGCTCAACTTAAATCATATATAAGACTTGTACCAGGCTCCGGAACTAAAATACGGGCCCGATACCATCAAATTTAATTACGTTCAAATTTCCAAAAACTCTAAAATTTTCAGTTAAACAATTTTTTTCAAAAATTCATTTCTCGGGCTGGGGCCTTGAAATTCGATTCCGGGCATATGCCCAAGTCCCATATTTTCTTACGGACCCTCCAAAATTGTCAAATCACGGGTCCGGGTCCTTTTATATTAAAAGCAAGATTCATTATTTTTCACAGATTTTCACATAATGGCTTTCCAGATACACGTCCGGATTGCGCACACAAATCAAGGTGAGACAAAAGGGAGGTTTTAGGGCCTCAGAATATAGAATTTAATTCTAAAACAAGTTATGACCTTTTGGGTCATCACACTGATAGAATTAGCTAATGGCCATTTAGTTCTGGGGGGGGGGGGGACACTTGCTTGTCAAGAGAAGTACACGCGTAGGAGTTGGAGAGGTATATCATAAAGCAGTTCACATGTTGAATCAGAATTAAATTTCTATTTTGAGAATTCAATTTTTGGTGCTTTACCATAGTGCCCTTGATAACAACTACAATACCACATTTACCCTTGTTCGCATAGCTTGTCCGTCTAGCTTAACTTCCATTTCTATATATTTAGAAAAATAATTAAATAATAATTTTATCCAATGTAAAATATGCATTTTGTCACGACCCCAAATTCAACCTAGGTCGTGATGACACCTATCGTGTTACAAGGCAAACCTATTTCCAAAAATATTACTACTAAATCGATTATAAGAATTTAATAAAATATTTTCAACATTTAAATTTCTCACACTAAATCAAGTCTGAATATAATCAATATGAAATACGGAAACAAGCCCCAAACATCGGGATGTCACCAAGTCTTGTGCGTCTAAAACTATAAACTAAGATATATAAACTGTCTAACTGTCCAAAAGAAGAAATGACAAGATGAGTAACAAGGTCATGCGGACATTAGCAGCTACCTTGCAATCTCCACAGATAGCCGACCTGAACTCAACGATCACCGCGCTGTGACTCACCTGGATCTGTACATAAAGTACAGGGAAATAACTGAAATAACTAAGTAGTACAACCGACTCAGTAGTAACGGAAATAACTAAGGAACTGAGTTGTAGATATGAGCTAAGTAAAACAGTCCAATTATTTATTTTCACAATTTAAAAATAAAAAGAAATAAACAGGTAAGTTCCATAAATCAGTAGAATACCACACAAAAATTTAACAGATAAATGAAGCAACAACAAAAGTAAATGCAACCTCACAGCAATGTCACTCCATCACTCAACACTCGCACTCAGCACTCAACACTCAATACACTGAACATTCTGTGCTCACTGGGGGTGTGTACAAACTCCGGAGAGGCTCCCAAAGCCCAAGCGCTAAGCACGGACAACTCACGTGCCATAATATCAATACCTGGATCCGCACGGTCAGCTCACGTGCTACGCGGACAGCTCACGCTATATGATATCAATACCTGAACCTGCACGATTAGCTCACGTGCTACGCGTACAGCTCACGCACTGGTATTAATATCCTCACAACCAAGCCTTCGGCCTCATTCAGTCATATACCTCTCCAGCCTCACAATGCACCACCAATAAGGAGACACATCCACATCAAGTATCACTATATATCAACAAAATAATAGAGATTGAGGTAAACATGTACAATAATTTCTATGACTGAGCACAAATAATGTGAGCATGAATGAAGCCTAAACATGATCTCTAACGTGAAGGCAGACAAGTTCAACAACAAGTAACTATATAAACACAGATGATGGCCTACCGAACGGACCAAGTCTCAATCACTCGGAGTATACACGTACACACTCGTCACCTAGCATGGGTATCACCTCTAAACAATCACGTGATATCAAATTCTCCGGGTTTATACCCTCAAGGCCAGAGTTAAAACTGTTACTTACCTCAACAGCGTAAAATCCTACTCCGGGATGTCCTCGTCCCTCGACTCAGTCTCCAAGAGCTCCGAATCTATCCATAATCAGAATAATACTATTAACATAGGCTAAAGAATCGAATTCCACAATAAAAACTATATAAATAGGCCAAAAATCTGAAACCGGCCAAAACCCGATCCTCGGGACCATATCTCGAAACCAGTCAAAAATGACAGAATAATAGATCTCTTCCTCTCCCGAGTTTAACGATATAAATTTTATCAAAATCAGACTCCGTTTGGCCCTCAAATCCTTACTTAAAACTCTTTAAAACTCAAACTCTAACACCCTCAATTTCACTTTGAAATCATCAATCAAATTCCAAAATGAATATGGATTCATGAGATATAACCAAAATCAAGTAGAGAACACTTACCTCAATCCATAAGGTGAAAATCGCCTCCAAAATTGCCCAAATCCAAGCTCCCCAACTCAAAATATGACCGAATGAATAAACACTTATTTTATATTTTTTTGCCAGCTATTCTGCCTCGTTTCTCGTGTCAAATGATCCCGAAAATGAGATATGTTGGTTTCAGTATTTGTAAATAGTGCAGATTTTTAAATACGCTATCAGTGGCAATTTTGTAATTAATCTGAAAAATCTAGCAACTTAATTCTTAGTAAACTGACCATAAAATCGTCATATGATGTCCAAATTTGACGATTCTTTTTGTTACGGGTCCGTAATTACGATACAGATCTAATGCTTTTATCAAAAAAAAAATCAGAGCTCATTTGTTCAATATGATATCATTTATGCTTGAAGAAACGACGTCGAAACATAAGAAAAACCAGTGCAACACAACCCAAACCTTTCTGAAACTCACCCGAGCCCCTCGGGACCTCAACCAATATGTTCGACAAGTCACATATCATTAATCAAACTTAGTCAAACCTCCGGAACACCTAAAATAAAACCAAAACACCAAATCAAACTCGAATTCAAGCCTAAGAACTTCTAAACTTCCAATTTTCGCCAATTCAAGCCTAATTCTACCACGGACCTCCAAATTATATTCCGGACATACTCTTAAGTCTAAAATCACCCAACGAAGTTAATCGAATCATAAATATCCAAATCCGAATTCATTTACTCATAAGTCAACTTCCGGTTGACTTTTCTAATTTAGCTTTCTAACTAAGAGACTAAGTGATCATTTCACTCCAAAACTACTCTGAATCCAAACCTACAAACTCATACAACTCAACACAGCTGAACAACACATAAAGAAACAGAAATGGGGGAAACAGGGCTATAATTTTCAGAATAACTGACCAGATCATTACATTCTCCCCCTCTTAAACAAATGTTCGTCCTCGAACGAGTCTAAAAACATACCTGGAATCTCAAATAGGTAAAACTTTCAGCAATACCTTCTCGTCAAATTCAAATCATATGAACTCATCTCGCGGTCACATCATACTCATCACGTATTCATCCAGCCACCACTTCCACTAATAGGGGCACTACCGGACATATAGGTCCACAAGTACGTGCTCACACAATCAATACCTATGTGCTCAATGTACTGTCAAAACCCTGGCTCAAGTCCTCCAGAATGGCCCAACATCAACACATAGAAATCACATCTCACACCTCATCCAAGGAATCACAATCCGTCGATGCACAACTGATACCAAGCACTCATGTGCGCATACGAATTCGTGGACGGAATTCAAAGAGTTACACTTCAAGATGAATCGATACCATACGATAATAATTCAAGAAGGTGAAGTTTTCCTAAAGGTTTTGCAGCCTCTCAAAGATAAGTACATATGTCTCTATATCGATCCACAAGACTCTACTAAACCTGCTCATGACTTGTGAGACCTATGTAACCTAGGCTCTGATAGCAATTTGTCATGACCCAAAATCTAACCCAGGTCGTGATGGCGCCTATCGTATTACAAGACAAGCCTATTTCCCAAAATATTACTACTAAATCGATTATAAGAATTTAATAAAATATTTTCAACATTTAAATTTCTCACACAAAATCAACTCTGAATATAATCAATATAAAATATGGAAACGAGCCCCAAACATCATCACTAAGTCATGAGCGTCTAAAACTATAAACTAAGATATATAAACTTTCTAGCTGTCCAAAAGAAGAAAGGACAAGAGGAGTAACAAGGTCATGCGGACACTAGCAGCTACCTTGCAATCTCCACAGATAGCTGGCCTGAACTCCACGATCGCCACACTCTAACTCACCTGGATCTGCACATAAAGTGCAGGGTGTAATGTAAGTACAATCGACTCAGTAGTAACCGAAATAACAAAGGAACTGAGCAGTAGTGACGAGCTAACTAAAACAGTCCAATTATCTATTTTCACAATTTAAAAATAAACAGAAATAAATAGGTAAATTCCATAACTCAGTAGATGCCACAAAGAAATTTAATAGATAAATGCAGCAACAACAAAAATAAATGCAACCTCACAGCAATGTCACTCCATCACTTAATACTCGCACTCAACACTCAACACTCAACACTCAATACACTTAACACTCTGCGCTCACTGGGGTTGTGTCCAAACTCCAGAGGGGCTCCCAAAGCACAAGCGCTAAGCACGAACAACTCATGATATGTTCCATAATATCAATACCTAGATCTGCATCGTCAGCTCACGTGCTACACGGACAGCTCACGCGCTATGGTATCAATACCTGGACTCGGACGGTCAACTCACGTGCTACGCGGACAGCTCATGCGCTATGGTATTAATATCCTCACAACCAGGCCCTCGACTCCACTTAGTCATGTACCTCTCCAGCCTTATAATGCACCACCAATAAGGAGCAACAACCCACATCAAATATCACAATATATTAGTAAAATAATAGAGATTGAGGTAAACATGTACAATAATTTCTATGACTCAGTACAAATAATGTGAACATGAATAAAGTCTAAGCGTGATCTCTAACATAAAGGTAGACAAGTTCACCAACAAGTAACTACGTAAACACAGATGATGGCCATGAGGCCCCACGGGACGGACCAAGTCTCAATCCCTCGAGGTATACACCACACGCCCGTCACCTAGCGCGGGTATCACCTCCAAACAATCACATGATACCAAATTCTCCGGGTTTATACCCTCAAGGTCAGAGTTAAAATTGTTACTTACCTCAACAACATAAAATCCTACTCCGGGATGTCTCCGTCCCTTGACTCGGCCTCGAAGAGCTCCGAATCTATTCATAATTAGAATAATACTATTAACATAGGCTAAAGAATCGAATTCCACAATAAAAACTATATAAATAGGCCAAAAATCCAAATCGGTCAAAACCCGGCCACCGAGCTCACGTCTCAAAACCAGTCAAAAATAGAAGTATAATAAACCTCGTCTTCTCCTAAGTCTAATCGTATAAAATTTATCAAAATCGGACTCCGTTTGGTCCCTCAAGTCCTCACTTAAAACTCTCCAAAACTCAAACCCTAACTCCCTCAGTTTCATTTTGAAATCATCAATCAAATCCCAAAACGAAGATGGATTCACGAGATATAACCAAAACCGAGTAGAGAACAATTATCCCAATCCATATGGTGAAAATCACCTCCAAAATCGCCCAAATTCGAGCTCCTCAACTCAAAATATGGCCGAATGAACAAACCCTTATTTTTATATATTTTTCTACTAGCTATTCTACCTCGTTTCTCATGCCAAACGATCCCAAAACTCGTTTTTTATGCCTCTAATTTATTTCTTGTAAAATTCTAGTCAAGTTAGGCGTTTCAATCACACAATTTGACCTTATAATGAATGAGATATGTTGGTTTCTATATTTGCAAATAGTACAAATTTTTAAATGCGCCGTCAGTGGCAATTTCGTAATTAATCTAAAAAATCTTACAACCTAATTCTTAGTAAAATGATCATAAAATCCTTATATGATGTCCAAATTCGACGATTCTTTTTGCTACAAGTCCATAATTACGATATGGATCTAATGCTTCAATCAAAAAGAAATCAGAGGTCATTTGTTCAATATGATATCATTTATGCTTGAAGAAACGACGTCGAAACATAAGAAAAAGGAGCGCAACACAACTCACACCTCTTCAAAACTCACCCGAGCCCCTCGGGACCTCAACCAATATTTTTCACAAGTCACATATCATTACCTAAACTTAGTTGAACCTCCGAAACACCCAAAACAATACCAAATCAACCTCAAATTCAAGCCTAAGAACTTCTAAACTTTCAATTTTCGCCAATTCAAGCCTAATTCTACCACGAACCTCCAAATTATATTTCGGACACACTCCTAAGTCTAAAATCACCCAACGAAGCTAATCGAATCATACAAATCCAAAATCCGAATTTGTTCAACATCCGATTGACTTTTCTAACTTTGCTTTCTAACTAAGAGACTAAGTGATCATTTTACTTCAAAACTACTCTGAACCCAAACCTACCAACTCGATACAACTCAACATAGCTGAATAACACATAAAGAAACAAAAATGGGAGAAACGGGGCTATAACTCTCAGAAAGACTGATCGGGTCGTTAGACATTTAAAGGATAAAAAGGCGAACGATGTTTCTTTAAAGTCTTCATGCTTTAAATATAGTATAGATATAGAAGATTATCACATAGTTAGCATCACATAGCTTAATTGGACACGATGTAACTTGAACATTGCAAAATATTTACAATCTTTCTAAAACCTCATTTGCCTTCATGCTGGTTTATAACTTGCTCAGAAACTTGCTATAGCTCATTGCTGAATACCAATTCAAGGACCTATAGAGTGAAGAAACAGCGCATAATTGTTTTAGACAATTATAAAAATGTGACATTCAACCACATGCATGTAATTGTCTATAATAAATCTATTTTGGTAAGATAATAAATATGATAAATAATACGTTTTAACAAGTGTAAATATTTTTAGTAAGTAAAATACCTCTATTAACATATTTGGATGAACATCAACACCCACTTTCTTGTATACCATATGTGTATGTGTGATATACACCACACATACATTAGTCCAAATCTATAATTCTAAATCTTGTATCAACCTATAATCGTGGCTATAGAACTGAATCCTTCTCGTCTATATATGTCACGGCCTGGAATCCCCACCATCGGGTCCATGATGGCGCCTAAAATTTTACTTGCTAGGCAAGCCAACTTTAGAGAATCGTTAGCCAATTCTTTTACATTTCAGTAATTAACAACAAATAAGATATAACGAGTTAAGATGAACGCGAAAATTTATAACAGCCTCAATATATAATACTACTCAGAATCTGGAGTCATAATTCACGAACTTCTAAGATTTTCTACAAGTACAATGTCTGAAAGAAATACAACTATTTTCGAAATGAAAGAAACAGTGAAGACAATGAATAGAAGGGGACGCCAACAGGTCTACCTTGGGTCTCTGTCAAGTGAAGCCAGCAGCTAACCTCAGAATCAGTTCGGACCATTACCGAAATCTGCATAGAAAGTACAGAGTGCAGTATCAGTACAAATGAACCCATGTACTAGTAAGTGTCGAGCCTAACCTCGGCGAAGTAGTGATGAGTCTAAGACAAGACCCCCACAAATAAACCTGCGCAGTATATCACTATGTATACCAATAACAACAATAAAAGAAACAAGACAAGTAATATTGGGAGGGGGACATATTGAGGGGATCCCAAGATAAAGAATCAAAGCAGTAATAAGAACTTGATTAACCAACATGCCTTAAACAGATAGAAACAAGTAGACGCAGTAAAGGAAACAACATGGCATCACCCTTCGTTCTTTTACTCTCAACCTCACCATATGAAATAATAGAAACGACACGACATCACCATTCATGCATTAACTCTCTCATAATATGGCATGGCATCACCCTTCATGCATTAACGCTCACAATATGGCACGACATCACTCTTCGTACATTAACACTTACAAAACATGGCACGACATCACCCTTCATGCATTAACACTCTCCCTCACCAAAATAATGAACAATAACAATAGGGGGATAGAAATAACAAGAACAAGTCTTACTTCAAGATTTGGCTGCATAATACCAATCTCAACTTTGAGTCAATACTCAATCAATACCAAAGTCCATGAACATGATAAGAACGATCAACATAATGATTAACTAGTCTAAGCATGGATAATATGATCATGGAAACCAACAACTGCAAGAATAAGACCCACTAGCATGCTATAACTTGACAACAACGCATAGGTACTTGTCACCTCACCTATACGTTGTACCTAACATTCAAACACATAGAAAATAGACAAATAAGACCTAATCCCTCAAGCCAAGGTTAACCATGACACTTACCTCGCTCCAACAACCAACTCAAAGCTCAACCACGACTTTTCCTCTCAAAAGAGCCTCCGAACCGATAAAATCTAGCATATTACCAACCAAACGATTCAAATTAAGCCTTAAGCACTACCTACAATCGAAAAGAATTCAATTTAGGCCATAATTGAAAAAGGCAACAAAAGGTCAACGCCCTGCCCACTTTGTCCAAACCCGAAATTCGAACCAAAACCCGATTACCCATTCACCTCGAGCCCGGATATGTAATTAGTTTTGGAATTCGACCTCAATTTAAGGTCTAAATCCCCAATTTTCAAAATCCCTAGTTTCTACCCAAAAATCCCCAATTCCACCATGAAAACCTTAGATTCTAGGTTGAAATCTTGTGAAATGTAGTGACTGATCGAAAGAAACTAGTTTAGAATCACTTACCTATGATTTGGGGAAGAAAAGTTCTTTGGAAAATCACCTCTTGTCTTTTAGGTTTTGAAAATTTGAAGAATGGGAGAAAAATCCCATCCAAAATCAATTTGATCAGTTGTAGGTGTTGCATTTGCGACCTGGGGTTCGCAAATGTGAGTCCCACAAATGCGAAGAACCTATCGCAATTGAAATATCTCCCCATTCCTGCTTGCATCACAAATGCAAAGGAAATCTCGCAAATGCGAGTCTGACCCTTTCCGCAAATGCGACCATGTGATCACAAATGCGATCACTTCCTTCCCCCATCCCAGTTCGCAAATGCGAAAATTACAAGGCCCAGCTATTCTTTGCAAATGCGAGAAATAGCTCGCAAATGCGTAAACTACAGAGGTTGCAATTGCGATGCCTAATCTCGCATTTGCGAGATCAGAGGCCTACACTAGATATTGCAATACCAGCTATGCTCTAAGTCCTATTTTCACTTCGTAGCCTATTTGAAACTCACCCGAGCCCTCGGGGCTCCAAACCAAACATGCACACCAGTCTTAAAACATTAAACAAATTCGCTCGTGTGATCAAATTGCCAAAGAACACCTAGAACTACGAATTGTACACCAAATCGAATGAAATTTTCAAGAAAGCATTAAAACTTCTATTTTCACAACCGGACGTCCGAATCACGTCAAACCAACTCCGTTTCTCACCAAACTTCATAGACAAGCCATAAATATGGTATTAGACCTATATCAGGTTCCGAAACCAAAATACGGACCCCGATATTCAAAAAGTTAAAACTTGGTCAAACATTTCTATTTCATTAAGCCTTTAATTTAAAAATTAGACAAAGTCTGATATCTCGGGCTAAGGACTTCCGATTTTGATTCTGGGCATAAGCAAGTCCCAAATCATGATATGGACCCACCGAGACTTTCAAAACATGAATTCGGGTCCATTTATAGAAAGGTTTACCGAAATCAACTCAAATAAAATTTTAGCCAAAATTTCTTATTTTTATCACCTTTTAACATAAAAGCTTCCCAGAAACACGCCCGGAATGCACACGCAAATCGAAGAGGGTAAAAATGAGACTTTTAAGGCTTAAATACACAGAATTTAGTTCTAAAACACAAGATGACCTTTCTTGTCATCATATTCTCCACCTCTAAAACAACCGTTCGTCCTCGAACGGACATAGAAAAACACATGAACTGGTGAAAAGGTTGGGATAGCTACTCCGAATGTCCGACTCGAACTCCTAAGTAGTTGCCTTGATGAGCTGACCCCTCCACTGCACTTGAACAGAAGAATGACTCTTCGATCTCAACTGACGAACCTGTCGGGCTAGAATAGTCACTGACTCCTCCTCATTGGTGAAATCCTTGTCCAACTGGACAGAGCTGAAATCTAACACGTGGGATGGATCGCCGTGATACTTACGTAGCATGGACATATGGAACACTGGATGGACCGCTGATAAACCAGGTGGCAACGCAAGCTTGTAAGCCACCTCTCCCACTCGCTAAAGAATCTCAAAAGGCCCGATGTACCTAGGGCTTAACTTGCCCTTCTTTCCAAACCTCATTACACACTTCATTGGTGACACCCCGAGTAGCACTCTTTCTCCGACCATGAATGCAACATCATGAACCTTACGGTCACTCTTCTGCCAGGACTGAGCTGTGTGAAGTCTATCCTGAATGATCTTAACCTTATCCAATGCATCCTTTACCAAATAATCGAGCCTTCCCCTACTCAAACCATCCAATCGGCGATCGACACCGTCTATCGTATATTGCCTCACAAGGAGCCACATGGATGCTCGACTGATAGATGTTGTTGTAGCCAAACTCCGCTAGCGGCAAGAACTGATCCAACGAACCTCCGAAGTCAATAACACATGCGCAGAGCATATCCTCTAATATTTGAATAATGCGCTCGTACTGTCCGTCCGTCTGAGGATGAAATGTTATGCTCAACTCAACCTGGGTGCCTAACTCATGCTATACTGCCCTCCAGAAATGCGAGGTGAACTATGTACCTCGATCATAGATGATAGACACGGGCACACCATGAAGACGAACGATCTTGCGGATATAAATCTCTACCAACCGCTCAGAAGAATAAGTAACTACCACAGGAATGAAATTTGATGACTTGGTCAACCTGTCCACAATGACCCAAATTGCATCGAACTTCTTCTAAGTCCATGGGAGTCCAACAACCAAAGCCATAGCGATACACTCCCACTTCCACTCAGAAATCTCTATCTTCTGAAGCAAACCACCAGGTCTCTCATGCTCGTACTTTACTAGCTGACAATTTAGACACCGAGCCACATATGCCACTATATCTTTCTTCATTCTCCTCCACCAATAATGGTGCCACAAGTCCTGATACATCTTGGCAGCGCTCGAATGAATAGAATACCTGGAACTATGGGCCTTCTCTAGAATCAACTCATGAAGTCCATCTACATTAGGCACACAAACACGACCCTGCATCCTCAAAACTCCATCATCTCCAACCATAACCTACTTGGCAACACTGTACCGCACTGTGTCCCTAAGGACAAGCAAATGAGGGACATCATACTACCGCTCCCTGATGCGCTCAAATAATGAAGACCGAGCGATCATACAAGCTAAAACACAAATGGGCTCAAAGACATCTAACCTCACGAACTAATTGTCCAAGTCCTGAACATCTAATGCAAGCGGTCTCTCACCGACTGGAATGTATGCAAGGATACCATACTCACTAACTTTCTACTCAAAGCATCGGACACCACGTTGGCCTTCCCAGGATGATACAAGATAGTGATATCATAGTCTTTCAGTAGCTCTAATCACCTCCTCTGCTAGGGATGTTCAAAACTGAACCGACGCCGAAAATCGAACCCAAATTGAAGCTTAATGGCTTATTGGTATCGGGTTAACGGTTTAACGGACGGGGAACAAATTTAAATTTTTTATTAACGGCTTATCGATTTGGTGGCAGATTATTAAATTTTCTTAACGAATAATCTGTTAACCCGCTAAGAATATATATATTTAAAATTTATTTTTATCCATACATATATTAAATAATCAAAAACCCTTCTTCCTCTAGTACTCTATCAAAGTGAATTAGAATAAAAGAAAGTCAAATAAAAGGAGTCATCTAACTGTGACAAAAAATAGAATTTGTTGTCTGAAACAAGATAACAACACCAGTTACACCACTACTTCATCAACTTTGCCTGAGTTTTAAGGCATCCTAGAATTCTAAGCATGACGAACATTTGTTTTAACAACGGCCAATTAGAAATCTTTCACATAGACTAAGGCCAATGTGCATAAACATAAATAAGATTCTAGACAGATGATTTACCCATCACAGTGTCTCTTCTGCTTCGTCCCTCTTAGTACGTCGACCACATATTTAAATATACAAAGACTAAATTTTATTTTATTTTGATTGAATTAGGCCGATAAACTGCCCGATAAGAGCTAAATCGATATCAATTTGGCCGATATCTTATCAGGTGGCTAGCAGATTAATACATTTAAAGCCGATAGCCGATAAGGCAAACCGTTATGAGTAAATAACCGCCCAATTCGCCCGATAAGAAGCCCTATCCTCTGCCTCAAATTAAGCTCCTTTTGCTTGAACAAATACTGCAAACTCCAATGATTTGTGAATACCTCACACGACACGCCATAAAGATAGTGCCTCCAAATCTTCAGCACGTGAACAATGGCTGCCAACTCTAATCATGGACATGGTAATTCTTCTCGTGAACCTTCAGCTTCCGCGACACATATACAACCGCCCTGCCATCCTGCATCAATACCGTACCAACTCCAATGCGAGATGCATCACAATATACTGTATAAGGCCCTGAACCTGTGGCAACACCAACACCGGTGCCATAGTTAAAGCATTCTTGAGCTTCTAAAAGCTTGACTCACACTCATCTGACCATCTGAACAAGGCACCCTTCTGGGTCAACCTAGTCAACGGGGCTGCTACAGATGAAAACCCCTCCACAAACCGATGGTAATAACCTGCCAATCCCAAGAAACTCCAGATCCCTATAGCTGATATGGGTCTAGGCCAGTTCTGAACTGGCTCAATCTTCTTAGGATCCACCTGAATACCCTCTACCGACACAACGTGCCCCCAGAAATCTACTGAACTCAACCAAAACTCATATTTTGAAAATATAGCATATAAGTGGCTGTCTCTCATAGTCTGAAGAATGATCTGAAGATGTTGTTCATGCTCTTCTCGACTGCAGGAATAGATCAAGATATCATCAATAAATACAATCACAAAAGAATCCAAATAAGGCTTGAACACATGATTCATCAAATTCATAAATGCTGCTGGGGCATTTGTCAGCCCAAATGATATCACTAGAAACTCATAATACCCATACCGAGTCCGAAAAGCTGTCTTAGGGACATCAGATGCGCTAATCCTCAACCGATGGTAGCCAGACCTCAAATCAATCTTTGAAAAAACCTTGGCACCTTGAAGTTGATCATATAACTCGTCAATCCTTGGCAATGGATACTTGTTCTTGATGGTGACTTTGTTCAACTGCTGATAATCTATGCACATCCTCATCGATCAATCCTTCTTCTTCACAAACAACACAGCCACACCTCAGGGTGAGACACTAGGTCTAATAAAGCCCTTATCAAGAAAATCTTACAACTTCTCCTTCAATTCTTTCAACTCTGGCGGGGCCATACGGTATGACAGAATAGAAATGGGCTGAGTGCCCGGAGCCAAATCAATACAGAAGTCAATATCCTTGTTGGGTGGCATCCCCGGCAGGTCTACAGGAAACACCTCTAGAAACTCACGAACAACTGGTACTGAATCCATGGAAGGAACCTCCGTACTAGAATCGCGGACATAAGCCAAATACGCTAGACACCCCTTCTCGACCATATACCAAGCCTTTATATATGAGATAACCCTGCTGGTAGAATGACCAGGTGTCTCCCTCCACTCTAATAGATGCAACCCTTGGAAGGCTAAGGTCACCATCTTAGCATCACAATCCAATATAGCATGATAAGGTGACAACCAATCTATCCTCAAAATGACATCAAAATCAACCATATCGAGAAGTAGGAGATCTACACGAGTCTCAAGACTCCTAATGGTAACCACACATGAACGATAAACGCAATCTACAACTATAGAATCTCCCTCACATGGGTGGACACAAACACATGGGAACTCAAAGAATCACGAGGCACAACCAAATATGAAGCAAAATAGGATAACACATAGGAATAAGTAGATCCTGGACCAAATAATACTGAGGCATCTTTACTGCAAACTAAAACCGTACCTGTGATAACCACGTCAGACGACTCATCCTCAGACCTGGATGAAAAAGCATAGCATTGGGGTTGTTCCCTACCACTCTGAACTACATCTCGAGGACGGGCCCTGTCTGTCTGGCCTCCACCTCTAGCGGCCTGACCTCTACCTCTAATGCCCCGACCTCTACCTCTAGCTGTCTGACCCCTACCTCTAGATGGCTGAGCAGGCGGTGAAGCACCTGGTGCTGGAACCATGCCACGAGAACCCTGATACTAAGAACTGTTCGATGCTCAATGGCAAAATCTAGCAATGTGCCTCAGATAACCACAAGTATAAAAAGACCTCAGTTGTTGTGACTTCTGACCCTGAAACTGATCTAGCCTAAGTAACCACCCTAAAAACTCTAGAGTAGAGGTGCACTAATAGGAGCTGGTGGTGCACTATAGGCTAGCTGGTCAGAATAATGCATATGAGGGCCACGACCACCTGAAACATCATGAGAAGCCTAGAGTGCTGAATGAAACGGCTATGGAGGATGACCTCTACCAAAAGTACCTCTGCCTCCACACGAGGCACCACTGAATCCACCAGATTAGCGAGACCTCTTGTCAGAACCTTGACCACTCCCCTGAGCTAATACCATCTCGACTTGCCTGGCAACATTGGCAGCCATTTGAAAAGAAATCTCACTCCTAGTCTCCTTAGCCATCTACAATCTAATAGGCTAAGCAAGTCCCTCAATAAACCTCCTCACCCTCTCTCTCTCTCTCGGTAGGAAGTAGAAGAATATCATGATGGGCCAAATCCACAAATTGAGTCTCGTACTGAGTGACATACATATAGCCCTACTGAAGACGCTCGAACTGCCTCCGATAGTCCTCTCTCAATGTGACAGAATGGAACTTCTCAAGAAATAACTGAGAGAACTGGTCCCAAGTGAGAGCAAGTGACCCAGCTGGTCTGGTCAACATATAATCCCTCCATCATTTCTTGGCGGAACTCGACAACTGGAATGTAGAGAAATTAACCCCATAGGTCTCCACCATGCCCATATTCCATAACACCTCATGACAGTTGTCTAGATAGTCTTGAGGGTCCTCTGAAGATGCACCACTGAAGTGAACTGGAAATTTTTTGATAAACCTATCCAATCTCCATAAAGCCTCAGAAGACATAGCTGATCCATCGCCAGTCTGTGCGCCAACACCCGGCTGAACTACCCCAACGGGTTGACCTACTTGAGTCTAAAATAGGGGAGCCATTTGCTTCGGAGTGTGAGTAGCGGGAGTGTGTGATCCTCCCCCAGCCTGAGAGACGGTTGGTGCTACAGGAAATGTGCCAGCCTATGCCACACTCTCCATAAGTACCACTAAACTGAAAAAAATATCCCGAAGTACTAGGGTGGCGATGAACCCCTCTGGGACCTGAGCTGGTCCTACTGGGACGGTCTGGGCTGGAGCCTCCTCATTAAACTCTATCTGAGGCTCTGCCGCTAGTGCTGCTGCTCGAGCTCTAAGCTGAGCCCTGCCCCTGCCTCGGCCTCTGGCACGACCTCTGCCTCAACCTCTGCCCCTCGTAGGATTTGCCACTGGGGGATCTGGCTACTGCTCAATTGAAGATGCATACGTGTTCTTTCCATCTGTGAGAGAACAAGAGTAGGAGAGTTCCATTAGTAATGAGAGAACAAAATCGCACGACAAAGAAGAAATGAAGTGATATTGGTTCCTAAACTTCATAGCCTCTGGAAGACAAGTACATACGTCTCCGTATCGATCGTCCAAACTCTACTAAGCCTACTTGTGAATTGTGAAACCTAGGCAACCTAGTGCTCTGATACTAACTTGTCACGACATAAAATCACCATTATTGGGTCCGTGATGACGCTTAATATTTCACTTGCTAGGCAAGACAATGTTAGAGAATCATTTGCCAATTCTTTTACATTTCAGTAATTAACAACAAATAAGCTATAACAAATTAAGATGAACACGAAAATTTATAACAACCTCAATATATAATACTACCCAGAATCTGGAGTCACAATTCACGAACTTCTAAGATTTTTCTACAAGTAAATGTCTGAAAGAAATACAACTATTTTCGAAATGAAAGAAATAGTAAAGAGAATGTATAGAAGGGGACGCTAGGGCCTACGAACTCCAATAGGTCTACCTTGGGTCTCCGATCAAGTGAAGCCAACAACTGACCTCAAAATCAGCTCGGACCATTACCGAAATTTGCATAGAAAGTGCAAAGTGCAATACTAGTACAACCGACGCCATGTACTGGTAAGTGTTAAGCCTAACCTCGATGAAATTGTGACGAGGATAAGACAAGACACCCTCAAATAAACATGTGCAGTATATCAATATTTATACCAATAACAACAATAAAAGAAACAAGACAAGTAATATTGGGAGGGGAACATGCTGAGGGGATCGCAAGATAAGGAATCAAAGCAGTAATAAGAACTTGATCAACCAATATGCCTTAAATAGATGGAAACAAGTAAATGCAGTAAAGGAAACTGTACGACATCACCCTTTGTGCTTTTACTCTCAACCTCACCATATGAAACAATAGAAACATCGCGACATCACCTTTCCTGCATTAACTCTCTCATAACATGGCACAACATCACCCTTTATGCATTAGCGCTCACAATATGGCACGATATCACCCTTCATGCATTAACACCCATAAAACATGGAACGACATCACCCTTCGTGCAATAACACTCTCCATCACCAAAACAATGAACAATAACAATAGGGAGATAGAAATACAAGAAAAAGTCTTACTTCAAGATTTTGCTACATAATACCAGTCTCAACTTTGAGTCAATACTCAATCAATACCAAAGTCTGTGAGCAAGATAAGAACAATCAACATAATGATTAACTAGTCTAAGCATGGATAATATGATCACAGAAAGCAACAACTACAAGAATAAGACGCGCTCGCATGTTATAACTCGACAACAATGCATAGGTACTCGTCACTTCACCTATACGTTGTACCTAACATTCAAACACATAGAAAATAGGCAAATAAGACCTAATCTCTCAAGCCAAGGCTAACCACGACACTTACCTTGCTCCAACAGCTAACTCAAATGTCACGCCCCAGATTTTTTACCGTCGGGACCGTGATGGCGCCTACTCTTGAAAGGCAGGCATGCCAACAGATACATTCTAACACATTAATTATTAAGACAAACAGTAATATATAATAACTAAAGCTAAGCAGATATAAAGTGCAGAAGTTTCATAACAGCTGAAAGTTCTAAAACAAGACTACCCCAATGATCTGGTGTCATAATTTCATGAACATCTAAGAAATTCTACAAACACTGGTTTAAAAGAAATACAGTTGTTCTCAAAATAAAAAAGATAGGAAATCTAAATAGAAGGAAGGGCACTCCAGGGTCTGCTAACGCCGGCAGATCAACCTCGGGTCTCTTGCGGACTGAAGGCAGCAACCCAAACTCTACTCACGAGGTCCGTCACCGAAATCTGCACAGAAAGTGCAGAGTGTAGTATCAGTACAACCGACCCCATGTACTGGTAAGTACCAAGCCTAACCTCGGCGAAGTAGTGACAAGGCTAGGACACGACAAACAACATAAACATGTGCAGTTAAACAATGTACTAACAGAATAACAATAATAGAAGGTAAACAGAAATTAATGGGAAGGGGAAACATGCTACGGGGTACTAAAATAAGGAATCACAATAGTAACGGAAATTAAACAATTAGTGCACTTGAGCTAATAACAGAAAATAATCACATCAAACAGAAAATGCACAACATCACCCTTCGTGCTTTTACTCTCAATCCTCACCATGCAATCAATAATAGAAATGTGTACGACATCACCCTTTGTGCTTTATCACTCTTCCTCACCATATGAATAATAGAAATGTGCATGGCATCACCCTTCGTGCTTTATTTCTCTTTTCCTCACCGTATGCATAAATGTAAATGTGCACGGTACCACCCTTCGTGCTTTTATCACTCTTCCTCACCATACGCATAAATATAAATGTGTCTGGCGTCACCCTTCTTGATTTATCACTCTTCCTCGCCATATGCATAAATATAAATGTGCACGACATCACCCTTCGTGATTTATCACTCTTCCTCACCATAAGCAACAATAGAACAAAAACAACCCGGCAATGGAATCTCAATTAAGTAACTTCGTTTCATCATTTAATTACACAACAGAAATGTCAACTTGGGCCAATACCCATACAACATCCAAGACCAGGAAAAATATAGTAAGACTTGCTTAACATGAATAATAACTAGTTTTAGAAGGAACAATGCGTATAAAGGAAAACAACGGTCACAAGTATAGAACTCACTTGCATGCTATGACCAGACAACAACGTATAGATACTCGTCACCACACCTATACGTCATACTAAACAACTAACAAGTAGCAAATAGGGCTAACAATACCTAATCTCTCAAGCTAAGGTTAGCCACAACACTTACCTCGATTCCACGACCACAATCAAACCACAATTACCGCTTTACCTCTCGATTTCACTTCCAATCCCCTTGTATCTAGTCATAATTAACTTAATAATATCAATAAAAGCTAGAGAAATCAATTCCAATGCTTAATTTTAGGTTTCCCAACATTTTTCCCAAAAAAGTCAAAAACCAATCCCGAGCCCGCTTGGTCAATACTCGAAGTTTGACCAAAATCCGATTACTCATTCACCCCCGAGCCCGGATATGCAATTAATTTTGGAATCCGACCTCAATTTGAGGTCTAAATCCCCAAATTTTAAAATTCCTAAATTCTACCCAAAAACACCCAATTCTCCCATGAAAATCCCTAGATTTTTGATGAAATCTTGTAAAAAGATGGGATAGATTGAAGGAAATGAGTTAGAAATTGTTTACCTATGATTTGGGGAATAACTCTCCTTTAAAAAATCGCCTATGGGAGCTTAGGGTTTGAAAATTTGAGGAATGAAGTTAAAATCCCGTCAAAACTTATTTTTGAACAGTTGCAGGTATCGCATTTGCGATCACAGGTTCGCAAATGCGACCAATTCTTCACAATTGCGAAGCTTGGCCTGACATGCTGCCTTTGCAAATGCGAACAGATGTTTGCAATTGCGGCCACTATTCAAGTCGCATTTGCGACGATGAACTTCGCAAATGCGAAGGTCCCCAGCCCAGCCCAATCATCACAAATGAGATGATTCTTCGCAATTGCGGTTCTCGCATTTGCGAGCCAAACTTCACAAATGCGAAGTCTGCAGACCTGCAATACCAGAAAATTTTCCTTAATGTTCAAAATACTTTGTGGCCTATCCAAAACTCACCTGAGCCCTCGGGGCTCCAAACCAAACATGCACACAAGTCTAAAAATATCATACAGACCTGTTCGTGCGATCAAATCGCCAAAATAACATCTTAAACAACGAATTTAACACCAAAACTCATGAAATTTTCAAGACAGTTCAAACTTCCTATTTTCTCATCTAAAGGTCCGAATCATGTCAAATTACTTCCGTTTCTCACCAAATTTTACAAATAAGGTTTAAATATTATAACGGACCTGTACCAGGCCCCAGAACCAAAATATAGGCCCGATACCATCAAGTTACAACACTATTCAATTTCCATAAACTATTATATTTTTCAGTTAACAATTTTCTTCAAAAATTCATTTCTCGGGCTCGAGACCTCGGAATTCGATTCCGGCAATACGCCAAGTCTCATATTTACTACGGACCCTCTAGGACGGTAGGAACATGGGTCCGGATCCGTTTACCTTTAAATTTGACCGAAGTCAACAAAAATTATCTTTTAAGCCAAAATTCATTATTTCTTAAAAAATTTCAAGTAAGGGCTTTCTGAATATATGCCCGGACTGCGCACGTAAATTGAGTAGAATGAAAATGAGGTTTTAAGGCTTCGCGACACAGATCCAACTTCTAAAACAAGAGATGACCTTTTGGGTCATCACATCAAGCTCAACCACGACTTTTCCTCTCAAACGAGTCTCTGAACCGTTAGAATCTAGCATATTACCAACCAAACGATTCAAATTAAGCCTTAAAAACTACCCACGATTGAAAAGAATTCAATTTAGGCCATTATTAAAAAAGTTAACAAAAAGTCAACACCCGGGCTTGCTTGGTCCAAACACAAAATTCGGATCAAAACCCGATTACCCATTCACTCCCGAGCCCGGATATATAATTGATTTTGGAATCCGACCTCAAGTTGAGGTCTAAATCCCCAATTTTCGAAATCCCTAGTTTCTACCCAAAAATTCCCAATTCTACCATGAAAACCTTAGATTTTAGGTTGAAATCTTGTGAAATGTAGTGAAAGATTGAAAGAAACTAGTTTAGAATCACTTACCTATGATTTGGGGAAGAAAGGTTCTATGGAAAATCACCTCTTGCATTTTAGATTTTGAAAATTTAAAGAAAAGGAGAAAAATCGTGTCCAAAATCATTTTGATCAGTTGCAGGTGTCGCATTTGCGACCTAGGGTTCTCAAATGCGAGGCCCGCAAATGCGAAGAACCTATCGCAATTGCGAAGGTCTCCCCATTCCTGCTTGCATCATTAATGCGAAGGAAATCTCGCAAATGCGAGCTTGACCCTTTTCGCAAATGCGAGCTTGACCCTTTTCGCAAATGCGATCACTTCCTTCCCCCGTCCCAGTTTGCAAATGCGAAAATGTGTTCGCAAATGCGAAAACTATAAGACCCAGCTATTCTTCGCAAATGCGAGAAATAACTCGCAAATGCGTAACTTGCAGAGGTTGCAATTACGATGTCTGATCTCGCATTTGCGAGATCAAAGGCCTAAACCAGATATTGCAACACCAGCTATGCTCTAAGTCCTATTTTTACTCTGTAGCCTATCCGAAACTCACTCGAACCCTTGGGTCTCCAACCCAAACATGCACACAAGACTAAAAATATCATACGAACTCGCTCAAAATTGCCAAAATAACGCCTACAACTACGAATTGAACACCAAATCGAATGAAAATTTCAAGAAAGCTTTAAAACTTCTATTTTCACAATCGAACGTCCGAATAACGTCAAACCAACTCTGTTTCTCACCAAATTTCACAGACAAATCATAAATATGGTATTGGATCTATACCAGATTCCGAAACCAAAATACGAACCTGATATCCAAAAAGTCAAATCTTGGTCAAACATTTCCATTTCATTAAGCCTTTAACTTTCAAATTTCGACAAAGTCCTATATCTCGAACTAGGGACTTTCGATTTCGATTCCGGACATACGTCCAAGTCCCAAATCACGATACAGATCCATCGGTATTGTCAAAACATAAATCCGGGTCCGTTTACAAAAAAAAGTTTACCGAAGTCACAAATGAAGTTTTTAGGCAAAATTTCTTTTTTTTTATCAACTTTTAACATAAAAGATTTCCGGAAACACGTGCGGACTGCGCACGCAAATGAAGGAGGATAAAAATGATATTTTTAAGGCTTAAATACAGAATTGAGTTTTAAAACACAAAATGACCTTTCGGATCATCATAATATGCATGTGATTTATATCATGTATCACACGAAAATTTTCTCAAGCTTAATTAATAGTCAGGGTATAAGGGCTCTTAAGCTTTTCATAATATAATAAATGTCGGTATATCTTTGCCATCTTGTAGACATAGAGAGCCATTGCAATGTGTTTAGTTTCGTGTTCACGTGAATCCAATAGCTTTTGCCTAGACTTTGTGTATATTTAAAAAATTTATTAAATATCAACAAATATTTGAGTGTGAACTCGGTATAATTATAATATTAATAAATTGAGGATGTCCTTACAGAATCTATGAACTTCAAATCCTAAATCCACTTCTACATTGCATGCGAACCATAATATGTAAAAAAGTTCTTTGGATATAAGTCCAATTCCAAATAACACCCTACAATATATATATATGTATGAAATCTCCAACAGAAAGGACTTCCATGGACTAATCCGTCCATAAATTAACCTAAACCGTGGTTATATTCTTTGACAAGTTTTAAGAAAAAAAATGAAATGATTCATACATTTAATTAGCTTTTCAGCAATTGTCGTACTTAGAGATCCAGAACATGTGAATGCCAAATTTGGAGCATCTGAGGCTAAGAAGCTGAAAGATTGTTGTCATGTTTCAATTACTGGAATGAAATACATAATCAATAGATAACAAATGCTCGTACTTCATCACACGTTTTCTCATCTGTGGTTTGCAAATTGTCGTATCGGGTAAAATTGATCAATGGCAGGTGGACGCTCAATGAGTTGACACGTGGAACTGAGGACATGACAAGTATGATATGAGTCAAGAATCACATTAGGGAGATAATAAATCAGCAAGGAGACAAAAGATCTGACAAAAAAAGGGTCGTAATACCTTTGCATGCCAACGAATTGTACATTTCCTACAATTTTCTCTTCAGATTTGTTGTCAAGTGGGCCTTCAACCTGAGAAGGCTAACTCTGTTGAAAACACTAGACCGGGCGTAAGTTTATATTTTCACAAGAGACGCTACAGTTAATGATGAAGTTTGAGACGCAAGATCATGACAGTGCATAAATGACTCAAGAAGGTGAATTTGACAATCACTGAAGGATGCAGAATAATGGCACAGGTGTGGCTACCTACTGCCGCAGCTCGACGTTTTTAATTATATATAGTTAATCAATTTTGGAAGTTGCGTCATGTCTTGCCTTATCACCTCGCCCCAATATTTTTTAGGTCACCCTCTACCTCTCCTTGTCTCCACACCCACTAACTAAAAATCATAAATCTGTCGTCTCTGTAGAGAATCAGAATCACAAAGCTTTGAATTGACCAGAAGAAACCTATTTAAGTAGAAGCTGCTCTTCATAGTCAATTATGGAGTAAGAAATTTCCCATTTTTTTCCTGAATTATGCCTGCAGGCACATTACAAAAACTAAGAGAGTGAGTAGGACAGAGAAGTCCTAGAATATAAAGTATACTACACAACTAACATAACCAAATTAAATATGCCTGCAGATGGATACAGTTGCAATCAAATAGCATGTTATACGATGATTCCAGCATCCTACATTGCAAAAAGACTAATATAACTACATCTTAATGAAAAGCAAAGCTACTACCGATACATATTATAACAAGTAACCAGCTTGTGATTGCTAGATTTGTTATACTCCGTCTGTTCCAGTTTATGTGAATTTATTTCTTTTTTGGCCGTTCCAAAAAAAATAACCTCTTTCTGAATTTGATAACAATTTAACATAAACTTACAATTCTACCCTTAATAAGAAATTTTTATAACCACACAAATACTTTAGACCCCTTTTTGACTTGTTTAGGACCAAAAATTCCAAATTTTTTTATTTTTTTTAAACTACGTACTCAATCAAACAGGTTCACATAAATTAGAATACAAATTCTCTTGTCTCCTCATAACCGAAAAAGAAGTTGGAATTACGAGGTCTAATCATGTAATTTTCAGGCGTCAGATATTAATTTGAAATATGAATTGAACAACAGAAAAAGGAGGTTAGGCAAATACCGAAAATGGTGCGAGATATGCAGCAAGACACCAGAGTTGGTATTGCACAAGCAATTTTTCATTAGCAAAACTCATCTGAAAAATGTCCGAAACTTACTTTCGGCCCCAAACCAAACACGCACACAAGTATAATAATATTAGACGAACTTGTTCGCACAATCAAATCACCAAAATAATATCTACATCTACGAATCAATCCTCAATACGAATGAATTTAAAGTGAAACTCAAGAACACTAAAATCATATTTAGGCGTCCCAATTATGTCAAATCACTTCCGAATTGAACCAAATTTTGCAGACAAATTTCAATTAGCGATATGTAATTATTCCAAGTTTCAACATCAAAATCCGAACCCATTAGCAAAGAAGTCAACTTACGGTCAAACTTAGTAAATTTTTAAATTCTCAAAATGCTAGTTTTTGGCAAAATGAGTCAAAACAAGTTAGGGACTTTTGAATTCAATTCCGGGCAAATGCTCAAGTCCCAAATCACGATACAGACTCACCAGGATCGTCAAAATGTCGATCCGGGTCCGTTTACACAAAATGTTGACCATAGTCACCTCAAACCATTTCTAAGGCAAAAATTAATAATTTCTTCAATTTTTCACATAAATACTTTCCGGAAAAAGACACGGACTGCGCACGCAATTCGAGAAATATTAAATGGAGATAATCGAGGTCTCGAAATCTGAAATTAGGGGATAATACTCAAAATGACCTATCGAGTCATCACAAATTTGATTACATCAAAATCATTGGATTTTACTAATTTTGATCTCGGTTACTGCAATAAAATAGATGTTAATACCCTGTTGGATTACCCGAGTGAAAATGATATATGTTCATACATCCAGAGCTTAGAAGAAATTGTGGATACCATCGGAGAAAACAATGTTGATGATGAAGTTACGATACAATACCTTTGGAACCAGTTACGCGTAAGGGAACACTTATCGCGTCTAGAACTCTTCACCATTTTTGATGTAGTTTGAGAAGACAACACCGAAACTTTTTGATGCAATAAGAAAATTTAGAGATGAGTTTCAACTAGATTTAAATTTTAAGAAAAAGCAAAAATACTAGAATCATATTTCACTAAATTGTCTTATATATTATTGTAATTTTAAAGAATTATTAATTTATAATATTAATGGGACCATATATTTATATAGGGGTCTTCGAAAATATATTATCTTATCGAAATCGGTGATTGTTTCTTCTGGCCCAAGTCGGTACCGGAGAAAAATATTATCTTAGAGAGTTTATAAATTTACCGAGTATTAATTTAGAGAGATTCTACGGTAGTTGAAGAACTTCTTTAATACCCTTCTCTTTGTTTGATATGTCATTAATTTCTAAAACATAGTTAAGTTTTTGTATTTGAAAATAATTTAATTTTAATTTATGTTATTCTCTTAATAGTATGTTTTTATTGTCACAAATATTTTATCGTACAATTAGGATCATAAGTTACAAAAAATTTCTCATTTTTTTTAATTAAACTTCATGCCCGATCAAGTACAACTATTTAAATTATATAGAAAGGGAAATTTTTAATGACTTGATTTTCGTTTGGTTAGTTCAGTTTCTTGATTTTCAGTTGCTCGATTTGGTTAATTGATTATCTGGCTTTAGTGAATTGAAGCAAAAAGAAAACAAAAATAGTCTTGTTACTAAATTTTTGTTTAATTAGGTTTTTCTTAAAAAAAATTGGGAGGGGATTAGAAGATGAAACATTAAATGCTCACCAACAAGGTGAATATGTTATTCCCTCTATCCAAGTTATGCGAGGCTCTTTCTTATATTTTTTGTCCCAAAAACAGGTAAGTTATTTTTATATTTACAAAATAATTTAACGTTAAATACACAATATGACTTGTTTTAGCGTATAGTTTCAAAGTTTTTATTTTTTTCTTAAGCTTCTTGTCCAATCAAACACTATCACATAAAATGGATGGAAGGAGTACTAATTGTTGTCTAAATTTGCTGATTGTTTTTCTCAAATTTTCTGATTCCTTTGCCGAATTAATCAGGTTAATTCATGTCACTTTTAGAAATGACATGACGAAGAGTTCCTAAGAGATGATTGGGATCAATACTTTAAATCTTCTCTGGATGATGTTAGGACTCAAAGAGGTAATTTGAAGAAAATTTGATGAAATTAGAGATTATTTATCTTGTTAAGGTTTGCGAAGTTGAAAAATTGGAGGAGAAAGTTCATAAATAGAGGATTTCATTTTGATTTTATGGGCGTTGATATTTTGAACAATTAGTATAGGGACAAAAGGAAATGGAGGACAACGTTGTTCCATTTCAGACAATTATTAATTGTACTTTTGTTCAAAAATGAAATGAAGAATAAAGTAGTTGAAATAAAACAACAAAGATGTCATGACCCGAAATTCTCACCCTCGGGACCGTGATGACACCTAACATCGCACTTGCTAGGCAAGCCAACATGTGAGTTTTATTAACCTTTTTCCTTTACATTTCATAGTTTAAAATTAACAAAACTAAGTCAAATAGAAGTAAATGCAGAAGTACGTAAATAACCCTTCCTCTATATATTATTAACAATACTATAGCCATTACTACCACTCGGGATCCGGTGTTACAATCCACGAACATACTATAAATATCTACAAACATCGGTCTGAAAGAAATTACATCTGTTTCGAAAGAAACAAAAGCAGGAATATAGAAACATAGGAGAGGACGCCAGAGCCTGCGGACGCCAACAGGACTACCTTGGGTCTCCTAGATACGGCAAACGAACTCTCGATCAACCACTACCAGCTCCAAAATCAGCACAAAAAGTGTAGAGTGCAGTATCAGTATAACCGACCCCATGTACTGGTAAGTGCTGAGTCTAACCTCGACGAGGTAGTGACGAGGCTACGGCGGGGCAATTACAATATAACTTGCATACAGTGCAAAATAAAACAGAAAGAAGAACGGGACACAGAAGAATCAACTCCGAAGTCCATCCACATTAGGCACACATACACGACCCTGCATCCTCAAAACTTTATCATCTCCACCCGTAACCTTCTTGGCATCACCGCGACGCACTGTGTCCTTAAGGACAAGCACGTGAGGGTCATCATACTGCCACTCCCTGATATGCTCAAACAAGGAAGACCGAGCGACTGTGCAAGCTAAAATACGACTGGGCTCAGAAACGTCCAAAATCACGAACTGTTTGGCCAAAGCCTGGACATCTAATGCAAACGGTCTCTCACCAATTGAAATGTACGCAAAGGCTGCCCATATTGGCTGACTTCCTACTCAAAGCTTCGACCACCACATTGGCCTTTTCAGGATGATACAAGATGGTGATATCATAGTCTTTTAATAGCTCCAACCACCTTCTCTGCCTCAAATTGAGCTCTTTCTTCTTGAACAAATACTGCAAACTCTTATGATCTGTGAATACCTCACACGACGCGCCATATAAATAGTGCCTCCAAAATCTTCAACGCGTGAATAATGGCTGCCAACTCTAAGTCATGAACTGGATAATTCTTCTCGTGAATCTTCAGCTACCGTGAAGCATATGCAATAACCTTGCCACCCTACATCAATACCGCACCAAGTCCAATACGAGATGCGTCACAATATACCCTATAAGGCTCTGAACCTGTGGGTAATACCAATATAGGCGCCTTAGTCAAAGCTATTTTGAGCTTCTGAAAGCTCACCTCACACTCATCCGACCATCTGAACGAGGCACCCTTCTAGGTCAACCTGGTCATCGGGGCTGCAATAGATGAAAACCCCTCCACAAACCGAAGGAAATAATCCATCAATCCCAAGAAACTCTGGATCTCTAAAGCTGATGTGGGTCTAGTCTAGTCCTTCACTGCCTCAATATTCTTAGAATCCACCTGAATACCCTCTACTGATACAATGTAACCCAAGAAAGCAACTGAGTTCAACCAAAACTCACATTTCAACAACTTAGCATATAACGGGCTATCCCTCAGAGTCTTAAGTACGATCCGATGATGCTGCTCATGTTCTTCTCAGCTGCGGGAGTAGATCAAGATATCATCAATAAAAACAATCATGAAGGAATCTAGATAGGGCTTGAACACCCGTTTCATCAAATCCATGAATGCTGCTGGGGCAGTTGTCAAAACCAAATGACATCACTTGAAATTCATAATGCTCGTACCGGATCCGAAAAGCTATGTTAGGGACATAGGATGCCCTAATCCTCAACTGATGGTAGCCAGACCTTAAATCACTCTTTGAAAATATCTTGTCACCTTGAAACTGATCAAACAAGTCATCAATCCTCGGCAATGCATACTTGTTCTTGATGGTGACTTTGTTCAAGTGCCGATAGTCTATACACATCCTCATCGACCCATCATTCTTCTTTAAAAACAACACCGACATGCCCTAGGGTGAGACACTAGGTCTAATAAAGCCCTTATCAAGCAAATCTTGCAACTGCACCTTCAATTCTTTCAACTATGGCTGGGCCATGCGGTATGGCAGAATAGAAATAGGCTAAGTGACTGGAGCCAAATAAATGCAAAAGTCAATATCTCTGTCGTGTGGCATCCCCGGCTGGTTTGCAAGAAATACCTCTGGGAACTTTCGAATAGCTGGTAGAGAATCTATGGAAGGAACCTCCGCACTAGAGTCGCAGACATAAGCCAAATAAGCCAAACACCCCTTATCGACCATACGCCAAGCCTTTATATACGAGATAATCCTACTGGTAGAATGACCAGGAGCCCCCCTCCACTTTAATAAAGGAAACCCCTGCAATGCTAAGGTCACAGTCTTGGCATGACAGTCCTATATATCATGATAAGGTGACAGACAATCCATCCCCAAAATAACATCAAAATCAACCATATCGAGAAGTAGGAGATCTACGCTAGTCTTAAGACCCCCAATAATAAGCACACACGAACAATAGACACGATCTACAACAATAGAATTCCCACACCGGTGTGGACACATACACAGGAGAACTCAAAGAATCGCAAGGCACAATCAAATATGAAGCAAAATAAGATGACACATAGGAGTATATAGACCCTGGATCAAATAGAACTGAAGTATCTCTACTGCAAACTGAAACAATAATTGTGATAATGACATTAGTTGACTCAGCCTCATGCATGGTTGGGAAAGCATAACATCGGGGCTGGGACCCACCATTCCAAACCATATCCCTGGGATGGCCTCCTGCTGTTGGCCTCCACCTCTAGCGGCTTAGCCTCTACCTCTAACGACCTGATCTCACCTCTAGATCCCTGACCCCTACCTCTAGTTTGATGCACGGGTAGTGCCGGGATCATTGCATAAGTACCCTGTTTCTGTGGCTGAACACCCATTAATCTTGGACAAGTCCTCCAAATATGCCCATACTCACCACAGTCGAAACATCCATCTTGATACTGCGGCTGAGGGAACTGAGATTGAACCTGACGGGCCGACTAACCACGATAATAACTCTGAAGAGGAGGTACTCTGATAGGAGCTACTGGTGCACTATAAGTTGGCTACCCTAAAGGAGGTATAAAAGGACAATGACTCCCTAAAGCTCTATATGATGTCTGGAGTGTTGAATGAAATGACCTGGGAGGATGGCCCCTACAAAAAGTACCCTGTCCTCCAGATGAGGCCCCATAAATCCATCGGAGTAACGTGGGCTCTTGTCAGACCCCTGACCACTCCCCTGAGCTAAAACCATCTCAACTTGTCTAGCCACATTGGCCGCATCATGGAAGGAAATCTCACTCCCTGTCTCCTTAGCCATCTGCAATCTGATAGGCTGAGGAAGTCCCTCAATAAACCTCCTCACCCTCTCTCTCTCTCTCTCTCTCTCTCCGTATGTGTAGGAAGTATAAGAAGAGCATGACGAGCCAAATCAACAAATCCAGTCTCGTACTGAGTGACAGTCATAGAAACATATTGAAGGCACTCGAACAGCCTCCGATAGTCCTCTCTCTGAGGGGTAGGAAGATATTTCTCTAGAAATAGCTGAGAGAACTGTTCCCAAGTAAGATCCAGCGACCCAGTTGTTCTGGCCAAACAAAAATCCCTAAACCATTTCTTGGCGGAACCTGATAGACGAAAGGCTACAAAGTCAACCCCATTGGTCACTACTATCCCAATGTTCCGTAATACCTCGTGACAACTATCCAGATAGTCCTGGGTATCCTGTGAAGGAGTATCGCCATATTGAGTGGTGAAAATCTTGGTAAACCTATCCAATCTCCACAAAGCCTTAGAAGACATAGCTGATCCATCGTCGGTCTATGCTGCAACACCCGACGAAACTACCCCAACTGGCTGAGCTGCTGGAGTCTGAAACTGGGGAGCCATCTGATCCGGAGTGTGAGTAGCAGGAGTCTGGGCTCCTCTATCAGCTTGAGAGATGGCTCGTACTGCAGGTTATATGTCGGCCTGAGCAATACTCTCTATAAGGCCCACTAGACGGACCAAAGCATCTTGAAGTACCGGGGTAGCGAAGAACCCCTCTAGAACCTGAGATGGCCCTGCTGGAAAGGTCTCGGCGGGAGCCTCCTCATCAAACTCTACTTGAGGCTCCACCGCTGGTGTTGCTATTCCAGTTTTGAACTGAGCCTTGCCCCTCCCTCGGCCTCTAGCATGGACTCGACCACGTCCTCTGCCTCTCGTAGGGGTTGCCACTAGGGGCACTGGCTGCTGCTCGGCTGAAGAAGTGGTACGTGTTCTCACCATTAGCAAAAGAACAAGAGTAGAGGATTCAATTAGCATTAAGAGATGATATCGCATGATAGAGAAGAATAGAAGTGAAATTGTTCTTACACTCTATAGCCTCTGGGATAAGCACAGACGTCTCCATACCGATCCCTCAGACGTTACCTAGCTTGTCCGTGAATTGTGAGACCTAGGCAACCTAGTGCTTTGATACCAACTCGTCACAACCTAGAATTCCCACCTTCGAGACCGTGATGGCTCCGAACATCACACTTGCTAGGAAAGCCAACGAGAGAGTTTTATTAACCTTTTTCCTTTACATTTCATAGTTTAAAATTAACATTACTAAGTGAAATAGAAGTAAATGCTGAAGTACATAAATAACCTTTCCTCTATATACTATTAACATACCATAGCCATTACTACCACCCGAGATCCGGTGTCACAATCCACGAACATACTATGAATATCTACAAACATCGGTCTAAATGAAATTACATATGTTTCAAAAGAAAAGAAAACAGGAATGTAGAAACATAGGAGGGGATGCCAAGGCCTGCGGACGCCAACAAGACTACCTTGGGTCTCCCAGATAAAATGTTTGCAACCGACCTCTCGATCAGCCACTACCAGCTCCAAAATCTGCACAAAAAAAGTGCAGAATGCAGTATCAGTATAACCGACCCCATGTACTGGTAAGTGCTGAGCCTAACCTCGACGAGGCAGTGACGAGGCTACGGCGGAGTAGTTACAATATCACCTATGTACAGTTCATAATAAAACAAAAAGAAGAACGGAATATAGAAAAATCAACTCCGAAGTCCATCCATATTTGGGACACAGACACGACCCTGCATCCTCAAAACCCCATCATTTCCAACCGTAACCTTCTTGGCATCACCATGACGCACTATGTCCCTAAGGACAAGCAAGTGAGGGTCATCATACTGCCACTCCCTCATACGCTCAAACAAGGAAGACAAAGCGACTTTGCAAGCTAAAACACGACTGGGCTCAAAACATCCAAACTCACGAACTAATTGGCCAAAGCCTGAACATCCAACGCAAATGGTCTCTCACCAACTAGAATATACGCAAGGCTACCCATACTGGCTGACTTCCTACTTAAAGCATCGGCCCCGGGATGATACAAGATGGTGATATCATAGCCTTTTAATAGCTCCAACTACCTTTTCTGCCTCAAATTGATCTCCTTATGCTTGAACAAATACTGCAAACTCTTATGATTCGTGAACATCTCACACGACACACCATATAAATAGTGCCTCCAAAATATTCAATGCGTGAACAATGGCTACCAACTCTAAGTCATGAACTGGATAATTCTTCTCGTGAATCTTCAACTACCGTGAAGCATATTAAATAACCTTGCCACCCTACATCAATAATGTACCAAGTCCAATACGAGATGCATTACAATTTACTGTATAAGGCTGTGAACCTGTGGGTAATACCAATACAGGCACCATAGTCAAAGTTGTCTTGAGCTTCTGAAAGCTCACCTCACACTCGTTCGACCATCTGAATGGGGTACCCTTCTGGGTCAACCTGGTCATCAGGGCTGCAATAGATGAAAACCCCTCTACAAACCGATGGTAATAACCCGCCAATCCCAAGAAATTTCGGATCTCTAAACCTGATGTTGGTCTAGGCTAGTCCTTGTCTGCCTCAATCTTCTTAGGATCCACCTGAATACCCTCTGCTGATACAACGTGACCCAAGAAAGCAACTGAACTCAACCAAAACTCACATTTCGAAAACTTAGCAAATAACTTGTTGTCCCTCAGAGACTTAAGTACGATCCGAAGATACTGCTCGTGTTCTTCTTGACTGCTGGAAATGATCAAGATATCATCAATAAATACAATCACTAAGGAATCCAAATAGGGCTTGAACACCCGCTTCATCAAATCCATGAATGTTGCTGGGCATTTGTCAAAACCAAATGACATCACTAGAAACTCATAATGCCGGTACCAGATCCGAAAAGCTATCTTGGGGACATCGAATGCCCTAATCCTCAACTGATGGTAGCCAGACCTTAAATCGATCTTTAAAAACACCTTGGCACCCTAAAGCTTATCAAACAAGTCATCAATCCTCGGCAATGGATACTTGTTCTTGATGGTGACTTTGTTCAACTACCGATAGTCTATACACATCCTCATCGACCCATCCTTTTCCTTTAAAAACAACATCGGCACGCCCTAGGGTGAGACACTAGATCAAATAAAGCCTTTATCAAGCAACTCTTGCAACTGCTCTTTCTATTCTTTCAACTCTAGCGAGGCCATGCGGTATGGCTAAATAGAAACAAGCTAAGTGCCCGAAGCAAAATAAATGCAAAAGTCAATATCTCTATTATGTGGCATCCTCGGCAGGTCTGTAGGAAATACCTCTAGGAACTCCCGAACAACTGGTAGAGAATCCATGGAAGGAACCTCTACACTAGAGTCACGGACATAAGCCAAATAAGCCAAACACCCCTTCTAGACCATACACCGAGCCTTTATATACGAGATAACCCTACTAGTAGAATGACCAGGAGTCCCCCTCTACTCTAATCGAGGAAACCCCGACAATGCTAAGGTCACGGTCTTGGAATGATAGTCCAATATAACATGATAAGGTGATAGCCAATCCATCCCCAAAATAAGGTGACTGCCAATCTATCCCTAACCATAACGAGAAGTAGGAGATCTATGCTAGTCTCAAAACCCCCAATAATAACCCTACACGAACAATAGACACGATCTATAATAATAGAATCCCTACACTAGTGTGGACACATACATAGGAACACTCAAAGAATCGTGAGGCATAACCAAATATGAAGCAAAATAAGATGACACAAAGGAGTATGTAGACCCTAGATCAAATAGAACTGAATCATCTCTACTGCATACTAATACAATACCTATGATAACGGAATCAGATGACGCGACCTTAGGCCTTGTTGAGAAAGCATAACATCGGGGCTGGGCACCACCACTCTGAACTATATCTCTAGGATGACCTCCTGCTGGCTGACCTCTACCTCGAGCGGCCTGGCCTCCACCTCTAACGGCCTGACCTACACCTCTAGCTCCTTTACCTCTACCTCTAGCTCCCTGACCCCTACCTCTAGCTGGATGTATAGGTGGTGCCGAGATCATGGCATAAGAACCCTGCTGTTGTCGCTGAACACCCACTAATCTTGGAGAGGTCCTCCGGATATGCCTATACTCACCACACTCGAAACATCCATCCTAATACTGTGGCTGAGGGAACTGAGACTGACCTTGATGGGTCGACTGACCGTGATAATAACTCTAAAGAGAAGGTGCTATGATAAGAGCTACTGGTGCATTATAAGCTGGCTGCTCTGAAGGAGGTACATAAGGACAATGACTCCCTAAAACTCCATGTGATGTCTGAAGTGGTGAATGAAACGGCCTGGGAGGATGGCCCCTACGAAAAGTACGCTGGCCTCCAGATAAGGCCCCACTAAATCCACCGGAGTGACGAGGCCTCTTGTCAAACCCATGACCACTCCCTTGAGCTAAAACTGTCTCAACTTGTCTGGCCACATTGGCTGCATCCTGGAAGGAAATCTCACTCCTTGTCTCCTTAGCCATCTACAATATGATAGGCTGAGGAAGTCCCTCAAAAAACTTCCTCACCCTCGCTCTCACTCTTTGTAGGAAGTATAAGAAGAGCCTGATGGGCCAAATCAACAAATCTAGTCTCGTACTGAGTGATAGTCATAGAACCCTATTGAAGGCACTCGAGTGGCCTCTGATAGTCCTCTCTCTGAGTGATAGAAAGATATTTCTCCAAAAATAGCTCAGAGAACTGGTCCCAAGTAATATCAGGCGACCCAGTTGGTCTCGCCAAACAAAATCCCTCCACCATTTCTTGGTTGAACCTTACAGACGAAAGGTAGCAAAGTCGAACCCATTGGTCTCTACTATCCCCATGTTCCGTAATATCTCGTGATAATTGTCCAGATAGTCGTGGGGATCCTCTGAAGGGGTACCGCCATACTGAGTGGTGAAAATCTTGGTAAATCTATCCAATCTCCACAAAGCCTTAGAAGACATAGCTGATCCATCATCGGTCTATGCTGCAACAACCGGTGGAACTACCCTAACTGGCTAAGCTACTGGAGTCTGAATTTGGGGAGCCATCTGCTCCAGAGTGTGAGTAGCGGGAGTTTGAGTTCCTCCCCCAACCCTAGAGACGGCTAGTGCTATAGGAAATGTGCCGGTCTGAGAAACACTCTCTATAAGGACCACTTGACGGGCCAAAGCATCCTGAAGTAGCGGGGTAGCGACGAACCCCTTTGGAACCTGAGCTGGCCCTGCTGGAAAGGTCTGGGCGGGAGCCTCCTCATCAAACTCTACTTGAGGCTCCGCCACTGGTGCTGCTACTCGAGCTTTGCACTGAGCCTTGCCTCTTCCTCGGCCACTAGTACGGCCTCGACCTCATCCCCTGCCCTTCGTAGGGGCTGCCACTGGGGGCTCTGGCTGCTGCTCAGTTGAAGAAGGGGTATGTGTTCTCGCCATCAAGAAAAGAACAAAAGTAGAGGATTAAATAAGTATTGAGAGATCATATTGCACGATATAGAAGAATAGAAGTGAAATTGTTCCTAAACTATGTAGCCTCTAGGGATAAGCACAGATGTCTCCGTACCAATCCCTCATACTCTACCTATCTTGTCCATGAATTGTAAGACCTAGGCAACCTAGTGGTCGGATACCAACTTGTCACGACTCGGAATTCCCACCCTTGGGACCGTGATGGCTCCTAACATCACACTTGATAGGCAAGCCAACATGAGAGTTTTATTAACCTTTTTCCTTTACATTTCATAGTTTAAAATAAACAAAACTAAGTCAAATAGAAGTAAATGCAGAAGTATATAAATAAACTTTTCTCTATATACTATTAACAATACTATATCCATTACTACCACCTAGGATCTGTTGTCACAATCCACAAACATACTATGAATATCTATAAACATCGGTCTGAAAGAAATTACATTTGTTTCGAAAGAAAAGAAAATGGGAATGTAGAAACATATGATGGGATGATAGGGCCTGCGTACGCCAACAGGACTACCTTGAGTCTCCTAGATGAAATGTCTACAACCGACCACTCGATCAACCACTACCAGCTCCGAAATCTGCACAAAAAAGTGCAGAGTGCAGTATCTGTACAACCGACCCTATGTACTGTAAGTGCAGAGTCTAACCTCAACGAGGTAGTGATGAGGCTACGGCGGGGCTGTTACAATATAACCCGCGTACAATGCATAATAAAACAGAAAGAAGAATAGAACAGATAAAATAGTATCTTGCAAAGAAAGAATTCAGAATTCCAGTATCTCATCGTTACCCAGCTATAACCAATCCTTAAGTGTAAAGCCAAATTACATAATATCTTGCACAATAGGAGAAAGATACATAAACACATAAACTGATGTGGTGCGCATCCTGATCCCACCATTTAATCAGTATCAATATGAATATTCACCCTTATTACTCCTTATCAATCCACCCTTATTCCTCCTATTGCGGCGTGCAACCCGATCCTACCATAGTAATTCACCCTTATTTCTCCTCAACATACCACCCTTATTGCTCCTGTTGCGGCATGCAACCCGATCCTACCAAATAATAGCATTTTACCCTTATTCCTCCTCAACATATCACCCTTATTCCTCCTCTTGCGGCGCGCAACCTGATCCCACTATATCAATGCCAATCACATAAATAGATCAAGAATTTCACAATTTAGCTCAAAACTATTCACAAAATTTAAGCCTCAACCCAAGCACCCAAAAGTGACACAATTATGAAACTTCACTTAACTAATGCTACACAGCGAGACCAACCCAAAATGTACCATAAAGCATCGATAAACTAGCTTAAACTAATAATGTAATTCAATTAAAATATAGAATATGTAATACCTTCAATAAAGAAAACAACATGTAACAAGTAGCAATTATTCATGGAAGCACCAATAAGCGTGTAGCAGTTAAAATAGGAAGATAATATATTAAGAATAGGGAAAGAAAAAGGCTAAACAGATAATTTGGCGGCGCATAGGTACTCGTCACCTCACTGATACGTCACACACATGGATTTTCACATAGCAATTAAGTCGGGGATCCCTAATCCCACAAGTCAATGTTAGACACAACACTTACCTCAATCTAATGGCCAACTCAATGCTTTTCCTCTAGTTTCCATCTCCGAACCACTCGTATCTAGTCATAATTAACTTAATGACATCAATTATCCCTAAAGAAATCAATTCCAATACATAATTATAAGTTTCTCAAAATTTTCCCCCAAAAGTAAAAAATCGACTCTGGGCCTACTTGGTCAAAAAACAAAATTCGGACCAAAACCCAATTACCCATTCATCCCCGAGCCCGGATATACAATTGATTTTGGAATCCGACCTCAATTTGAGGTCTAAATCCAGAAATTTCAAAATTCCTAATTTCTACCCAAAAATCCCCAATTCCACCATGAAAAACAATAGATTCTAGGTTGAAATCTTGTTAAAAGAAGTGAAAGATTGAAAGAAATGAGTTAAGATTCACTTACCTAAGATTTGGGGAAGAAATGACCTTTTGGAAAATCGCCTCTTAAGGTTTAGGTTTTGAAAAATGGGAGAATGAATGAAAAATCCCGTCCAAAATTGTTTTTACCAGTTGCAGGTATAGCATCTGCGATCAGGGGTTCGCAAATGCGAACCCTGTATATGCAAACATCCCTTCGCAAATGCAAAGAATGTCCTAGGCTTGTTAACATCGCAAATGCGAACAATTGTTCGCAAATGCGGCATGTGCTTATCGAAATAGTGATCCTGAGCTTTGCAATTGCGAAGGTCCCTTCCTAGCCCTAGTACTCGCAAATGCGAACTTTCTTCGCAAATGTGCAGACCTGAAGCATACCAGCAAAATTTCTTAAGTCCAAATCACTCTGTAGCCTATCCGAAACTCACCGGAGCCATCGGGGTTCCAAACCAAACATGCACACAAGCCTTAAAACATCATACGAACTTGCTCGTGTAATAAAATCGCCAAAACAACATCTAAAACTACGAATTTAATACCAAAACACATGAAATTCTTAAGAACGCTTAAAATTCCTCTTTTCTCACCCGAATGCGCGAATCACGTCAAATAAACTCCATTTTACACCAAATTTCACAAACATGTCTTAAGTATTATATTTAACTTATACCGGGCTCCGAAACCAAAATACGAGCCAGATACCAATGATACCAATCTTTAATCAAATTCTTTAAATCGTTAGATTTTCAGACTTATATTTTTTAACAAATATTCATTACTCGGGCTAGGGACCTCGGAATCCAATTTCGGGCATACGCCCAGGTCCCATATTTTACTGCGGACCCATTGGGACCATCAAAGTAAGGGTCCGGTTCCATTTACTCAAAACATTGACCGAAGTTAAGTAAAATTAACTTTTTAGGCCAAAAATTATTGTTTGATAAATCTTTCCATATAAAAGCTTACCGAAAATACGCCCGGACTGCGCACACAAATCAAGGAGGAATAAATAAGGTTTTGAAGATCTCGAAATATGGAATCGAGTTCTAAAACATAAGATGACCCTTTGGGTCATCACAAAAGAAGAATATTGCAAAGAAAGAGAGAAATAATTTTTATTGCTTTGAGATGAATTGCAATGGAATAGAACCCTCTATTTATAGGGAGAGGGTGGCTTAGCCACCAAGTAATAAACCCTAAGATCTCTCTAAATATAGACATTCACCATAAATAAAATTCTATTTATAACACTCTCCTTGAATGTCTATTCAACAAATAATGTGCCTCGTTACAACGTTAACTAAAATTAAAATCAATGGGAAAAATATTTAGTAAAGAAAAAGAGTACACATATTTAACAATACACCTTTTTGGTTGCCTCGTTAAAAACCTTGTAAGGAAAACCCAGTGGGACAAAACCTTGTAAGGGAAAAAGAGTGCAACACGCATTAACTCCCCCTAATTAGAGCATCAATTCACATCCTTGAGCCTTCACATCTTAATCTTGTACACTAGCTTCTTGAAGGTTGACGTCAATAGAGACTTGGTGAACAAATCAGCCATATTATCACTTGAACGAATTTGTTGCACATTGATATCACCATTCTTTTGAAGATCATGAGTAAAAAACAACTTTGGTGAATTGTGCTTTGTCCTATCTCTTTTTATGAATGCTCCCTTCAATTGGGCTATGCATACTGCATTGTCTTCATACAAAATCTTGGGTAGTTTGTCACACTTCAAACCACATTTGTCTCGAATAAGGTGTATTATAGACCTCAATCACACACATTCTTGATTTGATTCATGAATAGAAATTATCTCAGCATGATTAGATGAAGTAGCCATGATTGATTGCTTAGTCGATCGCCAAGATATGGCAGTGCCTCCAGATGTAAACACATATCCTGTTTGAGATCGAGCCTTGTATGGGTCAGATAATACCCAACATTGGCATAACCAACCAGATCGGGACGACAATTATTGCCATAAAATAAGCCCATATCGGTAGTCCCTTTTAGATACCACAATATATATTTGATTCCATTCCAATGTCTCCTTGTAGGAGTAGAGCTATATCATGCTAAGATGTTAACTGAAAAGTTTATGTCAGGCCTTGTAGTATTAGCAAGATACATTAGTGCACCAATTGCACTAAGATACGGTACTTCAGGACCAAGTAGCTCTTCATTCTTTTCTTGAGGTCGGAATGGATCCTTATTCACATTAAGTGATCGAACAACCATCGGAACACTTAATGGATGTGCTCCATCCATGTTAAACTATTTCAATACCTTTTCTATGTAGGCATTTTGATGAACAAGAATTTCGTTTGCCAAATGTTCAATTTGTAAACCGAGACATAATTTTGTCTTTCCAAGATCTTTCATCTCAAATTTCTTTTTTAAATAATCAATTGCCTTTTGCAGTTCTATAGGAGTTCCAATAAAGTTTATGTCATCAACATATACGGCAAGTAAAACAAATTCCAATGTTCTTTTTTTTTATTTTATAAAAACACATGGGAAAATGGCATCATTTATATAACCTTCCTTTAATAAATACTCACTAAGACGATTATACTACATTCATCCTGATTGCTTTAGACCATACAAAGATCTTTGCGATTTGATTGAAAATATTTCCCGAGACTTTGAATTATGTGCGTTAGGCATTTTAAATTCCTCGGGAATTGTCATGTATATCTCATTATCAAGTGAGCCATAAAGGTAGGCGATAACCACATCCATTAAGTGCATGTCAAGATTTTCATGGACAACAAAACTAATGAGATAACGAAACATTATAGCATCCATAACGGGTGAATATGTCTCTTCATAATCGATACCAGGACTTTGTAAAAATCCTTGTGCAACAAGGCATGCCTTATATCTTTGTACCTCATTTTTTTTCATTCCTCTTGTGTACAAAGACCCATTTATAGCTAACAGGCTTAACACCATTAGGTGTTGGGACTACATGCCCAAAAACTTCACGTTTCGTAAGTGAATTCAACTCTGATTGGATTGCTTCTTGCCATTTTGGCCAATCACATCTTTGTCGATATTCTCCAACCGATTGAGGTTCAAGATCCCCACCATCTTGCATAACACTAGATGAAACCTTATATGTAAAGACATAATCCACCACTATATCCCATCGTATCAAATTTGTCTCAACATCGATTGGATATATTGATAGTTCCTTATTTTGTTGAGTCTCGAGCTCATTGATTTCCTCATGAACCTCAGGATTGGTTAAATCGTGTATTTCTTCGTGAGGCTCTTTCATAGTGCCATCTTGATCATTTGTTTTCCTTTTTCTAGGATTTCGATCCTTAGAACCCAATGGGCTACCACACTTTAGGCGTTCTTTTAACTCATTAGCTATGACACTAGAAGATTGTCCAACAAGGACATCAATACGGATTGGAACATTCTCTACATGGATATGTGATTTTGTTATCCTTTTTGGATCCGTAAATGCGTCTGGCATTTGATTTGCTATTTTTTTTAAATGAATAATCTTTTACACCTCTTTTTCACAAATAGAGCCACGTAGATCAAGATGAGACAATGATGGATTTTTCTACAAATATTCCTATTTGGTGTCACCAATTTCTCCCCATAATTTTGGGAAAAGTGTCTCATTGAATCGACAGTCTACAACGAATCCCCCGTTAATATTTCAAGATAGCGAATAATGGAGGGCGATTCAAACCCAACATATATTCCTAAACTTCTTTGGGAGCCCATTTTGGTGCGATATGGCAGTGCTACAAGCACATATACTGCACATCCAAAAATTCTTAAATGGGATATATTAGGTTCATGACCAAAAACTAATTACAGCGGGGAATATTTATGATAATTTGTCGGTCTGAGACGAACTAGCATTGATGCGTGCAAAATGGTATCACCACAAACAGAAGTGGGCAACCTCATTTTCATGAGTAACAGTCTTGCTATCAATTGCAGACATTTAATTAAAGACTCTACAAAGCCATTTTGAGTGTCAACATGAGCTACAAGATGTTCCACTTTTACAACAATTGATAAGCAATAATCATTAAATGCTCAGGATGAAAACTCAGCAGCATTATCAAGTATAATAGACATAATTGGATTATCGGGGAATTATGACCGTATTCGAATTATTTGTGCCATTAATTTTGCAAATGCGAGGTTGCGAGATGACAATAGGCATACATGAGACCATCTAGAAGATGCATCTATTAATGCGATAAAATATCTAAACGACCCACTAGGTGGGAGAATAAGTCCACAAATGTCCCCTTGCATACATTCCAAAAACGCAGAGGACTCAATCCCAACCTTTGTTGGTGATGATCTAATAATTAATTTGCCTTGATAACAAGAAGTGCAAGAAAATTCATTATTTAAAAGAATTTTTAAATTCTTTAATGGATGCCCATTTGAGTTTTCTATATTTCATCTCATCATAATTGATCCAGGATGTCCCAATCGATCACGCCAAAGTATAAAAGTATTGGAATCAGTAACCTTATGGTTTACAATAGAATGTGCCTCAATTGCACTAATTCTTGTCCAATACAGGCCAAAAGATAAAGATGGGAACTTCTTAATAACCCTTTTCTGGCCAGAGACATTTTTGGTAACGATGAGATAAGTTATTCTCATCTATTGTCTCAATATGATATCCATTTCGGCGGATATCTTTAAAATTCAACAAGTTCCTCTTGGACTTGGAGGAGAACATTGCATTCTTTATGATAATTATTGCTCCCTTAGACAGAGTTATAGTAGGTCTTCCAGAGCCTTCAATTAGATTACTACTGCCAGAACTTGTAGTAACATCTACCTTACACATACTTAAATGAGAAAAATATTTCTTCTCTTTGAATATTGTATGGGTCGTACATGAATCAATTAAATAAATAGTTTTACAATTGAATTTTGATCCAAGTTTGCTTTGAGAGATATTGATATTTGCTTCCCATCGTTTAACATATAAAAGAAAATATACGAATAAATATTAGTCTAAAAGGGGATTTCGGAAAAAGTATAAAGAAGAAAATGTATTTATATGAAAGAATGCAAACAAATGCAAAATAATGGTATTGCACACGCACGACCAAAATTTAATAAACATAACAACTGAGCCACACGTAAATTTTAAACAAGGCATCAATTTTATTTTATTTTAATTTATTAGGAGTAATTAAATGATTGTATTACAAATAATGTCAATAATACAATTATAAGTGTTGTAGTTTGATTTTCAGGTTTGGTTATTATTTATCACTTGTTAGCACTATTAAACAGTGAAATCACGATATGCTTTTTCATGTACTACATGGATTCTAAGTGTGATGACCCAAAATGTCATCACTTATTTTAGAAATAAATTCTGTATTCTGAGGCCTTAAAAACCTCTTTTTGCCTTGCCTCGATTTGTGTGCACAGTCCGGACGTGTATCCGGAAAGCTATTATGAGAAAATCTGTGAAAAATGATAAAATTTGCATTTAAAATGAATTTAAGTTGACTTTGGTCAACATTCTTGGTAAATAGACCCGGACCCGTGATCCGATGGTCTCGTAGGGTCCGTAGTAAAATTTGGGACTTGACCATATGCCAGGAATCGAATTCCGATGTCCCAAACCCGAGAAATGAATTTTTAAAGAAATATTTTTCTAGAATATATATGAGTTTTTGAAAATGAAATATGTTTGAATTTGATGGTATCGAGCCCATTTTTTATTTCCGGAAACCGGTACAGGTCTTATATGTGATTTGGGTTGAGCGTGTAAAATTTGGTAAGAATTATATGACGTGAATCGGACCATCGGTTGTCAAAATTGGAACTTAAGAGTTCGTGAGCGTTTTCTTTGATTTTGATGCTAAATTCATAGTTATTGATGTTATTTTGATGATTTGATCGCACGAGCAAGTCCGTAAGATATTTTTGGACTTACGTGCATGTTTGGTTTGGAGCCCCAAGGGCTCGGGTGAGTTCTGGATAGGCAACAAAGTAAAATTGGACTTACGAGGATTGCTGGTGTGGTGCAGGTTTGTAGCAGGCCTCTGATCTCGCATTTGCTAGATCAGGCATCGCAATTCTGATGTAAGTAGGGTTCACAAATACGAGGTTTTTGTTGCAAATGCGAAGAACCTCGGGCCAGCCTTATCTTGCATTTGCGAGGTACACTTCGCAAATGCGATGTCTTCAGTTAATGCCAGTAGTCTCAAATGTGACCCATGATTGCAAATGCGATGTTGCAAATATGACATATCCTTCGCATTTGTGAAGTCAGCAGGTTCCTTAAGGGTTCGCAATTGCGAACCCTGGTCGCAATTGCAACATCTGCAACCTGCTAAATCATAACTTAGACGCATTTTCAGCCATTTTCAAACCTTTTCAAAACCTAAATACTTTTGGGCGATTTTTCAAAGACAAGTACTCTTCCAAATCGATTGTAAGTCATTTATAACTCGTTTTCATTAATTTTTAACATCTTTTTACATGATTTTAACTCAAAATAAAGGATTTTCATGGTGAAAATTGGGTGTTTTGGGTAGAACTTAGGTTTTTCAAATTTTGGGGATTTGGACCTCGATTTGAGGTCCAATGTCAAAACAAATGATATATTTGGGTTCGTGGGTGAATGGGTAATCGGGTTTTGGTTTGAACCTCGGGTTTTGACCATGTGGGCCCGGGGTCGATTTTTGAGTTTTTGGGAAAAACTTTAGAAAACCTATTTTCATGCATTAGAATTGATTCATTTAGCATTTATTAATATAGTTAAGTAACTTGTGGCTAGATACGAGCAAATTGGTGGTGGAATCAAGAGGTAAAGCGGTAGTTGAGGCTTGAATTGTGTTCGTGGCATCGAGGTAAGTGTTTGGTCTAACCTTAGCTTGAGGGATTAGGAGTTGTGTCTTATTTTCTATGTGTTAATTGTAGAGCACGACACATAAGCATGGTGACGAGTATCTATACGTCGGTGTCAAGTATGCCTGTGAGTCTAGTATTGTAATTGTTTTGACTCCGTTGTGATTTATTCATGCCTAATATGATGATTATCATTGTTGGCTCCCTTGCTCGGATGTTATTGTTTATGATATTGTCTCCCTTGCCAAGATGTTATTGTTTATGATACTGTCTCCCTTGCCGGGATGTTGTTGTTATACTCTTTTTCCCTTGCCGGGATTCTTTTATGACTAATGTTAAATTGTATATGGGAGCGGGTTGCACGTCTGCAACAAGATATATGAAATGGGAGCGGGTTGCACGCCTGCAACAAGATATATGAAATGGGAGTGGGTTGCACGCCTGCAACGAGATATATAAAATGGGATCGGGTTGCACGCCTGCAATAAGAAAGAAATGAAAGTAAATACCGTGTTTGTTTTCCTTATTCCTGTTGGCAATTAAATTTTGGTTTCTTTACATTCCTCTTTGGTATTTTGTTGTTATCCGATACTCCCCGTATCATGCCTTCATCTTCCCATATTTAACTATAAATATTTGCTTTTATTTTTATTTTTGTATGCTATATTGCACAGGTTTATTTGGTAGTCTGGTCCTAGCCTCGTCACTACTTTGCCGAGGTTAGGCTAGGCACTTACCAGCACATGGGGTCGGTTGTGCTGATACTACACTCTGCACTGTGTGCAGATACTGATACCGGAGTGCTTGGACCGCAGTGAGGGTGTTGTCTTCAGCCCACACAGGCGACACGAGGTAGTCCTGCAGACGTCCGCAGGCCTTTATGTCACCTCCTATTCTTTCCTTTATCCTATTTCCTTTATTCATTTCAGAAACAGTGTTCATTTTATCTTTCAGACTTTGTATGTAGTATTCTTAGACCGTCTGTGAAGTTGTGACACCAAATTCTAGGTAGAGTTGTATTTAGACTTCCGCAGTTTTGTATTAAGATAAGTTGTCAGATTTTGTCTTCTGCTTAGTTAGACCGGTGATGGAACAGCTATGTCTGCTGATGCCTTGTGGAGATTGGACAAGTTCACCAAGCTCTTCACTATCACTTTCAGCGGTGCATCTTCTGAGGATCCCCAGGATTATTTAGACAACTGTCATGAGGTTCTCAGGAATGTGGGGATAGTGGAGACCAATGGGGTCGACTTTGCTATTTTTCACTTATCTGGATCCGCCAAGACTTGGTGGAGAGATTATTGTTTAGCTAGACCAGTTGGGTCACCAGCTTTGACATGGGATCAGTTTTCTCAGCTATTTCTGGAGAAGTTTCTTCCTATCACTTAGAGAGAGAACTATCGGAGGCAGTTTGAGCATCTCCAGTATGATTATATGACTGTTGCTCAATACGAGACCAGATTTATTGAGTTGGCCCATCATGCTCTTCTTATACTTCCCACTGAGAGAGAGAGAGAGAGAGAGAGAGAGAGAGAGAGAGAGAGAGAGAGAGAGTGAGGAGGTTCATTGAGGGACTCATTTAGCCTATTCGATTACAGTTGGCTAAGGAGACGGGGAGTGAGATTTCTTTTCAGGAGGCGGCCAATGTGTCCAGGAGAGTTGAGATGATTCTATCACAGGGGAGTGGTCAGGGGTCTGACAAGAGACCTCGTCATTCGGGCAGGTTCAATGGTGCCTCATCTAGAGGCAGGGATTCTTTTGGTAGGGGCTATACTCCCAGGCCGTTTCATTCAGCACTTTAGGCTTCTCATGGTGCCCCAGGTGGCCGTGGTTCTCACGTGTAGTATTCTGATCAGCAGTCCTATAGTGCATCGCCAGCTCCTATTAGTACACCTCCACTTCAGAGTTTTACAGGTCGTCAGCCCCAGTAGCCGAGGGCTTATTTTACTTGTGGTGACACGAGGCATATTGCTAGATTTTTCCCTCGAGCACCTAGTAGTTCTCAACACTAGAGTTCTCATGTCATGGTTCAGGCACCGAGTGTTCTACCGCCCACCTGGCCAGCTAGAGGTAGAGGTGGAGGTGTTAGAGAGGGATGTAGAGGTATTAGAGGTGGAGGTCAGGCCACTAGAGGTGGGGGCTAGCCAGCAGGAGGCCATCCTAGAGACGTAGTTAAGAGTGGTGGGGCTCACCCATGATGTTATGCTCTTCTAGCCAGGCCTGAGGCTGAGGCTGAGGCTGAGGCTTCTGATGCAGTTATCACAGGTACTATTTTAGTTTGTAGTAGAGATGCTTCAGTTTTATTTGATCCAGGATCTACATACTCCTATGTGTCATCTTATTTTGCACCGTATCTGATCATGCCTAGTGATTCTTTGAGTGCTCCTATTTATGTGTCTACACCAGTGGGTGATTCTATTGTGGTAGATCGAGTTCATCGTTCTTGTATAGTTATGACTAGGAGTTTGGAGACCCGAGTAGAATTATTACGGTTGGATATGGTTGATTTTGATGTCATATTGGGATGGATTGGTTATCACCTTACCACGGTATCTTGGACTGTCATGCCAAGACTGTGACCTTAGCCTTGCCGGGTTTGCCTCGTTTAGAGTGGAGAGGGACTCCTAGTCATTCTACCCGTAGTGTTATCTCATATAAGAAGGCTTGACGTATTGTCGAGAAGGGGTGTTTGGCCTATTTGGCATATGTTCGTGATTCTAGTGCTGAGGTTCCTTCTATGGATTCTGCGACTATTGTATGTGAGTTTCTGAGGTATTTCCTTCAAACCTGCCGAGTATGCCACCTGACGGGGATATTGACTTCTGTATTGATTTGGCTCCGGGTACCCAACCCATTTCTATCCCGTCGTATTGTATGGCCCCCCCCTGAGTTGAAAGAATTGAAGGAGCAGTTGTAAGACTTGCTTGATAAAGGCTTCATTAGACCTAGTGTCTCGCCTTGGGGTACGCCAGTGTTGTTTGTTAAGTAGAAGGATGGATCGATGAGGATGTGTATAGATTACCGGCAGTAGAACAAGGTTACAATCAAGAATAAGTATCCATTGCCAAGGATTGATGATTTGTTTGATCAGCTTCAGGGCACCAAGGTGGTTTTGAAGTTTGACTTGAGATCTGACTACCATAAGTTGAGGATTAGGGCATCTGATGTCCCTAAGACAGCTTTTCGCACTCGGTACAGGGCATTATGAATTTTTGGTGATGTCATTTGGGCTGACAAATGCCCCAACAACTTTTATGGATTTGATGAACCGAGTGTTCAAGCCTTAATTGGATTCATTCGTAATAGTCTTCATTGATGATATTTTGATATATTCCCACAGTCGGGAGTGTCACACCTCCTTTTTCACTACACCCCCAGAGAAGGGTATATAAGGGAGTTTTCCAATTAAAGGACAATCGAAACAGGATTTATTGTTAAAAGATTCAGAGTCGCCACTTGGGAGATTTATGGTGTCCCAAGTCATCGGTTCCAATCCCGAATCGATTAAAAGATTGACTCTGTTTAATAGTCTGCAAACCAGAAATCCGGGTAAGGAATTCTGTTAACCCAGGAGAAGGTGTTAGGCACTCCCGAGTTCCGTGGTTCTAGCACGGTCGCTCAACTGTTATATTCGGCTTAATTATCTGATTTTAAACAATTATGAACCTATGTGCAAATTTTAACTTTCACCGCTTTTATTCATTTCTTAAAGAAAATTGCAACGTTATTAAAACACGTCTCGAACCACGTCACATAAATGCACTCGTGATTTTGACATATTTTAACATCGTTGAGATTTGGATTTGGGTCACATAAATGCGCACCCGAATTTGGGAATGTAATATTATTAAACTAACGCGCCTAAAGCAACTACGCGTTTTTAAATTTGCGAGGGCCATGGAAATTCAACTAAATGGCACGCCTCGAATTCTAAGGATTCACATGTTAATTAAATGAGGCCATGCATTTGAGATTTTGTTTGGCACGACACACCTCGAATTATTTTAAAAGGGTTTCTAATTGTATACATGCTTGAGGAGTTAAAATTAATTAAACATCTCATCAAAGGACTCCAAATGAAGATACGATTGGGCCAACAATCCAAATCATCGTTCCATGGCTGCTGGTGAATTTCCAAGAAAAAAAAACCAGTGAGTGGAATTAGGCTGTAGCCTCCTTGGGGATTGGGGTCCGTCGTTCTCTGTTGTGTCGAGGAGCAGGAGTTAAGGTTCTAGGGATGTTGATCAATGTAGAAACAAATCAATCAAGCATGGAGTTAGCGAGAATTCATATTGTCCTTAGAATTCGCCTAAACTATTGGCACATTTTAATAGAAAAGAAGAAGCCATCCAAATGTGATCCTTAATCAGCATTATAACAAAACTAACATTCTCTCAAATGCAAATGAACTAACTCTTCTTTGAATGAAAACTCCTTTTCACAATCAATTAAAAAAAATTCAGCACTCTCACATGGTATGAGCTCAATAACAGAACTTGAGAATGTGATTCAGCTACTGGAGTACACCAACATAACTTTCAGTCCTTCAATTTTGAAACATGATTTTTGTAACATGAGCCATAACTACACTATCAACCAAGCATAGATGCAAACTAATTAATTTCAAATAGGGAAAGCCCGACAGGAGGTCGACATGTTCAAAACATTGACTCAGTCACACTTGGTGTGATGATAACCAAGCCTATCGCAGAAAAGATATCAAAACAGTCTGTCACAAGCTTAATTCAAAGAAGAAGAAGGCATGCAAAACAATGCAGAACAGAATTGCTTAACTTAATGCAGAACAGAAGAGGTTTAACAGCTTAACAACCCTGACAAATGCCCTCAAAACATTGCATGTTTCAGCCTAATTCACTGCTCGAATTAACTGCTTTTAGCAGCACTAAAGAACAGAGCTCTTAGAGTTGTAACAACGTAGGTAACTTCCAAGCAGGAGAAGGAGAATATAGCACATCTAAACAAGCAGTGAAACAACTTAGTTTTAACACTATTTTAAATCAAGATTTGATAAGAATGGATCATCAAGTAGTGTACCAAATTCACAAATTCTGGTAAGCAACAGAGAATCCTCATGCTCGTACCATCTAGCATGAAGAAACCAAGACAAACTAGCAAGGGTCTAACTTAGTACAAACATGAACCAATACAGCTTTGAGCTAGGTTTTTAAAAATCGAACCGAACATGATACCACATGGATCGCTAAAATTCAGCCCAAACACTTCTGCTACCCCAAGAGCACAAGAAAAATTACCAAGACTGAGTTTTAGGATTTAAATAGTATATTTCCAGCACTGCCTCAAGAAAACAAACAAGAATTCTAAGAGAAACTACTTCATGAATACAACTGATGCCTAATTTTATAGAGTGACATCAGAGAAAAGCGACATAGCTCAATAGACTTTACCAAAAATTTTAGCTAGTCACGAATGAATGAGAAACTAAACTCGAACTCATCGATTCAATCCCACAAAAGTTTAAATGATAGCAATAAAGAGATGCAAACTCAGAAATTCTAGCACACTCTATTGCTAGGATACTTGAACCAATTGATTTGAGGTCAGCTTTAGCACAACCATTGGCTAGTTGTGTGCTGAATCCTCAATCAGAACACCATAGCTAATAGTGAAAACCATTCTAGGTCGACCACACATTTCCAGTATAACATCTACAGAACCATCAGTTAACTCCCTGAACTTATGGCTCAAACAAATCATCATGAATATCAGAGCATATTGCGAAGGAATTTCACCAGAAGAAACTGCACATATCGTTCAACTGAATGCGATGAAATTTAACTCAGAATATACCTCGAGCCCGAATAACAATCATGTCATAGAGGAGATGGAAGATGATTGCTCAAATTGAATATATATACTCAAACACATACCACCACTAGTATTCAATTATAACACAGAACAAACCACTCTAGACTGAATCTAATAGCTCAAAAACACTGAAACAAAATAGAGTCGCATAGAAATAAAGAGAGGAAAATTGAACCTGAAGTTGCAAATCTCTTTTATAACGATTATGGACTCGACAATACACTTCTCGACTCCAAATACTAGCGAGGTTCAGCAGCAAATCAGCAAGACGACAATAGAAAACCAAGCTTGAACTTCAATGGTTTTCTCCTTGGACCTCAAATCCCGATTCAGAAAAGTAAAAGAAATTGTATATATGTTTCTCTTAAACTTTGAAAGAATTATTCAAAGAAGAAAATAGACTCCAAAAAGCATCAGTTCAAGAAGCCTTTCAGCCTTTTTCTTTTCAATTTTTTTTACCCGAGTCCTCTCTTCACAAAATCGGATCAGGCTTCTTTTGAAGACGAATCCTTGATGAATGTGGGGCTCGGATTGAGTGAAATCAATCCAACGCCTCACACTCATCTAGCATCTCGTCTCCAGAACCTTCCAATCGTATGATACAACTCGGATTCAAGCGAGTGAGAGGGGAGGGGAATCTTGCGTGAGAAACCGTTAGCAACAGCAAGATGAGAGAAGGAGGGACGCGTGGGTTAAGGATTTGGGATTCACTCGCCCAAATTTGGACTGAATTTGGGGCTTGGTTCGAGTGAGAACGATGGAGGAACAATGAGCGTCGTTTGTGTTCTTGAGATTAGGGTTCTGCATTTGTGTGTGTGTAACTGAAGCTGGGTCAGGTTTGGAGGGTGTCTGGGCTAGGTTAGGGCGTGGGGTTGGGCCGGGTAAGGGGTGATTTGGACGGGAATTTGGGGTGGATTTGGCCCAAAATTTGGGTCTCTTATTAAGACCTTTTGTTTCTTTTCATTTTTTCTTCATTTTTTTCTTTTCTTTTTGATTTTTAGATTTTATTAAAGACAAATTAAAATAGAAAACCTGATTTAATTTCAAAACTAAACTAATTGTTTCCTCAAAAAATAATTAAGTCATAATTTAAAAGAAAACTATGGCAAATTCGAAAAGTAAAAATTAAAGATGCAAAGTGAACTATTTTTTGTATTTTTCCTTCATTTTTTGTAATATTAAATAACTAATTATCCTAAAAAATATAAAATTGGGTCCTAAAGGAAAATGCACTATTTTTGTATTTTTTTATGAATTATATAAATTAAATATGCACACAAAAATGCAAATACACACAAAATCATGCAATTAATTCCTAAAAATCAAATAATTAAAAGCAAAAATCCTAATTTTGGGAATTCTGTAGGAGCAATTCACGTGAGGCAAAAATCATGTGCTCCAGCTGCCCCTCTTTGCCCGGAAACACGAAGAGTTTTCGTGCAAAGATAAAGTGAGCGTATACGAGCGATTTTTGCCCGTTTGAATACTCCGTGGGAAGCATTTTTGAAATATTTGACCGCACCCTACTTCCGAGGTTGCCTACATATCCTTGGCTAAAAAGGAATCATGTCAGTGTAGTTCAGGAATGTTTGGTAGCTGGGACTACCATGAAGCTGTGATTTCACTGCTATTGTTGCTGCTACTGCTTACTGAACCCCCTTATTACACCATGTCAAAAATAAAAGAAGCTAGACTAGACTATGATCTACGCTTTACAAAATCCTATCTAGATTTTCAATCTTGTTTTTGTGTTTCTTGTTGCCTTGTTGTCCTCTATTCTCTCGATGACACCCATTTGTGCCACCTTGAATTGTAAGCTGAGATGTTTTCCCCTTCTTCAAGTGGGTGCCTGACTACTGAACTTGATATGTATTCCCATGCTCTCCAGGCGGGCTTCTGACTCAAAAACGTGAATGTATTCCCATGCTATCCAGGCGGGCTCCTGACTTTAGCAAAATAGACAAAAACAAAGAAAAATTTGTGCCCCAGTTTGGGTATGTGGGCCCATGTGTAAGTGTAAAATTAATCACATTTTCGAATATCAAAGAATTTTGAAAACCAAAACTTGAATTGTACTCCCTTGTTCTCCAGGTGGGCTCCTGACTTCAAAACGTGAAAGTATTCCCTGCTTTCCAGGCGGGCTCCTGACTTTAACTTGAAAGTATTCCCTGCTCTTCAAGCAGGCTCCTGACTTCAACTTAAACGTATTCCCTGCTCTCCAGGAAGGCTCCTGACTTTAACTTGAAACGTATTCCCTGCTCTCCAGGCGGGCTCCTGATTGCTAAACTTGAATGTATTCCCTGCTCTCCAGGCAGGCTCCTGATTTCAACTTGAAAGTATTCCCTGCTCTCTAGGCGGGATCCTGACTTCAACTTGAAAGTATTCCCTATTCTCCAGGTAGGCTCCTGATTGCTAAACTCGAATGTATTCCCTGCTCTCCAGGCGGGCTCCTGATTTCAACTTGAAACGTATTCCCTGCTCTCCAGGCGGGCTCCTGATGCTAAACTTGAATGTATTCTCTGCTCTCCAGGCAGGCTCCTGATTTCAAAATAGACAAAACAAAGGATTTGGAGGTTAAACTTAAATTGTACTCCCTTGTTCTCCAGGCGGGATCCTGACTGCTGCGCTTGAAAGTATTCCCTGCTCTCCAGGCGGTCTCCTAATTTAAAATTAGACAAAACAGATAAAATAGAGAAATTTCTGCCCCAGTTTGGTAGCTGGGCACATGGGTGAGTGTTAAACTGAATCATTCTACCAATATTACTAAGAATTCGAAAGCTAGGTCCCGTTATCCAGGGGGGTCCTGACAATCCTTACCTAAACAACAATTTTAAATCTAAGTTGTATCTTATAAAGGTGTGACTTCCGCTAAATCTTGTAATCTAAGAGGGTCTTAAAGCTACACCCCATTATCCAGGAGGGTCCTGAAACTCAAAATCAAATCTTGTCCTAAAAAAATGCTTTTACAACTAAATTATATTACCCTATGGCAGAGCTTACGATACATCTTGTGATCTAATGGAAATCTTAAAACTAAGTCCCATTATTCAAGAGGGTCCTGGAAACTCCTAATTGAATCCTATCTCAAACATGCAAACTCATAAGCTAACTTATAATCATTTTGGGGTACATTTATGCTAGATTATGCTATTTCTGAACTTTAAACTTGGTCCCATTTTCCAGGAGGGTCCTGAAAATCAAAAATCAAACCTGTTTGCTGACTGCCTTTCTCCACGGAGGGTTTCTCCGAAACAACCGAAATTTTCTGCCTCTGTTTAATCAAATAAAAATCTTGTCAGTTTTAAATATGGTGGTTGGTTGATGGTATTCTTTTTCTGAAGGTCTCTTCGCTGTATTGTTTTGTTTTGACTGGCTTTCCCGAACTGGCCCTGAACCGCTTGACTTTCCGACTAACTTTCAAAACCCCATGAATTTGGATGACCCAAGTGTTCTATCCTCGAACCATTACTTCACATCTCTAACCCCTTTAACCTAACCTCTGCATCTCCCATGAGATTATCAAATCATTTTGCCGATGGAACTCTTGCTGGCATTTTATCCCCTTTTACATCATGCTATCTTTGGTATGCTCTGGCCGCATTGTGCTTTGCAATCTTGAAGCTGGTAGTGAGCTTTGAAATGCCTTTTTATTTGCTTAAACAAAACTAATATTGGGAACATCTTAGAGAAATAAACCCAAAGAAACGAAATGCAATGACTTTTAGAGTTAAGGATAAGGAAGTCCAAAATTGGAGGACTATCTGAAGAGAAAAAGAAAAGAGACTTATCTGAGCGGAACAGCTGGCACCAATGATAATGACATGAAATTTGGATTAATCGGCCCAATCTGTCCAACCAATCAACTTTCAGTTGTTGTACTTTGTTGCCCCAGAATTTCCATAACCTGATTTCTTCACCTCAAATTCGACCTTGTTCATCCTGCGGTGCCTTGAAAGGTTTTCACCAGCAGACCTCTCTCATTCCTTCATCTGTCAACTAACTTTCTCCTTAAGGTTCCCGTTAGGGTTTTCACCAATAAGACTCTCATTTTCTTTTTCTCAGCTCCCGTCGCCTTATGGTGCCCGTGAGGGTTTTCACCAAAAAGACTCTCTCATTTTTGGTTTCTTTTCCCTATTCGGACCAGAGTGTTGTCCCATGATATGAATCACCTCTACCTGCTCAACTTGGCATTTATCGAGGACTGATCGGAAGGTCTTTTTGGACCGTAATATGGCTTTTGGATGGGCTTAGAAAGAAAGGGTATGAAAAGCTCAAAACAATTTGATTTGGTTCAAATTTACAACCTTCGAAATCAGATTTCTGATAACAACCAGAACTTCTGCCCCAGTTTCTTGTTTGGGGACTTTTTGGATTTTTATTTTGATGGGACCGAACCGTAAGACTGCCTACGTATCCTTAAAAGGAATCAGGTGAAACGTAGTTCATGACATAGGAATTACTTTGTTTGTTGTGATTTTTCTTCTCTTTTTCTTTCTCTTCTTTTCCTCTTTTGTTTTTCCTTTTGTTGTTGTTGTTGTGTTTTATTTTCTTTCACCGTCCATTCTTTTCTTTCTCTTTTCTTCTTTCTTTCTCTTTTCTTTTTCTTTTCTTTTTTTCTCTCCTTCCTTTACTTATCTTTACGCTTGTGTTTCCGATATTTGCTATTGATTCCGAAGGAGGGGTATAAAAGAAAATAAATGAGGCTTAAAGGGGTAACGAGGGATAAAGTGTTTAGATAGCAGAACAAAATGCTTTCGTCATTTCAATATTCGAGACATGCCAAATACAAACAAGTACAATCAAAGAAAGAAATCATACATAATATCTCTTGACTGCACCAGAATTGATAGCCATTTCTACACATTTGCCTTCTACATTTGTCAAATGCAATGCACCATTGGACAACACTCTAGTCACAACAAACGGACCCTGCCAATTTGGGGCAAATTTTCCTTTTGCTTCAACTTGATGAGGAAGAATGCGTTTCAATACTAACTGCCCCATTTCAAACTTTCGTGGACGTACCTTCTTGTTGTATGCTCTTGCCATTCTCTATTGATACAACTAGCCATGACACACTGCTGCCAGTCTCTTCTCATCGATCAAACATAACTGTTCTAAGCGGGATTTCACCCACTCCTCATCATCGATCTCAGCCTCCGCGACAATTTGAAGGGATGAAATTTCCACTTCTGCGGGTATTAATTCTTTAGTTCCATACACCAACAAATAAGGAGTCGCCCCTACTGAAGTACAGACAGTAGTGCGGTAACCCAGCAATTCAAATGACAACTTTTCATGCCACTGCCTAGAACCCTCCACCATTTTTCGAAGTATCTTCTTTATATTCTTGTTAGCCGCCTCAACTGCTCCATTTGCCTTGGGGCGGTACGGGGTAGAATTGTGATGTGTGAGCTTGAACTGCTGACATACCTCTTTCATCAGAGGACTATTGAGATTAGCCTCATTGTCTGTAATGATCACCTTCGGTATCCCAAACCGGCAAATGATATTTGAATGCACAAAATCAACCACCGCCTTCTTGGTAACAGACTTGAATGTTTTAGCCTCTACCCACTTGGTGAAATAATCGATGGCCACCAGAATAAACTGGTGCCCGTTAGACGCTGCTGGCTCGATTGGTCCAATGACATCCATTCCCCAAGCAACAAAAGGCCATGGTGCAGACATTGTATGTAATTCAGATGGGGGAGAATGAATCAAATCTCCATGCACTTGGCACTGGTGACATTTACGCACGAAACTGATACAATCTCTCTCCATAGTGAGCCAATAATAACCTTCCCGAAGAATCTTCTTTGCCAGCATATACCGACTTATGTGCGGTCCACAGACTCCAGAATGTACTTCGGTCATGATATCTGCGACCTGTCTGGCATCTACACATCTTAATAACCCAAGATCTGGAGTTCTTTTGTACAAAACTCCTCCACTGAAGAAAAATCCACTTGCCAAGCGACGAATTGTTCTCTTTTGATCACCTGTGGCTTGTACCAGATATACTCCGCTTCGGATGTATTCCTTGATGTCGTGAAACCAAGGCTCCCCATCGAGCTCTTCCTCCACCATGTTACAATAAGCATGCTGATCACGGACCTGAATATGCAACGGGTCTACATAAGCCTTATCTGGATGATGTAACATTGACGCTAGAGTAGCCAAAGCATCAGCGACCTCATTGTGAATCCTCAGAATATGCCTGAACTCTATTGATTGAAACTGTTGACAAAGGTCATGCAAACATTGCCTCTACGGTATGAGTTTTAAATCCCTTGTTTCCTATTCTCCCTGAATCTAGTGTACCAGAAGGTCCGAGTCACCCAAGACCAAGACTTCCTAGACACCCATATCCACAACTATCCTCAAACCCAAAATGCATGCCTCGTATTCCGCCATATTGTTAGTACAGTAGAACCGAAGCTTAGCCGTAACAGGGTAATGATGCCCTGTTTCAGAAACAAGTACCGCTCATATCCCAACGCCTTTCATGTTAGCAGCCCCATCAAAGAAAAGTTTCCATCATGGCCTTTCAATTTGTTCCAACTCATCAATGTGCATTACCTCTTCATCAGGGAAGTAAGTCTTCAAAGTTTCGTATTCTTCATCCACAGGATTCTCAGCCAAGTGGTCGGCCAATGCTTGTGCTTTCATCGCAGTCCTAGTCACATAGATAATGTCAAATTATGTGAGCAAGATCTGCCACTTTGCGAGCCTTCCTGTGGGCATGGGCTTCTGGAAGATATACTTCAACGGATCCAAGCGAGAGATGAGGTAAGTAGTATAAGATGACAAATAATGTTTCAGCTTCTGGGCTACCCAAGTTAGGGCACAACACGTCCTCTCAAGAAGATTGTACTTAACCTCGTAAGATGTGAATTTCTTATTGAGATAATATATGGCCTGCTCCTTCCTGCCGGTGATGTCATGCTGCCCCAACACACATCCAAAGGAATTGTCCAAGACTGTCAAATATAGAATCAAAGGTCTCCCTGGTTCTGGCTGGACCAACACCGGTGGGTTTGACAAGTACCCCTTTATCTTATCAAATGCTTACTAACATTCATATGTCCACTTGACTGTAGCATCTTTCTTTAACAACTTGAAGATAGGCTCACAAGTTGTCGTGATCTGAGCAATAAACCGGCTGATGTAATTCAATCTTCCCAATAGACTCATCACCTCAGTCTTGTTCTTTGGAGGTGGCAATTCCTGTATGGCTTTGATTTTTGACGGGTCTAATTCAATACCTCATCGGCTGACTATGAATCCCAACAATTTTCCAGACGGAACACCGAACGCGCATTTTGCAAGATTGAGCTTGAGATTGTACCTGCGAAGCCTTTGGAAGAACTTTCTCAGATCTCTGACATGGTCAGACTGCTTTCTAGATTTTATAATCACATCATCCATATAAACCTCTATCTCCATATGTATCATGTCGTGGAATATGGTCGTCATTGCCCTCATGTAGGTTGCCCCGACATTTTTCAAACCAAATGGCATGACCCGATAGCAGTACGTTCCCCATGGAGTGATGAATGTTGTCTTTTCCGCATCCTCCTCATCCATTAAGATCTGGTGGTAGCCCGCATAACAATCCACAAAAGAACCAACCTCATGTTTGGCACAATTATCGATTAATATATGGATGTTCGGCAGTGGGAAATTATGCTTGGGATTCGCCTTGTTGAGGTCTCGATAATCAACACACACCCTGGTTTTGCCATCCTTCTTTGGCACAGGCACTACATTGGCTAACCAAGTGGGATACCGAGTGACTCGAATGACCTTGGTCTCAAACTGTTTGGTGACCTCTTCATTAATTTTTACACTCATATCAATTTTAAATTTCCTCAGCTTCTACTTGACAGGGGGGAATGTCGAATCAGTGGGCAACTTGTGAACTACCAAACCAGTGCTTAGACCTGACATGTTATCATAGGACCATGCAAAAACATCTTTATACTCGAACAATGTTTTAATTATCTTCTCTCTGAGTTGTGGTTCAAGATGGACACTTATTTTAGTTTTCCGGACATTATCTTGGTCACCTAAATTGATTGCTTCTATATCACTCAGGTTAGGCTTGGGTTTTTCTTCAAAATAGCTAAATTCTTTACTAATCTCTTCAAAGGATTCATCCTCGTCATATTCCGATTCAACATCACACTCTATTTCTTGAATTACTATTTCAGGATTAGATTGGCTTTTAAGACTGGGCCAGAGATTCCGCATGCATGTCATATCATTGAAGCCAGCATAAAAAGAACTATACAAGGAAAAAAAGGAAAACAAAAATAAAACATCAGGAAGAGAGGAAAAGAGAAATTGCATTTCATTGAAATTAAAGATAACGGGGGTTTATACATCCAAACGGACAGAACATAGAATCTGAATTACAACCCTGGAATAATCCAGATAAATTGATAGAAAATCAAAGCAAACTACCAAAACTCCCTCCTAGTGGGGAGAGGAGTAGCTTCCCAATTGTTAATCTTTGCACCGGGCCCAAAAAATTGCACATCCGCCTTGCTAGGACCCTCTCCAGCTTCCAATATGTTCACATCGGTGAATATCCTCTCGAACCTTTCCTTCAAATCTTCATCCACATCAACCACCGAAATGGGAACCGCCGTCACTGGGCGCTTTCTGGTACCAGGCCTGACAAATGATCGGGAAAGACGTGGGACTGGCTTTGGAAGGGCCCATGCTCACTGTTTCATTTTTTCTGGCTCTTCTCACGTCTGTGACTGAGGGCTTGAACCCCAGACCAAATGTATCCAAGTTCTTAGGAAGAGAAACCGGCTGTACGATACCCTGCAGAGATGCACCCAAACCTTTGCCCGGTACAAAACAATTTTTCAATATTTCAACGGCTACCATGACTGATGCAACAGCTACCCTTGGAATCGGCACGCACTTCCCTTCAGGAATTTTCTCTACCGCTACCGTGTTAAAAACCTAATAAACTCATGGCCCCTTCTCCTCTTTAAAACTCTATGAATGGAACGATGGCATCACTAGGAACATATAAATTGTCTTCGCCATGCACAACAATTTCCTGTCTATCCCATTCAAACTTAACCATTTGATGTAGAGTAGATGGGACCGCTCTGGCAGCATGAATCCAGGGTCGTCCTAACAGCAGATTGTAAGAAATAGCCATATCGAGTACCTGGAATTCCATAGTAAATTCAACTAGCCCTATTGTAAGCTCGAGCACTATGTCCCTGACTGAATCTTTTCCTCCACCATCGAATCCCCAAACGCAGATACTATTCTTGTGAATTCTTTCATCATCCACCTTCAACTTGTTCAGAGTGGAAAGAGGGCAAATATTTGCACTAGAGTCGTTGTCAACAAGTACCCGCGTAACCACAGAATCTTCACATTTCACCGTCAGATAGAGGGCTCTATTGTTCTCAGTACCCTCCATGGGCAACTCATCATCAGAAAAAGTGACTCTGTTTACCTCAAATATCTTGTTAGCTATCTTTTCCAAGTGGTTTTCTGAGATTTTGTCAGGAACGTGGGCTTCATTCAAGATCTTCATCAAAGCCCGACGGTGCTCGTCTGAATGGATCAATAATTACAAGAGCGAGATCTGAGCCGGTGTCTTCCTTAACTAATCCATAATGGAATAGTCCTGTACTTTCATCTTTCTCAGAAATTCTTCTGCTTCTTCCTCGATCACCGCTTTCTTCATGAACACTGGATTATCTTTTGAGGTCTTAACTTTTCTCAGCTCTTCGGGGGAAAAGAATCTCCCCGATCGAGTCAGACCATGAGTCGCACACTTCTTCTTTAACCTCTTTCCCCTTGTAAGTCACTGTCACTCGTTCATAATTCCATGGGACTGCCTTGCTGTTGACTATGGGTAATTGAGTTACCGATTTGATAATGATAGGATCTGTGCGGGCGCCCTTCACAATTACTACAGGCTTGTTCGTCACTCCTGGCACAACCACATTTGCTCTTTCATGTTTTCCTGCAACGTCACTTGAGGACCCCTTCTTTACCTCCATGGTTGGTTCGTTATTTACTCCGCTCAACTTGATCACAGACTTCTCACTTGTTGACTTTTCAAATGGCTTGGTTTCACTATCCCGAATCATCATGACGGTTTGCGAAGGCTTCTTAGGCTGCCCTCCCTTATGCACTATCTCAATCATATTAGTCTCATGATGGTCCGACAACGGGTTCTAGTTAATGTTGGGTGCCTCCGGGGTTTGGACCTCAATCCGATTAGTATCAATGAGCTCTTGAATGGTTGTTTTCAACTTTCGACATTTCTTTGTGTCATGACCCGGGGTCCCTGAACAATACTCACAACTCATCGAGCGGTCAAGATTTCTGGGAAGAGGATTTGGAAGTTTAGCCTAGATCGGATTCAACATACCCAACTATTGCAGTCGATGGAATAGACTAGCATATGATTCTCCCAAAGGAGTGAAGGTCTTCTGTTTCTGCAACCTCTCATTCTTAAAGGCTTGATTTGGCCGGAAACTCGTTACAGGGGGATTTCTATAGGCTCTCAGGGGTGGATGGGCATTTTGTGGAGCTAGGTATGGACTTTGTGGAGCCGGCGCATGCCATTGTGCGTGAGCAGGAGGTTGGGTATAGGTTTGTGCATGATGGACGGAAATATGGGGATCGGGCGGAGGGTAATAGTGTTGTGGTGGACTATATGGAGTGTGGGGTTAAGTTTGGTGGTAGGTTCGAGGCGGGTTGTAGTAACGTGGAATGTTCTTGGATCCAACCTAAGCTCCCGACTCAATTGTAGCTACATCCTCTTTCTTCTTCTTCCCGAGTACACCCTATTACCGTTTTGAATGGCCTGGGTGGTTGCTTTGATTGCTGAATAACTCATGATCTTGTTGGACTTGAGTCCCTCCTCAACCATGCCTCCCATTTTTACAACTTCATTAAAGGACTTGCCCACTGCTGACACCAAATGACCAAAATAAGTGGGTTCCAAAGCCCGCAAGAAATAATCAACCATCTCACTTTCTTTCATCGGAGGGTCAACCCTCACTGTTTGCGCTCTCCAATGGAATCCATATTCCATAAAGCTCTCACTGGGCTTCTTATCAATCTTTGTCAATGACAGACGATCTGGGATAATTTCGAGGTTGTATTGAAAGTGGCAGGAAAAGGCTTGGTCCAAATCGTCCCATGTGTACCACCTGTTGTGATCTTGTCTGGTATACCATTTTAATACCGATCCGCTCAAACTTTGGCTGAAATATGCCATCAGCAACTCATCTCTTCCACCTGCTCCTCTCATCTTGCTACAAAATCCTCTCAAGTGTGCTACTAGGTCACCATGCCCGTCGTACAGATCAAACTTGGGCATTTTGAACCTTGCTGGTAACTGAACATCTGGGAACAAACATAAATCTTTATAGGCCACACTTACTTGTCCTCCCAACCCCCTCATATTTCTGAATGATTGTTCTAAACTTTTGACCTTTCTGATCATCTCTTCATGCTCAGGATTTTTGGGTGGCTTCTCGGTCTCTACCGGGAGATCAAGATGAGGGGTGTAAGAATATGGTTCTGGAACTTTGAAGGTGGGTTCATGGGGATAGTACTGGTTGTCGTGAGTTTGGAACAGAGGTTCACTGGAAGATCGGTGTAATGTAGCAGGTGGAGGTGCCACAAAAACAGGTGTAATTGGTGGGGGAGGGCGTGGGACCTGTTTGGGTGGTGGAGCTTGAGAAGTATGGGAAGTGGCGCCACAACATTGTTGGTAGAGGGGAAAGGTCAGGGATGAGTTCACAGTGGGAGGCTAGGATGATGGTGGGATATAAGCAGAGTTGGCAGGATAAACCGGCGGTGGATGCCCCTTTGCCCACGCTTGGTACATTTCAGCCATCTGCTGCTTTAACTTATACATCTCTTCCTTCATTGCATTAACATATATTTCTTCCACCTCTTTTGACGGGTCAACAATACTTGTCTCCGGTTCTTGGTTGGCCATATTTAGCCTGTCTTTTGATCGGTTGTTGTATGAGTGAGTTACCAAAATGCCAATCAACTAACCACCTGCCTGAACTCAACACATCAAACAACAACCTTGTTAGCGATTAGGCTTTAACAGATTGGTAACCACACATTGGGCATGAATGCACCTAAGCAGTTAACCGTCTCTATTATGTATTTGATCGATTGCATACATCATCCCGGCCTTTTCTTACTTTCAATTGCAAAATTCCCCCTTTTCTTTTCTCTTCTTTTCCTTCCTTTCACTCTTGCCTCTGTTCTCCTTTTGTTTTTATTCTCTCTTGATTTCTTATTTTCTCTCTTTTCTTTCTTATTTTTCCGCTCTTTTTCTTTTCTTTACTCTCTTGTTTTTCCTCTTATTTTTTTTCTCTCTTTTTCATTTAGTTACGGTCGAATCCTATGGAGATTGCCTACGTATCATGACCTCGCATGAATCAGACTAAGCGTAGTTCTTGGAGATAAAAAAACATTTTTTGGAATTTTCAAATTTTTTCATAACAAAAAACTAACAGACTCTGATGAAAGCCGAAATACAAACTCGAAAAACAAACGACCCACATGCTCTAATAAAAGAAATACAGACTCCAAGATAAACTGGCAGACTTTAACGGAAAGAAAATACAGACTCAAGAAATCACGAATACATCAGTGCCTCAATTTCCCCCGGGACCCGCGGGGCATCATTCGGCCTCGCAGCGGGCCGACTCGCTAAATCCCTTTGGAGGTGGTAAAGATATTCCATTACCTGGCGAATAAAAATCATCACAGTAGCGAAGAACATGGATCTAGTCATATTCTCACAGCTACTGCACTTCATCGCGATGTAGTTGGCGACCTTTTTGACTCGCTCTCTTATGACACCCTTCTCTTGCAACAAACGCCCGATCTATTCGGTTCTGGCTTCCAAAGTTTGTTCTGCTACCTGGTTCTACTCTTGGAGTTGTTGCAAGTCTCTTTCTAGCCGTGCCATTGTCGTATAACACTGTTCCCTTGAAGTCTTTTGCCTATTTGATCATTTTGTTTTCTGTGGCGATGGCCCTTTTTTAATCCCGCGACCTTGTCATCGTACGTTTCTTTCAACTGCTTAACCAGGCATGCTCGTTCATCCGCATTTTTAGCCAACTATTTTCGAGCCTTGGCTAGTTCACCTTCTGCTTTGTTCAAATCAAAACTATAATCACTCACTTTCTACCTCAAGTTAGCTATGAGTTTCTCATCTTTGGCACTTCGGGCTGGGTTTTCTGCCGCTATTTTCATTTTCTGAATCTGGGCTCGAAGGGCCTCATTTTCTATGGCTAGTATTTTCTTTTCTCCTTCGTCCGCCGTGGTTTGCAAGATATTTTCAAACTGAAGGTTCCTGACATGTTTTTCCAATTAGCTTATGGTATCCCTATACTCGCTTTCTTTGGCCAACCAGTCCCATTGTTCCTGTGATACCTTGACGAATTCCTAAAGATGGGGTCTTTTAGCCGGTCTCCCAAACTCAATTTCTCTCCTATACCAAGCGAGGTACCCTGGTGAAACCTCACCTTTGGATCGATCACGCACACAGGTATTGGCTGTTAAGTATTGACATTCGCTCCAGATTTGGCGGACTGCTGCTTCATGAAATTGATCGTTAAGTCGGATCTCGACTACTTGGGCACTAAGATCTTCATCTATCGGAACTATCTGGCATCTCTCCAGCTGCCTCAAAACCCGATATGGAGCATAAGGCTGGATACTCCTGAGTCCCATCAATAGGAAATGAGGCCCGATGGCTGGCATATATATGACCTCATCCACAAACAACCATCCAAACGTCCACTATATTTGGTTTGCAGTGATGGAACGGAGGCACGCTTCCCACTCTGTGACCCCCTCCGGCAGGCTGATCCCGTCAACCCTTGTGTAAAATTCTTCTATGCATATCTTCTCTATCGACCCATAGCTCATAAATTGAGGACGATGGCATAAGTGTTAGATCATCCACATCTGCAGCAACACGTTGCACCACTCAAAAAAGTTTCCCCCGACTTTGCAGGCTGTAAGAGCGCGGAAGATTTCAGCTACTATCATGGGTGCGAGGGTGCTGTTGGCCTGAGTAAGCAAAGTACTGACAACTCTGTCTACTCATATGTCAATATTCCCATCTTTTCTAGGAACACCAAAAGTCCCAAGAAGACCACCATAAATGCGAAACACTTGTGTTCTTCCCACTTTAGGCGGTTTCCTTTGCTGCAGATCTTATTTTTCGGGTTGTTGAACCCTCCTACATGACCATATCTGTTGTATATAAACTGCAAAGTACAAAAGCCTGCTGCCAAGTCTAGGTTGTGGACCCCCCTGCTTATTTTCAAAAAGTCTAATAACCTGTGGACGGCTAAGACCCTTGGAGCAATCAGGTACTGGTGTCTTAGGGGAACTTTGGGATTCCCAATATATCCGGCTATTTCTTCCAATGTTGGGGTAAGTTCAAAATCTGAAAAATGGAATACGTTGTGGGTCGGGTCCCAAAATGTAACCAACGCCTTTATGATGTCCCCCCTAGTATTAATCTTCAACAACCCAGTGAGGCCTCCCAAGTATTGATTGACCGTGTCTTGTCCCGATTTACCCAAATCATCCCACCACATATGCAACTCCAAAGGGATCTTGTTCACGACTGTTATTGGCAAATTCCGACTTGTGCTCATTCTGCACATTTATTAGGGTGGTTAAGCAAAAATCACGATTCAATTGACTCAAAAACAAATTGACACTTTTTCATTTTAAAAATAAAATCCGGTTTCGAAAATACGGCCTTTCATCACCTCAAAGTCGAAGATTTTAATGCTGTGTTGGCTAACCGGTGAAAACCTTGAAAAAATGACCACAGGTGGCTATTCTTGAGAAAACAACCTTCTGGCACCCTTTTAGGGACATTCGGCTATTTCTGACAAGACTGACATAACCCTAATTATTTTTAAAATAAAAGTAAATTTTTTGTTCTTTTGGGCTATTTTTGCAAAAAAGGACGTTGGACTCGATGGGGGTTGCCTACGTATCCCACATCCGGTGGGAATCAAACTGCCATAGTTCGAACAAATTTGTCAAAATTAAACCAAATATTTTTCCTTTATAGAACACAAAGATTTTCCCTCTTTTTTCTTTCTTTGAAAACTACAAAATTCTCTTTTTTTTTTTCAAAATTTCGGCAGAGTTTCGGTATGTTTGAGACATTGGTTTTTCAAACAGACACTTATCCCTCTCAACCATCTCATTAACCCTACTAATGTTTCCTTATAAGCCGGTCAACATGCAAATCCGAAGCAAATGAATGCACAAGTAGCAAATAAAATGCATCATAATGGTCTTTACATTTCGGGTACACCTGTCCTAGACAGACCCAAATCTTGTGTTGAGTCTCCAAAGTGAAAATGCACATGATGCAAACAAACTTTCCTACTAGGGATCCGGCATGAGACTGAGTTATTCTAGGTTCAAAACCTGGGTATATGTTCTAAACTGTGTACCCGAGCGAACAACTCGAGCCAAGGAGGGGGCTACTGTCGCACCTCCTTTTTCCGCCCCCCGCAAGGGGTGAAGGAGTTTTTCCAATTAAAGGACAATCTAAACGGGATTTGTTTATTTATTTCAGAGTCACCACTTGGGAGATTTAGGGTGTCCCAAGTCACCAATTTAATCCCGAATCGAGGAAAAGAATGACTCTGTTTAACAGCCCGCGAACCAGAAATCCGAATAAGGAATTCTGTTAACCCGAGAGAAGGTGTTAGGCCTTCCCGAGTTCCGTGGTTCTAGCACAGTCGCTCAACTGTCATATTCAGCTTGTTTATCTGATTTTATAATTATGAGCTCATGTGCAAGTTTTAACTTTTAACCACTTTTGTCATTATTATTTTTTTTTTCAAGAATTGCAACATTGTGGAAATACATCTCGAACCACGTCACATCAATGTACCCGTGGTTGTTGGCACATTTCAACTCCGTTGATTTGGATTTGGGTCACATAAATGTGCACCCGAGTTTAAGAAAATTAAATTACTAAAGGCGCGCCTGAAGCGACTATCGTATCCTTTACTTTGGGTAGGGCCGTGAAATTTTGCTAAACGGCCCATCCTGAAATCTAAGCAATTTTAAAGCAAATTTTTACTGAGGGCCCCGTGATTTTGTATTTTTATTCGGCGAGGCTCATCTCATTCTTATTTTTTATTGTTATTAGTATTATTATTATTATTTTTGGGGAATTTGCAACGTTGTGGATACGCATCTCGAACCACGTCACAATCAATGTACCCGTGATTAGAGATACATTTCGACTCTGTTGAGATTTGAATTTGGGTCACATAAATGCACACCCATATTTAAGAAGGTAAGATTAATTAAGACGCGTCCTAAAGAAACTACGTACTGTTATTTTAGAAAAAGGCCGTGAAAAATTTACTTAACGGCCAAATCCAAAGTCTAGCCAATGGTTATGTATTTATTGAGGGCCCCAGCGATGTGTGACTTATTTAGCGAGGCGCGCCTCATTTTATTTTAAAAGGTCGTTCCTATAGTGGCTATGTTTTCTATTAAGTTGTCTCTAATAATGAAGGGAGAAAAAGGGTCCAACTTTATTTACATGCTTACTACCTGGTTACACTATCCTACATACATTCGGCATTTGAGAGGCAGAAATGTAGAAATGAGAACATATAATCAAACATATTATCGCGAGTTAGATTAGGCGGTTCGATGATTGAGATAACTTAAATTGTCCAGTAGTTAATTACCTAAGGCCTGTCGTGCTTTTGAAACCGGTTGTTTAATAAGCAAATCGAAATAACAATACGTTAAGGAACACACCATCAATCCCTTCCTTTAATTATAAGCAAAACATGGAGTTCATCAACTAAACGACATGTATAAATGTTCAGCTACACCACAACTAACTACACGGTTCTAGGAGAGAAAGTGAACTGCCATACAGACAACCAATTTTCAGTACATTTCTAAAGCTAATTCAAAATAACTTCAACTCTTCAAGTTTTCTTTGTATTCATGCTTCAAATTTCAGCTTACATTGACAGTGTATCAGTTGTGTACCTGGTACTGGGAAAGCCAAAAGAAGAAAAGGAGTGATCAGTGCAGCAGTAGCATTTACAGCAACAGCAACAACAGAAACCAGCAATCAACAACAACAAAACCCAGCAACAGATTTTTAAAACCCAAGCAAGAAACTCAGTTTGCAGCCCAGCAATACCAAAACAAGTACAGGCAAAGCAGGGAAGGAAACAGATGCAAGAAAGCAGTAGCCTCTGGAAATTATGTTCAAATTCCAGCACAATCTCACTCTATGTCACTCTGAATAGACTACCCTACTAAAGGTTGAAAGACCAGCCTTGTTTTTGCTTTTTTTTCACTCTCTGAAAACTGAATGTCCAGCCCCTTTTTTGTCCTAAATCAGCCTATTTATAAGCAAAAACCAGGTCAGCCAAGCTGCCTTGATACCTTCAGCCTTTATTCTGCCCATACCCCTTAATTCCCCATGCCTAAATGTCTTTTCTTGATGCCCACTATATTGTTCCCCATGCTTGTCCTATTTGTTTTAATCAAGAGTCATGGGAGGGGTTAGAGTATTCAAATAAACCCATGCCCTCATGTTATGTACCCCACTGACAATTAAATTAAGTTTAACAAATGACCCCTAGGCAGACCTTAGCTTTACAACCTGTTAACATCCTACTAAACTCCCAAAATTACCCTTTAACCCTTGCATATTACTGTATTACCCTAAACCTTGCTTGTCAGTATATAAAACCCCTCTAGATTTAGCAAATCACTGATTACTAATTGTATAAGCTTAAACTCAACACTGATTTCAAGTTGACCTGTTAGATTTCTACAGCTATATCCAATTCCTAAACTAAGTTCAACTCAAAATCAGATCACAAAGGGGTGTCAAACAAACCAAATGAGTTGGTCACATTGGGAGCCAAACCTGACCAATTCAGTGCCAAAATGCAAACAGGCAACAGCCAACAGGCTAAGATCAACAGCAATGAACAGGCTTCCATGGCAAACTATGAAGATCATGGGGTTACTGAATGAATGAGTAGTCTAGTTCAAAGACAAAATTGAACATATTCAACAGGTTCATTACAAGTTATCCTACAGATGTGGTGCCGGCGAACATACATGGAGGATATTAATGAGCTACTGTCTTGTTTCCTCTAATTTTCAAACAAATTAATTGACGACACTTATTTAAACGACTATACAAGCTATAATAGACAGCAAACAATCAATAAAACACACAAAATAAATTAAATATTACCTCAGGATTCACAGACTTGACAGAAAAATCGAAAACAAACCAAACTAAACATAAAAAACAGATAAAATTCATAGGAGAACAAAAGAAAGGGAAAATTACCTCAGGGTTTCGAAATCAAAAACTGACCCAGGCTCGAACTCGGACTCGACCATTTTTGAGGTCGAATGAACCTTAATCGAGTGTTCTCAATTGAAAACACTTCGACTAAGGTCGATTAGACCCCACATCGTCTTTTAATTTGGACAGACCTCAACTTTTGGTCTTTTTAGGATTCTTTGTGGTTCAATTTGATATTTGTTTAGCTCCGGTCAGATTCGAAAGGACCCAATGACCTTTAGGGTGTGAGGGAGGTCAGGATGTGCTGTGGTATGAATTTGGGGTCGGTGAGTGTAGATCTGGTTTTTGCTCGAACATTCAAACGAAGATTCGAGACGTTCGGGGAAGATTTGAAGTAAACTGAGTGTGGATTTGGAGAGAAGGGGTCATGGTGATTTAGGGGTGTTAGTCTGGTGGTCGTCGGCGTCGTGGTTGCCGGGTTTACGGTGGGAAAATCCTAAGGCGGCTAGGGTTTGTGAGGGTCGTCTCTGGGGACGAGGGTGAACAATGTGTGAGGGGGGGTTTGATTTGGGTGCGTGGGGTGAGGGATTGGGGTTCTTATACAGGGTGGATGGTTCAATCCTGGCCGCTGGATCAATCAAGATCAAAGGCCAGGATTAGAGGGTTTAACCAACAAGGCGTCATTTGGTTTAAGTAGGGGGTCGGTTCGAACCGTGCAATAGGTCGGGTTCAGGGAACGGGTAAGTGGGACGGATTCTGAGCCATTGGATCATGTAAGGTCGACGTCGTTCCAGTGATTATGGGAATGAACCGGGCACCAGGCGTTTGGACTGGGTCCGTGTCTTAGTTTTGGGCCTAATTTTTGGGCCCAATCCGAGTTTTCCTTTTTTCCAACTCTTTTCTTCTTTTAATTTAATTTAAACACAACTCCTAAAATTAAAAATAAAACTACACAAATGTTAATTAACACTTACAATAATTAATACACAAGTTAAAACCTTAAAAACAAAATCACTCAAAGACAACAAGTAAAATAAAAAGGTATATATATTTATGTATTTCTGATTTTTCCTTTTTAGGGCAAAATGATGGTTTAATTAATTCCTAAATGCATGATTAAATCCTAAATATGCATGCACCATGTATTTTTATATTTTTCAATTAAATATAACAAGGGTAAACATTTACGGACAAAAATAATTACCAAAATGTCACGCAAATTCTCAAAAATTGTACCGAAAGGAAAAATCATTGAATTTTTTGGGAGTAATTCTTTCATAGGGCAGAAATCACGTGCTTGTAGCTGCCCCTCTTTGCCCGAAGACACGAAGGGTTTTCGTGCAAAGATAAAGTGAGCGATTTTTGCCCATCCGAATACTCCGTGTGAAGCATTTTTGAAAAAAGGTTTAACCGAACCTTTGCTTCAAAGGTTTCCTACATATCCCTGGCTAGAAGTGAATCGGGTTAATGTAGTTCGGGAAGTTTTGGTAGTTGGGGCTACCGGGGAACTGTGGTTCTGCTGTTACTGTCGTTGTGTGTTGTTACCACTGCCTTACCATCTCCTTGTTACACCATGTCAAAAGAAAACAAGAAGTTAGGATAGACTATGAATCATAAGGTCTTATCTATCTTCAACTTGTTTTTGCTGCTTTGCTTCTTTGTCGGCTTGTGCATCTTCCGCCGCTTTTCCTTTTCATAAACTTGGGGATGGCGCTGACCTTTTGTTTTTCTGAATGCCGATTCTCACTGTCGGGTTCGGTCCGCTGGGGATATGGCTTCCTTCATTAAGCTTTACAGTGGTTCCTCTGGGGATACGGCTTTCTTCATCAGATTTTTTATGCTGGGCATAATTTGATGTTCAAAGGCCGCTTCCCTCGCGATTTGTCTTATCTTCTTTTTGGTTCACGCGCTTGAATTTGCACGGGGATCTCTTGTTGCAACCTTTTGCTTTTCGGTGAGTTGTTGGTTTCAAGACCTGAAATGTAAGGACTGAAAAATATTCCGCTTGTTATACAGGTAGGCGCCTAAAACTGAAAAGTATTCCTCTCGTTATACAGGTGGGCGCCTATCTATCTAAGACATGAAAGTATTCCTCTCGTTATACAGGTGGGCGCCTATTTATCTAATACATGAAAGTATTCCTCTCGTTATACAGGTAGGTGCCTATCTATCTAAGACATGAAAGTATTCCTCTAGTTATACAAGTGGGCGCCTATCTATCTAAGACATGAAAGTATTGCTCTCGTTATACAGGTGGGCGCCTATTTATCTAAGACATGAAAGTATTCCTCTCGTTATACAGGTGGGCGCCTATTTATCTAAAAACATAAAAGTATTCCTCTAATTATGCAGGTGGGCGCCTATTTATCTAAAACGTGAAAGTATTCCTCTCGTTATACAGGTGGGCGCCTATCTATCTAAGACATGAAAATATTCCTCTCGTTATACAGGTGGGCGCCTATCTATCTAAGACATGAAAGTATTCCTCTCGTTATACAGGTGGGCGCCTATTTATCTAAGACATGAAAGTGTTCCTCTCGTTATACAGGTGGGCGCCTATTTATCTAAAACATGAAAAGTATTCCTCTCGTTATACAGGTGGGCGCCTATGTATCTAAAACATGAAAAGTATTCCTCTAATTATACAGGTGGGCGCCTATCTATCTAAAAACATAAAAGTATTCCTCTCATTATATAGGTGGGCGCCTATTTATCTAAAACGTGAAAGTATTCCTCTCGTTATACAGGTGGGCGCCTATTTATCTAATACATGAAAAGTATTCCTCTAATTATACAGGTGGGCGCCTATCTATCTAAAAACATAAAAGTATTCCTCTCATTATACAGGTGGGCGCCTATTTATCTAAAACGTGAAAGTATTCCTCTCGTTATATAGGTGGGCGCCTATCTATCTAAGACATGGAAGTATTCCTCTCGTTATACAGGTGAGCGCCTATTTATATAAGACATGAAAGTATTCCTCTCGTTATACAGGTGGACGCCTATTTATCTAAAAACATGAAAAGTATTCCTCTCGTTATACAGGTGGGTGCCTATTTATCTAAAAACATGAAAATATTCCTCTCGTTATACAGGTGAGCGCATATTTATCTAAAAACATGAAAATATTCCTCTCGTTATACAGGTGGGCACCTATTTATCTAAAAACATGAAAAGTATTCCTCTCGTTATACAGGTGGGCGCCTATCTATCTAAGATATGAATGTATTCCTCTCGTTATAAAGGTGGGCGCCTATTTATCTAAAAACATAAAAGTATTCCTCTCGTTATACAGGTGGGCGCCTATTTATCTAATACATGAAAGTATTCCTCTCGTTATATAGGTAGGTGCCTATCTATCTAAGACATGAAAGTATTCCTCTAGTTATACAAGTGGGCGCCTATCTATCTAAGACATGATAGTATTCCTCTCGTTATACAGGTGGGCGCCTATTTATCTAAGACATGAAAGTATTCCTCTCGTTATACAGGTGGGCGCCTATTTATCTAAAAACATGAAAAGTATTCCTCTCGTTATACAGGTGGGCGCCTATTTCTCTAAGACATGAAAGTATTCCTCTCGTTATACGGGTGGGCGCTTATTTATTTAAAATTATGAAAAGTATTCCTCTCGTTATACAGGTGGGCGCCTATTTATCTAAAATCATGAAAATATTTCTCTCGTTATACAGGTGGGAGCCTATTTATCTAAAAAGCTGAAAATATTCCTCTCGTTATACAGGTGGGCACCTATTTATCTAAAAACATAAAAAGTATTCCTCTCGTTATACAGGTGGGCGCCTATTTATCTAAAAACATAAAAGTATTCCTCTCATTATACAGGTGGGTGCCTATCTATCTAAGACATGAAAGTATTCCTCTCGTTATACAGGTGGGCGCCTATTTATCTAAAACATGAAAAGTATTCCTCTCGTTATACAGGTGGGCGCCTATTTATCTAAAACATGAAAAGTATTCCTCTCATTATACAGGTGTGCGCCTATCTATCTAAAAACATGAAAGTATTCCTCTAGTTGTACAGGTGGGCGCCTATTTATCTAAAACATGAAAAGTATTCCTCTCGTTATACAGGTGGGTGCCTATGTATCTAAAACATGAAAAGTATTCCTCTAATTATACAGGTGGGCGCCTATCTATCTAAAAACATAAAAGTATTCCTCTCATTATGCAGGTGGGCGCCTATTTATCTAAAACGTGAAAGTATTCCTCTCGTTATACAGGTGGGAGCCTATCTATCTAAGACATGAAAGTATTCCTCTCGTTATACAGGTGGGCGCCTATTTATCTAAGACATGAAAGTGTTCCTCTCGTTATACAGGTGGGCGCCTATTTATCTAAAAACATGAAAAGTATTCCTCTCGTTATACAGGTGGGCGCCTATTTATCTAAAAACATGAAAATATTCCTCTTGTTATACATGTGGGCGCCTATTTATCTAAAAACATGAAAATATTCCTCTCGTTATACAGGTGGGCACCTATTTATCTAAAAACATGAAAAGTATTCCTCTCGTTATACAGGTGGGCGCCTATCTATCTAAAACATGAAAATATTCCTCTGCTTATACAGGTGGGCGCCTATTTATCTAAGACGAAAAGTATTTGAGTTTGTTTCCTCGTTCCTCCGAGAAAATTTGGACAAATGGCAGAAAAGTTTCTGCCCCCGTTTTGGTGATCTTCCTTGTGGCGTGTCTTTCTGCCATCATCAACCTTTATTTTCCTGTAGAAATAAAAGAAAATCTTGTTAGTTTAAAATATGGTGAGTGATCATGTCACTCCCGCTGGGGATGGGTTTTTTTTTTCCTCATTCCCTCTCCTTTGCTCTGCGCTCCCAAAATTGGTTGGGGATAACGTCACTTGCTGGGGATGATATTTCTGCTTTGGATGGTTTTTCCATTTGTCCCTTCCCTGCTTTTGTTTCAAAACATGCTGGGGAAGTCTTCTTCGACTCCAAAACTACTCCCTTCGAAATTTTATTTTCCCTCAGTACTGCAAGGGGTAAAATGTTATCATCTGGGGATAACGTTATTGAGGATTGGACTGTTGGGGTTATTTTGCTGCGGATCAATTCTCTCTTTCTCCTTCTCCGTTTCTGTGTTGTCTGACCATCTTGGAACTTGGTCAGTAATCTATCGAAGTTCTGCTGGGGATCCTCTTAGAACTTGGTCCGTAAGTTCCTCAACCGTTGTTTTCCGCTTTTATCCATGTTCCCCTTCGCATTTTGCTTTGTACCATTTTGGCCACTGGTAGTAAACTCTGAAAAATCCTTGTCAAAACAAATTTCTGGAAAAAGTCTTTTTAGACAAAGAAATGAAAAGATAGAAAATGAGAAAAATCTTTCTAAACAAATGCTGGGGGAGAAGAAAAGGAAAGAACTTATCTGGACGGTATGACTGGTCCCAATGATCATGTCGTGCATTCCGGATTAATCGACCCAGTCTATTTGTATCAATCAATCTTCTTGATGGCCTCATTTACCGGGAATAACCCGACGCCTAACTTTTGCCATATACGGATTCTTTCTGCCGATCTCATCTTGTCGCCTCATAGTGCCCTTCGAGGAGTTTTCACTAATAAGACTCTCTCGTTTTATTTCTCTCAGCTCCCGTCGCCTTATGGTGCCTGTGAAGGTTTTCACCGATAAGACTCTCTCATTTTATTTTATTTTTTCAGCTGGGGATTGGAGTGTTGCCGATATGACTCTCTCTACTGGGGAATCTTTTCGACTATCAATTCATTTCTAGTTTATGATCCTCTTCTTTGCTGGGGATCAGAGTGTTGTTCCCGACTTCCATGTGCATGACTTGGCACCTCTCGGATACTGATCGGGAGGTCTTTTTTGGGCATCGGTATTGGCTTTGTGTGGGGTTAAAAGAAAGGCTATCAAAAATTCACAAAATAACTTTGATGGGTGAAACATTACAACTCTTGGAATCAAACCTTTTTTGAAACTTTAAAACATAACTTCTGCCCCAGTTTTCTTGCTTGGGGGATTTTTATTTTTTGTTACACTATGGCCGAGCCATGAGGCGCCTACGTATCGTTCTTTGAGGAATCAGGTCAAACGTAGTTCCCACCGATTCCTTTGTTTTTCTTGTGACCTTTATCTTGTTTTCATTTTTTCTTTTTCTTTTTCTTCTTTTTATTCATATTTTTTTTCATTAGTGACTCCAAAAGAGGGGTATGAAAGAGTAAATAAGGCTCAAAGGGGGAAGCAATGGTTGAAAGTGTTTGGATAGAAGAAAGAATTGTCTCCGTCATTTCGTTATCCAATAAGTACCAAGTACAAACAAACGAACAAATAACTATCATAATCAAAGAAATTACGCATAATATCTCTTGACTGCATCAGAATTGATGGCCATGTCGACGCATCTTCCTTCGATATTTGTCAGACATAAAGCGCTGTTGGATAACACACTGGTCACATCATAAGGCCCTTGCCAATTTGGGGCAAATTTGCATTTTGCTTCGTTCTGATGTGGGAGGATCCGTTTCAATACTTGCTGCCATACCTCAAATTTTCTGGGGCGCACCTTCTTATTGTATGCTCTTGCCATTCTTCTTTGATATAACTGGCCATGACACACTGCTGCCAATCTTTTTTCATCTATTAAGTTCAACTGCTCCAGTCGAGCTTTGACCCATTCATCTTCGTCAATCCCGGCTTCAGCGACAATCTGGAGCGACGAAATTTCGACCTCTGCTGGTATCACTGCTTCAGTTCCGCATACCAATAAATAAGGAGTTGCACCTATTGAGGTCCGAACTGTAGTGCGATAACCTAACAAGGAAAAGGGTAATTTCTCATGCCATTGTCTATATCCTTTTACCATCTTCCTCAGTATCTTCTTGATGTTCTTATTGGCTGCTTCAACTGCTTCATTCGTCTTGGGACGATACGGGGTGGAATTGCGGTGTGTAATCTTAAACTGTTGACATACCTCCCTCATCAAATTGTTGTTAAGATTTGCACCATTATCCGTGATGATCACTTTTGGGACCCCAAATCTACAGATGATATGGGAGTGAACAAAATCCACCACTTCCTTCTTGGTTACCGAATTGAAAGTTTTAGTTTTAACCCACTTAGTGAAGTAGTCAATGGTCACCAGAATGAACCTATGGCCGTTGGTTGCCGCCGGCTCAATAGGCCCAATGAAATCCATGCCCCATGTAATAAATGGCCATGGCGCTGACATTGTATGCAATTCTGTTGGCGGAGAATGAATCAAATCTCCATGTATCTGACATTGATGGCATTTCCGCACGAAATTGATACAATCACGCTCCATAGTGAGCTAGTAATACCCTGCTCGAAGGATCTTCTTTGCCAATACATATCCGCTCATATGTGGCCCACAGACTCCAGCGTGCACCTCTTCCATAACTGTCGTGGCTTGACCGGCGTCTACGCATCTCAACAATCCCAAATCTGGGGTTCTTTTGTACAACACTCCACTGAGGAAGAACCCATTTGACAATCGCCGAACGGCTCTTTTTTGGTCTCTGGTGACCTGCTCCGGGTATATCCCCATCCTGAGGTACTGCTTTACGTCATGAAACAATGGCTCTCCATCCACTTTTTCCTCTACCATGTTGCAATAAGTATGCTGATTACGAACCTGAATGTGCAATGGGTCAACATGAATTTTGTCTGGGTGGTGTAACATCGATGATAAGGTAGCCAATGCATCGGAAACCTCATTATGAACTCTTGGGATGTGTATGAATTCCACTGATCGAAATCGCTTGCTCATATCGTGCAAACATTGTCGATATGGTATGAGTTTCAAATCTCGTGTTTCCCATTCACCCTGAATCTGATGCACTAGGAGGTCCGAGTCTCCCAAGACCAAAACGTCCTGGACATCCATGTCTGCACCTAGTCGCAGACCCAAAATGCATGCCTCATACTCAGCCATATTATTGGTACAATAGAAACGCAACTGAGCTGTAACAGGATAATGACGTCCTGTTTCAGAAATAAGTACCACTCCTATTCCAACTCCCTTTGCGTTTTCAGCTCCATCAAAGAAAAGATTCCAACCTGGTTCCTTGGGTAATTCCAGCTCACCTACATGCATTACTTCCTCGTCCGGAAAATACGTCTTCAATGGCTCGTATTCTTCATCAACAGGATTCTCAGCCAAGTGATCGGCCAGCGCTTGGGCTTTCATGGCCTTCCTCGTCACATAGACGATATCAAACTCTGTGAGTAAAATTTGCCATTTTTCTAACCTTCCTGTAGGCACAGGCTTCTGGAAAATGTACTTTAATGGATCCAAAAGGGAAATGAGATAAGTAGTATACGAGGACAAATAGTGCTTCAATTTCTGAGCCACCCAAGTTAGGGTGCAGCATGTCCTCTCGAGTTGAGTGTACTTGACCTCATATATTGTAAACTTCTTGCTAAGATAATAGATGGCTTGCTCCTTCCTTCCTGTAATATCGTGTTGCCCCAACACGCAGCCAAACGAATTCTCCAGGACCATCAGATGAAGAATTAATGGTCTCCCCGGCTCAGGTGGGACCAACACCGGTAGATTTGACAGATACCCCTTGATTTGGTCGAATGCTCCTTGCATTCTGCTGTCCATTCTACCGCAACATCTTTCTTCAGCAGCCGAAATATGGGTTCACAAGTCGCCGTGAGTTGGGCGATGAACCTGCTGATATAATTTAGTCTTCTTAACAGACTCATCACCTTCATTTTGTTCTTTGGCGGTGGCAAATCCTGGATGGATTTGATCATGGACGGGTCCAACTCAATACCCCGTCGACTGACGATGAATCCTAACAGCTTTCCTGATGGAACCTCAAAAGCACATTTGGCCGGGTTGAGCTTAATATCATACCTTCGAAGTCTTTGAAAGAACTTCCTTAGGTCTGCTACATTGTCTTCCTGATGCCAGGACTTTATGATCACATCATCTACGTACACATCAATTTCTTTGTGTATCATGTCATGAAACACAGTAGTCATTGCTCTCATGTACGTTGCCCTAGAATTCTTCAATCCAAATGGCATTACCCGGTAGAAGTAAGTTCCCTATAGCGTAATGAAAGCCGTCTTTTCCGCATCTTCTTCGTCCATTAAGATCTGATGATATCCTGCATAGCAGTCCACAAAGGATCCGATCTCACGCCCAGCGCAATTATCGATCAAGATATGGATGTTGGGCAATGGAAAATTATCCTTAGGACTTGCCTTGTTGTGATTGCGGTAGTCGAAACATACCCTAATTTTCCCATCCTTCTTCGGCACTGGTACCACATTGGCCAACCAATTGGGATATCGAGTGACCCGAATAACTTTTGCCTGCAGCTGCTTGGTCACTTCTTCTTTGAAATTATCTGCACTGGTACCACGCAAAAACATCTTTGAACTCAATGAGGGATTTGATTAGTTCCTCCCTGATGTTCGGCTCAATGTGGATGCTGATTTTGGTTTCTCTGAAATTATCTGCATCCCCTAATTGACAGCTTCGGTGTCTTTCAGATTAGGCTTGGGTTTCTCTTCATACTGGCACAATTCTCTGCTTATTTCTTCGAAGGCTTCATCCTCGTCGTATTCGGACTCATCATCATAACCGATCTCTTGTACAATTAAGTCGGAGTCAGATTGATTTTTTTAGACTAGGTCGAAGATCCGTCGTGTATGCCATGTCATTAGAACCAGTAAAAAGAGAACTGTTCTGAAAGAGAAAAGAATAAAACAAAATTAAAACAAGACAAGAAGAGAGAATTTTATTACAAATGCGGGATAACAGGGTTCACACTTTACAAAATAAAATGAGATTTGGATTACACCCTGGAATAATACGAAAAACAAGAAAGAAAAATCAAAGCCTACTACCAAGACTCCCCCCGGGTAGGAAGAGGAGTAACCGTCCAATTGTTGGTATTGGCCTCAGGCCCCACAAACTGTATATCTGCTCTGCTAGAACCCTCTCCAACTTCTATCACATTGACATCAGCAAACAGCCTTTCGAAGCTCTGATTCGAATCCCCGTCCATCCCAATCAATGGTCCAAGAATTTTCGGGACCGGTGACCCCTTGGCACTTGCTCTAACAAAGGATCTGGAGAGACGCGGAATTGGTTTGGGAAGAACCCAAACTCTCTTCTTCATTTCCCGTGCTCGCTTAACATCTGCCGCAGTAGGTTTGAACCCCAGTCCAAAGGTCTCTAAATTCTTGGTCAAGGAGACAGGTTGAACAATCCCCTGAAGCTCAGCCCCCAGGCCTTTTCCTGGCACAAACCCATTACCCAGCATCTCTGAAACCATCATGATGGTTGCGGAAGCTACCCTGGGGTGAGGAATGCTTTTACCCTTGGGAATTTTGTTTGCTGATACTGCATCAAAAGTCTGGTAAACCCAGGGACCTTTGTCACCGTTGGTTTCTATGACTGGCACAATGTCACCTCCCATGGTGCACGCAGTGTCTTCGCCATGCAGCACGACATCTTGTCTGTCCCATTCAAACTTGACCATTTGATGCAATGTGGATGGTATTGCTTTGGCCGCGTGGATCCACGGTCATCCCAACAAAAGGTTATAAGATACCGCGGCATCTAATACCTGGAACTCCATAGTAAACTTGACCGGGCCGATGGTCAACTCTAGTATAATATCCCCCATGGTGTCTGTTCCACTTCCATCAAATCCTCGGACGCAAATACTGTTCTTGTGGATTCTACCATGGTCAACCTTCAACTGGTTCAGGGTGGATAATGGACAAATATTCACACTTGAACCGTTATCCACCAACGCTCGAGTAACTGCCGAATCTTCACATTTGATAGTCAAGTAGAGAGCTTTATTATGTTCTGTGCCCTCCACTGGCAAATCGTCATCAGAGAACGTTACCCTGTTTACCTCGAAAATTTTGCTGGCAATCGTCTCAAGGTGGTTTACTGAAATTTCATTGGGCACATGAGCTTCATTCAGTATCTTCATCAGGGCCCGGCGATGCTCATCCTAGTGGATCAATAGTGACAGCAACGAGATCTGGGCCAGGGTTTTCTTTAATTGTTCGACAATGGAGTAATCCTGCACTTTCATCTTTTTCAAGAATTCCTCCGCCTCTTCTTCTGACATGGGTTTCTTTGTTACTGCCGGGTTGGACCTTCTCAACTCCACTGGAGCAAAACACCGTCCCGATCGAGTCAGTCCCTGCGCCTCACAACTATCCTCCTCCACTTGCTTTCCCTTGTACATTACCACTGCCTTTTCATACTTCCAATGCATGGCCTTGCTATCAATTACTGGCAATTGGACTACCGGCTTTATGATGGCCGGTTCCCTGCAGACCCCTTTCACAACAACTACAGGTGCAGATGATGCTCCCGATACTACCAATTTGGTTGGCTCTGGTTTCTTTGTTGTGGTGGATGGATTCTTCCCTAATATCACCACTGGCTTGACATCTTCCCCCTTCAACTGTACCCCTGCTTCCCCACCGGTCGATTCTTCTTTTGGAGTGGCATGGATCATCATCACCGTCTGTGAGGGTTTCCTTAGCTCCCCTCCTTTGTTCACCAACTCGATCATGTGAGCTTTGTGGTGTACTGGCAATGGGTTCTGGTAGATGGTGGGTGCTTTCGCCGTCTGGACCTCGATATTGTTGGCATCAATAAGATCTTGTATTGCATGCCTCAACCTCCAACATTTTTCGGTATCATGCCCTAGCATTCCTGAGCAGTACTCACAGCTTATCGATATGTCCAAATTTTGGGGTGGGGGGTTTGGCCCCCTAGGCTCGACAGGACTCAAAAAACCTAACTACCTCAATTTGTGGAACAAGGCGGTATAGGTCTCTCCCAACTCGGTAAAGGCTCTCTGTCTCTGCAGCCTTTCATTTCTAGAAGCTTGATTTCCTCGAAAACCTGCCTCTAGAGGGTTCCTGTAGGCCCTCGGTGGAGGATAGGCATTTTGGGGTGGAGGGTAGGTGTTCTGTGGAGGTGCATATGCGTTTTGGGGAGCCAGCGTGCGCCATTGCGGGTGAACCGGAGGCTGAGTGTATGTTTGGGCTTGGTGCACGAAAAAGTGTGGTTCTTGAGGTAGATAGTAGTGTTGTGGCGGGCTGTATGAATAATTTGGATTGTGGGGTCTGGGTTCGTTGTAGTATGGTTTGTCGGACCTGGACCAACCGCCTGCCTCAACCGTGGCGACTTTTTCTTTCTTTTTCCTCCCCAGCGCACCTCCCGTGCTGCTCTGAATAGCCTGGGTCGTTGCCTTGAGCGCTGAGTAATTCAAGATTTTATCACACCTCAGCCCCTCCTCTATCATAACCCCTATCTTTACTACTTCATTGAAGGATTTTCCAACTGTTGTCACCAAGTGACCAAAGTAAGTTGGATCCAGCGTTTGCAGGAAGTAGTCCACCATTTCCCCCTCTCTCATGGGAGGATCAACCCTGGCTGCATGTTCTCTCCAGCGGAAACCGAACTCACGAAAGCTCTCCCCAGGCTTCTTTCCTGTCCTCAGTAATGTGAGACGGTCAGGGACTATCTTGAGATTGTATTGGAAGTGACCTGCGAAAGCCTGCGCTAGATCATCCCAAGTGTACCACCTGCTGGATCTTGTCTGGTATACCATTCCAATGCCGATCCACTTAAGCTTTGACCAAAGTAAGCTATCAGTAGCTCATCTTTGCCGCTTGCTCCTCTCATTTTGCTACAAAAGCCCCGCAAATGTACCATAGGATCACCGTGCCCTTCGTATAAGTCAAACTTGGGCATCTTGAACCCTGCCAGGAGTTGGACGTCCGGGAAAGGGCATAGATCCTTGTAGGCCACGCTGACCTGGTTGCCCAATCCGTGCATGCTCCTGAAGGATTGTTTCAGGCTTTTGAACTTCCTCATTACCTCATCCCGCTCTGGAACCTTAGCCGGCTTTTCAATCTCTGCCGGGACCTCCAAGTGTGGATTATAGGTATGGGGTTCTGGTACATTGAATGTGGGTTCAGGGGGATAGTATTGCGCATCGTGAGCCTAAAACAACGGCTCACTAGTTGATCTTTGAAGCATGGCCGGTGTGGGTCCCATAAAAGCGGGAACATTTGGTGGTGGGAAATGTTGATGGGGTGGTGGAGCTTGGGAATCATAGGGGTTTCTCCCCTGATAATAGTGGTGATTCGGGAGACTTGTTGAAGGGCCAGGGTGAGGGTATTCTGGCATATGCCCTAGTGTAGGAGTAACAGGTGGTTCAGGGCTCTTTTGTACTTTAGCCAAGGCTAACTGCATCGCGTTCATTTCCAATCCGATCCTCTCTATCTTCTCCATTGCCTCTTTCAACAACTGGCTTACTGGCCTTTCTTCCTCGACACTATTTTCTGAAGTAGTCATGATTATTGGTACAGGTCCTTTGGATCTAGTTTGATAATGATGTGATGCCAGAACTCTTTAACAACTAACTGTCTGGTATTTTTTGGAAAACAACAAACTTGTTAGCGTTAGAGTTTAACATATTTGGTAATTGCATGTTGGGGATGCAATGTTCCTAAGCAGTTAACCATTTCTAACATGTTTTTGCTTCAACTGCATGCGTCATCCCGGCTAGCTTTATTCGTGCCTTTAAAGTATTTTGGGAACCCTCCGCTTTCCTCTCTATTATTTTTCTTTTCTTCTTTCTTTTCTTCTCTCTTTTTTCTTTTTCTTTCGTTTTTTTTTTATTTTCTTTCTTTTTAGTGGTGGTCGAATCTTATGTAGATTGCCTACGTATCACGTCCCCGCATGAATCAGACAGGGCGTAGTTCTGCCACAAAGTAAAGACACAAAATTCTTTTGGAATCATTCAATTCATCACCAAAATTTGCTATTACAAACTACTTATTTTAAACAAAGAACAGCAAAATACATATTCCAAAATTCTTAACCTGACTCGATGAAAAGAAAGAAAAACAACATATGGGAAGATAACAGACCCATAAAGTCAACAAACAAGACTCGAACTAGGGATACATTAAAGATTTCAACTTAGGTGCTCGCGAGGCATCGTTCGGCCTTTACGCGACTTTGGTGTAAGACCCCTTTGTAAGCTTTTCAACTCATTCATGATCCGGTGGACGTAGCCCATGACGAAGGCAAGTAGGGTATCACGAGGCATTTTCTCACATGCTAAGCATCTCATGTAGATGTAGTGCCCAATTTCGTCAATCCTACCTCGGATGTTGTCCCTTTCCCTGAATAATTGCTCTATTCACCGGTTTTTTAGTCCCAGTGCTTGAGCATTGTCGGCGAGTCGATCCTGGAACCTCTCCATTTGTTTTTCCATTCTGGCCATCACATCATAACAGCGCCTTCTGTCTGCTTGGGCATCTTGGGCTTGTTTAAAGACCCGCTCCTGAAGAGTGGAGTTTGTTTCTCTTAATAGTCTAATGCTCATTTCATAATCCTTTATGACTTGTTGTAGATGATTTCTCCGTGCCATTGTACCATTTGCCCATCTGACCCGCATTCTCGCTATGCAAGCTTCGGATCTCTCCAAGTCATCTCGGCTTTTGCTGACCTGACTCCTCAGCTCTGCTATCAACCTCTCGTTGGACCGAATTTTCTGTTGGTCACCGACATTCTTTCTGTCTTGGCGGATTCGGGCCCTCAGGGCCTTGTTTTCTTGAGTCAACTTGCTTTTCTCTCCTGTATCAGCATCAATTTGCAAGCTGCTTTGGTATTTTTGCCCCTCAATTCGCTGTTTTAGTTTGCCAATCTCGACCCGATATTCTTTCTCTTTTGCTAGCCAACCCCATTGTTCTTGCGATGATTCTACAAAGTCTTGGATGTGAGCTCTCTTAGTTGGTCTCTGGTGCTCAAGCTCTCTTCTGTACCATGTGAGGTATTTTGGCGACACTTCGCCTTTGGCCAGGTCTTGTACACAAGTATCTACTTTTAGGGTTTGACATTCATTCCAGATTCTCCGAACGACTGCTTCAGGGAATTGCCTACCAGGCCCGATTTCGACCACCTGACTACTGAGATCCTCTTCCTTTGGGACTATTTGGCATCGCCCCAACTGCCTCAATACTCTGTATGGCGCATAGGGCTGGATACTTTGGAGACCCATCAACAACAAATGAGATTCGGCGACTGACATGTGTATGATCTCATCTATGGGTAGCCACCCAAATGCCCAATCTATCTGGTTTGCTGAGACGGAATGCAGCAGAGTGATCCATTCAGCGACCCTTTCTGGCAGGCTGAACCTGTCGACCCTTGTGGAAAACTCTTCTATACAAGTCTTTCGTGATGACCCATATTTCAGAAACTGAGGGCGATGACATAGGTGTTCTATCATCCACATTTGCAGTAGTATATTGCAACCCTCAAAGAAACCTCCTCCGGTTTTGCAAATAGTGAGAGCGCAGAAGATGTCTGCTATTATCATCGGTGCCAGAGTGTTGTTGTCTTGTTTGAGCAAAGTGCTAACGACCCCAGCGACTTGTATGTTAATTTTCCCATCCTTTCTAGGGAATACCAGAAAACCCAGAAAGGCTACCATAAAAGCAATACACCTATGTCTTTCCCATTTCAGCCGGCTTTCCCCGCTGCAGATCTTACCCTCGGGATTGTTGAACCTTCCAAGATGACCGTACCTGTCATACAAGAATGCCAAACTACAAAAACCCTTTGATAATTCTGGGTTGTGTATAATTCTGCGGATCTTCACGGTGTCTAAGAACCTGTGTATGGTCACGGTCCTTGGTGCAATAAGATACTGCTCACTCATAGGGATTTTAGGACATCCGATGTACCTGCCAGTTCCCCTAGTGTCGGTGTAAGCTCAAAGTCTGAGAAATGAAATACATTGTGTGCTGAGTCCCAAAATGAAATTAACGCCCTTATAATGTCCCCTCGCAGATCAATGTCCAGTAACCCAACCAAGTTTCCTAAGTACATCTTGACTGTATCTCGCCCTGATTCTTCCAAGTCGTTCCACCACATGCGTAAGCCCAAAGGGATCCCGTTTATAATGGCCCCAGATGAATTCCTACTCGTGCTCATTCTGCACATTTATTAATGTTATTTAGACAAAAGCAAAATCTTTATTTGACTCAAAAACTAATTTTCCCATTTTCCCTAATTTTGAGAAAAGAAAGACTGATTTTCCAAATACGGCCTTTCAGCTCTTCAGGGATGAAGATTTTAAGGCTGTGGGGATTTAACCGGCCAAAAGGTAAGAAAAATGGCTAAAGGCGGCTGTTTATGCAAAGACAACCTTCCGGCATCCATTTAGGGAAATTCGGCTATTTTTGCAAAATGGCATCGCCTGACTCTTTTATGAAAGTAGTAATATATTGACATTTTTCCTGATCGTTTTTTGCAAAAATGGGAAGTTGGACCCGATAAGGGTTGCCTACGTATCTCACATCCGGTGAGAATCAAACCGACGTAGTTCGGGTAAGAAAAATCAATTAAATCACGAATCCAATTTTCTTTCTTCAAAAATCAAAATTTTGGCAGAGTTCTCACATTATTTGGACATTATTCTTTTTTTCTTAAATGGGCATCTCTCAATTTTTCAAAATTCTCGTTTTCACCCACCGGTCAACATGCAAGTTCGAAACAAATTAAATGCGTCAACAAACAAGATGCAACATGATGGTCCTTTTTTGTTTCAGGTTGCTTTTCCTAGACGGGACCAACCCCTGTGTTGAGCCCCCTAAGTCAAATGCAATGTGATGCAAATAAACGTTTCCTACTAGGGATCCATCATGAAGTCATGTTTTACTAAGTTTCAAAACTGGGTTTTGTTCTAGACCTGACTTACCCGAGCGGACAACTCGAGTCGAGTAGGGGGCAACTTACCGGAGACCTGCGAGATCGTCCGGCTTCGTAGCTTATCCGAGCCTCTTTCTACTTGGGTATGACACTAACATAATAGGGAGTCTCAAACCAGTGAGCAGCATCCCCGGAGGTAAGAAGAGAAGGGTTCGACACAGTTTATATATACAGTCAAATAATATCAAAGCGGTAACACACATCATTTACATATGAAGCAGATATCTCATTACAATATCAGATAATAAAGAAAGCCAAACAAAACATTATTCTAAGCTCGAATTTCTAACCCTGAACCAGTGGTTCTGGTTTTCTAATAATCCCCGGCAGAGTCGCCAGAGCTGTCGCACCTCCTTTTTCTGCCCCCCCCCCCCTCCCGCAAGGGGTGAAGGAGTTTTTCCAATTAAAGGACAATCGAAACGGGATTTGTTTATTTATTTCAGAGTCGCCACTTGGGAGATTTAGGGTGTCCCAAGTCACCAATTTAATCCCGAATCGAGGAAAAGAATGACTCTGTTTAACAGCCTGCGAACCAGAAATCCGGATAAGGAATTCTGTTAACCCGGGAGAAGGTGTTAGGCATTACCGAGTTCCGTGGTTCTAGCATGGTCGCTCAACTGTCATATTCGGCTTGTTTATATGATTTTATAATTATGAGCTCATGTGCAGGTTTTAAGTTTTAACCACTTTTGTCATTATTTTTTTTTTCAAGAATTGCAACATTGTGGAAATACATCTCGAACCACGTCACATCAATGCACCCGTGGTTGTTGGCACATTTCAACTCCGTTGAGATTTGGATTTGGGTCACATAAATGTGCACCCGAGTTTAAGAAAATAAAATTACTAAAGGCGCGCCTAAAGCGACTATCGTATCCTTTACTTTGGGTAGGGCCGTGAAATTTTGCTAAACGGCCCATCCCGAAATCTAAGCAATTTTAAATCAATTTTTTACTTAGGGCTCCGCCATTTTGTATTTTTATTCGGCGAGGCTCATCTCATTCTTATTTTTTATGTTATTATTATTATTATTATTTTTGGGGAATTTGCAACGTTGTGGATACGCATCTCGAACCACGTGACAATCAATATACTCGTGATTAGAGACACATTTCGACTCTGTTGAGATTTGGATTTGGGTCACATAAATGCACACCCGTATTTAAGAAGGTAAGATTAATTAAGACGCGTCCTAAAGAAACTACGTACTGTTATTTTAGAAAAAGACTGTGAAAAATTCACTAAACGGCCAAATCCAAAGTCTAGCCAATGGTTATGTATTTATTGAGGGCCCCAGCGATGTGTGATTTATTTGGCGAGGCGCGCCTCATTTTATTTTAAAAGGTCGTTCCTATAGTGGCTATGTTTTCTATTAAGTTTCTCTAATAATGAAGGGAGAAAAAGGGTCCAACTTTATTTACATGCTTACTACCTGGTTACCCTATCCTACATACATTCGGCATTTGAGAGGCAGAAATGTAGAAATGAGAACATATAATCAAACATATTATCGCGAGTTAGATTAGGCGGTTCGATGATTGAGATAGCTTAAATTGTCCAGTAGTTAATTTCCTAAGGCCTGTCGTGCTTTTGAAACCGGTTGTTTAATAAGCAAATCAAAATAACAATACATTAAGGAACACACCATCAATCCCTTCCTTTAATTATAAGCAAAACATGGAGTTCATCAACTAAACGACATGTATAAATGTTCAGCTACACCACAACTAACTACACGGTTCTAGGAGAGAAAGTGAACTGCCATACAGACAACCAATTTTCAGTACATTTCTAAAGCTAATTCAAAATAACTTCAACTCTTCAAGTTTTCTTTGTATTCATGCTTCAAATTTCAGCTTACATTGACAGTGTATCAGTTGTGTACCTGGTATTAGGAAAGCCAAAAGAAGAAAAGGAGTGATCAGTGCAGCAGTAGCATTTACAGCAACAGCAACAACAGAAACCAGCAATCAACAGCAACAAAACCCAGCAACAGATTTTTAAAACCCAAGCAAGAAACTCAGTTTGCAGCCCAGCAATACCAAAACAAGTACAGGCAAAGCAGGGAAGGAAACAGATGCAAGAAAGTAGTAGCCTCTGGAAATTATATTCAAATTCCAGCACAATCTCACTCTATGTCACTCTGAAGAGACTACCCTACTAAAGGTTGAAAGACCAGCCTTGTTTTTGCTTTCTTTTTTTTCACTCTCTGAAAACTGAATGTCCAGCCCCTTTTTTGTCCTAAATCAGCCTATTTATAAGCAAAAACCAGGTCACCAAGCTGCCTTGATACCTTCAGCCTTTATTATGCCCATACCCCTTAATTCCCCATGCCTAAATGTCTTTTCTTGATGCCCACTATATTGTTCCCCATGTTTGTCCTATTTGTTTTAATCAAGAGTCATGGGAGGGGTTAGAGTATTCAAATAAACCCACCCCTCATGTTATGTACCCCACTGACAATTAAACTAAGTTTAACAAATGACCCCTAGGCAGACCTTAGCTTTACAATCTGTTAACATCCTACTAAACTCCCAAAATTACCCTTAACCCTTGCATATTACTGTATTACCCTAAACCTTGCTTGTCAGTATATAAAACCCCTCTAGATTTAGCAAATCACTGATTACTAATTGTATAAGCTTAAACTCAACACTGATTTCAGGTTGACCTGTTAGATTTCTACAGCTATATCCAATTCCTAAACTAAGTTCAACTCAAAATTAGATCACAAAGGGGTGTCAAACAAACCAAATTAGTTGGTCACATTGGGAGCCAAACCTCACCAACTCAGTGCCAAAATGCAAAAAGGCAACAACCAACAGGCTAAGATCAACAGTAATGAACAAGTTTCCATGGCAAACTATGAAGATCATGGGGTTACTGAATGAATGAGTAGTCTAGTTCAAAGACAAAACTGAATATATTCAACAGGTTCATTACAAGTTAGCCTACAGATGTGGTGCCGGCGAACATACATGGAGGATATTAATGAGCTACTGTCTTGTTTCCTCTAATTTTCAAACAAATTAATTGACGACACTTATTTAAACGACTATACAAGCTATAATAGACAGCAAACAATCAATAAAACACACAAAACAAACTAAATATTACCTCAGGATTCACAGACTTGACAGAAAAATCGAAAACAAACCAAACTAAACATAAAAAACAGATAAAATTCATAGGAGAACAAAAGAAAGGGAAAATTACCTCAGGGTTTCGAAATAAAAAACTGACCCAGGCTCGAACTCGGACTCGAACATTTTTGAGGCCGAATGGACCTTAATCGAGTGTTCTCAATTGAGAACACTTCGACTAAGGTCGATTAGACCCCACATCATCTTTTAATTTGGACAAACCTCAACTTTTGGTCTTTTTAAGGTTCTTTGTGGTTCGATTTGGGATTCGTTCAGCTCCGGTCAGATTCGAACGGACCCAATGGCCTTTAGGGCGTGAGGTAGGTCAGTTGGTGTTGTTGTATGAATTTGGGGTCGGTGGGTGTAAATTTGGTTTTTGCTCGAACCTTCAAACGAAGATTCGAGACGTTCGGGGAAGATTTGAAGTAAACTGAGTGTGGATTTGGAGAGAGGGGGTTATGGTGATTTAGGGGTGTTAGTCTGGTGGTCGTTGGCGTCGTGGTTGCCGGGTTTACGGTGGGGGAATCCTAAGGCGGCTAGGGTTTGTGAGGGTCGTCTCTGGGGACGAGGGTGAACAGGTGAGAAGGGGTTTGATTTGGGTGCGTGGGGTGAGGGATTGGGGTTCTTATACGGGGTGGGTGGTTCAATCTTGGCCGCTGGATCAATCAAGATCAAAGGCCAAGATTAGAGGGTTTAACCAACACGACGTCGTTTGGTTTAAGTAGGGGGGTCGGTTCGAACCGGGCAATGGGTCGGGTTTAGAGAACGGGTAAGGGGGACGGATTCTGAGCCGTTGGATCATGTAAGGTCGACGACTGGGATCGATTACCATAGAACGACGTCGTTCCAGTGATTATGGGAATAGACCGGGCACCAGGCGTTTGGACTGGGTCTGTGTCTTGGTTTTGGGCCTGATTTTTGGGCCCAATCCGAGTTTTCCTTTTTTCCAACTCTTTTCTTCTTTTAATTTAATTTAAACACAACTCCTAAAATTAAAAATAAAACTACACAAATGTTAATTAACACTTACAATAATTAATACACAAGTTAAAACCTTAAAAACAAAATCACTCAAAGACAACAAGTAGAATAAAAAGGTATATATATTTATGTATTTCTGATTTTTCCTTTTTAGGGCGAAATGATGGTTTAATTAATTCCTAAATGCATGATTAAATCCTAAATATGCATGCACCATGTATTTTTATATTTTTCAATTAACTATAACAAGGGTAAACATTTACGAACAAAAATAATTATCAAAATGTCACGTAAATTCTCAAAAATTGTACCCAAAGGAAAAATCGTTGAATTTTTTGGGAGTAATTCTTTCATAGGGCAGAAATCACGTGCTTACAGCTACATACCGGGAACCAAGAGGCCATCCGGCTTAGTAACTTGTTCGAGCCTCTTTCTTATTTCAAGGTATGACACTAACAGAATAGGGAGTCTCGACCAGTGAGCACATCCCCGAAGATAAGAAAAGAAGGGTTTCATAGCAGTTTATATACAATTCAGATAATATCAAAGCGGTAAAAGCATCATTTAACACATTAGGCACAAACATGTAATCAGATAACAGATAAATCCAAATACAACAATTCATCTAAGCTCAAATTCTGAACCCTGAACCAGAGATTCTGGGTTCGGTCCCCAGCAGAGTCGCCAGAGCTGTCACACCTCATTTTTCACTACACCCCCGGAGAAGGGTGTATAAGGGAGTTTTTCCAATTAAAGGACAATCGAAGCAGGATTTATTGTTAAAAGATTCAGAGTCACCACTTGGGAGACTTATGGTGTCCAAAGTCACCGGTTCCAATCTCGAATCGATTAAAAGATTGACTCTATTTAATAGTATGCGAACCAGAAATTCGGGTATGGAATTCTGTTAACCCGGGAGAAGGTGTTAGGCACTCCCGATTTCCGTGGTTCTAGCACGGTCGCTCAACTGTTATATTTGGCTTAATTATCTGATTTTAAACAATTATGAACCTATGTGCAAATTTTAACTTTCACCGCTTTTATTCATTTCTTAAAGAAAATTGCAACATTATTAAAACACGTCTCGAACCACGTCACATAAATGCACCCGTGATTTTGACATATTTTAACATCGTTGTGATTTGGATTTGGGTCACATAAATGCGCACCCGAATTTAGGAATGTAATATTATTAAATTAAAGCGCCTAAAGCAACTACGCGTTTTTAAATTTGCGAGGGCCATGGAAATTCAACTAAATGGCACGCCTCGAATTCTAAGGATTCACATGTTAATTAAATGAGGCCATGCATTTGAGATTTTGTTTGGCACGACACACCTCGAATTATTTTAAAAGGGTTTCTAATTGTATACATGCTTGAGGAGTTAAAATTAATTAAACATCTCATCAAAGGACTCCAAATGAAGATACGATTGGACCAACAATCCAAATCATCGTTCCATGGATGCTGGTGAATTTCCAAGAAAAAAAGAAAACCAGAAAGTGGAATTAGGTTGTAGCCTCCTTGGGGATTGGGGTCCGTCGTTCTCTGCTGTGTCGAGGAGCAGGAGTTAAGGTTCTAGGGATGCTGATCAATGTAGAAACAAATCAATCAAGCATGGAGTTAGCGAGAACTAATATTGTCCTTAGACTTCACCTAAACTATTGGCACATTTTAATTGAAAAGAAGAAGCCATCCAAATGTGATCCTTAATCAGCATTGTAACAAAACTAACATTCTCTCAAATGCGAATGAACTACCTCTTCTTTGAATGAAAACTCCTTTTCACAATCAATTAAAAAAAATTCAGCACTCTCACATGGTATGAGCTCAATAATAGAACTTGAGAATGTGATTCAGCTACTGGAGTACACCAACAGAACTTTCAGTCCTTCAATTTTGAAACTTGATTTTTGTAAACATGAGCCATAACTACACTATCAACCAAGCATAGATGCAAACTAATTAATTTCAAATAGGGAAAGCCTGACAAGAGGTCGACATGTTCAAAACATTGACTCAGTCACATTTGGTGTGATGATAACTAAGCCTATCGCAGAAAAGATATCAAAACAGTCTGTCACAAGCTTAATTCAAAGAAAAAGAAGGCAAGCAAAACAATGCCGAACTGAATTGCTCAACACAATGCAGAACAGAAGAGGTTTAACAGCTTAACAACCCTGGCAAATGCCCTCAAAACACTGCATGTTTTAGCCTAATTCACTGCTCGAATTAACTGCTTTTAGCAACACTAAAGGACAGAGCTCTTAGAGCTATAACAACGTAGGTAACTTCCGAGCAGGAGAAGGAGAATAAAGCACATCTAAACAAGCAATGAAACAACTTAGTTTTAACACTACTTTAAACCAAGATTTGATAAGAATGGATCATCAAGCAGCGTACCAAATTCACAAATTCTGGTAAGCAACAGAGAATCCTCCTGCTCGTACCATCTAGCATGAAGAAACCAAGACAAACTAGCACATGATACCAAACATGAACCAATACAGCTTTGAGCCAGGTTTTTAAAAATCGAACAGAACATGATACCACACGGATAGCTAAAATTCAGCCCAGACACTTCTGCTACCCCAAGAGCACAAGAAAAATTACCAAGACTGAGTTTTAGGATTTAAATAGTATATTTCCAGCACTGCCTCAAGAAAAAAAAAGAATTCTAAGAGTAACTACTTCATGAATACAACTGATGCATAATTTTACAGAGTGACATCAGAGAAAAGTGACATAGCTCAACAGACTTTACCAAAAATCTTAGCTAGTCACGAATGAATGAGAAACTACACTCGAACTCATCGATTCAATCCCACAAAAGTTTAAATGATAGCAATAAAGAGATTGCAAACTCAGAAATTCCAGCACACTCTATTGCTAGGATACTTGAACCAATTGATTTGAGGTCAGCTTTAGCACAACCATTGGCTAGTTGTGTGCTGAATCCTCAATCAGAACACCACAACTAACAGTGAAAACCATTCTAGGTCGACCACACATTTCCAGTATGACATCTACAGAACCATTAGTTAACTCCCTGAACTTATGGCTCAAACAAATCATCATGAATATCAGAGCATATTGCGAAGGAATTTCACCAGAAGAAACTGCACATATCGTTCAACTGAACGCGATGAAATTTAACTCAGAATATACCTCAAGCCCGAATAACATTCACGACATACAGGAGATAGAAGTTGATTACTCAAATTGACTCTTATTGACTATATATATTCAAACACATACCACCACTGGTATTCCATCATAACACAGAACAAACCACTCTAGACTAAATCTCATAGCTCAAAAACACTGAAACAAAATAGAGTCGCATAGAAATAAAGAGAGGAAAATTGAACCTGAAGTTGCAAATCTCTTTTATAACGATTATGGACTCGACAATACACTTCTCGACTCCAAATCCTAGCGAGGTTCAGCAGCAAATCAGCAAGACGACCATAGAAAACCAAGCTTGAACTTCAATTTTTATCTCCTTGGACCTCAAATCCCGATTCAGAAAAGTAAAAAGAAATTGTATATATGTTTCTCTTAAACTTTGAAAGAATTTTTCAAAGAAGAAAATAGACTTCAAAAAGCATCAGTTCAAGAAGCCTTTCAGCCTTTTTCTTTTCAAAATTCTTTTTACCCGAGTCCTCTCTTCACAAAATCGGATCAGGCTTCTTTTGAAGACGAATTCTTGATGAATGTGGGGCTCGGATTGAGTGAAATCAATCCAACGCCTCACACTCATCTAGCATCTCGTCTCCAGAACCTTCCAATCGTATGATACAACTCATATTCGAGTGAGTGAGAGGGGAGGGGAATCTTGCGTTAGAAACCGTTAGCAATAGCAAAATGAGAGAAGGAGGGACGCGTGGGTTAAGGATTTGGGATTCACTCGCCCAAATTTGGACTGAATTTGGGGCTTGGTTCGAGTGAGAACGATGGAGGAATAGTGAGCGTCGTTTGTGCTCTTGAGATTAGGGTTCTGCATTTTTGTGTGTGTTACTGAAGCTGGGTCAGGTTTGGAAGGCGTCTGGGCCAGGTTGGGGCATGGGGTTGGTCCGGGTAAGGGGTGATTTAGACGGGAATTTGGGGTGTATTTGGCCCAAAATTTGGGCCTCTTATTAAGACCTTTTGTTTATTTTCATTCTTTTCATCTTTTTTTTTCTTTTCTTTTTGATTTTAAGATTTTATTAAACACAAATTAAAATAGAAAAACCTGATTTAATTTCAAAACTAAACTAATTGTTTCCTCAAAAATTAATTAAGTCTTAATTTTAAAAAAATATGACAAATTCGAAAAGTAAAAATTAAAGATGAAAAGTGAACTATTTTTTCTAATTTTCCTTCATTTTTTGTAATATTAAATAACTAATTATCCTAAAAAATATAAAATTGGGTCCTAAAGGCAAATGCACTATTTTTGTATTTTTTTAAGAATTATATAAATTAAATATGCACACAAAAATGCAAATAAACATAAAATCATGCAATTAATTACTAAAAATCAAATAATTAAAAGCAAAAATCCTAATTTTGGGAATTCTGTAGGAGCAATTTATGTGAGGCAAAAATCATGTGCTCACAGGGAGGAGCATGAGCAACATCTAAGAGTGGTTCTTCAGACATTGAGAGATAGTCAGTTGTATGCTAAGTTTTTGAAGTGTGAGTGCTGGGTGAGTTCGGTTGCATTCTTGGGCCATGTTGTATCAGCAGATGATATTCAGGTAGATCCGATGAAGATAGAGGCAGTCAAGAACTGGCCTAAACACCCATCAGCTATAGAGATCTGGAGTTTCTTAGGTTTGGAAGGCTATTATCGTCGGTTTGTGGAGGGGTTTTTATCTATTGCAGCCTCGATGACCAGGTTGACCCAGAAGGGTGCTCAGTTCAGGTGGTCGGACGAGTGTGAGGCGAGCTTTCAGAAGCTCAACACAGTTTTGACTACGACGCCGATGTTGGTTTTGCCCACAAGTTCAGGGCCATATACAGTTTATTGTGATGCATCTCGTATTGGACTTGGTGCGGTGTTGATGCAGGATGGCAAAGTCATTGCTTATGCTTCACGGCAGTTGAAGATTCATGAGAAGAATTATCCAGTTCATCATTTGAGTTAGCAGCCACCGTTCACGCGTTGAAGATTTGGAGGCATTATCTACATGGCGCTGTGAGCACCTAATTTTTGACAATATTAAATTTTTTGTCACTTCTTATATGTAAATATTTTAAGGGTTTTAATCTACAATTCTTAGCTTTGTTACACTTCTTATTATAGGGTAAAAATATAAAAGTTTAAAAGGTGAATTATTACTATTAATACTATTTTATTTTTATTTTTATTTTAAAATAATAAAAAAAATTCGAAAAATATTAAAGTTTTTTTTATTTTCGGAAGTGATTTAAAAATAATAAAAAGGGAAGTATGGAATTAAAAATAAAATAAAAGTAAAAGTAGGTGAAATTCTCTTTTAAAAAGAAAAAGTGAAAAATTAAAAAAATAAAAGTAAACTTTTGTGGAAACTTTAAAAAAATAAAAGTAAAAGAAAGTTGGAATTAAAAAATAAAATAAAGGTAGCTGAAAATTTAAAAAAATTTAAAGCAAAATAAAGTAGAATTTTTAAAGAAAAGCAAAAGAAAGTGGATTTTTTTTAAGAAAAGTAAAATAAGTGGAATTCTCTTTTTAAAAAAGTAAAAAAAAGTGGGATTATAAATAAGATAAAAGTAATTAAATTTGGAATTTAAAAAATAAAAGTAAAGAAAGGTGGGAATTCGTTTTATAAAAAAAAGAAAAGCAAATTGTAAGTGGGATTTCTTTTAATTAAAAAATAATAAAATAATAAATATTTATAAAAAAAACTGAAAATTTTCGAAACTTTTTGCTGTAAGTAGAAGAGAAAGTTTGAGTATAAAGGAGGGGAAAAAAGAGAAAAGGAGGAGGAGAGGGAATTGAGAGAAAACATAATTTCTTCTTTTATGGAAAAATAAATTTTTTCTATTTTCATTCTTTCTTCTTATTTCTTTCAAAAAAAAATCAATTCATTATCTTGTTTAAGATAAAAAAGAAACTAAAAATTAGCTCTTTAAATATCTCAAAATTACCCCTAAAATAACCATAAAAATTTGTGGCATGAACCCATTTTCCTTCGAGTTTTAGTTACAGTCGAGTAACAAAATTCAATTCGTCGAGGTTGCCGGTTCAAGGTTCAGTCAATAGCTTGTTGTGTCCAATTCGATTTGGAGTTTTACATTTGAAAAATATTGAGCAAAGGTCCGTTCTAATCTTTGCCATTTTTGTGTACTTGCATGAATAAATTTACACTATACTTAATGAATATTATTTTATTTAAAATATGTTTTGCAAGTTATATGTTAAGTTGTATTATTCTTTGAATATTTTCATGTTATCCTTCTTAATAATAAAATTTTAAAAAAAATATTCATTGATTGGGTTATATATATATATATATTCATCCATTGTGGCCATGTTTAAATATTTTGTGTTTTGTGTTGGATTAGTTTTGTGGTAGTGTTATGAGTTTATTTGTTGCTTTTAGATTTTATATTATCCATGAAGTTTGTTTTTATTTATACTATTTCTTGTGTTTTTCACATATTTATTATCTTAAATTTATAAATGTTAGATTGGTCAAAGATAAAAAGATTTAGGGTTTGAAATTTTCTTTTTAAAAACAAAATGTTCAATTAGTTAAAATAATTCAATAATTTTCATCTACCATTTTTTTAATAACTTTGATAATTAACACACTATCATGAGTTGCATATGCGTATGACATTCAATATTTGAAAGATCGTGCAATTCCTTTTTTCATTTCGTCATTTTTCTTAAATTTTCTGAGTATTTTTTTTTCTTTGAAATTTTTACTAAGATTCTTAAATTTCCTAAGTATTGAAGGTTTTATTAATCTTAAAAACATATACTTTATAGAACCTTTACATGATCTTTAAGTATATAATTCCATTTTTTTTGAAATATTTAAGTAAATAAATCATGACCTTCACATTAATCTCAAAGTAATGTAGAATAAATACTTATGAACGTCGTAGTTTGGTTTCAGGCACGATTAATAAATCATCGTGGTTATGGGTACGGTTCCCGTGGCGTGGCCACGATACATAATCCCCAATTCGGGTGTGGATTTCATGTGACCCGATCATAACAACTTCGAATAATAAAACCCCTTTGAAATAATTTGAGGCGTACCATGCCAAATAAAACCCCTAAGCCCATGGCCCTCACAAAACTAGTTAGCTTTTTATAGAAAATTTGAGGTGTGCCATTTGCATTAAATAACTCATGGCCGTCATGTAATTAATACTAACTCTTTGAAAATCGAGGTGTGCCATCAATTGAATTTTCCATGGCCCTCGCAAACTTTGTTATTAATTTGAACTTTCGTAGTTGCTTTAGGCATGTTCTTTAAATTGATTTTCTTTTGATTACTAATTTCGGGTGTACATTTTGTGTGACCGAATTTCAATTTTTAACAATGTTAAATAGAAAGCGTCGCGAACCGCAAGTGCATTTCATGTGGCGTGGTTCAAGGCATGTTTTAAATAACATTGAATTTTCCTAAAAGCATTTCAAAAATAATTAAAAGCGGTTTAATAATTTAAAAATACACCATAGGCTAAAACATGTAATAAATCGGATAATAGGTCAATTTTAATAGTTTAACTGGCCGTGCTAGAACCACTAGAATGCCTAACACCTTCTCCCGGGTTAACAAAATTCCTTACTTAGAATTTCTGGTTCGCAGACTTCAAAAAGAAAGTCGAATTTCCTCGATTTGGGATTTAAAAATAAACCGGTGACTTGGGACACCAATTAAAATATTTCAAATGGCGACGCTGAGAAATTAAATAAAATAATCCCATTTCGAATAATGTCACTTAAAGTGGAAAAAACTCTCTTATATCCCCTCTCGAGTGGTAAAAAAAGGAGGTGTGACAGCTCTGGCGACTCTGCTGGGGAACCAAACCTAGAACTTCGGTTCAGGGTTCAAGAATTCGAGCTTAGAATAACTGTTATATTTGGCTTTATTTATTATCTGAATATTTTACATGTTGAGCATAATGTGCTAAATGCCACTTTTTACCGATTTGATATTATTTGGACTGTATATAAACTACTACGAAACCCTCTTCTCTCTGAGTCTTCTAAATCATCTGGGAAGTGTACTCTTCATGTGACTTCTTTTCTGTTAGAGTCTTATCCCAGTTTTAGAACGAGGTTCGGACAAGTCGCAAAGCTGGCGAAACTTTTGTATTCCTGGTACGCTGTCAGCCCTCGGCTCGAGTTGTCCGCTCGTGTAAGCTAGGTCTAGAATAGTACACCCAAGTTTTAAACATAGGTTTTAAACCTAGTATAACAAAACCTCATGTCGGATCCCTAGTAGGAACGTTTGTTTGCATCACGTGCATTTGACTTTGGAGACTCAATACAGGGGTTGGGTCTGTCTAGGACAGGTGTATCCGAAATGAAAAGACTATCCTGATGCATTCTACTTGCTACTTGTGCATTTATTTGCTTCGAATTTGCATGTTGACTGGCTTCTGAATAATAGGAGAAAAGTTGGAAAAGGAAAAATCAATTTGAGGGCTAGAGAGATAATTACCTGTTTTTCAAAAAATTAATGTCCAAAAAATACCGAACTCTGCCGAAATTTTGAAAAAAAAAGAGAAAAAGAAAATCATGTTTTAAAAAATAATTAGTTTTGTTTTTATTTTGTCAAATCTGCCGAACTACGCCAGTTTGATTCCCATCGAATGTGGGATACGTAGGCAACTCCCATCGGGTCCAACTTCATTTTTGCAAAAATACCCCAAAAAGAACAAATTTTTTATTGTTTTGTCATAAATAAGTAAGGTGATGCCATTCTTGTCTAAAATAGTCGAATGTCCCCAAAAGGGCGTCAGAAGACTGTTTTTGCAAGAAAAGCCACATATGGTCTCTTTTTCAAGTTTTTGGCCTGTTAGCAAACACAACCCTAAAACTTCTTCCCCGAAGTGCTGAGGGCCGTATTTGCAAAGCCGGGTGCTTATTTTTTAAATGAATTTTTTTGAAAATTGGTGATAAATTTTCTTGAGTCAAAATGAATCATGATCCTTTAACTAAATCACCCTAATAAATATGCAGGATGAGCACAAATAAAAATGAACCCTTCGCAGCTCTTGAGAAAATTCTCTTACAGCTCCATATGGGGTGGAACGATTTAGGAAAAGGCAGCAGAGGAGTGGTAAAAGTTTTAGGTGGTCTCGTGGGACTTCTGAAAATCAAGCCAATATTAGATGTGATTGAGGCCTTGATACCTTTCTAGGATCCGACTTACAATGTGTTTCACTTTTCTGATTTTGAGCTCACTCCCATGCTAGAGGAAATTGCGAGCTATGTCGGCCTTAGCGGAAATCCCAGAAGTCGGTACCCGGTGTCACCAAGAACAGTGTCTCCTCACAAGTTTCTAGATATGTTGAGTATTAGCTAGAAGTTCAGAATGAGAATTTATCCAAAGGGTTTGCACTTTCCAATTTTTGTACCAGCGCTATGGCAATCCCCAAGGTTTTGAAGCACCGAATATTGGTTTGACCCATGCAGGAAACAAACATAAATGAGAGGCACGACGGGGTTTGGCCTTTATAGTGGCATTTTGGGATGTCATAATTTGTCTGAGAAAGGACGACAACATAGAATTGGGTCTCATGGTAATGGTTGATGTCATGATCAAGAAAGCTAATGGCACCCTTGTTCCAATAATCTTAGCTGAGATTTACCGAGCCTTAACCATATGCCGAGAAGGGGGAATATTCTTCCAGGGCTGTAACCTACTCCTACAACTATGGACACAAGAACAGCTCTGTCACCGTGTCGGGTATATGAACTACAGCATGACTGGTTTGAATTGCATCGAAGCGTACGGAAATTGAGTGGTAGGTGTTGAATTTCCATAGGGTACAAAGGCTTGGTTTGCGCACTTGAGTTCTTTAACTTCAGATGAAATTGAGTGGACTTTAGAATGGCTCCCTGTCACCGAAGTCATATACATGTCTGCGGAAGTGTGATATCTTCTCCTAATGGGTCTCCGGAGCATTCAATCATATGCTCCTCACCGGGTTTTGCACCAACTGGGCAGGTTTCAAACTATTCCCCATGACGAAGATCTGAGCCGACAAGTCATCGAATTGGGCCCAAATGTTGTATTCCCAAAAGGAAGAGTTCGTCAAAATTCGAATGAGTGCAGATTTCTAGAACGTAAGACTCTGGTGCGGGATCTAGCTAAGGGTGAGGTAGACCCTAATTACATGAATTAGTTCGGTAAAAGGTTTCAAGTCCCTCGAGAGCCCGAAAGGCCAGCTAAAAGACCTCACGTCCAACAATTCACTGACGACTCACGGGAGCAATGGGACTGGTTGACGAAAGAAACAAGCTATAGGGCCAAGATAAGTAAATTGGTGGGAAAAATCAAGAACCTCAAATTTGACAATAGTGTCCAAGCTGCTGCCGATGAAGGGGAAAAGAGGAAGTTGGTTCAAGAAAACCAAGCCCTTAGAGATCAGATCCAAAAAATGAGAATAGCTACTAAAAACCAGGAAAGAAGCCAAGCAAATGAAAGGCTTATAATTGAACTTCGAAAGAAAATGATTGAGTGTCAAGATGACTTAGAAATATCTGAGGCTAGCCTAGCAAGAGTCCGAGCACAACTGGAAAAGAGTGCAGAAGGACGAACAGAATTTGTGCGGCAGGTGAAGAGAAAATATAAGGGGATAGTTACCGATTTGAAGAGAAAGTTAACTACCCTTGAAAATGAGGCGGCCAAACAAGCTAGGAACTTTAAAGCCGAAAGGGAACATTGCTATGCTTTGATGGCCCAGATGGAGGAAAATATGCAACAGTTGCAGAATCAAAACCGTCATGACACCCAAGTGTTGGAAGCTCGGAATTAGCAAATCGGGCGTTTGCTCCAAGAAAAGGGTATTATTCGGGAGAGGTTTAGAGAAATTACCGACTACATCGTCATGAAATGCCACAAATGTGAGGACATGACTCAAACCACTTTCTTTGTTGCAGTAATGACATTTGTCCGCCAAATAATGAGTGATCTAGAGCGGCTTCAAGGGGATCTCGCACATAGGCCCGTGGCAAGACCGAATGATGTCCCACGAGCCCTAGGAGTCGAAGCACTTATGTACTCTTGATTTTCACTTATCGAGTCTGTATTTTAGTTTTTAGTTTAAAATTTATTTTGAGTCTGTTTGTAGTCTTTAAAATTCCAAGAAACGAATATGTTGAAGTCTTTTGTAATAGAAAAGTTTAGGAGTCTTTTTTTTAATTAAAATTGAAAATTCCCAAAAATTGTTTCCTTATTGTTCATACTTATTTTCTTGAACTACCTAATGATCTGATTCACGCGGCGTCATGATAATAGGTAATCCTCATCGGATCCGGTCACAATTTTTTGTAAATAACTCAAATAAAGAGGGATGTGGAAGGAAAGAATCGAAAGAAAAACCAAAAAGAAAGAAAAATAGAGCCAAAGAAAAACCAAAAGAAAGAAAAATGAAAAAAAAAGAGCAAGGAAAGAAATAAAAGAAAAAAGAGGTAAATGGGAATAAGAGGAGAAACACAAAGAGCCAAAGTGTAAGGAAAAGAAAATTGGGAAAATTTGCAGAGCCAGGATGAAACATGCAACCGTTGCGAAACATGTAGAAACACATTAAACTGTATAGGTGCATCACACCCCCAACGTGCGATTACCTATGTGTTAATTGCTTCAAACTGATCGGTTTGTTGTCTACTATTAAGTTCAAGGTTTTATATTAAGGTGGTTGGTTTTGTGGTAATCTGGCTTCACATCCGTACTTCACAAGGTCAAAAGGAAGTGTTGAAATGTCTTCATAAAGTCAATTTCCAACAATCCCTATCCCGGAGGATAGCCCAATCTCGTCTATCCCAACTTCTGAGTCAGCAACTGCTGAACAAAATAGAATTCTGCGTCTCCGCATGATGTAAATGTGGGACGCCTGGGCCAACGGAAGAGAACCACCAAGTGCGCTACCTGGGTTCGCTGAGATATTTCCCAGGGAAAGTGGGACTTCCAATATCCCCATAAGTTATCCAAACACCCCAATGGAATATCCTACCATCTCAGCCCACTTTGCTGGAACGCGTTCTGAGGCCCGCCCCCAGGTGTCAATGTCAGGTGCGACCTCAAACATTTTCACTACGCCGCCTTGTTCAGCTGCGACACAACCCACTCTACCCAGGCCTAGTTTTGACCCGTCATCCTTCACCTTTCAAGCAACATATTTCCCAATGGAACCAACCCAGTTCACTACTAATTCCTACCCTCAGCAACCCTGGTACGAGTTTACCGCAGGGCAGGAGAAAACCACAAAAAACCCTGAACAAGAGGAGATTACTAGAAAGATGAGGAGCATGGAGCAGAGTCTCAAAAATATACAGGGTTTGAGCGGGCAAAAGAGCGTATCGTACGCTGACTTGTGTATGTTCTCATACGTGCACTTACCCTTGGGTTTCAAAACCCTAAATTTTGAAAAGTATGATGGGCATGGGGATCCCATAGCCCACCTCAAGAGGTACTACAACCAATTGCGGGGAGCAGGTGGAAAAGAGGAGCTTCTCGTGGCCTATTTTGGAGAGAGCCTGGTCGGCATTGCTTTTGAATGATACATGGATCAGAATATATCTCGGTGGCATATCTGTGATGACAAGGCTCGAGACTTTGTCAGGCAGTTTCAATATAACATCGACATTTCCCCTGACAGGAATTCATTATCAAATCTAAAGAAGAAGTCCTCGTAAAGCTTCCAAGAGTATGCTATCAAATGGAACGAACAAGCGGCCAAAGTCAAGCCTCCAATGGACGAAATAGAGATGGTTAGTGTCTTTCTTCAAGCCCAAGAGGCTGATTATTATCAGAACATGATGTCTGCAATGGAGAAACCGTGTGCCGAGGCCATTAAAATCGGTGAAATGGTTGAGAATGGAATCTTAAGTTAGTCTTCTATAAGGGCTACCTCCGAAGCAATTCAATGCGGGTATAGAGGTGTAGCAAACTGAAAGAAGAAAGAGGAAGCGGCAATGGCAACTTAGAGTGTAAGAAAACCCTATCCACCCAGACCTTATTTCTCTAAAATAACGCCACAATATTACTATCCCCATTAGGATGTGGCCTACTCTATGGTTCCTCAGTCATACACAGTGATGAATGCCCAACCCTACGTTATGCCACAACAACAATTCAATCAAAACCGAGCTCCATTTCCCAGAAATCAACCTTTTCACCAAGCTTAGTATAATCCCCGACCTCCACAGAACAACTTTCGTGCCCGGGAACCACCCAAGATGGAAAACTTCACACCCATTGGTGAGTCATATTCCAGCACTTTCCCCAAACATGTCCAGATGGGTTTGTTGCATGCTATACCCCAAACCAGGCAGAACCCAGCGTCATCCGCTTATAGAGCCGATACTCGATATGCTTTCTACTCAGGGGCAGAAGGGCATGATACAGATGACTGTTGGACCCTGAAGAGGGCTGTGGAAAACCTCATAGAACAAAAGCGAATAGTGCTAAAAGACGAAGACGTTCCTAATGTAACCAACAATCTACTACCGGCTCACAACAACGGGCCGGTTATTGGAATGATTTGTGAAGACAGGGAGTTTGACCCAGCTCTAAAAGCCATCATTTCCATAGCCGATGTGGAAAAGAAGCCAAAGTATGTCGCAAAACAAGATAAAGGGGAGAAGAAGAGTAAACCCTCCCCTCAGACAGAAAAGAAAGTGGAAACCAAAACTGGGGCAGCGCCCTCAAAAGATGTCGTTCTCTATGTTCCCCGGGGCCACAAGAAAGAACAGATGTCATTGAGCCCTCCAAAAAGGTTTGATCTAAACAATGGATCTAAAGTGTATGTGCCTATAGGGACCTACGTGGTGCAGGGGCTAGTAATTTCACCAAGGCTGAATGAGCCCGTGGTTATTGGCCGCGCACTGCAGAGGCCCATGACAGATCCCGCCGCCGTTCCATCGAATTACAACAAGGTGGTAGTAACTTACCCCGTAAAGAGATCTCGGGAGAAGTTAAGGAAAATAACCCGGTGCAGAAATACCTCAATCTGGAGGAAGTGAATAATGCCACAAAGAAGCGTTTACCACTCAAGAAGCTAGTGAAGAAGTAGAAGAGTTCTTCTGAAAAATGAAAATGGCGGACTACAAGATAATTGATTAACTCCAGAAGTCTCCTGCTCAAGTCTCTTTGTTGTCTTTGCTAATGAATTCAATTGAACATCAAAATGTGTTGATCAAAACTCTCAATGAAGCATAAGTACCCATTGAAACCATTGTGGAACAGCTAGAGAGGATGGCGGAAAGGATTTTTACAGTCAATCAAATCTCTTTCAACAAGAATGATTTGCCCCCGAAAGGGGCCGCCCACAACAAAGCCCTTCATTTGTTAGTTAAATGCGAGGGGTATTATGTGAAAAGGGTCATGCTAGATGGTGGTTCTGGGTAGATATTTGCCCTCTCTTAACTCTGCAACGAATGGAAATCGGTACTGAGAGAATCAGGCCCAACAACGTTTGTGTGCGTACCTTTGACGACATCAATAGAGATACAATAGGCGATATTGATTTGATTCTGACTATTGGCCCAGTGGATTTCGAGGTGACATTTTCGGTTTTGGACATGGATACTTCCTATAATTTCCTCTTGGGAAGACCTTGGATTCATGCAGCAGGGGTTGTACCTTCTACCCTCCACCATATGGTGAAATTCAAACATGAAGATCAGGAGATTGTAGTTCACGGAGAAGATGAGTAGTCGATCTACCGGGACCCGTCAGTCCCGTGTCTCAAAGCTAGATAAGGAAGTGAACATATAGTCTATCAGACTTTTGAGGTTGTGGTCGTGGACCAATGTGAAGAAGGAAACCTTTGCCCTCAACCCTTTCTTTCAAATGCAACAATTATGGTTGACAAGGAAATGATCAGGCATGGTTACAAACCCGGGAAAGGGCTTGGTACATCATTGCAAGGAATCACCGATTAAGCATCTTTATAGAACATTTGTCAGGCCTAAGTACAATGAGGAAGAGGAATATGAGGCCTTCACGACCGAGAAAATTGAAGAAATCTGTGGGGATATGAGGTAGATGCTGCATGAAACTCACATGGTCCAGCCGAGAGAAGGCTCAAGCACCACTGAGGTGCTATACATGGGACCCAATGCCAAATTACAAAATTGAAAGGTTACTCCATTCCCAATCAGGAGGGAATCCCGGTAGTCAAGACCTGCCACTTTTTCTGCATTACGAGTTATTTCAGGGTATAACTCGGATGTTTTCTTTAGTTTCCTGTCATTAATTTCCAATGTAAACCCTTTTATCTTCAAATTCAATGAAATGAAATCAATATTTCATCATTCATCTCTCTTCATTCTTTCTGATTTTTTTATTTTCCTCTCTTATTTCTTCTTTCAGTTCTAATAATGCGGCTTTAAATAACATGACATGCTTGCGGACTTCATGCCCAGATCCAAATACGTTATTTAATTGTGAAATAATGAACCAAGAACCGGAATATGATGAAGAAGAGCCTTTTAGGGAAATAATTTGAGAATAAACCTAAGCCGAACTTAAATGATACCGAGCCGGTTAATTTGGGTAGTTTTGAAGAAGTCAAAGAAACCAAGATAAGCATTCACACAGATGAAAAAACTCGGGACGCATTGATCCAACTTTTGTTTGATTTCAAAGACATGTTTGCTTGGTCATACGATGACATGGCAGGACTAAGTGTCGATTTGGTGGTTCACAAGTTGCCAACCTACCCCGAGTATCCCCCTTTCCAGCAACAACAAAGAAAGTTCAAAACTGATATCAGTGACAAGATTAAAGAAGAAGTTACAAAACAGTTAAAAGCGGGGGTGATCCGAGTGGTTCGATACACCACATGTTTAGCCAACGTAGTTCAGTGCCAAAGAAGGACGGGAAAACTCGAGTCTGTGGGGACTACAAATATCTAAACAAAGCAAGTCCTAAGGACAATTTTCCTTTGCCAAACATCCACATCCTTGTTGATAAGTGCGCCTAACATGAGATATAGTCCTTCGTGGATTGTTACGTAGGATATCACCAGGTGTTGATGGATGAAGAGGATGTGGAAAAGATAGCTTTCACCACACCCTGGGGCACCTACTGTTACAGGGGCATGCCTTTTGGTCTGAAGAACACCAGGGCAACCTACATGAGGGCCATAACTGCCATTTTTCACGACATGATGCACCAGGAAATTGAGGTGTATGTAGACGATGTGATCATCAAATCCAGGACCCAGGACGACCATGTTCGGGACTTGAAAAAATTCTTTGAGCGACTGCATAAATATGATTTGAAGCTAAACCCAGCCAAATGTTCATTTGGGGTTCCGTCGGGCAAACTCTTGGGATTCATAGTCAGTCGGAGGGGCATCGAGTTAGACCCAACAAAGATAAAGTCTATTTGAGATTTGCCTTCTCCAAGAACCAAGAAAGAGGTTATGATCCTGTTTGGGAGGTTGAACTACATTAGCGATTCATTGCTCAGTTGACTTTTACATGTGAAACCATCTTCAAACTGTTAAAGAAAGATTCAGCAAGTAAATGGACAGACGAGTGCCAAGAAGCCTTTGACAAAATCATGTATAAATTGCACGCGGGAGTGTGTGGGCCCTACATGAACGGGTATGTTTTGGCAAAGAAAATCCTATGATCAGGTTATTACTGGATGACTACAGAAAAAGACTGCTTCAGTTTTGTTCGGAAATGTCATCAGTTCCAGGTGCACGGTGATCTGATTCATGCACCACCTACAGAGTTTCATCCCATGTTAGTACCTTGGCCGTTTGTTGCCTGGGGTATAGACGTCATTGGGCCCGATTGAACCAAAAGCTTCAAATGGGCATAGATTCATATTGGTCGCTATCGACTATTTCACAAAGTGGGTTGAAGCAATTACTCTCTAATCTGTCATCAAGAAAGCTGTGGTAGACTTTGTGCATACCAATCTCATCTTCCGTTTTGGGATTCCTGCGACTATCATTACGGATAATGTTGCGAACTTGAATAGTCACTTGACGAGGGAGATATGTGAGCAATTTAAGATCACGCATCGAAATTCTACTCCTTATCGGCCCAAAGCTAATGGTGACGTTGAATCATCAAACAAGAACATCAAAAAGATTTTGAGAAAAATGATTCAAAGTTCCAGGCAGTGACATGAAAAGTTGTCGTTTGCATTATTGGGATACTGCGCTATTATGCGCACATCAATCGGAGCAACCCCATATCTTTTGGTTTATGGCACTGAAGCCGTGATACTCACAGAAGTTGAAATCCCTTCTATTCGTATCATTGTTGAAGCTGAAATTGAAGACAGCGTGTGGGTCAAAGTCCGTCTGGAATAGTTAACCCTGATCGATGAAAAATGGATGGTCGCAATCTGCCACGGGCAGTGTATCAACAAAGAATGGCCCGTGCCTGCAACAAGAAAGTGCGGCCTAGAAACGTTGAAGTGGGGCAACTCGTTTTAAGGTGTATTCTCCCCCATCATCAAGAAGAAAAAGGAACGTTTGCTCCTAACTAGAAAGGACCATACATTATCAGAAAGTTGTTGCCAAAAAGGGCATTATACCAGGGATACATCAAAGGGAATGACCCCGAAATAGCTGTAAATGCAAACGCAGTCAAATGGTACTATGTTTAATCCTTCTGCAGTAACAACATTATCCGATTGGAATGACGAAGGCTTTCATTCTCGCTACCCCAAACACTTTAACCCTTTGCTCAACCTTTGAGCCGGTTACCTTTCTTTCATTACCCTATTTGGAACTCAAAGTTTTAAAAAAAAACAACAAACAAACAAAAACAAAATGTTTCCCTGAACTTCGTTTGACTTGATTCTAAAAGGATACGTAGGTAGCCCCTCTCCGGGGTTCAGTCACACCGAAACAAAAATCAAATTTCCCCCAAAAGTGAAACTGGGGTAGATGTTATAATGGTTCGGTGATGATCCCGCCTGAATGGTACCAAAGTTATAATTCGATCCAAGTTCTTTTTACCCAAACCTTGCTCAAGTCCTTCCAATCAATCGCTGAAAGGTGTTCAAAATCAGAGAACGAAGTTGTTTGGATTTGATGCAATCAAGATGAGAGAAATAAAATGAGAGTCTTATTGGTGAAAACCTACGGGCATCGTAAGGCGATGGTGAGCAGAGAAACTAAAAAATAAGAGAGTCTTGTTAGTGAAAACTCGTAAAGAGCACTATAAGGCGATGGTGAGAAGAGAAATGAGAGAGGTTGATTGGTGAAAACCCGCAAAGGGCGCCGTTGATTGAAAAGAAGAAATCCTTCACCACCATTGGTACTGAAAGAGTCCTGGCAAGGTTTCTTGGTTTTAAAACACGGGTCGCAATGGGTTTATGAGAAATTGGATAGTTGTGCAGATAAGGTATCCAGTCCAAGAAGCATGTCATGTCTATTGAAGTCCGCATGCGCTCCAGATAAGTCCTTCTTTCCTCCATAAAAGGGGCACTTCTCCTTAAATTCACTTTCTTGTCCTTTGTTTTATTTTCTTTGAATCACTTTTGGTCTAACTCTGTTCCGAAACTAATACAAAGAAAAGTTGGAAAGATTGGTTTTACAGGGTTCTGCTTAACAAAAGACAAGTCCAAAGAAAAGTACCCAGCCTCAGCGGGTGCATCAGGTTGATCTCGACTGGCCATGATGGCCGATGCTTTGAAATCAAAGTCATTGAAAATGAAAAGAAATCCAAAGTCAAAAGTCCCTAGAGGTAGAATAAGGTGAAAATATCAAAGCCCCACGTGGTTGAACCGTCATCTAGAAAGTTTTGAAATTTGAGTTCCTCGATTTTAGGAGAGAGATCATTCTTCAAAAAAGCCAGCAACAACAGAAGTTCTCACCAAAAGAGTTGGGCCGAGATCAAATGATTAAAAACAATCAAGACCACAAAACCAACCACCGTTTCAAACTAATAATTGTATTTTGTTTGAAAATTTTGAAATAGGTGCATTCCAAGCAACCGGGCAAGAAGCAGGTGCAACCAAAAAAAGAAAAATGCGCAAGTGCTAGAAACAACTTTGCAGCAACAATCATAAAAAGGGAAGTCCCCTATAATTTTTCTTTCCTACATTTACTCATTCCTTGAAAAAAAGGGAAGAGAAAGGAAAACAAAATAAAATAAAAGAGATAAGAAAAAAATTCAAATAAAATGGTAGTTTAGAATCCCCAATATCAATCTTTTACGCTTTTCCAACATAGGGACTCCAATACCTAGTTGAGATATTTTAGACATAGTGTCTCCATCCCCTAGTCGCCTTTTGCCAACATAGGGTCTCCAATCCCTAGTTGAGATATTTTAGACATAGTGTCTTCATCCCCTAGTCGCTTTTTGCCAACATAGGGTCTCCAATCCCTAGTTGAGATTATTTTAGACATAGGGTCTTCATCCCCTAGTCGCCTTTTTGCCAACATAGGGTCTCCAACCCCTAGTTGAGACTTTTAGACATAAGTCCTCCATCCCCTACTCGTCCTTTTGCCAACATAGGATCTCCAACCCCTAGTTGAGATTTTTAGACATAGGGCCTCTATCCCCTAGTCGCCTGTTGCCAACATAGGGTCTTCAACCCCAAGTTGAGATATTTAGACATAGGGCTCCTTCCCCTAGTCGCATTTTGTCAACATAGGGTCTCCAACCCCTAGTTGAGATTTTTAGACATAGGGTCTCCATCCCCTAGTCGCCTTTTGCCCACATAGGGTCTCCAATCCCTAGTTGAGATTATTTTTAGACATAGGGCCTCCACACCCTAGTCGCCTTTTGCCAACATAGGGTCTCCAACCCCTAGTTGAGATTTTTAGACATATGGTCTCAATCCCCTAGTCGCCTTTTGCAAACATAGGGTCTCCAATCCCCAGTTTAGATTATTTTTAGACATAGGGTCTCCATCCCCTAGTCGTCTTTTGCCAACATAGGGTCTCCAATCCCTAGTTGAGATTTTTTCGACATAGGGTCTCCATTCCCTAGTCGCCTTTTGCCAACATAGGGTCTCCAATCCCTAGTTGAGATTATTTTAGACATAGGGTCTCCATCCCCTAGTCTCCCTTTTGCCATCATAGGGTCTCCAAACCCTAGTTGAGGTTTTAGACATAGGGTCTCCATCCCATAGTCGCCTTTTGCCAACATAGGGTCTCCATCCCCTAGTCGCCTTTTTGCCAACATAGGATCTCCAACCCCTAGTTGCCTTTTGCCAACATAGGGTCTCCAACCCCTAGTTGAGATATTTCTAGACATAGGATCTCCATTCCCTAGTCGCCTTTTGCGAACAAAGGGTGTCCACTCCCTAGTTTAGATTATTTATAGACATAGGGTCTCCATCCCCTAGTTGTCTTTTGCGAACATAAGGTCTCCACTCCCTAGTTGAGATTATTTTTAGACATAGGGTCTCTATCTCCTAGTAGCCTTTCGCCAACATAGGGTCTCCACTCCCTAGTTGAGATTATTTTTAGACATAGGGTCTCCATCCCCTAGTCGCCTTTTCCAACACGAGGTCTCCACTCCCTGGTTGAGTTTTTATAGATATAGGGCTCCACTCCCTAATCTATTTCTCCTAAAGACGCACGATCCTTGGTTTATTTCTTTCAAGAAAGTGGTTATTTAGATTTTGTTACAATAACTCACGAAATTTTTCCAGTGAAAACTGGGGCAGAAAAATTTCGTTTGTTGTTTGTTTTAGTGTTTGAACAGGTTTTTTTAACCTTGAGGCACAAGTTTAGAGGTGACCAAAAGAAGAATTCTCAATCCAAATAAAAGAAAAGAGGAACAAGAAAAGAAGTTGAACTCTAAGTGTAGAAGCGGAGAAAAGATGCGGACTGCCCAAGATATGATTAAAGTCACAAGTTGTGCATGTCCCGCCTTTATCCGAAAAGATGGAGAAGAATGAACTAGCGGTTGCAGATAACGAGCATCAAGATTCAGATCAGAGTTTGCAGGAAGAACCATCCAAGACTCATGATCAAGCTTTAGAAGGCTCATAGATAGGAATCTTGTAACTCATAGTTGATAGGCTTGTTTAGTTCCTTTTTGATTTTTTATATAATAACAGGATCGTAGACCGGAGCCTCGACCGAACCTCACTCGATTCCTCAACTCATCATTCCATCATTTTTCTTGAATTACACGCGACTTGATTCCCGTATAACCCGAGATATATAGGCTATCCAAAAGTAAGACTCGGTTGCACCCTTTCTCTTTTCTCTTATCCTTATTTCTTCTCTTTTAAATAAAGATATGTTCCAAAAACTAGTCACATGGCTCACCTTAACTTTACTTGAAAACTCTTCATGTTTCCAAGCAAAGAGGCGCAGCTGTGAGCACCTAATTTTGATAATATTTAATTTTTTGTCACTTCTTCTATGTAAATATTTTAGGGGTTTTAACCTAAATTTTTTAGCTTTGTTATACTTTTTATTATAGGGTAAAATAAAAATATTTAAAAGGTGAATTATTACTATTAATATTATTTTATTTTAATTTTATTTTAAAATATTAAAAAAAATCCGAAAAATATTTTTTTTTAATTTTCGGGAGAGATTTAAAAAATAAGAAAAAGGTAACTATGGAATTAAAAAAATAAAAGTAAAAGTAGGTGGAATTCTCTTTTAAAATGTAAAAGAAAGTGGAAAATTAAAAAAATAAAAGTAAAGTTTTGTGAAAATTTTAAAAATAAAAAGTAAAATAAAGTTGGAATTAAAAAATAAATATAAATGTAGCTGAAAATTAAAAAATAATTAAAGTAAAATAAATTAGAATTTTTTAAAAAAAAAGAAAAAGAAAGTGGATTGTTTTATTTAAGAAAAGTAAAATAAGTGGAATTCTCTTTTTAAAAAATAAAAAAAGTGGGATTTTAAATAAGATAAAATTAATTAAAGTTGAAATTTAAAAAATAAAAGTAAAGAAAGGTGGGAATTCTTTTTATCAAAAAATAAAAAGAAAAGCAAATTGTAAGTGCGATTCTTTTAATTAAAAAATAATAAAATAATCAAATATTTATTTAAAAAATCTGAAAAATTTCGAAAATTTTTTGCTATAAAGAGAAGAGAAAATTTGAGAAGAAAGGAGGGGAAAAAAAAGAAAAGGAAGAGGAGAGGGAATTGAGAGAAAACATATTTGTTTCTTCTAAGCAAAAATAGAATGTCTACTATTTTCATTCTTTCTTCCTATTTCTTTAAAAAAAACATCAATTCATTATCTTGTTTAAGATAAAAAAAGAAACTAAAACTTAGCTCTTTAATTACCTCAAAATTAGCCACAAAATAACCATAAGAATTCGTTGCATGAACCCATTTTTCCTTTTGTTTTAGTTACAGTCGAGTAACGAAATTCAATCCGTCGAGGTTGTCAGTTCAAGGTTCAGTCAATAGCTTGTTATGTTCGACTTGATTTGGAGTTTTACATTTGGAAAATATTGAGCAAAGGTCCGTTCTATTCTTTGCCATTTTTGTATACTTGCATGAATAAATTTACACTATACTTAATGAATATTGTTCTATTTAAAATGTGTTTTGCAAGTTATATGTTAAGTTGTATTATTCTTTGAATATTTTCATGTTATCCTTCTTAATAATAAAATTTTAAAAAAAATATTCATTGATTGGGTTATATATATATATATATTCATCCATTGTGGCCATGTTTAAATATTTTGTGTTAATTTGGTGGGTAAGTTTTAATATTTTGTGTTAATTTGGTGGGTATATTTTGTGGTGGGGTTATAAGTTTATTTGTTGCTTTTAGATTTTATATGATCCATGAAATTTGTTTTTATTTGTACTATTTCTTGTGTTTTTCACATATTTATTATCTTAAATTTATAAATGTTAGATTGGTCAAAGATAGAAAGATTCAGGCGTTGAATGTTTTTTTAAAAAGAAATGTTAAATTAGCTAAAATAATTCAATAATTTCCATCTACCACTTTTTTTAAATAACTTTTATAATTAACACACTATCATGAGTTGCATATGCATATGACATTCAATATTTGAAAGATCATGCAATTCCTTTTTTCATTTCGTCTTTTTTCTTAAATTTTCTAAGTATTTTCTTTTCTTTTTTTTCTTCAAATTTTTACTAAGATTCTTAAATTTTCTAAGTATTTGAGTTTTCATTAATCATAAAGTCATACACTTTATAGAACCTTTACATGATCTTTAATTATATAATCCCATTTTTTTGAAATATTTAAGTAAATAAATCATGACCTTCACATTAATCACAAAGTAATTTATAATAAATACTTATGAATATTGTAGTTTGGCTTCAGGCGCGATTAATAAATCATCGTGGCTGTGCGTACGGTTTTCGTGGCATGGTCACGATACGTAATCCTCAATTCGGGTATACATTTCATGTGACCCGATCATAACAACTTCGAATAATAAAACCCCTTTGAAATAATTTGAGGCGTGCCATGCCAAATAAAACCCCTAAGCTCATGGCCCTCACAAAACTAGTTAGCTTTTAATAGAAAATTTGAGGTGTGCCATTTTCATTAAATAACTCATGGCCATCATGGAATTAATACTAACTCTTTGAAAATCGAGTTGTTCCATCAATTGAACTTTTCATGTCCCTCGCAAACTTTGTTATTAATTTGAACTTCGTAGTTGCTTCAGGCGCGTTCTTTAAATTGATTTTCTTTTGATTACTAATTTCGGGTGTACATTTTATGTGACCCAATTTCAATTCTTAACAATGTTAAATAGAATGCGTCGCGAACCGCGGGTGCATTTCATGTGGCGTGGTTCAAGGCATATTTTAAATAACGTTGAATTTTTCAAAAAGCATTTCAAAAATAATTAAAAGCAGTTTAATAAGTTAAAAATACACCATAGGCTAAAACATGTAATAAATCGGATAATAGGCAAATTTTAATAGTTTAAGCGACTGTGCTAGAACCACAGAATCTGGGAATGCCTAACACCTTCTGCTTGATTAACAGAATTCCTTACTTAAAATTTCTGGTTCGCAGACTTCAAAAAGAAAGTCGAATTTCCTCGATTTGGGATTTAAAAATAAGCTAGTGACTTGGGAAACCAATTAAAATATTCCAAGTGGCGACTCTGAGAATTTAAATAAAATAATCTCATTTCGAATAATGTCACTTAAAGTGGAAAATCTCCCTTATATCCCCTCCCGGGTGGTAAAAAAGGAGATGTGACAGACGTGTCATGTGAGGTGTTCATGGATCACAAGAGTCTGCAGTATTTGTTCAAGCAGAAGGAGCTAAATTTGAGGCAAAGAAGGTGGTTGGAGCTATTAAAGGACTATGATATCACCATCTTATATCATTCGGGAACGGCCAATGTGGTGGCCGATGCTTTGAGTAGGAAGTCAGCTAGTATGAGCAGTATATTCTGGTCGGTGAGAGACTGCTTGCTTTGGATGTTCAGGCTTTGGCCAATCAGTTCGTGAAGTTGGATGTTTCTGAGCTCAGCCGGGTGTTAGCTTGCACAGTCGCTCGTTCTTCTTTATTGGAGCATATCCGAGATCGATAGTATAATGACCCGCATTTGTGTGTCCTCAGGGACACGGTGCAGCACGATGGTGTCAATCAGGTTACATTAGGAGATGATGGAGTTTTGAGGCTGCATGGTCGAGTTTGTGAGCCTAATGTGGATGGGTTTCAAGTGGTGATTTTGGAGGAGGCCCATAGTTCCTGGTACTCTATTCATCCGAGCACCACTAAGATGTATCAGTATTTGCGGCAGCATTATTGGTGGAAGAGGATAAAGAAGGATATTGTTGCATATGTGGCTCGGTGTTTGAATTGTCAGCAGGTAAAGTACGAGCATTAGTGACCTGGTGGTTTGTTCCAGAAGATTGAGATTCCTGAGTGAAAGTGGGAGCGTATCACTATAGACTTCGTTGTTGGACTCCTACGGACTCAGAGGAAGTTCGATGTCGTATGGGTTATTGTTGATAGGCTGACCAAGTCAACACATTTCATTCTTGTGGCAGTCTCCTACTCTTCCGAGAGGTTAGCTGAGATCTATATCTATGAGATTGTTATTCTTCATGGTGTGCTCGTATCTATCATTTCGGACTAAGGTACGCAATTTACCTCACATTTTTGGAGAGAAGTTCAACTAGAGTTGGGCACACGGGTTGAGTTGAGCACAACGTTTCATCCTCAGACGGACGGGCAGTCCGAGCGGACTATTCAGATTTGGAGGATATGCTCCGAGCTTGTGTCATTGACTTCGAAGGCTCGTGGGATCAATTCTTGCCCTTAGCAGAGTTTGCCTACAACAACAACAACTACTAGTCGAGTATCCAGATGGCTCTTTACGAGGATTTATATGGTAGGCGATGTCGGTCGCTAGTGGATTGTTTGAACCAGGAGAGGCTCGGTTGTTGGGTACAGATCTAGTATAGGATGCCTTGGACAAGGTCAGGATTATTCAGGATAGGCTTCGTACAGCTCAGTCCAGGCAAAGGAGTTATGTCGACCGTAAGGTTCGTGAGGTGGCATTCATGGTTGGTGAGCGGGTGTTGCTTCGGGTGTGGCCTATGAAGGGCGTGATGAGATTTGGGAAGAGGGGCAAGCTTAGCCCTAGGTTCATTGGCCGTTTGAGATTCTTGATCGAGTGGGAGAGGTGGCTTACAGACTTGCATTGCCACCGAGCTTATCAGTCGTGTATCTAGTGTTTCATGTGTCCATACTTCGAAAGTATCACGACGATCTATCCCGCGTGTTAGATTTCAGTACTGTCCAGATGGACATGGACTTGTCCTATGAGGAGGAGCCGGTAGCTATTCTAGACCGGCAGGTTTCCTCAGTTGAGATCGACGAGTTTTCCTTCTGTTCGTGTTTAGTGGAGAAGTCACCTTGTCGATGCATCGACCTGGGAGTCCGAGTTCGATATGCGGAGCCATTATCCCCATATTTTCTATGAATTAGGTACTTCCTTCTTATGTCCGCTTGAGGACGAACGATTGTTTTAGAGGTGGAAAATGTGATGACCCAAAAGGTCATCACTTATTTCAGAAATAAATTCTATGTTCCGAGGCCGTAAAAACTTCTTTTTACCTCATTCGACTTGCATGCACAGTCCGGGCGTGTATCCGAAAAGCTATTATGAGAAAATCTATGAGAAATGATAAATTTTGCTTTTAAAATAAATTTAAGTTCACTTTGGTCAACATTCTTGGTAAACGGACCCGAACTCGTGATCCAGCCGTCTCGTAGGGTCTGTAGTAAAATTTGGGACTTGGGCATTTGCCTGGAATCAAATTCTGAGGTCCCAAGCCCGAGAAATAATTTTTTAAAGAAAATTATTTTCTGGAATATATATGAGTTTTTGGAAATGAAATATGTTTGAATTTGATGGTATCAGGCCCGTATTTTGGCTCGGGTGAGTTTTGGATAGGACACAAAGTGAAATTGGACGTAGGAGGATTGCTGGTGTGTTGCAGGTTTGTTTGCGAGATCAGGCATCGCAATTGCGATGTAAGCAGGGTTCGCAAATGCGAAGAACCCTGGGCCAGCCTTATCTCACATTTGCAAGGTACACTTCGCAAATGCGAAGTCTTCAGTTAATTCCAGAAGTCGCAAATGCGACATTTCCTTCGCATTTGCGAAATCAGCAGGTTCTTTAAGGGTTCGTAATTGTGAACCTTGGTCGCAATTGCGACATCTGCAACCTGCTAAATCATAACTTAGATGCATTTTCAGCCATTTTTCAAACCTTTTCAAAACCTAAACACCTTTGGGCAATTTTTCAACAACAAGTACTCTTCTAAATCGATTGTAAGTCATTTCTAACTCGTTTTTATTAATCTTTAACATCTTTTTAACATGATTTCAATTCAAAATGAAGGGTTTTCATGGGGAAACTTGGGTATTTTGGGTAGAACTTAGGTTTTTCAAATTTTCGGGATTTGGACCTCGATTTGAGGTTCGATTTGAAAACAAATTATATATTTGGGTTCGTGGGTGAATGGGTAATCGGGTTTTGGTTCGAATCTCGGGTTTTGACCATGTGGGCCCGAGGTCGATTTTTGACTTTTTGGAAAAACATTAGAAAACTTATTTTCATGCATTCAAATTGATTCATTTAGCATTTATTGATATAATTAAGTTACTTATGGCTAGATACGAGCGAATTGGTGGCGGAATCAAGAGGTAAAGCGGTAGTTGAGGCTTGAATTGTGTTCGTGGCATCAAGGTAAGTGTTTGATCTAATCTTAGCTTGAGGGATTAGGAGTCGGGTCTTATTTGCTACGTATTAATTGTTGTGTACGATATATAGGCATGGTGACGAGTATCTATACGTCGGTGTCAAGTAAGACCGCGAGTCTAGTATTGTAATTGTTGTGACTCCATTGTGATTTATTCATGCCTAATATGATGATTATCATTGTTAGTTCCCCTGCCGGGATGTTATTGTTTATGATATTGTCTCCCTTGCCGGGATGTTATTGTTTATGATATTATCTCCCTCGCCGGGATATTATTGTTTATGATATTGTCTCCCTTGCCAGGATGTTATTGTTTATGATAGTGTCTCCCTTGTCGGGATGTTGTTGTTATACTCTTATTCCCTTGCCAGGATTCTTTTATGATTGATGTTGAATTGTATATAAGAGCGGGTTGCACGCCTACAACAAGATATATGAAATGGGAGCGGGTTGCACGCCTGAAACAAGATATATGAAATAGGAGCAGGTTGCACGCATGCAACAAGATATGTGAAATGGGCGCGGGTTGCACGCCTGCAACGAGAAATATAAAATGGGATCGGGCTGCATACCTGTGTTACGACCCGGATTTTCCACCCTCGGGAGTCGTGATGACGCCTACTAGTGAAAGCTAGGCAAGACAACCATTTGAATTATTTACCTTTTTCCCATTTTAGTCCTTTTACAATTAATAACCAACAATTGATAAACAACGGAAATCTAATAAATAGAAGACTGAAATGTAATAATTTAAGAAAGATACCAATACGAATCCATACAAAAGCTGTCGCACCTCGTTTTTACCGCGCCCGCGGGGCGCGTGGGGAGTTTTCTCCAATTGAAGGACAGTCGAAACGAGATTTATTTAATTATTTCAGAGTCGCCACCTGGGAATTTTAAGGCGTCCCAAGTCACCGGTTTTAATCCCTGAATCGAGGAGAATATGACCATGTTTATTATTCTACGAACCAGAAATCCTGAGTAAGGAATTCTGTTAATCCGGAAGAAGGTGTTAGGCATTTCCGAATTCCGTGGTTCTAGCACGGTCGCTCAACTGTTTTTATTATTGGCTTAGTTATCTTGATTTTTTACTAAATACGTTTTTATTGCATGATTTTACTACCACTTTTACTTATTGTTTACAATTATATAAACGAATTACGCGTACGTATATTCGTATTATATACCTTTCATAATTACGGGGATCATGTCACGCATACGTGTACACAATATAATTGATCATATCCTTTATTACAAATTCATATGTTCGTGATTTAAAATAGAATTAAGAACGTCACCACCCTTATATTTAAACAGTGAACTGCACATCCCGGGTTATATGAAATTATTTTAACATTTTTGGAGGAATCCTTTTTATTAAATATTCGCTCGAAATTGCGCGTACGCATAATCCGAATTTGTTTTAAAAAATATAGTCAGGGTACGCGAACGCATCCCTAATTGCACAAAATTTTTGTAATAATATTATGGATTTTCCACAAAATTGTTTATTATATCTACACATTTATATGAAATTCTTGAGAAATTCATATTTAAGGGATGCCTTTAAATTCTTTTAAAAGAATTCACAATTTATTAAATGTTACCCGTCGATTATAATTTCCGAGTATAAATTATATTCATCCCAACTATTCAAATTCAATGAAAAGAATAAAAATTTGATTTTTAGCAAATACAACATATATATATGCCAAAGAATAAATTGTATATGAAACTAACAAAAATGATTTATGAAAGGAAGACGTATTTTTGAATAATTTTTCATTATTTATTTAGTGCAAATTCTATTTCTAATTACCATTGATATAAAGTGTTGCAATTTGTGCATGTACATCTCAACTTATTCTCATATACTTGTTTTTAATCTAATAGGCGAAATTATTTTAATTAATTATGCTTATGATTGAGTTGGGATAGATATATATATATATATAATCAAACCCATTTGATTATGCTTATGATTGAGTTGGGATAGATATATATATAATCAAACCAATTTGATTCTCAATCTATATGAATTATTGCTAAACATTAACTTTCACATTGTATAAGTTCCTAGGCCCTTTATTATTAAGTGTGAGAACAAGTCTACCTGTCGACTTAATAAAATGATATTGCATACAATATTACTCACCATATTTGACATCGTGAACATAGCGGATTGTACTAACGTGTCTTTCAACTGTTGATTATAAACACAACCAATGTTGTGCCAAAAGATAGCAAATTGCAACCAACATCATCTAGCTTTAAACAACAACTAACTAACTAACAAAATAAACTAATAGCGTATTTTTCCTTGATATTTCCATATTATGCTATACCTAGCTAACAACACCAAAAAAATTTAAATAATGGCCAACATTCATGCCATATTCCCTACCTTGACAATTCAATCATATACTTTAATGAAATTATAGAATAGATAATATTATTACAACACTTATATGAATTTCGAAAGAGAATAATCAACTGAATATTAACATGTCAAGCATACTACTATATTAAACGACATGAAACAAAACTGAAATTTATAATAACAAACTTAGATAAATAGAAAAATAGAATTGCAATTCAAGCTTCATCGATTTGTCATGCTGAATCTCTTTCCAACATAGAATTTAAAAGATAAGTACCTGGAAATGAAGGTAGAAGAAGTAAATTTCAGCAGTTGCAGCAGTAACAAAATACTGGTAGAATATCAGTACTTCCACAGATTTGAGCAATAATACAGAACCCGAGAAACCCAGATTCACAAGAGCAAAGCTTCTTAAAGAATTTCAGATTTTAAAACCAAATAGTATCAATACACAGATCCGGACAGATTCCAAAAAGAAAAACAAGGTTTCGGATTTTTCTTTTTTTTCTATTCTCTGTTTCAGCTTCACTGTGTGTGTGTTCCTTTTTTGTTTCTTTTTCTTTTCAAATTTCTGTTTCTGATTCTATTTCTATCTCTTTCTTTCTTTCTGTTTTTCTCAAATGTATCTCTCTGAAAACTGATCTTTCTCCTCCTCTAAAATCTGTTTTATTCTCTTAAAATCAGATCTTTTCTCTTAATTTCCTTCTGATTTTTCCTTTCTTCAGTTTTAAAATCTGTCCTCCAGATCAGATTTTTTTCTTTCTCTCTTTCCTTTCTGTCTGAAAGCTCTCCCTAAAATCTCTCAATCTCTCCTTATTTTTTCTTCTTTTTCATTTCTGTCCAGCTCCCTGTATTTATACAGGGCTGCCCCTTTCTTTTAAGTGCTGCCTGGACCCCTTTCCCTTTTTTAAAAAAATAAGAAAGTTCCATTACAATCTGCTTTTGAATACTTTAAATCCTATTAAGTGCTCTTATCCTGATTTTCAGCAGCCCCATTACCCTTTGTTCCCCATTATTATCTTAAACTATAGCCACTAACATTCCACTTTCAGCTCACTATTATTATCAGATTGCCTTCACTGTTTTACCCCAGAAATGCCCCAGATTTCCTACTGTAATTACTGTTATTACTACCTTAAATTCAACATCTAACACTACAGATTTTAAAACCTGTTTAAGCAGCTATAACCAATCCTAGGATTAACCTCCTAATATAATTGTATTTAACCAACTTTTGTAAACTTGAATTCAAAACTAACATCACAACACTATTATACTGAATTCAGCCTAATAATTCAACTGCATTTCAACATTGGATTAAAATCAAACAAACACAGGAGCATTGTCAATATACTGACAATGCCCTGTTCAGAAAACAATATATACACAACATTCATTTGAATTTACTGATTTGCAAACAAACATGATTTAATTGATGAGTATTAATTAGTTGACTAGTTACAACATTTGTCAATAATCAGTCTAAAAAAAATAGAAACAGACTGTTTCAATCAGCATTTTCAGAAACAGGATTTATAACACAACTAATCGACGAACTTAATCGAGTCGATTACACATATTATAAACAATCATAAACAAACAGAAACAATTATAATTCTGATCAAATAGACGAGTATGAGACAGTATAACAGAATTGACTAGAAAATTATGAAAAATTAAACAGACTAATGAAACAAACATAGAATACATGTAGAATACACATAAGAAACAGAAAAATTACCTCTGAACCTTCAAATTCAACCGGACTAAAATTCAACTTGGGTTCGGGCTTTTTTGAAATCAAACAGACCTTAGTCGAAGTATTTTCAACTGAAAATACTTTGACTAAGGTCGATTAAACCTCAATCTTCTATTTAATTTGGGCAGAATCCAAAACTTGGTGTTTCTAGGGTTCTTGAAGGTTCGATTTCGGACTTAAGCATTTCTGGTCAGATTCGAGGGGAACCAACAATGACACAAGGGTGAGGGAAACCTAGGGGTGATTTGGTGTTAATTTAGAACAAATCTGGGTAAGTTCTTGTTTGGTTCGAACCTTCAAAAGAAGATTCGAAGAGTTCTGAGGGGATTAGAACCAAACAAACAATAGATCCATACCTAGGGTGGTTAGGGGAAGCTATGGTGTCGATTTGGGGCTGTTTGGTTTAGATCTGAGTTTGGCTCGAATCTTCAAATGAAGATTCGAGAACCTTCAGGAATATTCGAGCCAAGAGGCTAACATATTAGGATAAAGGGTGTTCAGGGGGTTCTGGGGTGTTAAGGTGGTGACCGGCGGCGTTGATGCAGCCGGGTTTCAGGCAGTGGGGAATAAGGTCGGCTAGGGTTAGGGGATTGGTTTGGGAAGACGATGAACAGGAGAGGAGGGGGTGTTTAGTTAGGGGGGCCGGGGTAGGGGTTTGGCCTTATATAGGGATGGGGTGGGTTGATTCTAACCGTTAGATCTAGCAGAATGGAAGGCCAGGATTTATCCACTTAACCAAACGGTGTCGTTTGGCTTAAGTTTGGGGGGACGGGTTGAACCGGGTATTGGATCGGGTAAGGATTATGGGTTAGGGTGATGAGATCTCATCCGTTGGTTGGATTTGATCCAACGGTCCATGATAAACTATGACCAAACGCTGTCGTTTTGACTCCTTTGGACTGGACCGGACCTGGGCTGTTTGGATTGGGCTGTGGGGGGGGTAACTTGATTTGGGCCTGGATTTTAATCCAGGTCCGAGTTTCCTTTTACAACTTATATATATTTTCTAATTTTATTTTTAATTATAAAAAATCCTAATAAAAATTATAAAACAATTTTTAACCTTACACAAAATATTAATTACTTTATAACAATTGTTTAACACACAGACCAAACATTAATCACACAGTGAAATATTAAAACTAGAACAGACACATATTTTTGTGATTTTATTTTTTGAATCAATTATTAAATGCATAATTAAATCCTAGATATGCATGCAACATATATTTTTATTTTTATTTTCATTTTGTTATGACAAAGTAAACATTTACGGATATAAGACAAATATTTAACAAACACCACGCAAATTCAAAAATTGCACAGTAAAAGAAATTTATTTTATTTTTGATTTATTTTGGAATAGTTTTCGTAAGGCAAAAATCACGTGCTCACAGCTGCCCCTCTTTGTGCGGAAACTCGAAGAGTTTTCGTGCAAAGATAAAGTGAGCGGATACGAGCGATTTTTGCCCGTTCAAATACTCCGTGGGAAGCATTTTTTGAAAGATTTGACCGAACCTCTGCTTCAAAGGTTTCCTACATATCCTTGGCTATAAAGGAATCAGGTCAATGTAGTTCGGGAAGTTTTGGGTAGCTGGGACTACCGTGGGACTGTGATGTTACTGCTGCTTCGTGCTGTTTTTACTGCTTGCTGACCTCCTTATTACACCTTACTTCAAAGGTAATACAAAAAGCTAAACTAGACTATGGTACATGAATTATAAAATCTTATCTAGATCATGCCCTTGCGTTTCTTGTTGTCTTGATATCTTGGTGACTCTTGGGCATTTGGCTTATTCCGTATTCCTTTTCATTGTGTCCCGTATTTTCTTTATCTGTTTGAGGTTCTTTTTGTTTCCTGCTGGGGACTTTGTTGGATTCCTCTGCTTTATTGACTCTAAATGTGCTCCTTTCTCATATGAGCGGGCTTTTGATTTCAACACTTCAATTGTATTCCCTTGTTCTCCAGGTGGGTGCCTGACTTCTGTCTGCTTTAATTGTATTCCCTTGTTCTCCAGGTGGGCGCCTGACTGCTTCTTTTCTCTGTCCTCATTCTCCAGGTGGATGCATGACTTCTTCAATTCTTTGTCCTCATTCTCCAGGTGGACCCCTGATTTCTTCAATTCTTTGTCCTCATTTTCCAGGTGGACGCCTGACTTCTTCAATTCTCATCCTCATTCTCCAGGTGGACGCCTGACTTCTTCAATTCTTATCCTCACTCTCCAGGTGGACGCCTAATTTCTTTAATTCTCATCCTCATTCTCCAGGTGGACACCTGACTTCTTCAATTCTCATCATCATTCTCCAGGTGGACGCCTGACTTCTTCTTTTCTCATCCTCATTCTCCAGGTGGATGCCTGACTTCTTTAATTCTTCATCCCCGTTCTACAGGTGGACGCCTGATTTCTTCAATTCTCATCCTCATTCTCCAGGTGGACGCCTGATTTCTTCAATTCTCATTCCTCATTCTCCAGGTGGACGCCTGACTTCTTTAGTTCTTCATCCTCATTCTCCAGGTGGACGCCTGATTTCTTCAATTCTCATCCTCATTTTCCAGGTGGACGCCTGACTTCTTCAATTCTTCATCCTCATTCTCCAGGTGGACGCCTGACTTCTTTAATTCTTCATCCTCGTTCTCCAGGTGGACGCCTGATTTCTTCAATTCTTTGTCCTCATTCTCCAGGTGGACGCCTGACTTCTTTTCTCATCTTCATTCTCCAGGTGGACGCCTGATTTTTTAATTCTCATCCTCATTCTCCAGGTGGACGCCTGACTTCTTTTCTCATCTTCATTCTCCAGGTGGACGCCTGATTTTTTAATTCTCATCCTCATTCTCCGGGTGGACGCCTGACTTCTTAAATTCTCATCCTCATTCTCCAGGTGGACGCCTGACTTCTTTTCTTTTCATCCTCATTCTCCAGGTGGACGCCTGACTTCTTTAACTCTCATCCTCGTTCTCCAGGTGGACGCCTGATTTCTTTAATTCTCATCCTCATTCTCCAAGTGGACGCCTGATTTCTTCTTTTCTTTTTATCCTCATTCTCTAGGTGAACGCCTGATTTCTTCAATTCTTATCCTCGTTCTCCAGGTGGACGCCTGACTTCTTCTTTTCTTATCCTCATTCTCCAGGTGGACGCCTGATTTCTTCAATTCTTTGTCCTCATTCTCCAGGTGGACGCCTGACTTCTTTTCTTATCCTCTATCAAGTGTTTCCTGAAACACATCCTCATTCTACAGGTGGACGCCTGACTTCTTCAATTCTCATCCTCATTCTCCAGGTGGACGCCTGACTTCTTTTCTTTTCATCCTCATTCTCCAGGTGGACACCTGACTTCTTTAACTCTCATCCTCGTTCTCCAGGTGGACGCCTGATTTCTTTAATTCTCATCCTCATTCTCCAGGTGGACGCCTGATTTCTTCAATTCTTTGTCCTCATTCTCCAGGTGGATGCCTGACTTCTTTTTTTATCCTCTATCAAGTGTTTCCTGACACAAATGTTGTTTTTGCCCCTGTTTTAAATCAAAGAAAACTTCGTTGATTGAAAGCGGGGTGGTTAACTGGGGTATTCTTGCTGATGGTGGGGCTTCTTCTTCGTCTTGTTTTATTGCCTTGGAATGGTTGAAAAAGACTGTATTGTCCTTGTAATTGATCCTTGACTATAGGATTCCCCTCTGTATGTTTTCCTTCAAACCCTTTCAACTGTAATCATATGTCCCTCCTGACATTGCTGATCCACTTTTGATTTCACTTTTTTTACACCCATATCTTATTATTTTATCTCCCGCCTTTCATGGCCGTATTTTGCATCATGTAACCTTGAATCTTGGTAGTATACCTTGACATTCCTTCTTATTTGTTTGGAATAAAACTTATCTCAAAGCTTTAGAAAAGTAAGATTATTAGTGACGAAACACGCTGATTTCGACAATTATAGAATGAAAAGAAAAATCCAAGTTTGGATGACTGTTGGAGAAAGAATAAAAACTTATCTGATTGGAGTTACTGGCGCCAATGATCAGGGTATGCATTTCGGATTAATCAACCCAGTCTTTTAATCAATCTCCTTTCAATTGTCTCATTTTTGTTTTCCCCCAAAATTTCCGTAATCCAACTTCATTTTTCATTTTACAGACCTGTTGGACTTGCAATATCTCAAAGAGTTTTCACCGATAAACCTTCCTCATTTGTTCATTTCTTACTTCTTTTTCGCCTTACAGTGCCTACGAAGGTTTTCACCAATAAGACTCTCTCATTTTACTTTCTCTCAAATTCTATCGCCTTATGGTGCCCGTGTGGGTTTTCACCTATAAGACTCTCTCATTTTTACTTTCTCTCAACTTCCATCGCCTTATGGTGCCCGTGTGGGTTTTAACCTATAAGACTCTCTCATTTTTACTTTCTTTTCTTGTTTGTACCAGAGTGTTATGAACCATCTTCATTTGTTTGACTCAGCATTTTTCTAAGATCGATCGAAAGGTCTTTTTGGTATGTGGTTAGAAATGGAAAAGGTATTAAAAACTAAATAACTTTGGTATGGGTTTAAAATTACAACTCTTGGAATCTTTTTCTTATTTCCAATACAATTCTTTGCCCCAGTTTCTTGATTGGGGTCTCTTGATGTTTCTTTTTGTGCACATTATGTATATTGTGCACCCTATGACCGAGCCGTGAGGCGCCTACGTATCCTTCTTTGAGGAATCAGGTCAAACGTAGTTCACTAAATAATAGTGATTTTTTTTATTTTTTTATTTCATATTTGATTTTCATTGATTCCAAGAGAGGGTAAGAAAGAAACAAATATGGCTCGAAGGGGAAGCAAATGGTATAGTGTTTGGATAGCAGAATAAATTGCCTTTGTCATTCCAATCTTCGAAATAATGCTAAATACAAACATTCAAAAAGTTATGCATAATATCTCTTTACCGCGTCAGAATTGATCGCCATGTCTATGCATTTGCCTTCAATATCTGTTAAGCATAGTGCACCATTCGATAATACTCTGGTCACAATGAATGGTCCTTGCCAATTCGGGGCAAATTTGCCTTTTGCCTCAACCTGATGTGGAAGAATACGTTTCAGCACATGTTGACCCACTTCGAACTTCCGTGGATGCACTTTTTTATTGTATGCTCTTGCTATTCTTCTTTGATATAATTGACCATGACATACTGCGGCCAATCGTTTTTCATCAATCAAGTTTAACTGTTCCAGACGGGTTTTGACCCACTCATCATCATCAATCTTTGCTTCGGTGATGATCCGAAGGGAAGAAAGCTCAACTTCTGCAGGAATTACTACTTCAGTGCCATATACCAACAAATAAGGAGTTGCTCCTACTGAAGTGCGAACAGTAGTGCGATATCCCAATAATGCAAATGGTAATTTTTCATGCCATTGTCTTGAACCTTCTACCATTTTCCGAAGTATCTTCTTTATGTTTTTGTTGGCTGCCTCGACTGCTCCATTCACCTTGGGCCGATATGGGGTAGAGTTGCGATGTGTAATCTTAAACTGTTGACATACTTCATTAAGTTGCTGTTAAGATTAGCACCGTTATCTGTGATGATCACCTTTGGGATTCTGAATCGACATATGATATTTGAGTGGACAAAATCGACCACAGCTTTCTTGGTCACCGATTTGAATGTCTTGGCCTCAACCCATTTGGTAAAATAATCGATGGTTACCAGAATGAACCTATGCCCATTGGATGCTGCCGGCTCAATTGGTCCAATCACATCCATACCCCAGGCAACGAAGGGCCATGGTGCCGACATTGTGTGCAACTCGGATGGTGGAGAATGAATCAAATCTCCGTGTATCTGGCATTGATGACACCTGCGCACAAAACTGATACAATCTCGCTCCATGGTAAGGAAATAGTAACCAGCTCGGAGGATTTTCTTTGCTAATACATATCCGCTCATGTGGGGTCCGTAAACTCCCGAATGTACTTCAGACATGACAGATGTAGCTTGTCTGGCATCTATACATCTTAATAATCCAAGATCTGGTGTTCTTTTATACAAAACGCCTCCGCTTAAGAAGAATCCATTTGCCAATCGCCTAATGGTCCTCTTTTGATCTCCTGTGGCTTGTGCGGGATATATCCCCATCCTGATATACTCCTTGATGTCGTGGAACCATGGATCACCATCAAATTATTCTTCAACCATAATGCAATGAGCGTGCTGATCGTGGACTTGAATATGTATCGGATCTACATAATCTTTGTCCGGATGATGCAACATTGATGCCAGGGTAGCCAATGCATCGGCAACCTCATTATGGATTCTTGGAATATGTTGGAACTCCACTGATTGAAACCGCTGACAAAGATCATGTAGACATTGTCGGTATGGTATGAGCTTCAAGTCTCGAGTTTCCCATTCTCCTTGAATTTGATGTACCAAAAGATCCGAATCTCCCATGACTAAAATTTCTCGGATACCCATGTCTGCGGCTAGCCTTAACCCCAAAATGCAAGCTTCATATTCAGCCATATTATTGGTGCAATAAAATCGCAGTTGAGCCGTAACAGGATAGTGATGCCCTGTTTCAGAGATGATTACAGCTCCTATCCTGACTCCTTTTATGTTAGCGCCTCTATTAAAGAAAAGTTTCCAGCCAGGTTTTTCAATTCGCTCCACCTCGTCGATATGCATTATTTCTTCATCAGGAAAATAGGTTTTCAACGGCTCGTACTCTTTGTCGACCGGGTTTTCAGCTAAATGATCGGCTAGTGCTTGGGCTTTCATTGCAGTCCGAGTCACATAGATGATGTCAAATTCTGTGAGCAATATCTGCCACTTTGCAAGTCTTCCCGTTGGCATAGGCTTTTGAAAAATATATTTCAATGGATCCAGACGAGAAATGAGGTAAGTAGTGTAGGATGACAAATAATGTTTCAATTTTTGAGCTACCCAAGTCAGGGCGCAATAGGTCTTCTCCAGATGAGTATACTTAACCTCATAAGTTGTGAACTTCTTGCTAAGGTAGTAGATGGCATGTTCTTTTCTGCCGGTGAGGTCATGTTGCCCCAATACACAACCAAATGAATTTTCCAAGACTGTCAAGTAAAGAATCAGAGGTCTTCCTGGCTTTGGCGGGACCAACACGGGTGGGTTCGACAAGTATCCTTTTATCTTGTCAAACGCATCCTGACACTCGTCGGTCCATTCGATCGCAGCATCCTTTTTCAACAATTTGAAAATAGGCTCACAGGTTGTTGTGAGCTGAGCAATAAACCTGCTGATGTAATTTAACCTTCCCAACAAACTCATTACTTCAGTTTTGTTTCTTGGAGGTGGCAATTCTTGGATGGCTTTGATTTTTGATGGGTCTAGCTCGATACCTCGTCGACTGACTATGAATCCCAGCAATTTTCCAGATGGAACTCCAAATGCGCATTTGGCAGGGTTAAGCTTGAGGTTGTACCTGCGAAGACTTAAGAAGAACTTCCTTAAGTCCCCAACGTGGTCGGCCCGATGCTTTGATTTTATGATCACATCGTCCACGTATACCTCAATCTCCTTGTGTATCATATCATGAAACACCGTGGTCATCGCTCTCATGTAGGTTGCTCCGGCGTTCTTCAAACCGAATGGCATTACCCGGTAGCAATAAGTTCCCCATGGTGTGATGAATGCCGTCTTTTCTGCGTCTTCTTCATCCATTAGAATTTGATGATACCCGGCATAACAATCCACAAAAGACCCTATATCATGCTTGGCACAATTATCGATCAAAATATGGATATTGGGTAATGGGAAATTATCCTTCGGACTGGCTTTGTTGAGATTGCGGTAGTCGACGCATACTCTAATTTTGCCGTCTTTCTTTGGCACAGGAACGATATTAGCTAACCAAACAGGATATCGAGTGACTCGAATGACCTTCGCTTCCAACTGTTTGGTAATTTCCTCCTTAATTCTCACACTCATATCAGGCTTGAATTTTCTCAGCCTCTGCTTGACAGGAGGCACCGTTGGATCGGTGGGCAATTTGTGAACCACTAAATCGGTGCTCAGGCCCGGCATGTCATCATATGACCATGCAAAAACATCTTTGAATTCTATGAGTGCTTTAATTAACTCTTCTCGGATCTTTGGTTCGAGATGGACACTTATTTTAGTTTCCCGGATACTACTCGTGTCCCCTATATTGATGTCCTCGGTATCACTCAAGTTAGGTTTGATTTTTTCCTCAAAGTGAATTAGCTCTTTACTAATCTCTTCAAAAACCTCATCTTCATCATATTCTGATTCATAATCACAATATATTTCTTGAATTAATATTTCGGAACCAGATTGATTTTTAAGACTGGGCTGAGGATTCCTCATGCATGCCATATCACTAGAGCCAGCGTAAAAAGAACTGTATAGGAAAGAAGAAAAAGAAAAGAAAACTATCAGGAATGATAATAAAAAGGAAACTGCTTTTTATTGGATGATGAAAGATAACAAGGTTTTGCACACTTCAAACAAACTGTAAGATAAGCTTTGGGATTACAACCCTGAAGTAACCCAAACAAACCGAAAGAAAATCAAAATAAACTACCAAGACTCCTTTCGAATGGGGAGAGGAGTGGCTTTCCAATTATTAAGCTTTGTTTCTGGCACAATGAATTGAACTTCTGCGTTGCTACACCCTTCTCCGTTTTCCAACATATTCACATCATCAAACAATTTCTCGAATCTTTCAATCAATTCTTCCTTAGGATTGACCCGGGATTTAGGAATTGTTGTTATCGGGCGATTTTTAGCACCGGTCTTGACAAAAGACTTTGATAGAGGTGGGACTGGTTTTGGAAGATCCCATGCCTTATGTTTCAGCTTTCCGGCCTTTTTCACATCGGTGATAGTGGGTATGAACCCCAAACCAAATGTTCCCCAGTTCTCGGGGAGAGATACTGGTTGTATAATTCCTTGCAAAGATAAGCCCAGACCTTTGCCGGGTATAAAACCATTTTTTAACATTTCATAGGCTACCATGACTGATGCAGAGGATATCTTTGGGTTCGGAAGGTATTTCCCCTCTGGAATTTTCTCTACCGACATTGTGTCGGACACTTGGTATACCCATGGTCCCTGGTCATTTTCTGTTCCCTCGACCGGTACAATGGTACTGCTGTGAGCATTTAAACTTTCTTCCCCATGCACAACTATTTCTTGATGATCCCATTCAAACTTGACAGCCTGATGTAGTGTTGACGGGACTGCTTTAGCAGCATGGATCCATGGTCGACCCAACAACAAGTTGTAAGAAACAGTTATGTCCAACACTTGAAATTCCATTGTGAATTCAACTGGCCCTATTGTTAGTTCCAACACTATGTCACCAAATGAATCTCTGCTTCCACCGTCAAACCCCCGTACGCAGATACTATTCTTCTGGATCCTCTCCTCTTTAATTTTTATTTTGCTTAAAGTGGAGAGAGGGCAGATGTTTGCACTTGACCCATTGTCAACCAATACCCGAGTTACTACGGAGTTTTCACATTTCACGGTGAGGTAAAAAGTTCTGTTGTGCTCGGTACCTTCCACAGGCAATTCATCATCAGCAAATGTAATTCTGTTTGTCTCAAAGATTCTGTTGGCTATTCTTCCCAAATGATTTACAGAGATTTTTTCAGGAACATGAGCTTCATTCAGGATTTTCATCAAAGCCAGACGGTGCTCCTCTGAATGGATCAGTAATGACAACAATGAAATTTGAGCGGGCGTCTTCTTCAATTGATCCACAACAGAAAAATCATGGAGTTTCATTTTTCTTAAAAACTCTTCCGCCTCTTCTTCCGTCACAGCTCTCTTTATTGGTGTTGGATTATTTTTAGTTTTTCTTAACTCTTCGGGCGTAAAATATCTTCCCAAACGAGTCAAGCCTTGCACCTCACACACTTCTTCCTTGACTTCTTTTCCCTTGTACATTACAGTCACTCGTTCATAGTTCCATGGAATGGACTTGTTGTTGATCACTGGTAGCTGGGTTACAGGTGTGATAATAACCCGATCTACACGGACTCCTTCCACGACTACAATGGGTTTACTGACCACCCCTGGTACTATCACTTTCAACCTTTCTTGCTTTGTGGAAACCTTGCTCGAAGACCCCTTCTTGTCTACCACAGATGATTCATCACCATTTCTGCTCTGCTTAGGTACCGGCTTCTCCCCTGTTAACTGCTTATCTGGCTTGGCTTCATGAGACTTGATCATCATGACAGTTTGTGACGGCTTCTTTGACTCTTGATGGGCTGGCATTGGATTTCTATTGATATTGGGAGCTTCGGGGGTTTGAACCTCGATTTTATTAGTATCAATCAGCTCTTGTATTGCATTTTTCAAATGCCAGCATTTCTCCGTATCATGGCCTGGTGCACCGGAGCAATACTCACAACTAATGGTGTAATCCAGATTCTTTGGAGGAGGATTGGGTAGCTTGGATTGTATTGGTCTTAGCATGTCCAGCTGTCTCATCCTGTGGAACAGACTAGTGTAAGACTCTCCCAATGGAGTGTAAGTTTTCTTTTTCTGTTCCCTTTCTCCCCTGAATGCTGGCCTAGGCCTAAAACCTGGTCAGGGATAGACTCGTGGGTAAGTACTTGGTATGGCAGGAGCGCGCCAATTGGTGTGAACAGGTGGCTGATTGTATGCTTGAGCATGGTTAATGGAAAAATGAGGCTCCGAAGGGTGATAGTAATGTTGGGATGAATCGTGGTGGTAAGTTGATTGGCGAGGTCGTTGTTGATTATAGTAAGGTGGTGAACCTCTGGGTCCTAACCAAATTCCTGAATCAACTACCGCTGCTTCCTCCCTCTTCTTTCTTCCGATTCCTCCTACCCCGCCTTGAATAGCTTGAGTAGTCGCCTTGATCGCTGAATAGCTCATGATTTTATTTGTCTTGAGGCCTTCTTCCACCATACCTCCCATCTTCACCACTTCGTTGAATGATTTCCCCACCGCTGAAACCAAATGGGCATAGTAAGTCGGTTCCAAGGCTTGGAGGAAGTAGTCTACCATTTCACTCTCCTTCATAGGAGGATCCACTCTTGTTGCCTGTTCTCTCCACCGGAAACCATACTCTCTGAAACTTTCATTGTGTTTCTTCTCAAATTTTGTCAAAGATAGTCGATCTGGGATGATTTCCAAATTGTATTGGAAATGGTATGCGAATGCATGTGCCAGGTCATCCCAGGTGTACCATCTCCCATGGTCCTAGAGTGTATACCACTCCAAAGTTGATTCGCTTAAACTTTCACTGAAGTAAGCCATCAATAATTCGTCCTTTCCCCCGGCTCCTCGCATCTTGCTGCAGAAACCCCTTAAGTGGGCTACTGGGTCGCCGTGCCCATTGTATAGGTCAAATTTAGGCATCTTGAAGCCAACTGGTAATTATACATTGGGGAATAAGCACAAATCTTTGTATGCTACACTGACTTGCCCACCTAATCCTCACATGTCTCTGAACGATTGTTCTAGACTCTTGACCTTCCTGAACATCTCTTCTTGTTCAGCATTTTTGGCTGGCTTGTCAATTTCGGTTGAGAGATCAAAACGAGGAGCAGTTGAATGGATTTCGGAGGCTTTGAGGGTGGGCTCCGGGGGGTAATATTGGTTGTCCTGGGCCTGGAATGTAGGCTCACTAGGAGATTTGTGGAATGTAGCCGGGGGAGGTGCTACGAAAACAGGAGTCATAGGTGGAGGAAAATATGGAACTGGTTTCGGAGGTGGAGACTGCGGTGTCTGAGAGGTGGTGCCTCGGTAGTGCTGGTAAATGGGGAAATTTGGGGATAATTCAGTGGTAATATTATCCTGAATTTGGGTCATTGATGGAGCAGGGTTAGTTGAGTAAGACGTGGGTAACTGTCCTGTAGACCAGGCTTGGTACATCTCAGCCATTTGCTGCTTGAGTTTAAACATCTCTTCTTTCATTTTCCCGACATCCATCTCCTCTAGCTCAATACCTGTGTCAACATCTGGGATAGACATACTTTCGGGTATTGGTCCTTTTGATCTCGTGTGATAATGATAATATGCCAGTATACTCTTTAGAGAAACTAACTGCTTGAATTCTGGAAATGAACAAACTTGTTAGTTTTGAGAATTTAACACATATATAATTACACGTTGAGATGCAATGTTCCTAGACAAATAATCCCTTTCTATTATGCATTTGCTCGGCTGCTTGTGTCGTCCCAGCTTTCTTGAAATTTTTATTGTTACTCACTTTTAATTTTATTTATTATATATATCTTTTATTGTGGTGGTCGAATCTTATAGAGATTGCCTACGTATCATGCCCCCGCATGAATCAGACCTTGCGTAGTTCGGACTAAAGGCAATCACTTTTATTCATTATACAAAGATGGAATTACGTTTGAAAACTTTAAGAAAATGGTTTGAAACACACATACTTAAATAAAAATACAAGATACAACTCTTAACATCTCACAACATGCCCCACTTTCCACTTTTGTTGTCAATTATTGGATTATCTGCTCAATGTGGGGCTTGACCTGGATGGCCTCCCAGCGTACGATACATCCTTTCCAACTCCATTGCTAGATGACGAGCCAAAATGGGTGCATGCTCTGTAAACCTTTCATAATCCATCCCTTGGCAATTTACATAACTTTGAGAGGTGTAGACCGCCAAGTCGTAGATTTGTGCCCTGAAATCCTGGAGACGTTGGTCTTGGTTCTGCAATTGCTGCTGGCGAGTGGTAGCTATATCTCTAACACGGTTTTCACGATCTAGAGCTGAATCTAATAGAGCTCGGAGTCTGGCCTGCTCTAATCTTGCTTGCGCTCTTTCCCTGTCGAGGTCTGCTTGTTGATGTTCTCTGTTGCATCTTCTTGCCTTTTCTAGTTGTGCACGAAGCTGATCTTCTGATCGTATCCAAAGGTCTTTTTCCTTCTTGAATTGTGCCCCGTCTTCTTCGGATTTCCTTACTTGGCGTTCCTTATTAGATCTGGCCTCTTTGTTTAATTGTTGGATCCTTTCTTTTGCTTTGCTCAACGCCCTTTGTTTTTCCGCAAGAATGGAATCATAATCTTGCATTCTTTCAAAGAGATTGGCGATGGTTTTTTGATCCTTCTAGATCCTCTTTGGTGTTTCAGAAACTCTTTTCATTTTTTGGAATCGAGCATGAAGATTTTCATTCTCACAAGCTAGACTCTTCTTCTCGCCTTCGGTTTCTTGTGCTTGCAGATCTTTCTCCAAACTGAGGCTCCTCAGATTTTCTTTTAGGGCATGAATAATTGCTTTGTACCCTTTTTCCTTTTCTCCCCAGATCAACCGCTCTTGGATTTTATCATTAAAGTTTTGAATATGGGGTCTTTTTGTTGGCCTTCTTAGCTCAGGTTCTGGTACATCATCCACGCGAGACCGTTTCTCGAACCACCTTGCATATCCAGGATTTATCTCACCCTTTGTAGTGTTTGGGACTTGAGTATCACTTTTCAAGTATCGACATCCATTCCACATCTGCTGAAGTAGAGCCTCAGGAATAGTGGCTTCTAGGTGTAATTCGATTACTTGTATACTCAAATCTTCATCATCAGGAACTACTTGATATCTCCCTAGTTGTCTTAGGACTCTTAGTGGCGCATACGGCTGGATGCTTCTCAATCCCAATAGTATCAGATAACTATTTGAGGTTGACATGTGTATCACTTCCCTCATCGGGAGCCATCCCAAAGTCCATTCAATTTGATTTGCCGTCAAAACCCTTAGATGAGATACCCATGCTTCTATCCCTTCTGGAGCCTGATAATTTTTTATTCTTTCCTCATAACTCTCAATGTAATTATCATTGTTTGGCCCATACTGTATGATCTTGGGCTGTTGTTGGAGATGTTCAATCACCCACATTTGCAACAAAATTTTGCATCCTTCGAAGACTTTTGCTCCTGATTTACATAAAGTCAAAGCCCGATAAATGTCTGATAGAATGATGGGGACAAGGGTTTGATTTTCTTTGGTGGTGAGGATTTGCACAACTTTCGCGGTGCGAATATCAATTGTTCTCTCTTTGTTTGGGAAGACCATGATTCCTAGAAAAGCTACCATGAAGGCAAAGCGATGGTGAATCTGCCAAGTGTCTTTGTTTTGCTTGTTAGTAAGGCCTTTCTCATGAATTTCGAACCCATCTGACTTTCCGAACCTTGAATACAAAAAGTTGAAGGAACAACATCCATTGATGACATTGCTTTTCCTGATTTGACTGCTGATGTTCAGAAGATCGAAGAATCGATGTACCGAGGGAGCCTTTGTGAATATCAGGCTTTGATTTCTTAGACTTCCGTCGAAACCAGCATATCCAGCTATCTCCTCTAATGTAGGAGTAAGCTCGAAGTCAGAGAAACGAAAGACATTGTGAACAGGGTCCTAAAAAGTTACTAACGCCGCAATCAGATCATCACAGGGTTTAACATTCATAATATCCGTGAGATTTCCCAAATGTTTGACGACCCATTTTTGACCATCTTCGCCTAAATCATACCCCACATTTGAAGCTGAAATAGAAACTCTTCTGTATTCGTGGATGGGGGGTTTTGCGTGGTGCTCATTTTGTATCTGAAATTTAATTTAATAAAGTCAAGACTCATTTTGAAAATATACACTAAAAAAATCATTTTCAAAAAAAAAAATTATTTATTAAAACCTTTATTTCAAAATTTAAAACTATTTTTTTTTTGATTTTTTTTTTTTTAAAAAAAACCATTTTATTCCTTGGTTCTCACCATGATTTCATTTAAGCTGGTCAACAAGCATGTTCGAGGCAAATAAATGCACAAGTAGCAAGTAGGATGCATCAGGATGGTCTTTTTGTTTCAGGTTCACCTGCCCTAGACAGACCCAACGCCTGTGTTGAGTCTCCAAGGCCAAATGTACATGATGCAAATAGACGTTCCTACTAGGGATCCGGTACATGACCGAGTTATTCTAGGTGAAAAACCTGAGGTTGATTGTTCTAAACCTGGCTTACCCAAACGGACAGTTTGAGCCGAAGTGGGGGCAACGTACTGGGAGCACGAAAGTCTACCCGGCCTAGTTACTTGTCCCAACCCCGTCTTATTTGGTATGACTTTAACAGAAAGGTGGGCCACGCGCACGTGTACACCGTAAATTCAGAAGACTCAGAAAGAAGGGGGTTTCGTAGCAGTTGTATATATTCACAGTTCAAATAATATTAAAGAGGTAAAAGAAAAAAAACATTTAGCATGTTAATCATATAAACAGTTGAAAATCATATAGTAAATAAAGCCAATTATCGCAGTTATTTTAAGCTCGAATTCTTTAAACCCTGAACCAATGGTTCTGGGTTACAGTACACTTATTCCCCAGCAGAGTCGCCAGAGCTGTCGCACCTCCTTTTTACCGCGCCCGCGGGGCGCGTGGGGAGTTTTCTCCAATTGAAGGACAGTCGAAACGGGATTTATTTAATTATTTCAGAGTCGCCACCTGGGAATTTTAAGGCGTCCCAAGTCACCGGTTTTAATCCCTGAATCGAGGAGAATATGACTCTGTTTATTATTCTGCGAACCAGAAATCCTGAGTAAGGAATTCTGTTAATCCGGAAGAAGGTGTTAGGCATTTCCGAATTCCGTGGTTCTAGCACGGTCGCTCAACTGTTTTTATTATTGGCTTAGGTATCTTGATTTTTTACTAAATACGTTTTTATTGCATGATTTTACTACCACTTTTACTTATTGTTTACAATTATATAAACGAATTACGCGTACGTATATTCGTATTATATACCTTTCATAATTACGGGGATCATGTCACGCATACGTGTACACAATATAATTGATCATATCCTTTATTACAAATTCATATGTTCGTGATTTAAAATAGAATTAAGAACGTCACCACCCTTATATTTAAACAGTGAACTGCACATCCCGGGTTATATGAAATTATTTTAACATTTTTGGAGGAATCCTTTTTATTAAATATTCGCTCGAAATTGCGCGTACGCATAATCCGAATTTGTTTTAAAAAATATAGTCAGGGTACGCGAACGCATCCCTAATTGCGCAAAATTTTTGTAATAATATTATGGATTTTCCACAAAATTGTTTATTATATCTACACATTTATATGAAATTCTTGAGAAATTCATATTTAAGGGATGCCTTTAAATTCTTTTAAAAGAATTCACAATTTATTAAATGTTACCCGTCGATTATAATTTCCGAGTATAAATTATATTCATCTCAACTATTCAAATTCAAAGAAAAGAATAAAAATTTGATTTTTAGCAAATACAACATATATATATGCCAAAGAATAAATTGTATATGAAACTAACAAAAATGATTTATGAAGGGAAGACGTATTTTTGAACAATTTTTCATTATTTATTTAGTGCAAATTCTATTTCTAATTACCATTGATATAAAGTATTGCAATTTGTGCATGTACATCTCAACTTATTCTCATATACTTGTTTTTAATCTAATAGGCGAAATTATTTTAATTAATTATGCTTATGATTGAGTTGGGATAGATATATATATAATCAAACCAATTTGATTCTCAATCTATATGAATTATTGCTAAACATTAACTTTCACATTGTATAAGTTCCTAGGCCCTTTATTATTAAGTGTGAGAACAAGTCTACCTGTCGACTTAATAAAATGATATTGCATACAATATTACTCACCATATTTGACATCGTGAACATAGCAGATTGTACTAACATGTCTTTCAACTGTTGATTATAAACACAACCAATGTTGTGCCAAAAGATAGCAAATTGCAACCAACATCATCTAGCTTTAAACAACAACTAACTAACTAACAAAATAAACTAATAGCGTATTTTTCCTTGATATTTCCATATTATGCTATACCTAGCTAAAAACACCAAAAAAATTTAAATAATGGCCAACATTCATGCCCTATTCCCTACCTTGACAATTCAATCATATACTTTAATGAAATTATAGAATAGATAATATTATTACAACACTTATATGAATTTCAAAAGAGAATGATCAACTGAATATTAACATGTCAAGCATACTACTATATTAAACGACATGAAACAAAATTGAAATTTATAATAACAAACTTAGATAAATGGAAAAATAGAATTGCAATTCAAGCTTCATCGATTTGTCATGCTGAATCTCTTTCCAACATAGAATTTAAAAGATAAGTACCTGGAAATGAAGGTAGAAAAAGTAAATTTCAGCAGTTGCAGCAGTAACAAAATACTGGTAGAATATCAGTACTTCCACAGATTTGAGCAATAATACAGAACCCGAGAAACCCAGATTCACAAGAGCAAAGCTTCTTAAAGAATTTCAGATTTTAAAACCAAATAATATCAATACACAGATCCGGACAGATTCCAAAAAGAAAAACAAGGTTTCGGATTTTTCTTTTCTTTTCTATTCTCTGTTTCAGCTTCACTGTGTGTGTGTTCCTTTTTTGTTTCTTTTTCTTTTCAAATTTCTGTTTCTTATTCTATTTCTATCTCTTTCTTTCTTTCGGTTTTTCTCAAATGTATCTCTCTGAAAACTGATCTTTCTTCTCCTCTAAAATCTGTTTTATTCTCTTAAAATCAGATCTTTTCTCTTAATTTCCTTCTGATTTTTCCTTTCTTCAATTTTAAAATGTGTCCTCCATATCAGATTTTTTTCTTTCTCTCTTTCCTTTCTGTCTGAAAGCTCTCCCTAAAATCTCTCAATCTCTCCTTATTTTTTCTTCTTTTTCATTTCTGTCCAGCTCCCTGTATTTATACAGGGCTGCCCCTTTCTTTTAAGTGTTGCCTGGACCCCTTTCCTTTTTAAAAAATAAGAAAGTTCCATTACAATCTGCTTTTGAATACTTTAAATCCTATTAAGTGCTCTTATCCTGATTTTCAGCAGCCCCATTATCCCTTGTTCCCCATTATTACTTTAAATTATAGCCACTAACATTCCACTTTCAGCTCACTATTATTATCAGATTGCCTTCACTGTTTTACCCCAGAAATGCCCCAGATTTCCTACTGTAATTACTGTTATTACTACCTTAAATTCAACATCTAACACTACAGATTTTAAAACCTGTTTAAGCAGCTATAACCAATCCTAGGATTAACCTCCTAATATAATTGTATTTAACCAACTTTTGTAAACTTGAATTCAAAACTAACATCATAACACTATTATACTGAATTCAGCCTAATAATTCAACTGCATTTCAAAATTGGATTAAAATCAAACAAACACAGGAGCATTGTCAATATACTGACAATGCCCTGTTCAGAAAATAATATATACACAACATTCATTTGAATTTACTGATTTGCAAACAAACATGATTTAATTGACGAGTATTAATCAGTTGACTAGTTACAACATTTGTCAATAATCAGTCTAAAAAAAATAGAAACAGACTGTTTCAATCAGCATTTTCAGAAACAGGATTTATAACACAACTAATCGACGAACTTAATCGAGTCGATTACACATATTATAAACAATCATAAACAAACAGAAACAATTATATTTCTGATCAAATAGACGAGTATGAGACAGTATAACAGAATTTACTAGAAAATTATGAAAAATTAAACAGACTAATGAAACAAACATAAAATACATGTAGAATACACATAAGAAACAGAAAAATTACCTCTGAACCTTCAAATTCAACCGGACTAAAATTCAACTTGGGTTCGGGCTTTTTTGAAATCAAACAGACCTTAGTCGAAGTATTTTCAACTGAAAATACTTTGACTAAGGTCGATTAAACCTCAATCTTCTATTTAATTTGGGCAGAATCCAAAAATTGGTGTTTCTAGGGTTCTTGAAGGTTTGATTTCGGACTTAACCATTTCTGGTCAGATTCGAGGGGAACCAACAATGACACAAGGGTGAGGGAAACCTAGGGGTGATTTGGTGTTAATTTAGAACAAATCTGGGTAAGTTCTTGTTTGGTTCGAACCTTCAAAAGAAGATTCGAAGAGTTCTGAGGGGATTCGAACCTAACAAACAATAGATCCATACCTAGGGTGGTTAGGGGAAGTTATGGTGTCGATTTGGGGCTGTTTGGTTTAGATCTGAGTTTGGCTCGAATCTTCAAATGAAGATTCGAGAACCTTCAGGAATATTCGAGCCAAGAGGCTAACATATTAGGATAGAGGGTGTTCAGGGGGTTCTGGGGTGTTAAGGTGGTGACCGGCGGCGTTGATGCCGCCGGGTTTCAGGCAGTGGGGAATAAGGGCGGCTAGGGTTAGGGGATTGGTTTGGGAAGACGATGAACAGGAGAGGAGGGGGGTGTTTAGTTAGGGGGCCGGGGTAGGGGTTTGGCCTTATATAGGGACGGGGTGGGTTGATTCTGACCGTTAGATCTAGCAGAATGAAAGGCCAGGATTTATTCACTTAACCAAACGATGTCGTTTGGCTTAAGTTTGGGGGGACGGGTTAAACCGGGTATTGGATCGGGTAAGGATTATGGGTTAGGGTGATGAGATCTCATCCGTTGGTTGGATTTGATCCAACGGTCCATGATAAACTACGACCAAACGCTGTCGTTTTGACTCTTTTGGACTGGACCGGACCTGGGCTGTTTGGATTGGGCTGTGGGGGGGGGGGGGGGTAACTTGATTTGGGCCTGGATTTTAATCCAGGTCCGAGTTTCCTTTTACAACTTATATATATTTTCTAATTTTATTTTTAATTATAAAAAATCCTAATAAAAATTATAAAACAATTTTTAACCTTACACAAAATATTAATTACTTTATAACAATTATTTAACACATAGACCAAACATTAATCACACAGTGAAATATTAAAACTAGAACAGACACATATTTTTGTGATTTTATTTTTTGAATAAATTATTAAATGCATAATTAAATCCTAGATATGCATGCAACATATATTTTTATTTTTATTTTCATTTTGTTATGACAAAGTAAACATTTACGGATATAAGACAAATATTTAACAAACACCATGCAAATTCAAAAATTGCACAGTAAAAGAAATTTATTTTATTTTTGATTTATTTTGGAATAGTTTTCGTAAGGCAAAAATCACGTGCTCACAAAAGCTACCCAAGACTGGTGTCACAATTCCATAGACTGTTTAGGAATACTACAAATAAAAGTCTGAAAGATTTATTACAACATTGTCTGTGAAATATGTAAAAGAAACAGACTAAAAGGATAGGAGAAGACGCCTGCAGGACTACCTCGGAATCTCCGACTGGACTGAAGGCAGCCACCCAAAGCTACGGTATGTATGCTACTGCTCCGGGATCTGCACACAGTGCAAAGTGTAGTATCATCACAACCGACCCTATGTGTTGGTAAGTACCTAGCCTAACCTCGGCGAAGTAGTGACGAGGCTAGGACCAGACTACCAAATAAACTTATGCAGTTAAATCATATACAACCAAAAATAGAAGCAGGAACGTACAGTTAAGGATGCGAGGGGGGAAACATTCTGCGGGGAAACATCAATTTAGAAATCAAACAAGTGCACGACATCACCCTTCGTCCTTTTACTCTCGTCCTCACCATAAGAATCAATATAAAAAGCACGATATCACCCTTCGTGCTTTTACTCTCATCCTCACCATAAAGTCAATATAATCGACACAGAATTGTACATCGTGCGACACGATATCACCCTTCGTGCTTTACAATCTTCCTCACAAAATCATACACGGCATCACCCTTCGTGCTTTAACACTCTTCCTCACCCAAAAAACAAGCACAAACAATTAAGGGAAGGAAATAAGTAAAATTACAATAAAATCCTGACAATGGAACAATAATTCAACAACCAAATCCCGGCAAGGGAACAATATCAAAGACATAAACATCCCGGCAAGGGAGACAATATAAAAATCCTCTTCTCTTTTTTACATTTACTTCACAACTTGAGCGAATACTCGATAAGGTCCAATTGCCAATTTTACTTCCATAATTCGTTTTACAACTTGAGCCAACACTCCTCAATATTCAATTACCAACACTACTTCCACAAGCTTTGCTCAACATAGAAATCATCACTAAAGGCATGAACAATACAAACGAAGTCATAATAATCATAATATAAAACTCACGGGCATGCTTGACACCAACGTATAGATACTCGTCACCATGCCTATATGTCGAACTCAACAAATAACACATAGCAAAGAGGACATAACTCCTAATCCCTCAAGCTAAGGTTGGACCAAACACTTACCTCGATGCCACGAACACAATTCAAGTCTCAACTATCGCTTTACCTCTCGATTCCAACACTAATTCGCTCGCATCTAGCCACAAGTTACTTAACTATATTAATAAATGCTAAATGAATCAATTCCAATGCATGAAAATAGGTTTTCTAAAGTTTTTCTTAAAAAGTCAAAAATTGCCCCGGATCCACATGGTCAAAACGTGAGGTTCGAACCAAAACCCGATTGCCCATTCCCCTACGAACCCAAATATATAATTTGTTTTGAAATTGGACCTCAAATCGAGGTCCAAATCCCCAAAAATTAACAAACCTAGGTTCTACCCAAAACACCCAATTTCCCCCATAAAAACCTTTGATTTTGAGTTGTAATCATGAGAAAAGATGTTAAAAATTGATGAAACCAAGTTAGAAATGACTTACAATTGATTTGTAAGAGTACTTATCTTTGAAAAATCGCCCAAGAGTGTTTTGGTTTTGATAGGGTTTTAAAAATGAATAATTTTCGGCTAAGTTATGAATTTGCTGGTCGCAAATGTCGCAATTGCGACCAGGGTTCGCAATTGCGAACCTCGCATTTGCGACAAAAGTATACATTTGTGAACTCGCAATTGCGATGAGGGAGTCGCATTTGCGACAAAAGGAATTGCTGAGCCACTTCGCATTTGCGAAGGAAGGATTGCATTTGCGATCAGCCCTGCCCAGACCTTCTCTTGCATTTGCGATGGGTTGGTCGCATTTGCGAGCTCGCATTTTCTAGCCATGCTTTGCAAATGCGTAGCCTGCAACATCCTAAGTTAAATTCCACCCCGTGGCCTATCCAAAACTGACCCGAGCCCTCGGGGCTCCAAACCAAACATGCATATCAACCTAAAAACATCATACGTACGTGTTCGTGCAAACAAATCATGAAAATAACATGTAAAACGATGGATTAAACCTCAAACCTTATCATTTTTATCAAGAACACCTAAAGTTCATAACTCTTCAACTGGAAGTCCAAAGCACGTCAAATAGACTTCATTTTTCACCAAATTTCACAGTTATCCTTTAAATACTATAAAACGTTGTACGGGGCTCCAGAACTAAAATACGGGTCCGATACCAATGGTTTCAATCATTAATTCTTTTCTTTATTTCATAGATAATTCAGTAAAATAATTTCTTTCAAAAATTGATTTCTAAGGCTTGGGACCTCGTAATTCATTTCCTGGCATACGCCCAAGTCCCATATTTTACTATAGACTTCCCGGGATCGCCGAAACATGGATCCGGGTCCGTTTGCTCAAAATGTTGACCAAAGTCAACAATAATCAAATTTTTAACTCTAGAAATTTCTATTTCTTATATTTTCACATAAAGGGCTTTCCAGATATAGGTCCAGACAATGCACGCAAATCGAGGTGAGGCAAAAGGAAGTTTTAAGGCCTCAGAACATAGGATTTGTTTCTAAAACGAGTGATGACCTGAAAGGTCATCACATCCTCCACCTCTAAAACAACTGTTCATCGTCGAACAGACATAAGAAGGTTGTACCTGAGTTAAGTAAAAGATGGGGATAACGGCTCCGCATATCGAACTTGGACTTCCAGGTCGATGCCTCTGCAGGCTGACCTCTCCACTGAATACGAACAGAAGGAAAACTCCTCGATTTCAACTGACGAACCTGCTAGTCTAGAATAACTACCAGCACCTCCTAATAGGTCAAGCCCTTGTCCAACTAGACAATGCTAAAATCCAACATGTGGAATGGATCATCGTGATACTTCCAAAGCATGGACACATAAAACATTGGATGCACGACTGATAAGCTCGACGGCAATGCAAGTCTATAAGCCACCTCTCCCACTCGATCAAGAATTTCAAACGGGCCAATGAACCTAGGGCTAAGCTTGCCCTTCTTCCTAAATTTTATCACGCCCTTCATAGGCGACACTCGAAGCAATACCCGTTCACCGACCATGAAAGCCAAATCACGAACCTTACGATCGACATAACTCTTTTGCCTGGACTGAGCTGTACGAAGCCTATCCTGAATAATCCTGACCTTATCCAAGGCATCCTGCACTATATCTATACCCAACAACCAAGCCTCTCCCGGCTCGAACTATCCAACTAGCGATCGACACCGCCTACCATATAAAGCCTAATAAGGAGCCATATGAATACTCGACTAGTAGTTTTTGTTGTAGGCAAACTCTTCTAGAGGCAAAAACTGATCCCACGAGCCTCCAAAGTCAATGACAAAAGCTCAGAGCATATCCTCCAAAATCTGAATAGTCCGCTCAGACTACCCGTCTGTCTGAGGATGAAACACTATGCTCAACTCAACCCGTGTGCCCAACTCTCGCTGATTTGCTCTCTAGAAATGTGAGGTAAATTGCATACCTCAGTCCGAAAGGATAGACACAGGAAAACTATGAAGACAAACAATCTCCCGGATATAGATCTCAGTTAACCTCTCGGAAAAATAGGAGACTGCCATAGGAATGAAATGTGCTGACTTGGTCAGCCTATTAACAATAACCCACACTACATCGAACTTCTTTTGAGCCCATGAGAGTCCAATAACGAAGTCCATAGTGATACGCTCCCACTTCCACTCAGGTATCTCAATCTTCTGGAACAAACCACCAGGTCTCTAATGCTTGTACTTAACCTGCTGACAATTCAAACACCGAGCCACATATGCAACAATGTCCTTCTTCATTCTCCTCCACCAATAATGCTATCGCAAATCATGATACATCTTAGAGGTGCCCGGATGAATACAGTACCGGGAACTATGGGCCTCCTCTAAAATCAACTCCCGGATCCCATACACAATAGGCACACAAACTCGACCCTGTAGCCTTAAAACTCCATCATCTCCTAATATAACCTGCTTGGCACCTCTATGTTGCACCGTGTCTCTAAGGACACACAAATGGGGATCATCATACTGCCGATCTCGGATACGCTCCAATAATGAAGAACGAGTGACTGTGCTAGCTAATACACGGTCGGGCTCAGAAACATCCAACCTCACAAACTGGTTGGCCAAAGCCTGAACATCCAAAGCAAACGGTCTCTCACCTACCGGAATATAAACAAGACTGCCCATGCTGGCTGACTTCCTACTCAAAGCATCGACTACCACATTGGCCTTTCCCAGATGATAAATGATGGTGATATCATTGTCTTTCAACAATTCATACTACCTTGTCTGCCTCAAATTTAGCTCCTTTTGCTTGAACAAATACTGCAGGCTCTTATGATCTGTGAATACCTCACATGACACGCTGTATAGATAATGCCTCCAAATCTTCAACGCGTGGACAATGGTTGCTAACTCCAAATCATGAACAAGATAGTTATTCTCATAAATCTTCAACTGCCGTGAATCATAGGCAATGACCTTTCCATTCTGCATCAACACCGCACCAAGTCCAATACGAGATGCATCACAATAAACTGTATAAGTCCCTGAACCTGTGGGCAAAACCAACACCAGTGCCATAGTCAAAGTTGTCTTGAGCTTCTGAAAGCTTGCCTCACACTCGTCCGACCACCTGAACTGGGCACCCTTCTAGGTCAACCTGATCATCGGGGCTGCAATAGATAAAAACCCCTCCACAAAGCGACGATAATAGCTTGCCAAGCCCAATATACTCCGGATATCTGTAGCTAATGCTGGTCTAGGCCAGTTCTTGACTACCTCTATTTTCTTCAGATCTACCTAAATACCCTCTACTGATACAACATGACCCAAGAATGCAACTGAACTCAACCAGAACTCACACTTCGAAAACTTAGCATACAACTAACTATCTCTCAAAGTCTAGAGGACCACTCACAGATGTTGCTCATGCTCCTCCGGCTACAGGAATAGATCAAAATATCCTCAATGAAGACTATCATGAACCAATCCAAGTAAGGCTTAAACACTCGGTTCATCAAATCCATGAAAGCTGCTGGGGCATTTGTCAACCCAAATGACATAACCAAGAACTCATAATGCCCGTACCGAGTGCAAAAAGCTATCTTAGGGACATCAGATGCCCTAATCCTCAACTGATGGTAGCCAGATCTCAAGTCAATCTTCGAAAATCCCTTGGCACCCTGAAGCTGATCAAACAAATCATCAATCCTCGGCAATGGATACTTATTGTTGATTGTAACCTTGTTTAATTACCAGTAATCAATACACATTCTTATTGATCCGTCCTTCTTCTTAACAAACAACACCGGCGCACCCCAAGGTGAAACACTAGGTCTAATGAATCCCTCAGGAAACTCACGAATAGCAGGCACAGAATCAATAGAAGGAACCTTGACATAAGAATCACGAACATATGCCAAATAAGCCAAACACCTGTTCTCGACCATACGTCGTGCCTTCATTATGCGATAACACTACGGGTAGAATGACTAGGAGTTCCTCTCCACTCTAAACGAGGTACACTAGACAAGGTTAAAGTCACAGTCTTGGCATGACAGTCCAAGATAGAGTGGTAAGGTGATAACTAGTCCATCCCCAATATGAAATCGAAATCAACCATGCCCAGAAGTAACAAATCTACACGAGTCTCAAGACCCACAATCACAACTATACATGAACGATGGACATGATCTAGCATAATAGAATCACCCACCGGTATAGACACATATACAGGAGCACTCAAAGAATCACTAGGCATGACCAGATACAGTTCAAAATAAGATGAAACATAGGAGTATGTAGACCTTGGATCAAATAGAATTGAAGCATCTCTACTACAAACCAGAACAGTACATGTGATAACTGCATCAGAAGCCTCATCCTCAGGCCTGGCTGGAAGGGCATAACATCGTGGCTGGGCCCCCACCACCCTAGACTACATCTCACGGATGGCCTACTACTGGCTGGCCTCCACCTCTAGCGGCCTGACCTCCACCTCTAATACCTCTATATCCACCTCTAGCACCTCTACCTTCACCTCTAGCTGGCTGAGCGGGCTATGGAACACTCGGTGTCTGAATCATGACACGAGAACCCTGATGCTGAGAGCTGCTCGATGCTTGAGGGCAAAATCTAGCTATGTGACCCATATCACCACAAGTATAACAAGCCCTCGGCTGCTGAACCTGCTGACCCTGATGACCTAAATGACCATCCCGAAAACTCTGGAACGGCGGTGCACTAATAGGAGCTTGTTGTGCACTGCAGGACTGCTATCAGAATACTGCATATGAGAAACATGGTAACTTGAAGCGCTATGAGAAACCTAAAGTGCTGATTGAAAAGTCGTAGGAGGATGGCCTCTAACACACTAATCCCTACCTCCAGACGAGGTACCACTGAATCTGCCTGAACGACGAGGCCTCTTGTTAGATCCCTGACCACTTCCCTGTGATAGAACCATCTCAACTATCCTAGCCACATTGGCCGCCTCCTGAAAAGAAATCTCACTCCCCTTCTCCTTGGCCATCTGAAGTCGAATAGGCTGGATTAGTCCCTCAATTAACCTCCTCACCCTCTCTCTCTCGGTGGGAAATATGATAAGAGCATGACGGGCCAAGTTGATTAATCTGGACTTATACTGAGTAACAAACATAGAACCCTGTAGGAGACGCTCAAACTTCCTCCGATAGATCTCTTTCTGAGTGATAGGGAGAATCTTCTCAAGAAATAGCTGAGTAAACTACTTCCAAGTCAAAGACGGTGATCCAGCTGGTCTAGCCAAACAATAATCTCTCCACCAAGTCTTGGCGTATCCAGACAAGCAAAAAGTAGCAAAGTCGACCCCAGTGGTCTCCATTATCCCCATGTTCCTAAGAACCTCATTACAGCTGTCTAAATAATCCTTGGGATTCTTAGAAGATGCACCGCTGAAAGTAGTAGTGAAGAGCATGGTGAACCTATCCAATCTCCATAAGGCATCGACAGACATAGTTGCTCCATCATCGGTCTGAGCTACAACACCCGGCTGAACAACTCCAACTGGTTGAGCTGCTGGAGTCTGAAACTAGGGAGCCATCTGCTTCGGAGTGCGAGTAGCAGGAGTCTGGGCTCCTCCTTTAACTTGAGAGATGGTTGGTGCTATAGAAAGCAAACCTGCCCGGGCGACACTCTCTATAAGTCCCATTAGGCAGACCAAAGCATCCTGGAGTACTAGGGTAGCAATGAACCCCTCTAGGACCTAAGTTGGGCCCACCGGAACTGCTTGGGTCGGAACCTCATCATCAAACTCAACCTGATGCTCCGCCGCTAGTGCTTCTTCTCTGGGCTGAGCTTTGCCCCTACCTCGGCCCCTAGTATGGCCTCATCCTCGCCCTTTACCCCTCGTCAGACTGATCTTGTCTGTGAATTGTGAGACCTATGTAACCTAGAGCTCTGATACCAACTTGTCACGACCCGGATTTTCCACCCTCGGGAGTCATGATGACACCTACTAGTGAAAGCTAGGCAAGCCAACCATTTCAATTATTTACCTTTTTTCCATTTTAGTCCTTTTACAATTAATAACCAACAATTGATAAACAACGCAAATCTAATAAGCGGAAGACTGAAATGTAATAATTTAAGAAAGATGCCAATACCAATCCATACAAAAACTACCCAAGACTGGTGTCATAATTCCACATACTGTCTAAGAATACTACAAATAAAATTCTGAAAGATTTATTACAACACTATCTCTGAAATATGTAAAAGAAATAGACTAAAAGGATGGGAGAAGACGCCAAGGCCTGCGGACGCCTACAGGACTAACTTGGAATCTCCGACTAGATTGAAGGCAGCCACCCAAAGCTATGGTTCGTATGTTGCTGCTCCTGGATCTGCACAGAGTGTAGAGTGTAGTATCAGCACAACTGACCCCATGTGCTGGTAAGTGCCTAGCCTAACCTCGGTGAAGTAGTGACGAGGCTAGGACCAGACTACCAAATAAACCTGTGCAGTTAAATCATATGCAGTGAAAAATAGAAGCAGGAATGTCAGTTAAGGATGGGAGGGGGAAACATGCTACAGGGAAACATCAATTAAGAATATAAAGACATCAAGTAAATACGAGGAACACCATATCTCAATTATCAACAAGAAAAAAAAATCAAACAAGTGCACGGTATCACCCTTCGTGTTTTACTCTCGTCCTCACCATAAGAATCAAACTGCACGGCATTACCCTTCGTGCTTTTACTCTCATCTTCACCATAAAGACAATATAATCTGCACGGAATTGTACACCGTGAAGCACATCATCATTCTTCGTGCTTTACACTCTTGCTCACAAAATTATACATGGCATCACCCTTCGTGCTTTAACACTCTCTCACCAAAACAATGCACGACATCACCCTTCATGCTTTAACACTCTTCCTCACCCAAACAACAAGCACAAACAATAAGGGCAAGGAAATAAGTAAAATTACAATAAAATCCCGGTAAGGGAACAATAGTTCAACAACCAAATCCTAGCAAGGGAACAATATCAAAGACATAAGCATTCCGGCAAGGAAGGAAACATAATAATCCTCTTCTCTTTTTCACATTTACTTCACAACTTGAGCCAATGCTCGATAAGGTTAATTTGCCAATTTTACTTCCACAATTCGTTTTACAACTTGAGCCAACGCTCCTCAATATTCAATTACCAACACTATTTCCACAAGCTTTTCTCAACAATATAAATCATCACTAAAGGCATGAACAATAAAAACGAAGTCATAATAATCATAATATAACACTCACGGGCATGCTTGACACCAACATATAGATACTCGTCACCATGCCTATACGTCGTACTCAACAAATAACATATAGCAAATAGGACACAACTCCTAATCCCTCAAGCTAAGGTTAGACCAAACACTTACTTCGATGCCACGAACACAATTGAAGTCTCAACTATCGCTTTACCTCTTAATTCCACCCCCAATTCGCTCGTATCTAGCCACAAGTTACTTAACTATATCAATAAATGCTAAATGAATCAATTCTAATGCATGAAAATAGGTTTTCTAAAGTTTTTCCCAAAAAGTCAAAAATTGCCCCCAGGCCCACATGGTCAAAACCTGAGGTTCGAACCAAAACCCGATTACCCATTCCCCCACGAACCCAAAGATATAATTTTTTTTAAATCGGACCTCAAATCGAGGTCTAAATCCCCAAATTTGAAAAACCTAGGTTCTACCCAAAATACCCAATTTCCCCCATGAAAACCTTTAATTTTGAGTTGAAATCATGGAAAAAGATGTTAAAGATTGATGAAACCAAGTTATAAATGACTTACAATCGATTTGGAAGAGTACTTGTCTTTGAAAAATCGCCCAAGAGTGTTTTGGTTTTGAAAGGGTTTGAAAAATGAAAGCTTTTCGGCTAAGTTATGAATTTGCAGATCGCAGATGTCACATTTGCGACCAGGGTTCGCAATTGCGAACCCTTTAGAAGTCTGCTATTCCCGCATTTGCAATAAAGGTTCCCATTTGCGAACTCGCAATTGCGATGAGGGAGTCACATTTGCGATAAAGGGAATTACTGGACCACTTCGCATTTGCGAAGGAAGGATCACATTTGGGATGAGCCCTGCCCAGGCCTTCTCTCGCTTTTGTGATGGGTTGGTCGCATTGGGGAAGCCTGCAGGCCTGCAACATACCAGTTAAAAATCTGCAATATCCTAAGTTAAATTCCACCTCGTGGCCTATCCAAGACTCATCCGAGCCCTCGGGACTCCAAACCAAACATGCACACCAACCTAAAAACATCATACGGACTTGCTCGTCCAATCAAATCATGAAAATAACATGTAAAACTATGAATTAAACCTCAAAACTCATCATTTTTATCAAGAACACTTAAAGTTCATAACTCTTCAACCGGAAGTCCAAATCACGTCAAATAGACTCCATTTTCACCAAATTCATAGTTATCCTTTAAATACTATAACAAGTTTGTACCAGGACCTGGAACCAAAATACGGGCCCGATACCAATGGTTTCAATCATTAATTCTTTTCCTTATTTCATAGATTATTCAGCAAAACAATTTCTTTCAAAAATTGATTTCTAAGGCTTGGGACATCAAAATTAATTTCCGGACATATGACCAAGTTCCATATTTTACATCGGACCTACTCGGATCGTCGGAATACGGATCCGGGTCCGTTTGCCCAAAATGTTTACCAAAGTCAACCATAATCAAATTTTTAACTCTAGAAATTTCTATTTCTCATATTTTCACATAAAAGACATTCCGGATATAGGTCCGGACCATGCACACAAATTTAGGTGAGGTAAAAAGGAGATTTTAAGGCCTCGGAACACAGGATTTGCGTGATGACCTTTTGGGTCATCACAGCCTGCAACAAGAAAGAAATGAAAGTGAATACCATGTTTGTTTTCCTTTTTCTTGTTGTAAATTAAATTTTGGTTTCTTTACATTCCTCTTTGGTATTTTGTTGTTATCCGATACTCCCAGTAGCATGCCTTCCCCTTCCCATCTTTAACTGTAAATATATGCTTTTATTTTTTGTTGTATATGATTTAACTGCACAAATTTCTTTGGTAGTCTAGTCCTAGCCTCATCACTACTTCGCCGAGGTTAGGCTAGGCACTTACCAGCACATGGCGTCGATTGTGCTGATACTACACTTTGCACTGTGTGCAGATCCCAGTACTAGAGCATACAGATCTTAGCTTTGGGTTGTTGGCTTCAGTCCATTCGGAGATCCGAGGTAGTCCTGCAGGCGTCCGCAGGCCCTGGTATCTCCTTCCATCCTTTCATCCTGTTTTATTTATGTATTTCTGAGACATCATTGTATCTATTTTTCAGACCCTTATTTGTAGTATTCCTAGACCGTCTGTGAAATTGTGACACCAGTTCTAGGTATTCTATGTTTAAGGAATTGTATTGGTAATATTTAAATAGTTATATTTATTCTTCCGCTTATTAAATTCTGCTATTTATATAGGGTTGGTTAATAATTTTTAAAGGATTAAAATGGGAAAAGGTAAACAATTCAAATGGTTGGCTTGCCTAGCTTTCACTAGTAGGCACCATCACGACTCCCGAGGATGCAAAATCCGGGTTGTGACACTAAGATTGCATTGTCTGCTTGATGTGTGTGCACTGCTAAAGAAAATTATTGTTACACTTATGATGAATTTTCATTACAATGGCTACTATTTATGTAAAGAACTATAATTACATGATGTTTATTCACTAGATACTACGAATAAGCAAAAATAAAAATCAAACTACTCAATCATCTTTAACCACAGATCCATCACCAAGTAAGTGGTCTATTTTCCCATCAGAGTGCTCAAAGAAGTGTCACGACCCCAAACACCCCAGTCGTGATGGCGCTTATCGCAGTACTAGGCCAGCTGAAACAACAAGAACAATATAAAGGTCTTTTGTAAATTCATTATTCTAATCAGATATAATCTCAAATCTTTCATTTTAATCTATGTCAAATATGTGAAAAAAGGCAAATACGTAAGTACATCAACCCAGCCCGATCCTGGTGTCAGTAGTCATGAGCCACTAAATATAACTCAACACTGTCTGCTTAATACAAGATAAGTCTGAAATATAAAATACTATGGATAGGAAGGAAAAAGGCAGGGCTGCGAATGTCGTGCAACTACCTTTCAATCTTCGGATAGTACTCTGAAGGCAATGAATAGCTCTCACTCAGAGGCTCTGGCACCTAGATTTGCACAAAAGGTGCAGGGAGTAACGTGAGTACGCCAACTCAGTAAGTAACCAAAGTAGATAAAGGCTGAGTGCAGTGACGAGCATTTAAAATCGTATACATACTTTATCAAAAATTTCAACAGAAATATCAAAGTCAAAATCTGTAGTGTAGTAACCAAATGTCTGGTAAAAATTCCAGTTTCAATGAAAATCCTTTAAAGCATTTGTTCAACATTTTTCAATAGATGCTCAGTTTAGAAGAAAAGTGAACACAGAAATCTCATAAACAAGCCCCTCGAGCAAAGTATCACTCATAATTATAGCCCCTCGGGAAAGCCTCTCAATCACTCATGACTCAGCTTTCGTCAATCAGTACTCACACTCAACTCTCCCGCTCAATAGATATCTCATAATTATAATTGTTGTGGCGTACAACCCGATCTGTAACTATATATAGTCGACTAGCTCACTGGGGGTGAACAGACTCTGGAGGGGCTCTTACAACCCAAGCATTATAGCACTGTGGCGCGTAGCCCGATCCAACATATCGATGCGACGTGCAGCCCGATCCATATATATAAATATCGCTACGGCGTGCAGCCCGTTCTATAAATATATATAATCCTTGCCATCAGGTCCTCAACCTCTCTCCCAGTCATTGACCTCACAACCACTCGGGAATTTCAGTAAAAATAAGGGAACACAACCCAAACAGTTTTCATATATTTGAAAGTAGAGTAATGAAATTGAATCAAACAATAAACAGGTAAAAATCATGACTGAAGATATGCTTTCAAATCAAGACAGTTTGAGGAAAGTAGTAAAATACCCCTAAGGTTCCAAACAATTCGGCACAAGGCCCCAAACATGGCATTCAACCTAAGTTAATAGATTTATTTCTAAAACACATGGATATCATATAAAGTTTATCAAAACATGCAACTCTGCAATCACCACGAGACGGACCAAGTCACAATCCCTACGGGTGCATGCCCACATGCCCGTCACCTAGCATGTGTGTCACCTTACTTATCAAAACATTACAAAATTCTGGGGTTTCATACCCTCAGGTCTAGATTTACGATTGTTACTTACCTCAAATCGGACGAAAATCTACTTTGCGATGCTCTTGCCTCTCGACTAGGCCTCAAATCGTCTTGATCTATCTAAAATTAGAATCATAACATCAATACAAGCCAAAGTTACAAAGCCCACGCAAATATTATCACACTAAACTCAAGATCTCGGAATTGGTCAAACCAGACCCCCGGGCCCAGGTCTCGGATTCCGATAAAAATCACAACACTAGAATCCTTATCCTCTCACGAGTTTATATATAACACAAACATTAAAATCAGACCTTAAATGGCCCTTCAAATCCCCAATTTAACTCTAGAATTTCAAGCCATAATTTCCTAAATTTTCACACTTAGTCTCTTAAATTTCCATGTCTAATCAACTGAAATTCACCATATATACAAGTATTAAGTTCAGAAATCTTACCTCAAGAAGAATCCCCTGGATTTCCTTTTCAAACCCCTCCAAAAGCTCTAATACCGTCTCAAAAATGGTGGAAATGGACAAAAATTCGCGAAGGAATGCTTATATAGTTTCTGCCCAGGCATTTCCGCACCTGCGACCCCAAACTCGCACCTGCGCGACCGCACCTACTGTCCAACAGGTCGCACCTGCAGAAATCACTTATCCGCCCAAAGCCGCTTCTACAGTTCCTGCCCTTCTCAACCTTGGATGCATCTGCGGCCCTTTATTCACTTCTGAGGGCCCGCACCTGCGGTCCCCAATCCGCAAGTGCGGTTATGACAGGAACAACAACTGAAGCTGCTCAATCTCAATTCTAATCTTTCCGACAACCTTCCGAAATCATCCCGAGGCCCCCGGGACATGAAAAAAAATACGAACAAGTCACATATCATCAATCAAACTTGGAATACTCAAAACAACATCGAAACACCAAATCACCCTCGGATTCATGCCTAAGGAGTTCCAAACTTTCGAATTTTGCAATCGATCCAAACACCTATCAAACCTCATCCGAATGACTTGAAATTTTGCACACACGTCACAAACGACACAACAGACCTACTCAAATTTTCAAAATTCCATTCAGACCCTGATATCAAGATTTTCACCGCCGACCAGAAAATGGCAAATTCCAATTTCGCCAATTCAAGCCTAAACCTACCACGGACCTCCAAATTACATTCAAAACATGCTCTTAAGTCCCAAATCGCCTAACGAAGCTATCTGAGCCATAAAAACTAAATTCCAAGATCATTTACTCACAAGTCAACTTCAGATTGACTTTTCCAACTAAAGCTTCCAAATAACAGACTAAGTGTCTCATTTCACTCCAAGACCACCCCGAACATAGAATGCAACACAAAAATATGAAAATAGTTGAACAACATATAAGGAAGTAGAAATGGGGAGAATGGGACTGTGACTCATGAAACGACCGGCCGGGTCGTTACAAGAATTCTGCCACATCAAGGTGGGCGATGTCAAATTCATTTTCATAGACAAGATTAGCTTCAGGGCCTTTATTCTTTAGAGATGCTTCATAAAGCTCAAACAAATTTCTTGGTGCATGACAAATATTTTTCCAATACCCTTTTCCACCGCAACGATAATATTAAGTTTCTAAACCATTAGTCTATGGCTTCTCATCTTTCCCTTTCCACTTTTGGTGGTTATTTTTCTTTGGGGGTGATTAACGCCAGGAAAATTTCTTCCTCGTCTACGGCCATGTCCACGACCATAACCACGACCACAAATAGGGCTACGACCTTTTCCACGCTTAGCATAATGAGATTACACCTCATCCACTTCAGGCAATAGTGTAGACCAAGTGGGTTGATTTTCACGATTTTTCATAAGCAAGTAGTTATTTTGTTCAGCCACAAGGAGAAGAGAAATCAACTCAGAGTACTTCTTGAAATCTTGCTCTCTGTACTGCTGTTGCAGGGCCATATTGGAGGCATGAAACGTTGTAAATATTTTTTCAAGCATATCATAGTCAGTGATAGTATCTCCACCGAGTTTCAATTTAGAAGCAATTTTGAACATCGTAGAATTATATTCTGAAACAGACTTAAAGTCTTGGAGCCTCAGATGAGCCCAATCATATCATGCTTGTGGAAGAGTGACCAACTTTAAGTTATCATATCTTTCCTTTAAGTCATTTCACAAATAAGTGGATCTTTGACTGTGAGATATTCTATTTTCAACCCTTCATCAAGGTGATGGCTCAAGAAAATCAAGGTCTTAGCATAGACCTGGGTGGATGCTTTATTTTTGTCTTTAATGGTGTCTCCAAGACCCATTGCATCTAAATGTATTTCAGCATCCAACACCCATGTCATATAGTTCATGCTTGAAATTTCAAGGGCAACAAACTTTCTTTTCATAATATCGGTCATAATTAAAAGAGAAGAAAAGTTTTACCTTAGTCTTGTCAAAGAGCTTCTTGAGACGGTAGAGACTCGTGCTGATAACGTGAAATAAAACAATAAAGAAGAATATTGCCAAGAAAGAGAGAAAGAATTCTTATTGTTTTGAGATGAATTACAATGGAATAGAGCCCTCTATTTATAGGAAGAGGGTGACTCAACCACCAAGTAATAAACCCTTAGATCTCTCTAAAATATAGATATTTACCATAAATAAATTTTTATTTATAACAACAGTCACATTTTGAATAGTTGAGGATTAATTTTTGGCCATTTTCCCTTCTATTAAACTACACAAATAACGTAAAAATTAATTTACATGATTAGTGTATATTAAAATATTTTGTCAATAAAAGCATGTTTATGATTTGTGAGCCTTTCGTTGCTTGGTGAGTACAAGAAAATTGCGAGCAAGTGCACAGATAGCCCTTCTCAGGGATGTTATTTAGAGATAACTTATACTTATTTTGTCCTGAAGTTTTAAACTAAAAATTTTAACTTCAGAATAATTTAGAATATTTTTGTCCTGAATATTTGAACTGAAAAACTAAAATCCAGGACACATTGACTAATTTTTAAATACAGTCCTGTAAAGTGGCTACCTGGTGTCATTTCTACGAAAATTGCCATATCCCAAGACAAAACAGAAATTATTGTGACCGCACTTTCTGAACTAGTAGAGCAAAGTTATCATCATACATTATTTTTCTCTGCAGAGCAGAGTTATTATCACAAACAAAAATCACAACTATTCTCTTTAACCATAAGATGGGAGAATCCTTGTCCACCCTCTCTTTTTATTTATTCAGAAATTCAAACTACCACTCATAGCTGACGAATAGAACAGGAGAAAAGCAAGAACAAAAGGTATCTTCTCCCGCCCGAATATGGTTTATTGAGTTCATATATAACAAGGATCAGAAAGACAGAAGTTGAGTCCCCAGAGCTCAAATCTTCCTTTCATGAGATCATAGTAACCTCCCTTCAATGCCAAAGTCTTATTCACCAAAGCATCGCTCACAAATGGGTACATAAGCAAATTGGCTAGTGATACATTCACAGCTTCCTACGTTTATCCATTCTCATTATTATTTATAAACTATTAGTTGATATTTATAAACAAAAGTAAAAAAGATAATTAGTGTGAGAACACTATTTTACATTCTCACAGTATTTGACTTGCTCTTCAAAAGTTTTATCCCCATATTCAACTAGCACTTTTGCTTTGGCAGGCAATCCAGTTTTCACCCAATCCTCTATAAAGTCACTGCATCATCACATATAAACATATCTTCAAATTAGTAATATAACACAATTAATTAGTAAGTTAAACATTTTTTTCTTATTCATTATACTGTTAATATGTATAACTTAAATGGTTTACTTAACAATACATACATTGATTTAGAACTATCTTCTGGGAATTCCATGAGAGCCTTAATATCTCCACATGCACTATGGCCAATGACTAAAATGTTTTCTACCTTAAGATGGACAATTGCGTATTCGATTACAGCTCCTACTCCCGAGTATTTAGTCTGTTGCAATCCAAATCCAACTGTCACACCTCCTTTTTTTAAACATTTAGAGTCGCCACTTGGGAGATTTATGGTGTCCCAAGTCACCGGTTTTAAATCCCGAATCGAGGAAAAGATTAACTCTGTATTACAGTCCGCGAACCAGAAATCCGAGTAAGGAATTCTGTTATCCTGGGAGAAGGTGTTAGGCATTCCCGAGTTACGTGGTTCTAGCACGATCGCTCAACCGTTATTTTGAGCTCAATTATTTGATTTTAAAAACATTTTTAGACCTAGGTTCATTTTAGCTTTCAAACTGCTTTTACTTAATTTTTAAAGAAGATTAAACGTCGTTTAAAATACGTCTTTGGATCGCGCCACATGAAATGCACCCGCAATCCTAAATATATTTTATTCAACATTTAAGATTTGATTTGGGTCACATGAAATGCACACCCGAGTTTAGGAAGGTAATATTATTGAAATAACGCGCTTAAAGTAACTACACATTTCAACTTTGCGAGGGCCATGGAAATTCAACTAAATGGCACGCCTCGATTTCTAACGACTAAATTTAATTAAATGAGGGCCATGCATTTTGAAATTTTATTTGGCATGGCATGCCCCAAATTATTCTATTAAAGGTATTTCTAAACTTAGTTTTGAGGGCCATAACTATTGGCATCATTTAATATGACACACCTCAACTAATTAACGCGATCTAATTAATTAAAACATTAAAGGAACTTGAATCCTACTTTTAATACTAATGCTCAAACGAATTAGAAGGAAATCTGTCCGGAAGAGAACATGGTCGAATATTCGAAAGAAAATGGCTTGGGCCATCAATAGCACTGAGATGGGAAAGTAAAAGGCAGGCCCAAACAACAACGGGCCCAATATCACAAATAAAACAGAGGTCATGAACGCAATTGGTAGTGCATCCAAAGACACTGGACCAACGCTAAAGGCCCAGCTGCAGATTTCAATGCCAAATCAGGCATAAAAACTCAGAATTGTACACATTTTATTGAATGCCAATCATAAAACTATGTTAAGAACATGACCAAACTAACATCTTTGCTTCTTTGATTATTTAAACATAAAGCAACTAAAATTATAATTCTGATCTTGTCTGCACCTCGGACCCACGCTTGCCTTGGACTCACAAGACCACATCACAAGGTAAATGAACTTTGGGCCCAAACGAGCCCAAGCCAGATTTCAAGGCCCACTGCTGGAGGCTTTAAGACTCGATATCGAGTCTCCTCAGAAGCAGAAAACATATGTATAACCTTCCTTCCTAACAATAAACAGTCCTCAACCTGCAAGGCTTGAAATGTATAACTAAACTAGGGAAACTGAGCAGCATGCTCTCCATTCAACAACACTGGCCTCAACAGGCCAAAACAGACCTGACGCATACTTGACATTACTAAAATTTTTTTGCAGTAGTTCTCTACACACTCATACATAGGATCAGGGACCTTCAAACATTTAAGCTAAGCAAGTGAAAGGGAAACACTTATACAACACCATAAAAGAATCTACAAAGATAATGACAAGAAACTAAATAGCTTATGTGAGCCTATGAGGACCTTGAAGACAAAATATAATAGATTTCGAAGCTGGTAATGTAACAGAGAAGGGCAGCAATCAGTTACTTCGACTCGAATTACATGATTCCAACACAAATAGCCATAACAAGCTTCATTTCCATTCAAGGTTTGAAAGAAATACCTAGAAATAAGATAGAAACCACAAGAGTGAAGAATCAGTATCTAGCAGCGAGCAGCACATCACAGATTTGAGTAACAATCAGTAAAAACCCAGGGTTAACACAGGTTGACACACATCAAACCCCAAAACCTAAATCAATTCACACTTAACCTCAGATGAACCAAAATGCTGCAAAACATTGAAAACTTTGCAGAAATCCAAACAAAAGACCAATGGAACAGTGAAAACTTCAAACAAAACTAAAACCCAAAGCTTTTCCAGCACAAGATCAAGCCATTTACACTTAAAGGTTTCAGAAATTGTTTTGTAATCTAGGAACAACTTAAGATTTTGGGCAGAATTCCAATGGAATAGTGTTTTTTTTTTCAAAATTTCAATCGTCCGGTGTATTTCTGATTTTTTAGCTCTCCAAAATCTGACTTGAGCTCTAAGTAACAATGCATTTATAGGCAAGCTAATAGGGCAGCCTCAAAGAGTTCAAAATTGCACTTAAAACCTTCTGAAATTTTCATTTTAGCTTAGAAATCCCTAGTGTAAACCTCAGAATTTCAGAATAGCCCCCACCCCAGCTTCTAGGAAGCTTCCTAGTTCAGTTATATACGATTCCCAAGCCTAGACTACCCAAATTACCCCTTAATGACCCTGTTATTACCCGAAGGAACCGGACAGAGCTTGGGTCGATTCGACCCAATTGAATTTATTCAGATCCGGCCCAAACTAGTAAATCAAAGATCAGAGGCATAAACCCAAACCCAACCCAAGTCGATTTGATTGAAACAAAATGTTCATAATAGAGAAGAGTCTGAACAACAGAAATCAAGTACTGGACTAAGATTAAAGAGATTACCAGATAAAACTAACCTAACTAATCAAGCTAAGTGACCTAACATTTTTTAAAATAACATGCATAATAGACACTCATAAACGAACACAAAAGACCTAACGGGACAACAAATAATAGAAGAAACGAAGAAGTAGAGGAGGAAAAGAACTGAATAGAAGAAAAGACACATACCCAAGAGGACCCAGACAAAAGGGCCTAAGTGACAGCCTTCAACTCATCGATTCCTGCCCTATATGAAGTTAATCCTATGTTCTTAATATCAAGAACACACGAGTAACATCGATTTAGGCCTAAATCTTCTAAACCTCGCTGATTCTGACCTTTGGACTTTTAGGGTTGTTCATTCAAATCTGGATTCGAGGAGCTTCACCAATATTCGTGGAAAATCGAACCGGGATTTGGGAAGAGGGGGTCAGGGTGGTTCTGTGGTGTAATTTTGGGGTCGATTGGACAAGTTAGGGTTTTGGTCATCCTCTTCGATTCAAGATTCGAAGAGTTATGATAAGATTCGAAGAAGGGGTTTTGGAGATTTGGGAAGAGGAGAAGGAGGGGAGTTTATGGCGTTAATTTGGGGTCGATTGGAGTACCATCGCCGGCGGAGATGATTTTCGGCAGGCGGTTCCGGCGGAGGTGATGAGGTTTTGGTGAAGGAGATGAGAGGGGGTAGGGGGACTGTTTGGACAATTATATATCAAGATGAGGTTAGTTCTGGACCGTCAGATCAACTAACCTCGACGGTCGAAATTAAAGGATATCAAAACGACGTCGTTTCGGATGAAGGGGTGACCGGACCGGGTTGAGACGCGGGTTTGGGCAGAGTTTCGGTGCATAACAACTGGGCCTGCATTTGGATTTTAGCCCAACAGATTTTTAAGAGCAAATTCCTTTTCTCTTTTTCTTTTTCTATTATTCCTCTTTTTCTTTTTTTTTCTATAATTAATTGAAATCCCAAATTAACCCCTAAATTGATCTAATCTTTAAAATTAGGCTAATTATCTACTATGATATTTACAGAAATTAATTACTCCTAAATTAAAAGAGGAAATTACTAATTTAAAACTAAAAGGCTAAAAATGCAAAAGTACGCCAATTTTTGTAATTTTTCCATTTTTATAAAACAACTAATTTGCTAATTAATCCTAGAATATAGAGTTAAATCCTACATGCAAATGCCACGTATTTTTGTGTTTTCCATTAGTTAAAATAAAATAAACATACACAGTCGAATGCAAACAATTAACAGAAAATGTCACAAAAATCCACAAAATTGCCAACACTGAAGAAATTATTTTGTTTTGAATTTATGGGAGTAATTCATATAGGGCAAAAATCACGTGCTCACAGCTTCCCCTCTTTGTACGGAAACACGAAGAGTTTTCGTGCAAAGATAAGTGAGCGGATACGAGCGATTTTTGCCCGTTTGAATACTCCGTATGAAGAATTTTTGAAAGATTTGACCGCACCCTGCTTCTGAGGTTGCCTACATATCCTTGGATAAAAAGGAATCAGGTTAGTGTAGTTCGGGAAGTTTTGGTAGCTGGGACTACCATGAAGCTGTGATTTCACTGTTGATGTTGCTGCTGCTGCTACTGCTTACTGCATCCCCTTATTACACCATGATAAAATGAAAAGGAGCTAGACTATACTATGGTATATGGATTATAAAATCCTATTTATAACTTCAGCCTTGCTCTAGTGGTTCTTGTTGCCTTGTTGACTTGTATTCTCCCGATGGAATCCCCTTGTTGCCGCTTTGAATTGTATTCTGAGATGTTTTCCGTTTCTCCAGATGGATGCCTGACTGCCAACTACACTTTGATGATGTTTTTCCTTTCTCCGATTGGATGCTTGATTACTGAACTCGAATGTATTCCTTGCTCTCCAAGCGGGCTCCTGACTTCAAACTTGAAATGTATTCCCTGCTTTCCAGGCGGGCTCCTGACTTCTAACTTGAAGTGCATTCCCTACTCTCTAGGTGGGCTCCTGACTTCAAAAATAGACAAAGCAAAGAATTTGAAAGCTAAAACTTGAATTGTACTCCCTTGTTCTCCAGGAGGGCTCCTGACTTCAACTTGAAATGTATCCCTCGCTTTCCAAGCGGGCTCCTGACTTCAATTTGAAATGTATTCTCTTCTCTCCAGGCGGGCTCCAGACTTCAACTTGAAACGTATTCCCTGCTCTCCAGGCGGGCTCATGACTTCAACTTGAAACGTATTCCCTGCTCTCCAAGCGGGCTCCTGATTGCTAAACTTGAATGTATTCCCTGCTCTCCAGGCGGGCTCCTGACTTCTCACTTGAAGTGCATTCCCTGCTCTCCAGGCGGGCTCATGACTTCAAAAATAGACCAAGCAAAGAATTTGAAAGTTAAAACTTGAATTATACTCCCTTGTTATCCAGGCGGGCTTCTGACTTCAACTTGAAAGTATTCTCTGCTCTCCAGGCGGACTCCTAATTTCAAAATAGACAAAACAAATAAAACAAAGAAAATTTTCTGCCCCAGTTTGGTAGCTGGGCACATGGGTGAGTATTAAACTGAATCATTTTACCAATTATTACTAAGAATTTGAAAGTTAAGTCCTATTATCCAAGGAGGTCCTGCCAACTGACAATTATAGATCTAAGCTATATCTTCTAAAGGCATTGCTTCCGCTAAGTCCTGTTATCTAAGAGGGTTTTAAACTACATCCTATTATCCAGGAAGGCCCTAAAAATCAAAATCAAGTCTTGTCCTAAAATGACACTTTTATGACTGAATTATACTACCTTATGACAGGATTTTATGCTACATCTTGTGATCCAATGGAAATCATTAAAACTAAGTCCCACTATTCAGGAGGGTCCTGAAAACTCCTAATTGAATCCTATTTTAAACATGCAGACCAACTTATATTCCTCTGGGGATACATTTGTGCTAAATTATGTGGCTCATGATTGTTTTGAACTTTAAACTAGGTCCCATTATTCAGGAGGGTCCTGAAGCTTACTGTCAAACCTGTTTGATGCTTGCCTTTCCTTACGGAGAGTTCCTCTGAACCAAACGAACTTTTCTGCCCCTGTTTCAATCAAAGAACATTTTGTCAGTTTAAAATGGTGGTTACTTTCTTGCATTCGTGTTGAAGATCCTTCCACTGCATTGTTTTGTTTTGACTGTCTTCCCCGCATTGGCCCTGAACCGCCTGACTTTCTGACTGACTTTCAAACCCCTGACCTTTGATGGCCCAAGTGTTATATACTCATGCTGTTATTTTACACCTCTGACCCCTTTATCTGAACCTTTGCATTTCCATGACAATACCAAATCATTCCACCAATGAAAGTTCTAGTGATTCCTTGTACCCCTCTTTACATCATGTTATCCTTAGTATGCTTTGACCACGCTCTGCTTTGCAATTTTGGAAGTTGGTAGTGAACTTTGAAATTACTTCTTATTTGCTTAAATATAACTGACATTGAGGAACGTCTTAAAGAAATAAACCCAAGAGAAATGAAATGCAATGACTTTCAGAGTTAAAGATAAAGAAATCCAAAAGTGGAAGACTATGAAGAGAAAGAAAAGAGACTTATCTGAGTGGAACAGCTGGTACCAATGATCTTGACATGCATTTTGTATTAATCAGCCTAATCTGTCCAAACAATCAACATCGATTTGCCACACTTTTGTTGACCCGGAATTGCCGTAACTTGATTTCTTCACCCAAATCCCGACTTTGTTCATCCTGCGGTGCCTTGAAAGGTTTTTACCAGCAGACCTCTCTCATTCATTCATCTATCAACTCACTTTTACCTTAAGATGCCCGTGAGGGTTTTCACCAATAAGACTCTCTCATTTTCATTTTTCTCTTCTCCCGTCGTCTTACGGTGCCTGCGAGGGTTTTCACCAATAAGACTCTCTTATTTTTTATTTCTTTTCCCTGTTTAGACCAGAGTGTTGCCCCTGACATGAATCACCTCTACCTGCTTGGCTTGGCATTTCCCGAAGACTGATCGGAATGTCTTTCTTTGGACCGTAATATGGCTTTTGGATGGGTTTAGAAAGGAAGGGCATAAAAAGCTCAAAACAATTTGATTGGGTTCCAACTTACAACCTTCGGAATCAGATTTCTGATAACCACCACAACTTCTGCCACAGTTTCTTATTTGGGGACTTTTGGATTTTTGCTTTGATGGGAACGAACCGTGAGGCTGCCTACATATTCTTAAAAGGAATTAGGTCAAACGTAGTCATGACATAGGAATTACTTTGTTTGTTGTGATTTTCCTTCTCTTTTTCTTTCTTTTTTTTTCCTTCTTTTTTTCTCTCTTTTTCTTTTCTTTTCTTTTCTTTTTCTTTTCTTTCTCTTTTCATTCATTCTTTCTCTTTTATTTTTCCTTTCTACTTCTCTCTCCTTTCTTTACTTATCTTTACGCTTGTATTTCGATATTTTCTATTGATTTCGAAAGAGTGGTATAAAATAAAATAAATGAGGCTCAGAGGGGCAGCGTGGGATAAAGTGTTTAGATAGCAGAACAAAATGCATTCGTCATTTCAATATTCGAGACATGCCAAATACAAATAAGTACAATCAAAGAAAGAAATCATAAATAGTATCTCTTCGCAAGAATTGATAGCCATTTCTACACATTTGTCATCTACATCTGTCAAATACAATGCACCATTGGACAACACTCTAGTCACAACAAACGGCCCTTGCCAATTTGGGGCGAATTTTCCTTTTGCTTCAACCTGATGAGGAAGAATGCGTTTCAATACTAACTGCCCCACTTCAAACTTCCGTGGACGCACCTTCTTGTTGTATGCTCTTTCTATTCTGTGTTGATACAACTGGCCATGACACACTGCTGCCAGTCTCTTATCATCGATCAAACTCAATTGTTCCAAGCGGGTTTTGACCCACTCCTCATCATCGATCGCAGCCTCCGCGGCAATTCAAAGGGATAGAATTTCCACTTCTGCGGGTATCACTGCTTCAGTGCCATATACCAACAAATAAGGAGTCGCCCATACTGAAGTACGGACAGAAGTGTGGTAACCCAGCAATGCAAGCGGCGGCTTTTCATGCCACTTCCTAGAACCTTCCACTATTTTTCGAAGTATTTTCTTTATGTTCTTGTTGGTCACCTCAACTGCTCCGTTTGCCTTAGGGCGGTATGGGGTAGAATTGCGATGTGTAATCTTGAACTGCTGACATACCTCTTTCATCAGATGACTATTGAGATTATCCCCATTGTCTGTAATGATCACCTTCGGTATCCCGAACCGGCAAATGATATTTGAATGCACAAAATCAACCACTACCTTCTTGGTTACATACTTGAATGTTTTAGCCTCTACCCACTTGGTGAAATAATCAATGGCCACCAGAATAAACCTGTGCCTGTTGGACGGTGCTGGCTCGATTGGTCCAATGACATTCATTCCCTAAGCAACAAAAGTCCATGGTGCAGACATTGTATGTAATTCAGATGGTGGAGAATGAATCAAATCTCCATGCACTTGGCGCTGATGACATTTACGCACGCAACGGATACAATCTCGCTCCATAGTGAGCCAATAATAACCTACCCGGAGAATCTTCTTTGCCAGCACATGCCCACTCATGTGGAGTCCACAGACTCCAGAATGTACTTCGGTCATGATAGTCGCGGCATGTCTGGTATCTACACATCTTAATAACCCAAGATTTGGAGTTCTTTTGTACAAAACTCCTCCACTGAAGAAAAATCCACCTGCCAAGCGATGAATTGTTCTATTTTGATCACCTATGGCTTGTACTGGATATACTCCCCTTTGGATGTATTCCTTGATGTCATAAAACCAAGGCTCCCCATCGAGCTCTTCCTCCACCATGTTACAATAAGCATGCTGATCATAGACCTGAATATGCAACGGGTCAACATAAGCCTTATCCGGATGATGTAACATCGATGCCAGGGTAGACAAAGTATCGGCAACCTCATTGTGGATCATCGGAATATCCCTGAACTCTATTGATTGATACCATTGACAAAGATCATGCAAACATTGCCGGTACGGTATGGGTTTTAAATCCCGTGTTTCCCATTCTCCCTGAATCTGGTGTAGCAAAAGGTCCGAGTCACCCAAGACCAAGACTTCCTGGACACCCATATCCACAACCATCCTCAAACCCAAAATGCATGCCTCGTATTCCGCCATGTTGTTAGTACAGTAGAATCGAAGCTGTGTTGTAATAGGGTAATGATGACCTGTTTCAGAAACAAGTACCGCACTTATTCCAACGCCTTTCATGTTAGCAGCACCATCAAAGAAAAGCTTCCATCCTGGCCTTTCAATCTGTTCCAACTCATCAATGTGCATTACCTCTTCATCAGGGAAGTAGGTCTTCAAAGGTTTGTATTCTTCATCCACAGGATTCTCAGCCAAATGGTCGGCCAATGCTTGTGCTTTCATTGCGGTCCTAGTCACATAGATAATGTCAAATTTTGTGAGCAAGATCTGCCACTTTGCAAGACTTCCCATGGGCATAGGCTTCTGGAAGATATACTTCAACGGATCCAAGTGAGAGATGAGGTAAGTAGTATAAGATAACAAATAATGTTTCAGCTTCTGGGCTACCCAAGTTAGGGCGCAACACGTCCTCTTAAGCTGAGTGTACTTAACCTCATAAGATATGAACTTCTTGTTGAGATAATATATGACCTGATTCTTCCTTCCAGTTATGTCATGCTATCCCAACACGCATCCAAATGTGTCCAAGACTGTCAAATACAGAATCAATAGTCTCCCTGGTTCCGGCGGGACCAACACAGGTGGGTTTGAAAAGTACCACTTTATCTTATCAAATTCTTCCTGACATTCATCTGTCCACTTGACTGCAACATCTTTCTTTAACAATTTGAATATAGGCTCACAAGTTGTCGTGAGCTGAGCAATAAATTGGCTGATGTAATTCAATCTTCCCAACAGACTCTTCACCTCAGTCTTGTTCTTTGGAGGTGGTAATTCCATACTGACTATGAATCCCAACAACTTTCTATACGGAAAACCGAACGCGCATTTTGCAGGATTAAGCTTGAGATTGTACCTGCGAAGCCTTTGGAAGAACATTCTCAGGTCTCTGACATGGTCAGGCTGCTTTCTAGACTTTACAATCACATCATCCACATAAATCTCGATCTCCCTGTGTATCATATCGTGGAATATAGTCGTCATTGCCCTCGTGTAGGTTGCCCCAGCATTTTTCGAACCAAATGGCATGACCCGATAACAGTACGTTCCCCAGGGCATGATGAATGTTGTCTTTTCTGCGTCTTCTTCATCTATTAAGATCTGGTGGTAGCCCGCATAACAATCCACAAAAGAACCAATCTCATGTTTGGCACAATTATCGATCAATATATGAATGTTCGGCAATGTGAAGTTATCCTTGGGACTCGCCTTGTTGAGGTCTCGATAATCAACACACACCCTGGTCTTGCCATCCTTCTTCGGCACAGGAACTACATTGGCTAACCATGTGGGATACCGAGTGACCCGAATGACCATGGCCTCAAACTTTTTGGTGACCTCTTTCTTAATTTTCACACTCATATCAGTTTTAAATTTCCTCAACTTTTTCTTGACAGGGAGGAATGCCGGATCAATGGGCAATTTGTGAACCACCAAGCAGTGCTTAGACCTAGCATGTCATCATAGGACCACGCAAAAACATCTTTATACTCAAACAGTGTTTTAATTATCTCATCTCTGAGCTGTGGTTCAAGATGGACACTTATTTTAATTTCCCGGACATTATCTTGGTCCCCTAAATTGATTACTTCTGTATCACTCAGGTTAGGCTTGGGCTTTTCTTCAAAATGGCTTAATTCTTTACTAATCTCTTCAAAGGCTTCATCTTCATCATATTCCGATTCAACATCACACTCTATTTCTTGAATTACTATTTCAGAATTAGATTGGCTTTTAAGACTGGGCCGAAGATTCCGCATACATATCATATCATTGAAGCCAACATAAAAAGAACTATACAAGGAAGAAAGGAAAACAAAAATAAAACTATTAGGAAGAGAGGAAAAGAGAAATTGCATTTCATTGAAATTAAAGATAACGGGGTTTATACATCCAAACGGACGGAACATAGCATCTGAATTACAACCCTGGAATAATCCATATAAATTGAAAGAAAATCAAATAAAACTACCAAAACTCCCTCCTGGTGGGGAGAGGAGTAGCTTCCCAATTGTTAATCTTTGCACTGGGCCCAACAAATTGCACATCCGCCTTGCTAGAACCCTTTCCAGCTTCCGATACGTTCACATCGGCGAATATCCTCTCGAACCTTTCCATAAAATCTCCATCCACATCAACCACCAAACTGGTACCACCATCACTGGGCACTTTTTGGTACAAGGCCTGACAAACGATCAGGAAAGATGCGGGACTGGCTTTGGAAGGGCCCATGCTCTCTATTTCATTTTTCTAGCTCTTCTCACGTCTGCGACTGTGGGCTTGAACCCCAGACCGAATGTATCCAAGTTTTTAGGAAGAGAAACCGGATGTACGATACCTTGCAGAGATGAACCCAAGCCCTTCCCCGGCACAAAACCATTTTTCAACATTTCAACGGCTACCATGACTGATGCAGCAACTACCCTTGGAGTCGGCACGCACTTCCCTTCAGGAATTTTCTCTAACGATACCGTGTCAAAAACATGATAAACCCACAGCCCCTTGTCATCTTCAAACTCTATGAATGGAACAATGGCATCACTGGGAACACACAAATTGTCTTCGCTATGTATAACAATTTCCTGTCTATCCCATTCAAACTTAACCATTTGATGCAGAGTGGACGGGACCACTTTGGCAACATGAATCCAGGGTCTACCAAACAACATATTGTAAGAAACAGCCACATCGAGCACCTGGAATTCCATAGTAAATTCAACTGGCCCTATTGTAAGCTCGAGCACTATGTCCCCGACCGAATCTTTCCCTCCACTGTCGAATCCCCGAACATAGATATTGTTCTTGTGATTCTTTCATCATCCACTTTCAACTTGTTTAGTGGAAAGAGGGAAAACATTTGCACTGGAACCGTTGTCAACCAGTACCCGAGTAACCATGGAATCTTCACATTTCACCGTCAGATAGAGGGCTCTATTATGCTTGGTACCCTCCACGGGCAACTTATCATCAGAAAAAGTGTCTCTGTTTACCTCAATTATCTTGTTAGCTATCTTTTCCAAGTGGTTTATTGAGATTTGTCAGGAATGTGGGCTTCGTTCAAGATCTTCATCAAAGCCCAATGATGCTCGTCTGAATGGATCAATAATGACAAGAGCGAGATCTGAGCCGGTGTCTTCCTTAACTGCTCTACAATAGAATAGTCTTGTACTTTCATCTTTCTCAGAAATTCTTCTTCTTCTTCCTCGGTCACCGCTTTCTTCACGAACACTGGATTATCTTTTGAGGTCTTAGCTTTTCTCAACTCTTCGGGGGCAAAGCATCTCCCCGATCGAGTTAGACCATGGGTCTCACACACTTCTTCTTTAACCTCTTTCCCCTTGTAAGTCACTGTCACTCGTTCATAATTCCATGGGACTGCCTTGCTGTTGACTATCAGTAATTGAGTTACCGGTTTAATAATGACAGGATCTGTGCGGGCGCCCTTCACAATTACCACAGGCTTGTTCGTCACTCCTGGTACAACCACTTTTGCTCTTTCATATTTTCCTGCAACGTCACTTGAGGACCCCTTATTTACCTCCACAGATGGTTCATTATTTGCCCCGTTCAACTTGATCATAAACTTCTCACATGTTGACTTTTCAAACGGCTTTTCTTCACTAGCCCGAATCATCATGACGGTTTGCGAAGGCTTCTTATGCTCCCCTCCCTTATGCACTATCTCAATCATATTAGTCTTATGATGGGCCGACAACGGGTTCTGGTTGATGTTGGGTGCCTCCGGGGCTTGGACCTCAATCTGATTAGTATCAATGATCTCTTGAATATCTGTTTTCAATTTCCAACATTTCTCTGTGTCATGACCCGGGGTTCCTGAACAATACTCACAACTCACCGAGCGGTCAAGATTTCTGGGAGGGGGATTTGGCAGTTTAGCCTCGATCGGATTCAATATACCCAACTGTCTCAATCTGTGGAATAGACTAGCATATGATCTCCCAATGGAGTGAAAGTCTTCTGCTTCTGCAACCTCTCATTCTTAAAGGCTTGATTTGGCCAAAAACTTGTTCCAGGGGGATTTCTGTAGACTCTTGGGGGTGGATGGGCATTTTGTGGAGCTAGGTATGTACTTTGTGGAGCTGGTGAACGCCATTGTGCATGAGTAGAAGGTTGGGTATAGGTTTGTGCATGATGGACGGAAAAATGGGGATCTGGCGGTGGGTAGTAGTGTTGCGGTGGGCTATATGAAGTATGGGGGTAAGTTTGGTGGTAGGGTCGAGGTGGGTTGTAGTAACGTGGAAGGTTCCTGGAACTGACCCAAGCTCCCAACTCAATTGTCGCAACGTCCTCTTTCTTCTTTTTCCTGAATACACCTCCAGTACCATTTTGAATGGCCTGGGTGGTCGCTTTGATTGCTGAATAACTCATGATCTTGTTGGACTTGAGTCCCTCCTCAACCATGCCTCCCATTTTTACAACTTCATCAAAGGACTTGCCCACTGCTGACACCAAGTGACCAAAATAAGTGGGTTCCAAAGCCTGCAAGAAATAATCAACCATCTCACTTTCTTTCATCGAAGGGTCAACCCTCGCTGCTTGCTCTCTCCACCGGAATCCATATTCCCTGAAACTCTCACCGGGCTTCTTCTCAATCTTTGTTAATGATAGACGGTTTGGGATAATATCAGGGTTGTACTGAAAATGGCAGGCATAGGCTTGGGATGTGTACCACCTGCTGTGATCTTGTCTGGTATACCATTATAATGCCGATCCACTCAGACTTTGGCTGAAATATGCCATCAACAAATCATCTCTTCCACCTACTCCTCTCATCTTGCTACAAAATCCTCTTAAGTGTGCTACTGGGTCACCATGCCCGTCGTACAGATCAAACTTGGGCATTTTGAACCCTGCTAGTAACTGAACATCTGGGAACAGACATAAATCTTTATAGGCCACACTTACTTGACCTCCCAACCCCCTCATATATCTGAATAATTGTTCTAAGTTTTTGACCTTTCTGATCATCTCTTCATGCTCGAGATTTTTGGGTGGCTTCTCGGTCTCTGCCGAGAGATCAAGATGAGGGGTGTAAGAATATGGTTCTGGAACTTTAAAGGTGGGTTCAGGGGAAGTGGTGCCATAGCATTGTTGGTAGAGGGGAACGGCTGGAGATGAGTTCATAGTGGGAGGCTCCTGAGGTTGGTCCGATGGTGGGATATAAGCAGGGTTGGCGGGATAAACCGGTGGTGGATGCCCCTTTGCCCAGGCTTGGTACATCTCAGCCATCTGTTGCTTTAACTTATACATCTCTTCCTTCATTGCATTAACATCCAGTTCTTCCACCTCTTTTGACGGGTCGACAATACTTGTCTCCGGTTCTTGGTTGGCCATATTCAGCCTGTCTTTTGATCGGGTGTTGTATGAGTGAGTTGCTAGAATGCCAATCAGCTAACCACCTGCCTGGACTCAATACATCAACAACAACCTTGTTGGTGGTTAGGGCTTTAACAAATTAGTAACCGCACATTTGGGGAATGAATGCACCTAAGCAGTTAACCGTTTCTATTATGCATTTGATCGGCTGCTTGCGTCATCCCGACTTTTCCATTTGCAACTTCTTTCTTCTCTTTTTCCATTCTGGCCTTTTCTTTTGTTTTTATCCTCTCATTTCTCTCTTGTTTTGCCATTGCTTCTTCCTCTTATTTTCTCTCTTTTCTTTTCTTCTTCTGTTTTTTCTTCTTCCTTTTTTTTCCTGTTTTGCTCTCTTTTTTTCCTTCTTCTTTCTTTTTTCTCTTTTGGTTATGGTCGAATCCTATGGAGATTGCCTACGTATCATGACCCCGCATTAATCAGACCGAGCGTAGTTTTGGGAGATAAGTACGAAAGTAAATAAAATAATTTTAGGGATTTTCAATTTCTTAAAAAGCAAATTCTTTGATTACAGAGACTCAACACTAACAGACTCCAAGAGAAACTAACAAGCGCTGATGGAAAGATGAAATACAGACTCCAAAAATAAACTATCATACTCCGATGGAAGAAAATGCAGACTCGACAACGAATAACAGACTCCAGCAGAAAGAAAATACAGACTCAAATGAATTATTATGAATACATCAATGCTCCTGGTGCCCGCGGGACATCATTCGGTCTCGCCACAAGCCTATATGCAAGATCCCTTTGAAGTCGGTCCAAGTTACTTATTATCTGCTTAACAAATATCATCAGTACCGCGAAGAAGGTAGTGCGAGCCATATACTCACAGACTTGGCACTTCATAACGATATAATCGGCGATGTTTCTAATTCTCTCTCTTATGACACCTTTTTCTTGTAGCAACCGCCCGATTTCCTGGCCCCTGGCTTCCAAAGTTTGCTCAGCCACTTGATTTTGCTCCTGAAGTTGTTGCAAATCTATTTCTAATTGTGCCAATGCTGTATAACAATGTTCTCTTTCAAACTTGAAGTCTTTCCCCTGTTTGATCATTTTATTTTCCGTGGTGATGGCCCTTTTCTTTAATCCCGCGATCTCATCATCGTACTTTTCTTTCAACTACTTAACCAGGCGTGCTCGTTCATCTGCATTTTTAGCCAACTGTTTTCGAGCCTTGGCTAGTTCACTTTCTGCTTTGTTCAAATTAAAACTATAGTCGCTCACTTTCTGCCTCACGTTAGCTATGAGTTTCTCTTCTTTGGCACTTCGGGTTGGGTTTTCTGCCGCTATTTTCATTTTCTGAATCTGGGCTCGAAGGGCCTCATTTTCTATGGCTAGATTTTTCTTTTCTCCTTCGTCCGCCGCGGCTTGCAAGATATTTTCAAACTGAAGGTCCCTGACTTGTTTTTCCAATTTGCTTATGGTAGCCCTATACTCGTTTTCTTTGGCCAACCAGTCTCATTGCACTTGTGCTCCGTCAGTGAACTGTTGGACATGGGGTATCTTTGCGGGACTTTCGGGATCATGTTGCACGCAGGATATTTTACCATACCAAGAAATATAACTGGGCTCTACCTCGCCTCTGAATAGATCTCATACTTGAGTATTAGGCCCTAAGAATCTGCACTGATGCCAAATCCGACGCACTTTTTCTTCTAGAAAGGCAGCTTTTGGCTCTAACTCAATGACCTGCCGACTCAAATCTTCATCGTGTGGGATGTTCTGGTATCATCCTAATTGATGTAGGACTCTGTGCGGAGCATAAGCCTGGATACTTCGAAGACACATCAGCAGCAAAAAAACACCTCGACCGACATATAGATCACTTCATTGATCGAGAGCCACCCGATCGTCCATTCGATCTTGTTTGCAGTCAAAGATCTCAGATGAACATGCCATGATTCTGTACCACCCGGGAAATCATAACCCTCTACCCACTTTTCATGTTTTTGATGCATTCAAGGCCAGTCATACCACAATTCAAGTATCCGGGACGGTGGCAAAGGTGTTCCTCCATCCATAGTTGTAACAACATATTGCACCAAAGAACTTCCCTCCTTCTCGACAATGGGTCAATGATCGGTAAATTTCCACCAAGATCAACGGCACTATAGTCCCATTTGCCTTTTACATTATAAAGTTGGCTATCCCTACAAGTCCCAGCTCTATGTTTCCGTCTTTTCTAGGGCAAACAAAAATACCCAGGAACACCGCTATGAAAGCTAATCCTCTCCGAGCTTCCCACTTGTTTTGGTTTCCCGCGTGAGTAAGACCGGTATCTGGCGTTTCAAAGCCACGGGGATTCCCGTAACATCGATATAGAAAGTAAAAGATACAGAATCCTTTGGCCAAATTTCCGTCTCGGATGTCATGACTGATGCTTAACAAGTCCAAAAATTTATAAGGGGTTACTATTCTTGGTGCCACCGGGTATTGACTTCTAAGATTCCCTTCGAAACTGGCATAGCTTGCTATCGCTTCCAGTGTAGGAGTTAACTAGAAATCAGCGAAGTGAAATACATTATGCGCTGGGTCCCAGAATGGTATCAAGGCCTCAATCACGTCTTTTCTTGGCTTAACCTTCAAGAGCCCGATAAGACCACCCAATGCTTTTGTCACAGCCTTTCTTCTATCTTCCCCTAAATCATGCCACCACATATGTAGCTCTAAAGGGATCTCTTCACTGACTAAGAAAGGTTCATTTTGAATGGTGCTCATCCTGCACATTTATTAAGGTGATTTTAATTAAAAGGAAACTATGACTCGTTTTGACTCAAGAAAAATGACCATCCTTTTTTTCCAAATTTTTCACACAAATATCCGGCTTTGCCAATACGGCCTTTCAGCACTTCGAAAACAAAGATTCTAAGGCTGCGTCGGTTAGACAGCCAAAACCTTTAAAAGAGACTAAAAGTGGTTGTTCTTGAAAAACAGCCTTTCGGTGCCGATTTAGGGACATTTGGCTATTTCTGACAAGAATGGCATCACCCTAATTATTTTCAAATAAAAGTGAAATGTTCTTTTGTGTTATTTTTTGCAAAAAGGAAGTTGGACCCGATGGGGGTTGCCTACGTATCTCACACCCTCTGAGAATCAAACTGGCATAGTTCGGGAAAATTTTTTAAGAAAATAAACCCAACTTCTTTTTTCTTTTCCACAAAGATTTTTTTTTCCTATTTTTTTTAAAATTCACAAAATTCCCCTCTTTTTTTCAAAATTTCGGCAGAGTTTCAGTATACTTTTAGGGACATTGGTTTTCACCGCAGGTAATTACCTCACACTGCTATTTTCTTTTCCAAATCCTCTCCCTTTTATTCAAAAGCCAGTCAGCATGCAAATCCGAAGCAAATAAATGCACAAGTAGCAAGTAAGATGCATCAGGATGATCTTTTTATTTCGGGTACACCTGCCCTAGAAAGACCCAACCCCTGTGTTGAGTCTCCAAAGTCAAAATGCACATGATGCAAACAAATGTTCCTACTAGGGATCTGACATGAGGTATTGTTATACTAAGTTTTAAAAACCTGGGTTTATTTGTTCTAGACTTGGCTTACCCGAGTGGACAGCTCGAGCCGAGGGGGGCAGCGTACCGAGAATATAGAAGCTTCACTGGCTTTGCAACTTGTCTGAACCTCGTTCTAAATTTGGAATATGACTCTAACAGAAAAGAAGTCACACGAAGTGCACACTTCTTCATGATTTAGAAGACTTAGAGAGAAGAGGGATTTCGCAACAATTTATATACAGTTCACGGAATATCAAAGCGGTAAAAGGAATCAATTAGCACATTAGGCCCAAATTATGTAACAAAATCAAATAATGGATAAATCCAACTATAACAATTATTCTAAGCTCGAATTCTTGAATCCTGAACCAGAAATTCTGGGTTCGTTCCCCAGCAGAGTCGCCAGAGCTGTCACACCTCCTTTTTTACCTACACCCCGTGGAAGGGATGTATAAGGGAGTTTTTCCAATTAAAGGACAAACGAAACGGGATTATTTATTTAAAAATTTAGAGTCACCACTTGGGAGATTTATGGTGTCTCAAGTCATCGGTTTTAAATTCCGAATCGAGGAAAAGATTGACTCTGTATTACAGTCCGCGAACCAGAAATCCGAGTAAGAAATTCTGTAAACCTGGGAGAAGGTGTTAGGCATTCCCGAGTTCTGTGGTTCTAGCACGGTCGCTCAACTGTTATTTTGAGCTCAATTATTTGATTATAAAAACACCTTTATACCTAGGTGCATTTTAACTTTCAAACCGCTTTTATTTAATTTTTAAAGAAGATTAAACTTCGTTTAAAACACGTCTTTGGATCGCGCCATATGAAATGCACCCGCAATCCTAAACATATTTTATTCAACGTTTAAGATTTGATTTGGGTCACATGAAATGCACACCCGAGTTTAGGAAGGTAATATTATTGAAATAACGCGCTTAAAGCAACTACGCGTTTCAGCTTTGCGAGGGCCATGGAAATTCAACTAAATGGCACGCCTCGATTTCTAACGACTAAATTTAATTAAATGAGGGCCATGAATTTTGAAATTTTATTTGGCACGGCATCCCCCAAATTATTCTATTAAAGGTATTTCTAAACTTAGTTTTGAGGGCCATAACTATTGGCATCATTTAATATGACACACCTCAACTAATTAACGCGATCTAATTAATTAAAACATTAAAGGAACTTGAATCCTACTTTTAATACTAATGCTCAAACGAATTAGAAGGAAATCTGCCCGGAAGAGAACATGGTCAAATATTCGAAAGAAAATGACTTGGGCCATCAATAGCACTGAGATGGGAAAGTAAAAGGCAGGCCCAAACAACGACAGGCCCAATATCACAAATAAAACAGAGGTCTTGAACGCAATTGGTAGTGCATCCAAAGACACTAGGCCAACGCTAAAGGCCCAACTGCAGATTTCAACGCCAAATCAGGCATGAAAACTCAGAATTGTACACATTTTATTGAATGCCAATCATAAAACTATGTTAAGCACATGACCAAACTAACATCTTTGCTTCTTTGATTATTTAATCATAAAGCAACTAAAATTATAATTCTGATCTTGTCTGCACCTCGGACCCACGCTTGCCTTGGACTCACAAGACCACATCACAAGGTAAATGAACTTTGGGCCCAAACGAGCCCAAGCCAGATTTCAAGGCCCACTGCTGAAGGCTTTAAGACTCGATATCGAGTCTCCTCAGAAGCAGATAACATATGTATAACCTTCCTTCCTAACAATAAACAGGCCTCAACCTGCAAGGCTTGAAATGTATAGCTAAACTAGGGAAACTGAGCAGCATGCTCTCCATTCAACAACACTGGTCTCAACAGGCCAAAATAGACCTGAAACATACTTGACATTACTAAAATTTCTTTGCAGTAGTTCTTTACACACTCATACATAGGATCAGGGACCTTCAAACATTTAAGCTAAGGAAGTGAAAGGGAAATATTTATACAACACCATAAAAGAATCTACAAAGATAATGACAAGAAACTAAATAGCTTATGTGAGCCTAGGAGGACCATGAAGACAAAATATAATAGATTTCGAAGCTGGTAATGTAACAGAGAAGGGCAGCAATCAGTTTCTTCGACTCGAATTACATGATTCCAACACAAATAGCCATAACAAGCTTCATTTCTATTCAAAGTTTGAAGGAAATACCTGGAAATAAAATAGAAACCACAAGAGTGAAGAATCTGTAGCTAGCAGCGAGCAGCACAACACAGATTTGAGTAACAATCAGTAAAAACCTAAGTTCAACACAGGTTGACACACAGCAAGCCCCAAGACCCAAATCAATTCACACTTAACCTCAGATGAACCAAAATGCTGCAAACCTTTGAAAACTTTGCAGAAATCCAAACAAAAGACCAAAGGAACAGTGAAAACTTCAAACAAAACTAAACCCCAAAGCTTTTCCAGCAAAAGATCAAGCCATTTACACTTAAAGGCTTCAGAAATTATTTTGTAATCTAGGAACAGCTTAAGATTTTGGGCAGAATTCCAATGGAATAGTGTTTTTTTTTCTAAATTTCAATCGTCTAGTGTATTTCTGATTTTTTAGCTCTCCAAAATCTGACTTGAGCTCCAAGTAACAATGTCTTTATAGGCAAGCTACTAGGGCAGCCTCAAAGAGTTCAAAATTGCACTTAAAACCTTCTGAAAGTTACATTTTAGCTTAGAAATCCCTAGTGTAAACCTCAGAATTTCATAATAGCCCCCACCCCAGCTTATAGGAAGCTTCCTAGTTCGGTTATATACGATTCCCAAGCCTAGACTACCCAAATTACCCCTTAATGACCCTGTTATTACCCGAAGGAACCGGCCAAAACATGGGTCGATTCAACCCAATTGAATATTTACAGGTCTGGCCTAAACCAGTAAATCAAAGATCAGAGGCATAAACCCAAACCCAACCCAAGTCGATTTGATTGAAACAAAATGTTCATAACAGAGACGAGTATGAACAACAGAAATCAAGTACTGGACTAAGATTAAAGAGATTACCAGATAAAACTAACCTAACTAATCAAGCCATGTGACCTAACATTTTTTAAAATAACATGCATAATAGACACCCATAAACGAACACAAAAGACCTAACGGGACAACAAATAATAGAAGAAACGAAGAAGTAGAGGAGGAAAAGAACTGAGGAGAAGAAAAGAAACATACCCAAGAGGACCCGAACAAAAGGGCCTAAGTGACAGCCTTCAACTCATCGATTCCGGCCCAATCCGAAGTTAATCATATGTTCTTAATATCAAGAACACACGAGTAACATCAATTTAGGCCTAAATCTTCTAAACCTCGATGATTCTGACCTTTGGACTTGTAGGGTTATTCATTCAAATCTAGATTCGATGAGCTTCACCAATATTCGAGGGAAATCGACCCGGAATTTGGGAAGAGGGGGTCAGGGTGGTTCTGTGGTGTGATTTTGGGGCCGATTGGACGAGTTAGGGTTTTGGTCATCCTCTTCGATTCAAGATTCGAAGAGTTCTGATAAGATTCGATGAAGGGGTTTTGGAGATTTGGGAAGAGGGGAAGGAGGGGAGTCTATGGCGTTAATTTGGTGTCGATTGGAGTACCGCCGCCGGTGGAGACGATTTTCGGCAGGCGGTTCCGGCGGAGGTGATGAGGGTCTGGTAAAGGAGATGAGAGAGGGTAGGGGGGTTGTTTGGACAATTATATATCAAGATGAGGTTAGTTCTGGACCGTTAGATCAACTAACCTCGACGGTTGAGATTAAAGGATATCAAAACGACGTCGTTTCGGATGAAGGGGTGACCAGACTAGGTTGAGACCCGGGTTTGGGCCAGGTTTCAGTGCATAACAATTGGGCCGGTGGTTGGATTTTAGCCCAACAGATATTTAATAGCAAATTCCTTTTCTCTTTTTCTTTTTCTATTATTCCTCTTTTCTTTTTTCTATAATTAATTGAAATCCCAAATTAACCCCTAACTTGATCTAATCTTTAAAATTAGGCTAATTATCTACTATGATATTTACAGAAATTAATTACTCCTAAATAAAAAGTGAAAATTACTAATTTAAAGCTAAAAGGCTAAAAATGCAAAAGTAAGCCAATTTTTGTAATTTTTTCATTTTTTAAAACAACTAATTTGCTAATTAATCCTAGAATATAGAGTTAAATACTACATGCAAATGCCACATATTTTTGTGTTTTTCATTAGTTAAAATAAAATAAACATGCACAGCCGAATGCAAACAATTAACAGAAAATATCACAAAAATCCACAAAATTGCCAACACTGAAGAAATTATTTTGTTTTGAATTTATGGGAGTAATTCATATAGGGCAAAAATCACGTGCTCACACCAACAAAGAAGTAAAGTAAATTAACAATATAACTACAGAATAGAAAGAAGGAGCTAATGCATAGAAATTAAATTGATAAATGACCTTGTCATAAGAGGGACCATGTTGGCGATGTTTCGAAGCATAAAAGCTTCACCGAGCTAAAAATTCAGCACATGAGATGGGTTCACTCGTGAATCGGAGCAAGCAAACACCAGAAACTGTTACATGGTTGGATACATGATTTTTAACTATGGAAAATTAAATTATGAAGTATAAAAAAGAAAAGAAATCTTCCTACTGGTTGAGCTAATTCAGTGCCTGAGAAGTCACAACTCGTACATTGTGTGACTAGCTAGTTATATTTTACCAACCAATAAATTTTTTTGCTGTGATAACTAATGCAAAGATACTAAAAAGCATTCTGGTACACAAGGCATCCCTCATTTACGCAGGGTCCGTAGAAAGCCTGTACCCGAAGGGTGTGATATAGATAATCAGATATGTGTGAATAAAGTCTCACATTGAAAGTAGAAAAGGAAAAAGATTCTACTTATAAAGAGGTGGATACTCTTAATGGTATGAGGTATTTTGAGGAAAAACATGCGGACTTGGTCCAAAGCAGACAATATTACACTATGTTAAGAGTATCTTTGGTAAAGGCGGATCTAGGATTTAATGTTTATGGATTCCTGCAACGACTTCGAGTAAATTTCCAATAGTAACTGGGTTCAAATTTAAATATTTGTAGATATTTAATGAATTTTTAGAACACTTTTACACTGTTTGGACAAAAGCTACTGGGTTCACGGGAACCCATATATGACATGCTAGATCCGCCCCTGATCTTTGGGCTATTTTATTCCAATACCCCTAATCTATAGGTCACACAACGATAACTTTACGCTTACTCTAAGGCATAAAAAATAACAAAAGTAATAAGATCTTTTACCTTGGGTTCCTGTCCTTTCTTGAGTTTCTCAAATAATTCTGGATTTTTGCTGATACATGTAAGAAATTAGTTTAATTAGGTTGTGTCATTTCAAGGTTATTTTGTTTAATTATCATTGTGTGAATATTAATGACACACTTTTAACATGTTAGGGAAAAGAAAAAGAAGGGAACATAGGGGCTTTACTCATATATCCCTGTTTTGAAATAATAAAAGCCACTTTGGAAACATATCTTTGTTAAGATACACTCGGATCATAAGCCTATCCTTGTTAAGCTCAATAATATTACTCACCACTGTGAATAGAATTTTAGACTTGAAAATATTTGGTGTACTCATCCTAATTTGGGTAATATAGTTGCAAACCAATGGAAGAATAAAGATCTAATGGGGGCAACCAATTCCTTCACTACCTTTATTATGAAATGGGGAAATGACCACTTTGAAAACATATTTAGCGAAAAGAAATTGCTTCTAGCCAGAATAAATGGCATACAAAAATCCCCTTATGTTTCCTCTAGTTTTTTCCTTCAAAGTTTAGAAAAATATCTAATTAGAAATTATAATAACATTCTCAAATTAGAGGAAGACTATTGGAAGCTTAGATCTAGAATCACCTGGCTAAACGAAAGGGATGCAAATGCTAGATTTTTTCAAATAAGTGCATCTAACCGGAGAAGAAAAAACCATATTAGCTTTTTTAAGAATAGTGAAGGAGTATGGATTAACAATCACCTTGACATTATTAACCATACCCTTGATCACTTCTCTAAGTTATTTTTCACTAGTCACACCCTTACAGATATGACTCACTTACTTCATAGCACAACTAGTTTCCATACAATAGATCTATCTGTTTTGGACAGACCCTTAATAGATGAAGAAATTAATAGTGTTATATTTTCCTTCAAACCTTTTAAATCTCCCGGACCGGATGGTTTGCATCCTTTTTTTTACCAAAAATATTGGAAGATAATAGGAGATTCAATGAATGTTTTTTGTCACAACGTTTTTAAGGATAATGCTATTCCTCCAGAAATAAACTCTACTTACATTTGCCTTATCCCCATATTTCCTAATGCTAACTACCTCAATAATTTTCGTCCTATAAGCCTATGTAATACTATTTACAAGATAATCACCAAAATTATTGCAAATAGGCTAAAACCTTTTCTAAACAATCTCATCAGTCCTATTCAATCTAGCTTCATAAAACATAGGAGAGCTAGAGACAATGCTATAATAATCCAAGAGCTCATTCACTCTTTCAGAAAAGCAAAAGGAAACAATGGGACAATGTTAATAAAAATTGACCTTGAGAAGGCATTTGATAAACTTGAATGGTCCTTCATATACATGACTCTTTTTTTCTTCAAGTTTCCTCCTAATATTTCTAAACTTATTATGTCATGTGTAGTGACTTCATCCACTTCTATTTTAGTAAATGGAACAAAAACTATATTTTTTCAACCTAGTAGAGGGATTAGGCAAGGGGACCCTATGTCCCCCTATATTTTTATTCTATGCATGGAGCTGTTATCAAACTATATAAATCACCTAGTAGATATAAGAAGTTGGAACCCTATCTCCCTTAGTAAAGACTGCCCCCAACTATCTCATTTGTTTTTTGCAGATGATTTGGTTCTAATAGGCAAAGCAAATAATAATACAACCTCTTCTATAAAATATGTTCTTAGTCAATTTTGTGCCATCTCTGGGCAGACAATAAACGTTAAAAAATCTAGGATAATATTTTCAGAAAATTGTGATACGACAACTAGATCTAATATCTCTAAATCCCTTGGCATTAAGGAGTGCAATTCTTTTGAGAAATATCTATGTTTTCCCATCATTAGCAAAAACCCCAGTCACAAAGACTACCAATTTATCATTGATACCATAAGGAGTAAGCTCTCATGATGGAAATGTGACAAACTTAACCTAGCCGGTAGATGCACCCTAATTACATCTACTCTAGCAAGTCTACCTGCTTACTACATGCAATATACTATGCTTCCCCCCAAAACCCTTAAGACTATTGACCAAATTCAAAGAAATTTCCTTTGGGGCTCAACCGAAAATAGGAAAAAACTACATCTAGTTAATTAGGGTATTGTTACTTCACCTAAACAGGAAGGGGGGGCTGGGACTAAGGAAAGATCGGTCAAAAAACATAACCCTACTAGCAAGTCTAGCATGGAGATTAGCAAACAATACCACTAATCTTTGGGCTTCAACACTTCTTAAAAAATACTCTCATAAGCCAAAAGATAAGGGCTCCTTCATTTGGAAAAGTGTGATAAGGGGATGGGAACTATGCCAAAACGGTCTATCTTGGACTATTCATAATTCTTCAACCCTCAACTTATGGGATAATAATTGGATAACCAACTCCAAAGCCCTTAAAAGCTATGTCATTGTCCCTTTAACTAAAGAGGAATCCTCCCTTAGGGTATGTAATATTAGAACTAGGAATAATTGGGATTTGGGTAATATTTTCTTAGATATCCCTAAGGAAATTATATCTAAAATCCAATCTAACTTTAATCACAATGACACCAAATCTGATTTTTTATCCTGGGATAGTAACTCAAATGGTCTATTTACGACCAAGTCTTGTTACGAACTTTTGGAAGGGAAAGTTCACCCTGAAATCAAAAGTGACTGGATCTAGGAATTGCACTGTCCTAATAAAATTAAGCACTTTTTGTGGCTATGCAACCTCAATAGATTGCCACGTAGAAAATACCTTTCCCATATTGGCATAAACATAGATGAAATATGTACTATTTGTCGTAAAGAACCTGAATCTCTTAAGCATATTTTTCTCGTATACCCAAATGCTAAAACCTTTTAGGATAATCTGGGAACTGACACTTCCAATTCTCATCTTTCAAGCCAAACATGGCTTCATTCTCTACAATTAAAAAGTCCCATGATTCCCAATAAGTTAATCAATTGGAACACTTTGTTTCCCTTTATTATCTAGAATATTTGGATTACTAGGAATAGTAACAATATTAATAATACTACCATTCGCTCATACCTCAGTAAGATCATTGATCAATAAGTCGAATACGTGTTACTTACAAATAGGGAGTCTAATTGGGATAGGAAAGTCATTCTCACCATCAGTTGGACGAAACCTTGTAGGGGATGGTATAAACTAAACATAGATGGTGCCTATAATAAGGAAAAAGGTATATGAGGCATTGGAGGGGTCATAAGGAATGAGAAAGGGGACTGGCTAATTGGTTTTGCTTCAAAGATAAGTGTAAGAAATCCAGTTCTAGCGGAACTCATGGCTCTCTATGAAGGACTTTGTATTGCAAATAACAGGAAACTCTATCCGTTGGAAATAGAGATTGATGCTACATAGATAATCACTTTTATTCGTGATGGATGCAAAACTTATGATTTTATTATAAATTGTTGCAGGTTACTTCTGGCACAAATGGGCACTGTGGAAATGCATCACCTCTTCAAGCAGGGGAATGAGGTAGCTCACAAATTGGCAAAACATGGAATGACCAGCTTAGTCTCAAATAAATTAGCATTTTGGTTGTATCCACCACCTTTTGTCTTGGCCAGGATGCTAGCAGACAAGTGTGGTGAAGTTTGTGAAAAAATAAATTCCGTTAAGTGTTGTAGAACTCTAGCTGCTATGGATAATTCGCATGCCATGCATGGGTTACCATCTATCCTTGATCATCATGATCAAAGCTACTCTTATAATGCTTAGTACTTATGTTTAATAAATAAGTATCTTTATGTTCAAAAAAAGAAATAATAAAAGCCAGTCTTGATCCTTTGAACAGGGTCGAAGGAATTGCAGCTTGTCGTATGTAACTCAGATGTGATTTCATCAATTCTTTCTGCTACAACCGGTTTCAGTTCTTCCTTCTCACTTCAATTGCATGGTTTCAAAATCCAACACCCATAATTATTAATGCTATTGGTTTATTAAATTGCTACTTAAGCAAAAAATGTATATTCGTATGCAAGTGCTATTATGTACCACACTATTACTCCTTTAGTACTTATTACTTTATAATGAATATAGAATTTATATAAACATATATGTTACAATATAGTTCAACTACGTAAATATATTTATTATCATTTCTGGAATAATCATTCAAATATAAAATGAATTTTCAATAACTTTTATAAAAAACTGTTTTAGCAGCTAGATATTTGAAAATATTTTTGTTGAAGAAGTTTTAAAACACAACTTTGAACAAGTACTTAGGTTAAAAGGAACAACTTTGGTTCTTTCTCTAAATATTTAAAAATAAAAGTATCTTACGATTCCTTTTTAAAGCATATATGAGTTAATGTTGTACATACGATGGTCCAAACCTGAGGATGTTCTGGAGTGAAACAATGGCCTTCTCGTAACTTCCCTTTGCCATGTCTTCTCTCTCTGCAATTCCCCATTTTTAATCAGAATTTAGCAAACATACTTTTCTCTCTCTCTACATATGGTGAAATCAAAAGGTAGAGATATATATAGACATTAAAATAGTTGGTGAGTGGCGTATCTAAAATATGTGCAAAATAAAAATAAAAATTAGAGGTCAGTTTAGATTTCAGAAATGGCAAAAGAGGAACTATGATAATCCATAAGTTGTATATGTTTAGCACGAAGAAAGTTACAAGCCAAGAAAGATGTTATGAATAGAACAAAGTCCTACATAATACGAATTGTGTGGTAGCCATCACAGGTGCAGGATTGGCTAGTGTACGACGTTGTTTAATTTTATGTATTCACTAATTTTTCATACGATAACTCAAATAACCTATTCACATAACATAAAAAGGCTAAAAGATGGCCCTATTACTCGTTTGGCAAGAACTTTAATTTACTCCATTGACATGTCCATTTAATTTGGTTGATTTTGAAGTTTATTTAGAGCTACCACATGCACATGACGAAATTGAAGAGTACACTTAAGAAGAAAATCACTTCTTTTTCTCTCGTTTTTATTCTCTAGGTTCTTCGTGTGTATTCCAGACAACAACTATCTTAATTTCGGAGATTAATGATAACACGGTAAAAGGTGAATTAATGATAAGACAGTCACGTATGCTAGCAGTGTATTGTTAACAAGGTTTACTTGGCTAGATAAAAAGACATTAAAATCATCTAAATAGGTTACATGCACCAACAATATAATTATGTATGTATTTAAATTTTTGCATAGAACTGATTATACTCGAAAGAAATAGGTTGTAAAGTCTAATCGCCTCTAATTTCAATCAGATTATATTTTCTCAATGTAAATTTTTTTATACTATATCATGTCGACTAAAGAATATCTATAGGTAAGCTTAAAATGTGAAATTTGTAATCTTAAAAATAAAATAAGCTAGTATGCTATAACATGTAAAAATGACTTGATGATGTAAAAATTCAACAATATACACAATGTAAACTCTAATATAAGCTATATATACCGATCACGACAGAACGAAAGAAGGTGAATTAAGAAATGGTGAGAAGGTATATATATATATATATATACACACCAAAGTGGGGTGATGATGGGAGGAAGCTGAAGAGTTATTAAGTCTCGCAAAAACAGAAGGGAGTAGAAATGCGGGTGGGAAATTTGGGTTTCTTTAGCCTGCAATTTATACTTTCAATTAGCTAGTAACTAGTAAAACTAGTTGCCGTGTCTCTATCATCTTTCTTTGTGTTTGGTATATGATTTTTTTTTTTTTTGGTATATGATTGAATACTATATAGAACCATAACTTTCATAGCAAATTTAAAAATATTTATTGAAAACGATTTCTGGGCAAATAAGAATTTCAATCCATTCGATCTAGTCTTCTAGATGCCATAACTCGCCTTAGTCATTTTATTTGTGAAACATGCGCTGGGTCTGACCTTTTAGTGATCACCATATCTCAATTAGCTACTAATGTAAGTGTATTTAAGATTTATTTGAAGTGTAATATTTTTTAATATATTAGTGAATTTAAATATGTGTTAGTACGTTAGTTGCCAATTTACCGGATAACCAATGAATATAATTACTTAAGCACTGACCTCATTATACAAATAATTTTCATACCATTAGTGTATGAACTTTAAATTCATTGCAAGTTTTAAGCCTAGCCGATTAAGTCAAGTTACTTAATTTGGTCTGCGTGGAGAAACATGCACCCTCATCTTTTTTTCTTTTTTCTTTTTGGGTTTCTTTTTTCTTTAAGGCTCGGCCTAATATATATATATATATATATATATATATATATATATATATATATATATATAAACAACAGAATATAATTTTTCTACAAAGTATATTCCCAACAGGTGAGGTTTAGGATGGGTAATCTGTACGCAAACCGTACTTGTGTGTCGTTATATATATCTGTGTCGTTACAAAAGAATGGACATGTTCATTCTTCATCTCGGTTGGAAGATAAGGTCTTATGTAGTTATGTTACTCTCCTTATAATTCTCTTTTTGTGTTAACAAAATAATGTTCTACCTAGAAATTCAAATTTAAAACTAAATAAGTGGTTCTCAAGGAAATGTTGTGAGTATTAAGTAGTATTAGAAGTATAAAAGTCTCTAATATTAAAGTAGCATGAAAGAGATAATACAAATAAAAATTTTAACATATAACCTATGGCTTAGCTTTTCCTAACACCTAAAACATCTAGTTTGTAATTCTCTCTCTTTTTTCCTTTTTTCTTTTTAATAATCAAAGCCACCTTAATGGTGGAGGTAGGCCGACCCTACCATAATAAAAGTAATTAGTATATTTAATAGCAAAAATTTAGGAATGACAATAGGGCGGGTGGGGCGATTGCGGGGCAGAGTGGGTTTTGTTTTTTATGCGGGGCGGGGTGGGTTTACAGTTCTTATGCGGGTGCGGGCGGCGAGGGCGGGTTAAATCATATTTAAATATTTTTTCAGCTGGGTGGGTTGCGGGTTTAATGTGGGACAAGTTTGAATTTTAGTTTTTTTAAAACAAAGCAATTATTTCAACTACAATTTTACATTCTTTTAATTTGAATAAAAAAGCTGACTTGAATTGAATTTATCCATTTCATCATAAAATCAATCTTAATTCCTAACTTGGCATCTTAGAATAACTTGGTCTTTTATGAGCTGGACCTTTTTTTTTTGGCGCAATTAATTAAAAGAGAATATGAAAATGTGGATGGACCAAAATTAAGCCGAAGTGGGTCTACTGAAGAATTTAAGATACAGTTTGGAATTTCCAGATCATGATTAGATTTATTTTAGTACCCTGGATTAGAATTTAGAAATGATCCCGTTCTTACTTTATTTATTTTGCATTTTGTCTTAGTTTTATAAAAAAAAATTAGGAGTTTGCTTGAATCGTAGTTATCACTTTTTTACTGTATAGATTAACAGTTTACACTTAAATTTGTGTATGTTTTCTAATATGCATATCCATTTTTCTGCACAGCACTTTGAAAAAAATCTTTTACCATAATATTTCTCATATTCTTTTGCATTTATTCATTCCATCTTTTACTTATTTATTTGTAAGCTTTCTTCAAACTGGTATAAGCCTTTTAGCCATTAATTAATTGAAGAACATCGACATGACATTGACTGTGGTTAGCCTTTTAGCCTTGTGTCTTAATGTACTGTCATTTTGGCTAAAACAATTAAGGAAAAATTAAAAAAAAATTAAGTGGGGCAGGGCGAGGCGGGTCTAAGCGGGGCGGGGCGGGTTGAAAACTAAAAAAATAATGCAGGGCGGGGCGGGGCTGGTTGAAATTTTTGTGGGTTTTGCCAAACCCGCCCCGCCCCATTGTCATCCCTAAGCAAAAGACATGTACGAGAGGAATGTGTAACCTAGCCTTTTCAATCTCTACCGCTTCTGATCTTATGGACATCTGATATCCTCCTACGTACATCCTATGGACATCTAATATCCTCCTACGTACATCCTATGGACATCTACTGTGTATTTAATAAAAGCCAAACATCCGTTTTCCATAATCCTGGCTACCCAAACGTGTCAACAGCTGCTGAAATTGATCGACAACAAGATAGGAAAATCTGAAAACGAGAACAGATAAATGGAGAATGGCAGATGAGAGACAAGCTATTGCTACTATTAGTTTTGTGTCGGTAGAAGCAGTTGCGGAGTCAGAATTTTCGTTAAATGGTGTCAAAATATATAAAAGTAAATATACCAGAAAATTAAAGGGAGTCAATACATAGTATATATACATATAATTTATTTTTTTACCTACCTATACAGTGCCTTTTTTCCGCGAACCCCTTCCTATAAGGTGGCTCCGCCACTGAGTAGAAGGATCACATTCTGACGCGGTTCACATCTGGTTGAAATCTTCTTGAAATTTTCAGGAGTTATAGTATTATTTGTGATAATTGTTTAGTTGTTTACCATGTACTACTACAGAAGTAGATCTAGGATTTTAAACAGATGGGTGCACCACTAACAACGAGCTTGAGACAAGTCATGGAGGCCGGCAAGATGCTAAATATGTAATTCCATCAATTGCGAAGCTAAGATGAGATACGGAGTTAGACAAAAGATATTGAAGGATAATGATTTTTCACGATCCGGATTTTTCACCCTCGAGAGTCGTGATGACGCCTACTAGTGAAAGCTAGGCAAACCAATTAGTCCAATTATTTAACAATTTTCATTTTTAATCCATTAACAATTCCAAAACAACATAACAAAAGCAGCGGAAATAATAATAACAAAAACAGTGCGGAAGACGAAATTTGATAATTTAGATTAATACAAACTGCGGAAGTCTAAGTATAACTCTACCCAGAATTTGGTGTCACAATATTACGGACCATCTATGAATACTACAAATAAAGTCTGAATAGAAATACACGAATCTGTCTCTGCATAAGTAAAAACAAAAGGAAATGATAGGGTGTATTTGTTCGTGAACGAATTGGGACCACATCTGATAAATGAGTGCACGACAGCCTCCTTGGTGGAGGGCATGGATATTTCCCGCATTCAGGCTTATGCCCAGACCCTAGAGGATCGTAAGCGACAACAGAGGGAAGATAGGGAGCAGGATAGGGGCCAGCATAAGAGGGCGAGATTTGCAAGGTATTCTAATGACTTCAGAGGCAGCGTCAGGCCCCAGTCTTTGAGGAGTTCGGCGCCACCTGTAGCTAGTGCTCCCCCAGAGTTTCAGAGGCCTTAATATGATCGATTTACCCATTCTGGTCTAGGTCAGAGTTCGTAGGCATCAGGCTCGCAACATCACAGGGATACTAGTCAGACGAGACCCACAACACCACGTTGTGATCATTGCGGCAAGGCCTACTTTGGACTGTGCCGTCGAGGTTCTGATGCATGTTATTCTTGCGGATAGCCTGTCCATATGATGCGGGGTTGTCCTAACAGGGGAGGTGATGGTATGGCTCAGCCGACTGGATCTGTGTCTGCTTCTTGGCTTAGCCGACTGGATCTGTGTCTTCTTCTTCCTTATCAGTTCGACCCTTAGCAAGGGGTTTTCAGCAGTTGACAGGTCGTGGTAGAGGCAGAGGTGCAGTGTCGAGTTTGAGGGGTGGTCAAAATCGAACCTATGCTCTAGTAGGTCGACAGGATCTCGAGTCATCTCCAGATGTTGTTACAGGTATTTTATCTGTGTTTTCTTATGATGTATATGCGCTGATTGATCCGGGATCTACATTATCATATGTTACACCCTTTGTGGCTAATAAGTTTGGCATTGAACCTGAATTGATAAGTAAACCCCTTGCGGTATCTACTCCGATAGGAGATTCTGTGATTACTAGAAGGGTATATAGAGGTTGCACTGTGATGATTTGTAGTCGTCAAACCTCGGCAAATTTATTTGAGTTAGAAATGGTTGATTTTGATGTGACAATGGGAATGGACTGGTTGGCTTCATGCTATGCAAATGTTGACTGCCGTATGAAGATGGTTAGGTTTCAATTTCCTAGTGAACCCATCATTGAATGGAAAGGGAATATTGCTACACCAAAAGGTATGTTTATTTCCTATCTTAAGGCAAGGAAAATGATCTCAAAAGGTTATATTTATCATTTCGTTCGCGTTAGGGATGCGGAGGTGAAACTGCCTACTTTACAATCAATCCCCCTGGTCAACGAATTCCCAGATGTTTTCCCAGATGAACTCCCAGGCCTTCCTCCTGAAAGGGAGATTGAGTTTAGCATTGATGTGCTGCCCGACACTCAACCGATCTCTATCCCTCCATATAGAATGGCCCCAACAGAGTTGCGAGAGTTGAAGGTGCAGTTGAAGGACTTGCTGGATAAGGGCTTCATTAGGCCTAGCACTTCACCTTGGGGTGCACTAGTCCTATTCGTGCGGAAGAAAGACGGGTCGTTACGGATGTGTATTGACTATCGATAGTTGAATAAGTCTACTATAAAGAACAAGTATCCACTTCCAAGAATTGATGACCTGTTTGACCAACTCCAGGGTGCCAAGTATTTCTCCAAGATTGATTTACGTTCAGAGTATCATCAGGTGAGGGTTAAGGAGAAGGATATTCCAAAGACGGCCTTCCGGACAAGATACAAGCACTTTGAGTTCTTGGTGATGTCGTTCGGGCTAACAAATGCCCCAACAGCTTTTATGGATCTCATGAATACTATCTTGATGTGTTAGCGATTGTATTCATTGATGACATTCTAGTATATTCTCGTTCGGAGGCGGAACATGCGGGCCACTTGCGGATAGTATTACAGACGCTTCTGAATCGTAAGTTATATGCTAAGCTCTCCAAATGTAAATTTGGTTGAACTCAGTAGCGTTCCTTGGCCATGTGATATCTGACGAGGGTATTAGTGTCGACACTCAGAAGATCGATGCAGTAAAGAATTGGCCGAGACCTACAACACCATCAGAAGTCCGCAACTTCCTAGGGCTAGCAGGATATTATAGGCGGTTTGTGGAAGGGTTTTCCTCTATATCATCACCATTGACTAAGTTAACATAGAAAGCTACAAAGTTCCAATGGTCTGACACTTGTGAACGTAGTTTTCAGGAGCTGAAGAATCGATTGACATCCGCACCAGTGCTCACTCTTCCTGAAAGAACAGAAGGTTATGTGGTATATTGTGATGCCTCAGGTATAGGTTTGGGGGTGCGTATTGATGTAGCGTGGGAAGGTGATTGCTTATGCATCAAGACAATTGAAGAAGCATGAAAAGAATTATCCAACCCATGATTTGGAATTGGCTGCAGTAATATATGCTTTGAAGATATGGCGGCACTACTTATAAGGAGTCCATGTTGACATCTACACAGATCACAAGAGTTTACAATACATCTTCAAGAAAAAAGAGTTGAATTTGAGGCAGCGTAGGTGGCTTGAATTATTGAAAGACTACGACGTCGAGATATTGTATCATCCCGGTAAAGCCAATGTTGTGGAAGACGCTCTCAACCGTAAATCAATGGGAAGCTTAGTACATATTAAGGTAGGTAGATGGGGGTTGACTAAAGAGCTTCATCAGCTAGCCAATACGACAATCAGATTGTTAGACTCTAATGACGGAGGTGTTACTATACAGAATACATCAGAATCATCTTTGATAGCCGAGGTAAAAGCACGGCAATATGAAGATCCTATCTTAGTACGATTAAGAGAGAGCATTCAACAGTGTAAAAGTATGGCTTTTGAGATCGGAAGAGATGGGGCACTGAGATACCAAGGTCGATTATGTGTGCCTAATGTGGCAGGGTTGCGAGAGAAGATTATGAATGAGATTCATTAATCCCGATATTCTATCCATCCCGGCTCGACAAAGATGTATCATGATGTCAAGGAGCAGTATTGGTGGGATAACATAAAGAAGTATATTACAGAATTTATAGCCTAGCGTCCCAATTGTTAACAAGTAAAGACAGAACATTAGAAACCCGGTGGATTGCTTCAGAATATAGAGATTCCGACCTGGAAATGGGAGGTGATTAATATGGACTTCATTATTGGATTACCTCGCTCTTATCATAAGTTTGACTCCATCTGGGTGATAATTGATCGACTTAGTAAATGTGCCCATTTTCTGCCAGTTAAGACAACTTACACGGCTGAAGATTATGCGAAGTTGTATATTAAGGAGATTGTTAGGCTTCATGGTATGCCAGTATCTATTATATCAGACCGAGGAGCTCAATTTACAGCTAACTTTTGGAGGTATTTTTAGAAGGGTTTAGGCACAGAAGTGAATCTCAGCACTGCATTTCATCCGCAGACTAACGGACAGGCTGAACATACCATTCAGACATTGGAAGATATGCTACGAGCATGTGTTCTAGATTTTAAGGGAAATTGGGATGACCATCTTCCACTCATAGAATTCGCCTACAATAATAGCTATCATTCCAGTATTAAAATGGCCCCATACGAGGCACTATACGGGAGAAGATGTAGATCACCAGTTGGATGGTTCGAAGTCGGTGAAACAGAATTATATGGGCCAAATTTGATTCACCAATCTATTGAGAAGGTGAAAGTGATACAGCAGCGATTGAGGACGGCACAAAGCAGGCAAAAATCTTATTCCGATGTCTGACGTCGTGATCTGGAGTTTGAGGTTGGTGATTGGGTTTTCCTGAGGATCTCACCAATGAAGGGTATTATGCGTTTTGGGAAGAAAGGTAAGCTGAGTATAAGGTATATCGGGCCGTATAAAATTCTTCGACGGATTGGACAGGTTGCTTATGAGTTAGAATTGCCATCCGAATTGGAATTTGTCCACCCAGTATTCCATGTATCTATGTTGAGGAAATGTATTGGAGACCCTTCTCGAGTCGTCCCTCTAAAAGATGTACAGGTTACAGAGGACCTATCATATGAAGAAGTTCCAGTGGCTATATTAGATCGACAAGTCCACAAGCTGAGAACAAAAGATGTAGATTCCATCAAAGTATTGTGGAAGAACAAGAATATGGAAGAAATAACATGGGATGCAGAAGAGGAGATGAAGTCTAAATACCCGTACCTATTCCAGAATGAAGATAACAAAGATGCTGGTGGAACACATGATACATTGGAAGGTGAAATGGCTCTATGAGGTAAGCAATAACTTGAGAATACTCTTCCTTAATACAAAATGGCATTATGCAGATAATGTACATGTCCATAATGCTTTGCATACTCTTGTAAGGCCATACGTTGAGTTAACCGCTTTCAAGTTTGTCCTCTATTTATGGGAGAAACTTGACCGGAATCCACGATGATTTAAACTCATCATGAACCCTTACATTCGAGGACGAATGTTCCTAAGGGGGGAAGGGTGTTACAACCCATATCCACACGCGTTAGTTCATGCCATATATTATTTAACATAAATTCAAGAAGGAATTACCTTTGAGATGATAAGAAGTTAATCCTATTGGTCTTAAGTGATACAAGGGTGTATAAGGGTGATTAACAAGTATTAGAAGTTAAACGAATCAAGGATGTGGTAACTCGTATTTTCAGGTAAACCTAGAGGTTCTTAATACACTCAAGGTCATGTATTAAGGTGTTTGAATCATATAATATCCGTATCATAAGTCTTGAAGTCAAACGAGTTATGAAACAAAAGTCGAAAAACGTTGTCGCAACTTAGGTTCATAATTTTACTTAAACATTGGGTTAAATGTTTCTATGCTTTTCTCCTAATTTACAAGGCATTACGGGGTGATCTACCCACCAAATTAAATATCTATGAGTCTAGTTTCCAACACATTAAACCATTTGTCAATACAATCTTGGAGTATAGAGATATTCATATTTTTGCAAGCCTGCGCAGATTGGTAGATGACAAGTAGGTGCATCACCTACTTGCCAAAATGATAGGACAAAATTAAAAGACCTAAGTCGGCCAAGAGAGGAATTTTAAGGGGTTATGAACTCAGTTATTTCATCCATATTTCAGACCCTCAAAACCAAAGTTAACCCCTGCAACTCCTCCCCAAAAATCCCACACAAACCCTAATCGATTTTCCCTCTCTTTCAAGTTCTATTTGAAGGTAAAACCTAGAGTTTGAAGAACCAAGGGAAGGGATGAGTTATCCAACAAGTAAGGTAAGTTACTGCAATCTTTCATACATTTTTCTCTGCTGTGAATTCATGGTAATTCGTTCTATACATGTAAGGACTCACGGGACGGTGATCGGAAGCCGTGAGTTCGAGTTATTCACTTGTAGCGGACTGTTTTGTGGACTGTTTTGTGTTTCTATTGGGCTGCGTGTTTTACTACTATTTTGTGGAGTTTTGGAGGTGGAAGGGTGTGGAGGAACACCATATATATGTAAGGTTGTGGGCTGATAGTGATTCGTAACATTTCTGGGTCGTTTGACACGACTACGGTGGTCGTCGTATGTATGATGTAATTAGGTTGTGCGTGGACTATTTTGGGAGGCTCAATATGTTTATTATTGATGTTTTTTGGGCTGTTTGGTGATTATTTGGAATGGTGTGAAGTCATATATATAGGGGAGGTGCTGTCCGTTTCAACGTAAAATAGGTTGTGGTCGATACATAATAGTTATGACGCTTAAATGATAACGATAGTATCGTTTCTCTTATTGTAGACTAAGGAGTTGTGAAAATTGCATAGCTTGTGATTGGGGAAGTATATACAAGGTATGTGAGGCTATCCCTTTTCTTCTTTTGCACGACTCCGATTGTACATAATGTAATGAACGAGCTTCCAAAGATACTCTACTCTTAGAAGCTAGCAGTACTTACATTGCTTTCCCTCTTATGGAACGATTGATGTTAATGTTGTTTCTCTTATTCTTATGTTATCAATGTTGTTGGTACTTCCTGATTCTTATAAGGTTCGTAATGAAGAGTTGGTCCTAATAATGTGTACAGAGGATACCGACCTTACGTCACTCCGAAAGGTTTAGAATGTGATTCCATGAGTCGAGCATGCATTATATATATGTATCTATTTTACTCTACCGAGCCGCGCTATAGTTGGCCGGGTACGACACATATTGTGCAACCACCGATCAGTTGGGTTTTATCGAGCTCCACGTGGCCGGGTATGATTCTACCGAGCCTTATGATGGCCGGGTACGTTTTTACCAAGCCTATTATGGCTGGGTACGATATGATGATGATGATGCCCATAGAGGCGTATGTTTTAAAAGTTTATGTATACATACATATGTATCATGCATTTCATGAAAGTAGCCCTCAGAGGTACTCAGATGTTCCAGGTTGTATATTCTCTATCCCTGCTTACATTACTGTTCGTATTTATGGTTCCCTGCCTTACATACTCAATACTTTATTTGTACTGACGTCCTTTTGTTTGTGGACACTGCATGTCGTGCTGCAGGCCCTAATAGACAGACAGGTGCAGCTCCCCCACCACAGTAGGTTGTCCAGTTCAGCAGTGATTTGGCGAGATCCCTTCTCCGGACTTGTCGTGGTCTTGGTATGCATTACTGTTATAGACGTTATGGTTATGTCGGGGCCCTGTTCTGGCTATGTTGTAGCACTTATGTTCATTTAGAGGCTCATAGACAAGTGTCGACTCATGTATAGTTTGGTATGCCTTGTCGGCTGGTTTTTGTTGTATAGTCTTTCATGGTAGCGTGGTAGCTCATACCTTATATGTAGTTTCTTGATTGTCTGGTCATCCCCTACTATGTATGTTCATACCGTCATATTTTATTGCTGGTTGTCCATTATCCAGGTCTACCATTTATATTGATCTCGTCACCCCTAAAAGATAATAAAAAAAAGTTAGATAAAATGTACGTTGGTGCTCGACAAGTATGGTTGGGTGCTAGTCATGTTCCTCCAGTTTGGGTCGTGACATAATCTATACGAATCCTCATCGATCCATCCTTCTTCTTAAAAAACAACACCGGCGCACCCCAAGGCGAGACACTAGGTCTAATAAAGGCCTTATCAAGCAAGTCTTGCAACTGCTCCTTCAATTCTTTCAACTCAGGCAGGGCCATACGATACGGCGGAATAGAAATGGGCTGAGTGCCTGGTTCCAAATCAATGCAGAAGTTGATATCCCTGTCGGGTGGCATACCCGGCAGGTCTGAAGGGAACACCTTAGGAAACTCACGAACAACACGCACAAAATCCATATAAGGGACCTCGACAGTAAAATCACGAACATATGCCAAATAGGCTAAACATCCCTTCTCAACCATATGCCGAGCCTTCATATATGAGATAACACTATGGGTAGAATGGCCAGGAGTCCTTCTCCACTCAAAATGAGGAAACCCCGACAAGGCCAAGGTCACAGTCATGGCATGATAGTCTAAGATAGTGTGGTAAGGTGATAACTACTCCATCCCTAAATATGACATCAAAATCAACCATATCCAAAAGTAACAAATCTACTCGAGTCTCAAGACCTCCAATCACAACTATATATGAATGATGAACACGATCTACCATAATAGAATCACCCACAGGTGCAGACACATTTATAAGAGCACTCAAAGAATCACTAGGCATGATCAAATACGGTGCAAAATAAGATGGCACATAGGAGTATGTAGACCCTGGATCAAATAGTAATGAAGCATCCTTACTACAGACCAGAACGGTACCTATGATAACTGCATCAGAGTCCTCAGCCTCAGGCCTGACTGGAAGAGCATAACATCGGGCCTAGGACCCATCACTCTCAACTACATCTCTAGGATGGCTTCCTGTTGGCTGGCCTCCACCTCTAGTGGCCTGAGCTCCACCTCTAATACCTCTACCTCAACCTCTAGCACCTCTACCTCCATTTCTATCTGGCTGAGCAGGTTATGGAACACTCGGTTCCTGAACCATGGCACGGGAACCCTATGTTGAGAGCTGCTCAATGTTCGAGGGAAAAATCTAGCAATATGCCTCGTATCGCCACAAGTATAACAAGCCCTCGGCTGCTGAGACTGCTGACCCTGACGGCCTGAATAACCACTTTGAAAACTCTAGAGCAGAGGTGCACTGATAGGAGCTGGTGGTGCACTATAGAGCAACTGATCGAAATATTGCATATGAGAACCACGGCCACCTGGAGCTCCATGAGAAGCCTGAAGTGCTGAGTGAAACGGCCTGGGAGGATGGCCCTTACCAAAATAATCCCTGCCTCCAGACGAGGCACCACTGAACCTACCAGAATGACTAGGTCTCTTGTTAGTCCCCTGACCAGTGATATAACCATCTCAACCCTCCTGGCCACATTGGCCGCATCCTGAAAAGAAATCTCACTCCCCGTCTCCTTAGCCATCTGTAATCGACTAGGCTAAACGAGTCCCTCAATGAACCTCCTCACTCTCTCTCTCTCAGTGGGAAGTATAAGAAGAGCATGAAAGCCAAGTCAATAAATCTGGTCTCGTACTGAGTAATGATAACTAGGGATTTTGCTACATTTTATACTCCTTCTTGCTTAAGTTTTTATTAGAAATGTATACAAAATAGTCCCAAAGGCTCAGAAGTTGTTCTTGATTGCAGGTTTGATCAACAAGGTGACAAGATGTTAAAAATCAGCTCAAAAGGAGTGAAACTTGCACAAGTATCAAGACAAGACAAATCTCAGACAATAAATGGCCAGTGCGGCTGCACACCATTCTATACGGTCCGCACAAGTGAGGTTCAGAGAGTATGATATTCAGGCAAAAAGGGCAATGCGGTCGCACTAGGTCTTGTGCGGTCTGCACTGGGATCAATGCGGCCGCACTCGATTTAGTGCGGTCCGTAGTAAGAAGGATCAGAGAGTTGCCAGTTCCGAGTTTCAAGCCAATGCGGTCCGTGCTCCATTTCACGCAGACCGCACTAGAAGCCTTCGCGGTCGCACTCTATTCTGTGTGGTCCGCATTGCCTAAGTTCAGAGAGATGGATTTTTATGTCAAGATCCTTAGTGCGGCCACACGTGATTTAGTGCGGTCCGCACTATCCCCGCAGGGGTATTTTTGTCCAGATTTTTCAGCTTAGTATAAATAGCTCCTTTTTCCCATTTTTAGGTCATCAAATAGTTTTCTCTTGAGAGTTGCGCTTGTAACTTCATAGTTTTAGCTGTTTTGAGTAATTTTAGCTACATTTCTATATTGAATCTTCTTGTTTTATTTAGTAATTAATTAATATAAGTTTTTCTTCATCTATTTCTTGCTTTTCTTTTTTAATTATGAATAGCTAAACCCATAAGTTAGGGTTATGGCTCAACCCTAGTGTGGGTAATTGATGGGTCTTGTGTTTTAGGGCTAGATTGACTATGAGTGTTTGATATTTAGGCTAATTTCATGTTTAATTGCTGAATTAGTGGTTGTAAACACTAGTTTGTGTTTAGTTGACTTGAGCTCTTCTTGAGAAAGAGAGCTTGAGTCTCTGAAATTGGTCCAACAAGGAATTGGGGCGTACTCAAGAGATTGATAGACCCAATTAAAGGGTTAAATCTCGAGAGAGTAATACCCTACTTGAACCTTGATTGCTTCTGCAAATTTACATACCCAATTGGTCTTGAGACAGTTAATTCGGGCAAAATCACTTGAACCACCGAGAGGTGTAGAGTGGGTATAATCATGCAACGGTTATATCGTAATCCCCAAATATGTCAATCATGCCTTAGAATCAAGTATCTGTCAATTGACCACCTAGACGAAAGTCACTACCCTAGTGCCTTTTAAACTATTTGAACAACCTGCAACATTTTACTCTTAGCTTATTCCAGTTTAATTTACCATTGTAGTTTGATAAAAGTAGAAGTAAAACAAAAACCCAAAAATGTTTAGAAGTGTAATTTGGAACACATACCCAACTCTAAATTAGATAGATACCCGACTCCAACATCTAGCTCTCTGTGGAAATCGATCCCGACCCTAAATCGGGTAAAAGCTTCTTCGGCCCTCTCTTGCTACTCAATAGTAGTGCAGGGTAGGGTTCGATCACTTTTTGGCGCCGTTGCTGGGGAAATAGTGGTTTTGGCTATCTATTTAAATAATTTTGTGTATTGTTGTTCTTTCCTTCTTTGTTACCAATTTGTTTGTGTCACGACTCAGGTACCAAATGGCATCGAACAACGCAAAGAACCCTCTTGGAAATGTGATTGCGGGGGAGGAGGTAGATGATGTCGGAGATGATGAGGTGCCTCTTGTACCTCAAGGACAACGTAGAGGCCGCCAGGCTAATGCTAATGTTAATGACAATATTCCAGACCCTCCTCTGCCACCTCCAAGAGTGGCTCCTAGAGTGCTTCCGAACCAAGGCTATGCAAGTGCTATTGTCCCACCCTGAATCTGGGCGGGTAATTTTCAAATAACCAATGTGATGTTAACCTTACTAGAGCAACGAGGGTACTTCATGGGCACTGCAAATCAAAATGCTTACAAACATCTCAAGGGGTTCGTGGATACATGTTGGGGGAGCAAGAAAACTAATGTGTCTGAGGATGCTCTTAGGTTGAGACTCTTCCCATTCTCACTTAGAGGGAAGGCATTGGATTGGCTCGAGCGACTTCCCAACCATTCCATCACTACTTGGGATGAGTTGGTGGATAAGTTCATTGCAAAAGTTTTCTCACTGGGTATATGGCTGCATTGAATGATAAGATCTTGGCATTTAAGCAAGAGCCCACAGAACCTTTGTATGAGATTTGGGAGCGTTATGGAAAAATGGTGAAGGAATGCCCCAACAATGATATGACTGAGGCGTTGATCCAACAAACCTTCTACCGGGGCATTAATACAACAAACCAATGCATAGTGAACCAACTTGCTTGAGGCAATTTCATGAAGCTATCATGTGATGAGGCTTGTGACATTCTTGACGAGATGGCTGACACTTCTTCCGCTTGCCAAAGTAGAGCCAATGTACCCCAGGGTGACCCCACGATTATCCATTTGCACAAGGAATTACATGATCATGGGCAGGCTATAGCTCAGTTGACAACTACAATGAACCAACTATCAAAGGCATAGTTGCAACAAGTTTAAAATCCGCGCCAAGTGAATGCCATGGAGGGTGTTAACATGCTTGTCAACAAAAGAAGACAAAGAGGGCAGTAAAACCAAGGGAAGTCGGAGAAATTTGATAATGATTGTGGTGGATTTCAAAATGATGGTTATGATGAACAAAGTGAAGAGGTGCAATACGTGAATAATTATCAAGGCCAAAAAGGCAATTCTTCCAACCAACAACAATGGATATCCCAAGGCAATTGGGTCTATCAACAACAAGACAATGGTAATTGGGGGAACAACAACCAAAACAACAACTGGGGAATTAGAACAACAATCAAAGCAACCAAGGAAATTGGAATGGTAATAACAACAATTGGGGTGGTAATAACAATCAAGGTGGATGGAATAATGGAAACCAAGGAAACCGGGGGCAAGGCTTTCAAAGGCCCCCAATGTACCAACAACCGAACAATCCACCCCCATTTCCATCTCAAGGTCCCAATTCTTCTAGCAATGATATGGGTAGAATTGAAATGATGTTCGAACAGATAATGAAGAAAAATGCGGACTCGAATGCTCAGTTGGCTTCCCACAATACCTCTATCAGGAACTTGGAGGTGCAGTTAGGTCAAATCTCACAGTCTTTAAATACTCGCCCTAAGGGTGCGCTATCAAGTGATACGGTAGTGAACCTGAAGGATGAGAACAATCATGTTATGGCAGTAATAACAAGAAGTAGGAGAGGCGGTGATGTGCATGCCTCCAAACAAAAGCAAATTGTGGATGATGATGTTGAGTTGCAAGAAGATGAAGTTCCTTTGGTGGTTGAAAATATGATTGATGAAAATGTAAATGAAGAACTGAATATTGATATTAAAGATGTCGAGGTGGAAACTCAAAATGATATGAACCCGTCTAGGGAACACATAATAGACATGCCGGAGCCGGTTGTGCCTAAATCCAAGGCTCCTTTGCCAAGGCCACCTCCGCCTTATCCTCAAAGGCTCGCGAAGCAGAAAAATGAAAATCAGTTTAAAAATTTTATTGACATGATGAAGAGCTTATCCATCAATGTGCCTTTGGTGGAGGCTCTTGAACAAATGCCGGGTTGTGCTAATTTCATGAAGGACTTGGTAACAAAGAAGCGGTCTATGTATTATGAAACTATAAAGATGACTCACCAAGTTAGTGCAATAGTGCATTCAATGGCCCCGAAGCTTGAAGATCCTGGTGCTTTCACCATTCCTTGAACCATTGGGAGTGTGGATTTTTCTAAAGCTCTATGTGATTTGTGGGCTAGTATCAATTTGATACCCTATTCCGTTTTCAAGACTTTGGGTATTGGGCAGCCAAGGCCGACTTCCATGAATTGCAAATGGCAGATAGAACGATGAAGAGACCATTGGGTATTATTGATGATTTTCTTGTCCGGGTGGACAAATATATTTTGCTAGCTGACTTTGTGATCTTGGACTGCAAGGTGAACTATGAAGTTCCTATCATATTGGGAAGACTTTTCCTAGCTACGGGGAAGGCCTTAGTTGATGTGGAAGCAAGGGAACTCACCTTCCGGGTGGGTGATGAAAAGGTGGTATTTCATGTGTTCAAATTAATGAAGAAGCCCACCAATACCGAGGTGTGCTCTTTTGTGGACCTCATCACAGCAGTGATAATTGATGACACTAGTGCAATGATCAATGTGGAAGACCCATTGGAAGCCGTAATGTTGAATCTTGATGTCAATGAGGATGCAAGCCGAGTGTAGTGCGTGAATGCTTTACATGGAATGGTCTCTTACTCTTATAAGCCTAGGAAATTATCTTTGGATCTCGAGAATAGAGAGACTCCACCAACAAAACCTACAATTAAGGAGCCTCCGGTGTTGGAGTTGAAACTGCTGCCTCCATACCTCAGGTATGAGTTCTTAGGCTCAAATTCTACTTTGTTAGTTATCATTTCTTCTTTCCTTACTAACATGTAGGTTGATGCAATTGGATGGACTTTAGCTGATATTCGGGGAATAAGCCCTGCAATCTGTATGCACAAGACTATTCTGGAAGATAATGCAAAGCCCTCCTTGGAGCATCAAAGGAGGTTGAACGAGGCAGTGCAAAAAGTTGTGAAAAAGGAGGTGATCAAGCGGTTGGATGTCGGGGTTGTGTACCCCATCTCTGATAGCTCTTGGACTTCATCGGTGCAATGTGTACTGACGAAGGGTGGCATGACCGTGGTTATAAATTCACAAAATGAGTTGATTTCTACAAGAACTGTTACCGATTGGAGGGTATGTATGGACTACCGCAAGTTAAGTAAAGTAATCCGCAAGGATCACTTTCCTTTGCCTTTTCTTGATCAGATGTTGGATCGACTTGCTAGGCGTGCCTTCTACTGTTTCTTGGATGGGTATTCTGGGTACAACCAATTCTTGATTGCTCTGGAAGATCAAGATAAAACTACATTTGCTTGTCCATATGGCACTTTTGCCTTTTCTAGGATGCCTTTTGGGTTGTGTAATGCACCGTCTACATTTCAGCGGTGTATGATGACCATTTTCACCAATATGGTGGAAGACATTTTGGAGGTATTCGTGGACGACTTTAGTGTTGTGAGGGATTCATTTGATGAGTGCTTGAAGAATCATGATAGTGTTTTGGCTCGTTGTGAAAAAACCAATCTTGTCCTCAATTTGGAGAAATGCCACTTTATGGTGGAAGAAGGAATAGTTCTTGGGCATAAAATTTTGAAGCATGGTATTGAGGTAGATAAAGCAAAGATTGATGTAATTTCAAGGCTCCCTCCCCCTACATCCGCCAAGGGAGTTCGAAGTTTTCTCTGGCATGCGGGGTTCTACCGAAGATTTATCAAAGACTTTTCGAAGGTAGTGAATCCCTTGTGCAAGTTGTTGGAAAAAGATGCTAAATTCGTATTTGATGAAAAGTGTATGCAAGCCTTTTAACTTCTCAAGCATAAGTTGACCACTTCTACTATCATTACTGCGCCTAATTGGAGCTTACCCTTTGAGCTCATGTGTGATGCGAGCAATGCTGCGGTTAGGGCAGTTTTGGGTCAAAGAGTGAACAAAATGTTTCATCCGGTGTTCTATGCGAGAAAGACAATGAATGATGCTCAAGTGAACTACACGGTGATTAGAAAAAACTTTTGGCTATTGTATTCGCAATGGAAAAATTCCGGCCGTATCTTATGGGTGCTAAGGTTATTATTCATACCGACCATGCCACACTCTGGTACTTGATGACGAAGAAGGATTCCAAAGCTAGACTGATACGATGGGTCTTGTTACTTCAAGAGTTTGATTTGGAGATTGTGGACCGAAAGGGTAGTGAGAACCAAGTGGCGGACCACTTGACCCGCTTGGAGGAGGAGGGGAGGCCTCGTGATGGCCTAGAGATCAATGATTCATTTTCCTACGAACAAATCCTTTTGGTGTCGATGAATGATATGCCATGGTTTTCCGATGTTGCTAATTTCCTTATGACTGGTATAATCCCGTGTGAGTTCTCTTCTAACCAAATGAAGAAGCTCAAGCAGGATAGTTTGGATTTCTATTGGGATGCGTCATACTTGTTCAAGATCTGCACGGATGGTGTGATCCGAAGGTGTGTCCCGGAGGAAGAGCAATTGAGTATCTTGGAGGCTTGTCATTCCTCTCCCTAAGGTGGCCATCATGACGGGGTGAGGACGGTTTCTAAAGTTCTTAGCTGTGGGTTTTATTGGCCAACTTTGTTCAAAGATGTCGGTGATTTTGTGAAGAGATGCGATGAATGCCAAAGAGCCGGGGGAATTTTGAAGAAAGATGAGATGCCTCTCAATACCATCCTTGAAGTTGATATTTTTGATGTATGGGGCATTGATTTTATGGGCCCGTTTGTTAGCTTGTGTGGGAACACATACATTCTTATGGCGGTGGACTATGTTTCATAGCGGGTTGAAGCCATGGCGTTGCCCAACAATGAGGCCCGGAGTGTTGTTGCATTTCTCAAGAAGAGCATTTTTGCATGGTTTGGCACTCCTCGTGCAATCATAAGTGATGGGGGTCTCATTTTTGCAATAGAGCTTTTGACACTTTGCTTTCAAAGTATGGTGTCAATCACAAAGTTTCTACTCCCTATCATCCTCAAGAAAGTGGTCAAGTTGAAGTCTCTAACAGGGAAATCAAAAGCATACTGTCAAAGACGGTCAATGAAAATAGGACCGATTGGTCAAAGAAGTTGGATGACACTCTATGGGCTTATAGGACTGCTTACAAGACTCCGATTGGTATGTCTCCGTATCGGTTGGTGTTTAGAAAAGCTTTCCAACTACCGGTTGAGTTAGAGCACAAGGCCATGTGGGCTTTGAGGAAGCTAAATCTTGAATAGGATGTTGCAGCTAATCTTCGTGTGGAGTAGCTTAATGAACTTGATGAATTCCGATTCCATGCCTACTCCAGTTCGTCCTTGTACAAGGACAAGATAAAGTACCTTCATGATAAATTAGCAAGGAGTTCAAAGTGGGCGATTTGGTTCTCTTGTTCAACTCCCGGTTACGTCTGTATCCGGGAAAACTTAATTCAAAATGGAGTGGACCTTTTGAAGTGGTGTGTGTGACCCCGTCTGGTGCTCTTTATTTAAAGAACAAAAATGGTGAATTTTTTAGAGTGAATGGGCATAGGGTCAAGCACTACTTGGGAAAAATTGATGACAGCCTCGTTGTGGCACTTCTTCATCTCAAATGTTGTGATAGTAACCTGCGTCGTACCGCGATGTTAAATCAGACGCTTTTTGGGAGGCAACCCATGTGTTTTTCTTCTTGTTTTTATTTGATTTTCATTTTAGTATAGGATTGATTTTTGGATTAACTGGTTGTGAGATACTACAGGATTGTGTTGATGCAGTTGAGGACATAGTGGAAAAAATGTTTAGGTCTCTGAAGTTGTCAATGTGGATGCACTACATTCAGTGCAGACCGCACTGGTGGAGGGTGAAATGTCGACCTCTCTAAAGTATGCCACTGCATCCGCACTACATTTTGTGCGGTCCATGGTGGACCACTGCGGCCGCATGACATTTTGTGCGGACCGTGGTGGACCACTGCGGCCTCATGACATTTTGTGCGGACTGTAGTGAGTTGCCTTCTCAAACTTAAATCAAGCTGTGTGGTGCGGACCGCTCATTGGTTGGTAAGACTGGGCCCTAGGTCCTTTTCTATAAGTAGGGCTTGAGGTCCTCCGGCTACACTTTTCGAATTCTTGACTTTCAAAAATAGTAAATCACTGTTCATCTGCTCATTTACTCGAAATTAACTGCTTGGAATCATTAATCTTCATTTCATGTCACATCTGGTAACTTAACTTCTTTTTGATTGCTTTAATTTTGTTATTTTCCTTTACGTTTTGTTTTTCTTGTCTTTTATTTTGTTCCTCCCATAGTTTCTTCAATTGGTTAGGTTAGGGTAGTTAAATTCTTGATTAATGTTGACTTAGATAGTTAACAACACTGGGAAAATACGGAGGGACCTTACTTAGGTGAAAAATAGGACTTAAAATCAAAATTCATGTAACCCTAAGTTAGTGTTGCCTCTGGGCACTCAGTGCGGACCGCAGTCGATTCTGTGCGGTCTGTGGTGCTCTTGTGCGATCCGTGGTAACATTATGTGTGGACCACATTGCTGAAAGTAATGTTGTATTGTGGTTTGGACCCGGGCCAAACTTGCCTAAACGGGCCGGGACAAATGGGCCTGGGCTTGAGGCGGGCCGGGCTGAGGCGGTCCCGGGCCAAACGGTCCCAATGTGTGGAACCGGCCCACGACGGTCCTAAGCCCACATGGTCCCGGGCTAAATGGGTTGGGCCCGCGGGCCTAAACGGGCCTAACGAGCTTTTTCCTTTTCGGGATATTTTTTTAAATTTTTTTTTATAAGGCACATTCTTGTAAACTATATATGTATATACTAGTATAAATTGCTTATAGTGTATTATGTGTATATATAATTATATATTGCCTTATATATATGTATGTATATATATATAGTTTATATGTATTAGAGATATATATAGTGCCTTATATATATGTGTATGTATGTATATATATATATATATATATATATATATATATATATATACACACACACACACACATACACACACACATATATATTTACACCAGGATCAGGGTAGGCGGGCGGTAGTCCGCACGACCATCCAGATCTAGCTATTTCAGTACCTTTGAAGGTTGGCGGTAGTCCGCACGACCAGTAAAGATTCAAAATATACGGGAATTTTATTATAGTTTTAATGACTGTATGGAAGGATCTATCCTTTTACCCAAGCAAGGGGCCTGTCTAGGTACGATACATACTCTTATTGATACCATGTGTCTAGAAGTTCTAACTGTGAAAGGGATAGCCCTTTTGACAACTTTAGCGGGCTTTAATGTCACAGCTGGCTAGACGTAGCCACTAAGGCAAAGCCAATAAGAGTAGTACCAGAGTCGACTGTACCACAATCTTGGAACCAAGCCAAGAAACTATATTAAAATTCCTTTATATTTTGAAAGAGTCTGGATTCTTCATGGTTAATATGCAAGAGAAATTAGTTCTTCAACATAGATATGAATCCGCTTAGCCGGACATAGTCACGGCAGTGGAGAGAAACAAAATAAGTTAAATACTATACAATAAAATAAAATAAACAAATACCTTTAAGGACGGGACGCAAGGCCCTGAAGATGATGAACTGAACTTCGAAACTTTTATTTCCATCAACTGATTTACAAAATTAAGAAGCTAAGAAGCTTAAAAGACTTTACAAGAGAGAGAGAGAGAGGGGAATTTTCTGATGCCTCCCCGAATGAGAGAGGGCTCCTACTTATAGGAAGAGAAAAAAAACATAAGGAATCTATGTACAGTACAGTGGGTCCCATATGTGGGTCCCTTATACAGTGTATTTACTGTGTACACAGTGTATCTACTGTGTATACAGTGTTTCTACTGTTGTAGTGGGGTCCTGTTATGGAGTCCTTGGCGGCTTCACTATTTTTCACTATTTCTTTCTTCTACTTTGTCCATCATTTGTAGGAAATCTTCCACTTCTTTAATTATTTTTTCTGACAATATCCTTTCTGTCATCATAGGTTGAGAATCTTCCTCTACATCACTGTTGCTTGTTTCACTTTGCATCGATGTGTCTGATTTTTCACATTGGCTTAAAGTTTGAAGCAAATTTCTTTTCACTTCTTCCAGATATTGGTTTATTAAATCAGTTTTATCTCCATCTTGAATGGAGATTCTCCTAGCAATATGCTTGACTGAGCTATCATCAAATATTTTCTTCTGGTGAGTGGTCGCGTATAACTGGATCTGTACTTTAATGGAATCCAATAATTTTTGACCGTATAATAATTTCGTTTTGGGATCATTCTTCATTAACTTATCCCAAAAATTATTGTAAAAGACCCTATATAAGTAAAGGATCTGTTCTTCAGTAAACCCCAATTCGGGGGTCCATTTATGAATCCACGGAATAGAGAACTCAATGAAGAAGTATATCTGATCAATTTTTTTCTAAATGACAGATATGATCTGTATGATATAAATTAGTTAAAAACGGAGAAATTTTTGTCCATTTTTTGTATAACTTAAGAAATAGCTCAGACAAGATCTTTGTTGTGGGGCCGTGATATGACCACCAGTTCAGAAACCAATTAGGGATAGGTCCTGCAAATATCTTTGCACATATTTTAATAAACCAAGTGTGTTTATGTCTATCATTGTTATAATATAATACTCTATCGAATGCCTAGATATAATCCCAGTAAGTAAAATTCATGGGTGATTTATTAAGGCTTATCTGCCTCTCTTTCATTGTGGATATCCCCTATTCTTCAATAGATATAATCTGCTTGATAATAATTTTTGAGAAGTTATAAACGTTCTCACTGGTGTTATAACCGGAAAAGTGCTGGAATTTTGCACTACCTGTGCTGATGAGGATGGTCTCATAATAAGCGCGGGTTTTATATGATTCACCTGGGTAGTATAACCCATTAATCAGGTATCTCTGGAATATCTTCCATGGTTCATCCTTTCGCTGAATCTCAAAGTTTTCTAAAAGAAATATTATTTCTTTCTTTGGTAGTTTTTCGTAGGACTTGACATCATCGTTGTCCTCTTCTCTAGCGATTGAAGCAAATGTATTACTTTGCTTTTTGGCGGCCAAATATGCCTGTAGATGACCGTATAATAAATTATCTTCTGGAATATTATCCAGATGTATAGATGGACCTACTGATGAATCTCCTTTATGAAATATCTTAGAGTTTATTGAACTCTTTTTTTCCGCTTGTATCACCAGAGAACTTGATGAGGATCCGTATGACAATCCTTGAGAATATGATTTACTAGGGGAAGATTTTCCCCTACCTCTGCCTCTGGTGGCTCATGAAGGGTCCATTCTGCACAAATAACAAGTCAATTTATTCTGAGAAGTAATAATCCAATATATCATCCCTAACAGTTTCAGCATAATCATGAATAGAAAATTCATTATTAATCAGGTTATCAATGATTTCTTCAATTATCAATTTAATTATGAGATTTTGGAAGTCTCCATTTAATCTAACCACTTTAAGGATAGTAATTAATAATTCTTCATCGAGAAAAGTCGTATAGAAAATCATAATCAGTCTAAGTATTCCCGGGATAAAAAATCCGGAAGGGAATTATCAATTTCTTTTTTGTATTGAATTTCAAAATCAAAAGGCGCCAGTTGAACTTGCCATCTAGCAAATATTAATTTAGACGCATCATGTTTGAAATCTTTGTCAAACATATATTTAACAGATTGAGCATCAGTTTTTATTAAAAATTTTGATTATATAAATCGTCTTGAAATTTTAAAACACATTTAACAATAGTAAACATTTCATGAGCCACAGTAGCATATTTTTTCTGGGCTTCGGTCCATTTACCAGAGTGAAATCTTATAAGGTATTCACTCTTATTGTTGGGATTTACTTGCTTTAAAATCACACCGTAGCCAACGTTGGACGCATCTGTCTCAATAATGTTTTGCCATGTAGGATTAGCAAGAGTTAAGCAAGGTAGAGACCTAACACGTTGTTTAATACTTTTGACTAACGTAGTATGCTGGTCAGTCCAAGGCTGCCTATTATCCTTTTTTCAGCCTGTCATACAGAGGAGCTAGATCACGAGATAAACTTTTGTAGAAAGGAGATATATAATTCAAACTTCCCAAAAATCTTTGTAGTTGAGTCCTGTCAGTAATAACATCAGGAAATTTTGAAGCAAAATCAATCGCTCTTTGTATCGGGGTAATTTTTCCTTGGCAAATATTATGGCCTAAAAATCGAACATTGGTTTGGAATAGACTCATTTTTGGTTTAGAAGTAACTAGGCCGTTTTGTATTATAATTTTCTTAAAAATATCAAGATGCTTAATATGCATCTCTAATGTTTTAGAAAATACTAATATGTCATCAATATAAACGATGATAAAATCTAGATAAGGGTTAAAAATATCATTCATAATTTTCTAAAATTCAAAAGGGGCATTTTTTAAACCAAAAGGCATGACGTTCCATTCATATTGATCAAATGGAACATTAAAAGTAGTTCTATAAGTATGCTCTTTAAAAATTTGAACTTGCCAATATCTAGATTTTAAATCAAATTTTGAAAATATATTGGTGTCATATAACCTAAATAGCAGATCTCTTTTATTGGGGATAGGATATCTAATTCATTTCATATGCTTATTCAAAGGTTTATAATTTATAACTAATCTAGGAATACCACGTTCCTTTTCCGCAGCATTATTAACATAAAAGGTAGAACATGACCAAGGAGATTTTGAGGGTTTTATCAAACCCTTTTGTAACAAATTATCAATTTCATTTTTGCAGAATTCGACCAATTTAGCATTCATCTGGCAAGGTCGAGATTTAGTGGGGATATCATCCTCGAAGAAGTTTTCTTCGTAAGGAAGAGTTACAATATGCCTTTTTCAGTTCCAAAAGGCACTAGGGTGATCGGCGCAAACATCAACAGCCATCTGTTCAGCAATCAATTTAATCTTTTGCTGAACCTTAGCAGATTGTAAAGTATCGAATATATTCATGCTCAATATTTCTAATTGTAATGAATCAACATGCCCTTGTTTCATATTAATCAAGGCGGTAATATCTCTAGTTAAGGGATCTGTAACAAAAGAATAACTTATCTCTTTATCTTGATAAGTAGCAGAAAAACCCTGTGCATCTATGTTATTAAAAAGGGTAAATAGCATTAATAAAAGGGGTTCCAAGTATAATCGGAGGATCTAACTGGTTTTTTACCAAAAAGAAGAAATGAGGAATACAAACTCTATTTTGGAAAATACGAGTATTTGGTAATTTATACTCTATATCTAAAGCATGAGCAGAAGCAGATTTTACCAAATGAGTGGTATTTTGAAAATATTTAGTAGGAACAAGACCCTCTTGAATACAACTTACATCTGCTCCACTATCAATCATTGCTACATTAGTTAGAGAGAAAGTATTATCAATCAAGATAGTAGATTTAATGTACCACTTATGAGCCGTAACAACCTGCATCATTCCTAAAAACATATCAGAATTTTCATTAATCGAATCAATCTTATCAGAAATTGCTTTTCCCTTTTCATTTGAAAATTCGGAAATTCCTTTAGCCGAAAAATAAGTTGGAAAATCAGTTAGAGAATTATTTTTCTCAATTTGAGTAAACCGGTGATCACAAATCATTTGATTTTGTTTAAGAGACTTAATATCTCTTTTCAAATTCTCAATTTCGATTTTCGAATCCTCAAACGAAGTATCTCTGCTTGGCGTATTTGTCTTATGAAGACGTTTATTAACTTCAGACAAAGAATATGGTGCAAAATATTCAAATTCGTTTTTTGGTCATTCAAAAAGCTTTGAACCACTAGAACTAGAACTTTCAGTCAAATTTATAATTTCTTTACGAATTTTTTCATCAGTAATTTCCTTTAAAAGTTCTATTACATTGTCAGATGTAATAGTTTTTATATTCAAATCTTAAAATTGTGATTCAAATATATAAAACTCATCATCATCGCAAGTGCAAATATCACCTTTACAAGCGGCGCAAGTATTATCCAAATCTTTACTACTTTCAGATAAATCTATCAGATCAATCTCAGCTTCAGACTCAGTCTCAGAATAAGTATAATCAGAATCTGATCCGGAAGTGTATAACAAGTAATAAACTTTGTCACGTAACCCATCGCTTAGTTCTAAGGCCTTAAGCTTTTGAAGCTTGCAATTTGGAGCGATATGCCCAAATTTTCCACACTTATAACACTTAATATCAGCGAGATCTCTGTTTGATCTATTCTTCGTAAATCGAGTAGATTTCCGATGCGCTTTTCTTGTATCACGCTCTTCCTTAGACCTATATCTAGACCTCTTTTTCTTATACGGGCTATCAGGGTTAGGATACCTATGACATCTGTTTTTCTTCTTCTTCTTACTTTGAGTAGAGGTTCCGGGTAAACCGAACTGGGTACAAAAGTCACCTAATTGGGATTTCTCTTTAAACTTATCAATCTTAAGCTGTCTAGAAAGCTTCAGCTCATTACACAAGTTTAATCCTTCTTGTGTACACACTCCTATAAGTTTACCATAGGTATAATTTCCATACAGAATTTCACCGTAACTACCTCTTAATGCTTTTCTTACTCTTTCAGCGAATAAGGAGGGAAGGTCGTCTATAAACTTAGATTTCCAATGTTCATACTTGTTTTCGGGTAGCTCCATAACCCTACTCATAAAAGTATCTTTGTACCATCTAAATTCACTAAGGGTCCTACATCTAAGCCCATTTAGTAAAGTATGGACGGTCTCATGCCCATTGGTAAATCTACCGTTAAAATATTCTACAATTGTAAGGATAAGGGTATAAACAACGTCTTCTCTTCCTTTAACTAGAGCCATGCCTATATTATCAACCCCTTCGTCAACGGCGGTCGAATTAATAACCGTTGCCTTTTCTTCATCAGATAGATAGTTATCCCACCAGCCACAAAGCTGGCCAGTAAAGCCTACAATTATCATTCTGCAAATAGTTCTATCTGTGTTCTTAACACTTTTACAGATAGTTGAGTACATAAGCATTCTATGTGCAAGAATAGTTAACTGTCTATCAGTTAAGCCATCAAGATTACATTCATAAATTTTGGAACCGTTGTAAGACGTATTAGTCTGATTCCAATCGCGTTCCTCTATTAACACATCTTGAGGAGTAGGACGGGAATAATAGTAAGCTTGCATCCGGGGTTTGTCGGCATACTTACTATTGGTTTTAATTAAACCCTTGAGCTTATTAAGCTCTGACCACGTTTCAGTTTTTTAATCGGAAACAGTCTCAATTTTATCAGCATAATTTTTTGATAAATCAATTGGTCTAATATTTAAACCAGAATGTTTTTTATCAAGAAGGTCTGCTAAGTCATCAAGAGATTTGAATTTAAAATCTTGAACCTCGGGAGGCCTTTGAACATGTGTAAGAACTGTTTGATCAACCTGTTTGATTCCCGAAGTGGAGGCAATATCGGTTGGTCCTTTGTTAGTACTCATCTTCTTTATTAAAGCAGTCAAATCTCTGCTTGGCGTATTTGTCTTATGAAGACGTTTATTAACTTCAGACAAAGAATATGGTGCAAAATATTCAAATTCGTTTTTTGGTCATTCAAAAAGCTTTGAACCACTAGAACTAGAACTTTCAGTCAAATTTATAATTTCTTTACGAATTTTTTCATCAGTAATTTCCTTTAAAAGTTCTATTACATTGTCAGATGTAATAGTTTTTATATTCAAATCTTGAAATTGTGATTGCAATATATAAAACTCATCATCATCGCAAGTGCAAATATCACCTTTACAAGCGGCGCAAGTATTATCCAAATCTTTACTACTTTCAGATAAATCTATCAGATCAATCTCAGCTTCAGACTCAATCTCAGAATAAGTATAATCAGAATCTGATCCGGAAGTGTATAACAAGCAATAAACTTTGTCACGTAACCCATCGCCTAGTTCTAAGGCCTTTAGCTTTTGAAGCTTGCAATTTGGAGCGATATGCCCAAATTTTCCACACTTATAATACTTAATATCAACGAGATCTCTGTTTGATCTATTCTTCGTAAATCGAGTAGATTTCCGATGCGCTTTTCTAGTATCACGCTCTTCCTTAGACCTATATCTAGACCTCTTTTTCTTATACGGGCTATCAGGGTTAGGATACCTATGATATCTGTTTTTCTTCTTCTTCTTACTTTGAGTAGAGGTTCCGGGTAAACCGAACTGGGTACAAAAGTCACCTAATTGGGATTTCTCTTTAAACTTATCAATCTTAAGCTGTCTAGAAAGCTTCAGCTCATTACACAAGTTTAATCCTTCTTGTGTACACACTCAAATAAGTTTACCATTGGTATAATTTCCATACGGAATTTCACCGTAACTACCTCTTAATGCTTTTCTTACTCTTTCAGCGAATAAAGAGGGAAGGCCGTCTATAAACATAGCTTTCCAATGTTCATACTTGTTTTCGGGTAGCTCCATAACCCTACTCATAAAAGTATCTTTGTACCATCTAAATTCACTAAGGGTCCTACATCTAAGCCCATTTAGTAAAGTACAGACGGTCTTATGCCCATTGGTAAATCTACCGTTAAAATATTCTAGAATTGTAAGGATAAGGGTATAAACAACATCTTCTCTTCCTTTAACTAGAGCCATGCCTATATTATCAACCCCTTCGTCAATGGCGGTCGAAATAATAACCGTTGCCTTTTCTTCAACAGATAGATAGTTATCCCACCAGCCACGAAGCTGGCCAGTAAAGCCTACAATAATCATTCTGCAAATAGTTCTATCTGTGTTCTTAACACTTTTACAGATAGTTGAGTACATAAGCATTCTATGTGCAAGAATAGTTAACTGTCCATTAGTTAAGCCATCAAGATTACATTCATAAATTTTGGAACCGTTGTAAGATGTATTAGTCTGATTCCAATCGCGTTCCTCTATTAACACATCTCGAGGAGTAGGACGGGAATAATAGTAAGTTTGCATCCGGGGTTTGTCGGCATACTTACTATTGGTTTTAATTAAACCCTTGAGCTTATTAAGCTCTGACCACATTTCAGTTTTGTAATCGGAAACAGTCTCAATTTTATCAGCAAATTTTTTTGATAAATCAATTGGTCTAATATTTAAACCAGAAAGTTTCTTATCAAGAAGGTCTGCTAAGTCATCAAGAGATTTGAATTTAAAATCTTGAACCTCAGGAGGCCTTTGAACATGAGTAAGAACTGTTTGATCAACCTATTTGATTCCCGAAGTGGAGGCAATATCGGTTGGTACTTTGTTAGTACTCATCTTCTTTATTAAAGCAGTCAAATCTCTGCTTGGCGTATTTGTCTTATGAAGACGTTTATTAACTTCAGACAAAGAATATGGCGCAAAATATTCAAATTCGTTTTTTGGTCATTCAAAAAGCTTTGAACCACTAGAACTAGAACTTTAAGTCTAATTTATAATTTCCTTACGAATTTTTTCATCAGTAATTTCCTTTAAAACTTCTATTACATTGTCAGATGTAATAGTTTTTATATTCAAATCTTGAAATTGTGATTGCAATATATAAAACTCATCATCATCGCAAGCGCAAATATCACCTTTACAAGCGGCGCAAGTATTATCCAAATCTTTACTACTTTCAGATAAATCTATCAGATCAGTCTCAGCTTCAGACTCAATCTCAGAATAAGTATAATCTGAATCTGATCCGGAAGTGTATAACAAGCAATAAACTTTGTCACTTAACCCATCGCCTAGTTCTAAGGCCTTTAGCTTTTGAAGCTTGCAATTTGGAGCGATATACCCAAATTATTCACACTTATAATACTTAATATCAGCGAGATCTTTGTTTGATCTATTCTTCGTAAATCGAGTAAATTTCCGATGCGCTTTTCTAGTATCACGCTCTTCCTTAGACCTATATCCAGATCTCTTTTTCTTATACGGGCTATCAGGGTTAGTATACCTATGATATCTGTTTTTCTTCTTCTTCTTCTTACTTTGAGTAGAGGTTCCGGGTAAACTGAACTGGGTACAAAAGTCACCTAATTGGGATTTCTCTTTAAACTTATCAATCTTAAGCTATCTAGAAAGCTTCAGCTCATTACACAAGTTTAATCCTTCTTGTGTACACACTCCTATAAGTTTACCATAGGTATAATTTCCATACAGAATTTCACCGTAACTACCTCTTAATGCTTTTCTTACTCTTTCAGCGAATAAGGAGGGAAGGCCGTCTATAAACATAGCTTTCCAATGTTCATACTTGTTTTTGGGTAGCTCCATAACCCTACTCATAAAAGTATCTTTGTACCATCTAAATTCACTAAGGGTCCTACATCTAAGCCCATTTAGTAAAGTACAGACGGTCTCATGCCCATTGGTAAATCTACCGTTAAAATATTCTAGAATTGTAAGGATAAGGGTATAAACAACATCTTCTCTTCCTTTAACTAGAGCCATGCCTATATTATCAACCCCTTCGTCAATGGCGGTCGAAATAATAACCGTTGCCTTTTCTTCAACAGATAGATAGTTATCCCACCAGCCACGAAGCTGGCCAGTAAAGCCTACAATAATCATATTGCAAATAGTTCTATTTGTGTTCTTAACACTTTTACATATAGTTGAGTACATAAGCATTCTATGTACAAGAATAGTTAACTGTCTATCAGTTAAGCCATCAAGATTCCATTCATAAATTTCGGAACTGCTGTAAGACGTATTAGTCTGATTTCAATCGCGTACCTCTATTAACACATCTTGAGGAGTAGGACGGGAATAATAGTAAGTTTGCATCCGGGGTTTGTCGACATACTTACTATTGGTTTTAATTAAACCCTTGAGCTTATTAAGCTCTGACCACGTTTCAGTTTTGTAATCGGAAACAGTCTCAATTTTATCAGCAATTTTTTTTGATAAATCAATTGGTCTAATATTTAAACCAGAAAGTTTCTTATCAAGAAGGTCTGCTAAGTCATCAAGAGATTTGAATTTAAAATTTTGAACCTCAGGAGGCCTTTGAACATGAGTAAGAACTGTTTGATCAACCGGTTTGATTCCCGAAGTGGAGGCAATATCGGTTGGTCTTTTGTTAGTACTCATCTTCTTAATTAAAGAAGTCAAATCTCTGCTTGGCGTATTTATCTTATGAAGACGTTTATTAACTTCAGACAAAGAATATGGTGCAAAATATTCAAATTCGTTTTTTGGTCATTCAAAAAGCTTTAAACCACTAGAACTAGAACTTTCAGTCAAATTTATAATTTCTTTACGAATTTTTTCATCAATAATTTCCTTTAAAAGTTCTATTACATTGTTAGATGTAATAGTTTTTATATTCAAATCTTGAAATTGTGATTGCAATATATAAAACTCATCATCATCGCAAGTGCAAATATCACCTTTACAAGCGGCGCAAGTATTATCCAAATCTTTACTACTTTCAGATAAATGTATCAGATCAACCTCAGCTTCAGACTCAGTCTCAGAATAAGTATAATCAGAATCTGATCCGGAAGTGTATAATAAGTAATAAACTTTGTCATGTAACCCATCGCCTAGTTCTAAGGCCTTTAGCTTTTGAAGCTTGCAATTTGGAGTGATATGCCCAAATCTTCCACACTTATAACACTTAATATCAGCGAGATCTCTGTTTGATCTATTCTTCGTAAATCGAGTAGATTTTCGATGCGCTTTTCTAGTATCACGCTCTTCCTTAGACCTATATCTAGACCTTTTTTTCTTATACGGGCTATCAGGGTTAGGATACCTATGATATCTGTTTTTCTTCTTCTTCTTACTTTGAGTAGAGGTTCTGGGTAAACCGAACTGGGTACAGAAGTCACCTAATTGGGATTTCTCTTTAAACTTAACAATCTTAAGATGTCTAGAAAGCTTCAGCTCATTACACAAGTTTAATCCTTCTTGTGTACACACTCCTATAAGTTTACCATAAGTATAATTTCCATACGGAATTTCACCGTAACTACCTCTTAACACTTTTCTTACTCTTTCAGTGAATAAGGAGGGAAGGCCGTCTATAAACACAGCTTTCACATGTTCATACTTGTTTTCGGGTAGCTACATAACCCTACTCATAAAAGTATCTTTGTACCATCTAAATTCACTAAGGGTCCTACATCTAAGCCCATTTAGTAAAGTACAGACGGTCTAATGCCCATTGGTAAATCTACCGTTAAAATATTCTAGAATTATAAGGATAAGGGTATAAACAACATCTTCTCTTCCTTTAACTAGAGCCATGCCTATATTATCAACCCCTTCGTCAACGGCGGTCGAATTAATAACCGTTGCCTTTTCTTCAACAGATAGATAGTTATCCCACCAGCCACGAAGCTGGCCGGTAAAGCCTACAATAATCATTTTGCAAATAGTTCTATCTGTGTTCTTAACACTTTTACAGATAGTTGAGTACATAAGCATTCTATGTACAAGAATAGTTAACTTTCTATCAGTTAAGCCATCAAGATTCCATTCATAAATTTCGGAACCGGTGTAAGACGTATTAGTCTGATTCCAATCGCGTTCCTCTATTAACACATCTTGAGGAGTAGGACAGGAATAATAGTAAGTTTGCATCCGGGGTTTGTCGGCATACTTACTATTGGTTTTAATTAAACCCTTGAGCTTATTAAGCTCTGACCACGTTTCAGTTTTGTAATCGGAAACGGTCTCAATTTTATCAGCAAAACTTTTTGATAAATCAATTGGTCTAATATTTAAACCAGAAAGTTTCTTATCAAGAAGGTCTGCTAAGTCATCAAGAGATTTGAATTTAAAATCTTGAACCTCAGGAGGCCTTTGAACATGAGTAAGAACTGTTTGATCAACCGGTTTGATTCCCGAAGTGGAGGCAATATCGGTTGGTCCTTTGTTAGTACTCATCTTCTTTATTAAAGCAGTCAAATCATCCAATTTTTTATCAAGAGAACCGATATGTTCTCCTAAAATTTTTACATATAAACCCAAATAATTGTTTTGAGAAATCAATTTATTAATTTCTGCGATACTAACAGCTGCAACATTATCATCAAAAATTTTTTGAAAAGCAGTGAAGGTAATACCGGTATTATTAGGTAAAATATACATACATATATATAAGGAAATATATAATTATATATACACATACACACACACACATATATATATATAGGCTATTTTTTAAATTTTTTTTATCTAAGGCACTTTCTTGTAAACTATATATGTATATAATAGTATAAATTGCTTATATATAGCTATATAAATATATATAGTATATATAGTATGTATAGTATGTATATATAAGGGTGTATTATGTGTATATATAATTATATATTGCCTTATGTAATATATATTGCCTTATATATATGTATGTATATGTGTATGTATATATACATACACACATATATATATATAAGCTATTTTTTTTAATTTTTTTTATCTAAGGCACTTTCTTGTAAACTATATATGTATATACTAGTATAAATTGCTTATATATAGCTATATAAATATATATAGTATATATAGTATGTATAGTATGTATATATAAGGGTGTATTATGTGTATATATAATTATATATTGCCTTATGTAATATATATTGCCTTATATATATGTATGTATATGTATTAGATATATAATATATATACTATTATATTAAATTTAAACACAAAATAAATTGCAAAGAAATATTCAAGGGAATGTCTTATATATTTTACTATTACGACATTAACAAAGAATGACAATATCTTTTTTAGTCTTCTTCCCCCCAATGGAATGAGCACAACAAGGTACTTATACCACCATTAAAAGGAAAAAAAAACTAAGGAAGATGTGCCAAAATACAAGTTACATGTTAGTCTATGTATTATCTCTAACAAATCTCATAAATCCTTGAAGGTCCGGAGGAATTTCCGTTGGTGGTAGTGGAAAAGAAGCTTGTTCATCACCGCTTCCGAGCGAAGCAACATCCTGCGCAAGTTCCGCTAGCATTTCTTCATAAGCTTAATCTATCTCCGGTTATGATTCTGCAAGTCCAAAAATTCTTCTTTCCGAACGGATCCAATCTCTGAAGATTACTGATTTTTCCAAGCTCTCCCTCATAGACGCTCTATGATCACCGATTTGAAGTCTCGCTTGACTGAATGCGCTCTCCGATGCCACTGTTGAAGCTTGAACACCTAAAATATCTCGAGCCATCCTTGAAAGAACCGGATAGTGTTTTTGTTTGTCCTTCCACCATTCCAAAACATCGAAGGAGCCGTCGGGATTCTCTGATTCAAGTCCCTGCGACAAATAAACTTGAAGCTCATTTAGTTGTGAACTATCACCAAAATTATCACCTTGAGAACCCCTGAACTCCGTCCAAGAACTAAGGGCTTTTAGGCCCGCAGTTCTTTTATATGCTTGCGAACTAGACGAAGTAGGAGTTGGAACATTTGGTCTAGCTTGATCTAAGGCAAGTTGATAAGCATTATAAATAGTTTGAGCATTTATTTTAATTGAGGCTTTTGCATATCCAAGTGTAGCAAATTCCTCAGCTGAAAGTGATAAAGCGTTATAAATTTTTGAATACCAAAAGTGAGGACCCCCTAATTTCATTATAGGATTTAACAATGTAGCAACACCAAAAACAGGGGGGATAGGGAAAAAATATTTTTTAAACGTAGCTTTCATAGAATTAATAGCATCTTCATAAACTACTCCACCCTCTGAAAAATGAGTAAATAAATCTACAAGTGCTGCAATATAAACTAAACAGTTAGAAATAGTAGGATAATATTGGCCAGATAATTCATTTGTAGCAATATGAAATTGTTCCAAAACGTCTACAAGCATTTTAACATTACTCCAATCTTGATTTGTAAGGTGCTCATCATCATCGTCATCACCATCACCTACACGAGCATTATAGGTTGCACTTATTGGGTTCCTATATTCATATGCAACAACTAAACTTTCATACATGTAATTCCATCTAGTCGGACAAGGTTTAGGAACCTTTCTTTCTCTAAGGCCAAATTCATCACATTTTTAAAATAGTCTCTAAGTCTACTTCTACGGTTTGAATAAAAAAGCCAATTAAGAGCCATTTTAACCTTTTCAATTTCTACATTTAAAACTTTCATACCAGCACCGGCGATTAAATGTTAAATATAACAAATACATCTAACATAAAAAATATTACTAAATACAGGATTTAGTGTAGTTGTAAGCAAGCCTATAGCATTAGTGTTACTAGAAGAATTATCCATTGAAACCGACATAATTTTATCTCTAATCAAAAATATCTACAAATATTGCAACTATGTTAGCAATAAACTTACCTGTGTGGCGTGAATTAATTATTTTATAAGCAATAATGCTCTTTTTCATTATCCACTCCTCATCTATCCAATAACTTGTAACAGTTAAATAATCACAGTCATTACCACTTCTACCAATATCAGTAGTAATAGCAATGCGACAATCTATATGAGTAAATAAATAGCGCAAATATTGTTCATATTCAAGTTTATATTTATAAATATCGCTCTTTACGGTTGCGCGAGGCCATCTTTTATAAGTAGGATTAAAAACTCTTCTAATATAATGCACAAAATGAGGGTTAGAAGGAAAACTATAGGGTAAGCACATAACAGTAACCATTTTTGCCAATTCTTCACGATCTTTATTTGGATCATAATATAAAATGCCACCGGTAACAGTGTTAATTCCCGGTTGAACTAGATTTGAACCTGTACTAGGGTTAACTGTAGTATCTACATTTGTCCCCTCTTGCGCAACTTTCATTTGTAAATATCTAGCTTTATCTCTAGGGTGTTTCAATATGTGTTTAATCAAACTACCCGTACCGCTACGGTCTCCAGTAAATTTATGAACTAGTTGAGACCCACAAGTGTTACACTTAGCCTTATTTTTTTCTCTTAGTTGAGTAAAAAATGCCAAACAAGAGATGTTTCAGGCCGTTAAGAAGGTTGTCTATTAAAAGTAGGGGTTACTACAGGAGGGTCAGGCGGGGTATCAGTTGGGTTATTAACAGGACTAGTAGGTGTATCATCTAAATTTGGTTGCGTTTCATCTAAATCATCATTTTCCTCATCATTTTCAAAGATAGTTTCATTAGGATAAAGAGCATTCATAACTTCTTCATTTAATTGTTGACCCGGTGCAACATCATGGCAAAATTGACTATCGGAAAATTGAAAACAAGGGTTATCACTATCAAGAATAATAGGTGGAGGAGGACGGGTAACAGGTATGGGTCGGGGAGCCGGGGGAAGAGTAGTAGCTTGGCTACTAGATTCACCAATTTTAGATTTTCCCTTACTCTTACCACCAAAAATATTTTTCAAAGAAAATGACATATTAATTATAATTGTACTAAATAAAACTAACAAAACTATAATATTAAAACTTAAGAGTTGGAACGAGTTTACCGAATTGACGAACAACTTCTTGAAAATTAAATATCGTTGAAGATTTGAAGACTTGAATACCTCAATTCACCAACTTCACAATTTGTCACGAAATTGCAATAATAAAGTAAGCAATTATAGAAGAAAATTAGAGAGAGATTGATAAATTTGTGAGTAAAAATGAAAGAATGGGGGGGGGGTATTTATAGTTGAGAATTGGGAAAAAGTGTAATTATAAAAAGTTTGGGGGCCAAATGGCTATTTTTTAAAGTGCCCAATGGATAAATTTTGAAGGCCAATGACTAGATTTAAACAATCTGACCGTTGGTCTTTTTTTAAAATATTTTTTAAAAAAAAATTAGTCGTTGGAGCCTGTTAGGTCTGTTGGGCCCGGTTGAACCGGCCCAGGCCCGCCTGCCGGTCTCGAGCTCACGGGCTAATTGTCTTGATTCAGCCCACCACGGGCTTTTGCACCACTAGAGCCCAGGCCCGGTTGAACCGGCCCGTTTGGCCCGTTAGGCCCACGGTCCTGGGACGGTCCCGGGCCAAGCCCGGGCCACAATATAGCTTTAGCTGAAAGACATGAATGCTGAACTTTGGTGACTGCGGCTGCACTACATTTTGTGCAGTTCGCATTGGTCCCTTTGCGGCCGCACTACCTTTTGTGCGGTCCGCACTGCCTAGATACAAAGAGTGGGTAGTCTGAACCCCACCTCTGTGTGGACCGCATGGCCATTTTGTGCGGTCCGCATTGGTCTCTCTACGGACGCACACCATTCTGTGCGGTCCGCACTGCATATCTTCTGCAACTGTCTGCAATTCTTTTTGCAACTCTAATTTTAATTACTTCTACTGATACTAACAAGCTTATTGGATTATGTTTGCAAACAATGGTGAAACAATGAGGTAAAGGCTCTAAACAACCAGGCAGAGGAGAATCCTCCCGAAAAGGGAAACAGAAAATGGTACGATTGACTGCTCAAGCCCGGCAAAACATTAAAAATATGAGGAAGATGATTAAAGCAGCTGATAGAGCCATTGACATGTCTGGGAATGAATACGAGCCCTTCCGGGAGATATCTTCAAACTCAATCCTAGAGTACATCCCTGACTGGCCGGAGAGAAATAGACTAAGAGACATTTCTCCCACTTCCCTTGCTGCCCAAGTGTCAGTAAATGTATCTTCTGGGTCATCTGAGGGCTCAGCTGAAGGCGGTGAGGATTAATACTCCACCTCGCCCACAACTTCATTATCCGTAGAGGGTGCAATAGGAGACGATGAGGAAGTAGGAGGAGAAGGAGAAGTAGGAGAAGGGGGTGAACCTCAGGTTAGAGGGGTTGTGAGAACTAGGAAACCGGAGGTGTGGAAATTACAATTTGTCAGTGAGGTAGCTTGTCACAAATTTAGGGAATGGTGGCCGGTGAGGAAATTAATCCCGGAGAGGAGCTTTGTGGATAGGGGCTTACTGCCTCACAACCCCAATGTGAGGAGGCATTTTAGGGAGAGAGTTGGCTGGGAGTATTTCTTGAACAACTGCGAGGATGCAAACGAGCACCTGGTCAAGCAATTCTATACCGATGTTGCCCATATCAAAAAGGGCACAAAAGTGACCAAGGTGCAAAATCTGGAGGTGCTTTTTGACGGGAAAACAATAAATGATTACCTCATCTTTGATGAGGATGATGAGGAACTGTATATGGAAAAGATGGAATTGGGCGAGGAAGTCCATCCCTGGTTGGCACAGTATCTGGCAATCCCAGGTACCACCCCCGATTGGCTAAATGCGGGAGTGAAAATTTTGAGAAGAAGTCTGAATTTCGAAGCCAAGGAGTGGGAAACATTTGTGTGCAGCAGATTGGACCCCACTACTCATGACAACTCCCTCACTCTTCATCGGGCAGTTTTGGTGGCATCAATCATGGTGGTGTACCCGGTTAATGTTGGGAAGGTAATGTCTCGGATAATCACACTTGTAGTCTATGAGCATGACAGAAACTACCCTTTCCCCAGGTTCTTGACTATATACTTCAGGGACCTCAAAGTTGAAAAGAGGCCATTTGATATCAAGGTCAAAGTGAGGGCCCCATTCTCTTGGTACAACATGCAGGGGGATGACAACCCAAAGAGCAAGAACTTTAAGGGAACAACTACTGCTCCAACTGGCTAGTCTGAAGAGCCAGTTGTGGTAGTGGCTCATACTCAGCCTGCCTCTACCTCGATAGAGATTCCTCCTGGCCCATCCACCTCAGTAGATCCAAAAATACCCTCTTCCCGATCTTACCTAGTTACTACCCACCGACTGAGCCAGACTCTTCTCAGTATCAACAACTGGATGCAAACAATGTCATCCAAGTTGTCTATACTCACTACCACAGTAAAGGTTTAGTCGGCTCCTCCGCTTCCACAAGTCCCACAATCCATAGAGGATGCCCTCAAGGAGATTCTAGCCAACCAAAAGAAAATCCTCGACACTCAGAAGGTGCTCGCAGATTTAGTTGATTAACATATCAAGGCTCTTAAGGAGTTTGCTAAGGAGCACAAGAAGTTGAGGAAGACAAGGTCTTCCAAGGAGTCCGTAAAGGCGCTGAGGGTTGATGTTGACAGGATGAAGGCACATCATCTTCCTTTAGACTTATTACTACAGGACCCAGTACTATCAGCTCATCCCCAGCCCGAGCAGTCCTAGAGGCCTCCCAAGAGGAAGAGGATGATTCCCAAAGCGGACGATGTAGTCATCCAGTTGGCAGACCCACCGGAGGCTTCCTCCTGTCAGCCACCGGATGCACCTCAGGAGCTTGTCCAGGTCCAGGCCCAGGTCCCAGTAGCAGAGCAACATGCCATAGGGAACCAGTATGTGGTTTCCGAGCACATTGAGGACCCAGGGACCACTCAGGAGCCCATGCAGGCAGATGGGCCATAGGGAGTCTCTATATCCTTTTCCCTTTTCTTTTTGGTGCTTATTTAGTTTAGTTGGTATTGGGGACAATGCCAACTTTCATTTGAGGGGGTAGGCCCTACTTTTATGGATTTGGATTACTGTATATATTTGACAGTTTTTATGTTTTCTTTATTTTTCATATTTGGGTTGTATAAAATTTTAACATTTCATTACATTTATCGTACTTTTATTTTACTTTGGGTCTGTATATAAAGTTATGTTACATTGTACATATTCATCCCATCTATTGTATATTCGACAAATCCCCTCTTGTATATATTCATTTTACTTTCCGTAATTTTTCGTTCATAGCTTCTTATTTATGTTCGTAGCTTCGTGTTTTGAAAGTTTGCAATAAGCCTTGATTTTCTTAATGCCACAGTTCTTTCCAAAGGTGGAGTTTCTGTGAATCGGGCGACTCTTCCCAATGATGGATGGCGTGACAACCTTCTTAAGGGTTTGAGTCCGTTTTTCTTTTTGTTTTTATTAGTTAGTGGTTAAGGGTGCCTCAAGCAAATCTTCACTTGGGCCTAGCACATTTGCTTTGACCTTATGGTCAAAAACAAATTGTTGTGTTTAGGATGGTGAAAGTCGTGACTTTGAGACACTTGTATTGACCGATAATCATCAAGTGGTTTTTCGGGACCATTGTGTGCTCAAATCTTATCTAAGGTCATTGTGGACCCCCGACTCTGTGTCTTTAGCAATCCCATAGCTTGTCTGGCGAGAAATTGCATTGCAAGTCCAAGTCCCGAGCCATTGGTCTAGAACTTGTCCTGAATGTTTATTGAGGCGAAATCCTTAGTGAATTTTGACTTGAGACATGATTATAGGCTCTCTTTGGTCCAAATGATAGCTTGAACACTTTCATAGCCTACCAATGATAAGATCCCTAGTCAACCCTTTTGAGCCTTAGACCTTTTTCCTTCAAAAACCATGATACAAGCCTAAACCCATTCTAAAAGAGACCCTCTCTTGGCACCCGATCTTTCCTTTAGCACATGACAAAAGTATAAGTTTGGGGGGAGAGACGAGGATTGAAACAAAGTTGTAAAAAGGCACAAAAATGAAGAAAAGGAAAGGCAATAAAAAAGAAAGAAAAGCAAAAAGACAAAAAGAATGTTCGATGTGAGAAAGAATAAAAAAGGGATTCAAGAAAAGCAAAGAATGAAAGGTGTGGGAAGTTGAAAAAGGAGAAAAGGTTTGAAATGTATAAGAAAGAGTGACAGTGTGTCTCTCTAACCCCTTATAAAGAAGTGAAATGACTCAAAGAGTCAACGGGAATATGTGCCAAATGAAATAAAAGAAGTGCTTAAAGGAAGATGGAACCTACTTAGACCAAACATTTCCTACCCTGAACCAAAAGCCTTCACCATGTCTCCACAAAAGCCCTATATGATCTTGAGTTGAATGTAGCTTACATTAGTGGTGACTCACATAAGGGGCAAACATATGGTACTTAGAGCCAGACTTGTTACTTTTTCTTGAGAGAGATGAGGGAACTTCCATTGACCTCATTTTGAGTGCCACTATTCTAAAGGTGAGGTTTGCTTAGGGAGAGTTGAGGATGTATGAGTTTGGGTTCCACAATGACCAAAGAAATAGAAAGTGTTCTTTGATGTGTTGAGTCAACTCTTGATGCTCTTGTGTCGCACTTAATCTATGGTGTTTAAAGGAGTAAATGTTGTTAATGATTCATTTGTATTGAGGGCAATTGTTAGTCCCAATTGATGTTAGATGAGGTTACTTTAGGACAACTGAATTTTCTTGGATTTTCCCTTGAGGGGTAGGTCTTATTTTGTTTGCTTGAGGACAAGCAAAATCTTAAGTTTGGAGGAGTTTATAACTAGGGATTTTTCTACATTTTATACTCCTTCTTGCTTAAGTTTTGATTAGAAATGTGTAAAAAATAGTCCCAAAGGCTCACAAGTTATGCTTGATTGCAGGTTTGATCAACAAGGTGACAAGATGTTAAAAATCAGCTCAAAAGGATTGAAACTTGCACAAGTATAAAGACAAGATAAATCTCAGACAAAAAAAGGTCAGTGCGGCCGCACACCATTCTGTACGGTCCGCACAAGTGAGGTTCAGAGAGTATGATATTCATGCAAAAAGGGCAATGCGGCCGCACTAGGTCTTGTGCGGTCTGCATTGGGATCAATGCGGCCGCACTCGATTTAGTGCGGTCCGTAGTAAGAAGGATCAGAGAGTTTCCACTTCCGAGTTTCTAGCCAATGCGGTCTGTGCTCAATTTCATGCGGACCGCACTAGAGGCCTCCGCGGTCACACTGCATTCTGTGCAGTCCGCATTGCCTGAGTTCTGAGAGATGGATTTTTATGTCAAGAGCCTTAGTGCGGCCGCACTAGCCCCGCATGGGTGTTTTTGTCCAGATTTTTCAGCTTAGTATAAATAGCTTCTTTTCCCATTTTTAGGTGATCAGATATTTTTCTCTTAAGAGCCGCGCTCGTGACTTCATAGTTTTAGCTATTTTGAGTAATTTTATCTATATTTCAACTTTTAATCTTCTTGTTTCATTTAGTAATTAATTAATATGAGTTTTTCTTCATCTATTTCTTGCTTTTCTTCTTTAATTATGAGTAGCTAAACCCATAAGCTAGGGTTGTGGCTCAACCCTAGTGTGGGTAATTGATGGGTCTTGTGTTTTAGGGCTAGATTGACTATGGGTGTTTGATATTTAGGCTAATTTCATGTTTAATTGCTGAATTAGTGGTTGTAAACACTAGTTTGTGTTTAGTTGACTTGAGCTCTTCTTGAGAAAGAGAGCTTGAGTCTCTGAAATTGGTCCAACAAGGAATTGGGGCGTACTCAAGAGATTGATAGACCCAATTAAAGGGTTAAATCTCGAGAGAGTAATACCCTACTTGAACCTTGATTGCTTCTGCAAATTTACATACCCAATTGGTCTTGAGACAGTTAATTCGGGCAAAATCACTTGAACCACCGAGAGGTGTAGAGTGGGTATAATCATGCAACGGTTATATCGTAATCCCCAAATATGTCAATCATGCCTTAGAATCAAGTATCTGTCAATTGACCACCTAGACGAAAGTCACTACCCTAGTGCCTTTTAAACTATTTGAACAACCTGCAACATTTTACTCTTAGCTTATTCTAGTTTAATTTACCATTGTAGTTTGATAAAAGTAGAAGTAAAACAAAAATCCAAAAATGTTTAGAAGTGTAATTTGGAACACATACCCAACTCTAAATTAGACAGATACCCGACTCCAACATCTAGCTCTCTGTGGAAATCGATCCCGACCCTAAATTGGGTAAAAGCTGCTTTAACGACCATCTCTTGCTACTTAACAATAGTGCAGGGTAGGCTTAGATCAAGTAACAGTCATAGAACCCTGTTGTAGATACTCAAACTGTCTTCGATAGTCCTCCCTCTGAGTGATAGGAAGATACTTCTCCAGAAATAGCTTAGAAAACTGATCCCAAGTCAAGCCTGGTGACCCAACTGGTCTAGCCAAACAATAATCTCTCCACCAAGTCTTGGTGGATCCAGACAAGTGAAAAGCAGCAAAATCGACCCCATTGGTCTCCACTATCCCCATGTTCTTGAGAACCTCATAACAACTGTCGAATTAATCCTGGGGATCCTCAGAAGATGCACCGCTGAAGGTGGTAGTGAAGAGCTTGGTGAACCTGTCCAATCTCCACAGTGCATTAGCAGACATAACTACTCCATCATTGGTCTGAGCTACCAATACACCTGGCTGAACTACTCCAACTGGTTGAGCTGCTGGAGTTTGAAAGTGGGGAGCCATCTACTCCGGAGTGTGAGTAGCAGGAGTTTGGGCTCATCCTCCATCCTGAGAGACGGCTGGTGCTGCAGTAAGCAAGCCTGCCTAGGCAACACTCTCTATAAGGCCCACTAGACGGGCCAGAGCATCCTGAAATACCGAGGTCGCGATGAACCCCTCTGGGACCTGAGCTGGCCTCGCTAGAACTGTCTGGGCCAGAACCTCATCATCAAACTCAACCTGAGGCTCCGCCGCTGGTTCTACTGCTCGATCTCTAGGATGATCCCTACCTCTGCATCGGGCCCTAGCACGGACTCGACCTCTGCCCCTCGCTGGAGTTGCTACTAGGGGCTCGGGCTGCTGGTTAGCTGATGAAGCGGTACATGTTATCACCATCTGCGAGAGAATAGAGTGAAAGTTCAATTAGCATTGAGAAATCAAGTCGCACGATAGGAAAGAATAGGTGTGAAGTTTTTCCTATCACTATAGCCTCTAGGGGATAAATACAAATGTTTCCATACCAATCCCTCAAACTCTACTAAGCTTGTCCGTGAATTGTGAGAGCTAAGCAACCTAGAGCTCTAATACCAACTGGTCATGACCCGGATTTCCCACCCTCGGGAGTCGTGATAACGCCTACTAGTGAAATCTAGGCAAGCTAATTAGTCCAATTTAACCATTTTTTATTTTTAATCCCTTAGTAATTCCAAAACAACATAACACAAGCAGCAGAAATAATAATAACAAAAATAGTGCGGAAGACAAAATTTGATTATTTAGATTAATATAAACTGCGGAAGTCTAAGTATAACTCTACCCAGAATTTGGTGTCACAATGTCACGGACCATCTATGAATACTACAAATAAAGTCTGAATAGAAATACATAAATTTGTCTCTGAATAAATAAAAATAGAAGGAAATGATAGAAGGAGAAGCCAAGGCCTGCGGATGCCTATAGGACTACCTCGGGTCGCCTAAATGGACTGAAGGCAGCCACCTCACTGTGGTCCAAAAGCTGCAGCAACGGGATCTACACACAGTACAGCATGTAGTATCAGCACAACCGACCCCATATGCTGGTAAGATCCTAACCTAACCTTGGCGAAGTAGTAAGGAGGCAGGGCAGGACTACCAAATAAACCTGTGCAGTTAAATCATATACAACGGAAAAGTAAAAACAGAAATTTAAAGTTAAGGGCAGGAGGGGGGGGACATGCTGCGGGGAACGTCAAGTAGTAACAGAAGATCAGCAGATAAATATAAGGAATACAAAATTTCAATTAACAACAAGAATTAGAAATAAAAGACAAGTGCACGACATCACCCTTCGTGCACTTACTCCCGTCCTCAACATAAACATCAATAAAATTGGCACGACATCATCCTTCGTGCTTTTACCTCACTTAATCATGGCACAGAATGATCCTTCGTGCATTATCACTCATATCATGGCGCGAAATTGTACATCGTGTGACACGACATCACCCTTCTGTTTTTACCTCACAATATCAGCACGGCATCATCCTTCATGCATTAACACTCTCAAAATCATACACGGCATCACCCTTCATGCTTTACACTCTTCCTCACCCAAGCAACAATCACAAAGCAATTTGGGCAAGGGAATCAATAATATTTCAATAAAATCTCAGCAAGGGAACAATAGCATAACAACAATATCACCGCAAGGGAAACAATATCATGAATAATAACGTTCCGACAAGGGAGATAATATCAAAGCAATAACGTCCTGTCAAGGGAGACAATATTATAAACATCTTCTCTTTTCCACAATTTCCTCACAACTCGTTTCTCAACTTGAGCCAATGGTCCACAACGATAAATTACCAACAATACTTCTACAAGTCTTGTTCAACAATAGAAATCATCATATAAAGCATGAACAATACGAAATGGAGTCACATTAATCATAGTATAAGACTCACCAGGCATGCTTGACACCAATGTATAGATACTTGTCACCATGCCTATACGTCGTACTCAACAAATAACACATAACAAATAGGACCCGACTCCTAATCCCTCAAGCTAAGGTTAGCCCAAATACTTACCTCGATGCCACGAACACAATTCAAGCGTCAACTACCGCTTTACCTCTTGGTTCCACAACCAACTCGCTTGTATCTAGCCACAATATACTTAACGATATCAGTAAATGCTAAACGAATCAATTCTAATGGATGAAAATAGGTTTTCTAAAGTTTTTCCCAAAAAGTCAAAAATCAACCCCGGGCCCACATGGTCAAAACATGAGGTTCGAATAAAAACCTAATTACCCATTCACCCACAAACCCAAATATATAATTTGTTTTGAAATCGGACCTCAAATCAAGGTCCAAATCTCCAAAATTTGAAAAATCTAAGTTCTACCCAAAAAACCCAATTTCCCCTATGAAAACCCTTGATTTTGAGTTGAAATCATGAAAAAAGATGTTATAGATTAAAGAAAATGAGTTAGAAATGACTTACATTTGGTTTTGAGATGAACTTTTCTTTAGAAAATCGTCCAAAAGCGTTTAGGTTTTGAAAAGGTTTGAAAAATGCAGAAAAATGTGTCTTAGTCCCAATTAACTGGTTTCTAATGTCGCATTTGCGATCAGGGTTTGCAATTGCGAACCCTTTAGAAGCCTGCTATCTTCACAAATGCGAAGAAATTGTCGCATTTGCGACTGCTTAAAAATTCCTGAAGGCTTCGCATTTGCGACTCTGATCCTTCCGCATTTGTGATAAAATGGTCACATTTGCGATTAAGGCTTGCCCAGGCCATCTTCACAAATGCGATACTACTTCGCAAATACGAGCTCGCATTTGCGAGCTCGCAATTGCGAAGCTTGCAGACCTACAACACACCAGCAATTTTCCTAAGTCTAAATTCATTCTGTGGCCTATCCAAAACTCACCCGAGCCCTCGGGGCTCCAAACCAAACATGCACGCAAGTCCAAAAATATCATACGGACTTGCTCGTGTGATCAAATCATCAAAATAACATCAATAACTATGAATTTAGCATCAAAATTAAAGAAAAATCTCATGAACTCTTAAGTTCTATTTTAAACAACCGATGGTCTGATTCACGTCATATCAAGTCCGTTTCTCAAAAGATTTTACAGGCTCAACTTAAATACCATATAAGACTTATACCGGGCTCCGGAACAAAAAAATACGGGCCCGATACCATCAAATTTAAACACATTCCAATTTCTAAAACACTTATAATTTCAGTTAAACAATTTCTTTCAAAAATTCATTTCTCGGGCTGGGGACTTTGGAATTCAATTTCGGGCATACGCCCAAGTCCCATATTTCTCTACGGACCCTCCAGGTTCGTCGAATCACGGGTATGAGTCCGTTTACCCAAAATGTTGACCGAAGTCAACTTAAATTTATTTTAAAAGCAAAATTTATCATTTTTCACAGATTTTCACATAATGGCTTTCCGGATACACGCCCGGACTGTGCACGTAAATTGAGGTAAGACAAAAAGGAGATTTTAAGACCTCGCAACACATAATTTATTTTCAAAATAAGTGATGACCTTTTGGGTCATCACATGATTTTTTATGAGTTTAGTGATTAACTATATAGCAAATGTGAAAATATTTTTTTATATCTAGAAGTCAATTACCGATAATTATATGTAGCATAACAAGCAATTGATTTACAACCTTAAATACATAAATGATAAACTACGACAGATAAAAGTTCTTTATACTTAATATGCTAGAACATATATAATCTAAATCTTCAATAAAAGGGAATAGCAAATTTGGAAAATGAAAAAAAAAACAGAAAATAAAGAAACAAGAGGGAATAACATATCTAACTTGGAAAATAACAAAAGAAAAGAAAGAAAACAATAACATCCGGGGAAAAGGGGGAAAACGAAAGATAGAAAAGAGCAAGAATAAATAACAAATTTTGGAAAAAAACCAAAAAAAAAAAGGACTCAACCTTTAGACTCGACCGTCACTTAGTTAGTTAATCTCAAATATTTAATACCCACCTTATACATGAGCAAGACAAGATTTTATAATAAATCCAAATTTAAATTCTTATCTTACCTATGTGTAAGGTGGGTACTAAATATTTATAGATTCACTAATTAGATGAAGGTTGCGTCTAAATCTCTTGAGATATACATTTTCCATAAGCCTAATGCCTTCAAATTTGTTACGAAAGTTGTGGTTCTATATAGTATTCAATCATATTAATAAATTATATAAAATCTTGCCTTAACCATGTATAAGGCTTGTATTAAATATTTATAGATTGACTAATTAGATGAAAGTTTGAGTCTAAATCTACTGAGATATGCATTTTTCATAAGCTTAATGTTTTCAAATTTGCTATGAAAGTTGTGGTTCTGTATAGTACTTATTCATTCATATTACATATATATTATTGTGATGATCCGATAGGTCATCTTATATTTTAAAACCAAACTCTATGTATCAAAGCCTTTAGAACTTCAATTTAGCCTTTATTGATCTGCGTGCGCAGTTCGTGTATTGACCCGGAAGGCTTATATGCTAAAAACCTGATAAAAATAAGAATTTTTTCTTTAAAAGTTAATTTTAGTTGGCTTCGGTCAACGTTTTGAGTAAACAGATTCAGACCTGTATTTTGACGGTTCCACTGGATCCATATTAAAATATGGGGCCGGGGCGTATTCCCAGAATTGAATTCGGAGGTTCCTAGCTCGAGTTATGAATTTTTGTTGAAAATTAAAAGTCTAAAAGTTTAATGGTTTTAAAAATTGATTTATGCTTGGCCTTGTTGATACTAGGTCCGTATTTTAGTTTCGGAGCCCGGTATAGGTCCAGTATAATATTTATGGCTTGTCTGTGAAATTTAGTGAGAAGCTGAGTTGGTTTGACGTGATTTGGACGTCCGGTACGGAAATTAGAAGTTTCAAAGCTTTCTTGAAAATTTCATTGGAAATAATGTTAAATTCGTAGTTCTAAGTGTTATTTTTGCGATTTGATTGCGCGATCAAGTTCTTATGATATTTTTAGACTAGAGTGCACTTTTGGTTTAGAGCTCCGAGGGCTCGAGTGAGTTTCAAATAGGTTACGGAGGGTTTAAACTTGGAAAAAAACCAGCAGTTGATGAACCAGATCTGCAGACTTCACATTTGCGAGGTCTGGCTTGCAAATGCAAGCCTCGCATTTGTGAAGAGGCCATAGCATTTGCGAGCAGTGGGTTGGGAGGGACAACTTCGCATTTGCGAAGACAAGGGTCGCATTTGCGATCCTCAGGCTCTATATTTGCGAACATTTTGTTCGTATTTGCGAAGGCAGCAGAAGTGTTGGAGTTTTGCATTTGCAGGCTTCGTATTTGTGAAGCTCATGTCGCATTTGCGATATTTGCAACTGTGTAAAAATGATTTAGTTGGGATTTTTCTCCCATTCTTCAAATTTTCAAACCTATAAACATAAGAGGCGATTTTTCAAAGACTCCTTCTTCCCCAAATTATTGGTAAGTGATTCTAACCTATCTCCTTTCAATCTTGCACTATATTTCACAAGTTTTCAACCTAAAATCTATGGTTTTCATGGTTGAATTGGAAATTTTTGGGTAGAAATTAGGAATTTCGAAAATTAGGGATTTAGACTTCAAATTGAGGCCGGATTCCAATATCAGTTATATATCCGGGCTCGGGGGTGAATGGGTAATCGGGTTTTAGTCCAAATTTCGGGTTTGGACCAAGAAGTCCCGGGTGTTAACCTTTTGTTGACTTTTTACATAATGACCTAAATTGAATTCTTTACAATTGTGGGTAGTTCTTAAGGCTTAATTTGAATCGTTGGGTTGGTAATATGCTAGATTCTATCGATTCGGAGGCTCATTTGAGAGGAAAATCCATGGTTGGGCTTTTAGTTTGGCCGTTGGAGTTAGGTAAGTATAGTGATTAGCCTTGGCTTGAGCGATTATGACCTATTTGTCTATTTGCTACATGTTTAGATGTTGGGTACAATGTATAGGTGAGGTGACGAGTACCTATGCGTTGTTGTCGAGTTATAGCATGCGCTTGGGTCATATTCTTGTAATTGTTGCTTTCTTTGATCATATTATTCATGCTTAGACAAGTTAATCATTATGTTGATCATTCTTATCGTGTTTACGGATTTTGTTATTGATTGAGTATTGACTCAATATTGAGGTTGGTATTGTGGAACCAAATGTTGAAGTAAGACTTGTTATTGTTATTTCTATCTCCCAGTTGTTATTGTTCATTGTTTTAATGAGGGAGAGTGTTAATGCACGAAGGTTGATGCCATGCCATATTTGTGAGTGTTAATGCATGAAGGGCGATACTGTGCCATATTGTGAGTGTTAATGCATTAATGGTGATGTCGTGCTATGTTATGAAAGAGTTATTGCACAAAGGGTGATGTCGTGCTATTTCAATTGATTTATATGGTGAGGTTGAGAGTAAAATGATGAAGGTTGATGCCGTGCATTTTCATTTACTATGGTTACTTGTTCCTATTTGCTCAAAGTATATCGGTTGATCAAGGTGCTTATTACTGTTGTGATCCTTTATCTTGTGACCCCCTCAGCATGTACCCTTACAAATATTACTTTTCTTATTTCCTTTTTTGCTATTATTGGTATATATATTGCCATACTGCACATGTTTATTTGTAGGTGTCTTGACTTAGCCTCGTCACTACTTTGCTGAGGTTAGAATCGCCACTTACTAATACATAGGGTCGGTTGTACTAATACTGCACTTTGCACTTCCTTTGCAAGTTTTGGTATTGGCCCGAGCTGATTGTGAGGTTAGCTGCTAGATGCATCATGTAATAGACCCAAGTTAGATCTGCCGGCGTCCGCAGACCCTAGAGTCCCCTTCTAGACATTTCATTTTACTGTTTCTTTCATTTCAAAAATAGTTGTATTTCTTTCAGATATTTACTTGTAGCGAAATCTTAGAAGTTCGTGAATTGTGACTCTAGATCCGGGTAGTAGAATATATATATTGAGGCAATTATGAATTCCAGCTTTCATTTTAACTCGTTGTAGCTTATTTACTGTTAATTATTGAAATGTATAAGAATTTGCTTAATGAATGTCTAACGTTGGCTTGCCTAGCAAGTAAAGTGTTAGGCGCCATCATGGTCCCAACGGTAGGAATTCTGGATCGTGACAAGTTAGTATCAGAGCACTAGGTTGTCTAGGTCTCACAATTCATGAGCAGACTTTGTAAAGTTTAGGAGATCGGTACGGAGACGTCTATACTTATTTCTCAGAGGCTACAGAGTTTAGGAACAATGTCACTTTTATTCTTCTTTGTCATGCGATTTTGTTCTCTCATTGCTAATTGAACTCTTCTACTCTTGTTCACTCACAGATGGAGAGGACATGTACCGCATCCTCAAGTGTGCAGCAGCCAGAGCCCCCAACGATAGCTCCTACGAGGGGCAGAGGTCGAGGCCGAGGCCGTGCTAGAGGTCGAGGAAGGGGCAGGGCTCAGCCCAGAGCCCGAGCAGCAGCACCAGCGGCGGAGCCTCAGGTGGAGTTTGATGAGGAGGCTCCAACCCAGACTGTTCCAGCAGGACTAGCTCAGGTCCCCGAGGGGTTCATCGCCACCCCAGTGCTTCAGGATGCTTTGGTCCATTTGGTGGGCCTTATGGAGAGTGTAGCTCAGGCTGACACTTTTCCCATGGCACCAGCCGTCACTCAGGCTGAAGGAGGAGCACAGACTCCTGCTACTCACACCCCAGAGCAGGTGGCTCCCTAGTATCGAACTCAAATAACTCAGCCAGCTGGAGTAGTTCAGTCAGTTGTTCTGGCACATGCCGGTGATGGTAATGTTATGACTCTCGAGGGTTTATTGAGATTGGACAAGTTCACCAAGCTCTTTGTAATTCATTACTGTAGTGCACCTTTTGTGGATCCCCAAGATTATCTTGATTGTTGCCATGAGGTGCTGTAGAACATGGGGATAGTGGAGACTAATGAGGTTGATTTTGCTGTGGTTTATATGACTGGTTCCGCCAAGAGTTGGTGGAATGGTTTTGTATTGACCAGACCAGCTGGGTCGCCTGCTTTTACTTGGGACCAGCTCACTCAGATATTTCTTGAGAAGTTCCTTCCTATCACCCTGAGAGAGGACTATCGTAGGCAGTTCGAGCGTCTCTAGCAGGGCAATATAACCTTCACTCAATACGAGACCCGTTTTGTGGATTTGGCCCGTCATGGTCTTCTTTTGCTTCCTACTGAGAAAGAGAGAAGGTGAGGAGGTTTATTGAGGGACTTGCTCATCCTATCAGATTGTAGATGGCTAAGGAGACTGGGAGTGAGATTTCGTTTCAGACGGATGCCAATTTTGTCAGGCAAGTCAAGATGGTTCTAGCTATGGGGAGTGGTCAGGGGTCTGACAAGAGGCCTCGTCACTCCGGTGGAATCAGTGAGCCTCATCTAGAGGCCGAGGTACTTTTGGCTAGGGATGCTTATCGGGCGGATTATGCGGTTATTTACTCTTAACAGTTTGGCTTATCGGTTATCGGCTTTTAAATGTATTAATCCGCTAGCCACCCGATGAGAAATCAGGCAGATTGTTATCGGTTTAGCTCTTAACGGGGGGTTATCAGGAAGTCTGTCGGCCTAATTCAATCAAAATAAAATAAAATATAGTCTCTGTATGTTTAAATAGGTGGTCAACTTACTAAGAGGGACGAAGCAGAAGAGACACCGTGATGGGTAAAACATCTGTCTAGAATCCTCTTTATGTTTATGCACATTGGCCTTAGTCCATGTGAAAGATTTTCAATTAGCGTTTGTTAAAACAAATGTTCGTCATGCTTAGAATTCTAAGATGTCATAAAACCCAAGCAATGTTAATGAAGCAGTGGTGTAACTGGTGTTGTTATCTTGTTTCAGACAACAAATTCTGTCCTTTGTCATAGTGAGATGACTCATTTTATTTGGCTTTCTTTTATTCTAATTCACATTGATAGAAATATGGAGGAAGAAGGGTTTTTGATTATTATATATATATATATATATATATATGTATAAAAATAAATAAATAAATATATATATATATATATATATATATATATATATATATATATATATATATATATATATATATATATATACACACACACACACACATTCTTAACGGGTTAATGGATTATCTGTTGAGAAAATTGAATAATCCGCCCCCAAACCGATAAGCCATTAATAAAACAATTTCAATCCATTCCCCGTCTGTTAAACCGTTAACCCGATACCAATAAGCCATTAAGCTTCGGTTTTCGGTTTCGATTCGGTTTTGAACACCCTTACTTTTGGCAGAGGCCATCCTCCCAGACCATTCCATTTAGCACTCCAGGCATCCCACGATGCCTTAGGTGATCGTGGCCCTCACATGCATTATTCCGACCAGTTAGCCTACAGTGCACTTGCTACACCCCATATTTTTGTACGTGAAAGTATGTCGTAAGTCAATTGATATAAGATAGGAAATGAGATCTTCTTTGAAAGTATATAAAGTGATTTAATGTTGTTACACCCCGTACTTCAGACGTCACTGTCATCATAGGGTTATCTAATGTAAACTCAAAAAGGACAAAATCCTTCTACAAGGATAAGAAAGGTTTACTAAAGTCTTAATCAATTTAAGATGAATATGAGACTTATTAATCATGATTTAAATGAGTTTAAAGTCAAGATATGACTATATATGATGTTTGGATATGAAATAAAGTTTGGGAAAAATCGAATTTTAGTTGCGACAAAACCGACTAAGGATTTGCCTTGTAATGAATCATTTTGAGCAATATATTTCATGTGTCATATGAGGTCATTTTGGGACATATTATATACCAAATGAAGGTCTTGGAACCAAGTTTCCAATGGTCCAAACCATTTATTCATACCATTTATCTAAACCATTTATTCATACCATTTATCCAAACCATTTATTCATACGACTATTTATTTAAACCATTTATTCATACGACATCGGGGTAGAGAAATATGAATTTATATAGTAGGATCTCCAAGTCATGTCGCCGCACTTCGGAGAAACTGGCAGTTTTATAGGCCAGTTGTGATGCAGTTTTCTTACAATCTATTCAGATTTACATGGAGATATTTATATGGAATTAAAGACCTATGTGTCTAGTTTCCAATGCTACAAAGCTTTTGTCAAAACGATGTCGTATTAGAGAGATACACGCGTCCGAAATTGCACCGCTCAAGTTGCCAAGCAGGCAGCTTACCCACCTACTTGGAGAATTGAGGCGGTGGGCTTATAAATTATCTTCTCCCTTGTAAATCTCGTCATTATACACAGAAAACATACACCAAAACACTATCAATTCTCTCTAAGAGCTGGTCCAAAATCCCAAGAATCAAACTAAAGGGAACTCAACTCAAATCACCATCAAAGGTGTTAAAGACTACAAGAGAATGCTTCAAAGATGTTGTGGTGTGATTGAGGGCTACTGTGAGCTAATTTGAGATAGGGTTTCGAGTTGTATATGCTTTCCAAGGTATGTATAACATCTTCTTGATTGTGCCTAAGGCTAACATTGTGTTTGTTGTGTGAAAAACCATAAGATAGCACTTGAAAGAACATGAGATATGATGTTCTCTTTGGTTACGCTGTTTTGTGGCTAAATATATGGTGTGTGGTGGCTGTAAATTTTGAGAAATAATTTGATAATGTTGTGTCTGTTGTTAAAATTTTCTAGGTGTTAATTAAGTTGATTGAAGAAGAAATGATGAAAAATAAGTAATTGACGTTAAAAATTTAGGGTGCTAGATGTATAGGGCTGTTTTGGAAGGCATTTTTTTGGATATTTTAAACTAGAAATAATATGGTACATATAAGTATGATGTTCTGAAGGTTTTAAACTAATTTATGAAATAAGAGTTGGATTCAATTCATACCTTGTTATGAGTAAAAACGAGCTTACCGCTCAATATGATTGTTAAGATAATCGGAGAAACTCATATTGGATTGCATTGTTGTTGTTGCTATTGTTGGTTATAGTTGCTGTTGTTGGGCTGTTTATGACCCTTAGTGGTCTTTGGGATGTATTAAAAATAGGGGAGGTTCTACCCGATTTTTCTTAAGCCATATGACAAGCCACATACGATGGTACGACATTATATGTTAACGGTAATATCATTTCACTTGTTGAAGATGCAAGACATTGTGTCGAGCTTGGCTGAGTAATAAGGAAGATGTCATGCAGGAATGTTAAGGCTATCCCTTATTTCTTTTGGTATGATCCATACGATGCAAACAAAACGTGCAAATGCACAACTTTTATAAATGACTCTATTCGTAGAAATGCTAGAGATGCTTATGTTCTTCATTCTCTATGTGTCATATTATTCTATCATCTGTTCACGGGTCTCAGAAAAATAAGTATGTTGAAAGAGTTCACTTCATGATATTACTTGAAGGCATAATGGTCTTATGACATTCCAAGAGATTTTATTGACGTACTTCTCATGCATTGCTTTCATGTACATTGACCCATGACCAGATGGCGTTATATACGCGTATATATGTATATATATGTATATGGGATATGGGAAAAGGTTATGGCATTATATACGCACCACCACCTGATCAGTTGGTATACGTTAATGATTTTCTCATAGTGGCCGAGATGATATAATTGTCACGACCCCAAATGACCGATCGTGATGGCGCCTATCACATTACTAGGCAAGCCAACCTAATCATATATCCACAACCAACTGGCTTTTATAAAATTATTTTTCTAACACAGGTTTGAATACCAATTTCATAAAAAGGTGTTTAAAACAACTGAAATATACGAAAATCAATAAAACATAAGACAACACAGCCCAAACATCTGGTGTCACGAGCCCAAACAACCAACTATCTAATACATCATAAGTCTAAAAATATGCGGAAAAGAACAAATAGGAAGGAGAAAAGCAGGGTTGCGGACGCCATGCAACTACCTTGCAATCTCCGGCAAACTCTAGATAAGCTGAGGACCTCACTCTGCTACTCGGGCACCTGGATCTGCACACAAGGTGTAGGGAGTAACGTGAGTACGCCAACTCAGTAAGTAACTAAAGTAAATAAGGTATGAAAGTAGTGACGAGCAGTTAAAAATCGTATAAATGAATAAACAACAGGATAACAGATCAATCTCCACAGTTTAAAACCAGTTTCGTCATAAAACTTCAGTTTCAATTGAAATACTTGAAATCACATACTTAGCAATTTTTCAACAGAGTCTTATTTTAAAGAAGAGTGAAATTAGTGAAAATATCATGACTGGGCCCCTTGGGAAAAGTATCACTCAGAATATGGCCTCTCGGGCAGCCTCTCAGTCACTCGTGACTCAGCTCTCGTCACTCAGTACATAATCTCAACACTTAGGCTCATTAATATCTCATAATAATAATAATAATAATTGTAGTAACCGATGCGGCGTGCAGCTCGATCCACAATTTATAGTCTATTACGCTCATTAGGGGTGTGCAGACTTCGAAGGGGATCCTACAGCCCAAGCGTCATATCGTTGTGGCATGCAGCCCGATCCAATATATATATCGCTGCGGCGTGTAGCCCGATCCATATAATTATCGCTGCGGCATGCAACCTGATCCATAATTCATACATATATAATTATCCTCACCATTAGTTCTAAACCTCTCTCAATCATTAACCTCACAGCCTCTCAGGCACAACAGTAGAAATTAGGGAACTCAGTCCAAATATTCCTCACATTTAAGAAGTAGAGTGGTAGAACCAATTTTAAATAATAAACAGGTAAAACATGACTGAGGATATGCTTTCAAACAAGTAGAGTGAGGAAAAATAGTAAGAATGCCCATAAGGATCTCAACAGGTCGGCACAAGGCACCAAACATGGCATATATGCCATAATATAGTATAAATGACTAAAGCTCGGAATATCATAAGGTTCCAAATCAAATACGCAGCTTAATAGTCGCTACGGGACGGACCAAGTCACAAATCCATACCGGTGCACGCACACACGCTCGTCACCTAGCATGTGTGTCACCGCATTTATCAAAACAAGTCAAATACCGGGGTTTTATACCCTTAGTTCCTGATTTACAATGGTTACTTACCTCAAATTAGTGGAAATACTACTCCGCGATGCCTTTTCCTATCGAATCGGCCTCCACACGTATCGAATGTATCCAAAATCAAAATCACAGCGTCAAAATATGCTAAGAGAACGAAGCCCAAGCAAAAATAATCAATTTATAACATAAATCCCAAAATTACCAAAACCCTACTCTCAGGCCCATGTCTCGAAACTCGTTAAAAATCACATCAACGGAAATTCTTATCCTTCCATGAGTCCATACATACCAAGAACACTGAAATCAGAGTCCAAATGACCCCTTAAATTCCTATTTTAAAGTCTCTTAATCTCAAGCCCTAATCCCCAATTTTTCTTCCTTAGTCTCCACTAATACCATGATTAAACAATAGAAAAATGACTATAAACCCAAATAATGAAGCTTAGGGAACTTACCCAACTGATATCCCTTGATTTCTCTTGAAATCCACTGCCTTAGCCTCTTTCCCGTCTTCAAAAATGGAGTACTTAGCAAAATTTCGTGAAGAAAACAATATATACCTTCTGGCTGAGGGATTCTGCACCTGCGGCCTAGATACCGCTTCTGCGGTACCGCATTTGCAGTCAATTTGCCGCTTCTGCGGCTTTGACTTAATGGTCCAAAACCGCATCTGCGACCAAGTAGCCACACCTGCGCCATCGCAGGTGCGGCCAACCAACCGCATCTGTGTCTCCTGCCCTTCTCCTTCTTGACCGCTTTTGCGGTCTTTTCCTCACATCTGCGGCATCGCACCTGCGGTCCATAATCTGCAGGTGCCGAAATACTAGAACAGAAAAATATGCAGTTTCTCAAATTCCCAAACTCTCTGTCAACCATCTGAAATCACCCCGAGGCCCAAGAAACCTCAACCAAAAGCACCAACATATCCCAAAACCTTATTCAAACTTGTACCAATCTTTAAAACACCTCAAACAACAACGAATTAATCAAAACACATCAGATTCAAGCCTAAGTTTCCAAAATCTTCTAAATTACGCTTTTGATAAAAAACCCAATCAAACCACGTTCGAATGACCTGAAATTTTGCCCACACATCCCAAATGACACAACAGAACTATTGCAACTCTCGGAATTCCATTCCGACCCCTATATCAAAATCTCACCTATCAACTGGAAATTGCCAAAAATCCAATTTCGCCAATTCAAGACTTAACCTACCCGGACCTCCAAAACTCATTCCGATCACGCTCCTAAGTCCCAAATAAACTCCCGAAGTTATCCGAACCAATGGAAGTCACATCCGATCCCTCGAACACATAAGTCAATATCCGGTTGACTTTTCCAACTTAAGCTTCCTCAAAAGATACTAAGTGTCTCAAACCTTACCAAATCCTTTCCGAACCCGAGCCAACCAACCCGATCACATATAGAACCAATAGACAAAGCAATAAGAGGAAGAAATGGGGGAAACAAAGCGGTAACTCATGAGATGACTGGCCGGGTCGTCACATCCTCTTTAACTTAAACAAATGTTCGTCCTCGAACGAGTCATGAAACATACGTAAAGCATCAAACAAGTGAGGATATCTGCTTCACATCTCCCGCTCGGTCTCCCAGGTAGCCAAATCTACGGGTCAACCTCTCCACTACACTTTCACTGAAGCTATATCTTTTGACCTCAACTTCCAAACTTGATGACCCAAAATAGCTACTGGCTCCACATTATAGGTCAAGTCATCATCCAACTGAACCATGCTGGAATCCAGAACATAAGACGGGTCCCCAATATACTTCCGGAGCATAGAAATATGAAATACTAGATGCAGAATCGACGAGCTAGGTGGCAAAGCAAGCTCAGAAGCCACCTCCCCAATCCTCTGAAGTACCTCAAATGACCCAATGAACCGAGGACTCAATTTACCTTTCTTCCCAAATATCATAACACCCTTCATGGGCGAAACCTTCAATAGAACCTTCTCGCCAACCATGTAGGACACATCTCGAAACTTCCTGTCAGCATAACGATTTTGCCTCGATTACGCTGTACAAAGTCTCTCCTAAATTACCTTCACCTATTCCAAGGCATCCTGTACCACGTCTGTCCCCAATAGCCTAGCCTTACCCGGCTCGAACCAACCAACTGGAGATTACACCGCCTCACATACAAAGCCTCATATAGAGCCATCTGAATACTCGACTGGTAGTTGTTGTTATAAGCAAACTCTGCAAGATGTAGAAACTGATCCCATGACCCTCCGAAATCAATGACACAAGCACACAACATATTCTCCAATATATGAATAGTGCGCTCGGACTGTCCATCCGCCTGAGGGTAAAAAACTGTGCTCAACTCAACTTGAGTACCAAACTCTCGCTGCATAGACCTCCAAAACCACGATGTAAATTGAGTGTCCCTATCTGAGATAATGGAAACTGGACACCATGCATATGAACAATCTCCCGGATATAGATCTCTTCCAACCGCTGTGAAGAGTAGGTAGTACACACAAGAATGAAGTACGCGGACTTGGTCAGCCGATCCACAATCACCCAAAATGCATCTAACATTCTCAAAGTCCATGGAAGTCCAACAACAAAGTCCATAGTGATCCTCTCCCACTTCCAATATGGAATATCCACCTGCTGAAAAAAGCCACCCGGTTTCTGATGCTCATATTTTACCTGCTGACAATTGAGACACCGAGTTACAAATTCCACAATGACTTTATTCATTCTCCTCCACCAATAATGCTGCCTCAAATCCTGATACATCTTCACAGCACCCGGATGGATGGAATACTGCAAGCTATGGGCCTCCTCCAGAATCAATTCCCGAAGCCCGTCTACATTGGGCACACAAATCCGGCCCTGCATCCTCAACACCCAATCATAAACAATAGTCACATCTCTAGAATACATATGCAGAACCTTGTCCTTGAGACAAGCAAATGAAGGTTATCATACTGGCGCTCTCTAATGCAATCGATTAAGGAAGACCGAGAAACCACACAAGCTAGGACTCGACTGAGCTCTGAAATATTCAACCTCGCAAACCGATTGGCCAAGGCCTGAACATCAACTACAAGAGGTCTCTCCCCAATTGGAATATATTCCAAACTCCCCATACTCACCGCTTTTCGGCTCAAAGCATCGACCACCACATTAGCCTTCCCCGGATGGTACAATATAGTGATATCATAATCCTTAAGCTACTCCAACCACCTCCACTGCCTCAAATTGAGATCCTTCTGCTTAAACAAGTGCTGGAGGCTATGATGATTAGTAAACACCTCACAAGATACACCATACAAGTAATGCCTCCAAATCTTCAACATGTGCACAATGGCAGCCGACTCCAAATCATGAATGAGGTAGTTCTTCTCATGGGGCTTCATATGACGAGAAACATAAGCAATAACTCTACCCTCCTCCATAATTACAAAACTAATACAAACCCTCGAAGCATCCCAATACACGGTATATGAACCTAAAATTGATGGCAAAACTAACACTAGAGATGTGGTCAAGGCTGTTTTGAGCTTCTGAAAGCTCTCCTCACACTCATCCGACCATACAAATGAAGCACTTTTCTAGGTCAACTTGGTTAAGTGCGATGCGATAGATGAGAATCCCTGAACGAACCGACGATAATACCCTGCCAAACCAAGAAAGCTGCGAATCTCCGTGGATGAGGATGGTTTGGGCCAACTTTGAACCACCTCTATCTTCTTCAGATCAACTTGAATAGCCTAGCTGGACACTGCGTGCCCCAAGAAAGCCACTGAGCTGAGCCAAAACTCACACTTGGACAATTTTGCATAAAGCTTCTCCTCCTTCAATATCTGTAACATAACTCTCAAATGATCCGCGTGCTCCTCCTAACTACGTGAATACACCAGAATATCATCAGTGAAGACTATGACAAACAAGTCGTGATAAGGCCGGAAGACGCTGTTAATAAAGTGCACGAACGCTGCTGGGGAATTGGTAAGCGCAAAAGACATCACCAAGAACTCATAATGACCATATCAGGTCCTGAAAGCTATCTTAAGAATATCTAAGTCCCTGACTTCAACTGGTAATAACCCGAACAGAGATCAATCTTGGAGAATACTCTCGCTCCCTGAAGCTAGTCGAATAAATCATCAATACAAGGCAAATGATACTTGTTCTTAATTGATACTTTGTTCAATTGCCTATAATCAATGCACATCCTTATAGTGACATCCTTCTTCTTCTTCACAAATAGAACCGACGCACCACAAGGTGGCACACTAGGCTGAATGAACCCTTTATCAAGGAGTTCCTGAAGCTGCTCCTTTAACTCCTTCAGCTCTGCTGGTGCCATATGATATGATGGAATAGAAATGGACTGAGTTCCAGGCACTAGGTCAATACCAAAATCAATATCCCTATCCGGTGTCATGCCCGGCAGGTCTGCAAGAAACACATCGGGAAAATCCATCACAACTGGAACAGAATCAATACTGGGAGTCTCAGCTCTGACATCCCTCACAAAGGCTAGATATGAAAGAAATCCCTTCCCAACCATACATTAGGCCTTCAAGAATGAGATCACTCAACTGGGAACATAGTCAGTCAAACCTCGCCACTTGATCTGTGGCACACCAGGTATAGCCAATGTGACTGTCTTGGCATGACAGTCCAGAATAGCACGACACGGAGATAGCCAATCCATGACCAAATGGCATCGAAATCTACCATACATAATAATAAAAGATCCACTCGGGTCTCCAGACCCCCAATAGTCACCACACACGACTGGTACACACGGTCTACAATAACAGTATCACCCACTGGAATAGATACATGAACAGGTGAAACAAGAGACTCACGGAGCATATCCAAATAACGGGCAAAGAATGATGACACATAAGAAAAGGTGGAACCGGGATTAAATAAAACAGAGGCATCTCTGTGGCAGACTGAAACAATACCTAAAATCACGGTGTCTGAAGCAGCAACATCTGGTCTACTTGGGAGGGCATAGAAACGAGCCTGAACAACTCCTAATCGTCCTCCCCCTCTGGGGCGACCCCTAGCTGACTGACCTCCACCCCTAGCTGGGTGGGTGGGTGGTGAAGTAACTGGAGCTGAAGTCGAGGGCTGACCCCTCTGCTGAGATGGACCCTTAAGAAGACAAGGACACTGCCTCTTCATATGCCCAAACTCTCCACACTCATAGCAACTCCCGAGTGCTGGAGATGGGGACTAAAGGGAACCCCTAGCACCAGAATGACCAGTAGAAGGACCTGGCATGGAAGAACCCTAAACTGATGGGCACAGGACAAACTCTAGGCTGGAAAGGCACTGAGGGATGAATGAACCTGATGAGAACTGTTAGAACTATGACCCGATGGTGCCCCATGATAACCTGGGCGAGCTGACTGAGCTTGCCTCAATGGACGGCCTCTGCCCTGCTAGAACTGACCCCTCGAAGGAGCACTACTAAAGCTACCAGATCCCCAAGGCCTCTTGGCCTCCCTCTCCTCTCACTCTTGGCGGCAAACTGACTCAATATCACGGGCGATGTCAACAACCTCCTCGAAAGTAGCACTTGTCACCCTCTCCCTAGTCATAAGAATCCGAAGCTGATATGTGAGGCCATCATCAAACCTCCTGATCCTCTCTCGATATGTGGGAACCAACCAGACCTCATGACGAGCTAACTTAGAGAGCCGCATCTCATACTGCATCATAGTCATCTCTCCCTGATGCAACTGCTCGAACTGCCTGTGCAACTCTTCTCGGCGAGACTGTGGCACGTACTTCTCCAGAAAGAGAATAGAGAACTTCTACCAGATAAGGGGCACTGCACCAACAGGCCTATGCCTCTCATACGCCTCCCACCAAGTGAAGGCAACCCTAGAAAACTAAAAGGTAGTAAATGCTACACCACTGGTCTCTAGAATACCATCTGTATGAAGCTTCCTCTAGCACTTATCCAAGAAACCCTGGGCATCCTCGCCATCTACACCGCTGAAAGTCGGAGGCTGTAGTTTTCCAAACCTCTCTAGTCGATGTTGCTCGTCGTCCGGCATAACTAGTACCACCTACTCCTGAGTTGGTGCAACTAGCTGGGATGGAGGTGCCCCCGGTGTCTAAAGTCCCTGCACAACCTGCTCAAGTGTGTGAGTAACGAGAGTCTGGGTGCCTCCCACGGCCTAAGAAGTAGTTGCGGCTATAGTAACTGAGACCGCCTGAGCCATATCGGTACACACTGATAAAATTTGAGCTAAAACCTCCTGAAGGCATGGAATCACAATAGGCACAGCTGGTGCCTGAGATGGTGCTGCTGTAACGTCCACAACTGGGACCTGATCCTTAACTGTGGCAGTTGGTGGATCTATAGGTGTTGCCCTAACTACTCTGCCCCTACCACGACCTCGACCGCATCCTCGGCCTCTAGTGTCCCCAGCTGGTAGTACTGGTGGTCATCTATTCTGCCCAGTAGCACGTGTTCTCAACATCTGTGAGAGAATGGAATAATAGAAGTTTAGTACTCGGGTCAACAGATTCGCACGACAAGAATTTCAAGAATATGAAGTTTTTCCTAAAGGTTCTATAGCCTTCTGAGGATAAATATAAACATCTCTGTACCGATCCGCGAGACTCTACTAAACCGACTCATGACTCGCGAGACCTATGTAACTTAGGCTACGATACCAACTTGTGACGACCCCAAATGACCGGTCGTGATGGCGCCTATCATATTACTAGGCAAGCCAACCTAACCATATATCCACAACCAACTAGCTTTCATAAAACCATTTTTATAACACGGGTTTAAATACAAATTTCATAAAAAGGTGTTTAAAATAGCTGAAATATGCGTAAATAAATAAAACATAAGACAACACGGCCCAAATATCTTGTATCACGAGTCTAGGACCTCTAATACCTAACCAACTATCTAATATATCATAAGTCTACAAATATGCAGAAAAGAACAAGATAAGAAGGAGAAAAGCAGGGTTGCGGACGCTATGCAGCTACCTTGCGATCTCCGGTAAACTCTGGATAAGCTGAGGACCCTCACTCTGCCTCTCGGGCACCTGGATCTGCACACAAGGTGCATGAAGTAACGTGAGTATCCCAACTCAGTATGTAACTAAAGTAAATAAGGTTCGAAAGCAGTAACGAGCAGTTAAAATCAATATAAATGAATAAACAACAGGATAACAGATCAAACTCCACAGTATAAAACCAGTTTCATCATAAAACTTCAGTTTCAATTGAAATACTTGAAATCACATACTTAGCAATTTTTCAATAGAGGCTTATTTTAAAGAAGAGTGAAATCAGTGAAAATATCATGACTGGGCCCCTCAGGCAAGGTATCACTCAAAATATGGCCTCTCAGGCAGCCTCTCAGTCACTCGTGACTCAACTTTCGTCACTTAATACATAATATCAGCACATAGGTTCATTAATATCTCATAATAATAATAATCGTATTAACCGCTACGGCGTGCAGCCCGATCCATAATTTATAGTCGACTATGCTCGCTGGGTGTGTGCAGACTCCGGAGGGGCTCCTACAGCCCATGCATCATATCGCTACGGGGTGCATCTCGATCCAATATATATATATCACTTCGGGGTGCAACCCGATCCATATAAGCATCGTTGTAGTGTGCATCCCGATCCATAGCTCATACATATATAATTATCCTCACCATTAGGTTCTCAACCTCTCTTAGTCATTAGCCTCACTCGGGCACAATATTAGAAATTAGGGAACACAGACCAAATAGTCCTCACATTTAAGAAGTAGAGTGGTAGAACCAGGTTTAAATAATAAATAGGTAAAATGTGATTGAGGATATGCTTTCAAACAAGTAGAGTGAGGAAAAATAGTAAGAATGACCCTAAGGGTCTCAACAGGTTGGCATAAGGACCCAAACATGGCACACAACCCATAATATAGTATAAATGACTAAAGCACGGAATATCATAAGGTTCCAAATCAAATACGCGGCTTAATAGTCGCTACGGGATGGACCAAGTCACAAATCCCTACCAGTGCACGCTTACAAGCTCGCCACCTAGCATGTGTGTCACCGCATTTATCAAAACAAGTCAAATACCGGGGTTTTGTACCCTCAGTTCCAGATTTACAATGGTTACTTACCTCAAACCGGTGGAAATACTACTCCGTGATGCCTTTGCCCCTCGAATTGGCCTCCACTCACGTCGAATATATCCAAAATCAGAATCACGACGTCAAAGTATGCTAAGGGAACGAAGCCCAAGTGAAAATAATCAATTTACAACATAAATCCCGAGATTACAAAAACCAGACCCCTGAGCCCACATCTTGGAACTCGGTAAAAATCACAACAACGGAAATCCTTATCCTTCCACGAGTCCATACATACCAAGAACACTGAAATCGGCATCCAAATGACCCCTAAAATTCCCATTTTAAAGTCTCTAAATCTCAAGCCCTAATCCCCAATATATCTTCCTTAATCTTCACTAATACCATGATTAAACAATGAAAAAATAATTATAAACCCAAATAATGAAGCTTAGGGAACTTACCCAACTGATAGCCCTTGATTTCTCTTGAAACTGCCTTAGCCTCTTTTTCATCTTCAAAAATGGAGTACTTAGCAAAATTTCGCGAAAAAAAAAATATATACCTTCTGGCCCAGGGATTCTGCACCTGCGGCCCAGATACTGCTTTTGCGGTACCGCATTTGTGGTCAATTAGCCGCTTCTGCGGCTTTCACATAATGGTCCAAAATTGCATCTGCGACCAAGTAGTCGCACCTGCACCATCGCAAGTGCGGTCTGCCAACCACATCTGCGGCTCCTACCCTTCTCCTCCTTGACCACTTCTGTGGTCTTTTCCTCAAATCTGCGGCATCGCACCGGCGGTCCCTAATCCGCAGGTGTGAAAATACCAGAACAGAAAAATCTCCAGTTTCTCAAATTTCCCAAACTCTCTGTCAACCATCCAAAATCACCTCGATGCCTCTGAGACCTCAACTAAAAGCACCAGCTTATCCCAAAACCTTATTCAACCTTGTACTAACCTTCAAAACACCTCAAACAACACCGAATCAACCAAAATACATCATATTCAAGCCTAAGTTTCCAAAATCTTCTAAATTACGCTTTTGATCTAAAACCCAACCAAACCACATCTGAATGACCTACAATTTTGCACACACATCCCAAATGATGCAACAGAACTACTACAACTCTCAGAATTCCATTCCAACCCCTATTTTAAAAAAATCTCACCCATCAACTGGAAATCGCCAAAAATTCAATTTCGCCATTTCAAGCCTAAACCTACTCCGGACCTCCAAAAACTCATTCCGATCATGCTCCTAAGTCCCAAATCACCTCTCGAAGCTATTCGAACCATCAGAACTCACATCTGACCCCTCGAACATATAAGTCAACATCCTGTTGACTTTTCCAACTTAACCTTCCTTAAAAGAGACTAAGTGTCTCAAACCTTACCAAATCCTTTCCGAACCCGATCATATATAGAACCGATAGACAAAGCAATAAGAAGTAGAAATGGGGGAAATAGAGTGGTAACTCATGAGACGACTGGCTGGGTCATCACAATAATGGGATGCCCTTAGAGGCTTGATGATGTTATTAACACATATACCCATGCATGGTATGACATTTGTGCGCATATGCACGAATTATAATACTAAATGATTCACAGAGTTGTTCAGATATCATGTTGAGTCTTTTACTCCATATTTCTCTCATGTCCACTAGTTTCTGATTTTTATTCCTTACATACTCAGCACATTATTTGTACTGACGTCCCTTTTGCCTGGGGACGCTACGTTTCATGCCCGCAGGTCCTGATATACAAGTCAAGAGTCCTCCAAGTACGCTATCAGCTCAGCAAAAGGTGTGGGTGCACTCCATTTGCTTCGGAGTTGCTTCTTTGGTCAGTATGATTAGTACATGTATAGATTGGGTACAGCGGGACCCTATCCCGACCTTTATGATATTATATATTCTTAGAGGCTTGTAGACAAATGTCATGTATACGGATACTTGTATGGCTTTGTCGGCCTATGTTTCGAGTATATAAAGAATCATGCTGGCCTTATAGGCCTGTACTTTATATGTATAAGTTTGTATTCCCTCATGCTTTACTCCGGTTCATTTACCTATGATAGAATGATATGAAAGATATATTATGTTGGTACTCGGTTGAGTAAGGTACTGGGTGCCCATCACTACCCATCGGTTTGGGTCGTGACAAAAGTGGTATAAGAGTAGTTCTATCCTAGGGAATCTACAAGCCGTGTCTAGTAGAGTCTTGTTTATGGGTGTGTTGTGCACCACACTTATAAGCAGGAGGCTACAAGGCATTTAGGACTATCACTCATTCTTCTTACTCTAGATCGTGTGGTAGAGCTTAGTTGTAAGAATTCAAACTCCTAAATTTCTATTTTATTCGTAATACAACAATATCTACATTTAGAAAGACAACTGGTAAGAGATTGAAGGTGGCTGCGATAGAGTTTAGTTAGAGGAACTCGATTTTGCATAATGCTTATGATGAGTAAATGTGAGGTCTTCTGCAGATCATGTGTGTACTAAGATGACTAAGCTTCTTAATAATAAGTTCTAAGGCAAGAATATCTATCCACTTGTATGGTAAAAAGGAATAAAAGAATCGGAAGCTAGACACAAGTTTCAGCAAGTAAAAGAAGCAAGGTAAAGAAGGTTATGAGGTACCTAGTTAATGAAGATTAACAATATTTATAATTCTAGCAGAGAAATATAAGCATTCTGAGTAACTTTTGAACAATAACAGAGATATATACAATTAGCCACACCTATCTCAATTATGGCCTATGGGAGGTGACAAATATAGTTTAAGAGAAGGATGGGATATCAGGATCAAGTTGGGGTTAGAGTTACCCAAAATTATGGATGGATTGTTAGCATAGCATTACTTGATATTTCAGAAGGATAGTACAAATATGGTAATAGATATCCTTGTGAGACACCTAGATGGTGAACTCTAAAATAGTATAATCCGATATGAATACTAGAATATTTAGAATCTTCAGAAGATAGGCAGTGGATCCTAGAAGGGATAAATATTTACCTTAGTATGACTCTAGCCCCGAGTAAAAAAAGAAAGGGAGAATGTTAGGTATTCCAAATAGCCAGTGAAATGAAGTAAGGGGAGCTAAAAGAAAAAGAATATTTTGTTGAAGTTTTAGAATAAAGTGATGGACAATAATATTAGCCCGAGAATAAAAAGAGAGTGAATGAAGCATTATGAGTAAGATATGATAAGTGGATGATAACGGTAAGTCAAAATATGACATAGTGACAAAGTCTATAGTCAGTGAGTGAAAAGACAAGATGTGACAGGCCTTGAGGTAATAAAAGAGTATAAGCCATAAAGTCATATCCCCGTTTCAAAAAAAAATGAGTTAGTGACTCCAACGTGATTATTAGAAGGAAAAGTTAGACCCCCAGAATAATAGAAATCAGTATGGGCTAGTGAACAAGATAAGTTGAATATGAATTAGGGACCGAATAATTTGATAATAGTCGGCATCAAGAGAATTTCAGAGATTATGTTCGGGCGATACTAAAATGGACAATAGAAGAATAACCATTCATGGTCATTTAGGAAGATGCTTCCCTAAGGTGAGCACTATAAGAAAAGTATGCTTAAGGGACTAAGTATGCCAGTTACACTAGGTGTCACCCATGAGTAAGAATTCAATTATCCTTGGTACAAAAGGGTTACCACAAGGTGAGTAAGAGTCCATGAAGATGTGAAAAGAATCCAAAGATTAAGATGTAATGATGGAATAGTAAAGAAAGAATGCAGTAAAAAGGTGAAAGGAATGAGATTGCATCTATTCAGATCCTACATATAAGATACAACTCCAGAACATTATGCAAGCACGACGCCGGGGAGAGGCAGTAAGGGTCCCAACACAAGATATTATTGATAGATAAGTGCAAATGAACACGTGATACATAAGGATCTAGTCCGAGAGGTAAGTTAAGACTAGTTGAGGAAATAAGGAAGTAGGCTTCAACTAAGCATAGTGACATAAAGAAGATATGGACTTGTAACAACATTATCACAACAACATTGTATGCACTCTATAAGAAAGTGGAACCTATGGTGGCTAATGAACGACAAGTATAAAAAAACTCAAAAAGTGATATTCAAGATCATATGGGTTGCATGGAATTCCAACATATGAGGGCACTAAGATGAGCCAAATATTAATGCAACAAGTGGCAGAACGACCCAGAAAAGCTAGTGCTTACATTTAAAGACAACTGAGAAAGTATGAAAGGAAATCCTTGATGTTACCAAGTAAATGAAGGTTTTGAGTAGTATGAATCAACATGTGTAGGTCGCACGCTAAAGTATCCTATAGCAACAAGGTTTTAGGTAGATAGGAGTAAAGGTGTGAAATGGTGAGTGAGAAGGTGATGAGAACAGGTAAGGCCTTGAGATTAAGCCCATCAAAACATGAGATCTGATGGTTTCCATAAGCTACAGAAAGCTCGGTACAGAATGAATGAACTCAGAGGAGTCTAAGAATAGGAGCAATTAGAAGAGATGAAATGCTGCCCTGGTAGTAGAATAATGGTGTAATTGTGATAAATAAGAGGATGTCGTTTGGGACTTCAATTGAGTAATGATTTAAAGAAAAAAAATTTGATGGATGGAACGATATTAGAATACCCCCATAATATTAATCACGTTGGGATGATATGAAGTACGGCTATTGAAGTATAGTATCACCCCTAGGTGGATCAGGAAAATCACTTCAGATGTTCCCCAATGATATGTGAGCCCTAGTGACAATGTATTACGTCATAGGCGATGGTTGGAGCTAGTGAAAAACTATGATGTTGATATTTTATATAGTCCAAGGAAGGCGAATGTAGTAGTCGATGCCCCCAGCTGTAGATATATGGGTAGCCTATCATATTTACAGCAAGAGAAGAGTGACATAGCTTGTGAGATTCATCAACTAACTAATCTTGGAATTCGATTAGTAGATTCAGGTGGTACTGGAGTTACTATATAGGGCATGGCAACATCCTCTTAGTAACTGTAGTGAAGGAATGACAGTATAAAGATCATGTTCAAGATCATTATAGAGATACAACCCCTCAAAAGGAGAAGACACAATTTGAGATTATAGGAGATGGAGCCGTCAGATATCAGGGTCGATTATGTGTTCCTAACGTGGCAGGGTTGCGCTAGCAGGTTATGGGATAAACAATGAGAAAGTAACCAAGAGTTGTATAGCACACCTCGGTAGTAATGAACCTAAGTAAGTGATATAGTACGGTATGATATAATTAGATGCACTAAAGATATACGGACAAATAACCAAGACTAGGAAACAAAATATAGCAATAGTTGTAAGTTCGGCAAAGTACCAAGTGAAGAACTTCAGTACACCTAGATATGCTCCGAGGGACATCTTATTATAGTTCTATTTATGTTAACAAAGTAAAGTAAAGAGATTGGCAAAAAGCTGGAAAAAGGGGAAGATCCGCACGTAAAAGGACAGAGTCATACATGCTGCAACACAGAAGGTAGTCAAAGTTACGGGATTGGATGAATTCCGATCACAAGTCGTGATGTGAGAAGAGGCCTAAAAAGGGGAATGCCCTGGTCCTTGAATTTATTCACAGAACAATTGCCTAGATGGTGTAAAATATTAAAATATTCATGAGATATATAGGATAGGAGACTAATAAGCACATCAGTCAATATTCGAGGACGAATGTTCCAAAGGAGGGAATGATGTTACACCCCATGTTTTTGTACGTGAAAGTATATCGTAAGTCAATTGATGTAAGCTTGGAAATAATATCTTCTTTGAAAGTATATAAAGTGAATTCATGTTGTTACACCCCGTACTTCAGACGTCACTGTCATTATAGGATTATCTAATGTGAACTCAAAAAGGGAAAAATCTTTCTACAATGATAAGAAAGGTCTACTGAAGTCTTAAGCAAGTTAAGATGAATATGAGACTTGTTAATAATTATATAAATGAGTTAAAAGTCAAGATATGGCTACATATGATGTTTGTATATGAAATATAAAGTTTGCGAAAAATCGGATTTAAGTTGCGAAAAAACCGACTAAGAATTTGCCTTGTAATAAAGCATTTTGAGCAATATATTTCATGTGTCATATGATGTCTTTTTGGGACATATTATATACAAAAATGAAGGTCTAGGGACCTAGTTTCCAGTGGTCTAAACCATTTATTCATACGACATCGTAGTAGAGAAATATAAATTTGTATTGTAGGGTCGCCAAGTCATGTCGCCGCACTTCGGAGAAACTGGCAGTTTTATAGGCCAGTTGCGATGCAGTTTTCTCCCAATCTATTGAGAGTTACATGGAGATATTTATATGGAATTAAAGATCTATGTGTCTAGTTTCTAATTATGTAAACCGTTTGTCAATACTATATGGGATTAGAGTGATACACGCATCCGAAGTTGCACCACTCAAGCTGCCAAGCAGGCAGCTTACCCACCTACTTGGAGAATTGAGGCGGTGAGCATATAAGTTATCTTCTCCCTTGTATATCTCGTCATTGTACATAGAAAAAATACACCAACACACTCTCAATTTTCTCTAAGAGCTGGTCCAAGATCCCAAGAACCAAACTAAAGGGAAATTAACTCAAATCATCATCAACGGTGTTAAAGACTACAAGAGAATGCTTCAATGATGTTGTGGTGTGATTGAGGGCTATTGTAAGCTAAGTTGAGATAGAGTTTCGAGTTGTAGATGCTTTCCAGGGTATGTATAACATCTTCTTAATTGTGCCTAAGGCTAATCTTGTGTTGGTTGTGTTGTTTGACTGAAAAACCATAAGATAGCACTTGAAAGAACATGAGATATGGTGTTCTCTTTGGTTAGGCTTTTTTGTGGCTAAATATATGGTTTGTGGTGGATGTAAATTGTGAGAAATAATTTGATAATATTGTGGCTGCTGTTGTTAAAATTTTCTAGGTGTTAATTAAGTTGATTGAAGAAGAAAAGATGAAAAACAAGTGATTGACGGTAAAAATTTAGGGTGCTAGACGTATGGGGCTGTTTTGGAAGGCATTTTGTGGATGTTTCAAACTAGAAATAATATTTTACATATAAGTATAATGTTTTGAAGGTTGTAAACTAATTTATTAAATAATAGTTGGATTAATGATTGCCGATCAATATGATTGTTAAGATAATCGGAGAAACTCATATTGGATTGCATTGTTGTTGTTGCTATTGTTGGTTATAGTTGTTGTTGTTGGGCTATTGATGACCCTTAGTGGTCTTTGGGATGTATTAAAAATAGGGGAGGTTCTGCCCGATTTTTCTTAAGTCATACGACTAGACACATACGGTGGTACGACATTATATGTTAACGGTAATATCATATCACTTGTTGAAGATGCAAGACATTGTGTCGAGCTTGATTGAGTAATAAGGAAGATGTCATGCAGGTATGTTAAGACTATCCCTAATTTCTTTTGGCATGATCCATACGATGCAAATGAAACGTGCAAATTCACAACTTCCATAAATGACTCTATGCATAGAAATGCTAGAGATGCTTATGTTCTTGATTTTCCATGTGTCATACTATTCTATCATCTGTTCATGGGTCTTAGAAAAATACGTAAGTTGAAAAAGTTTACTTCATGATATTACTCTAAGGCATAATGGTCTTACGACATTCCAAGAGATTTTATTAACGTACTTCTCATGCATTGCATTCATCTACATTGACCCATGACCAGATGGCGCTATATATGTGTATATATGTATATATATATATATATATATATATATATATATATATATATATATATGTATATAGGATATGGGAAAAGGTTATGGTGTTATATACGCACCACTACCTGATCAGCTGGTATACGTTGATGATTTTCCCACAGTGGCCGAGATGATATGATGGGATGCCCTCAGAGGCTTGATGATGTTATGTACGCATATACCTATGCATGGTGTGACATTTATACGCATATGCATGACATTATAATATTAAATGATTCACAGAGTTATTCAGATATACATGTTGAGTCTTTTACTCCATGTTTCTCTCATGTCTACTAGTTACTAATTCTCATTCCTTACATACTCGGTACATTATTTGTACTGACATCCCATTTTTCCTAGAGACACTGCATTTCATTCCCGTAAGTCCTGATAGATAGGTCGAGAGTCCTCTAAGTACGATATCAGCTCAACAGAAGGTGATGGTGTGCTCCATTTGCTTCGTAGTTGCTTCTTTGGTCAGTATGATTAGTACATGTATAGATTGGTATGGCGGGACCCTGTACTTACCTTTATGATATTATGTATTCTTAGAGGCTTGTATACAAATACTTTTATGGCCTTGTTGGCCTATATTTTGAGTATATAAAGAATCATGCCAGCCTTATAGGCTTGTACTTCATATGTATAAGTTTGTATTCCCTCATGGCTTTAGTACGATTCTTTTACCTATAATAGAATAATACGAAAGATATGTTATGTTGGTACTCGGTTGAGAAAGGTACCGGGTGCCCGACGCGGCCTATCGGTTTGGGTCGTGACAGCACCACCAGTTCCTATTAGTGTACCTCCGGTCCAGAGTTTTTAGGGTGGTTACTCCTGTCTACAGGGTAAGTTTTAGGGTCAGTAGTCACAGCAGCCGAGATCCTGCTATACTTATGGTGATCCGAGGCACATTGTTAGATTTTGCCCTCATGCATCAAGCAGTTCTCAGCATCAAGGTTATCGTGCCATCGTCCCAGCACCGGATGCTTCACCGTCGACTCAGCCAGCTAGAGGTAGGGGTTAAACAACCAGGGGTGGTGGTAAGGCCATTTGAGGTGGAGGCCAGGATCCTAGAGGTGGAGGCCAGCCAACTAGGGCCAGTCCTAGAGATGCAGTCTAGAGTGGTAGGCCCCAGCCTTGATGTTATGCTTTTTTAGCCAGGCCTGAGGCTGAGTCTTTTGATGCTGTCATCGCAGGTATGGTTGTTGTTTGCAGTAGAGATGCTTCAGTTCTATTTGATTTTATGTTCTACTTATTCGTATGTGTCCTCCTATTTTCCTTCATATTTGATTGTGCCCCGTGATTCCTTGAGTGCCCCTGTGTATGTTCCACATTGGTGGGAGATGCTATTGTAGTGGACCACATTTATCGTTCGTGTTTGGTTACCACTGGGAATATTGAGACTAGTGTGGACCTTTTGCTTCTTGATATAGTAGACATAGATGTTATATTGGGGATGGATTAGGTGTCACCTTATCATGTTATATTGGATTTCCATGCAAAGATGGTGACTTTAGCCTTGTCGGGGTTGGCTCGATTAGAGTGTAGAGGGAATCCTGGTCATTCTACTAGTAGGGTTATCTCTTATATAAAGTCTCGGCATATGGTCGAGAAGGGGTGACTAGCTTATTTGGCTTATATCTGCGATTCTAGTGTGGAGTTTCCTTCCATGGATGTTGTACCAGTTGTCCGAGAGTTTCTAGAGGTATTTCCTATAGACCTATCAGGGATGCCACCCTACAGGGACATTGACCTATGTATTTACTTGGATTTGGGCGTAACATATGGCCTGCCAGATTTGAAAGAAGAGAAGGAATAGTTGCAAGATTTGCTTGATAAGGGATTCATTAGACCTTGTGTCTCGCCCTGGTGTGCGTCCCTGTTATTTTTGAAGAAGAAAGATGGGTCGATGGGGATGTGCATAGACTTTCAGTAGTTGAACAAAGTCGCTATCAAGAACAAGTATCCATTGCCGAAGATTGATGACTCATTTGATCAGCTTCAGGGTGCCAAGGTGTTTTCAAAGATCGATGTGAGGTCTGGCTACCATCAGTTGGGGATTAGGGCATCCGATGTCTCTAAGATAGCTTTTCCGACTCGATATGGGCATTACAAGTTTCTAGTGATGTCATTTGGCTTGACAAATGCCCCAATGACATTTATGGATTTGATGAACTGGGTGTTCAAGCCTTAACTGGATTCCTTTGTGATCGTGTTTATTGATGATATCTTGATCTACTCCCGCAACCGAGAGGAGCACGAGTAGCATCTTCGGATCGAACTTTAGACTCTGAGGGACAGTCAGTTATATGCTAAGTGTGAGTTTTGTTTGGATTCCATTGCCTTCTTGGGGCATGTTATATCAGCATAGGGTATTCAGGTGGATCTTAAGAATATTGAGGCAGTTTTGAACTGGCCTAGACCTGTTTTAACCATAATGATCCGTAGTTTCTTGAGTTTGGCGGGTTATTACCGTCGGTTTGTGGAGGAATTTTCATCTATAGCAGCCTCATTGACTAGATTGACCCAGAAGGGTGCCCCGTTCAGATGGTCAAATGAGTGTGAGGCGAACTTTAAGAAGCTCAAGACTATTTTGACTATGGCGCTGGTATTGGTGTTGCCCACGGATTCAGGATCTTAAACGGTATATTGTGATGAGTCTCGTATTGGACTGGGTGCAGTATTGATGCACGATGGCAAGGTAATTACATATGCTTCGCAACAACTGAAGGTTCACGAGAAGAATTAGCCCATTCAAAACCTAGATCTGGCAGCCATTGTTCATGCGCTGAAGAATTGGAGGCACTATCTTTACGGCATGTCGTGTGAGGTATTCACGGATCATCGGAGCTTGCAGTATTTATTCAAGCAGAAGGAGCTGAATCTGAGGCATAGAAGGTGGTTGGAGCTATTGAAGGACTATGATATCATCATCTTGTATCATCTCGGGAAGGCCAATATGGTGGGACATGCTTTGAGTAAGAAGGCAGTTAGTATGGGTAGCCTTGCATACATTCCAGTCAGTGAGAGACCGCTTGCATTAGATGTCCAGGCCTTGGCCAATCAGTTTGTGAGGATAGATGTTTTTGAGCCCACCGTGTTCTAGCTTGTACAGTCGATCAGTCTTCTTTGTTTGAGCATACTAGAGATCGACAGTATGATGACCCTCATTTGCTTGTCCTTAAGGACACAGTGCGACATGGTGGTGCCAAGCAGGTTACTATTGGAGATGATGGAGCTTTGAGGATGCATGGTCGTGTTTGTGTGCCTAATTTGTATTGACTTCGTGAGTTGATTCTTGGGGATGCCCACAATTCTCGGTACTCTATTCATACGGGCACCGCCAAGATGTATTAGGACTTGCGGTAGCTTTATTGGTAGAGGAGAATGAAGAAAGATATAGTTGCATATGTGTCTCAGTGTCTAAATTGTTAGAAAGTAAAGTGTGAGCATCAGAGACCTGGTGGTTTATTTTGGAAGTTGGATATTCCTGAATGGAAGTGGGAGCGTATCACTATGTATTTCGTTGTTGGACTCCCACGAACTCAAAAGAAGTTCGATGCAGTTTGGGTTCTTGTGGATAGACTAACCAAGTCAGCGCATTTCATTCATGTGGCAGTAACTTATTTTTCAGAGCAGTTGGCAGAGATTTATATCCGCGAGATCGTCCGTCTTCATGCTATGCCCGTGTCTATCATTTCTGATCGAGGTACGTAGTTCACCTCGTATTTCTGGAGGGTAGTGCAGCATGAGGTGGGCATGCGGGTTGAGCTGAGCAAAACATTTAATCCTTAGACGGATGGGAAGTCCGAGCACACTATTCAGATATTAGAGGATATGCTCTGATGCTTGTGTTATAGACTTTGTGAGGATGAGCTGGTAGCTATTCTAGCCCGGAAGATTCGTTAGTTGAGATCGAAGAGTTATCCTTCAGTTCGAGTACAGTGGACAAGTCAGTTTGTTGAGGCATCTACCTGGGAGTCCGAGTCGAACATGAGGAGTAGATATCCCCACTTTTTAACCAGCCCAGGTATTTTTCTATGTCCGTTCGAGGATGAACGGTTGTTTTAGAGGTGGCGAATGTGATCACCCGATAGGTCATCTTATGTTTTAGAACCAAACTCTGTGTTTGAAGCCTTTAGAACCACATGTTATCCTTCATCGATCTACATACGTAGTCCAGGTATTGATCCGGATGGCTTATATGCTGAAAAGCTGATAAAAATAAGAATTTTTTCCTTAAAAGTTAATTTTAGTTAACTTCGGTCGACTTTTTGAGAAAACGGAACTGAACCCATATTTGATGGTCCCGATGGGTCCGTATTAAAATATGGGACCTAAGTGTATGCCCAGAATCGAATTCGGAGGTCCCTAGCTCGAGTTATATTTTTTTGTTGAAAATTAAAAGTCTGAAACTTTAATGATTTTAAGAATTGATAGATGTTTGATCTTATTGATGTCGGGTCCATATTTTGGTTTTGGAGCCCGGTACAGGTCCAATATAATATTTATGGCTTGTCTATGAAATTTAGTGAGAAACGGAGTTGGGTTGGCGTGATTCGAACGTCCGGTTGAGAAATTAGAAGTTTCAAAGCTTTCTTGGAAATCTCATTGGATATCGTGTTAAATTCATAGTTCTAGGTGTTATTTTGGTGATTTGATGGCGCGAGCAAGTTCGTATGATTTTTTTAGACTAATGTGCACTTTTGGTTTAGAGCCCCGAGGTCTCGGGTGAGTTTTGGATAGGCTACAGAGTGTTTAAACTTAGAAAAAAACTAGCAGTTGATGCACCATATCTGCAAACTTCGCATTTGGGAGGTCTGGATCGCAAATGCGAGCCTCACATTTGCGAAGAGGTCATCGCATTTGCGATCAGTGGGCTGGGAGGGACAACTTCGCATTTGCGAAGACAAGGGTCACATTTGCGATCCTCAGGCTCCGCATTTGTGAACATTTTGTTCGCATTTGTGAAGGCAACAGAAGTGTGGGAGTTTCACATTTGCAAAGCTTTTCTCCCATTTTTAGGCTTCGCAAATAGGTCACATTTGCGACAACTGCAGCTGTGTAAAAAAGACTTTAACGGGATTTTTCTCTCATTCTTCAAATTTTCAAACCTAGAAACATAAGAAGCGATTTTCCAAAGAATCCTTCTTCCCCAAATCATTGGTAAGTGATTCTAACCTATCTCCTTTCAATCTTTCACTACATTTCACAAGATTTAAACCTAAAATCTAAGGTTTTCATGATGGACATGGGAATTTTGGGTAGAAATTAAGGATTTCGAAAATTGGGGATTGAGACGTCAAATTGAGATCGGATTCCAAAATTAATTATATATTCGGGCTCGGGGGTAAATGGGTAATCGGATTTTGGTCCAAATTTTTGTTTGGATCAAGCGGTCCCGGGTGTTGACTTTGTGTTAACTTTTCCAATAATGGCTTAAATTGAATTCTTTATGATTGTGGGTAGTTCCTAAGGCTTAATTTGAATCGTTTGGTTGGTAATAAGCTAGATTCTATCGGTTTGGGGGCTCGTTTGAGAGGAAAAGCCGTGGTTGAGCTTTGAGTATGGTCGTTGGAGTGAGGTAAGTGTCGTGGTTAACCTTGGCTTGATGAATTACCTATTTGTCTATTTGCTACATGTTTAGATGTTGGGTACGATGTATAGTTGAGGTGACGAGTACCTATGTGTTGTTGTCGGGTTATAGCATGCGGGTGGGTCTTATTCTTGTATTTGTTGCTTTCCTCAATCATATTATTCATGCTTAGACCAATTAATCGTTGTGTTGATCATTCTTATCGTGTTTACTTATTTTGGTATTGATTGTGTGTTGACTCAAAGTTGAGGTTAGTATTGTGGAACCAAATGTTGAAGTAAGACCTATCTCCCTGTTGTTATTGTTTATTTTTTTGGTGATGGAGAGTGTTAATGCACGAAGGGTGATGTCGTGCCATGTTTTGTGAGTGTTAATGCACGAAAGGTGATGTTGTGCTATGTTATGAGAGAGTTAATGCCCGAAGGGTGATGCCGTGTTGTTTCTATTGATTCATATGGTGAGGTTGAGAGTAAAAGCACGAAGGGTGATGCCGTGCATTTTCTTTTACTGTGGTTACTTATTCCTATTTGCTCAAAGTATATCGGTTGATCAAGGTGATTATTACTAATGTGATCCTTTATCTTGTGACCACTCATCATGTCCTGCTCCCAATATTACTTGTCTTGTTTCTTTTATTGATGTTATTGGTATATAGATTTTCATACCGTAAATGTTTATTTTTTAGGTATCTTGTCTTAGACTCGTCACTACTTCGCCGAGGTTAGACTCGACACTTACCAGTACATGGGGTCGGTTTTACTAATGCTGCACTCTGCACTTCCTGTGCAGATTTTGGTACTGGCCCGAGCTGATAGTGAGGTTAGCTGCTAGATCTATTGTCACGACCCAAGTTTGCCCTCCATTAACTGTCGTGACGGAACCTAGTCTCTACGACTAGGTAAGCCTAACAATTGCAGAAAAAAGAAACAAAATGCGGAAAACTAATAAAGACTAAAGATAAATAAATATAGAAACGTTTAAGATTCCGCTTGACATATACTAATACAAGATCTCAAAAACTGAACAACTTCCCAAAACCCGGAATCTCATGAAATCACAAGCTATTGAATAACTACAAGTGTCTAACTCTAGAATATCTAATCAAAAGTAAATACAGAAGGGCTAATACTATAAGGGAGAATGGAAAGGACTCTTCGGTCTGCAGACGCGGCAAATATACTTCAAAGTCTCTGGAGAATCGCCTCGCCTTAAGGGTAGTAGGACTGAGCCGGAGTACCTGGATCTACACATGAAAAACATGCGCAGAAAGGGCATGAGTACACCACAATGGTACTTAGTAAGTGCCAAGCCTAACCTCGATTGAGTAGTGATGAGGAAGGTCAGGGCCCTACTGATTATAGCTGAAAAATACGGTAAAACAATATAGAATATGACTATAATTAAATGTAAACATTGTGAAATAACACAGGAAAATAAGAATAACAACAACTATAACAAAGGGAAAATGATCACAGAAGGAATACAACTCAACATAGAGATAACAACTAGGGATCTCCCAAGATACCGTCCTTAGTCCCCAAATGTAAATATCCAGTGGATCTCCTGGGTGTCGCCCCGTAATCCAACTCATAGTGCACGGGAATTTCCCAAAATCCCGATCCGTAGTCCCAAATGTAAATATCCAATACTTGGGGAATCTACCAGGTGTTGTCCCGTAGTTCCAATATAAATGTGCAGGGGGATCTACCAGAATACAAATCTGTAGTACCAAGGTAAACAGGAAGGGGGATCTCCCGAGATACCGTCCCGTAGTCCCAAAGTAAACACACAGCAGCAACATGAAAAATACTCAATTCAATGCAAATTTCATACCAAGGTAAAATAGGTATTTCTAACCTAGCATGTTGCACATAATCTGAATAAAGAAGTTTGAGCAAGTAAAGCAATTAGGTCAATTAGACATGCCTCCCTAAGCTAACAGCAGGCTTAAATTGTAAGTAGTATAAACAGGAAAGGAAACACAATTATAGTTACTTAATGAAAACAGGATTTTCAACAATTAGTACAAGTACGCACTCGTCACCTCACATACAAGGCATTTCAAATATCAACAATATTAAATCCTAAGGGGAGTTCCTCCACACAAGGTTAGGCAAACCACTTACCTCGAACCAACTCAAAATCAATCCGAAACCATGCTCTTGCCATGAGTTCTCGACTCCAAATGACCCAAATCTATTCAAATCAATTACATAATATAAATATAAATTCAAGTAACTGATTCCACTAATTAATTGTAAGCTAATACGCAAAATTAGGAAAAATAACCAAAATGCCCCTGGGCACACATCTCAAAATCGGTTGAAAGTTAAGGATTATGAACCCCATTCACTCACGAGTCTAACCATACCAAAATTATCCAAGTCCGATGTCAAATCCCCAAGCAAAACTCAAAAATTATGTGTAAGAACCTTTCAAAAATTTCCCGCAATTTCTCACCCCAAATCCAAAATTAGATGATGAATTCACGTTTAGATTAATGGGTTATAAGCAAAAATGAGTTAGGAATCATTACCCAATCGATATCTCTGAAAATTCCTCAAAATGTAGCTCAAAACTAGAGACCTGCTGCATTTTCACCAATTCTCTAAGTCCACAAATGACCCGTTGAGCATCCGAAACACACCCGAGGCCCCCGGGACGTCAACCAAACATGGAAACCAATCCTAAATCATCATTCAAACTTGGTCAAACCTACGGAACGCTCAAAAAACATCAAAATACCAATTTAACATCGGTTTCAAGCATAAGAACTCCAAAAATCTCAAATTACGATTTCGATCAAAAGTCAATCAAACCTCGTCCAAATGATCTAAAATTTTGTAAGCACGTCACATTCAACACCATAGAGCTATTCCAACTTCCGAAATTCCATTCTTACCCTAATATCAAAATCTCACTATCGAACAGGAAAGTCAAAAAATTCAACTTTCGGCATTTCTAGCCTAAATAAGCTACGAACCTCCAAGACATAATCTGAACACGCCCTAAGCCCGAAATCACCCAACGGAGCTAACAAAACCGATGAAATTTCATTCAGAGGCCGTCTTCACACTGCTCTGACTATAGTCCAAATTCTAAAGCTTAAGCTCTCTTTTAGGGACTAAGTATCCCAAAGAACTCCGAAATTCAAAACGAAACATCCCGGCAAATCAAAATAGCATAAACAAACATGGAAAAACAGTTAATAAGGGATTAGGGGGTTAATTCTTAAAACAACTGGTCGGGTCATTGCATCCTCCTACACTTAAACATTCGTTCGTCCTCAAATGAGCGTAGAGACATACCTGAAGTAGTGAAAAGATGAGGGTAACGGCTGCGCATATCCTGCTCGGTCTCCTAGGTCGCAACCTCGACCGGCTGACCCCGCCATTGAACCTTTACTGATGCAATGTTCTTTGATCTCCGCTTCCGAACCTGCCTGTCCAATATCCCCACTGGCTCCTCAACATAAGATAGATCCTTGTCTAACCGTGCTGAACTGAAATCCAACACATGCGACAGATCACCGTGATAATTCCGGAGCATCGAAACATGAAAACCCAGATGAACTCATGCCAAGCTGGGAGGTAAGGTAAGATCATAAGCAACCTCCCCAACACGCCGCAATATCTCAAAGGGATCAATAAACCTTGGACTCAATGTTCCTTTCTTCCCAAATCATATAACGCCCTTTATAGGCGAAACTCGAAGCAGAACCTGCTCTACAACCATATAGAAAACATCACGAACCTTCTGGTCCTCGTAACTCTTTTGTTTAGATTGGGCTGTACGGAGTCTATCCTGAATCACCTTAACCTTCTCCAAAGTATCTTGAACCAAGTCTGTGCCCAATAATCTAGCCTCACCCGGCTCAAACCAACCCACATGGGATCTACACCACCTACCATATAAAGCCTCGTACGGTACCATCTGAATGCTGGACTGATAGCTGTTGTTGTAGGCAAACTCTACAATGGCAAGAACTGATCCCAAGACCCTCCAAACTCAATCACACATGCATGGAGCATATCCTCAAAAATATATATTGCACTCGGATTGTCCGTCCGTCTGAGGGTGAAATGTTTTACTCAACTCCACCTGAGTACCTAGCTCATGGTGTACGGCCCTCCAGAACCGTGATGTTAACTGAGTACCTCTATCTGAAATGATGGAAACTGGAACACCATGCAGACGAACAATCTCCCAGATATAAATCTCTGTCAATCGCTCTGAAGAATAGGTAGTACACACAGGAATAAAGTGTGCGAACTTGGTCAGCCGATCCCAATCACCCAAATGGCATCGAACTTTCTCAAAGTCTGTGGGAGTCAAACTACGAAGTCCATGGTGATCCTCTCCCACTTGCACTCCGAAATCTCTATCTACTGAAGCAACGTACCCGGTCTCTGGTGCTCATAATTCACCTGCTGACAATTGAGGCACCGAGCTACAAACCTAATTATATCTTTCTTCATTCACCTCTACCAATAGTGCTGCCTCAAATCCTGGTACATCTTTGTGGCACCCGGATGAATGGAATACCGCTAACATGGGCCTCCTATAGAATCAACTCCGGAAGCCCATCAACATTGGGTACACAAATACGACCCTGCATCCTCAATACCCCGACATCACCAATAGTCACATCTCTAGCATTGCCATGCAGAACCTTGTCCTTGAGGACAAGCATATGAGTGTTATCAAACTGACGCTCCTGACACAATCAAACAAGGAAGACTGGGAAACCACGCAAGCTAAAACCCGACTAGGCTCCGAAAGATCAAATCTCACAAACTGGTTGGCTAAGGCCTAAACATCCATCGTTATGGGCCTCTCTGCTACTGGTAAATAAGCAAACTCCCCAAACTCTCTGCCCGGCGACTCAAAGCATCGTCCACCACATTGGCCTTGCCTGGGTGATACAAAATAGTGATATCAGAGTCCTTCAGCAGCTCTAACCACCTTCTCTAATGTAAATTAAGGTCCTTCTGCTTGAACAGATGCTGAAAACTTCGGTGATTAGTATAAATCTCACAAGGCACACCGTACAAATAATGACGCCGGATCTTCAAGGCGTGAATAATAGCAGCTAACTCGAGATCATGAACAAGATAATTTTTCTCATGTACCTTCAACTGTCTGGTCGTGTAGGCAATCACCCCTACCGTCCTGCATCAATACCGCTCTAAGGCCAATCCTCGAAGCATCACAAAAGATGATATAAGACCCCGAACCTGTAGGCAATATCAAAACTAGGGTTGTAGTCCAAGCTGTCTTGAGCTTCTGGAAGCTCGCCTCAACACTCTTACGTCCACTAGAAAGGAGAACCCTTCTGGGTCAGCCTGGTCGTAGGGGATGTAATAGATGAAAACCCCTCAACAAATCGACGGTAATAACCCGCTCAGCTAAGAAAACTACGGATCTCTATAGTTGAGGATGGTATGGGCCAACTCTGTGCTGCTTCCACTTTCATCAGATCCACCTGAATACCCTCACTTGATACCATGTGGCATAAAATACCACGGAATCCAACCAAAACTCACATTTTGAGAACTTTGCATATAACTTCTTTTCCCTTAAAGTATGAAGCAATGTCCTCAGGTACTGTTCATGATCTTCCCAACTACGGGAGTATACCAGAATATCATCAATAAAGATAATGACAAGCGAGCCAGGATATGGCCGAAACACAATGTGCATCAAATGCATGAAGGCTGCTGGGGCATTGGTCAGCCCAAATAACATAACAAGGAACTCGTAATGACCATACCAAGTCCTGAAAACAGTCTTCGGGATATCTTGATCCCGAATCTTCAACTGCTGGTAACTTGAACACAAGTCAATCTTAGAAAACACTAGTGCACCCTATAGTGGTCAAACAAATCTTCAATACGGGGCAAAGGATAACGGTTCTTCACTGTAACTTTGTTCAACTGGCGATAATCAATGCACATACGCATAGAACCATCTTTTTCTTCATAAACAAGATAGGAGCACCCTAAGGTGATACAGTGGGCCGAATAAAACCCTTATGAAGCAATTCTATAACTAATCCTTCAACTCTCTCAACTTAGGAGGTGCCAAATGATATGGAGTAATAGAAATGGGCTGAGTGCCCGACAACAGATCAATGCCAAAATCAGTATCTCTATTGAGTGGAATGCCTGGAAGTTCAGCTGGAAACACAATAGAAAATCTTGTACTACTGGGACTAAATCAACTGTAGGGGTATCAATACTGACATCTCTAACATAAACTAGATACGTGTCACACCCTTTCTCAACCATACGCTGAGCCTTAAGGAATGAAATAACTCTACTAGAAGTATGATCTAAGGTACCCCTCGCGGTACACCCAGTACACTTGGCATAGCCAGCGTAATAGTTTTGGCGGGACAATCAAAAATAGCATAATAGGGCAACAACTAGTCCATGCCCATGATAACATCAAAATCTACCATGCTAAGAAATAATAAATCGGCTTTGTTCTAAAAACCACTAAGAGCAACCATACACGACCGATAAACATGGTCCACAATAAGAGAATCTCCCACAGGAGTAGAAACATAAACATAGAAACTCAAAGAATCCCGAAATACACCCAAATGCAGGGCAAAATAAAAAGACACATAAGAATAGGTGGAGCCTCGATTGAATAAAACTAATGCATCTTTATGAAAAACTAGGACAATACCTGTGATGACATAATTGAAGGCGACATCCTCGATACGGGCAGGAAGGGCATAATATCTGGCTTGTCCTCCCCCTCTAGGGTGACCTTTACCTCCCCGACCTCCGCCTCTAGCTAGCTGAGCAGGTGGGGTAGCAACTGGAGCTATAACCATATCCTGAGAACTCTGCGGGACACACTGTGGTTAAGAAGTTTGTGGAGGTACACCCCTCCTAAGTTTGGGGCAATCCCTCACCATATGGCGGGTGTCACCACACTCAACACGAGCTCTGGAAGGACGTGGCAGTAGTGACTGGCTCAGGCCAGGTCTGCTGGACTGACCACTAAAAGCACCCCACACAGGAGGCGCACTAGCTAATGGAGGTGCATAATAAGGCTCCTGAGGCCTAGGAGGAGCTAGAATACCACTGGCTGCTGGAAGAGCTGAATGAACGGGGCGACTCATATAACTCCTACCATGACAAACTGCAGCTGGAGCACGGGCACCAGAATAATGGCCTGACTCTCGAGATCTCTTGGCCTCCCTCTCCTCTCTATCCCTAGCATGCATACCCTCCACTCTCCTAGCAATTCTTACCACCTGCTGATAAGAAATATCCATCTCCAACTCACGAGCCATGCTAGACCTTATGCTGGTAATGAGCCCCTCAATAAACCAGCAAACTCTCTCACAAACTATAGCAACCAAGGCTGGTGCATGCCTAGCCAAGTTAGTGAAACGGACAGCATACTCCGAGACAGTCATAGAACCCTAACGCAAATGCTCAAACTCTGCGCGCCATGTGTCCCTTAGGCTCTGAGGAACATACTCTCTCAGGAACATATCTAAAAACTGAGTCCAAGTTAGGGAAGGTGCCTCATCCGGACACTCTAACTCATAGGTATGCCACCACTCATAGGCGGCTCCTCGAAGCTAAAAGGTAGTGAAGGAAACCCCGCTTGATCCTGATATACCCATGGTATGGAGGATATGGTAGCACTCATCTAGAAATTCCAAAGTATCGTCTGATGCTAGACCATTGAATACAGGAGGCTTGTACTTCTTGAACCTTTCAAGCCTCCGCTGCTCATCCTCGGAAGCCACTGCCTTGTCCTCAGGCTTATCTGGGGTTTCAGGCTGTACAAGAATAATCTCTGGGACATGATCAACATGCACTCGCTGCTCAGGAGTGCGAGCGGCAGGAGTCTGTGCTCCTCCCCCGGCCTGAGATGTGGCTGTAGCAAGGGGAAACAACCCTGCCTAAGCCAAAGTTGTGTACATGCTCATGAACTGTGCAAGAGTCTCCTGGAGAGCTAGAGTAGTAGTAGTAGTAGGCGTATCAGGTGCCTGGACTCTGGCTGGAACTGCTGGTGGTAGCTCGCGTGGGTGTTCTGGCTGCACCACGTATGCGTCATCGGCCTCTACCCCGACCCCGACCTTTGACGGCTCTAGTAGGGGGAGTGGGTACATTATCATCTCTGGTAGCACGTGTCGTCACAATCTTTGAGAGAATAGAAGACAGAAGTTTAGAATTGTAATATTAAAATCTTGCACGATAAGGAAATCAAATGAAGTGGAATATTTCTAACAGTTACGTAGCCTCTCGTAGATAAGTATAGACGTCTTCATACAGATCAGTGAGACTCTAATAAACCAGCTTGTGATTCATGACTCCTATAAACCTAGAGCTCTGATACCAACTTGTCACAACCAAAGTTCACCCTCCGTGAACTGTCGTGACGACGTCTAGTCTCTACGACTAGGTAAGCCTAACAATTGTTGAAAAAAGAAACAAAATGCGGAAAAACTAATAAAGACTGAAGATAAGAAAATATAGAAACGTTTAAGATGCCGCTTGGCATATACTAATATAAGATCTCAAAAACTGAACAACTTCCCAAAATCCAAAATCTCATAAAATCATAAGTTGTTGAATAACTACAAGTGTTTAACTCCAGAATGTCTAAACAAAAGTAAATACAGAAGGGCTAATACTAAAAGAGAGATGGAAAGGGACTCCTCGGTCTCTAGAGAATCGCCTCGCCTCAAGAGTAGTAGGACTGAGTCGGAGTACCTGGATCTGCACATGAAAAACAAGTTTAGAAAGGGCATGAGTACACCACTGCGATACTCAGTAAGTGCCAAGCCTATCCTCGGTCGAGTGGTGACGAGGAAGGTCAGGGCCCTACTGATTATAGCTAAAAAACGAGGTGAAACAGTATAGAATATGACAATATAATTAAATGCTAATAATATGAAATAACACAGGAAAATAAGAGTAACAACAATTATAACATAGACAAAATGATCACAGAAGGAATACAACTCAACACAGATATAACAACTAGGGATCTCCCAGGACACCATCCTGTAGTCCCCAAACGTAAATATCCAGTAGATCTCCTGGGTGTCGTCCCGTAGTCCAACTCAGAGTACGCGAGGATCTACCAGAATCCTGATCCATAGTCCCAAAGGTAAATACCCACTTCTGGGGGAATCTACCTGGTGCATTACTGTAGTTCTAATATAAATATTCAGGGGGATCTACCGGAATACAAATTCGTAGTCCCAAGGTAAACAGGCAAGGGGATCTCCCGGATACCATCCTGTAGTCCCAAAGTAAACACACACCAGCAACACGAAGAATACTCAATTCAATTAAAATTTTACACCAAGGTAAAATCGATATTTCTAACCTAGCATGTTGCATATAATCCAAGTAAGGAAGTTTGAGAAAGTAAAGCAATTAAGTCAATTAGACATGCCTCCCTAAGCTAACTACAAACTTAAATTACAAGTAGTATAAACATGAAAAGAAATACAATAATAGTTACTTAATGAAAATAGGATTTTCAATAATTAGCACAAGTACGCACTCGTCACCTCATGTACAAGGCATTTCAAATATCAACAATACCAAATCCTAAGGGGAGTTCCCCCCCCCCCTCAAGGTTAGGCAAGCCACTTACCTCGAACTGACTCAAAATCAACCAAAGACCACACTCTTACAACGAGTACTCGACTCAAAATGGCCCAAATCTATTCAAATCAATTGCATAATGTAAATATAACTTCAAGTAACTGATTCCACTAATTAATTCTAAGCTAATACACAAAATTAGGGAAAATGACCAAAATGTCCCCCGAGCCCACCTCTCGAAATCGGTTTAAAGTTACCGATTATGAACCCACATTTACTCACGAGTCTAACCATACCAAAATTATCCTAATCCGATGTCAAATCCCCAATCAAAAGTTAAAAATTAGGTCTAAGAACTTTTCCAATTTCCCCAATTTCTCAACCCAAATCCGAAATTAGATGAAGAATTTATGTTTAGATTAATGGGTGATAAGCAAAAAGAGTTAGGAATTATTACCCAATCGATATCTCTGAAAATCCCACAAAATCTCGCTCAAATCCGAGCTCCCAAGATCCAGTGTTGATAAAAATGGCTAAACCCTCGACTTTGAAATTTTATAATCTGCCTAGGTAAATCCTTCTTCGCTAACGCGGAAGGACTCTCGCATTCGCGAAGCACAACTTCACTTAGTCCAGTTTTCCTTCATCGCGAACGCGATGTCCCTGTCGCGAACGCGGTGACCATCTTCCCCCTCCTATGCGAACGTGGGACCTTCTTCGCGAACGCATAGGTATAAGACCTCACAACTTCGTGAACGCGAGAACCCCCCCCCCCCCCCCCCCCCCCCCGTTGAGCATCTAAAATAAAGACGTGATTCGAGCGTCCGGTTGTTAAAAAGAAAGTTCTTAAGTTTCATTAAAAATTTCATTCTATTTGGTGTCCGATTCGTACTTCTGGGTGTTATTTTAGTGTTTTGATCAGGTGAGCGAGTTAGTATGATGTTTTTGGACTTGTGTGCATGTTTGGTGTTACATCTCACGTTTTCGTAAGTTAGAATTTCGTCTTCATAATAAATGATAAGTAAGTTCCATGAAGGATAAAGGGTACACGAATTAAAGAAAATGAGTTTCATTGAAGGTTGCCGATTTGGAATAAAATGTTAGTCGAGTGATAATGCCCGATATTTATTTGCTAGTACTATACAAGGTACCATATGACCATGGTAGTATGATGTATATTGTGTATTTAAAATGATTAGAATTTTAAGTAATGTGAGACAACTATTAATTATGCGGGTAATTGGTTAATTACCGGGTAACAGGACATTACCTAATTACCTAATAAGTGGATAAAGATTAACTTTTCTCACCCCACCCCACCCCCACTTGGCCGCAAGGAGCTAACCAAACAAATGACTAAGGGTCATTTTGGATTAGTGGCAAACGAATGTAAAAGTTTTACACATTCATTCGCAAGACATTAACCATTCTGATCAGTTTCAAGACATTAGACATTACACATTCATTCTCACGACATTAGGTGGAAAACTAACATTAGGCATTTTAAACAAATTTCATTTTCTTATGTCTTGAATAAAAGACACAACCAAATGTTAGCCATTTTCACAAAGTTTTTAACAAAACATCTTTCAACCAAAATCCAACGAGAATTATTAGAAGCTTAACAATGTAAAATTTTTGCAGTTCTAAAGGAGTACGGTGCAACCTTTTCCAAGAATATCATACGGATTTTTTCCTACTCCAGGTATGTTAAAGCTATATTGTCTTTCTCTTTGGAATGATCCAAACTATACAGAAGAAACGAGCCAACACATTGTTATCATAAACGATTCTATTAATAGAAATACTAGGGTCTCTGTGTTCTTGATTCCCCATGTGACACATTATTATATCTTCTGTTCATGGGTCTCAGAATAATACGCAGTTAACAAAAGTTTATCTGAAAGGAATATTAAGATTATTAACATATTTTCATTCATTTATACATGTACATTGACCCATGACCATATGGCGTTATATACGTATATATTTATATGTATATGGGATATGGGAAAAGGTTACGACATTACATACGCATCACCACCTAATTAGTTGGTATATGTTGATGATGTTGCCCATCGTGGCCGAGATGATACGACAATTTGGTTCGCTTGTTCAATTCTCGGTTACGTCTGTTTCAGGGAAAGCTTAAGTCGAAATGGAGTGGACCTTTTTAAGTGGTGGTTGTGACTCCTTTTGGTGCACTTGACTTGAAAAACAAAAATGGAAGGGTCTTTAGAGTTAATGGGCGCAGAGTCAAGCACTATCTCAGCAAGATTGATGACAGCCACGTGGTGGCACTAATCCATCTAAAGTGATTTGATGGTAACATGCGTCATGCCGCAATGTTAAGTTAGGTGCTTCTTGGGAGGCAACCCAAGTGTCTTTCTTTTTATTTTTCGTTGATTTTCCTTTTAGTGTAGGATTTGATTTTGGACTAACTGGTTATGAGATATGTGTAGGGTTGCTTTGATGCATTGCAGGAACAAATTGGAAAAATGTTGCACTCTCTGAAGTTTGGATCACTATCGCATTACATTTTTCGCGGCTGCAATTATCCTTATTGTAGGGGCAAAATTTTATTGCGACCTGCAGTGTTGAATGGTCAAAAGTGGAGGTTCTTCGAAGTTGTCACCGCGGCCACGATGCATTTTATGTGGTCCACAGTGCCTTACCATGGACGCAAAGCATTTTCTGCGGTCCGCGGTGAAGTCCTTGCCAGTCCTTCTTGTGGTTAATTACCGCGGTCCGTGGTGCATTTTACGCGGACCGCGGTAAGTAAGTAGCGTAGGTCCCAGGTCCTTTTTCTATAAATAGGACCTCAGGCCCCCTTTTTACACTTTTGCTCATTTGCTCTGTAAAAAAGATAAAGTACTATTCTTCACGCCCTAAATGCACAAATTTAAACATTGATTATCAATCACCTGTATTGCATCTCATCTCTGGTACTTCAAATCTTTCACTAGTTTTTAGTTTTGTTTTATTCTCTTTTAATTCATAGTTTGTAATTCTTTTTTTCTTTAAATTTTTAGATTAGGGTTGCATAATGTTGTTTAGATTAGGATTAGTTAGTTAAATATAATGATTTAGTACCTAGTGGGCTGATAATATGTGTATTAAGGCTAAAAATGAGAAAAATATTGAAACCCTAGGTTGGTGTTGCTGAATAAGGCTTACCCCGATGGCGGTGGATTTTTTGCGGTCTGCGATGCCTCTCAGTGGCCGCGATGGTTTTTCCGTGGTCCGCTGTGGTAAACTTTAGAGGGGTCAATTTTAAGGACCGCGGTCGTGGTTTATTTTTCGCGGTTCGTGGTGCCTTACCACGGCCACATATCATTTCTTGCTGTCCGCGGTGCCCTGAATCAGAGAGTGGGTATTCTGAACTCTACTTCACTACGGTCCGCAGTGGTGCCTGTACGACAACAATGCTTTTTATGCAGTCTGCGATCAACTGTTTCCCCTCATATTATTCTCTGTTTCTTCTGGTACTGTGATACTAACAAAAACTAAATGCATTCTCCTTGCAGACAATGGTTAAATCACAAGATGGTGGTGAAAACAGAAAGGAAAAGGAGAGTCCTCCCGGGGTAGGGGATGAGGAATGATAAGATTGACCCCACAAGTTTGGAAAGCAATTGGAGATAAAAGAAAGCAAATCAAGGGTGTAGATAGAGCTGCTTCCCATTCAAAGGGAATGAGTATGTACCCTCTCGGGAGGCATCTGACTCTGATTCAGTGCTGGAGTATGTTCCTGACTTCCCGGGGAGGCTTAGATTGAGAGATGTTCCCACACTTCCGGGCTCTCCTACTGCTCAAGCTTCAGTTCAAATTTCTTGTGAGTCGTCTGAAGGCTCAGCAGAGAGCAGTGATACTGCAGCATCTACTTCACCCACAGTTTCAACACCCAGGGAGAATCCCATTGCTAAAGTAGAAGGGGAAGAACCCCAAATTGAGGGGGTGGGGGGGTGGGGCGGAGAGAACTTGAAACCCGGAGGCTTGGCAAGATAGATTTGTTAGTGAGATAGCATACCATAAGTTCCGAGAGTGGTGACCTTAGAGGAACTTGATTCTTGAGTGACAATTCATTGAGAGGTACCTTCTGCCTCACAACCCTAATGTGTGAAGGCAATTAAGAGAGATCGGGCTGAGAATATTTTACAAGCAAAGTTGAGGAGGCAAACAAACAATTAGTCAAGGAGTTCTACGCTAATGCTGCCCATATCAAAAAGGGCACTAAAGTGACTAAGGTGCAGAATTTGACAGTGAAGTTCGATGGAAAGGCAATCAATGACTACCTGGGCTTTCCGGAGGAAGATGAATCATTAAACTTAGAAAATGTAGCATTGGATGAGGCAGCTCGTCTGTGTTTGGAAGAATACATGGCACTCCTGGGCACCACCCCAGCTTGGTTGACATCAGGGGTTCAAATCTGAGGAAAACTTTAAACTTCGAGGCAAAGGGGTGGGAGACTTTCGTATGCAGCAGGCTGGACCCCACTATTCATGAGAACTCTCTCTATCTCCCAGGCAATATTGGTGGCTTCTATTACGGTGGGGTACCCGATCAACATCGGGAAAGTTATGTCTAGGGTGATCACACGGGTGGTCAATGAAGGTGATAGATCATACCTCTTCCCAAATTTCCTAACAATGTACTTTTAGGACCAGGATATAGAGAAAAGGAAGTTTGATGTGAAGGTGAAACAAAAGATGCCTTTTTCCTAGTACAACCTAAAGGGTGATGATAACCCCAAAGCCAAAGATCCTAAAGGAAAAGCCACTACTTCTACTAGCTAGTCTGAAGAGCCAGTAGTAGTAGTCCCTTCTGCACAGCCTACCACAGCTACACCAGATAATGCCCACGACCCTCTACTTCCACCGCTCCAGATATTCCCTTATCCACAGCCTATACATTGACTGCTCACCGTTTGAGCCAAACCATTGCTAGTATCAACAACTGGATGCAGGAAGCTACTTCTAAGCTGTCTGTGCTTTCTAGCTCGGTGGCAGCCAAGTTCGTACCCCCACAGCCACAGATTCCAGATTCGATGGAGGAGACTCTCAAAGAGCTTCTGGACAACCAGAAAATGCTCCTGGAGAACCAACAGTTGATATTGGAGGCTGTAGGTACTCATGGGAAGGCATTGAAGAAGCTGACAAGAGAGACAAAGAAGTTGAGAAAGACTCGAGCTTCAAAGGAGTCTGTGAAGGAGTTGCGGGCAGAAGTGGAGAAGATTAAGGCTGCTGATCATCTACCATTGGACCTATTGTTACATGACCAGCCTCCAACAGCTCAGACTGAGCCGAAGCAGGAGCAGGAGATGGAGAGGGCACCAAACAGGAGGAGAGTGATCCCACAGACCGATGATGCAGTGATAGAGTTGGATGACCCGCATGGAAGTTCCTATAGCTAGCCTCAAGCCCCAGAGCAGCCTCAGGTCCCAATGTAGGCATAGGATACCGGGATCTAGTCATAGGACCCAGGGACCCAGGCTCATGATCTCATGCAAACGAAGGACCAATAGGGAGTTTTTCTTTACTCTCTATCTTATTCTTGAGCTATTTTTGGCTAGTTAGCATTGAGGACAATGCTAGCTTACATTTGAGGGGGTAGCCCTATTTTGATGATGTTGGATTGTAAATATGATACTATTTTTGTTTTTATTATGCCTTTTCACTTTTGGTATGTATATAATTTTATTAGTTTATTTCACTTTTCGTATTTTGCTACCTTGGTCTGTATATAAAGTTACTTTTTGATGTATATATTCATCCCCTCTTATGTATATTCATTGAAATCCCCTATTGTACATATTCAGTTTACTTTCCGAATTTTCTTTCATAGCTTCTTACTTCATTTTCATAGTTTTTTATTTTATGTTTTGTGTTCAATAAGCCTTTGGTTTTCTTAATGTCACGGTTCTTTTCAAAGGTAGAATTTGTGTGAACCGAGTGGCTTTTCCCGATGACGGATGGCATGACAACCTTCTTAAGGGTTTGAGTCTATTTTTTCTTTTTGTGTAAATAGTAGCTAATAAGTAATAGTGCCTCAAGGAAAGCTTCACTTAGGCCTAACACATTTTCCTTTGATCTTATGGTCAAAAACAAATTGGTATGTATAGGATGGTGACAGTTGTGACCTTGAAACTCTTGTGTTGGCCGATAATCATGAAGTGGTTTTTTGGGACCATTTGTATTGCTGAAATCTTAGCTAAGTTTGTTGTGGGCCCCTGACTCTGTCTCTTTACCAATCCTCTAACTTGTGTGGTGAGAATTTGAATTACAAGTCCAAGTCTCATGCCATTAGTCTAGAACTTGCCTTGAGTGTTTGTCTAGGCAAAATCTTAAGTGTAGTTTGACTTGAGAACTGATTATAGGCTCTCCATGATCTGAATGATATCTTGAAAACATCCAGAGCCTACCAATGATAATATTCCTAGTCAACCTTTTTGAGCTATAGCCCTTTTTCTTTCAAAACCATGATACAAGTCTTTACCCATTCTAAAAAGACCCTATCTTGGCAACTGATCTTTCCTTAGCACAAGGGAAAAACATAAGTTTGAGGGAAGAGACGAGGAATGCAACAATGTGGTAAAAGGTACAAAATGAAGAAAATGAAAGGCACAAAGAAAAAGAAAGAAAATCAAAAAGTCAAAAATAATGAACAATGTAGAAGAAATGAAGGGATTCAATAAAAGTAATGAGATGAAAGGTGTGAAAAGTTTAGAAAGGAGAAAAAGGTTTGAAATAAACAAGAAAGAGTGACAATCTGTCTCTCTAACCCTTAAGAAAGAAGTAAATGACTCAAAAAGTCAAGAGAATGTGTGCCAAAATGAAGCAAATAAAGTGCTTAAGGGAAGATGGAACCTACGTAGACCAAATATTTTCTACCCTGAACCAAAAGCCTTCATTGTATCCCCACAAAAGCCCTACATGATCTTGAGCTGAATGAAGCTTGCATTAGTGGTAACTCACATAAGAGGCAAGCTTATGGTACGTAGAGCCGGACTTGTGACCTTTATTTGAAAAAGATGAGTGTGTTTTCCACAATCCTTGTTCTGAGTGCTACAATCTAAAAGTGAGGTCTTGCTTAAGGAAGAGTGAGGAGTATGAGTTTGGGTTCCACAATGACCAAAGTAGTAGAAAGAGTTTCCTTGATAAGTTGAGTCAATTCTTGATGCTTTTTGTGTCGCACTAAAACCATGGTGTTTAAAAGGTTGAATGTTGTTAATGATTCATCTGAATTGAGGGCAATTGTTAGTCCTAATTGATACTAGATGAGGTCACTTTAGGTCAGCTGAATTTTCTTGGTTTTATTCTTAAGGAGGTGAGACTTAATTTGTTTGCTTGAGGACAAGCAAAAGCTTAAGTTTGAGGGAGTTGATAACTAGGGATTCTAGCTTATTTTATACTCTTTTTTGTTTGAGTTTTGGGTTAAAAATGGATACAAGTAATCCCGAAGGCTTACATGTTGTGCTTGTTTGCAGTGTTTATTCAAAAAAAAGTAACAAGAAGTCAAAACCAGCTCAAAAAGGAGTGAAACCTGCACAAGTGTCAAGAACAAGTCAAAGCACCGCTGCAACATGAAATCTATTGCGGCTGCAACAGACCTACCACGGTCATGGTCCATTTAGTGTGGTCCATGGTGGATATGTTCAGAGAGATGCAATCCTGGAGTCTAAGCAATGCGATCCGCGAAAGATTCATTGCGATCGCGGTAGCCTCACTACAGCCGCAGTGCATTTGTTGCGGTCCACGGAGAGGAGATTCAGAGAGATAGGAGTTTGGAAGTTAGAAGCCATCACGATTCGTGGTCTATTTTATGCAGTCCACGGTGAAGCCACCGCGGCCGCAGTGCAATTTATGCGGTCCGCGGTGGCTAGATTTAGAGACCAAAACTTGAAGCCAAAAAGCCTCACCGCGGCTGCAGTCCATTTCTTGCGGACCGCAATACCTCCATCAAGGGTATTTTTGTCCAGAAAATTCAGCCTTGTATAAATACTTCTTTTTCACATTTTTAGGGTATCTTTATCTTAGCAGAGCACGTGAATGGAGGTTTTAGTCTATTTTGAGTAATTTGTAGCTAGTTTAACATTGAATCTTCAAATCTTAGCTTGTAATCATATTATATGGGTTATTCTTCATCTAAATATCTAATTTCTTCCATTATTATGAGTAGCAAGACCCATTAGCTAGGGTTGTGGCTCAACCCTAGTGTGGGTATTTGATGGGTCTTTTGTTTTAAGGCTCAGATGTTTATGGGTGGTTGATATTTAGACAGATTTATGTTTTCCATGTTGAATTAGTAGTTGCAAACACTAATTTGTGCCTTTTTTACTTGGGCTCATCTTGAGAAAGAGAGCTTGAGTCTAGGAAAATCAGTCCAACAAGGAATTGGGTGTATTCAGAAGATTGATAGCCTAATGAAAGGGTTAAATCTAGAGATATTAACACCTGACTTGAGCCTATATTGCTTGCACACTTTTGACACCCAAATGGTCTAGAGGAAGTCAATTAGGGGAAAGTCACTCAAGCTATCGAGATGTATAGAGTGAGTAGTTTCGTGCATGGGCTATGCAATCCCCAATATATCAACTTTGCCTTAGGCTTTAGAACCCGTCAAGTATTCACCTAAGAGTAATCAAGAGCATTATACACTGCTAGTTTCAATAGGAATCCAAATCCCAAACATTCTAGCTCCCTGGGGATTCGATCCCGACCTTATCGAGTAAAAGCTGCATAAATCGCTCTTGCCACTTTGTATTGGTGTATGGTTGGACCCGATCAGATGGCACCAGCAGTCTCTCAGGATGAGGGAGGAGCACAAACTCCGGCTACTCACACTATGGAGTAGATGGCTCTTTAGTATCAGACTCCAGCAGCCTTTCCAGTTGGGGTAGTTCATCCGGTTGTTGCGGCACAGGCCGGTGATAGCCCCCCCATGTCTTCTGAGTATTTATTAAGATTGGACAAGTTTACTAAGATCTTTCCAGTTCACTTAAATGGTGCAATTTCTGAGGATCCATAGGATTATCTTGACCACTGCTATGAGGTGCTGTGGAACATGGGTATAGTCGAGACTAATGGAGTCGATTTTGCTGTGTTTCAGATGACCAATTCCACCAAGAGGTGGTGGAGAGATTTTATGTTGACCAAACTATCTAGGTCGCCTGATCTTACTTAGGATCAGTTCGCTCAGCTATTTCTAGAGAAGTTCCTCTCTGTCACACTAAGAGAGAGGATTATCGCAGATAGTTTGAGCGTCTCCAGTAGGGCAGTATGACTGTTACTCAATGTGAGACCCATTATTTGGAACTTGCTTGTCATGCCCTCATATTGCTTCCCACTGAGAGGGAGAGGGGGGGAGATTTACTGATGGACTCACCTATACTATCAGGCTACAGATGTCAAAGGATATTGGGGACGATATTTCCTTACAGACGACTACAAATGTTGCTAGGCGAATCGAGATGGTACTTTCTCAGAAGAGGGGGCAGGGGTCTAATAAGAGGCCTCATCATTTCGGTGGGTTCAGTGGTACCTCATTTGCAGGCAGGGGTACTTTTGGTAGAGGCCATCCTCCCAGGCCGTTTCAGTCAGCGCTCCAGGCGTCCAATAGTGCTTCTAGTAGTCGTGGCCCTTATGTGTCTCATCCCGACCAGCTAGCCTATAGTGCGCTACCATCTCCTATTAGTAAACCTCTGCTCCAGTGTTTCCAGGATGGTTACCCAGGTCGACAGGGTCCGTTCCAAGGTCAGCAGCCACAACAGACGAGCGACTGTTATACTTGTGGTGATCCAAGGCACATTGCTAGACTTTGCTCTTGGGCACCGGGCAACTCACAGTAGCAGGGTTTTTGTGCCATGGTTCCGGCACCGATTGCTTCACCAACCCCCCCCCCCCACTCAGCCAAACAGAGGTAGGGGTTAGGCAGCTAGAGGTGGAGGTGAGGCTATTAGAGGTGGAGGCAAGACCGTTAGAGATTGAGGCTAACCAGTTAGAGGCTATCTCAAGGACGTGGTTAAGAGTGGTGGGGCCCATCCCGGATGTTATGCTTTCCCAGCTAGGCTTGAGGCTGAGTTATTTGACGTTGTTATCACAGGTATTGTTCCCATTTTCCATAGAGATGCTTCAGTTCTATTTGATCCGGGCTCTACTTATTCCTACGTGTCATCCTATTTCGCTTCATACCTGATTGTACCTCATGATTCTTTGAGTGCTCCTGTGTATGTGTCCACACCTGTAGAAGATTTTATTATTGTAGATCGTGTCTATCATTCGTGTGTGGTTACTAGTGGGAGTCTTGAGACTAGCTTAGATCTTCTTCTTCTTGATATGGTAGATTTTGATGTCATCTTGGGTATGGATTGGACCTTATCATGCAATATTGGATTGTCATGCCAAGACAGTGAAGTTATCCTTGCCGGGGTTGCCTCGATTGGAGTGGATGGGGACTCATGATCATTCTACCAGCAGGGTTATCTTTTATGCTCATGAGTTTCCAGAGGTGTTTCTTGCAGATATGCGGGGATGCCACCCAGCAGAGATATTGACTTCTGTATTGATTTAGCTCCGGCACTCAGCCCATTTCTGTTTTGCCATACCGTATGGCCCCGCTAGAGTTGAAAGAATTGAAGGAGCCGTTGCAAGATTTGCTTTATAAGGGCTTCATTAAATCTAGTGTCTCGCCTTGGGTTGTGCCCGTATTGTTTGTGAAGAAGAAAGATGGGTCGCTGATGTGAGCACCTAATTTTTGTCCATATTTAAATTTTCAACACTTTTAGTATGTAAATACTTTTAAGTTTTAATCTACATATTTTAACCTTTATTTAACTTTTAGTAGGTTTTATTTAAGAAAATTAAAATCACAAAAAAAAAAGTCACATTTTAGTATAATTTTTGTCTTTATTTTACAAAGAAAGAAAAGCTTCCAAAAAAGATATAATTTTATTTAGCTTAGTTTAATTTTAAGTGAGAGGGTTTGAGAAATAAATATTGAGTGTAATAACTTTACCTATCTTTTTATTAGGAGTAGACTTTATTTAGTTGTTATCAAGAAAATAAAAGAAAAGAGCCAAACAAGAATTGCCACATGTCCAAGATTCTCTCTTAGTAACAAACTTTGTCTCACTCAATATTCCCTCCATTCGCATCACCCACATGCTCACACCAGCACACACTCTTTTTATTTTTGCTTTTAAATTCACACCCTCGCACACTCTCACTAACATTATAAATAAAGATACACATTCACCACACAAAATAATAAGAAAATCTGGGAAAATGCAGAGAGGTCGGTGACACCACCCATGAAATTCCTTCTTCTCGAAAAATACAACAGCCATACACAAAAAAAAAAGCCACACACAGACACTCGAAGGACCAACCACATTCTCTAACCAGCAACCACCCTTCTTCAAAACCTTCATCCGTATCAATGGACAGGACCTAATTCCTACGCTAAAGAGAACAGTAGCTTGAAATAGGGAGGGTGACGAAAAAAGATGGATTGGGGGGGGGGGGGGGGGGTAAAGAAAAAGAGCCCAATCACAGACCTCACATGGGTCTTCTCATTCTTCAAGATTTCTTCCTCAAAATCTTTTTCAATCACTTTGAACCTTGAAAAGCACAGCAATATAAAATCACGCCCATCAACAAACTGTTTCGCCATCGCCTCGCCGCATTTCCACCCTCTCCGGCAAGCTCGAAACAGTCAAAAAAACACTATAAAACAACTTTAAATTATCCTCGATAGAGTGTTTCTACACCGTCGAGTTGGGTTCGAAGTCGCTTTGCCATCGAGTTTTTATGTGAGGTTTCTGGGCAGGTTCGCGGCTCCGTCGAGGTTGTCGCTGTCCAAAGTTTCCTGTCAAACTTTTGCTTTTCGATATCGACTTAGAGGCGTTGGTAAATCAACTTCTGAAAGAAATTTTGGTTCCAATAAAGGTCCAATTTTTTCTCTATTCTCTTATTCTCGTCATTTTGATGTGTGTTTTTTTTGTGATATAATTTTGGTGGTTTGTTTCTTATACTGGTATTATATTCCATTTTTAGTATTGTGGCTCAACATACTGCTTGTTTGGAAAATATTTTGGATTTAGTTGTTTGATTTTAATTTCACCACTCTTCTTCAGTTGAAAAACTCTCCTTTCTTTAAGATAATTATGCAAATTCTTCCTTGCGTTGTGTGTTTATTTGTTTCCTTTAAATTTGTACAGATTCTTTCTCGAATGCTTTTAATATACCAAAGAGTTGATGCTTAGGTTTGAGTTATGGCTACAAGATTATTCTTGCGGTCACATCACAGACGTTAAAAGGATATTAGTAAAACTTTTACGGCATTAAAAAGGTTTGGTTCTCTGTAATTAGTTTCTTTAGGTGCATATTAATAAAATAATTATCATAATTAGGATACGGTTCCCGTGGCATAATTTTAGTACGTAACCCATAATTTGAGTGCGCGTTTCACGCGACTTAACTATAACTTCGAATAATAATAATAAAAATAAAAATATTTTAGATTGCGGGTACAGTTCCCATGGTGCGATTTGCAATGTGTACAAAACAAACGAGTGCGCTACATTGCGACTTGTTAAAATAAATTCCATATATAATTAAAAGCGGTTAAAGGTTAAAAATGCACAATAGATTTTTAAATGGGTAATAAATTAGATAATTTGGTCAATTATTAATAGTTGAGCGACCATGCTAAAACCACGGAACCGGGAATGCCTAACAACTTCTCTCGGGTTAAGAGAATTCCTTACCCGGTCTTCTTTGTTCATGGACTAAAAAATAGAGTCAATTTTTCTCGATTTGGGATTCTAAAATGAACTGGTGACTTGGAACACCATAAATTATTTTAAGTGGCGACTCTGAATAAATAAATAATCTCATTTCGATTAATGTCACTTTTATTGGAAAAACTCCTCCATCTTTTAGAAAAAGGAGGTGTGACAGCCTTGGCGACTCTGCTAGGGAGAAGAACCAAAACTTCTAGTTCAGGGTTCAGAATTCGAGCTTAGAATAACTGTGATACTTGGCTTTTGTTTATTATCTGATTCTTACGTGTTTGAGCCTAATGTGCTAATTGCCGCATTTTACCACTTTGATATTCATCACTTCTGCTACTTTCTCTCTTCCCTAACGCTGTTTTCTTTCTTCCTTTTTTCAAAGGGCAATGAAGGCCTTCCTTATAAGTTCTCGCTCGATCGAAAGGATATAACACATACGAAACCTTAGCTTCGGTCAGTTTATGAGGTCTAACTTTCGCCACGACATTAGTGGCTTAGCTCTTGTGAACTGTATATAAAACTGTTACGAACTCGTTCTTCTCTCTAAGTCTTTTAAATCTTCTGGGAAGTGCACACAGGCATGACTTCTTTTTCTGTTAGTGTCATACACAAATTTAGAGCGAGGATCAGATCAGTTATTAGGCCAGATGGACATTTGGTTACCGATACGTTGCCCCCCCCCCCCCCCCGAGTTATCCTCTCGGGTAAGATAGGTCCAGAACAAAACACCAGGTATTAAACCTATAATAACATTGCCTCGTGCCAGATCCCTAGTAGGAACGCTTGTTTGCGTCACGTGCATTTGACTTTGGGGACTCAATATAGGGGTTAGGTCCGTCTAGGACAAGTGTACCCGAAATAAAAAACCATCCTGATGCATCCTACGTACTACTTGTACATTTTGTTTGTTTTGACTTGCATGTTGACTAACTTCTAGAATAGGGAAAGAAAATAAAAAAACAAATAAAAAAGAGTGAGAGGTAGGTATTTGAAATCCGAAACTCTGCCGCAATTTAAAAAAAAAGAGAGATTAAAGAAAATAAGCTGATATTTTTTTTTTAAAAAAGTCATTGTTTCCTTTGTTTTGACAAAACTTGACGAATTACGCGAGTCTGATTCTCACCGGATGTGAGATAAATAGACAAACCTCATCGGTTCTGGCCCCCAATTTTCAGAAAAACCAAAAATAATTTTTTTTTACTTTCTTCTTTAGAGAAGTCTTTCTTTTAGACCACATTTTTTCAAGAAATCAAAAAATATTTTCCTTTACTTCCTTCTTTAGAAAGTCTTTCTTTTTTACCTCAATTTATTTAAAAAAAGAAATACAAAAATATTTTCTTTTAATTTCTTCTCGAAATCAAAAAAATATTTTCATTCTTCTTTCGAAAATTAAAAAGAAAATTTAAGATGCAAAAATATTTTTTTTCTTCTTTAGAAGTACATCCTTCATAAATTCAAAATAAAAGTCCAAAAATCCAAAAATATTTTTTTTCTTCTTTAGAAGTTTTTCTTTTGAAATTCCAAAAAAAAAAATCGAAATCAAAAAAGAAAATTTCTTCCTTCTTTATAAGTCTTTCTTTCGGAAATTCAAAAAAAAATTCAAAATCCAAAAAACAAGAGTTAGTTTATTTACTTTATTCCTAATATTCCCGATCTACGCAAGATCTGATTCATGTTCCCATAGGATACGTAGGTAACTCACATCAAGTTCTATCATCCTTAAAAATAAGAAAATAAGAAAAAAAACTGATGATAATAATAAGGACCGACTGAGTCCATTCTAACATGTCTTTTATTTTTAATTATGAAGAAAGTTTGATGTGGTCGGTTTGTGGTAAACAACAACACAAGATCCAAGGAAAAAATGACAACTGACATCGAAGACGGAACAAATGCTCAAGAGACTCAGGGTCAGAGGGTTTAATAGGAGTCTAATGTGGTTGAGGAAAATAGAATACTGAAACAACTAATGACCGAAATGTGTCAAGCATGGGCCAATGGCAAATGACCTCCCTTTTCTATTCATGGGTTTCGAGAGTTCACACCCATCTTGACTACTACCATTCCGGTCTCATTGTCTGATCAATCATATCCACATGTGCTCAGTTTTTGTTCCAACTGTACAACTACAGCTAGAACTTCTGTTGCGCGCTCCCAAGGTGTGCCATTGACAACCAATCAGATAACCACTATGTTATGCCCGTCTTCACCATCCCACAGTCGACAGTGGTGCAGAGGAAAACTCATGAGTCACAATTTACTAGCCAACAAGAACTGTACCACTCTCTTGAGTACCACTCGTACCTATTTGATCTTCTTGCAAAGATTAAGAGGCCTGCCAGAAAGATGGCACAGAAAGAAATGACCCAAAGAGTTAAAAGCTTAGAACAACCGTTGAAAAAATGCAAGGGTTGGCAGGTCAGAAAAGTATTGCCTTTAAGGATCTATGTATGTTATCCGATGTTTGTTTGCCACCTGATTTCAACACTCCAAAATTTGAAAAGCATATGATAGACGTGGAGACCCCATAGCCCACCTGAAAAGGTATTGCAATCAGCTAAGAGGTGTGGAAGGAAAAGAAGAACTAGTAATGGCTTATTTCGGGGAAAGCCTGACAGGGGTAACCTTTGAATGGTTTACCAATCAAGACACCTCTCACTGTCATGCATGGGATGACATGGCCTAGGCCTTTGTCAAACAGTTCCAATACAATACTGACATTGCCCTAACCCGCAATTCTCTTTAAACAAGAAGAAGAAACCAAGTGAAAGTTTTAGGAAATATGCCATTAAATGGAGAGAGCAAGCAGCTAGCATTAAGCCACACATGGATGACCACGAGCTAATCATTGTCTTCCTTCAGGCTCAAATGCAATATTATTTTCAAAACATGATGTCCGTAGTTGGTAAATCCTTCTCGGAAGCAGTTAAAATTAGGGAAATGGTTGAGAATGGTCTTAAAACAGGCAAACTTATAAGTCAAGCAGTTCTCAAAGCCACAGCTCAGGCTGTCCAGATTGAGTCATGTAATTTTGGTGGCACGAATGGGAAATGTGAAGAAATCAAGATGACATTATGGTCGAGAAGAGGTCCTAGGAGAACATCTCGAAGGTATGAGCAACCTCATCTAGTTTCGGATGATTCCCCTGAGCACTATTACCCACCTCAGAACCTACAATACTCTGTTGATCCACCTCATTATGTTGTCCAACCACCAAGACACCCAGAAGGAGAGCAACAACACCGCAAAATCTCCACCAGCCTCCAGAAAACTTTCAAGTGCCCTATAACCTACATCCAAGCTAGGGTTATAGAGAGGAACAGAGGTTGAAAGATAATTTTACACCAATAGGAAAGTCTTATGCAAGCTTGTTTGAGAAATTAAAGCATTATGACATGATTGTACCTATTCCTCCAAATCAAGTGGACCCACGTGTAAGAATATTTGACCCTTCTAAAAGGTGTGAAAATCATTCCAATGCCCATGGGCACAATGTTGAAAGCTGTTGGGATTTAAAAAAAGAAATAGAAAGTATGATTCAGGAAAAACTGATTGTGATCCAAGACAGTGACACCCAGAATATCATGGAGAATCCTTTACCTGCACATGATGATGCAAACTTTATGGGGATTATACGTGGTGACATGGAGTATGAGAATCCTCTCGGGGACTTGTCGATTGAAATTGGAGAAAGCCGTGGTGATTTTGATGAGCAAAGTTGTGGCTAAATGTCAAACTTAGCAATTGAAAAGTCATTCCCTCCTCATTAGGAAGGAATCTTTGTAGCTTGTTTTGATTTTTTTTCTATTATCTGGGTTATTTCAGGGTTGTCATCCAGATTTTATTTTTTTTATTAAGTCAAAACCCTTCTATTCCTCTATTCTGTTTGTGTGAGTTTTGTCTGTCTGTTTTGTTGCTATTTTCATTATTCGGGTTATTTTAGGGTTGTAATAGGATTTTAAGTTGTTCGTCTTGTTGCTTATTCAATAAAATAGTGTTTGTCATTTTATGTCATTTTATGCTTAGTTCTTTTCCCCTCTAGTTTTAGTGATATGAAATGCATGCGGAATTTTTTGCCAGATCTTAGAAAATTGATTTAAGCTTGATGGCTCACCTCCAATTCATTTTAGGGAATCTAATTATTTAAGGAAAAGTCTAAAAGAATTTGGAATTCCTTCTGTGTTAAAAGTTTGAACTTAATCAATTGCCCGTAGGCAATATATTAAACCAGCAGTTTTCTAAATCATAGTTGTTTCTTTAACAGCCAACCAAACGAAGAAAATTGGGCCAGTAATGCAGCACCAGCCCAAATGAGACCACATCATAGGCATAATCGTTACAAGGCGTTCCGGACGTGGGCCCAAGGTGAGCCCAACTTTGGTAGAGTAAAAGGGCATCAGCTATGTAGTTTCGATTCACATTAGGCGCCAATTTAAACTAACCAACATTTCTAAACAAAATTTTATTCTCAAAAAAAAAACCCCAGCTAATTTTGCTCTACCTTTCAAACTTGAACATACTAATTGCGTGTTCTAGATTTCAAATACCAATTCTGAAAATACTCACATACCCTTCAAAGATAACACGGCATCATACTAATTATTATCTAAGAAAGAAATCAAACCACCTCTTGCACAAACACTGCACTATGTTATAACATTCAATTGAAATTTGCAACAATAAAGGATCCCAATACAATAGATATACTACTTAACAAAGCTCAACACAAAACTTAGTCAAAAATAGTTCACTGATTTGCTATAATGAGAGTCCAATTATTACAAACAAAACATCTAGCTATAAGGTGGGGAAAAAATGAATCCCTATTAAGTACAGATCAAATACAACCTTTTAGAGGGATCTCATTAGCAATCAACATGCTGCAGGGCATCGTATAAGCTCAAAACTATATAACTTAGACAAAATTGAAACTAACTAGAAACCGGAACATGGGATTAAAAGGAGGAGAAGATTTAAAACAAACAACAATAACTTTATCATATTTCCAGATTCATGCTTCACATTACACTTAAGTGATGTCCCAACAGGGCCAAAATATACCTGGGATAAGAGAGGAAATAAGGAAATGTGAAGTCAATACAGATCAACAGCAATAAGCAAAACTCAGCACCAACAAAACCAGTTTCAAACCAGAAAAATAGTTTGTAATGGTACTCGAAGTAGTAACTCCCATCCGCAACATAAATTCAAAAGGCAATGGTGGACAACAACATAATTGGGTTGGTTGATACCGGTGCCCGAAAGCAGTTGGTTGAATGGGACACTAGTTTGGCTGACGAGGTAAGGATGTTAAGATAACACATGACGGACATGTATCATGCTTAGATGAGTGGAAAGGCACCACCCCCACCACCTCCTAGCTTCCTAAATGCTACCCTTACCCAAACACCGGTCAAAGTGCCATATGATCCCACATATTCTCTAGATCCACCCGCTTATCATGTCTTTCCCAACCACCCTAGTAGCTCCATCACTCACCTTCCAATTACCTTTCCCAAAAATTGCCCTCCTGTCTTATCCACCATCCCCAACAATGAACACCCACTCAAGGCTCACGATACCCAATATTACCCCTCAGAGGTTGCCCAGAAGGTTTCCAACTCATACAAGGAGGGCCCGCGAGATGAGCCTCATGTTGAAAAGGAAAGGTTAATAGGAAGAAAAGGGCAAGATGGGATACCGGGGAGGCTGAAAGGCATAGAAGAGTCCTTAAAGAACAAGCAAGGAATGGGAGACCAGGGTAGCATGTCTTACAAAGAATTGTCTATGTCCCTCGACGTTCGTCTGCCTGCAGGGTTTAAAGTGCCAAAGATTAACTTGTATGATGGGTGTGGAGATCCGGTAGCCTATTTGAGGGATTATTGCAGTGAAATGAGAAGTGTTGCCAAGAAAGATGATTTGTTGATGGCGTATTTTAGTGAGATCCTCACTGGGGCAGCTTTGGAATGGCATAATCATCAAGATGTCAGTACGTAGCCTACATTGGGTGACATGGCTCAAGATTTCATTCGATACTTTCAATACAAATTAGGCGTTACCCCAGATCGCTCCTCCCTATCTAAAATAGAAAAGAAGACGGAGGAAAGCTTTAGGGAGTTTGGGCTCAGAAGTAGGGAGCAAGCTGCTCGAGTCAGTACCTTGATTGGTGAAGAAGAAATGGTTGAGCTTTTCCTACAAGCCTAGGGGCCCACCTACTTCAGTCATTTGATCCCGGCCTTGGGTAAGCCTTTCAATGATATGTTAAAAATGGGGGAGATGGTAGAAGAGGGAATCAAGTCAGGCAAAATCATAAGTTATTCAGCATTGAAAGATACAATGGAAGACATTCAGAACATCTTAGTAAGCTTGGGTGGAAGAAAGAGAAACAGAAAAGATGATCCGATAGGCCTTCCTACTCAACACTTCCAGCCTCGATATCGTCCCCGTGGATATCCTTGTGCACCAGTTGACCCTCCCCAATGCTACTTCTCTCCACAGAACTCCCAAAGTCGTACATCACTTTCCCAGTAACCAGCTCCACAAAATGCCTATCCACCCCCACGAGCCTACTGAAACCCCCCTAGATCAGGTTTCCGGCCCAATCAAGCATTTAAGAACTAGAGGTTTCAGAAGAAGAAAACCTTCACTCCATTGGGAGAGTCATATGCCAGTCTGTTCCAGAGGCTAAGGAAATTGGACATGTTGAAGCCGATCCAGATAAAAATGCCTTTTGCAACTTCTTCTCCTTTATTTTCACTCATGCCTTTCTATGCTTGATTTCTCTTTGTTTTTATCCTCTCATTTCTCTCTCTTGTTTTGCCATTGCTTCCTCCCAATAGTTTCTTATTTTTCTCTCTTTTCTTTTCTTGTTCTTTTTTTCTTTGTCTTTCCTCTCTTTTCCTCTTCTTTTCTCTTTTTTTTCTTTTGGTTATGGTCGAATCCTATGGAGATTGCCTATGTATAATGACCCCGCATGAATCAGACCAAGCGTAGATTTGGGGGATAAGTGTAAAAATAAAATATTTTGGGATTTTCAAATTTTCAGAAAAAGAAAATGCTTTGATTACAACGACTCAAAAACTAACAGACTCAAAAAGACACTAATAGACTTTGATGAAAAGATGAAAATACAAACTCAAAAACAAAAAGCTGAAAGCACAGACTCGAAAACGGACTAACAGACGCCAATGAAAATTATGAATACATCAACGCCTCAACTGCTCCTGGGGCCCGCGGGACATCATTCGGTCTCGCCTCGGGCCTACGCGCTAAATCCCCTTGGAGGTGGTAGAGATCTTCCATTATCTGGCATACAAAGGTCATCACAGAGGCAAAGAACATGGATCTAGTCATATCCTCACAACTACTTTGATATTATGTGAACTTATATAAACTGCTATGAAACTCCTCTCTTATCTCTCCCGAGGAGTGCACATTGGTTGTGACTTCTTTCTATTAGTGTCACATCCCAAATAGAACGAGGTTCGAACAAGTTGCAAAGCCGGATGATCTTTTGGTTACCGGTACACAGCCCCCCACGGCTCGAGTTGTCTGCTCGGGTAAGCCAGGTTTAGAACAGCACACCCAGGTTTTTAACCTAGAATAACTCAGCCTCATGCCGGATCCCTAGTAGGAACGCTTATCTATATCATGTGCATTTGACTTTGGAGACTCAACACAGGGGTTGGGTCTGTCTAGGACAGGTATACCCGAAATGAAAAGACCATCCTGATGCATCCTACTTGCTACTTGTGCATTCATTTCCTTCGGATTTGCATGTTGACCAACTTATAGGGAAAAGGTTGAGAGAAGGAAAGTCAATGTAAGAGTTAAGAGAGATAATTTCTTGTTTTTGAAAAACCGATGTCCCAAAATATACTGAAACTCTGCCGAAATGTTTTAAAAAAGGAGATTTTTTTGTTTTGTTTTGAAGAAAAAAAGAAGAAAAGTAGGTTTTTGTTTTAAATTGCCCGAACTACGCCAATTTGATTCTCACCGGATGTCGGATACGTAGACAACCCCCATAGGGTCCAACTTCCTTTTTGCAAAAATAGCCCAAAAGGCATCAAAATTTTCTTACTTTGTTGGAAATAAGTAAGGTGAAGCCATTCTTGTCGAAAATAGCTAAATGTCCCCAAAAGGAAGTCGGAAGGCTGTTTTTGCAAGAACAACAACATTTGATCTCTTTTTTTTGACATTTTGGCCGGTTAGCAAGCACAACCTTAAAATCTTTTCCCGGAGGTGATGGAAGGTCGTATTTGTAAAACCGGGTTTTATTTTGAAATGAAAATTTGAAAAGAAAAGAGAAAAATAGTGTTAACTTTGTTTTTGAGTCAAATGAGTCTTAATTTTGCTTAATCACCCTAATAAATATGCAGAATGAGCACGAGTCAAAGTTTGCCAATAATAGTCATGAACAAGATCTCTTTGGAGTTGCATATGTGGTGGGAGGATCTGGTCAATCTATATTTGGGAGGCCTCACCAGGTTGTTGAAGATAAGGACTAGAGGATACATCATAAAGGTGTTGGTTATGTTTTGGGACCCAGCTCACAACGTCTTGCATTTCTCGGATTTTGAACTCACACACACCTTGGAAGAGATAGTAGGTTATATGGAAAGTACTGAAGGTCTGAGGCATAAGTATCTGATCGCTCAAAGAGCCGTTAACTCTCACAAATTCATGGATTTGCTAAAAGTAAGTAAGGGAGTCCCATACTCTGAGTTCGAGGATAGTTTTTCCACTCTACGTTTTATATACCAGAGCTATGGGCATGTAGGAGGATTCAACAACCAGGAAAGCAGGGTTTGTAGCAAACGGAACCGAGCAAAATGGGATGAGCATTGGCGTTTAGCTTTCATGGTAGCTTTCCAAGGCCTCGTGGTATTTCCCCAGAAAGATGGGAATATCCATCTGCGGGTGGCTAGAGTCGTCAAAGTCTTGATTAACAATGCCAAGAGCACTCTTGCGCCTATAATAGTATCTGAGATATACCGAGCTCTCACAGCTTGTAAAGTTGGGGCAGATTTCTTCGAGGGATGCAATTTGCTACTACAAATATGGATGATCGAAAACCTGTGTCACCGCCCTCAGTATATGAGTTATGGGTCCGTACAGAAAAGTTGCATTGAAGAGTTCGACACAAGGATTTCAGGGTTCAAGTTACCAGAGGGGTTTGGAGATTGGGTATCCCGCCTTCGCTCCATCACTGCGGGGCAAATAGAATGGACACTGGTTGGCTTCCTGCTGAGGAAATTGTGTATATGCCCACCACTGGTCCTTACTTCCTCGTAATGGGTGTTCGAGGCATTCAGTCTTATGCTCCATACCGGATGATGAGACAGTTGGGAAGGTGTCAGGTGATGCCCCAGATGAAGATCTTAGTGTTTATGCGGTCGAGGTTAGCTCTGACGGCCAATTTCATGAAGAAATAGTTTGTTCTATTTGGAAAGAGTGCTAGTATTTGACAGCGAACACTCGAGTGCGTGACCTATCTAGAGGTGAGGTCTCACCCGCCTATCTTGTCTGGTATAGAAAGAAGAACTCTGCAAGGGCTGAACCTGAAAGAACAGCCAAAAAGCCTCACATTCAGGAATTCGTTCAGGCGTCGCAAAATAGTGGGCTTGGTTAGCCAAGGAGAATGAGTACAGGGCCACAATAGGAAAGTTGGAAAAGCAATTCAGGGATCTCCAATTCGAGAATGGTTTGCAAGCCGCGGCGGATGAGGGTGAAAAGAAAATGCTAGCCAAAGAAAATGAGGCCCTTCGAGCCCATATTCGAGAAATGAAAACAGCAGCTGAAAATCCCGTCAGAAGTGCAAAGGATGAAAAGCTTATAAAGAACCTTAGGCAGAAGGCGGATGAGTATGGTTTTGATTTGAACAAAGCAGAGGGTGAACTAGCCAGGGCTCGAATAAAATTGGCTAAGAATGCGGAAGAATGAGCATGACTAGTTAAACAGTTAAAAGAGAAATACGACAATGAGGTTGCGGGGTTGAAGAAAAGGGTCATCACCGTTGAGAATAAAATGATCAAGCAGGTGAAAGACTTTAAGGCTGCAAGAGAACACTATTATACAACAATGGATTAGGTGACACACATAGTTTATGGCTCTTCGAAATTTAGTTTGAATTCCCTTTATAAAATTGGAATTGAGGTGCGCCGTGCCAAACAAAATTTCAATTGCATGGCCATCATTGAATTAATATTGTTTATCCTTAGAAATCGAGGCATGCCATTTAGCGAATTTTCATGGCCCTCGCAAAGTTGCAAATGCGTATTTGCTTTAGGAGCGTTATTTTAATAATTTACCTTCATAAACTCGGGCGCATTTATGTGACCCAAATCCAAATCTCAACAATGTTATATAGAATGTATTACGGACCGCGGGTGCATTTATGTGACGTGGTTCAAGACATATTTTATATGACATTGAATCTTCCTAAAAATATTAAATAAAAGCGGTTATAAAGCTAAAAATGAACATAGGTTTCAAAGTGTTTTAAAATTAGATAATCAGGCCAATAATAACAGTTGAGCAGCCGTGCAAGAACCACTGAATCTTTGAATGCCTAACACCTTCTCCCGGGTTAACAGAATTCCTTACCCGAATTTTTGTGTTCGCAGAATGTAAAACAGAGTCAATCTTTTCCTCTATTCGGGAATTGAACTGGTGACTTGGGAAGACATAAGATTGTCCCAAGTGGCGACTCTGATTTTAATAAATAAATAATAACGTTTCTATTGTCACTTACATTGGAAAAAACTCCCTTATACTCCCTTCCGGGGGTGTAGGTAAAAAGGATGTGTGACAGCTCTGGCGACTCTGTTGGGGACCGAACCCAGAATTTTTGGTTCAGGATTCATAATTCAAGCTTAGATGAATTGTTATATTTGGCTTTATTTATTATCTGATTTTATTACATGTTTGGGCCTAATGTGCTAAATGTTGCATTTACTGGTAAACCAAGTCGTGGCTGAGATAGTATCATTACTCTTTTCCTTTTTTCCTTTTTCTCTTTTTTTTTTAAATAAAACATTTTAATAGAAAAATGCAAACTAACACTAAACTAATGACCAACAACTGTAATTTAATCTACAGAAAAGGAGAAGAATTTTATGACTATCAATTGAACTTAAAGAGAGAAAAAAGGGCCAAGAAAATACCATTGGAGTCCAATTAAAGCTCAGAATCTTCAAGAACAAAGATGACTCATATTTGAACTCCGACGAATCCAAAAACTCGACCAAACGGTGAGAATTGTAACACGAATATTAGCCAAACTTTCGTTCATAGCTAATAATTCATCCAGCAATCCTCACCATGTGCCGAGGAGAAAAAGGAACAAAGGCTCGAATGGCTGAAAAGCTTCAAGCACCAGATTTCCGAAATTTGACAAAATTCATAAAAAGACCTTCTTAATTGTTCAAACAGAGTTATTTTGTTGAAAGGCTGGGTAATTCACTAAGTGTTTACTATGGGTTGAATGTTTAATCCAAAAGATTTGGAAAAAGGAGGAAAAGCTTGGATTTTTATTCTTTGATTTGAAATTCGGAGAAATCAGGTGGTTTTTTTGGAGAAATCAGTGGTGGGACATGAAAGAGGGGAAGATGGGGATTGTCCAGTCAAAATTTGGATGGATTTGGAGGTGCTCCGCCGCCGTGAGGCAATTTCCGGACGGCGGAGCTAGGGTGGAGATGGGTGGCGATTTCAGAGAATGGGAGGGAATTAGGTTTTGGTCTAGAAATGGGAATTAATGAAGACAGAAGAAGAATTGGTCGTTTAATGTGTGGGAATAAAGGGAACAACGTAGTTTTGTCACACAACTACGTCGTTTCGGAGTAAAGGGGGCTGGCCAGGTTGGGGAACGGTTCTTGGGTAGGGTTTGGTTGGTTTTGATGGGTACAGGGGAATGAATCGTTTGGGCTTGTGGGAAGATTTAATGAAAAGCCCAAAAACCTGAACTATTTCCTTTCCTTTCCTTTCCATTTCTTCTTTTTTTTTCAAGTTAATTCTTTGATTTTCAAACTCTTTTAAAATTTCCTCTTTTTTTTCTTTTTTTTAAATAAAACCTATACTAATTCCTAACTTAAATTAATCCTAACAACATAAATTAATTAATTACCACAATTAATTAAAAACTAATTAAAGGAAAAAACTACTAAAATTCAAAATTAAAATTAAGAAGGTGCAAAATAACTATTTTTGTGATTTTCCCTTTTCTTATAAAACAACTAATTTACTGTTTAATCCAAAAATATAAAATTAAATCATAAATGCAAATGCAACATATTTTTATATTTTTCATGAATCAAACAAAAATTAAAATGCGCAGACAAATGCAAATAATTAACGAAAAATGCTACAAAAAATCTATGAAATTGCGAATAATGGAAAAGATTATTTTGTTTTGAATTTGTCAAAGTAACTCATATAGGGAAAAAATCACGTGCTCACAAACGGTAGTTCCTTCGAGTGAATATGCCTCGACCGAGGTTGGTTCTTCCAGGGCCGAAGGGGCTGGACCAACAGGAGTGTGCTCGGACTTCGAGGATGTCCGCCGACTTCACTTCATGGTGAGTTTCGGCGTAGTCCTTCTACATTTCGCATCTTCCTTTCTTGATCGAGTTTTTCTTTTGCAGGCCTTTGATAAGCTCAGGTCTGAGCTGCTCCGTCATGGGGTTAGGCTTTGGAAAGCTCTGGATGAGGGTGAGTCCCTTAGGCTCCTTAGCAAGGAGAAGGAGGTTGAGTTGATGCACTGGCGACATGAGGTGCTTTGGAGATCGAATTACGAAAGCTATTTGATGGAGCAGGCAACCTTTTGTAGTATGCGTTTCGCCCTTTTGACCTTTAAGATTAATCCTTTTTTCTATCCTAGTTGCAGAAAAAGACGGAGCCTTTGGAGTACCTTAAGGGCGAAGCCGACCGAGTTAGGAGTGCATGTGGTGAACTGAGGGTTCAGGTGCAGGCTCAAACTTTAGAAGAAAAGGGTGCCTTGACTAAAGTTTCCGCTTTCGAGGCCCAACTCCACTTGGCTCGTGACAATGCTTCAGTTCAGGTGGATATGATCGCGAGGCTTGAGTCTGATCTCTCGACGGTCAGGGCTGAGATAATGGATGGTCGGGATGAAGTAGCATTTAGTCGGGCTAAGTATGATCAGGAGATGGCGATTCATTTAAAGGACGCTACTGATGCCCAAGCCTGGTTGAGACGGGCCCTTAATCGTGAAAAAAGGATCGAGGAATATGTTCATTGTAGATCCTGGAGAAAGGTACTCGAAAAGATTAGTGCTAGGGGTTTCATTCTCTTGGAGAAGTTGGCTCGAACAAGGGCAGACAAGCGTGGTGCTCGGTCACTTCTTGTCGACATCATGAAGAACGAAGCTAGGGCTAGTAGGTCAAAGCCTTCATGGAGCGGAGCATAGATTTCGCCACTTTTCCATTTTGTATTCGACATTTGTAGAGCATGTTTGTAGATGGAGAGCGCACCTTTTACATATGTAAATAAAATAAACTTGAAGCTTTATCTTTTTTGTATCTCTTTCTGCATTGCTTTTGACCAGGCAGGCTAGTTTCGCTGTTTGGCGGCAGCCCTATGGATCTGGAACTCATTAGACAGGCCCGGAGACTCATTCATGCTTGGTTAAGTAGGATTTTGACGTGAGTAGGCATTAGAGCTTTTGTGCTTTGCCCAGCTATTTTGGGTTTAATCTCCGAGTCAAGCTTTGACTCGGGCTTACCTGACCTTCAATCTCCTGTGCCCGCACGGGCGGGTGATGATGGTTTTTATTCCTTGACCTTGGGCATTTACATTTTAACTATTTTGGGTTCAGTCTCTGAGTCGTGTTTCGACTCGAGCTTAATTGACCCTCAAGTTTTGTGTGCCTGCATGGGCAGATGATTGTTTCGCTCGTAGTGCCATTGGTATTTTATGGCTCAATCATCCTTATCCCAACTGGATATCTTTGCTTAGGTGACATTTTCTGATATTTTGAATGACTTTCGGCTTTTTGAGCAATTTGTCTGTGGGAGAGAATCACAAGTTATCTTTGCTTTCGCCAAGTAAGCTGACAATAGTATTTCGGGGAAGCCTTTGCATGAATCCTCAAGGCATGTTGATAGTAACAACTGAGTGTACTGGCCAAATTTACTTTGTGCAACTGAAAAGCTGGAAGAATATTTTGAAATCTTTCTTACTTATTTTAACAAGGACAGACTCAAAGTTAATGACACAATGATGAAAAGAAAAAGTATTAACAGGAAATGCACCTGTCAGGAAGGAAAGAAGGAAGATTTTTTTTTATTTTATATAAAGGGCAATTAGAATTAATGATCATGACATGCATTTTGAACTTACCGGCCTAATCTAGTAAACTGATCCAATCTTTCCTTTTACCATTCTTATGACCTTTGAAGTCGGGCTTGTTCATGGCAATCCTTTGCATCCACTTCACGACTCACATTCGACTAGTGGTGCCCCGAGAGATTTTCACCAACGAGTCTCTCTCATTTATTGTATCTCTACTTACCGTCGTCTTACAATGCCCGTGAGGGTTTTCAATAGTATGACTCTCTCATCTTTCTTTTTTCTTTTTCTTTCCCCTTCTTTTTCTTATGTTAGCAACTTGACAGTGTTCTGCATCGTGTGATAATTGTTGCTCATTGCATGCGTCTCTTGACATTCTTAGAGGCTGATGAGGAGTTCTTTATTTTGAAGGTTTTTGGATAAGGTTGGAAAGAAAGAACGCCATGAAGGCTCAAAATAGACTCAATATGATGGGTTGTACACTTACAACTCTTGGAATCGACTTTTTCAAAATTAAAATAAAATCTTTTCCCCAGTTTTAGATACTAGATTTTTTTTCTTTTGTTTTTTTTGTATGAATTCTTATTTGGCTCGACTGAACTATGTAAGGATGCCTACGTATCCTTTTTAAAGGAATCAGGTCAAACGTAGTTCAAACATATGACCTAACTATTCTTTTTTCATCTTTGTTTCTTTGTATTTTCCTTTTTTACTTTTTCTTTTTCTTTTTTTTTTCTTTTCAAACCAAGTTTCCCCAGCCTTTATTTTCTGGGGGCATGATCCTTTGACTATTCTTTTTCTTTTTTGAACTTAAAATTAGTTTCCCCAGTTTGTACTCTTCGGCCATGGACTTTCTTTTCATCTTCATTTTCGTTTTTTTTTAAATTTATTTTTGTACCTTCAACTCTAAACTTGATTCCAAAAGAGGGTGGTCAATGAAAATAACACAGTCTCAAAAGTGGTAACAAAGAACACAAAGTGTTTGGGTAGCGGAAAAAGGGCCTCCCAGCCTTGAGAATGCTTATTATAGTATTCTTTCGTAATCACAACATTGATGAGCATGTTTGTCTTCTTGGTAAGTTGTGGTCGAAAGACACTTTCTATTCATTAATGTAAAACTTTCAACCAAGCTTCAATCGATTCAATATCTTCAAGCCTGATCTTTACAATGATTTGAAGGTGAATTTTACTCGACCTTATTTCCAAAGTATTTTAACTCTTTATTCATCCTCAAAAGTGTCTTGTTCTCAGTTATCCAATTCAAGCTTAAATCAATTTTCTAAGATCTGGCCAAAAATTTCGCATGCATGTCATATCACTAAAACTAGTGAGAAAAGAACTAAGCATTGAATGACACAAAAGGACAAACTCTATTTTATTGAATAAGCAACAAGACAAACAACCAAAAATCTGAGTTACAACCCTAAAATAACTCGAATAATGAAAATATCAACAAAACAGACAGATAAGACTCACACAAGCAGAATAGAGGGATAGAAGTGTTTTGACTCAATAAAACAAATAAAATCTGGATGACAATCCTGAAATAACCCAGATAATAGAAAAAACATCAAAATAAGCTACCAAGATTCATTCCTAGTGAGGAGGGAAGGAATTTTCAATTGCTAAGCTTGACATTAGCCATAACTTTGCTCATCAGAATCACCACGGCCTTCTCCAATTTCAGTCGAAAAGTACCCGAGAGGATTCTCATACTCCATGTCACCATGTGTCATTCCCACAAAGTGTGCATCATCATGTGAAGATAAAGGATTATCCATGATTTTCTGGGTGTCACTGTCTTGGATCACAATCGATTTTTCCTAGATCATCCTTTCTATTTCACTTTTCAAATCCCGACAGCTTTCAACATTGTGCCAGTGGGCATTGGAGTGGTATTCACACCTTTTATAAGCGTCAAATCTTCTTACACGTGGGTCCACATGATTTGGAGGAATATGTGATATTATGTCATAATTCTTTAATTTCTCAAACAAGCTTGCATAAGACATTCCTATTGGTGTAAAATTATCTTTCCACCTCTATTCCTCTCTATATCTCTGGCTTTGATATAGGTTATAAGGTACTTGAAAGTGTTGTGGAGGCTGGTGGAAATTTTGCTGTCACGACCCCAGTTCGCCCTCCGTGAATTGTCGTGACAGCACCTAGTCTCTATGACTAGGTAAGCCTAACAAGTGTGGAAATAAAATTGAAACTTACAGAAATATAAATAAAGGAAAACCAAGAATAACCAAAGAGGGAAGCAATATACAGAAAGTCGCTCGGCATAAACATCACGACATCTCAAACTTCTACAACACTATCCAAAAACCCGGAAACTCACGACAATACAAGCTAGAAGAAATACAATAAAGTGCTCTAATCTCCAGAATGTCTACATCAATAGTAAGATAGAAAGGCTAACACTACAGGATAGAATAAAGATAGAGACTCTTTGGTCTGCGGACATGGCAAATGTACCTCGAAGTCTCCAAACGATCTCCCTTCCTCAAGGGTGATAAGCCTGGGTAGAGGTACCTGGATCTGCACATGAAAAACATGCACAGAAAGGGGCATGAGTACACCACAGCGGTACTCAGTAAGTGCCAAGCCTAACTTCGGTCGGGTGGTGACGAGGTAGGTCAGGACCCTACTGAGGTAAATAATAATAAACATGACAGGATAAGATAAACAGTATAAATGAGAATCTATAGTAAGAATCTATACAATATGATAAGAGTACAATAACGGAAACAGAAATAAAGGCATACCACAAGGAAAACACCGCTCACAACAAGGATAATAATCGGGGATCTCTTGGTATCCTCAATCGAGGATCTCTTGATATCCTGAATATATATGCCAAGGATCTCTTCGTATCCCGAGGATCTATTGGTATCCTCAATATATATGCTAGGGATATCTTGGTATCCTGCACCTCAGTACAGATCATAAATATGTGCAGGGGATCTCCCGGGATGCCGTCCCGTAGTCCTAAATTAAAACACACAGTAGCAGATCCAGAATATCAAAATAAATACTAAGTTCATAACAAGTAAATAGTTAATTCTAGTCTAACATGCTTCACATAACGCAATTAAGGCAGTTTAAGCAAATAGTCAATTAAGTCAACTAAGCATGCTTTTCTAAACTAACACAGGCTAAGTTTGCAAGTAGAATAAAAACATGTAAGAAAGGAACTCGGTTTAAATACTTAATTAAAACCATATTTTCAACAATTAGCTCAAGTACGTGTTTGTCACCTCATGTACAGGCATTTCAACTATCAAAAATCATATCTTAAGCGGAAGTTCCCCCACACAAGGTTAGAAAAGCCACTTACCTTGAGTCGGCTCAAAATCAACTCGAAACCACACTTTTGCCACGAGTATCCGACTCCAAATGGCCCAAATCTATTAAATCCAATTGAATATTGTAAATAACACCTCAAGTAACTAATTCTACAATTAAAGTCTAAGATAATACGCGGAATTATGTAAATAACCAAAATGCCCGTCAGGCCCACCTCTCGGAATCAGGTGAAATTTACATTTCCAGAAACCTCGTACTCTCACGTGTTTATACATAACAAGAACACTGAAATCGGAGTCCAAATGACCCCTCAAATCCTCTTTTAAAGGCAACTTAAATTCAAGCCCTAATTACCCATTTTTCCCCACTAATTAGGTCTTTTTTTATCACATAAAAACGAGTTATGAAGTCAAGGATGTTACCTCCAAGCGATTCCCCTTTGTTTTCCTCAAAATCACTCTCAAAAGCTTCAAAAACAGTTAGAAATGGTGGAAATAAACTCCCAAGTCGCGGAACCCCTTTTTAAAATAATGCTCAGCAGTTTCCGCATCTGCGGTCCCGCTTCTGCGAAACAAATGTCGCATCTGCGACTTCCCACTTAAGGCCAGATTCCGTATCTGTGGCCCTTTACTTGCAGGTATGGTACCGCTTCTACGGAAAATATGCTGCATCTGCGGTTCCTAGAGAGATGGCGAATTTTCGCTTCTGCGGCTCTGTATCTGCGGTCCCCAAACCGCAGATGCGAAAATACTAGAAGGCCAGCTGCTGCACAACTTCAACTCCAAAATTTTCTCCGTTAACCATCCGAATTCATCTCGAGGCCCCGGGACCTCAACCAAGGGCATCAACATATCCTAAAACCATATTCAAACTTGTTCAGATCTTCGAAACACTTCAAACAACATCAAAGCAGCCAAAACACACCGGATTCAAGCCTAAGTTTCAAAAATCTTCCGAATTCTGTTTTCGATCAAAAACTCAAACAAAACACGTCCGAATGACCTGAAATTTTGTACACACATCCCAAATGACATAACGAAACTACTGCAACTCTCGGAATTCCATTCCAACCCTCGGATAAAAATCTCGCTATCAAGCCTAAATTAGCTACGGACCTCCAAAACACAATTCGGACATGCTCCTAACCCCGAAATCACCCAATGGAGCTAACGGAACCATCGGATTTCCGTTCCGAGGCCGTCTTCACACTGTTCTAACTACGATCAACTTTCCAATACTTGAGCTCTCATTTAAGGACTAATTGTCCCGAAATTCAAAACCGAACATCGCAGAAATTCACATTAGCAGAAATAAACTTAGGGAAAGCAGTTAATAGGGGATCGGGGTGTTAATTCTTAAGATGACCAGCCAGGTTGTCTCATCCTCCTACCCTTAAATATTCGTTCGTCCTCGGACGAGCATATGACATACCCGAAGTAGTGAAAAGATGAGGGTAGCTGCTGCGCATATCCTGCTCAGTCTCCCAGGTCACCTCCTCGACCAGCTGACCCCGCCACTGAACCTTCACTAATGCAATGTTCTTTGACCTCAGCTTTCTGACCTGCCTGTCTAATATTGCCACTGGCTCCTCAACATAAGATAGATCCTTGTCCAACTAGACTGAACTGAAATCCAACACGTGCGACGGATCACCGTGATACCTCCGGAGCATCGAAACATGAAATACCGGATGAACTCCTGCGAAGCTGGGAGGTAAGGCAAGCTCATAAACAACCTTCCCAACACGCCTCAATATCTCAAAAGGGCCAATAAACCTCAGACTCAACTTCCCTTTCTTCCCAAATCTTACAACGCCCTTCATAGGCAAAACTTGAAGCAGAACCCGCTCTCCTACCATATAGGAAACATCACAAACCTTTCGGTCTATGTAACTCTTCTATCTGGACTGGGCTGTAGGGAGTCTACCCTGAATCACCTTAACCTTCTACAAAGCATCCTGAACCAAATCTATGCCCAATAGTCTAGCCTCCACCGGTTCAAACCAACCCACTAGGGATCTACATCACCTACCATATAAAGCCTCATACGCCTCCATCTGAACGCTGGACTGATAACTATTGTTGTTAGCAAACTCTGCCAATCGCAAGAACTGATATCAAGACCCTCCAAACTCAATCATACATGCACAGAGCATAGCCTCAAGAATGTGAATAGTGTGCTTGGACTGTCCGTCCGTTTGAGGGTGAAATGTTGTACTCAACTCTACCCGAGTACCTAACTCACACTGAACAGCCCTCCAAAACCGTGATGTAAACTGAGTACCTCTATCTGAAATAATAGAAACTGGGATACCATGCAGACGAACAATCTCCCGGATATAAATCTCCGCCAACCGCTCCGAAGAATAAGTAGTACACACAGGAATGAAATAAGCGGACTTGGTCAGCCGATCCACAATCACCGAAATAGCATCAAACTTCTTCAAAGTCCGTGGGAGTCCAACTACAAATTCTATGGTGATTCGCTCCCACTTCCACTCCGGAATGTCTATCTGTTGAAGCAACCCACCTGGTCTTTGGTTCTCATACTTCACCTGTTGGCAGTTGAGGCACCGAGCTACAAATCCAACTATATCTTTCTTCATCCGCCTCCACCAATAGTGCTGCCTCAAATCCTAATACATCTTCGCGGCACCCAGATGGATGGAATACCGCGAACTATGGGCCTCCTCTAGAATCAACTCTCGCAGCCCATCAACATTGGGTACACAAATCCGACCCTATATCTTCAATACCCCATCGTTATCAATAGTCACATCTTTGGCATCACCGTGCTGAACCTTGTCCTTGAGGACAAGAAAATGGGGGTTATCATACTGTCGATCCCTAACACGGTCAACTAAGGAAGACCGAGAAACCACGCAAGCTAGAACCCGACTAGGCTCCGAAAGATCCAATCTCACAAACTGGCCAGCTAAGGCCTGAACATCAATCACCATAGGCCTCTTCGATACTGGCAAATATCCTCCCCAAACTCTCTGCCCGGCAACTCAAGGCATCAGCCACTATATTAGCCTTGCCCGAGTGATACAAAATGGTGATGTCATAGTCTTTTAGAAACTCCAACCACCTCCTTTGGCGCAAATTTAGATCCTTTTGCTTGAACAAATGCTGCAAGCTATGATGGTCAGTATAAATCTCACAGGGAACCCCATATAAATAATGGCACCAAATCTTCAGGGCGTTAACAATGGAAGCTAACTCAAGGTCATGAACAAGGTAGTTATTCTCATGAATCTTCAACTATCTGGATGCGTAGGCAATCACCCTACCGTCCTACATCAATACCTCTCTGAGGACAATCTTTGAGGCATCATAATAGACCATATAGGATCCTAAACCCGAAGGTAATACCAAAACTGGGGTTGTAGTGAATGCTATCTTGAGCTTCTGAATACTCGCCTCACACTCCTCCGTCCACTGAAATGGAGCACCCTTCCGGGTCAATCTAGTCATAGGGGCTGCGATCGATGAAAGCCCCTCCACAAAGCGGCAGTAATATCCCACCAAGCAAAGGAAACTGCGGATCTCTGTAGTGAGCATGGTCTGGGACAACTCTGTACGGCCTCTATCTTCTTCGGATCCACCTGAATACCCTCAATCGATACCACGTAACCTAAGAACGCCATTGAATCCAACCAAAACTCATATTTCGAAAACTTAGCATATAACTTTTTCTCTCTCCGAGTCTAAAGCACAGTCCTCAGGTGCTGCTTATGATCTTCCCGACTCCGGGAATACACCAAAATGTCATCAATAAAGATAATGACGAACGAGTCAAGATACGGCCGGAACACACTGTGCATCAAATGCATAAAGGTTGTTGGGGCATTGGTCATCCCAAATGACATAACAAGGAACTCGTAATGACCATGCCGAGTCCTAAAAGAAGTCTTCGGGATGTCTGGCTCCCGAATATTCAACTGATGGTAACTTGAGCGCAAATCAATCTTAGAAAATACCCGTGTGCCTTGAAGCCGGTCAAACATATCATCGATATGAGGCTAATGATAACGGCTCTTCACTGTAACCTTGTTCAACTGGTGATAATCAATACACATACGCATAGAACCATCATTTTTCTTCACAAACAAGATAGGAGCACCCCAAGGTGAAACACTGTGCCGAATAAAACCCTTATCAAGCAATTCCTATAACTGATCTTTCAACTCCTTCAACTCATGAGGAGCCATACGATGCGGTGGGATAGAAATGGGCTGAGTGCCCAACAACAGATTAATGCCAAAATCAATTTCTCTATCAGACGGCATGCCTAGAAGATCAGCTGGAAATACATCGAGAAAATCCCATACTACGGGGACTGAATCAACCGAAGGGGTATCAATACTGACATCTCTCACATAAGCTAGATATGCGTCACACCCCTTTTCAACCATACGCTGAGCTTTAAGGAAAGAAATAACTCAACTAGAAGTGTGATCTAAGGTACCTCTCCACTCAACATGCGGTAGACCTGGTATAGCTAGGCGTCACAGTTTTGGCATGACAATCAAGAATAGCATAATGGGGCGATAACCAGTCCGTGCCCAAGATAATGTCAAAATCAACCATGATGAGTAATAATAGATTAGCTCTGGTCTCAAAACCACTAAGAGCAACCAAACACGACCGATAAAAGCGCTCCACAACAGGAGAATCTTCCACAGAAGTAGAAACATAAACAGGAGAACTCAATAAATCTCGGGATACACCCAAATGCGGAGCAGAATAAGAAGACATATAAGAGTAAATGGAGCTTGTATCGAATAGAACTGATGCATCTCTGTGACAAACCAGTATAATACCTATGATGACAGAATCGGATGCAACAGCCTCGGTACCGGCAGGAAGGGCATAATATCTGGCCTGACCTCCCCCTCATGGGCGACCTCTACCTCCCCGACCTCCACCTCTAGCTAGCTAAGCAGGTGAGGTAGCAACTGGAGTTGTAACCATAGCCTGAGAACTCTGCGGGGCACGATGTGGCTGAGAAGTCTGTGAGGGTGCACTCCTCCTAAGACTAGGGCAATCCCTCACCACATGGCGGGTGTCACCACGCTCAAAACAAGCTTTGGGAGGATGTGGTGGATGTGATTGGATCGGGCCAGGTCTGCTAGACTGACCTATGAAACCACCCTGCGCAGGAGGCGCGCTAGAAACCGGAGGTGCATAATAAGGCTCCTGAGGCCTAGGAGGAGCCGGAGCACTGTTGGCTGCTAGAAGAGCTGAATTAACAGGGTGACTCATATAACCCCTACCATGACGACCTGCAGCTGGGGCACGGGCACTTGAGAAATGGCCCGACTCTCGAGACCTCTTGGCCTCCCTTTCCTCCTTCTCCCTAGCATACATACCCTCAATCCTCCTAGCAATGCTCACCACCTACTGATAAGAAATATCCATCTCCAAATCACGAGCCATGCTAGACCTGATGCTGGGAATAAGACCCTCAATAAACAGGCGAACCCTCTCGCGAACAGTAGCAACCAAGGCTGGTGCATGCCTAGCCAAACTGGTGTAACGGATAGCATACTCTGAAACAGTCATCGCACCCTAATGAAAATGCTTAAACTCTATGCGTCATGCATCCCTGAAGCTTTGAGGAACATACTCTTTCAAGAACAGATTCGAAAACTGAGCCCAAATCAGTGAATCAGCCTCATCTGGACTGTCTAACTCATAGGTGTGCCACCAATCATAGGCGAATCCTCAAAGCTGGAAAGTAGTGAAAGAAACCCCTCTCGATCCTGATATACCCATAGTACGAAGAATGCGGTAACACTCATCAAGAAATCCCAGAGCATCCTCCATTGATAGACCATTGGATTCAGGGGGCTTGTACCTCTTGAACCTCTCAAGCCTTAGCTGCTCCTGCTTGGAAGCCACTGTCATGCCCTCGGGCTAAACTGGCACTGCAGGCGATACAGAAATAATCTTAGGGGCCTGCTCAACATGCACTCGCTACTCAGGAGTGTGGGAGGCGGGAGTCTATGCTCCTCCCCCAGCCTGGATTGTAGTTGCAGCAAGGGGAAGCAACCCTACCTGAGCCAAAGTGGTGTACATGCTCATGAACTGTGCTAGAGTCTCCTGAAGGGCTGGAGTAGTAGTAGTAGTAGACGTATCAGGCACCTGAACTCCCCCTAGATCTGCTGGTGGTACCTTGGCGGAAGCTTGCGCAGGTGCTCTGGCAACACTACAGGCCCGTCCTCGGCCTCTACCCCGGCCCCGGTCTCTGACACCTATAGTAGGGGGTGCGGGTGCCTGATCATCTCGAATAACATGTGTCCTCACCATCTGTGAGAGAATAGAAGACAGAAGTTTAGAATTGTGATGTCAAAATATCGCATGACAAGGAATCAAATGAAGTGGAATTTTTCTTAACAGTTACATAGCCTCTCGTAGATAAGTATAGATGTCTCCGTACCGATCAGTGAGACTCTAAGAAACTGGCTTGTGTTTTGTGACTCCTATGAACAAGTCTAGGGAAATCCTCACCACATGGCGGGTGTCACCACAATCAAAACAAGCTTTGGGAGGACGTTCTAGCTGTCACTAGCTCGGGACAGGTCTGCTAGACTGACCTCTTAAAGCACCCCGCACAGGATGCGCGCTAGAAACAGGAGGTGCATAATAAGGATCCTGAGGCCTAGGAGGAGCCGGAGCACTCCTGGTTGCTAGAAGAGCTGAATGAACGAGGCGACGCATAAAACCCATACCATGACGACCTGCAGCTGGGGCACGGGCACTTGAGAAATGGTCCGACTCTCGAGACCTCTTGGCCTCCCTTTCCTCCTTCTCCCTAGCATACATACCCTCAATCCTCCAAGCAATTCTCACCACCTGCTGATAAGAAATATCCATCTCCAACTCACGAGCCATGCTAGACCTGATGCTGGGAATAAGCCCCTCAATAAATATGCGAACCCTCTCGCGAACAGTAGCAACCAAGGCTGGTTTATGCCTAGCCAAACTGGTGTAACACACAACATACTCTGAAACAGTCATCGCACCCCGGTGCAAATGCTCAAACTCTGCGCGCCATGCATCCCTAAGGCTTTGAGGAACATACTCTCTCAGGAACAGATCCGAAAACTGAGCCCAAGTCAGTGAAGCAACCTCATCTAGACTGTCTAACTCATAGGTGCGCCACCAATCATAGGCGGCTCCTCAAAGTGGGAAAGTAGTGAAAGAAACCCCGCTCGATCCTGAGATACCCATAGTACGGAGAATGCAGTAACACTCATCAAGAAATCCTAGAGCATCCTCCGATGCTAAACCATTGAACTCAGGGGGCTTGTACCTCTGGAACCTCTCAAGCCTCAGCTGCTCCTGCTCGGAAGCCGTTACCATGCCCTCGGGCTAAACTGGCACTGCAGGCCGTACATGAATAATCTTAAGGGACTGCTCAACATGGACACGCTTCTCAGTAGTACGGGCGGCGGGAGCCTGTGCTCCTCCCCCGGCTTGGGATGTTGCTGCAGCAAGGGGAAACAACCCTGGCTGATCCAAAGTGGTGTACATGCTCATGAACTGTGCTAGAGTCTCCTGAAAGGCTGAAGTAGTAGTAGCAGTAGATGTATCAGGCGCCTGGACTCCTGGATTTGCTGGTGGTACCTCGGCGGTAGCTCGTGTAGGTGCTCTAGCTGCACCACGGGCCCATCCTCGGCCTTTACCCTGGCCCCGGCCTCTGACAACTGCAGTAGGGGTGCGGGTGCCTGATCATCTTGAGTAGCACGTGTCCTCACCATCTATAAGAGAATAGAAGACATAAGTTTAGAATGTGATGTCAAAATATTGCACGACAAGGAATCAAATGAAGTGTAAGTTTTCCTAACAGTTACATAGCCTCTCGTAGATAAGTACAGACGTCCCTGTACCGATCAGCGAGACTCTAAGAAACCGGCTTGTGTTCTGTGACTCCTATGAACGTAGAGCTCTGATACCAACTTTTCACGACCCCAGTTTGCCCTCCGTGAACTGTCGTGACAGCACCTAATCTCTATGACTAGGTAAGCCTAACAAGTGCGGAAATAAAATTGAAACTTGCAGAAATATAAATAAAGGAAAACCAAGAATAACCACGGAGGGAAGCAATATATAGAAAGCCGCTCGGCATATACATCAGGACATCTCAAACTTCTACAACACTATCCCAAAACCCGAAACTCACGGGAACACAAGCTAGAAGAAATATAGTAAAGTGCTATAATCTCCAAAATGTCTACATCAATAGTAAGATAGAAAGGTTAACACTACAGTATAGAATAAAGATAGAGAATCTTTGATCTGCGGACGCGGCAGATGTACCTCGAAGTCTCCGAAAGATCTCCCTGCATCAAAGGTGATAAGCCTGGGTAGAGGTACCTGGATCTGCACATGAAAAACATGTGCAGAAAAGGGGCATGAGTACACCACAGCGGTACTCAGTAAGTGCCAAGCCTAATCTCGGTCGGGTAGTGACGAGGTAGGTCAGGGCCCTACTGAGGTAAATAATAATAAACATGACAGGATAAGATAAACAGTATAAATGAGAATCTACAGTAAGAATTTATACAGTATGATAAGAGTACAATAGCGGAAATAGAAATAAAGGCATAACACAAGGAAAACACCGCTCACAGCAAGAATAACAACCGGGGATCTCTTGATATCTCGTGGATCTCTTGGAATCCTCAATATGTACACTAGGGATCTCTTGGTATCCCGAGGATCTCTTAGTATCCTCAATATATATACCAGGGATCTCTTGGTATCCTCAATATATATGTCAGGGATCTCTTGGTATCCCGCACCTCAGTCCAGATCATAAATACGTGGAGGGGATCTCCGGGGATGTCGTCCCGTAGTCCCAAATTAAAACACACAGCAAAAGCTCCAGAATATCAAAATAAATACTAAGTTCATAACAAGTAAACAGTTAGTTCTACCCTAACATGCCTCACGTAACGCAATTATGGCAGTTTAAGCAAATAGGCAATTAAGTCAACTAAGCATGCTTTTCTAAACTAACACAGGCTAAGTTTGCAAGTAGATTAAAAATAGGTAAGAAAGGAACTCAGTTTAAATACTTAAAGTAAAACCGGATTTTCAACAATTAGCTCAAGTACGCGCTCGTCACCTCATGTACAGGCATTTCAACTATCAAAAATCATATCTTAAGCGGAAGTTCCCCCACACAAGGTTAGAAAAGCCACTTACCTTGAGTCGGCTCAAAATCAACTCGAAACCACACTTTTGCCACGAGTATCCGACTCCAAATGGCCCAAATCTATTCAATTCAATTGCATATTTTAAATAACACCTCAAGTAACCGATTGTACATTTATAGTCTAAGCTAATACGTGAAATTATGTAAAATGACCAAAACACCCCTCAGGCCCACATCTCGGAATTGGGGGAAATTTACATTTCCAGAAATATTGTACTCTCGCGAGTATATACATAACAGGAACAATGAAATCGGAGTCCAAATGACCCCTCAAATCCTCTTTTAAAGGCCTCTTTAACTCAAGCCCTAATTGCCCATTTTTCCCAAATTTTTCATCACTAATTAGGTCTTTTAATCATATAAAAACGAGTTATGAAGTCAAGGATGTTACCTCCAAGCGATTCCCCTTTGTTTTCCACAAAATCACTCTCAAAAGCTTCAAAAAATGATTAGAAATGGTGGAAATAAACTCCCAAGTCGTGGAACCCCTTTTTAAAATAATGCTCAGCAGTTTCCGCATCAGTGGTCCCACTTTTGCGGAATAAATGTCGCATCTGCGACTTCCCACTTAAGGTCAGATTCCGCATCTGCGGCCCTTTACCCGCAGGTGCGGTACCGCTTCTGCGGAAAATATACTGCATCTGCGGTTCCTGGAGAGATGGCCAATTTTCGCATTTGCGGCTCTGCATCTGCGGTCCCCAAACCGCAGATGCAAAAATACCAGAAGGCCAGCTGCTGCAGAACTTCAACTTCAAAATTTTCTCTGTTAAGCATCCGAATTCATCCCGAGGCCCCCGGGACCTCAACCAAAGGGAACAACATATCCTAAAACCTTATTTAAACTTGTTCAGATCTTCAAAACACTTTAAACAACATCAAAGCAGCCAAAACACATTGGATTCAAGCCTAACTTTCAAAAATCTTCTGAATTCCATTTTCGATCAAAAACCCAACCAAAACACATCCTAATGACCTAAAATTTTGTACACACATCCCAAATGACATAACGAGACTACTGCAACTCTCGGAATATCATTCCGACCCTCAGATCAAAATGTCGCTATCGAACCGGAAACTTCAAAATTTGGACCTTCGACATTTCAAGCCTAAATTAGCTACGGACCTCCAAAACATAATTCGGATACGCTCCTAATCCCATAATCACCCAACGGAGCAAACGGAACCATCAAATTTCTATTCAGATATCGTCTTCACATTATTCCGACCATGATCAACTTTCCAACACTTGAGCTCTCATTTAGGGACTAAGTGTCCCGAAACTCACCGAAATGCAAAACCAAACATCCCAAAAACTTACATTAGCAGAAATAAACTTGGGGAAAATAGTTAATAGGGGATCGAGGCATTAATTCTTAAGACGACTGGCCGGGTCGTCACATTTGCGGTGTTGGTGCTCGCCTTCTATGCTGTCTTGGTGGTCGAACAACATATTAAGGTATATCAACAGAGTATTGTGGGTTCTGCGGTGGGTAATAATTCTCAGGAAAATCATCGAAAACAATGCGAGGTTGCTCATACCTTCGAGATGTTCTCCTAGGACATCTTCTTGACCTGATGTCATCATGATTTCTTCACATTTCCCATTCGTGCCACCAAATTTACCTGATTCAGTCTGGATAGCCTGAGATGCGGTTTTGAGAACTACTTGACTTATAAGTTTTCCTGTCCTAAGACCATTCTCAACCATTTCCCCAATTTTAACTGCTTCCAAGAAGGATGTGCCAATTGCGGATATCATATTTTGAAAATAATCTTGCTCTTGAGCCTGAAGGAAGATAGCGATTAGTTCGTGGTCATCCATGTGTGGCTTATCACTAGTTTCTTGCTCTCTCCATTTAATGGCATATTTCCTGAAACTTTCACTTGGTTTCTTCTTCAGGTTTGAAAGGAATTGCGGGTTGAGGCAATGTCAATTTTATATTGGAACTGTTTGACAGAGGCCTCGGCCATTTCATCCCAGACATGCCAGTGAGAGGGTTCTTGATCGATAAACCATTCAGAGGCTACCCTTGTTAGGCTTTCCCCAAAATAAGTCATCACTAGTTCTTCTTTTCCTTCCACACCTCTTAGTTGATTGCAATACTTTTGTCAGGTGGGCTATGGGGTCTCCATGTCCATCATACTTTCCAAAGTTGGGAGTCTTGAAATCAGGTGGCAAACGAACATCGAATAACATACATAGATCCTTAAAGGCAATACTCTTCTGACCTGCCAACCCCTGTATATTTTTTCAACTATTGTTCTAAGCTTTTCACTTTGTGGGTCGTTTTTTCCTGTGCCATCTTTCGAGCATGCTTATCAATATTTGCATGAACATTAAATAGGTACGAGTGGTACTCAGGATAGTGGTACAGTTCTTGCGGGGTAGCAAATTGTGACTCATGAGTTTTCCTCTGCACCACCATCGGCTGTGGGATGGTGAAGACAAGCATAACATAAAAACCCTCTTCCAAAGAAGTTTGATTCTTCTCAAAGGTGCGCATATTGCTCAAATGCCCCGGGGCATGACATAGAGAAATGTTGGAATCTGAATAACGCGATTCAGAAACTTATTGATGCAGGAGACATTGTCATGCAAAATACAGATGCAGCAGACACTAGCCAAAGTCCGTCACCTGTGTATAATAAGATGCATATGGTGGGTATAATTTATTTTGAAAAGGAATGTGAGAATTCTTCTGGGATCCTCGGAGGTCCGCGTGCTACGAAGATTTCAGCACTGTCAGAGGTTGATCCTAACAACGAGCAAGCAAAGGGAACCTAAAGGCAATCTGTTAAAAACAATGTGATGGAGACTTGTGAAGGTCCTAGTATTGTTGATGCAGAAGTCAGTGGCTAAGATGTTGAGTTTGATGATTGGAAAGATGCTCTTTTCTTGGTTAGCCAGGAAGGAGTTTTGGTGGTTTATTTTGTTGTCATTTCTGCTGTCTGAGTTATTTCAGGGTTGTAATCCGGATATTGTCTTGTGACTCAAACCCTTCCATCCTTTTATTTTGCCTAGTTTGTTTAGTCATAGTAGCCCGTTTAGTGTTGTCTAGGTTTGTTCTAGGTTTGTAACCCCAGTTTAGTTAGTTTGTTTTGTTGTCCAAACCCTTTCACCATCTGTCTAATGCAATTTTCTGTTTTCTGTGATTTCTAGTCATTTTCGTTTAGTTCTCTTTTCTTTTTATAGTTCTTTTCCTGTTGACTCTAGTGACATGACATGCACGCGTAATTCTCAGCCTGGTTTGTAAAAGTCAGTTTAATCACGAAGCAATGAAACAATGTTGAAGATGTAGGGACATTTGAGAGAAATAAGTAAAGACATTTTAAGATCACTTCAAGCCCGAATTGTGTGAAACTGGGGTAGATAGAACATAAAGAAAAACTATTGAAATGCATCCTGCCGTATCAGGTTGAACCTAAAGGCATGTTTGCCCCAAATTGGGAGGGGTCGTTCATGGTAACGATAGTGTTGTCCAATGGTGCTTTGTATTTAAAAGATGTACAAGGCAAATGTGTGGATATGGTTATCAACTCTGATGCAGTTAAAAGATATTATATATGATTTCTTTGGTTTGTTTAATTGTGTTGTTTGTGTTTGGCATGATTTGAAGATTGGAATGGCGAAGGCATTTTATTCTGCTATCTAAACACTTTATATTTTGTTACCCCTTTGAGCCTTATTTATTTTTCATATCCCTTTTTTGGAATAAGAAGCAGAGTTTAGAAATACAGATACAGAATTAAAATAAAAAAGAGAAAAGAGGAAAAGAGAAAGAAAATGGGAAAAGAGTAAAGAAAATAAAAGAAAAGAAAAAAATGAAAAAAAGAGAAAAAGAAAAATAGAGAGAGCAAAGTACAAAAACGAAGAAATTCCTATGTCATGAACTACGTTCGACCTGATTCCTTTTAAGGATACGTAGGTAGCCTCACGGTTCGGTCCCATCAAAATAAAAAATCCAAAAGTCCCCAAGCAAGAAACTGGGGCAGAAGTTTTGGTTGTTGTTAGAAATCTGATTCCGAAAGTTGTAATTTTGAACCCATGTGAATTGTTTTGAGCCTTTGATATCCTTTCTTTTTAACCCTATCCAAAAGTCCACGTTACGGTCCAAAGAAAGACCTTCCGATCAGTCTTTGAGAGATTCCGAGTCAAGTAAGGATAGGTAATTCATATCAGGTACTACACTCTCGTCCTAGCAGAAAAATAATGAAAATGAGAGAGTCTTATTGGTGAAAACCCTCACGGGAACCGTAAGGCGACGAGAGCTGAGAGAAATCAAAAATAAGAGAGTCTTATTGGTGAAAACCCTCTTGGGCACCGTAACGCGACAGTAAGTTGAGAGAAAGAACAAAATGAGAGAGGCTTGATGGTGAAAACCCTTCGGGCACTACAAGTCGAATAAGGATTGTGAATCAGATTGGATAATCGGAGCATTGAATCCCAGTTTCACGGTTTAGGGGTATAACAGGAGTTGAACATCAGACTTGCTCAACAGAATAGGCCACAGGTGTATGTCATGGTCATTAGATTTGTTATCCACATCTGATAGGTTTTTACTTTGTAGTTTTCTTTTTAAGAATCATCTCTTTCCTTTGTCATTTACCATGTTCCTTTTATCTTATTTACTTCCTCTTCCTGAGTCTGTTTGGTCAAAATAAGTGAGAAATGACTTCAAAATTTGCCACCAGCTTTCCAATTGCACACAACGGGATCTGACCAGCACATCAAAGTGTTTTAAGTCAAGAAAGAACAGCATACGCACTGAGTGGGTGGCAATTGACGTGCTTTGTGATTCATGTGAGACACAAAGGTTTGGTAAATGTCAATTCATGAGCAATACAACAGATAGAGGTTATTGGGTCTGAACAGAGAAGAGGTATTTTTCTGTGATAAGGATGACAAAGAAAGTGGTTAGCAAGGTCTTCGAGTGGAAGTCAAAGTTATCATGGGAAGTGGAGGAGCAATCGCCCTCAAAGTCAAGGCCACAAACGAACCACCGCATTTTAAACTGATAAGATTTTTCTTTGATTGAAACATGGGCAGAAAATTTCATTTGTTTTGAAGAAACCCTCTGTAAGGAAAAGCAAGCACCAGACAGGTTTGACCGTAAATTTTCAGGACCCTCTTGTAAAATGGGACCTAGTTTAAAAATCGAAACAATCTTATAGTAGCAAAATCTAGCGTAAATGTACCCCAAGGAATATAAGTTGGTTTCAAAGTTAGCATGTTTAAGATAGGATTCAATTAGGAGTTTTCAGGACCCTCCTAGATAATGAGACTTAGATTTAAGACTTCCATTAGATAACAAGATTTAGCGTAAGCTCTGTTGTAGGTTAGTGTAAATCAGCCGTAAAAATTGTCATTTTTAAAATAATACTTGATTTTTGATTTTCAGGACCCTCCTGGATAATTGGATGTAGTTTCAAGACCTTCTTAAATAACAAGATATAGCGGAAGTCATACCTTTAAAAGATATAATTTAGCTTTAAAATTTTCATTTAAATAGGAGTTGTCAGGACCCTCCTGGATAACGGGATCTAGCTTTCAAATTCTTGATAATGTTTGGTAACATGATTCAGTTTAAAACTCACAGATGTGCCCAGCTACCAAACTGGGGCAGAAAAGTTTCTTTCTTTTGTCTATTTTTGTTGAAATCAGGCACCCACCTGGAGAGCACGGGAATACAATTCAAGTTTAGCAGTCAGGCGCCCACCTGGACAGCACGAGAATACAGTTCAAATTTAGCAGTCAGGCGCCCACCTGGAGAGCACGGGAATACAATTCAAGTTCAGTAGTCAGGCGCCCACCTAGAGAGCACGGGAATACAGTTCATGTTCGGCAGTCAGGCGCCCACTTGGAGAGCACGGGAATATAGTTCAAGTTCAGCAGTCAGGCGCCCAACTGGAGAGCACGGGAATACAGTTCAAAGTTCAGCAATCAGGCGTCCACATGAAGAAAAGGGAAAGCATCTCAGATTACAATTCAAGTCGGCAACATGGGAATTTCACTTATAGAATACAAGTCAACAAGGCAACAGGAATTATAAGAGCAAGTTTGAAGATATAGATAGGACTTTGTAATGCATAGACCATAGTTTAGTCTAGCTTCTTTTTATTTTTTGTCATGGTGTAATAAGGAGTTCAATGAGCAGTAGCAGCAGCAACAGCGACAATGAAATCACAGCTTCATGGTAGTCTCAGCTACCAAAACTTCCTGAACTACACTGACTTGATTCCTTTATAACCAAGGATATGTAGGCAACCTCGGAAGCAGGGTGCGGTCAAATCTTTCAAAAATGCTTCCCACGGAGTATTCAAATGAGCAAAAATCGCTCGTATCCGCTCACTTTATCTTTGCACGAAAAATCTTCGTATTTCTGAGCAAAGAGGGCCAGTTGTGAGCAAGTGATTGCCCTATATGAGTTACTCCCACAAATTCAAAACAAAATAATCTTTTCCATTATTCGCAATTTCGTAGATTTTTTGTAGCATTTTTCATTAATTGTTTGTATTTGTCTGCGCATTTTAATTTTTATTTAATTCATAAAAAATACAAAATATGTTGCATTTTCATTTAGGATTTAATTTTACATTTTTGGATTAAATAGTAAATTAGTTGTTTTATAAGAAAAGGGAAAAATCACAAAAATAGTTATTTTGTACCTTTTCAATTTTAATTTTGAATTTTGGTAGTTTTTTTCTTTAATTGGGTTTTAATTAATTGTGGTAATTAATTAATTTAAGTTGTTAGGATTAATTTAATTTAGGAATTAGTGTAGGTTTTATTTTTTAAAAAAAGAGTAAATTTGAAAAGAGTTTGAAAATCAAAGAATTAATTTGAAGAAAAGAAGGAATGGAAAGTAAAGGAAAGAGTTCAGGTTTTTGGGCTTTTCATTAAATCTTCCCACAAGCCCAAACGATTCATTCCCCTGTATCCATCCAAACCAACCAAACCCGACCCAAAAACCATTCCACAACCTGGCCAACCCCCTTTACTCCGAAACGACGTAGTTGTGTGACAAAACTACGTCGTTCCCTTTATTCCCACACATTAAACGACCAATTCCCCTTCTGTCTTCATAAATTCCCATTTCTAGACCAAAACCTAATTCCCTCCCATTCTCTGAAATCGCCACCCATCTCCACCATAGCTCCGCCGTCCGTAAATAGCCTCACGGCGGCGGAGCACCTCCAAATCCATCCAAATTTTGACTGGACAATCCCCATCTTCCCTTCATTCATGTCCCACCACTGATTTCTCCAAAAAACCATTTGATTTCTCCGAATTTCAAATCAAAGAATAAAAATCCAAGTTTTTCCTCCTTTTTCAAATCTTTTGGATTAAACCTTCAACACATAGTCAACACTTAGTGAATTACCCAGTCTTTCAACAAAATAACTCTGTTTGAACAATTAAGAAGGTCTTTTTATGAATTTTGTCAAATTTCGGAAATCTGGTGCTTGAAGCTTTTCAGCCATTCGAGCCTTTGTTCCTTTTCTCCTCGGCACATGGTGAGGATTGCTGTATGAATTATTAGGTATGAACAAAAGTTTGGCTAATATTCGTGTTACAATTCTCACCGTTTGGTCGAGTTTTTGGATTCGTCGGAGTTCGAATATGAGTCATCTTTGTTCTTGAAGATTCTGAGCTTTAATTGGACTCCAATGGTATTTTCTTGGCCCTTTTTTCTCTCTTTAAGTTCAATTGATAGTCATAAAATTCTTCAACTTTTCTGTAGATTAAATTACAGTTGTTGGTCATTAGTTTAGTGTTAGTTTGCATTTTTCTATTAAAATGTTTTATTCAAAAAAAAAGAGAAAAAGGAAAAAAGGAAAAGAGTAATTATACTATCTCAGCCACGACTTGGTTTACCATTACAAACTATTTTTCTGGTTTGAAACTGGTTTTGCTGGTGCTGAGTTCTGCTTATTGTTGTTGATCTGTATTGACTTCACATTTCCTTATTTCCTCTCTTATCCCAGGTATATTTTGGCCCTGTTGGGACATCACTTAAGTGTAATGTGAAGCATGAATCTGGAAATATGATAAAGTTATTGTTGTTTGTTTTAAATCTTCTCCTCTTTTTAATCCCATGTTCCGGTTTCTAGTTAGTTTCAATTTTGTCTAAGTTATATAGTTTTGAGCTTATACGATGCCCTGCAGCATGTTGATTGCTAATGAGATCCCTGTAAAAGGCCGTATTTGTTCTGTACTTAATAGGGATTCATTTTTTCCCCACCTTATAGCTAGATGTTTGGTTTGTAATAATTGGACTCTCATTATAGCAAATCAGTGAACTATTTTTGACTAAGTTTTGTGTTCAACTTTGTTAAGTAGTATATCTGTTGTATTGGGATACTTTATTGTTACAAATTTCAATTGAATGTTATAACATAGTACAGTGTTTGTGCAAGAGGTGGTTTGATTTCTTTCTTAGATAATAATTAGTATGATGTTGTTATATGAGAAGGAGAAACAAGTTTAGTTTGCTTAAAAAGGGAAAACATGCACCGATTTATCTTTCAAGGGTATGTGAGTATTTTCAGAATTGGTATTTGAAATCTAGAACACGCAATTAGTATGTTCAAGTTTGAAAGGTAGAGCAAAATTAGCTGGGTTTTTTTTAGAATAAAATTTTGTTTAGAAATGTTGGTTAGTTTAAATTGGCGCCTAATCTGAATCGAAGCTGCATAGTTGATGCCCTTTTACTCTACCAAAGTTGGGCTCACCTTGGGCCCATGTCCGGAACGTCTTGTAACGATTGTGCCTATGATGTGGTCTCATTTGGGTTGGTGCAGCATTGCTGGCCCAATTTCTTTCGTTTGGTTGGCTGTTAAAGAAACAACTATGATTTAGAAAACTGTTAGTTTAATATATTGCCTACGGGAAATTGATTAAGTTCAAACTTTTAACACAGAAGGTATTCGAAATTCTTTTAGGCTTTTCCTTAAATAATTAGATTCCCTAAAATGAATTGGAGGTGAGTCATATTAGGTGACACACATAGTTTATGACTCTTCGAAATTTAGTTTGAATTCCCTATATAAAATTGGAATTGAGGTGCGCCGTGCCAAATAGAATTTCAATTGCATGGCCATCATTGAATTAATCTTGTTTATCCTTAGAAATCGAGGCATGCCATTTAGCGAATTTTCATGGCCCTCGCAAAGTTGCAAACGTGTAGTTGCTTTAGGCGCGTTATTTTAATAATTTACCTTCATAAACTCGGGCGCATTTATGTGACCCAAATCCAAATCTCAACAATGTTATATAGAATGTATTACGGACCGCGGGTGCATTTATGTGACGTGGTTCAAGACATATTTTATATGACATTGAATCTTCCTAAAAATATTAAATAAAAGCGGTTATAAAGCTAAAAATGAACATAGGTTTCAAAGTGTTTTAAAATTAGATAACCAGGCCAATAATAACAGTTGAGCGGCCGTGCTAGAACCACGGAATCTGTGAATGCCTAACACCTTCTCCCGTGTTAACAGAATTCCTTACCCGGATTTCTGTGTTCGCAGAATGTAAAACAGAGTCAATCTTTTCCTCTATTCGGGATTTGAACTGGTGACTTGGGAAGCCATATGATTGTCCCAAGTGGCAACTTTGATTTTGATAAATAAATAATCACATTTCGATTGTCACTTAAATTGGAAAAAACTCCCTTATACTCCCTTCCGAGGGTGTAGGTAAAAAGGAGGTATGACAGCTCTGGCGACTCTGCTGGGGACCGAACCCAGAATTTTTGGTTCAGGGTTCATAATTCGAGCTTAGATGAATTGTTATATTTGGCTTTATTTATTATCTGATTTTATTACATGTTTGGGCCTAATATGCTAAATGTTGCTTTTACCGCTTTGATATTATCTGAACTTATATAAACTGCTACGAAACCCCTCTCTTATCTCTCTCGAGGAGTGCACGCTGGTCGTGACTTCTTTCCATTAGTGTCACATCCCAAATATAACGAGGTTCGGACAAGTTGCAAAGCTGGATGATCTTTTGGTTACCGGTACATAGCCCCCCACCGCTCGAGTTGTCCGCTCGGGTAAGCCAGGTCTAGAACAGCACACCCAGGTTTTTAACCTAGAATAACTCAGCCTCATGCCGGATCCCTTGTAGGAACGCTTATCTGTATCATGTGCATTTGACTTTGGAGACTCAATACGGGGGTTGGGTCTGTCTAGGACAGGTATATCGGAAATGAAAAGACCATCTTGATGCATCCTACTTGCTACTTGTGCATTCATTTCCTTCGGATTTGCATGTTGACCAGCTTTTAGGGAAAAGGTTGAGAGAAGGAAAGTCAATGTAAGGGTTAAGAGAGATAATTACTTGTTTTTGAAAAACCGATGTCCCAAAATATACTGAAACTCTGCCGAAATTTTTTCAAAAAGGGAAAATTTTTGTTTTATTTTGAAATAAAAAGAAGAAAAGTAGGTTTTTGTTTTAAATTTCCTGAACTACGCCAGTTTGATTCTCACCGGATGTCGGATACGTAGGCAACCCCCATCGGGTCCCACTTCCTTTTTGCAAAAATAGCCCAAAAGGCATCAAAATTTTCTTACTTTGTTGGAAATAAGTAAGGTGAAGTCATTCTTGTCGAAAATAGCTGAATGTCCCCAAAAGGAAGCCGGAAGGCTATTTTTGCAAGAACAACCACATTTGATCTCTTTTTTTTTTATTTTGGCCGGTTAGCAAGCACATCCTTAAAATCTTTTCTCGGAAGTGCTTCTGAAGCAATTTCTGGTTCACTAGGGATTAAAAAATGGATTGAGATTGGTTTTTATTTATTTTTTTTAAAAAGTTTGATTTTGAAGTTTGATGTGGTTAATACTCAATTGAGACTGGTTTTCGAATTGTTTCACACTATTATTCTGGTTTGAAACTGGTTTTGTTGGTGCTGAGTTTTGCTTATTGTTGCTGATCTGTATTGACTTCACATTTCCTTATTTCCTCTCTTATCCCAGGTATATTTTGGCCCTTATGGACATCACTTAAGTGTAATGTGAAGCATGAATCTGGAAATATGATAAAGTTGTTGTTGTTTGTTTTAAATCTTCTCCTCCTTTTAATCCCATGTTTTGGTATCTAATTAGTTTCAATTTTGTCTAAGTTATATAGTTTTGAGCTTATACGATGCCCTGCAGCATGTTGATTGCTAATGAGATCTCTCTAAAAGGCTGTATTTGATCTGCACTTAATAAGAATTCATTTTTTCCCCACCTTATAGCTAGATGTTTGGTTTGTAATAATTTGACTCTCATTATAGCAAATCAGTGAACTATTTTTGACTAAGTTTTGTGTTCAACTTTGTTAAGTAGTATATCTATTGTATTGGGATCCTTTATTGTTGCAAATTACAATTGAATGTTATAACATAGTGCAATGTTTGTGCAAGAGGTGGTTTGATTTCTTTCTTAGATAATAATTAGTATGATGTCGTGTTATGAGAAGGAGAAACAGGTATAATGTGCTTAAAAAGCGAAAACATGCACTGATTTATCTTTGAAGGGTATGTGAGTATTTTCAGAATTGGTATTTGAAATCTAGAACACGCAATTAGTCTATTCAAGTTTGAAAGGTAGAGCAAAATTAGCTGGGGTTTTTGAGAATAAAATTTTGTTTATAAATGTTAGTTAGTTTAAATTGGCGCCTACTGTGAATCAAAGCTGCATAGTTGATGCCCTTTTACTTAACCAAAGTTGGGCTCACCTTGGGCCCACATCCAGAACGTCTTGTAACGATTGTGCCTATGATGTGATCTCATTTGGGTTGGTGCTGCATTGCTGGCCCAATTTCCTTTGTTTGGTTGGTTGTTAAAGAAACAACTTTGATTTAGAAAGCTGTCGGTTTAATAAATTGCCTACGGGCAATTGATTAAGTTCAAACTTTTAACACAGAAGGTATTCAAAATTCTTTTAGGCTTTTCCTTAAATAATTAGATTCCCTAAAATGAATTGGAGGTGAGCCATATTAGGTGACACACATAGTTTATGGACCTTCGAAATTTAGTTTGAATTCCCTTTTTAAAATTGGAATTGAGGTGCGGCGTGCCAAACAAAATTTCAATTGCATGGTCATCGTTGAATTAATCTTGTTTATCCTTAGAAATTGAGGCATGCCATTTAGAGAATTTTCAAAGCCCTCGCAAAGTTGCAAATGCGTAGTTGCTTTAGGCGCGGTATTTTAATAATTTACCTTCTTAATCTCTGGTGCGCATTTATGTGACCCAAATCCAAATCTCAACAATGTTATATAGAATGTGTTACGGACCGCGGGTGCATTTATGTGACGTGGTTCAAGTCATATTTTATATGACGTTGAATCTTCCTACAAATATTAAATTAAAGCAGTTATAAAGCTAAAAATTCACATAGGTTTCAAAATGTTTTAAAATCAGATAATCAGGCCAATAATAACAGTTGAGTGTCCGTGCTAGAACCACGGAATCCGGGAATGCCTAACAGCTTCTCCCGGGTTAACAGAATTCCTTACCTGGATTTCTGTGTCCGCAGACTGTAAAATAGAGTCAATCTTTTCCTCGATTCGGGATTTGAACCGGTGACTTGGGACGCCATAAGATTATCCCAAATGGCGACTATGATTTTAATAAATAAATAATCCTGTTTCGATTGTCACTTAAATTGGAAATAACTCCCTTGTACTCCTTTCCGAAGGTGTAGGTAAAAAGGAGGCGTGACACCGTTCTGGAACCAAATGCTCCGGGAACAGCAGGCTCGGGCAATGTCCTCTCCTCGAAGACACGAGCTCGTTTAGCCCCACTAAATCCTCCATTGCATTGCGAGTGTAAGCCCCCTTCACCGCCATCGTCCCTTGGCTAGGAGGCCGATGACTCCTCCCCCTCTCCGGAGGAACACCCTATACCTGCATGATCGTGCTCGACAAAGGGAAGCTCCGGCAAGAGGCCGCAACACAGCCTATGGGAGCTCTGCCGAACGGCCTTGAGGCCACGAGCCCGAAACATGATGTTCAAGGATAGAGGAAGATGATAAGAAAAAATGTGCAAATGAGCAGATGAAGGCACTTGGATAGAAAAACAATGCTAAAGCACCCCCATTTATAGGGGGTAACGACACGATCATCGAGGCTTTGGAAGATAGACCGGCGGACGCAATTACTACATTTTTTTAACCGAATCGACGGCGATGCATTCATCTTGGACAACAGGAATCGATAGTGCATTGAATGATTTCAAATACACAAGTCCATCAGATATCCCGGTTGTCACAAACGCTCGCGCCATAGGTTGCATCACCGGTATGACGTCACCACAAGAAGCTCGTGGAGTTATGTGTCAGAATCATTTCTCATTGCTTCGTTCTAGGAAATGCAGAGATTATTTGTATGCGGCGAAATCAGAGGGCTTAATTTCTAGCCTATCAAGCCACTTCGGAAGAATACCTTGAGACCCCAAGGATGTGGAGTTGCTACCAAGTCCCTTCCCTCGGGGATCATCGAGGCCCGACTCAAAGAAGAAGAAGATCGAGGCTGGAACAAAATGGGGAGTTCCTAAGGCACGCAGCTAAGTCTGACAGAGCTGGCCTACCCAAAGCCTGTGTCGATGCGTCATTTCTAGCCGTCCCATCTCCATACTTTTATAATTAATGTAGTTGTACTATAAACGGTTTCTCCTCCTATATAAAGGAAACCTACACTACTTTGTAAAGGGACTAATGTTGCTCCAACTATTCTCCACTCTGTTTCTTCTCTCTAACTTACTCACTCTTACTAGCTCGAGACCCCTCTTAGCATTCATTGATTTCATACTTGTTCTTCATTTATTGCTTGATATTGGCCATAAAGAGCCTTCTTTAATTATATTCTAACTGTTATCACCTCCCCTGTTACCCTCGATAGCTCGAGTTCGAGCCTAAAATTGACCTCGATGCTCTTCATCGACCAATCCGAGGCTCGGGAAGCAAGCCCCTACGTTTGATTACTGCTCCGTTTAGCTTGCATCACATCGTTAAAACTTCATACTCTTAGCATCAACTACTCTAACAACTAGCATAAAAATAGATCACGTATTCTTAGAATCCCATTTACAAATTTAATTGTTGTTAACATTTTCACGGTAAACATTAGTATAAGTTTTATCTTTATTTTACAAAGAAAGAAAAAAATTCAAAAAAAGATATAATTTTATTTAGCTTAGTTTAATTTTAAGCGAGATGTTTTGAGAAATAAATATTGAGTGTAATAACTTTACATTACTTTTTATTTACTTATTTAGTTGGTGTAGACTTTATTTAGTTATTATAAAGAAAAACGAAGAGCCAAACAAGAATTGTCACATGTCCAAGATTCTCTCTTATCTTTAGTAACAAACTTTGTCTCACTCAAAATATTCCCTCCACTCATGTCACTCACATGCTCACATCAACACACATACTCTTTTGCTTTTCAATTCACACCCTCACACACTCTCACTAAGATTATAAATAAAGATACATTCACCACAAAAATAATAAGAAAATATGGAAAAACGTTGAGAGGTCGGCGACACCACCCACGAAATTCCTTCTTCTACTCTAAAATACAGCAGTCATACACAAAAACAATGGCCACACACACACGCGCGCGCGAAGGACCAGCCACATTCTCTAACCAGCAACCACCCTTCTTCAAAACCTTCAGCCGTATCAATGGAGAGGACCTAATTCCTACGCCAAAGAGCACATCAACTTGAAATAGGGAGGGTGAAGAAAGAAAACGGATTGGGGGGGGGGGGGGATAAAAGAAATAGAGCCCAGTCACAGACCTCACCTTGATCTTCTCTTTCTTCAGGATTTCTTCCTCAAAATCTTTTTCAATCACTTTGAACAATGAAAAGCACAGTCATTAAAACTCACCCCCATCAACTCACTGCTTCATCATTGCCTCGACGGATTTCCACCATCTCTGGCCAGCTTGAAACAGTTAAAAAAATACTATAAAACAACTTTAAATTATCCGCGATAGAGTGGTTCAACACCGTCGAGTTAGGTTCGAAGTCGCTTTGCCGTCAAGTTTGTATATGAGATTTCCGGGCAGGTTCGTGGCTCTGTTTAGGTCATCGCTGTCCAAAGATTCCTATCAAACTTTTGCTTTTCGATATCGATTTAGAGGCGTTGGTAAATCAAGTTCTGAAAGAAATTTTGGTTCCAATAAAGGACCTATATTTTCTCTATTCTCTTATTCTCATCACTTTCTTGTGTGCTTTTTTTTTGTGATATAATTTTGGTGGTTTATTTCTTATACTGGTATTATATTCCATTTTTAGTACTGTGGCTCAACATACTGCTTGTTTGGCAAATGTTTTGGATTTAGTTGTTTGATTTTAATTTCACCACTCTTCTTCAGGTGAAAATCTCTCCTTTCTTTAAAATAATTATGCAGATTCATCCTTGTTTTGTGTGTGTGTTGTGTGTTTATTTGTTTTCTTGAAATTAGTACAACTTCTTTCTTGAATTATTTTAATATATCAAAGAATTGATGCTTAGGTTTGAGTTATAGCTACAAGATTATTCTTGCGGTCACATCACAGCTGTTAAAAGGATATTAGTAAAACTTATACGGCATTAAAAAGGCTTGATTCTCTGTAATTAGTTTTTTTAGGTGCATATTAATAAAATAATTATCATAATTATGGGTACGGTTCCCGTGGCATAACTGTGGTACGTAATTTGAAATTTGAGTGTGCGTTTCACGTGATTTGACTATAACTTCGAATAATAATAGAAATAAACATATTGTACATTGCGGGTACAGTTCTAGTGGCGCGATTCACAATATTTACAAAACAAACGAGTGCGGAACATCGCGACTTATTCAAACAAACTTCATAAATAATTAAAAGCGGTTAAAGGTTAAAAATGCACAGTAGATTTTTAAATGCATAATAAATTAGATTATTAGGCCATTTATTAATAATTGAGCGACCGTGCTAAAATCATGCAAGCCGGGAATGCCTTAAACCTTCTCCTAAGTTAACAAAATTTCTTACCCGATCTTCTGTTTTCGTGGACCAAAAAATAGAGTCAATTTTCCTCGATTTGAGATTCTAAAATAAACCGGTGTCTTGGAACACCATAAATTATTCCAAGTAGCGATTCTGAATAAATAAATAATCTTATTTTTATTAATGTGACATTAATTGGAAAAATTCATCTATCCTTCGGGAAAAAGGAGGTGTGACAGATGAGGATGCACATAGATTATCGGCAATTGAATAAAGTCACCATCTAGAACAAGTATCCATTGCCGAGGATTGATGACTTATTTGATCAACTTCATGTTGCCAAGGTGTTTTTGAAGATTGATTTGAGATCTGACTACCATTAATTGAAGATTAGGGCATTCAATGTCCCTAAGACAACTTTTCAGTCTCGAGACGAGCATTTTGAGTTTCTAGTGATGTCATTTGGGTTGTCAAATACCCCAGTAGCACTTATGGTTTGATGAAATGGGTGTTCTAGCCTACTTTCCTTTGTGATTGTATTTATTAATGACATATCGATCCACTTTCGTAATCTAGAGTAGCACGAGCAACATTTTCAGATTTTACTTCAGACTCTGAGAGACAACTAGTTATATGCCAAGTTTTCAAAGTGCGAGTTTTGGTTCGACTCAGTCACTTTCTTGGGGCACGTCGTATCGTTAGAAGGCATAAAGGTAGATCCTAAGAGGATTGAGGCAGTTCAGAACTGGCCTAGACCTGCTTTAGCTACAGAGATCATGCTTTAGCATAAAGGTATACCAGTGGGCCCTAACCCGACCTCTTCACTACTCGACCGAGGTTAGACTTGGCACTTATTGGGTACTGTTGTGGTGTACTCATGCTACTTTTGTGCATATTTTTTGTGTGCAGATCCATGTACTTCTTATCAGCCATGCCATTAGTGAGCGGTGATAGTTTGGAAAGTTCAAGGTTTATCTTTCGCTTTTGCAGACCTCGGAGTCCCCCTCTATTCCCTCATATGTCAATTCCCTTTCGTACTTCTTTTCTTAGACTCTGGTGTATAGAGATACTAGTTTTTCCTTTGTAGCTTGTGACCTATGATGTTCCGGGTTTTGGGAATACTGTGTATTACTAGAGTGTTGGTTATTGTACATGCTGAGAGGCATTGCTATTGGTTATTTAATTACATGTTCTAGTTGGTTGTTAAGTTTTACTTCCATTTTTGCTATTTTCGCAATTTGTTAGGCTTACCTAGTCGTAAAGACTAGGTGTCATCACGACGTCTTACGGAGGGAGATTTGGGTCGTGACAAGTTGGTAGCAGAGCTCTAGGTTCATAGGTGTCGTGAGTAACAAGTAGGTTTAGTCGAGTCTCGCAGATCGACACGGATACATCTGTACTCATCTTCGGGAGGCTATGGAACTGTTAGGAAAATTTCACTTCTTTTGATTCCTTGTCATGTGAAATTGTTGACTTCGAAATTCTAGACTTCTGTCTTCTATTCTCTCACATATGGTGAGGATTCGTACAAGCGAATTTGATGACCAGGCACCCGCGCCCATACTAGAGTCGCGAGAGGTCGAGGCCGAAGTTGGGGCTGGGTATAGGTCGAGGACGTCCACGTGGTGCATCTAGAGCACCCACACGAGATGCTACAAAGGAGCCACCAGTAGCCCCAGTCGGAGCACATGCACCTGAGATAATTGTTACTACACCAGCTCTTTAGAAGACCCTTGCACAGTTCCTGAGCATGTTCAGCACCTAGGCTCAAGCTAGATTGATTCCACTTGCTCCTGCCACATCTCAGGCCGGGGGAGGAGCACAGACTCTCGCCGCCCGTACCCGAGAGCAGCGGGTTCAGGCCGACCAGGTTCCAAAGATCATACCGATGCAGTCGGTAGCTCTAGCTTGTCCCGAGGGTGGGGCAACAGCTTATGGGGAGGAGCAGCTCAGGCTCGAGAGGTACATGAAGTACCACCCTCCTACTTTCAGTGGATTGGTGTCATAGGATGCCTAGGGTTTTGTTGAGGAGTGCCAACGTATCCTCCGTACTATAGGCGTACCGGAGTCGAGTGAGGTTTCTTTCACTGCGTTCAAGCTTAGAGGAGAGGCCTATCAGTGGTGGCATGCTTATGAGTTTGGTAGTCCGGTTGAGGCAGCTTCACTTACTTGGACTCAGTTACACCCTATAGTTTCGCATGTGAGAGTACGTCATAAGTAAATTGATGTAAGCTCTGAAATGAGATCATCTTTGAAAGAACATAAAGTAAGTTAATCATGTTAAATTGTAGGTTACAAATATTTAAGATCATGTACTGTAAGTACCAAGAGGGTTGGAAGGCTTAGAAGCTAAACCAATTGAAGAAAATAAGTTTCGTCGAAAGTCGACAAGTTGGGAATGTTATAACATGTACTTTTGGGGTGGGACTAGGGTTCTAAAAATGATAAGAAGGTTATATTATGAGCTATTTTTGTCTTATGATAGTCGTGTGTTATTTTTTGAAGTCAAGTTAGTTGTGGAACAAAAGTTGGCAAAGATCATCACAAGTTACATTCATAAATATGCTGAAATTTAGGTCAAATGTAGCTGAGCTTTTGTCCCAATATTCTTGGAATTAGGGGATTTTCTACCTACAAAATTTAATATGTAAGAGTCTATTTTCTAACGTATTAAACCGTTCATCGATACGACATGGGAGTAGAGAGATATTTGCAGTTCTGCGAGACTGCGCGGACTGCATAGGTGACAAGTATGTTTGTCACTAAAGCTTTTTGAGTAATACATCTCGTATTCTATACAAGATCTTTTTGGAACATATTATATACCAAATTGAAGGTCTTACAATGTAGTTTCTAACTCTCTTAACCGTGTTTTCATACGACATCCGAATTAAAAGATATAAGTGTCTGAAGAAGAGTCAATAATAGGGTGCCAAGCTAGCACCTCTTTGACTTTTCATAAATGGATATATATAGGCCTTATGTTGTCTCTTTCTTCACTTTTCCACATACCACGACAAGATTAAGACCCCTAATCTTAACCTCAATCTCCCCACAAGGGTTTTCAATAATATTAACATCCCGAGTACGAAATTACGAAGCGATAACACTTGAACGATCCCTACGATGTAAGTATGGCTATATCGCCTCTCTTTTTCTTTGTAATTTGAGTTTTGGAAGGTACTTCATAGTTAAAAAACATCTGATTTCTGTATTTAAGCTTTAAATATCAATGAATGTTGATAAATTTGTTTCCTAATAGTTAGAACTCACTGGACGGTGATCGAAAGCCGTGAGTTCTAGTTATTCGACTTGTAGTGGACTGTTTTGTGGGATGTTTCGTGTTGCTTTTGGGATATCTATGTTGCTGATGTTTTATGGGGTTTAGGATGATAAAAGGTATGGATAAATACCACATAATAACGGAATGGTGGGCTGGTCATTCATCGTTACATTTTAGGTTGTTGGACACTACTTTTGTTGTTGTTTTATGTTTGAAGTGATTAGAGTGTGTAGGCGATTTTGTGATATATTGTGATGGAGATAAGGTTAGAAAATGATACATACATATAGTTATTGTTCTGTTATTTGTGTTTTTGGTATATGGTATTGGAGGATGGCCTTGTTACAGGGGAGATACTGCATAAATTTACGTAAACGAGCTACTAGTTTAAGTTGCGAACTTAGCCTTTACTCTGAATTGATTTTGAATCTCCTTATGTTGTGGTAGATTGAGTTGAGTTTTTTGAAGAATTGATTGGAAGGTATTAAGGACTCAATAGAGTTAAGGTATGTTAAGGCTAAAACTATCTTTTTTTGGCATGATCCAGTAACTACATGTGTTTGATAACGAGACATAAAGAGAAGTTCATATTACTGAATTTATGTATATTTTCCTAGTCTCATAAGTTACAGCATTATCCCTTATCGGGACTTCATATTCAGTTTAATTTTGTTTTTTGTCAGCCAAGAGAGAAAAGAGTCTATATATATACAGTATTACAATATTTTCACCACCATCGAGATATATTTGATGGGCAGGCCCCTATTAGGCAACCTCTGATCAGATAGTGAGCTATATACCGAGCCTACCGTGGTCGAGCGCCAATGAGTGAGCTTATAATTGCCGAGATATAGAGCCTAGTATGGCCGAGCACCTATGTGCGAGCCTACTATGGTAGAGCAGTTATAGATACCGAGCCTTATAATGCCAGATAGCTATTTTACTTATTATATTGAGAGAGTCGAGTCAGTATCATCAGGTAAGCATATCTTCATATTATCTTTGACTCCCAGTTACTTTCAGTTATTATATTATCAGTTCAATTTCAACTTTCAGTTATTCTGTTACCTTACATACTTGATACATTATTTTGTACTGACGTCCCTTTTTGCCAGGAACGCTGCATTTCATGCTTGTAGGTCCTCATTGACAGTTGGACAGACCCTCCCAGTAGACAGAGTCAAACATTAGCTTGGTTGGTAAGCTCCACTTCCTCGGAGTTACCAGGTCTAGACCTTAGAGTCCATTATATATATATATATATATATATATATATATATATATATATATATATATATATATATATTGGTAGGTCGAGGTCCTGTCCTGACCATGGTACAGTTTAGTTATATCTTAGAGGCATGTAGACGAGTCCTGTATATTTTGTATAGTAGTAGATGTTCATGGCGGCTTAGTCTGTTATGATAATTTCATATATATATATATATATATATATATATATATATATATATATATATACATATGGGTTTTGCTAACCTACTACATAGTTGTAGTAGGTTAGCATTGTATACACATTTGACTTCTCTAAAGTACCCCTAATAATACATGCCACCACATTAATATAAGGACCTTTTGGTCTTTAATCCCAATATTCTTCTCTTGCATTTTTCTCCCAAGACATTCATCTCCAACCTATCTCTACAACACTTCTGGCGAGCAATAGGGAGCACACATCTGCAACCATATTTTCTCAGATCTGTTTTTGCTTTTTTATTTTAATTATAGTACCCGCAATTATTGTTTGATACTATCTAGAAAGCATTTAACTTTTTGTTCATTCCATTTGACATAACTCCTTATAAGAAAGCAGAGGAAGAAGGTGGTGAAGGTTGGAGAGCTCTTCTTATGATGATGCACTATTTAGGACTTCGTTATTTATCAGAAAGTTTTGTGAAAATACATTTTTAATCAAAATTCAATTTGATGTCATACTCACCAGCTTTGACCTCTCTTTTAGAGTATATATTTTTTGTATTCTTGGTAAGTCATGTCGAATTGCATCAAGAAGATTGAGGAGGAAAAATGAGCAGAAATTTAGAATTGGATTTGTTGGAGTTCAAGGGTTACACCACTAGAGTTCATAGTTACAGAGTGGTACGCTCGGGCTGAGTATGGCACCAGGTGCCGGCCTAGACTCATTAGGTTTGGGGCGTGACAGTTCCCTAGAGTCGCAGAGATGCATGGCGCACCAAGTTTGAGAAGTTGCGTGCGGGTGCTATGACTGTGTCAGAGTATACGGTTCGCTTCAGTGATTTGGCTAGGCATGCTCCAGCCTTGGTTGCTATAGTTCGAGAGAGGGTTCGTCGGCTTATCGAGGGGCTCCATCCCAGCATCAGGATTAGTATGGACCGGGAGTTTGAGATGGATATTTCTTACCAGCAGGTTGTGGATATTGCTAGGAGAGTGGAGGGCTTGCTTGTGTCATGACCCGGAATTTCTACCCTAGGGAGTCGTGATGGCGCCTACTAGTAAAAACTAGGCAAGCCAACTGTTAAGATTCTACACATTAGTAATCAACCCAAACAGATATAAACAGTAACTAAAGCTAAGCAAATGAATAGTGCGGAAGTGCTATAACAAATTCAAATAATCCAATACATGTCTACCCACGAATCTGGTGTCACAATTTGACGAACGTCTAAGATTTTTACTACAAATACAAGTCTGAAAGAAGTACAACTGTTCTTGAAATGAAAAGAGGCAGCAGAAAGCTAAAATAGGGAATGGGACTTCAGGCTCTGCGGACGCCAGCAAATCTACCTTGGTCTCCCTGGACTGAAGGCAGCAACCTTAGCTACTCACCGAGTCCGGCACCAAAATCTGCACAAAAGATTGCAGAGTGCAGTATTAGTACAACCGATCTCATGTACTGGTAATTGTCGAGCCTAACCTCAGTAAAGTAATGACGAGGCTAGGACACGACAACCATATAAACCTATGTTGTTAAATCATATACAAACAGAACAATAACAACAATAAATAACAGATAAAGATGGGAAGGGGACATGATGCGGGGAATATCAAATTCTAACAACGAACCAATAAATAAGCTTAATGAACATCACATTCGTATCAACAAGAATAATGAAATAGTAACACGTGCACGTCATCACCCTTCGTGATTTTACTCTCGTTCTCACTATATGAAACGACAGAAACGGAACGACATCACCCTTTATGCATTACCTCTCATAATCATGGCACGACATCACCCTTCGTACATTAACTCTCAAAATTTCAGCATGGAATCACCCTTCGTGCATTAACACTCACTCACAATATCATGCACGGCATCACCCTTTGTGTTTTACACTCTTCCTCACCCAAACAATAGAAACAATACGTCCCGGCAAGGGAATCAGCTATAACCAATCTCGTTTCAACAGTTACTTTACAAAATGAATCTCAACTTGAGCCAATGCTCAACAATGGTAAATTACCAAGAAATTATGTTCAACATTGATAATAATCAACCTAAGCATGGACAATACACAATAGAGTCACAACAACATGTTATAAGACTCACGGGCATGCTTGACACCAACGTATAGATAATCGTTACCACACCTATACGTCGTATTCAACAATTACACGTAGCAAATCAGACCACAACTCCTATTCCCTCAAGCTAAGGTTAGACCCAACACTTACCTCGATTCCACGGACAAAATCAAGCCTCAATTACCGCTTTACCTCTCGATTCCACTTCCAATCCGCTTGTATCTAGTCATAATTTACTTAATAACATCAATAAATGCTAAATAAACCAATTATAATGCATGAAACTTTCCCAATATTTTTCCCAAAAAGTCAAAAACCGACCCCGGGCCTGCTTGATCAAAACTCAAAGTTCGAACCAAAAAGCAATCACCCTTTCACTCAGAAACTCAAATATGCAATTAGTTGTGAAATCCGACCTAAAATTGTGGTCCAAATCCCCAAAAAATGAAAATCCTAATTTCTACCCAAAACACCCAATTTCCCATGAAAAACCCTAGATTTTGGAGTGAAATTATGTAAACAATAATGAATTAAATCGAAGAAGATGAGTTAGAAATCACTTACTTATGATTTGGAGAAGTTTTAGCCTTTGAAAAATCGCCTAGGGATGCTTAGGGTTCGAAATTTTGAAGAATGAACTTGAAATCCTGTCAAAATCCCACATAACAGGTCGTAGATGTCACAATTGCAACTATAGCTTGGCATTTGCAAAGCTCCCAATTGCGAGAAGAGCATCGCAAATGCGAACCTTCGCAATCTCTGTTGCCTTCGCATTAGCGACCTCTAGCCTACCTAGACAACTTCGCATTTGCGAGAAAAGCTGGACCTGACCTTTTTCGCATTTGCGAAGCAAAAGCTTGCATTTGCGGTCACTGTTTACATCGCAATTGCGATGCTTGATCTCGTAATTGCGAGATCTGGGGCCTGCTACACAGCTGAAACATACCATCAATCTCCCTAAGTCCAAAATCGCTCTGTAGCCTATCCAGAACTCACGTAAGTCTAAAAACATTCTAAGGACTTTCTCGTGCAATCAAATCATTGAAATAACATCAACAACTACGAATTTAACCTCAAATTCATGAAATTCTTTAAGAACATTGAAATTTTCATTTTCCTAACTAAAGTTCCGATATATACCAAATCAACTTCAATTCTTACTAAATTTCACAGATTCGACTTAATTACTATTTTAAACCTATATCGGGCTCTAAAACCAAGATACATTCCCGATACCATCAAAACACACACCATTTCATTTCCAAAAGTCCTTATATTTTCAACCAAACAATTTTCTTTAAAAATTCTTTTCTCGGGCTAGGGATCTCGAAATTTTATTTCGGGCATACGCCCAAGTCCCATATTTTACTACGAACCCTACAGGACGGCCAAATCATATGTCCGGGTCCATTTACCGAAATTGTTGACCAATGTCAACCTCAGTTAATTTAAAGGCTAAATTCAATATTTTTCTTAAAGTTCCCATAAAAGCTTTTTAGTGACGTGCCTGGACTGCGCATGCGAATTGAGATGACACAAAAAGGAGGTTTTTAAGGCCTCATAACACATATTTTACTTCTAAAATAAGAGATGACCTTTTGGTTCATCACAACTTGTTCGGGAGAGAGAGGCCAAGAGGTCTAGAGAGTTTCGCACTTATAGTGGTACTCGTGCCCCAGCTGCAGTTCGTCATGGTAGGGGATACGTAATTTGCCCTGTTCATTTAGCACTTCTAGATGCCAGTAGTACTCTGGCTACTCCTAGGACCTAGGTGCCTTATTATGCACCGCCAGTGTCTAGAGTACCCCCTTTATGGGGTGCTTCCAGTGGTCAGTCTAGCAGACCTAGCCCGAGCCAGTCACAGTAGCCACGTCCTCCGAGAGATTGTTTAGTGTAGCGACACTCGCCATATGGTAAGGGATTTCCCCAGGCTTAGGATGGTGCACCTCCACAAAGTTCTCAGGCACTACGTGCTCCACCGGGTCCTCAAGCTATGAATACAACACCAGTTGCCACCCCACTTGCTCAGCTAGCTTGAGGTGGAGGTCGGGAAGGTAGAGGTCGCCTTAGAGGGGGAGGCTAGGTCGGATATTATGCTCTTTCTGCTCGTACAGAGGCAGTTGCTTCCGACTCTGTCATTATATGCATTGTTCCAGTATGTCATAGAGATGCATCGGTCTTATTTGATCCTGGCTCCAGTTATTCCTATGCGTCCTCTTATTCTGCCCCCTATTTGGGCATATCTCGTGATTCTTTGAGTTCTTATTCTACACTTGTGGGAAATTGTATTATTGTTGACTGTGTGTATCGGTCGTGTTAAGTTGTTTTTAGCGATTTTGAGACCATAGCTGATTTGTTATCGCTCAGCATGGTAGACTTTAATATTATCTTGGGCATGGACTGGTTGTCGTCCCATTATGCTATTCTTGATTGTCACACTAAGAGCATGATGCTGGTTATGCTAGGATTACCACGGTTAGAGTGGAGAGGTACCTTAGATTATACTCCCAGCAAAGTTATTTCATTTCTTAAAGTTCAACGAATGGTTGAGAAGGGGTGTGACTCATATCTAGCTTATGTGAGATATGTTAGTAGATACCCCTACTGTTGAGTCAGTTCTAGTAGTGAGAGATTTTCTATATGTATTTCTAGTTGATCTTCCGGGCATGTCGCCCAACAGGGATATTGATTTCGGTATTGATTTGTTGCCGGATACTCAGCTTATCTCTATTCCTCCTTATCGTATGGATCCTCCTGATTTGAAAGAGTTGAATGAGCAGTTACAGGAATTGCTTTATAAGGGCTTCATTCGTCCCAGTGTGTCACCTTGGGGGTGCTTCAGGCTTGTTTGTGAAGAAAAAGGATGGTTCTATGCATATGTGCATTGATTATCGCCAGTTCAACAGAGTTACAGTGAAGAACATGTATCTATTGCCTCATATTAACGACCTATTTGATTAGTTACAGGGTGCCAGGTGTTTTCCAAGATTGACTTGCATTTAGGATATCATCAGTTGAAGATTCTGGAGCCAGATATCCCGAAGACATCTTTTAGGACTTGGTATGGTCACTACGAGTTCCTTGTGATGTCATTTGGATTGACTAACAACCCAGCAACATTCATGCCCTTGATGCACATTGTGTTTCGCCCCTATCTTAACTTTTTCTTCATCGTATTCATTGATGACATTCTGGTGTATTCTCGGACTCGGAAGGATCATGAGCAGCATCTGAGGACTGTGCTCCAGACATTGAGAGAAAGAAGCTATATGCAAAATTCTTGAAGTGTGAGTTTTGGCTAGACTTAGTGGCATTCTTGGGTCATGTCATATCGAGTGATGGAATGAAGGTGGATCTGAAGAAGGCGGAAGTAGTGCAGAGTTAGCCCAAACGGTCCTCAACTATGGAGATCCGGAATTTTTTGGGTTTGGCAGGGTATTACCGTCAATTTGTAGAGGGTTTCTCGTCTATTGCAATACCTATGACCAGGATGACCCAGAAGAGTGCTCTATTCAGGTGCACAGAGGGGTGTGAGGAGAGTTTTCAAAAGCTCAAGACAACTTTGACTACAGCCCTAGTATTGGTATTGCCTTCTGGTTTGGGGCTTTATACTTTATATTGTGATGCATCGCGGGTTGATCTCAGTGTAGTGTTGATACATGACCATAAAGTGATTGCCTACGCCTCCAGACAGCTAAAGGTGCATGAAAAGATCTATCTTGTCCATGACCTTGAGTTAGCAGCTATTGTTCATGCCTTGAAGATTTAGCAGCACTATTTGTATGGTGTCCATTGGAGATCTGCACCGATCATCGGAGTTTGCAACATTTGTTCAAGAAGAAGGATCTTAACTTGTGTTAGCGGAGGTGGTTAGAGTTGTTTAAGGATTATAATATCACTATTCTATACCATCCCAGGAAGGCCAATGTATTGGCGGATGCCTTGAGTCATTGGGCGAAGAGTTTGTGGAGCTTAGCATATCTATCAGCAGCAGAGAGGCCATTGGCATTGGATGTTCAGGCCTTGGCCAACCAGTTTGCTAGATTGGATATTTCCGAGCCAAGTCAGTGTTGGCTTGTGTTGTCTCTCAGTCTTCTCTTTATGATCATATAAGGGAGCATCAGTATCATGACCCCCATCTACTTGTCCTTAAGGACACAGTTCAACAGGGTGATATAAGGAGGTTACTATTGGAGATGATGGTGCATTGAGGATGCAGGGCAGGCTATGTGTGCCCAATGTAGATGGTTTACATCAGTTGATTCTCTAGGAGGCTCACAGTTCGTGGTAATCCATTCATCTGGGTGTCGGGAAGATGTATCAAGACTTGAGGCAGCATTATTGGTGGAGGAGAATGAAGAAGGACATAGTGGAATATATATCTCGGTGTCTAAATTTCCAATAGGAGTGGATCACTATGGATTTCGTTGTTGGGCTTACACGTACTCAGAGGAAGTTTGACGTAGTTTGGGTGATTGTGGACAGGCTAACCAAGTCAGTTCATTTCATTTCTATGATGACTACTTATTCTTCCGATCAGCTGGCTCGAGTTTATATCCGCGAGATTGTCAGGATTCATGGTGTGACGATATCTATAATCTCTAACTGAGGTACGTAGTTTACATCACGGTTTTGGAGGACCGTACAACATGAGTTAGGTACTCAGGTTGGGTTGAGAACAACATATTTCACCATCAGATGGACAGACAATCCGAGCACACTATTCAGATACTATGACACTAGTCAAAATCAAGGAGCCCGATTTTAAAGTCTTAACTTAGGCTATGAGTCCGAGTCCGGGCAACTCGAAGCGGGGGGTAGGACCTGGCTGAAGGACACACATCTCAAGGGAGCAGATTGGAGGCTTGACACTACCTATATCAAGGGCAATACAATCTCAAAGACAATCAAGAAAGAGCGGGAATTTCTGAGGGACACATAGATCAAGGCATAAATAAAAAGAAAAGATTTGTACGAAATGGTACAGGTCCATATTAGGTGGTTACACACCTGTACCAATAGAATTCTTGACCACAATTAGGAATGTACTATATTGGGGTTTCTTCCTCCTATATAAAGGGTACCCCAATCATTTGTAAAGGACACATTATTCAGTGCAATAGAATATTCTACGCTGCTCTGCTTTTCTTGTTTAACGTGCTGAACAATTGTTCATCAGCTTTATTGTTTTTACTTAATTATTCATACTTCATTGCTCTTAGCTGACCTCGAGGCCCCCATGAAAGTCGAGCTCGAGGTCCTTATTGTTTTAGCAACACTGGTTTGGTTCATCAATTCTTCTTACTTAAACTTAATATTATTTGCATATTCACTAGTATTGGAACAAATCACATATCTTTAAAACCACAAATCACATTTAATTGTTACTCCAATTTTTCGAGGTAAATAATTTGGCAGCCACCGTGGGGCTAAAGATAATTGTGATCATTTGAGTGTTAGTTTTCTGATAACACACGTTATTCTTCACACTTTTTCTTGACAAAGATTCTTTGATTTCAGGCTTAAATATGTCTAGCACACAGAATGCACCTCTTCACGAGGATGAAGGTCTTGGAGAAAACAATAGTATAGGGTTGGTGTACCACCCATAAACCCTGAGGGAGTGCCAAATATGGAGCCAGTTGATATCAGTTTTATTAAGGCTCTAAACACGGACGCAGGCACAGACCCCATAAGGAATGCACATAGGGAAGCCCGGCCCGACGGCTAAAGAACACGCGAAATGGGAGAGGGAGGAGTCAGCCTCGAGGTGGTATTCTAAATGTTGCAAGCCCAGCAAGTCGTCATCGCTCAACTTCAGAGTCAGAATAGAACTCCAAACACAACTGAACCAGTGAAAACAAGGCATGTTGAACCAGTGCTAGAGAGGCTCGATGAAAGTGGCTTGGGGACTAACCCCACAATTATGAAAATGCTCGAAGAGCTCGCCAAAGGGATTGAGACTGGAGAAAAGAAGATTGAAGAAAATGACAAAAAGGTGGAGACATATAATTCAAGGGTCGATCAAATACCGAGAGCACCTCCAATTTTGAAAGGACTAGACTCAAAGAAGTTTGTGCAAAAACCATTCCCCAAGAGTGCGGCTCCGTAGCCCATCCCGAAGAAGTTTCAGATGCCATATATATAGAAATACAATAGAACTACTAATCCTAACGAGCACATCACCATATACATTTGTGGTATAAAAGGGAATGATTTGGAAGACGATGAGATTGAATATGTTTTGCTAAAAAAGTTTTGGGAAACTCTGTCTAAAGGTACCATGATTTGGTACCATAACCTACCCCCAAACTCTATCAATTCATTTGCCATTTTGGCAGATTCATTTGTGAAGGCACATGCCGGTGCCATAAAAGTTGCAAAAAGGAAGTCCAATGTATTCAAAATAAAGCAAAAGGATAATGAGATGTTGAGGGGGTTTGTATCCCGTTTTCAATCAGAACGAATGGAGTTACCAACAGTCTTTGATGACTGGGCCGTATAAGCCTTCACTTAGGGGCTAAATGAATGATGTTTGACAGCTTCAAAGCAGCTGAAGCAGAACTTGGTCGAGTATCCCGCTATGACTTAGTCGGATGTGCATAATAGGTACCAATCAAAAATTAGGGTCCAGGATGACCAGTTGGGAGCCCCCTCGGGCGTAGTTTATCCATGCAAATTACTAGCAAGGGAGTCAGGAAATGCAGACAGGAGTTCAAGATTGAATAAGGAAAGATATCAGCCATACGTCGAGTATCAAATGAACATTTCAAGGTGAAATATTCCTCGGAATGATCGAAGAAACGATCAAGGTCAAAGTTCTCGGGGACTCATGAGCAAAACTGAGTTTGATAAGCACTTGGGACTGGCAAAGGCACCCCGATTATCGGAATACAACTTCACCATCGATGCCTCGAGGATCGTCTCAGCCATTGGCAAAATTAGAGAAACTAGATAGCACAAGCCATACAAATTGATCCTTCTCAGAGGAACCCCAACTTGATGTGCAAATATCATGGTACTCATGGGAACAGGACCGAAGATTGCAGGCAGCTTAGAGAAGAGGTAGCCTGATTATTCAACGTTGGGCATCTTCGTGAATTTCTCAGTGATCGGGCCAAGACCCATTTCCAAGAAAGAGATACAAACAGGAAGAATGAACCGGAAGATCCTCAGTATGTCATTTACATGATCATCGATGGAGTTGACGTCACACGAGGACCTACATTCAAACGTACCAAAGTTTCCATCACTAGGGAGAAACATACTCGGGACCACATGCCCGAGGACACACTCACGTTTAGTGAAGAAGACATCAAGACCTTATCTCAGCCTTACAACGATGCACTGGTAATTTCTATCCTTTTAAATAAAATTCAAGTTAAACATGTTCTCTTAGATCTAGGTAGCTTGGCAAATATAATCATATCAAGGGTTGTGGAGCAGCTCGAGCTGCTTGACCAAATCACACCTGACTCTCGAGTCTTGAATGGATTCAACATAGCAAGCAAAACGACGAAAAGGGAAGTCATCCTCCTAGTCAACGTGGTCGGAACCATATAAGACACCGAGTTCCATGTCATCGAAGGAGATATGAGGTATAATGCTTTACTTGGAAGGCCATAGATCAATTTCACGAGGGCAGTGCCATCTACCCTTCATCAAATGATAAAGCTCCCAACAAAGGATGGCGTTAAAACAATATATTAAGAGCAGCATGCAGCTGAGCAGATATTTGTAGTACACGACCTAGCATCGGTATTGACACTATCTACATCGAAGAAGTCAAAGGACGAACACACCACCAAATAGCAATCACAGCCCATGCCCTCGGTTGAGACCGAGGGATAGGTGATCGACGAACAAGTGGTCAATGATGAAGAAGAAGACTTACTCACCCCCGAGACTTTGTTGCCCCTGAGGAATCGGAAGCGACAAAGTCCACGATCGAAGAACTCGAGAAGGCTATATTGATCTAGCATCTCCCGTAATGAAAGGTATACCTGGGAATGGGGTTAACCCCCTAACTGAGGAAAAAATTCATTCAATTTCTTATCAATAACATTGACTGCTATGCCTGGTCCCACTTAGACATGACAAGGATTCCACCGGAGATAACTACCCATCGACTAAGTGTCGATCCCAAATTTAAGCCGGTGAAGCATAAGAGGAGACCTCAATCTGAGGTAAATCATGCATTCACCAAAGGAGAGGTATCAAAACGTCTTAAACTAGGATCCATTAGGAAAGTAAAATATCCTGAATGGCTAGCTAACATATTGGTAGTCCTTAAAAAGGGGAATAAACTTAGATTGTGTGTAGACTATAAGTATTTGAACAAGCATGCCCCAAAGATTCTTTCCCACTGCCTAACATTGATCGATGCTATGGCTGGCCACGAGATCCTTACCTCTCTCGATGCCAACTTCGGGTACAATCAGATTCAAATGAACCCGGAGGATAGGGAAAAGACTTTGTTCATCATGAAGTACGATACATATTGCTATAATGCAATGCCCTTCGGGCTAAAGAATGCAGTAGCCACGCATCAATGCCTAGTTAATAAAATGTTTGAACATCAAATAGGAAAATTTATGGAAGTTAATATTGATGACATGCTAGTTAAGTCCATGCACGCAGAGGACCATTTGACTCATTTGCAGGTGATGTTCGATATCCTAACAAAGTACAACATGAAGCTCAACCTTGAGAAATGCGTTTTTGGAGTAGGTTCGGGCAAGTTCTCGGGCTTCATGGTGTCGAACAGGGGGATAGAGATCAACCCCAATAAAATCAAATCCATTGAGGAGATCACCGTGTTGAACAATGTGAAAGCCGTACAATGGCTGACTGGGAGGATAGCAGCCTAGGCCGATTTATCTCGAGTTCATCAGATTGGAGTCATCATTTCTTTTCCTTACTCAAGAAGAAGAACAACTTTGTATGGACTCCAGAATGCCAACAAGCCTTGGAAGAATTAAAATGGTATCTCTCAATCCCACCTTTGCTCCATGCTCCAAATGAGGATGAAACACTCTACTTGTATCTAGCTGTGTGCGAAGTAGCGGTAAGTGGCGTGTTGGTTCGAGAAGAGCAAGGTACGCAATTTCCTGTCTATTATGTGAGTCGGACCCTAGGAGATGCTGAAACTAGGTACCCCCATTTGGAAAAGTTAGCTCTTGCATTAATAAGCGCATCTAGGAAATTAAAACCATATTTTCAATGCCATATATGCATGTTGACTACATACCCACTTCGAAATGTCTTGCATAAGTCTTAGTTATCGGGCATATTGACCAAATGGGCCATCGAACTTGGAGGATATGATATTGAATATCAGCCTCGAATGGCTATCAAGTCTTAAATTTTGGCAGAATTCATGGCTGACTTTGCGCCTGCCCTTATACCCGAAGTAGAAAAGGAAATCTTGCTAAAAGCGGGTACATCATCAGGGGTATGGACCCTCTTTATAGAAGGCGCCTCGAATGTGAAAGAATCCAGGCTCGGCATCATTTTAAAACCACATACGGGCAGTGTCATTAGGAAATCTATCAAGACTTCTAAATTGACTAACAATAAGGCCGAGCATGAGGCTATGATTGCATGTCTCGAACTAGCCAAAGGCCTTGAGGAAGAGGTCATAGAGGCAAAGTGTGACTCCTTTTTGGTAGTAAATCAAGTAAACGGGAGCTTCGAGGTTCAAGATGACCGAATACAGAGGTACTTGGAAAAACTTTAAGTGACATTGCATCGCTTCAAGGAATGTACGTTGGATCATGTACCTCGGGAGCAGAATAGCGAGGTCGATGCACTTGAAAACTTGGGGTCCTCGGTAGATGACGATGATATTGTCATGGGGACTGTCGTCCAACTACCTAAGTCGGTGGTCAAAGAAGGCCATACAGAGAATAATTCAACAAGTTTAACGTGGGATTGGAGGAATAAGTACATCGACTAATTGAAGCATGGGAAGCTCCCCGAGGACCCAAAAGAGTCAAGAACACTTCGAGCCAAAGCAGCTCGATTCTCACTCGATAAAAATGGAACGTTGTATAGAAGAATCTTTGATAGACCATTGGCAGTTTGCTTGGGACTTTGGGACACCGATTATGTATTACGGGAAATCCACGAAGGTACTTGTGGGAACCATTCTAGTGAAGACTCTCTAGTTTGCAAGGTGATTTGAGCGGGGTATTATTGGGATAGCATGGAAGAGGATACCAGGGAGTTTGTTCAAAATTGTGATAAATGCTAAAGATTTGTACCGATGATCCATCAACCCGGTAAACAACTCTATTCGGTCATATCCCCGTGGCAATTCATAAAATGGGGGATGGACATTATCGTCCCCTTACCAACAGGGCCAGGTAAAGCTACATTTATTTTGTTTATGACTGACTGCTTCTCAAGGTAGATAGAAGCTCAGGCCTTAGAGAAGGTAAGAGAAAAAGAAGTCATCGACTTTATATGAGACCACATCATATGTCGATTCAGGATAAACTCTGAAATAGCATGTGACAATGGGAAACAGTTCATCGACAGTAAAGTAACAAAATTCCTTGAGGACTATAAAATCAAAAGGATCCTATCAGTACCTTACCACCCAAGTGCAAATGGTCATGCCGAGTCCACAAACAAAACCATCATTCAAAACATAAAGAAAAGGTTAGATGATGCAAAGGGGAAATGGGGAGAAGTGTTGCCCGAAGTGCTATGGGCATATCGAACGACATCGAAGTTGAGCACGGGGGAGACCCCGTTTTCTTTGGTATACGAATCCGAAGCATTGATCCTAGTCAAAGTCGGGGAACCTAGCATCAAGTTTCAGCATGCCACTGAGGGGTCAATTCACGAAGCTATGAACACTTCTCTCGAACTACTCGATGAAAAATAAGAGGCCGCGTTAATTCGAATGGCCACGCAAAAAAAGGAATGAAAGGTATTACAACAGAAGAACGAACCTTTGATATTTCAGAGTCGGGGACTTAGTCCTGAGAAAAGTTACTTTTAACACTCGACACCCAAATGGGGGAAACTAGGTTCCAATTGGGAAGGACCGTATCGTGTCCTCGGAGTCGTAGGGAAATTATCCTACAAACTTAGCACAATGGAAGGCGAGCAACTACCAAACAATTGGAATGTATCATTTCTCAAGCGACATTACTGCTGAGGTATGACCTTCTCCCCTTTTCCGTTGGTATTTAAAACTAACTCCTTGTATATGTTCAGTTGATGATATCGAGGCACCTTTCACCTCGAAGACCTAGGGTATGAAAGCATGCGTTGCACTTTTTTCCCTTAGATCGGGTTATCCTAAATGAGTTTTAACGGCAATGTTTTTAACGAGGCAATACATATATGCTACCTAAGGAACATTCAATAAGTATTCAAGGCTTCTTTTCAATCAACCTAGAATACTGGGGGGGCATCACCTCAGAAGGCCTCGATAGGAGAACTTTGTAATGGGCCAAACGGTCAAATGAACCGTGTTCATATAGAATAGTCGAGCCCCGACAACAAAACACGTACGCATGACTCAACTATTTAAAGAAGCATTCTGGTTATATAAAAACACTGTGTATCTCAAATAAGTTTGCTATCATACGAGCTCTACACTTGCAATTCTACAGGAAGCGAATCAAGAGCCAAAGCACCCCGAAGTACCCGAGGACTGTCTCTGACAGTCAATACATCCAAGTCATCGAAAATTCAGACTCATAACACCTCAAAGAAGCACTTTGGGGACTGTTAGTGACAGTCAATACATCTGAGTCATGGAAAATTCGGACTCATAAGATATAAAGGAGGCACCTCCTCAAAACAAAGGTCGAGGCCAATATACTCGGGGACCAACTCTTTGAACAAGTTCGGAATGTTTTTTCGAAAACTAGTCCAAGTGACAAACCTAAAGGCTACGACCATACTAAAGACTATGGTCACATAAAGGCTACGTCCAAAATAATGCGATTCGGAGACGTTCGACTTCCGCTATAAAATTAAAGGCCTTCAAACATTGAAATATCGGTTAAGTTAGGCTACCCTCGGCAAAAGTAAAATATAAGGGGTTTCAAGAAATTCGGCCCCCAAAAAATCTAAGGGCTTCGATAAATTCAGTGCTCGAATAATCCAAAGGCTTTGGTAACACCAGCCTTTGGAAAAACCTTAAGAGGTATTAGATCATGCCTATACAAACGAAATGACTTATAATGTTCTGATACGTCTATCCTCCGGAATACCCAACGGGCACAAAAACACATGCTAAGGCATAACTAAAATTTCACTAAGCCTTTAAGCCGAAATGAGGGAGAAATTATATAGCCATTTTAGAGGCTGAAACGACCCAATTTAAAGAGCTTAAGGACCAATCTCAACCTTCGGGGACACAAGGGTGTGGCCCATTCCTTCCTTCGGGCTATACTAACCACGGAATGAGGTTTCTGGTTCAGAAGGCTTGGCGGACTCGACTGGCTTCTTGGTCCAAGTCACCAATGTTTACTCTTCATCATCCGGGGAGTCATGGGTTGAATCTGCACCCGTTTGAGCGAATCGTTTCTGTAGCCTTAGAGTGGAAGTTTTCTTGTTTTGAGGATCTTGGAGCCTCGAAACCCTTTTTCTTTTATTGTCCTTCTCAGACTTTGGATTTGAAGGCTTGGATTTTTCCTCGATCGGAGCCGACCTCATTTTAGATGCATCGCCGAGGCCTGCACAGGTAGGCATAAATAAAATGCTGCCAATATATGAAGAGCGTTTGAAACTGTTAAAAGACACTTACCGTGGTTCTTGGCCTCCCACTGGCCCTTCGATAACTCACACCACTTGCGTTCATCATAGGAAGAAGTGGAAGATAACTTTCGAACCCAATCTTCGAGTTCGGGCACCGCTGGGGGCGCGCAAGCATCGCCTGCCAGAAGAAGCATAACAGCATTATGAAATATGGAAGCAAAGTATGAATAGGTACAAGGAATAGGAACTCCACTTACAGATAAAGTTCCACCTCTCTGGGAATGGTATTTTATCCTCGGGATGACATCCGAAGTCTTTACTCTAACGAACCGGCTCATCCAACCCCGATCTTTGGGCTTATCAGTACTGACAAAGAAGGAATTTGTAGGTCGGCACTGCAGCTTGAGGAGCCCTCGAAATACATGAGGCCGATACAACTGAATCAGGTGGCTAAAGGTGAATTCGAAACCATTGGCCTTTTCAGAGAATTACTGCAACATGATCACGATACACCAAAAGAAGTAATTAATCTGACCGAGGGTGACGTTGCACGTTCTATAGAAGTCGATCACTACCAGATCGAGTGGACCTAGTATGAAGAGGTAAGTGTAAACACTCAATAATCCCTCCTTGTGGGTAGTAATGCTTTTTTATCGGGGATCGGGATCTGAACCTCAACCTCATCCCCCAAGCGACAGTCCCTCTTGACATCCTTGATAAGCTGCTTCGTTATCAAAATACGTGCTCACATCGTCCTGCGACATCGGGAGTATTCTCGATGATGAAGTCTTTCTTAATAATGCAATTACTGGGGGTGATTTCCTCAAGTGTTGGCGGCACCACCGGTTGGCCGGTCGGGAGGCAGAAGAAGGCGATGTTTCATCCATTTTAGGGACCGTTTTAGAGGTTTTGGCCATGATTGTAAGCTAAAAATACAGGTTGCACAGGGATATAGTGTTTCAGGCAGGAGCCTGATGTTTTCCGGTCCTTGAAGAGGCGGAGTAAATGAATGATTGGAGAAAGAGATGAAGATGGTAAAGGGGAGAAGAAAGAATAAAGTTCTTTACTTGAAGGAATCACTTCATATTTATAGGAGGGCAATGACGGTTCAGCGACACTGGTGGTCGACCATTGCTGGCATGCATTCAATGTTTTTGGGAAAATGGACCGACGGGACGTTTCAGTCACTTCGAACACTTGCATCACAGGGATGACGTCATCACTAAGGATTGCGGGAATCCAAATCGTTTCATATCATTTCATTCTAAGACACGCGGGGACTATATGTATACGGTCAAAATCAAGGAGCCCAGATTCTGAAGTCTTTAATTGGGCTATGAGTCCGAGTCTGGGCAACTCGAAGCGGGGGTCGGACCTGGCTGAAGGATACACATCTTGAGGGACAAGTCTGGCACAACCTACATTGAGGGCAGAGCAATCTCGAAGACACTCAAGAAAGAGCGGGAATTTCTCATGGACACGTGGATCAAGGCATAAATCAAAAGATAAGATTTGTACGAAATGGTACTGGTCTGTATTAGGTGGTTACACACCTGTACCAATAGAATTCTTGACCACAATTAGGAATGTACTATATTGGGGTTTTCTCCTCTTATATAAAGGGGACCCCAATCATTTGTAAATGACACATTATTCACTGCAATAGAATATTCTACTTTGCTTTGTTTTTCTTGTTTACCGTGCTCAACAATTTTTCTTCAGCTTTATTGTTTTTACTTTATTATTCATACTTCATTGCTCTTAGCTCACCTCGAGGCCCCCAAAAAGTAGAGCTTGAGGTCCTTATTTTCTAGCAATACTGGTTTGGTTCATCAATTCTTCTTACTTAAACTTAATATTACTTGCATGTTCACTAGTATTGGAATAAATCACATATCTTTAAAACCACAAAGCACATTTAATGTTTACTCCCATTTTTTGAGGTAAACAATCTTACAATAAGTATATAAATAGTCTATATATAGGTACAATATTACATTTTAGAGGTATATAATATATATTGAACATCCTTTGTCGAATATATTTTTCACTTCTTTTAGATTTGAACACCCTTGGAGAAATTCTTAGTTTCGCCACTGCACATGCACCATGCATGTTTCACGTTCCTAAAACCTGTTAGTATCTTTAAAACTTGAACTTCACAAGATGGTATGTGTTTGTGGAAATATTGTTGAAATCTTACCGTTACAAGATTAATTTCCGATAGTGTTTAATTTGTTAAGTAGTTTTGTTAACACGTTTCTGTAAAAAGTTTTTTCCAGTAAATTGTTTTTTTGAAAAAGCAGTTCGTATGTGTGTTTTTTTTTTTTTGGCTAAAAGAAAAACTCACAAATCATTCAGAAAACTACAAATATCCGAACATATTTTCTTTCTCCACGAGAAAGTTGGAATTCAAAATGCTTCACGTAATTACAATTTGTTCCTATCTTTGAATTTTCACTCGTGAAGTACACTGGACGGTTGCAATTATGCATGTATATATCATCGACCAGGCCACCACATGTATCACACGTACACCGGAGAAAATGGGACCACTATTACAAGCAGTTGTTAGTATTATTGGCAGAATAATTCATCTCACACGTATTATATTTCACATTACTATGATTCCACGATTCGCCACCATATGGGAAAACTGATATTTCATGCACCTATAAATTGAGAGAACCAGACAAAGGCACAACGTTTGCTCGTAAATTCAGTAACTTTTTGCTGAACAGATTTATTGTATGTCTATTAAGAAATTTTTTGTATAACTACAAATAGTTGAGTGAGTGTCCCATTTAGTAATGTATATTAAGTTGAGATTGTTATAGAAACATATAAACTTCAAATTTTAGATCCGCCTTTGATACCGGACACATGCAGTTGTTGCGGTAGATTATTTTTTGTTAATTAAGTTCCATGGTGAACACATAGCCGCTCTGGTGCACACGTACTTATTTAGTTGTGCCTACATGCATACTATTATGCGGCGCCTTCCTGAGAAGTCATGGAAGGGCGATATATGGCTAAGCAACCAATTTCCGTGCAGTTACTATCCGCCAACTGGAGTCCCCTCCGTACGCTAGACGAGACTATTAGTGTCGTAGGGGAAAATCGATGGGAAGAGCAATTGAGAGAACAAAAGGAGAATGAGAATGAAAAAAAGCTTACTGCATTAATAAAAGATATTGCAGAAAGGCAATACGGTGTCGAGGGGGAGTGACACTGATACAAAGAATTGTTTGCTTGATTGAAAGTTTTATTTCTTGATCCCCTAGTAATGCTTAAAAAAGATAAACCAAAGTTACAAAACTTGACATAAATAAGTTAGAAAATCATAATGGAAATACAGGAAGTTAAACTACTATATATTTACAACAAAGGGAACCTAGATTCCTACAAGATAAAAGCAGGTCCATTGGCGGCACTTAGAGGGGCTGCAACCTTGTCTTAAGTATCTAGGTCTGCGTGTGTGGTGCTGGACGCAAAGCATGGATCGATTGCGCTGCCAATGAACGCGCGCTGGGACGCGACCTGCCGAAGGGTCTGTTGGTAGGTTGGGTGCGACGGCTAGTGATTGGGAGACATAGGCACATGAGCATTTGTCACTTGGCGCGTCCAAGTCCATGGGATTGTCCATGGCTCTAGGCGTTGGGAAGCTTGCCAGGATGCCATGGGACGCGTCCAAGGGGTCATGAAACCTGGATGGAAAGCCTCCCATGACATTCTCCCCCACCTAAGTTGCCAACGTCCTCGACACCTTGCTAGCAAGATAATCATCAATCAGACTCTTGTAGTGTCATGACCGGAATCCCAACCTTGTGGTCATGATGGCACCTAACATTCACTTTCTAGGCAAGCCGATGTGGAATAATTAATTAACCAATTTTAACAATTAAAAAATAAATAAATATATTTAACGATACATAAATTTCAAATCTAACACAGTGCTAGTAAACCACTTAATAATATCTACTCCCAGAAATCCAAAGTCACTAGTACACGAGCAATTAGAAGTCTACAAATATAGTCTGAAATAAATATAGATGTTTGAAAGAGATAAACAGTGAAAGTAGGAAATAGAATGGGACTTCAAGGTCTACAAACGCTGGCAGATCTATCTCGCGTCTCCGTATGAAAGTGATCCAAGCCGACGCACCTCAAGCACCACTGGGACAGATACCAGTATCTGCACAAGAAGTGAAGAAGTGTAGTATGAGTACAACCGACTTACTATACTCCGTAAGTGTCTAGCCTAACCTCGACATGGTAGTGACGAGGCTATGACAAGACACCTGCGTAACTAAACATATACAAGTGTATATAAAGAAGCAAAATAACAATAAAATGATAAAATACTAATTGGGAGGGGACATGCGGATAGGGAAAATATCATAAACATGGCAAGTGTGAAATCATTAAATAACATCTTTCAAATTAAGCAACAATATAACTAAGTAAATCACCAAAACCGAAAATCAAATAAATCAATGATATAAAAGTGGCACGGCATCACCCTTCCTGCTTTTACTCTCATCCTCACCATGCAATATTATGAATATAATGGCACGGCATCACCCTTCGTGCTTTTACTCTCGTCCTCACCATGCAATAATATGAATATAATGGCACGACATGACCCTTCATGATTTTACTCTCAAATCTCACCATATATGATAGTGTATGCAATGAGGCACGACAACACCCTTCGTGTTTTTCACTCTTCCTCACCAAGCAACAATATAAATATGAATAATAAAACAAGACGGGGAATAATTTCATTTCATATATGGTGCTATAATATCAAACTTCAACTTCTAAAATATTCAACATCTTTAAAATAAACCATAAATACAAGATTAATAATTAAAGAAGTAATAATCTAACCTAAGTAGTATAACATAATTAACGGATCAATATAACACAAAGGAATAATTTTCACCTGCATGCTTTAACCCAATGACAATGCATAGGTACTTGTCAGCTCACATACGTGTTTTCCCACACATAAAACATGTAGAAAATAGACTAACAAGTCCTAATCCCTCAAGTCAAGGTTAACCATGATACTTACCTCACTCCACAACCAAATCAATGCGCAACCACGTCTTTTCCTGCAGAATTAGCCTCCAAACCAATCAAATATAATCAAATATAGTTCAAACAATTCAAAATAAGATTTAAAACTACCCACAAGTGAAAACGATTCATTCTTTAATAAAAATAAAAAGTCAATAAAAGTCAACCAAAAACCAATTACCCATTCACCCCCGAGCACGGTTATGTGATTAGTTTCAAAATCTGACATTAATTTGGGGTCTAAATCTCAATTTGTCAAAATCCCCAATTGCTACCTAAATCTCTAATTTCTACCATGAAAGAGTATAGATTAAAGTTTAAAATCAATGGGTGTTTATAAAAATGTAAGGAAACAAGTTAAAATCTACTAACCTATAAAGTTGGGATGATAACCCTCTTCAAAATTGCCTTAGGCCGAGCGAAAACTTGAATATAGTGAGAAATAGGATAAATCTGGAGGTTTGGACTATTTTAATCAATGAGATCAGGTCTTCTTCGCATTCGCGAAATACCTGACACGATAGCTAAGCAGCTCCGGCCAAAGGCATTCGCATTTGTGAGACACTCCTCGTGTTCGTGAAAGCTTATTCTCTCCTGCTTTCGCATTCGCGATCCAACGAATGCGTTCGCAAAGAGTAACTGACCAGCTCCCTGAGGTCCCTCCCTAACACCACGTTTGTGAGAGGAAGGTCACGTTCGCGAGAGGAAGTTCGTGTTCGCGAAGGGTAAACCCCCACTACTTTGTGTTCACGACGAGCTCCTCGTATTCGCGATGAAGGAATTCCTCCCCAGCCTAGATTCCCCTTCGCAATTGCGATAGAGGCTTCATGATCGTGAAGCACATTGCACTAGACAACAGAAAACTAGTTGAAGTCTGTAACTAGGTCCGAAAATGACTTGTAGCCTATCTGAAACTCATCCGAGCTCCAAACCAAACATGCAAATAGTGTAATAATATCATATGAACTCGCTTGCATGATCAAAATACAAAAATAACACCTAGAGCTACGCATCAGATATCAAAATGCATGAAATTTTGAAAGAAACTCAAGAACTTTCATATTCACAACCGAGCGTCCAAATTCTATCAAATCAACTTCGTTTTGCACTAAATTTTACAGACAATTTTTAAATAGCAAAAAGAACCTACACCAAGTTCCAGAACTGAAATTCGAACATGGTAGCTATAAAGTCAACCTATGGTCAAATCTAGGAATTCTTTAATTCTTCAAATTATTAATTTTCAATAAATCATGTCAAATCTAGTTAGAGACTTCCAAAATTTAATTTTGGGCATATGGCCAAGTCCAAAATCACAATATGGACCCACCAGGATCGTCAAAATACCGATCTGGGGTCTTTTCCACAAAATATTGACCGTATTCAACTCAAATCATGTTAAAGCTAAAATACATATTTTCTTCAATTTTTCACATTAAAACATTCCAGAAAAAGACACTGAGTATGCACGCAAATAAAAAAAAAAATACTAAATGAGCTAATCGATGTCTCGGAACACGAGCTAGAACTCAAAATGCCCCATATGGTCATCACATCTCCACCACTAAAACAAACGTTTGTCCTCGAATAGACATAGAAAGGTAACTGGACTGGTGAAAAGGTGTGGATATCTACTCGCATATCAGACTCGGACTCCCACGTAGTTGTCTCGATCGGTTGACCTTGCCACTGCACTCTAACAGAATGATGATTCTTAGACCTCAACTTTCGGACTTGCCGTGCTAGAATGGCCACCGGATCCTCTTTGTAAATCCTTGTGCAATTGAACTGAGCTGAAATCTAATACATAGGATGGATCTCCGTGATACTTCCAAAGCATGGAAAGATGAATCCAAATGAACTACTGATAAGCTAGGTGGCAATGCAAGGTTGTAGGCCAACTCACTAACTCTCTCTAGGATATTAAAGGGGTTGCTATACAGAAGGCTCAACTTGCCTTTCTTTTCGAACCTTGTCACACCCTACGTGGGTGAAACCCGGAGCAAAATCCTTTCTTCAACCATGAATGCAACATCACAAACTCTCCGATCGATATAACTCTTCTATCTAGACTATGTTGTACGAAGTCAATCTTGAATTATCCTGACCTTGTCCAAGGCCTCCTGAACCAGATCCGTACCAACAAACGTGTCTCTCCTGGCTTAAAACATCCAACCGGAGATCGACACTGCCTACTATATAAAGCCTCATAAGGAGCCATATGAATACTCGACTGGTAACTGTTGTTGTAGGAAAACTCTGCAAGCAGCAAGAACTCATCCCAAGAACCCCTGAAATCCATAATACAGGCACAAATCATATCCTCTAATATCTCAATGGTGTGCTCGGACTGTTTGTCCGTCTGGTGGTGTAATGTTGTATTCAACTCAACTCGTGTGCCTAACTCACATTGTAGGGCCCTCCAGAAGTGCGATATAGGTTGCATAACCCGATCAGTAATAATGGACAAGGCTACCCATACTCACTGTCGCACCCTTTTTTCTCATGAAATCGAGTTTCGACGCTAGCAACTCATTTAAGGAGTGGAAAGAATGGTTATTAAAAGAGAGTCTCCACCCAACGGATTAAGGTGCGTTAGGGCACCTATTGCAAATGACTCAGGTTTACTAGTTTCATCATCAAAGATCGGTTAAGGGCTCAAATTACCTTGAGAAGGTGTTAGGCACTCCTCGAGGTCCACAACGGTGGGTTCTAGCCGAACTCAAATCACGTGAATTAGTTTGATAGAGAAAAGGGGAATTATTAGGAATGGGGGGTTCTAAGTTTTTTAGCTTAAAGGATCACCCTGTGCAACATAAATAATACTTCGTAACTCCCCTATGATGGGGGTGTTACTCACACCAAAGTTTTCAATTCCACCTTATCAACCTGAAAAGAGCTAATACGGGCTTCGATAGGGGCGAGCAAAAGAGCTCGTTCTTCCATTTTGAGATCTTTAGATTTGTAAGATTATAATAGAGTCCCTTTACTTTCTATTATATTAGTCACGCAAATATGAAGAATTTATCACGGATAAGCGACATGCAGGGAAACTTGCACATGTGGTCCTGCCGGGCTTTCCTGAGGTATCTAATAACCTTGCTTCTGTTGCACCTAAAAGTTGCCTTAGTTCCCTTTTTTTTTTAAAAAGACGACTCTTTAGAAAGTATACAAGTTTTGAAAGAGTGAAGTCTGGGGAAAACGTTAAACCTGAGGAATGGCACCTCCGCGCTTTTCAGGACCTCGATCCAAGCCCTCAGACTCAAAATTTTTTTCTTCTTCTCAATCATTCAAGGTATTATGTGAAGTAATATATTACTGAATCTAATGATTTAAACTTAAATTAAAGTAAAAAGAAAAAGTCAGACTGGAATGAAGCTTACCTGAGGAATTAGGAAGATGAAAGAAAGAAAAGCGGAAAAAGGGTATATTAAGTGGGCACAGACTATCATCTCCTGCTACCCGATTACTATCATTAAGTTATTTACCTAAAAGAGCTCTTATCAATTTTAAATTGTACACTATGCGTGCATTACCCATCTCATACCTATGGTCCCGGTGGCATTTGGACCTCTATTTTGGATGATTCTAGACTCAACTTAGGTTGCTCAAAAAACGGTAAACTAAACGATATACAAAAACAAGTTGGACTTTCATGCATAAAAAAATAGGGGCTCATATTAGCCTCCACACATTAGGCAGCAAATTCACGCAAACATATTAGGCGTATTGACAGTTTCAATAGTTAAGGTTGTTAGGTCCTATAGGCATGATCTCTTGGTGATTCTGAATTCTAATCATACTGGCAGTTGTGTAAAGTAATTTCTAAGCCTGGATAATTTCACACATAAACAGAACTGGTTTCACAATTATTTAACGTCCTAAGGCTTGCCTAAGTGTGTATATGCAGTCACGATTCTAGGAAACAGTTTGAAGTTCTTTTATCCTGTAGGGATGCTTTCTAATGACATTCAACAAGACAATTTATGAAGTTCCAGTTTTAGTACTTAATGCATATGGTAATTACCCTATGGACATGAGTTCTACCTCTGATGATTGAAACTGCTATTACTTCTTATAGATATGCATACTAACTGAGCAAGTGTGACAATCGATTAAACCTACATGCATGATTTCCAAAGAGGTAGATTTGAATATTATGTAATTAAAGTTGAACTTAGTTATTTTATTTCCTATAGGCATGGTGTCTAATCATGTAATGCAAAGTAGGCAGAATATTCACAGAACTTATTTGAGCCAAAGTAAATCCCTATAGACAGGTTATCTACAGAGCATATTTGAGCCAAAGTAAACCCCTATAGGCATGTTATCTAACACGTAATAATAGACAGAGTAAACATCTAGGCTTCTACCATACAATAGTAGAATGTTTTGAATAAAGTGAAGTCTATAGGTAGGTTATCTAACATACAATAGCACTAAGTAAACACCTATAGGCATGTTATCTACCCATTTCATGAAAAATATAAAAAAAGATAAGCCCATTTCCCAATTTATTATTTCCCCATTTGTTATTAAAAATAATTTTTACAGACCAAAACCAAATGAATGAATTACAAAGTATATAACTATAGAAAGCCTACAGCAGGACCAAATAAGACTGGACAGGCCAGGCCTTCACCTTACAATAAGTTCAAAAGCCCATGTTCATATTTACATAGTGACCAGCAATGAATGAATCACCTCTATCTTAAGGATAAGCATACCAAGCCAAAATCTCTAGTGTGTCAGAGTTCCCAAGGGCTTTAAGAACACCGGGAAGTACTCAAACTATAGAGGAATGATCAAAACAATTCAAGAAAAAATATGGACCAAATCCTGGTGTGTCAAAGTTCACGAGGGTCTCATTTGAACCATGAGTAGTGCTTACACCAGGAAGGCCAGAAAACAGAACTTAAATTTCTTTGGCTTTCAGCTATAAAAGAGTGAGAATTCAAGAGAGAAGAATAGGATTGGAGAGGGTATGTAGGAACAGAATCACACATAGAACAAATAATTTGAAACTAAGCAGACTTGATAAAGTTTTAAAAGTTAACAAAGTCAGATACTAATAAGGATCAGTTCATGCTTCACAAAGATGACAAAGATTTCATATCAGGCTGTCACAGAAAGGGAGCTAATATGTCAGGAAAACATGAATTAGCAATAACAATTTAACAAAGGTATCCTAACATGGTGAGTACAGAAACAGACAAGCAACATCGCAACATGTTTAATGACAAGCTAATGAGTCTACTAAGGCATACATAATTAACTAGTTCTTAAGGAAAGATGTCAAAACATGCTCCATGCTAAAAGAAAATCCTAAGTTACAAGAGTTAAGCAGATTCCAACAATTAGTTCACTGAGTTCAACATGTTTTGAATGCAGAAAATAACTAGTCTAATAATAGTCCATACTAAAGGAGTAGTAAAGTAACAAGGGATTAAGTAACTTACCAATTCAGATGAAACATAAAAGAATCTAGAAATGTAGCAATGGTCACCAATAGGAGCAAACAATAGAGGATTTTTGGCCTTGGCTTCCAATCGGCGAAGAATGAAAACAGATAATAATAACATTATATAGTTTACAGTAGTGAGAATAATTCCAACTTTAAGTCTAGAGGAGAATGGGGGAGGGGTTTAAATAGCACTAAATTAGAACACACAAATAGGGCAAAGTACTATAAAGGAAAGAGCGTAACAGTTAATAATGGAAAAAAAAGTTGAAATCCTAATTTACGTAAACATATAAGATCGACAAAAAATAACAAGTAAAAAGATAGCACATAGACATATAGACAAAGACTTTAACAGAGTAACTAAAGAATCGAACAAATTTGGTTTGATTTCGAAGAATCAAAAACCCCTAAATTTAGGTTAAGTAAAAATCAGCCAGAAATTAATGAATAGAGTTATAATAGGATGCACAGAGACATATAGATGGAAACATTAAAGGAAAAATAATTAAAGAATCAAGAGCCAGATTAGATTTAGAAAGTTCTGAACCCTAGTTTTAGGGTAAGTAGAAAATCACGAAAAATCTCAGAGTTTCACACTATAGAGAAACAAGAACGAACACAGATGGAAAAAGGTCAAGATTTGAACCAGATTTGGTTCAAAATTAAAGAGATCTACTTACCATGTTAGGCAAGCAATTATGTAACACCATAAGCGAGTAACCAGGAGTGAGAAGGGTCAACATGGTTAGGGAATCATTGATTGATCCACTTTGGGTTGGAATCAGAGGGGGTAATATGTGACGATGCTCGGGTTTCCACAGAAGAGAAGAAGAGGAGAGAGCATTCAGGGGCGGCGGGGTTTAGGGAATGAGGGGATTAGGGTTGGAGTGGTTAATTTAAAATGGGAGAATAAATGAGGATTGTTGATCTTGAAAGATCAACGACCAGAATTTAAGGGAGATTGGGTCGGGTGTAAAATCGGGTATGGGGACTGGGGTAGTGGGGTTTTGGGCTAGGTATTTAGGCAATTGGGCTGGGGGTTGGTCCGAAAATAGGCTAAAAATGGGCTGTTATTTAAATACCCAAATTTAATTAATAAATAATTTGTAAAAATAATAAATAAATGAAAATATCATTTGTGCATAAAAAAAAATAAAACAGTTCTCTAACATTATAAAAGTATAAAAATATTATTTTGGCATAAATAAGATAATTATAAGTACATATAGGCTATTATTGCAAATGTGCAATTTTAGCCTTTAAAATACAAATGTAATTATGAAAAATATGTTAAAAAATATTTAAAACCTAATATAGGTGTAAATAGTGAAATTAGATGATAAAATCATTGTAGAATAATTTATGAGGTAATTAATGATTATAGAAAATTATGAAAAATGCTTGTATATGTTTATAAATCAAGTGATGGTGCATATGCACTATTTTAAAAGTATATATATACACTCAAAAAATATGAGGGGAAAATTGGATACCAACAGCAGAAATTGGGTATCAACATTTGCCCCTCTTTACCCAGAAAGGATGAAAGAGTTATCGGGTAAAGAATAATGATTGATTTTGACCAGATGGAGTGATTTGGAATATATAGGCTACACTCTAGTTTCTAAGCTGCCTACATATCCCTGGTTTTACTGGAATCAGGCCGTGTGTAGTTCTGGAGCCTACGGTGAATGAAACCAATGGATTTGTTTTGGGAATGGTCATGTGCTTCAGAAAGGGTTCTTTTAGGAAGGATAATATCAGATGGATTTATGCGAAGTTATGCATGTGAATCTGAAACGTAACGTATGTGTTATAGAGCACGTAAAAAGTGGGAACTGATGGTGGTTTGTTACGTTTAAAACATTTGCGGAATGTGAACATTGCAAACGGAAACCGGAGCAAAGATTGCTCCTGTTTGAAGAACAGTTACTTCCTGGATTACTTGCAAAACTTATAACATGATGCGTGTAAATATATATGGATTATTGTGAGAATTTAAACATGATGCCAATTCCCTTTGGACAATGAAGGTTGTCTTTGGATGGTGAGGATGATGTCCTGAGACCATGACGTCCCAGGCCATGAATCATGAGATAAGGGATTCGCATGCCATGAAATGATGTTCTCGGGCTATTAGAATGGTGCCTCTGAACCATGATGCCTTTGAATAATAATGTGCGATATTGAGAGATCCTCAGGCCATGACATGATGTCTTTAGTCTATGAGGATGACGCCTTCGGACTATGATGCTTTTGGATAAAATGGCAATATTTCAGCCCATGAGATGTAGAGACATGATGATAGGTCATATAAGAGAATCAAGACAGAGCTTAGTCTTGCATATGATTGGGATAGAGCTTAGCCCCGAGAAGGCAAAATAGTGCTAGATTTCTAGTAGCATAGCATTAGGCATCAGGCAAGGAAAGGCAGAGCTTACCCTTATGCAATTGGGGAGGCAATGCTTAGCCTCATGCAAGAAAGAGAGACAGGGCTTAGTCTCATGCAATGGAAGGCAGTGCATAGCCTTATGCAGTTGAGGAGGCAGGACTTAGCCTCATGCAAGAAGAGGAGACATGGCTTAGTCTCATGCAATAGAAGGCAGTGCTTAGCATTATTTAGTTGAGGAGGCAGGGCTTAGCCTCATGCAAGAAGTGGAGACAGTGCTTAGTCTCATGTAGGGGAAGGCAATGCTTAGTCTTATGCAAATAAAGAGGCATAGCTTAGCATCATGCAAGATTCGAGATAGTGCTTAGTCACATGCTAGTGGAAAGCAATGCTTAGCCTTATGAAAATGAGGAGGCAGGGCTTAGCCTCATGCAAGATTTGACACAGTGCTTAGTCTCATGCAGGGGGAAGTAAATGCTTAGCCTTATGGAAATGAGGAAGCAGGTCTTAGCCTCATGCAAGATTTGAGACAATGCTTAGTCTCATGCAAGTGGAAGGAAATGCTTAGCCTTATGCAAATGAGTAGGCGGGGATTAGCCTCATTCAAGAAGAGGAGACAATGCTTAGTCTCATGCATGGGGAAGGCAATGCTTAGCCTCATGCAAGATTCGAGACGGTGCTTAGTCTCTTGCAAGTGGAAGGCAATGCTTAGCCTTGTGCAAATGAGGAGGCGGGGCTTAGTCTCATGCAAGTTTTGAGGCAGTGCTTAGTCTCATGCAATAGACAAATAGCAAGTAGGAGAAGAATATTTCTTAGCTGGAGATATATTTGTGCTTGGCAGTCCGGTTGTTATGCAGGTAATGATTTTAAGGTGTGCGTACTTGTGGTTATTCCTTGTTCCTGCATCCAAAGAAAAATCATGAGTTTTGTGGGGGAGGTTGGTTCGTGCCTTTGTCTGCTTGCTTTGCTCCACTCCGCACTAGAGTCATATTCGAGTCACCTTGGGTAGCATTTGGCTAAATAATAAAGTTTTCAAAAATATATATACATAGTGATTTGAAACATAGTAATATGCAATTTAAAAATCGATCAGATGAACCAATAACTATGACATTATTAGAGACATTGCGATCTTCTTGACATTGAATTTTGTGGGCCATTCTCAAAATTCTGCCCCAGTTAACTAGACGAATTTCTCGCTATTCCGCGTACATTGCTGTTGGCTGAACTTGCTTTAAAATTTTGAGGGTCCTCAAAATTCTGCCCCAGTTTTTGATTATGGGGAAAATAAATTTTTTATTGAATTGTGACCGAACTCACAGCGCTGCCTACGTATTCCCTCTTAAATGGGAATCGGGTCAAGCGTAGTTCAATTACATCATATGAAGAAATGCAAACAGTTTACATATAGTATCTTTTGACTACATCTGAATTGATAGGCTTTGGCCAAATTTCTCCGTCCATCTCTGCGAGTATGAGTGATCCTCCTATTAGTACCCTGTGAACCATATAAAGACCTTGTCAGTTGGGTGAGAATTTTCCTTTGGCTTCAACCTGATGGGGAAAGATCCGTTTTAGCACCAGCTCTCCCGGTGTGAACTTTCTAGGTTTGACCCTTTTGTTAAAAGCTCTAAACATTCTGTTTTGATAGAGTTGACCATGACATACTACATTCATTCTTTTCCCATCAATGAGAGCTTATTTCTCATAGAGGCTCCTTATCTATTATGCATCACTAAGTTCAGCTTCTTGTATAATTCTCAAAGAAGGAATTTCTACCTAGGCGGGGATGACGACTTTAGTACCGTAAGCCAATAGGTAAGGAGTTTACCCAATTGACATGCGAAATGTGGTACAGTATCCCAATAAGGCAAATGGTAACTTCTCGTGCCATTGTTTATGATTCTCTACCATCTTCCTTAGTATCTTCTTGATGTTCTTGTTTGACGGCCTGCACGTCTCCATTCATTTGAGGCCTGTATGCTGTAAAATTCTTGTGCTTGATTTTGAAGGTTTCACACAAGGCTTTTATCAAGTCACTATTGAGATTGGCAGCATTGTCAATGATGATGGATTCTAGAACCCCGAATCGACAAACAATACGATCCCTAACAAAATCTACGATGGCTTTCTTGGTTACAGCTTTGCAAGTTGCAGCTTCAACCCATTTTGTGAAATAGTTGATGGCCACTAGAATGAACATGTGCCCATTTGAAGTGGTGGGTTCGATTGGACCGATGACATCCATTCCCCAGATAGCAAAAATGCCAAGGTGCACTTGTTGCATTGAGTTCATTTGGAGGTACCTGTATCCTACCTGCATGTATCTAGCATTGGTGACATTTCTAGACAAACCGGATGCAATACATTTCCATAGTCATCCAAAAGTATCCGGCTCTGAGTATCTTCTTGGCTAGGATGAAACCATTCATATGTGGGCTGCAGGTACTGGCATGTATCTCGTCAAGTAATTTGGAGGCTTCTTTGGCGTCAAAACACCGTAATGGCCCTAGATCAAGAGTTATTCTATACAGAATTCCTCCTCTTTGAAAAACATGGTTGGACAACCTCCGAAGTGTGCGTTTGTGAGTATGGTTTTCGTGTTCCAGATATTCTCCTTTTGCAAAATACTTCTTGATATCATGGAACCATGGATTTCCATTCATTTCTTCTTCGACATTAGCACGATAAGCTGGCTGATTATGTACTTTTACCAGAATGGGATCGATGAAATTCTAGTCCGGGTGTTGTATCATGGAGGACAAAGTGGCTAGTGCATCTGCGAATTCATTCTTGATTCTAGGGACATGTCGAAACTCTATCTTTGTGAACCTCTTCATCATCTCTTGTACGTGATGTAGATATGGTAGTATCTTGGTATTCTTCGTAGCCTATCTCCTTGTACCTAGGAAAGCATTTGAACTCATTATAGTGTGCATCGGCTAGAGGCGGCGGACATTAGGCCGGTGGACGATTCTTTTTACTCAGTGAATGTTATCGAATCTCTCATTCTATAGGAGTAATAAGCAGAAAAGGGGATTCTTTAGGCTACTCCGCGGAAGTGTCAATGCGAAAGAATGGTAGTATTCAACTTTCTATTGTCAATGTTCAAGTTCTTTGTCTTAGCTTATCATATTCTTCTTGAATTGTCTCGAATTACCTACGGAGTTTGAGGGGTTCACTAGAATTTTGATTCCTTCTCCATTTCTCAGAGCTGGGAAAGGTAAATATTACTATATTCTTTCTTCCCTCTTTTCTTCCTCCCTAACTTCACACTCGTTCTAACCCAACAAAAAAGGGCAGAGTTCCATTTGGTGGGTGGGTCTAGGGCGAACGAAAGAGATGTGTAGCAGAGGGCAGGTGAGGCATTGTGTCGTCGAATAGAAAGAAATTGACTCTTCTATTTCTTAATAGGAGTGCCCCTATGTTAGCAGGACATTTCTTCCAAGAACAAGGTTTAAGTTAGTGCACTAACTGGTAAGTTAGAAGGAGCGAAAGCTACTCGACCTGACGGGAGAGGAGACCAAAGGAAGCTGGTTCACCTTCTCTACTCCGTTACAACATAGGTCATTCCATTCTCGAATGAAATATTCCTAAACTGAAGTCAAGGAGGAAAGTTCCATTGTGTCCTTCAAAGATCGATCAGATAATTGCGTGAGAGATGTAGAAGTCATAAAGAAATACTTTCAGTAACACTTATTCCAACAACACTGAAATGGATATCGTCGGAAGACTTGCAACAATTCAAGAATCAATTCAAGCCGTCGAAAACGAAATAGAACAAAGGCAACAAACCCTTGCTGCCTTTTGGGAGCACCTGCCTCCCATCAATCCTGCACTTGTGGCTGCAGCCATGCAGCGGATCTGGGACCTAATTAGCGCCCTGGAAGACAGGAAATAGGCCCTTCAAGACTTTACTAGTATTTTCTAAGCTATTTCGTTGACAATTGATTCAATTCGGATCCTGCTCATCTATAATTTTTGTCCCCATATTCTGGGTGTGCCATGGAGGACTTCCTTATTATTAATAGCAGAGAAAAGAGAACTCTGCCTTCTCTTTCGGTGGATTAGATTAGTTAGAGGACTTCTTTTAGCTCTAAGACTAGGGATCTAAGGAATTGGTGGAAAATCCAGAAAAGCGAAAATCCCACTCTTAGAACATTGTTAAAAGAGGAGAGCCGATCTTGCACACTATGTCATGAGTGAACCTAGGCTCTTCAAGACCAGTCTTTCACTCCTAAGCAGTGGGAATAGGAGTCAATCAATGACTAAAATTTCTTAGAAAAATTGCCCCATGCCTTATCTCTTATGGATTCCATCTCTCTCTTTTTCGGTCCGAAGCCGATAGGAAGTGAAAGTCGCTGAGGTAAGTTTCGATAGAGCTAGGTGGGAGAGAACAGACCTACTGTTCTTGATCCCATTCTATATGCACACAATTTTTTTAGTAACAAGGTAACAAGAAGCGGGCTAAAGCCACAAAAAGGGGACAAGATTCATCGATTAGGTGGAAGCAAGGTTTGTGACTCTTTGATCATCTACAGATTGATTACTCTCCTTTGAAAGTGAAGCCTGTTTGAAGGCAAGTCATGTTATCCAAGATTGGACATCGAAAGGGAAGGCACGGTTTCAAAGGGTTTCCTATCCCAATTCAACATATTCCTTTTTTTGCTCCTACTTGGTAGCAGACTTGTTTGTGAGCTTGGTCCGATTTTGATTCATAAAGCCCACAGAGCACAAACATGCCTGAATCACAAATCACCAGCAATTCCTGGATATTCATGTTGACAACCAAATTGAGCCCCAATATGTAGGCTTCATACTCTGCCATATTGTTGGTGCATGGAAACCTATGTTTTGCGGTCATATGGTAGTGTTGACCATTTTCTGACACCAAAACAGCTCCGATATCGACTCTTTTGAAATTTGCAGCTCCATCGAAAAACATTCTATAACCGTCGTAGGCTTCAGCGATATCATCTCCTACGAATGACACTTCTTCATTATTGTTCGTATTCCCCTCCTACATGATTTTCCTCGAGATGGTCTGCTAATGCTTGTCCCTTGACTGCCTTCTAAGTTACATAGATGATATCAAACTCATTTCACAATATTTGCCATTTGGCTAGCTTTCCTATAGGAATAGGCTTCTGAAAGATATACTTCAGAGGATCTATGCTTGATATGAGATATGTGGTATAAGCACAGAAGTAGTGCCTCAACTTCAAGGCTATCCACTTTAGAGCACAACAAGTGCGTTTTAGTAAGGAGTACTGTGCTTCATAAGGCGTGAACATCTTTCTTAAATAATATCCGGCCTGCTATTTTCTCCCTGTCTCTTCATGTTGCCCCAAGACACAGCCGAAAGACCCATCTAATACGAAAGGGTAGAGTAGTAATGGTCTACCCGATTCTTGCGGGACTAGGACTGGTGGTGTGGAAAGGTACTCCTTGATTTTGTCAAAAGCCTTCTGATAGTCTTTACTCCAGCTAGTTGCAACATCTTTCTTAAACATTTTGAAAATCCGCTCACATATCATAGTTGATTGTGCTATGAAGCGCCTGATATAGTTAAGACGTCCCAAGAAACTCATCACATCCTTTTTGTTATTTGGTGATGGTAAATCCTAGATAGCTTTGACCTTTGATGGGTCCAATTCAATTCCTTGGCGGCTGACAATAAATCCTAACAATTTCCCAGCAGGAACTCCAAAGGCACATTTTGCGGGGTTTAGCTTCAAATTGTATTTTTGCAGCCGGTTAAAGATCTTTCTCAAATCTGCAATTTGATCTGTCGCCTTCTTGGATTTGATGATGACGTCATCCACATGTACTTCTATCTCCTTGTGTATCATGTTATGGAAAATAGTTGTCATTGCACACATGTAGGTGCCCCAGCATTCTTCAGACCGAATGACATTATTTTTTAGCAATATACTCCCCATGGTGTAATGAATACTATTTTTTCTGCTTCTTCTTCATCCATTCAAACCTGATGATAACCCAAGAAGCAATCAACAAAGGACTGGAGCTCATGCTTGACTCAATTGTCGATTAGTATGTGTATATTTGGTAGTGAAAAATCATTTGTGGGACTTGCTTTGTTTAAATACCGATAGTCGACACATACCCTGACTTTTCCATCTTTCTTCGGAACCGGCACAATGTTGGACAACCAAGTAGGATATTCAACTACCTTGAGGACCTTAGCTTCGATATACTTGGTGACTTCTTCCTTGATCTTCAAACTCATGTCTGGTTTGATTTGTAGGTAACTTGTGAGCCACTAAAGATGTGCTCAACTTGGTCATATCATCATACGGCCATGCGAAAATGTCCTCATTCTCTCTTAGGAAACGATTGTACTCTTCCTTCTCTAATGGCGACAAGTGAATGCTTGTGCGAGTTTCTTTGACAGTTTTAGAATATCCCAAGTTGACTATCTCAGTCATGTCCAGGTTGGACTTAGGTTTGTTCTCAAAATTCTCAACTTCTCTGACAATATCATCAGGTATCACATCTTCCTCTTATTACATGTCACAATCGTTGGTTCATCAAGGTACGAAATAGTAATGCTGTAGAGAAAAAGATATGAAAGATAATAATAATAATAATAAAACATCAAACTGTTGATAAATGTTGAAACGTTAAACAAAGTAAATTTTAATGACTTCAAACAATGTTTTCCAAAGCTAAATACTGAAAGAAAGATGTTTTAAGCAAAAATGCTAAAAAGAATTGTTTTCAAAATGAATAACACTAGCAGCCATGCTACCCGGGGACTCATCTGGCCTGGATGGTGTGGCAGTACAATTTTTGAGAACTGCTCCATTCTCCACCATCTGAATGATGAGGCCCTCTTCTTCCTCCTCCTCAACTATCACATTGCAGTCCATGTCTTCGCCCTCCAAGTATAAGTTCCTTAGACCAGCTAGAACTTCGTCTTCTTCAGACCCCCACATCATGTCGCCTGATGAAAGGATTAACTCAAATGTGGTACTAGCTGCTCAAGAGTGTAATAAGGACCACGCCATGGCAGCGACCAATCATCAAATTCCTTCAAGGTATACTGATATCCAAGCCCAAAGGTTGTTGCGTGATACTTTGGCGATTTCAGTTTCGTAATGCCTTGGAGGTTCTTCCCGAGCCCTTTACCAGATTCATATCCTAACCATGCTAGTATGCTTTCTATTTTGCTACTCCATCACTTGTCCTTCTCAATTGCGTTGATGCGCTCGATACAGTGTTAATTCTTCCCACCTAACTTCATTCTATTTTCTACGACCGGAATAATTTGGTTGGTATAGCTGAGATTACTATCGTCTCCATGAATGATCACTTCCTGATAATTTCATTCGAACTTTACAGCCCAGTGAAAAGTAGAAGCCACGGCCCCTGCGGCATGTATCCAAGGTCGTCCCAACAACAGATTGTATGAGGTGGATATGTCTAGCACTTGAAATTCAACATTGAACCAGGTCATACCCATCTGCAAGCATAGATTAGTTTACCCAGTAGTGGCCCTTTGAGACACATCGAACACCTTCACGTTCATAGTCCCTGCTTGTATTTCATGAAAACATTTACCCAACCTTTTCAGAGTTGTCAGTGGACATATGTTGAGATTGGACCCTCCGTCTATCAAAACCGTGACAGTGAATTTATCCTCGCATTGCACCATGATATGCAGTGCCCTATTGTGGCTTAATCTCTCTGGTGGCAATTTGTCTTCATGAAAGGTGATCTTGTGGCTCTCCAGTACCTGTCCTACTATGTTAGTTATCTCCCCACTGGTGATGTTGTTAGGAACATAAGCTTCATTAAATACCTTTATTAATGCATTCCTATGTGCCTCGGAATTCTGCAGTAATGGTAGGATAGATATATGAGTAGTAGTTTTGTTTAGATGGTCTACCACAAAATATTCCCTCACTTGAACCTTTTTCTAAAGATCACCCGGATCAGTTTCAATGATGGGTTATTTAGCAGCAGCTTCTCTACTCGTCCCTCCCAAACTCTCAGGTGTATAAATTCTGCCGGTCCTGGTCATTCCTGGTGTCGCACTAGATTCTTCCATTTTTGCTTTTCCTTTCCTCCTGGCTTCTGCAACATAATCCCAGGGTACGACATTGGACTTAAAGGTTGGTGTGGATGATACCTTCACAGTGAAGGGTGTGTCTACTTCTGCTTCAAACAGAGTAGGTGTAGTTGTATGTGTTGTTACTTTAATTTCGAACGGAGTCGATACGGATACTGCAGAAAGTATCTGTTGGTTTCTTCTTGAGGTTTTGTATGTAGAAAACGTCCTGTACATTTTCTATATTAAACCTGAATCGATCCATGAAGTCTGATGCCATGCTTACCCGTCTAACCCACTTCTTGGGATTTTGACTAATGTACTAAGATAGGGCGTCTCCTGTGAGACTTCTCTTGAACAGTGTCATGCAGATCCTCTCATCTTTTCCGACTCCTACGAGATTTTCATGGTATGTTCTTAGATGCACCTTTGGGTCACCTGTTCCGTCAAACATCTCGAACTTAGGAGGTTTGTATACCTCTGGCAGTTCCACATCGGACGGAACACACAGATCTTTATAATTCGAACCATCAATGCCTTTTCCTCCATCGATACCCTGGACTCGTCTTTTGAGCTTCTTAAGTTCCTCTACCATATTCTTGATGAGCAGGTCCTTATCGGCATATTCTGGTGTGTATGAGGTTTGTTGAGTGGGGTGAGGTAAGGTTTTTACGTATATGGGTTGTTTTGGTGGATACCGGGGTTTTTGTTTTTTTGGAAATCCACTAGGCAAATGCCTAGGGCTAATTTTTTATTAATAACAGAAAAGAAAAATACATCAATTAGGAAAAGTACAAATAAGGGGGACAATAGCATCGGTATTGTTACCCATATAACACAAATTGGGCTAACCTTACTGTACTAATCCTATTGAGGCTTGTCAACCTCGCCTATTAACAAGAATGTAAAAAATATGAACTTGAAAGGACTAAATATTCTATGATCATCACTGAGTTTATAACATACTCTGTGATGATATTACAGATGAGGATACTAATAAAGTGGTAGAATAAAATGTAGTACCCATTTGATTGTTGTCCCTTTTTTCAACCTTGTAAAATCTTCAATTTTTACTTCTTTGTCATTTTCATCTACCTTGTTAAAAAAGTATTCAAGAATCATCGTCTTTTTTTTGACCGGTTGGACCTCGCTGACGAAGTTGGGGTAGCCTGTTTTTGTTTGGCAGCTCTCATTGGAGGTCGCCTAATACCGGGGGTTTGAGTGTAGTGTTGATCATTGGTTGAATTCAGTAGATCATGAGTAGATTGTGGTGTATTTTGAGTAGTATGGTAGGTAGTTGTTTGTGGATACTGAGTTGGGTGTTGTTGGTGCTGAGGAGGAGTTAGTATTGGCAGAGGAATAGGATTTTGGGGAGGCGTGGCATATTGGTAAGGTGTGGGAGGATTTTGTGGATGTTGGTTTGGTGTGTTTTGAGGGGGTTCTTAGTTCTGGGCATTTTGTTGGTTAATATCCGGGACGTTTAAGGTGAGGGAGAGGTTTTCCAAGTAGTAGACCTGCTAAAGTTCCCCTTGCAATTCTAGTATTTTCTTCTCCAGCCACAGAACCAAAATCGTTTTGCGCTGAAGTACTCTGACCATCTGAAGTTTCAACATTCTCCACATACGCGACATTATCTTTCCTGATACCACTTATATCATCCATCTTAGCCTTTCCCTTACTTTTAGGATCACTTGGAGGAGGAGGTGGGGGAGGACCTCTGAATATGGTATGATATGATGATAATGTCAGCATGCACGAACTAACCTTAGAGGATGGGAATAATTAAAACAAAGACAAAGCAAAAAGGTAGACAAGTCAGTAGGAAATTTTGGAAAGGATATTTGCAGTATTTAAATATGCATTATAAATTTGTGTCCTAATTTCGGGGACCTCATTGTTCTTGAGGTAGACCTAGCGATACGTAGATTTGCAGAAACTTAATGTTGATAATTGCCTCATTTCATTAATGTAATAAACAAGTCAAACCTCTAAACAAAAATAATAAAAGGAGTTAATAATGTCACTTTCCTTATTACAATCAAATTCTAAAACGACACTAGAAAAGCAAGTAATAATAATTCTAATCTACTTGGTCTTGGATGGACATTCTCCAAGCTTGGCCTTCTTGGCCCCATCGATCAGATTCCCCAGGTCGCGCATGTCCAGCAGCAGATACACCCTTGCTAGGTGTCCTCCTTCGCTGCCCTCTGCATTCTGACAATCCACGATCCTTTTCCTCATCTTCCCTTCAAGTTCCATCAGACCCTGCTCTAAGTACTCCAACCTCTCCGTTGATTTTGTAGCAATTTCCCTCCATTCATTGATTGATTCCATGTCTACCTTGTGTTGTTCCCGATGCTCGGCCTCGGACTCGTGAACTCTTTTGCGCAGTTTGTTATATTTCACATGTGCTTCGGCAACTTTGTCTATGATCCTGTTTCCTGGACCAACCCTTGGCTCGAATATTCCCCCTATGTATGTCATCATCCAACCATGATAGGTAGAAATACGCATGATCGGCATGGTACCGATCTAGCTCAATGGTATCCTTTTCCACAATAATCTTCAAATGCCAAATGTGTTCGGCCTCACACTTGTATGGAATGGCATCTGCTTGAAAATCTGCTTTGTAGTGACTCATCTTGGAAACTTGCGATATAACTTGTTTTCTCCCTGCCTGTCTCATGACTCTAATAGGAACATAAGGATATATGCCCCTAAAACCGATCATCACAAAATGAGAAACATCTCTAGACCTAATGATGAATTCGCTAGTAGGGAACCACTCGAACATCCAATGGACCTTATCATCAGCCAGATTGCTGAAAAAGCGTACCTAATCTACAGGGTTTTCTGGTTGTGCAAACCTGTCTGAGATGAAAGTCATTCTTTCTAGATGGTGGAAAGTTATGTGGTCATTCCATAGTCTTTGTGGAAATTCTTGAAGGTACTATCCTCTTTGAAGATGCACTAACAACCATATCTACAGCAACAAATTACAACTCAAAATGTCTAAATCCCTTCTTGAAACTGTCCAGGGCTCGGTATATCTCTGCTATGATCATTGGGACAGTAGTGTAAGTTTGTCCCGCAATCTCTTCCATTAAAGTCTTGGTTACCATACCCAACTGAGTGTGAATTCTGTCTCCTTGGATTGGTAATACTATCATACCCAAAAAACAGATGATGAACACAAAAACCCGATGATGAGTCCAGCCTAGGGAAGTGCAAGCAAACTCATCACGAAAAATACAATAGGAGGTGCTATGCCCATATCACTCATAGAGAAAGTCGAAGGTATGTAGGACTTCTTCAGGTATACTAACTCGTCATTCTTTCTAAGACCCATCATTTTCAGAAACCCCCTAGAAGTGCGATTTTCTGGTACCAATAGACTAGGGCTATCCAAGGGTAGCCCAGTGAAACCTCCTATTTCCTCCATAATGGGAGTCATCTCTACATTTCCAAAATGAAGGACGACCCTTTCTCCGTCCCAGAACATGGTAACAGCCTCGATCAGTACATTATTTGGCTGAATGTCTAGCAATGAGGGTAAATTTTCGAGAACCCTATTCACATGATTTTTATCGCTTGGTGAAAGATTTTCCCACCAATCTAGCAATAAAGGTGGTATACTTCGGACCATGCCAAACCTAGGGACTTCGTGCCTCATTTTCTGCAAAATAAACAAAGTTAGCCCCGTCCCCCCAACGGGTTTGACTACTTACACATTAATGATTAGCATATCGGCACATTTTCTCCAGATAATGCACATATCACGATCATACCCGCTGGGATTAAAGAAATCCCGATGGGCTTTGGACAAGGTTTTCCTTAGAGGGTTATTATGCGCACAACATACTAACCCATACTAGGGTTAAGCATGATGCATGTACAGTTATTATCAGAGTAAGGTTTTTCTATAGAAGTCTAGACTGGTACCCTCAAACGGACAACTTGAGAGGGAAAGGCATGAAACCGTCAATTGCACCACTAATCGACTAGTTTTATCACAAATAAGTTTTTTCAAATTTAAAATGGTAATATAGGAAAAGCGAGGATACTCGTCAAGTGACACTACGGTATTAATTACGTACGAGTGGAATATGATGCAGAGCATGTAATTATGCTTAAAGAGAAATAACATCTTGTAAAGTATTTACATGATGAAAGCGATAAAATGCAGTATTTAATAATTGTAAAAACAGAAAGAAATAAAAACAAGAGAGGAGTTAGTTCAGTTAATGGAAAAACTATAGTAAAGCGATAACAAGACATAAAGATTGAAACCAGCGAATAGGATTTGCATATTATAACAAGATTAAGGGAAGAATTGCATATAAAAGGAGAATAGAAAAAGGGGATGTGCATGTAACAAATAAATGGTGAATTTAAGCATAAAATAACAAAGGCATGCTTATCGAGGGAGACTAATTCACATAAACCAAGTTCATTATGGTAAGAGCCTACTGACATCCCCAGCAGAGTCGACATGCTGTCACGCCTCCTTTTTCTCGAGAAATCGAATTTCGACATTGACAGCTCTTCTAAGGAAGGGAAAGAACGGTTATTAAAAGAGAGTCGCCACCTAATAGATTAAGGTGTGTTAGGGCACCTATTGCAAATGACTCAGGTTTACTAATTGCGTCACAAAAGATCGGGTAAGGGCTCAAATTACCTCGAGGAGAAGGTGTTAGGCACTCCTTGAGGTCCATAACGGTGGTCCCGGCCAAACGCAAATCACGTGAATTAGTTTAATAGAGAAAAGAGGGAATTATTTTAATAGGAATGGGGGGTCCTAAGGTATTTAGCCTAAAGGATCACCCCGCACAACATAAATAATACTTTGTAACTCCCCAGGACGGGGGTGTTACTCATATTATTCAGCGGGCACAGACTATCATATCTACTGCCCAATTAATATCTTTAAGTTATTTACCTAAAATCTCTCTAATCAATTCTAAATTGCGCCCTATGCGTGCACTACCCGTCCCTTACCTATGGTCCCGGAGGCATTTGGACCTCTATTTTGGATGGTTCTGGACTCAACTTAGGTTGATCAAAAAATGGTAAAACTAAGCGACACACAAAAATAAGTTGGACTTTTATGTCCTACAGGCATGATCTCTAGGTGATTCTGAGTTCTAATCATACTGGCAGCTGTGTAAAGTTATTTCTAAGTGACTCTGTAGTTGCCTACTGATTATAATTACAAGCGGTTAAACCTATAGACATGTTATGTAGGACAATTATTCAGCAGGTGATAGTGGTAACAACGAAGGATATTCAGAATTACTCAGTTGTTCCTATAGCCATGCTTTCTAGTGACAATCACCTAGACGCTACAAGAAGTTCCAATTTTAGTACTTAATGCATATGGTAATTAACCTATGGACATGAGTTCTACATCTGATGATTGAAGCTGTTGTTAGTTCTTATAGACATGCATACTAACTGACCAAGTGTGACAATCAATTAAACTTACTACCATGATTTCTAAAGTGGCAAATTTGAATATGCTATAATGAAAGTTGAACTTTAGTTATTTTATTTCATATAGACATGGTGTCTAATTATGTAAAGCAAAGTAGGCAGGATATTCACAGAACTTATTTGAGCTAAAGCAAATCGCTATAAGCAGGTTATCTACAGAGCATATTTGAGCAAAAGTAAACCCCTATAGGCAGGTTATCTAACACGTAATAACAAACAGTAAACATCTAGGCAAGTTTTCTACCATACAATAGCAAAATGTTTTGAATAAAGTGAAGCAAAGTAAACACCTATAGGCATGTTATCTACCCATTTCATGCAAAATATAAAAAATAAGTCCATTTTGAAATTTATTATTGCCCCACTTGTTATTACAAATAATTATTACAGGCCAGAATCGGATGAGTGAATTACAAGGTATATAACTATAGGAAGCCTGCAGCAGGCCCAAATACGATCGACAAGCCAGGCATTCAACTCATAATAACTCTCAAAGCCTATGTTCATTGATAAATATTGACCAGTAGTGAATGAATCACCTCTATCTCAATGATAAGCATACCAAGCCCAAATCTCTAGTGTGTTAGAGTTCTCAAAGGCTTCAAGAACCTTGGGCAGTGCTCACACTAGAGAGGAATGATGAGAACACTTCAAGGAAAACTATGGACAAAATCCTGGTGTGTCAGAGTTCATGAGGGTCTCATATGAACCCTGCGCAGTGCTTACACCAGGAAGGCCAGGGGACGGTACTTAAATTGCTTTGGCTTTCAGCCAGCAAAGAGTGAGAATTCAAGAGAGAAGGATTGGATTGGAGAGTGTATGTCGGGAAAAAATCACACAAAGAACAAACACATTTGAAACTAAGCAGACTTGATAAAGTTTTGAAAGTTAACAAAGTCACACACTAATAAGGATCAGTTCATGCTTGACAAAGATTTCATATCAGGCTAAGTCACACAAGGGGAGCTAATAAGTCAGGAAAACTTTAATTAGAAGTAACAATTTAACAAAGGTATCCTGACATGGTGAGCACAAAAACAGAAAAGTAATATGGCAACAGGTTTAACGACAAGCTAATGAGTCTACTAAGGCATACATAATTAACTAGTTCTTAAGGAAAGACATCAAAAAATGCTTAATGCTAAAAGATAATCCTAAGTTACACAGAGTTAAGCAAATTCCATTAATTAGTTCACTGTGTTCAACATATCTTGAATATAGAAAAAAACTAGTCTAATAACAGTAACATATTAAATAAGTAATAAAGTAACAAAGGATTAAGTAACTTACCAATTCAGATGAAACGGAAAATAATAAAGTAATGTAGCAATGGTCACCAACAAAAGCAAACAATAGAGGATTTTTGGCCTTGGCTTCCAGCTGGCCAGGAATCAAAACACAGAATAATAACAGTGTATAGTTTATGGTTATGAGAATATTTCGAAATCTAAGTCTAAAGGGCAAAGCAGTAGAAAGGAAAGCGCGTAACAATTAATAAAGAAAGAAAAACTAGAAACCCTAATTTAGGTAAACATATAAGATTGGCAGAAAATAACAACTAAGGAGATGCACATAGACATATAGACAAAGACTTTAACAATGTAACTAAAGAATCGAGCAGATTTGTTTTGATTTCGAAGAATCAAAACCCCCTAAATTTAGGGTAAGTAAAACTCAGTCAGAAATTAACGAAGCGAGTTATAATAGGATGCACAGAGATAGATAAACGAAAACATTAAAGGAAAAATAATTAAAGAATCGAGAGCCAAATTAGATCTAGAAAGATCTGAACCCTACTTTTATGGTAAGTAGAAAATTGTGAATAATCTCAGAGATTCATACCATAAAGAAACGAGAACAAACACAGATGGAAAGAGGTTAAAGATTTGAACCAGATTTGGTTCAAAATTAAAGAGATCTGCTTGCCATGTTAGGTAAGATATTATGTAACACCATAAGCGAGTAACCATAAGTGAGAGGTCGCGTCCCTTCTTCTGCTGTCTGTGCCAGCCTCCCCCGCTTACCGCGGAATTTCTGCCGCCCCCGTGAACTTCCTCTTCTGACCACGAGATTCCGCCGTGATCCGCACTCCCAAATTTAGAGACCGACATCTGAACACCAACAGCTGTTTCCAACAGCTATACCCGTCTGATAACTACTTGAAACTCACCCGAGGCCCTCGAGACCTCGACCAAACATACAACCACATCCCATAACATTATTCAAACATAGTCGAGCCTTCAAATCACATCAAACAACACTAAAACCACGAATCACCCTCCAATAAAAATCTAATGAACTTGAATTTCCAAAGTTCTACATCAGATACCGAAACCAAACAAATTGCGTCCAATTGACCCCAAATTTTGCACACAAGTCATATTCAACACTATGGACCTATTCCAATGTACGGAATCGGATTTTGACCCTGATATTAAAATTTCCACTATCAGCCCGAAACTCTAAAAATTCACTTGTCGACATTTTAAGCCTAAATGAGCTACGGACCTCCAAAACATAATTCGGACTCGCCCCTAAGCTCGAAATCACCCAACAGAGATAATGGAATCGACATAATTCCATTATGGAACTGTCTTCACACTGCTCTGACTACGGTGCAAATTCTAAGATTTAAGCTCTCATGTAGGGACTAAGTGTCCCAAAACACTCTGTAACTCAAGATGAGCCATCCCGGCAATTCACAATAATAGAAATAGATACGGGGGAAGTAGTTAATAGGGGATTGGGGAGTTAATTCTCAAAACAACCGGTCGGGTCAGTACATCCTACCCCTCTTAAAACATTCATTTGTCCTCGAACGAGCATAGAGACCTACCTGAAGTGCTGAAAAGATAAGGGTAACGGCTGCGCATATCCTACTCGGTCTCCCAAGTCGCCTCATCAATATACTGACCCCGCCACTGAACCTTTATTGATGCAATATTCTTTGACCTTAACTTTCGAACCAGCCTGCCTAATATAGCCACTGGCTCCTCAACATAAGATAGATCATTGTCCAATAGTACTAAACTGAAACCCAACACGTGAGACTGATTGTCGTGGTACCTCTGGAGCATCGAAACATGAAATACCGAGTGAACTCCTGCCAAGATGGGAGGTAAGGAAAGCTCATGAGTAATCTCCCGAACATGCCGCAACACCTCAAAGGGACCAATAAATATTGGTCTCAACTTACCCTTCTTTCCAAATCTCATAAAGCCCTTAATAGGAGAAACCCGAAGCAAAACCTGCTCTCCATCCATAAATGAAACATCACGAGCCTTCCGGTCCGCATAACTCTTTTGTCTGGACTGGGTTGTGCGGAGTCTATCCTGAATCACCTTAACCTTCTCCAAAGAGTCCTGAACCAAGTCAGTGCCCAATAATCTAGCCTCGCCAGGTTCAAACCAATCTACCGGGGATCTACACTGCCTACAATATATAGCCTCATATGGTGCCATCTGAATGTTGGACTGGTAACTGTTGTTGTTGCCAAACTCCGCAAGTGGTAAGACCTGATCCCAAGAACCTCCAAACTCCATCACGCACGCACGGAGCATATCCTCAAGAATCTGAATTGTGCACTCGAACTACTCCTCCGTTTGGGGGTGAAATGTTGTGCTCAACTCCACCCGAGTACCCAACTCATGTTGCACGGCTCTCCAGAACCGTGATGTGAACTGAGTACCTCTATCTAAAATAATGGAAACTGGAATACCATACATGCGAACAATCTCCAAAATATAAATCTCAGCCAACCTCTCTGAAGAATAAGTGGTACACATAGGAATAAAGTGTGCAAACTTTGTCAGTAGATCCACAATTACCCAAATGGCATCGAACTTCCTCAAAGTTTGTGGGAGTCCAACTACGAAGTCCATGGTGAACCGCTCCCACTTCCACTCCGGAATCTCTATCTACTAAAGCAAGCCACCTGGTCTCTGGTGCTCACACTTCACCTGCGGACAATTGAGCCACCAAGCTACAAACCCAACTATATCTTTCTTCATCCACATCCACCAATAGTGCTGCCTCAAATTCTGGTACATCTTTGCGGCACCCAGATGGATGGAATACCACGAACTGTGGGCCTCCTCCAAAATCAACTCCAGAAGCCCATAAACATTGGTACACAAATCCGACCCTGCATCCTCAATACCCCATTAGCACAAATGGTCACATATCTGGCATCACCACGTAGAACCTTGCCCTTGAGGTCGAGGAAATGAGGGTCATCATATTGACGCTCTCTGATAAGATCAAACAAGGAAGACTAAGAAACCACACAAGCTAGGACTTGACTAGGCTCCGAAATATCCAATCTCACAAACTGGCTGGCTAAGGCGGGAACATCCATCACCATAGGCCTCTCTATTGCGGGTAGATAAGCCAAACTCCCCAAACTCTCCACCCGATGACTCATGGAATCAGCCACCACATTGGCCTTTCCCGGGTGGTACAAAATAGTGATATCATAATCCTTAATCAGTTCTAACCACCTCCTCTAACACAAATTGCGGTCCTTCTTCTTGAAAAGATGCTACAAACTCTGGTGATCAGTATAGATCTCACAAGGAACACATTACAAATAATGACGCTAGATCTTCAAGGCGTGAACAATAGCAGCTAACTCGAGATCATGGACAGGATAATTATTCTCATGCACCTTCAGTTGTCTGGATGCGTAGGCAATCACCCTACCGTCCTGCATCAATACCGCTCCAAGGCCAATCTTCGAGGCATCAAAATACATAGTATAAGACCCCGAACCTATAGGCAATGTTAATACTGGGGTTGTAGTCAAAGCTGTCTTGAGCTTCTCAACGCTCTCCTCACACACTTCTGTCCATCTTAATGGAGCACCTTTCTATTTTAGCCTGGTCATAAGTGTTGCAATATATAAAAATCCCTCAATAAATCCACGATAATAACCCACCAAGCCAATAAAATTATGGATCTCTGTAGCTGAGGATGGTGTAGGCCAACTCTGCACTGCTTCAACTTTCTTCGGATCTACCTTGATCCCGTTAGTCAATACTACGTGACCTAACAATGCCACGGAATCCAACCAGAACTCACATTTCAAGAACTTTGCATATAATTTCTTTTCTCTCAAAGTCTGAAGCACTATCCTTAGGTGCTGCTCATGGTCTTCCCGACTCCGGGAGTATACCAGAATGTTAGCAATAAAGACAATGACGAACGAGTCAAGATATGGTCGGAACATACTATCCATCAAATGCATAAATGTTGTTGGGCATTGGTCAGCCCAAATGACATAACAAGGAACTCGTAATGACCATATCGAGTCCTGAAAGCAGTCTTCGGGATATCTAGCTCCCGAATTTTTAACTGATGATAATCTGAGAGCAAGTCAATCTTAGAAAACACTCGAGCACCTGGTAACTAATCAAATAGGTCATCAATACAAGGTAAATGATATTAGTCCTTCACTGTAACTTTGTTGAATTGTAGATAATAAATGCACATACGCATAGAACCATCCTTTTTCGCCGCAAACAAGATAGTAGCACCCAAGGTGACATACTGGGCCGAATAAAGCCCTTATCAAGCAATTCCTATTGCTGCTCCTTCAACTCAGGAGGAGCTATACAATAAGGAGGAATAGAAATGGGTTGAATGCTCGACAACAAATCAATACCAAAATCAATATCTTTATCGGGCGGCATGCCCGAGAGATAAGCTGGAAACACATTAGAGAAATCCCTCACTACTGGGACTGGATCAACTATAGGGGTATCAATAGTGACATCTCTTATATAAGCTAGATACGCGTCACACCCCTTATCAACCATTCGCTGAGCTATAAGAAATGAAATAACTCTACGGGGGTGTGATCTAAAGTACCCCTCCTCTCTAATCGCGGTACACCCGGCATAGGTATCATCATGGTTTTGGCGTGACAATCAAGAATAGCATAATGGGGCAACAACCACTTCATGCCCAAGATAACATCAAAATCTACCATGCTAAGTAATAATAAATTGGCTCTAGTCTCAAAATAACTAAGAGAAATCAAACACGACTGATAAATGCGGTCCACAACAAGGGAATCTCCCATAAGAGTAGAAACATAAATAGAGGAACTCAAAGAATCCCGAGATACGCCCAAATGTACGGCAAAATAAGAGGACATATAAGAATAACTGGATCCTGGATCGAATAGAATCGATGTATCTCTATGACACACTAGAAAAATACCTGTGATGACAGAATCGGAGGCAACAGCCTTGGTGCGAGCAGGAAGGGCATAGTATTTGGCCTAACCTCCCCTCTAGGGAAACCTCTACCTCCCCGACAGCCACCTCTAGTTGGCTGCGTAGGTAGGGTGGCAGTTGGCATTGTAATCATAGCTTGAGGACCTGGTGGAGCACGCTATGGCTGAGAAGGCTGTAGTGGTACACCTCTCACCATATGGCGTCTATCGCCTCACTCAAAATAAGCTTTGGGAGGGCATGGCTGTTGTGATTGGCTCGAGCCGGTCTACTGGACTAACCACTGATGGCACCTCGTGCAGGAGGCACACTAGATAATAGAGGTGCATAATAAGGCTCCTGAGGTCTAGGCAGAGCTGGAATACCACTGGCTGCTGGAAGAGCTGAATGAACGGGGCGACTCACATAACCCTTACCAAGGCAAACTGCAGCTGGGGCACGGGCACTAGAATAAGGACCTGACTCTCGAGACCTTTGGCCTCTCTATCCTCTCTATCCCAAGAAAGCATTTCTTCTACTCTCCTAACAATGCTTACCACCTACTGATAAGCAATATCCATCTCCATCTCCTGGTCATGCTAGATCTGATGGTAGGAATGAGCCCCTTAATAAACTGGCAAACTCCCTCGCGAACTGTAGAAACCAAGGCTGGTGCATGTCTAGCCAAGTCACTAAAATAGACAACATACTCCGAAACAATCATAGTACCCTGGCGAAACTGCTCAAACTCCACGCGCCATGCATCCTTGAGGCTCGATGGAACATACTCCCTCAAAAATATATCTGAAAACTAGGTCCATGTAAGGGAATCTGCCTCAACCTGACTGTCTAACACAAAAGTACTCCACCACTGATAGGATGCCCCTTGAAGCTGGAAGGTAGTGAAAGAAACCCCACTCGACCCTAATATACCCATAGTGCACAGGATACGGTGGTACTCCTCCAGAAATCCCTAAGCATCCTCTAATGCTAGACCATTGAATGTAGGAGGCTTGTACTTCTTGAACCTCTCAAGATTCCATTGCTCCTCTTCTAAAGTTGCTGCTCTATCCTCCGGCTGAACTGGGCCTACAGGCGGTACCAGTATAACCTATGGGATCTGATCAACCTGAACTCGCTGCTCTGGGGTGCGGGCGGCGGGACTCTGTGCTCCTCCCCAGATCTGAGATGTGGTTGCAGCAAGGAGAGTTAATCCTATCTGAGCTAGAGTGGTGTACATGCTCATGAACTGCGCAAGGGTCTCCTAGAGAGCTGGAGTAGTAGTGGTAGTGGGCGTATCAGGTGCTTGGGCTCCGACTGGAGCTGCTGGTGGCTCCCCCATAGCAGCTCGCGCAGATGCTATGGCTGCACCACGTGCACCTCCTTGGCCTCTACCCCGGCCCTGGCACCAGCCTCTGGCGGCTCTAGTAGGGGCGCGGGTGCCTAGTCATCTCTGGTAGCACGTGTCCTCACCATCTTTGAGAGAATAGAAGACATAGGTTTAGAATTTTTGAAAGGATAATATCGCATAACAAGGAATCAAATGAGGTGGAATTTTCTTAACAGTTAAATAGGCTCTCGAAGATAAGTACAGACGTCTCTGTACCGATCTGTGAGACTCTAGTAAACCGGCTTGTGATTCATGACACCTATGAATCTAGAGCTCTGATACCAACTTGTCACGACCCAAGTTCTCCCTCCATGAACTATCGTGATGGCACCTAATCTCTACGACTAGGTAAGCCTAACAATCTGAAGAAAAATGAATTAAAGGTGCAAAACCAGCCAACTAACAGGTAAATATAATAAAAGAGTTTAAAATGCCGCTCGATATATACAATAATAACACTCTCGAACTGAAACATAGTACTCCCAAAACCCAGAAATCTCATGAATCACAAGCTAAAGAAGTACATAGTGTTCTAACTTCGGAAGTCTAAACGAAGGAAAATATAAGAAATCTATAACTGAAGGGAGAATAGTGAGGGACTTCTATGTTTGCGGACGCAGCAGATATACCTCGAAGTCTTTGGATCGCATCGCCTCACGGATAGTATGGCTAAGAAGAAAAATCTGGATCTGCACACGAAAAAACATGTGCAGGAAAAGGCATGAGTACACCACAACGGTACCCAGTAAGTGCCAAGCCTAATCTCGATCGAGTAGTGACGAGATCAGGTTAGGGCCCTACTGGTTGTGTGTGTATATATATATATATATATATAGAGAGAGAGAGAGAGATAAAAACAATATGAAATATGGTAGAGAAGATAATTTCTAGCAGTCTATGAAGTGAAATCACAGGAAAAATAACTCAGAACACAGAATTAGCAATAAGGGATCTCCTAGGATACCGTCTATGAGCACGTGATTTTTGCCCGACCAAAATACTTCTACAACATCACATAACATATTTTTGTAGTTCATTTTAATATTTTATAGAATTTTTAGGAATATTTGTTTAATTGTTTGCATTTTTGTTGCATTTTTTCCATATATTAAAAGCGTAAAAAATACCCGAATAATATATATTTAAGTCTCATTCATTGCATTCTTAGGTTGATAGTTACATTTTTAGCTTATTTGTCAATTAATTGCATCAGTAAAATAAAAAATATATATAAATTATTTCACATTATAGCTTTAGTTTTATTAATTAGTACACTTCTTGCATTAGCTCTAAATAAATTAATTGTTTTAGTATTAAAATTATATAAGTAAGTAAATTTCACATTACTAGGTTTTGTTTAGGATTTAATTTAGGTTTAATTAAGTTTATTAGTAATTAGTATTTTTAAATTAAAATTGAGTCAAATAAATAAAGAGGGGAGTTTGGTCTTAGAATTCGATTTGGGCTTTTGAAATTGCTGAGCCTAGACCCTTTTCTCTCTAAAATCCGCCCAGCCTAATCCCCTACCCGGTCTAGGTCCCCCACTTAACCAAACGGCGTTGTTTGGCTACCTTCAATCCCAACCGTTGATCTCTGATGATCCAACAGTTGGGAACTCAACACCCCTTACCCATATATATGTCCTAACACCCCCATACCCTAGAAATCCCCCCATTTCCCCCGTCTCTATTCAAGCTAACTCTAACCGCCTTAATTTCCTCTCAACTTCAAACGACCTAAACCCTAGCCGCCGCCCACTAGAAGTCGTTTCATGGCGGCAGACGGTCTCCAAAGTCACCCAAATATTCACCCTACAATCACCCTTCCCCCTCATTTCCAAATCCATGAACAATTCTCCCAGAATCCTCCTTGAACTCGTGGAATTTCAAATCTGAGAATCAAAAAAGCAAATTGTTCTTGCATGTTTCGGTTCTCTGTAATTCCTTAGTTTGTGTAGTTCGAAACTCACCCCAAATGGATTGATCTTGACAAAAACAATTATTTGGGGTCAATTCTGAGCTATTTCGAAGTCAAGCCATAGATCCCCACCAGATTCTTCATTATTCTCTCAATAGGTACATTTCTTGTCTTCATTTTAGGTTTACTCTCCTTCCTCTTAGTACTTTCCACCCTATTTATTGCTATTCCATTTTATTTGTTTATTTTATTTCAATTTTCTGAAATTTTGACAATAGTCTGTGTTTAATTGTGTCACGACTCAAACCGATGGGCCGCGACGAGCACCCGGTACCTTACTCAACCGAGTACCAACGTAACATATCTTTCATATTATATCATCGGATACACGTGACATACGGACCTAAAAGGCCAACATTATCATTTACAAACTCAAAACAAAGGCCGACAAGGCCGTACAATCTTTCACGTATATGACATATGTCTACAAGCCTCTAAGAGTGCATAAATGTCATAAAGGACGGGTCAGAGTCCCTACATACCAAACAATACACGTCTAAATCATACTAACCAAACAAGCAACCCCGAAGCAAATGGAGCGCACCAACATCTTCCACTAAGCTTATAGCCTACTTGGAGGGCTCTTGATATGTCTATCGGGACCTGCAGGCATGAAACGCATTGTCCCCAAGAAAAAGGGACGTCAGTACGAATAATGTATAGAGTATGTAAGGCACGTAAATAAATACATAAGAGACATGGAAGTCATATATAGTACATGACTCAACCTGTAAGTCTGAATAACTTTGTAAATCATAAATTACTTTTAGCGTCATGCATATGCGTATGAATGTCATGTCGTGCATAGGTATATGTTTCATAACATCATCAGCCTCGGAGGGCATCCCATCATATCATATCGGCCACTGTGGGCAAAATCATCATCGTATACCAGCTGATCAGGTGGTCATACGTATATAATGCCATAACCTTTCCCACATCCCATATACATATATATACATACATATATACGCGTATATAACGCCGTATAAATCCATAACCTTTCCCATCCATATACATATATATATACATACATATATACGCGTATATAACGTTGTTTGAATCATATTTCAGCCACTGTGGGCAACATCATCATCATATACCAGCTGATCAGGTGGTGGTGCGTATATAACGTCGTAACCTTTTCCCATATCCCATATACATATATATATATATATATACGCGTATACGCGTGTATAACGCCGTCTGAGTCATGTGTCAATGTACATGTATAAATGCATGAAATGCATATGAAATATGATAACAAAATATCTCGGTACGTCATAAGACCATTATACCTCTGGTTAGTGTCATAAAATCATTTTACGTATTTTCTGAGACCCACGAATAGAAGATAATAATAATTCTCATGGGGAATTAAGAATATAGACACCCCTACTATTTCTATGAATAGAGTAATTTATAGAAACTGTGTATTTGCTCGTTTCTTTCGTATAAACTGGACCATGCCAAAAGAAAGAAGGGAGGGCCTTAACATACATGTTTCTTTAATTATTTGAACGAAGCTTTTCTGCGAAATTCTTGAAAGAAATTTATACTTGGATTTTGAAATTTCGAACGAAATCTCCTTCTGCTTCTAGCATTCTTTTGGCTTTAAGACCCCAAAATAGAATGAGATGTAACTTACTTCTTAGCTTTTCTCCAACGTTTGAAGTTGTTTCTGTTTTGTAGCTTTTGAATGAATTGATACGAAAATTGTTATATCATATTAAGGTTGTTCAGATTCCTATATGAAGATAAGACTTTAATAATTAAACTTTATTTATCCCTTGGTGTCGACACCTAGCACAATTGTTATGAGTCATTATTTTAAATTGGTGGCCTTGTGCCACGTGGAGAGTGGTGTATTTTAGTTGATTTTTATCCACTTATTAGTTAATGGGGTAATGTTCTGTTATCCGGTAATTAATCAATTACCCACATTATTTAAAAATTACAACAAATTACTTAAAATTTTATTTATTTTTAAAATACATCATATATACTTTTTATATATACTACCGTGGTCATATGGTGCCTTGCATGGTACTAGTTCATAATTATCGGGTATTATCGCTCGGGCCGTATTTTACCCCAATATGCCAAACTTGGACGAAAAATCTGTTTTCTTTGACTTGCTTCCCCTTTCACTTGTGAAATAGCATAATACTTATATCTCCAAATAATCCTTTACTTGGACTGATGTCAATTACCTTAGGACAAATCCAACGTACAATACTACGGGTGCAACATCGTCGTAACTTAATACTGCGAAGTGTGACATTACCATAATGTAATATTGCTAGGTAGAACACTTTCGTAACTTAATACTGCTGGACGTAACATCATCGTAATATATTACTGCATAGGGTGACATCATCGTAATATAATACTGCGGGACGTAATATTGACGTAATATTTCGGAGCGTAACATCTACACCACTCTCCACGTGGCACATGGCCACCAATTTAAAATAATGACTCATAACAATTGTTCTAGGTGTCGACACCAAGGGATAAATAAAGTTTATTTATCAAAGTCTTATCTTCATATAGGAATCTGAACAACCTTAATATGATATAACAATTTTGGTATCAATTCATTCAAAAGCTACAAAACAGAAACAACTTCAAACATTGGAACTAAGATAAGAAGTAGGTTACATCTCATTCTATTTTGGGGTCTTAAAGCCAAAAGAACACTAGAAGCAGAAGGAGATTTCATTCGTAATTTCAAAATCCAAGTATAAATTTCGTTCAAGAATTTCGTAGATGAAGCTTCGTTCAAATAATTCAAGAAACAGGTATGTTAAGGTCCTCCTTTCTTTCTTTTAGCATGGTCCAGTTTATACGAAAGAAACGAGTAAACACACAGTTTCTATAAATTACTCTATTCATAGAAATAATAGGGGTGTCTATATTCTTGATTCCCCATGAGAATTATTTTTATCTTCTGTTCATGGATCTCAGAAAATACGTAAAATGATTTTATGATATTAACCAGAGGTATAATGGTCTTATGACGTACCGAGATATTTTGTTATCGCATTTCATGCATTTATACATGTACATTGACCCATGACTCAGACAGCGTTATATACGCGCGTATATATATATGTATATGGGATATGGGAAAAGGTTATGGCGTTATATACGCACCACCACCTGATCAGCTAGTATATGATGATGATGTTGCCCACAGTGGCTGAAATGTGATTCAAACGGCATTATATATGCGTATATATATAGGTATTCAAATGGCGTTATATACGCATATATATGTGTGTATTCAAACGGCGTTATTTATGCGTATATATGTATGTATATATATGTATAGGATATGGGAAAAGTTATGGCGTTATATACGCATCACCACCTGATCAGCTTGTATACGATGATGATTTTGCCCACAGTGGCCGATATGATATGATGGGATGCCCTCAGAGGCTGATGATGTTATGAAACATGTACCTATGTACGACATGACACGACATGACATTCATACGCATGTGCATAATGCTAAAAGTAATTTATGATTTACAAAGTTATTCAGACTTACAGGTAAAGTCATGTACTCTATATGTCTTCCATCTCTCTTATGTATTTATTTATGTGCATTACATACTCGGTACATTATTTGTACTGACATCCATTTGCCTGGGGACGCTGCGTTTCATGCCCGCAGGTCACGATAGACAAATCAAGAGCCCTCCAAGTAGGCTATCAGTTCAGTGAAAGATGTTGGTGTGCTCCATTTGCTTCGGGGTTGCTTGTTTGGTTAGAATGATTTAGATGTGTACTGTTTGGTATGTAGGGACTCTGTCCTGTCCTTTATGATATTTATGTACTCTTAGAGGCTTGTAGATATATGTCATATACGTGAAAGATTGTACGGCCTTGTCGGCTTTTGTTTTGAGTTTGTAAATGATAATGTTGGCCTATTAGGCCCGAATGTCACGTGTATATGATGATGTAATATGAAACATATGTTATGTTGGTACTCGGTTGAGTAAGGTACCGGGTGCCCGTCGCGGCCCATCGGTTTGGGTCGTGACAAATTGTTAGTTTAATTATTAATCGATTAGTTAATTTTAGGTATTTAAGAAAATCGAGTCAATTTTCTTTATTAAGGCAGTAATTCGGCTAGGTTTCTTTAGGGTAATTTTTGCTTGCCGTGTTTGTTTGTGTTCTGAATTCTCAGTGCTAGACTTTTTTAGTGTTCATTCATGCATGCTTAGTTTAATTTTTCAAATAACTTTTACTACTAGAGTTTGTTGTTTCTCTAATTAGTTTTAGGTTAGATTTTGAATCCTAATTAGTTTGTTTTTCGTTCATTAGTGTGTTTTTTACTATTGTGACCTCAATCAGAAATTATGAGGGGTAAACGAATCAAAATAGTAAATTAAATGGGTTATTTGAAGAGTGGGTAAATAGAAAATTGAGATAAGGCAATTAGAGGATTCTAGAACATGGGCAGCTGGACCTATTTGGCGAGTACAAAATACTGCAACCAATTAGAAACAACCAGCTGTCCAATATTATTAAAAAAGATGTACTTTGACGGCTGCTTTCAAAGGGAGTTATTCCCTGACTTGGAGAGAACACAACAACTCTTATAGGGTATATATAGAACCATTTCCTTACTCATTAGGATAGATTTTTCAGACCCTAAAAACACCCCAAAAGTTCAGCTCTACTGTTTCACTAGTAGTTGATACCTTTTCTGATTTTTTGCCAAAGTTAGAACAAATTTCTTGGGAATTTCTGGTCTTCAAAATCGAGATATGGATTAAGTTTGAGGCGGTGTGTTGTTGTTTCTGGTTGCTGATTTATTTCTGTTTGTTGATTCCTGTTAAATTCAGCTCCCTTACCTTGTTTTTTTGTTCTATAACCTGGTACCTCTTGGACTTTGAGAGACCATTGGAATGCAAGCATGCTATTAATATATGCGGAATGGTTTTAATGAGATCATATTCATATTCATTAAAAGATGTATTTGCAATATGAAGTTCATGATCAAATTTTAAGTTTCAGCTTTTCTTATATGTTTCTTTTCAACTCTTTCCACTGTTTTGTAATTCTGTCTTTAGCTATGTTTTAGAATCTTGGATTTACCATGATAGTCTGTGATCTAGCTAAGGGCCCTCATGTTTGAGTACTCAAAATAATTTAGCTTTTTGCGGTGTTGTTCAAACTCTAGGGTGTTGGATGTTGTCATTAGCTTTTTTTGTGTACGTGTTAAAAAGTATGAGATGTCATGCTGGTCATGGTATCTCATTTGGATTTTGACGTCCAAGTTCATCCCTACTCAAAAATTCAGTTGTTTAATTGTCAAATCATGTTCATATTGTATCTTAGAATCATAATTATGGTTGAAATGGCTACATGACTGAGTGATTAATTAGTATTTTAAGGTAGTTTAAGTTAATATTGTATTACTAATATTGTTAATTAATTAAAACCCATAATATGGTTGGTCAACATTTAATTTCCAGAATTTATGCAATCTTTTGTTATATGTGAGAGTTGAACTTTAGTAGGGCTTTAGTTGAAATTGGGCCAGGCGTTGGCCCAAATGGGGTGGCCTGGTCGAAATCACCCCTGGCGTGGTTTCTGGGCCTTTTCTCATTTCTTGGGCTCAATTTCAAAGCCCAAATAGCACCATCGTCATTATTCTTTAAAAACTTTTGATCAAATGGCTTAATGGGCTCTCCGCTAGCCCAATTTGTCTCAAAATAATTAGAGTCAACATGTCTACCCAATACCAATATATAATTAGAAGCCTTATATTGAATTTCGACTTTGTTTAAACACGGACCTTCGTATCTTGCTTTGGGCACGTTTATACTAAAAAGTCATCATAGCTATGGGTACGGTTCCCGTGACATAGTTGTGATACATAATTTCCAAATCCGAGTAAACATTTCATGAGATCCGGCCATAACTTCTAATAATGTTAATAAATTAAACATGTTGTACATCGTGGGTACGGTTCCCGTGACATGATTCGCAATATGTACCAAACGAACAAGTGTACGATAATCGTAACATGTTCCACAATAATTCCATAACTAATTAAAAGCGGTCAAAGGCTAACAATGCATAATAGGTATAAAATATTTAATTAATCAAAAAATTAGGCCAATTAATAATAGTTGAGCGACCGTGCTAAAATCACGGAACTCGGAAATATCTAACACCTTCTCCCAGGTTAAAAGAATTCCTTACCCGGGTTTTTGTGTTTCGCGGATTGTAAAACAGAGTCAATCTTCCTCGATTCGTGTTTTTAAACCGGTGACTTGGGACACCATAAATTATTCCAAGTGGCGACTCTTAATCGAATAAATAATCACGATTCGATTATTGTCACTTTAATTGGAAAAACTCACCTATACCCTTTCAGGGTAGAAAAAGGATATATGACAGCTCTGGCGACTCTTTTGGGATCGAACTCAGAACCTCTGGTTCAAGGTTCAAGAATTCGAGCTTAGAATAATTGTTATATTTGACTTTTATTTATTATCTAATTTTTATCACATGCTTGGGCCTAATGTGGTAAATGCCACTTTTTACCGCTTTGATATTATTTGAACTTTATATAAACTACTACGAAACCCTTCTCTTCTAATCTTTTGGAAAGTGCACGCTAGCGTGAGTTCTTTTCTGTTAGTGTCATGTCTCAATTTAGAACGAGGTTCGGACAAGTTGCAAAGCCGGATGGTCTTTTGTTTATAGGTACGCTGCCCCCCCCCCCCTCGGCTCGAGTTTTCCACTCGGGTTAGCCAGGTCTAGAACAATACACCCAGGTTTTAAACCTAGAATGACACAGCCTCATGCCGGATCCCTAGTAAGAACGCTTGTTTGTATCATGTGCATTTGACTTTAGGGACTCGACATAGGGGTTGGGTCCGTCTAGGATAGGTGCACCCGAAATTAAAAGACCATCCTGATGTATTTTTACATGCTATTTGTGCATTTATTTATTTCGGCTTGCATGTTGACCAGCTCTTAGATTAGGGAGGAAAATCAAAGGAAAACTGAGATTGAGATAGGAGAGAGAAATTTATCCGTTTCCCAAAAAGAAAAGGGGAGAAGGTCATTCCAAAATGATTCGTATTTTCTTGTTGCATCAAAACAGACCAAACTATGCGGATTTGATTCTCACCGGATATGGGATACGTAGGCAACCCTCATCGGGTCCAGCCCCGCTTTTGAAAAAATAACCAAAAATATGAAGTGTCACCATTTTTGTCGTAAATAAAGTGGGTGATGTCGTTTTTGTCTAAATAGCTAAGTGTCCCAACGGGGCGCCGTAAGGCCGTTTTTGGAAGAATAGCCACCGACGATTTTTTTGTCAATTTTTGGCCACCTAGCAAACACAACCCTAAAATCTTCCCTTTTGAATTGCTGAAGGATCATATTTGCAAAAATAGCCTCGATTTATTTGAATTTTGGCAAAATGAACCTTTTTATCAGGTTTTTAACAAAACTCACTTTGTTTTTAAACCAATCACCCTAATCTAAATGTGCAGAATGACCACGAGTCAAAATTTACCAATGAAGGTGATGACTTAGATTTTGTTGGCATTTCACATATGGTGGGAAGATTTGGGTGAACAAGGACGAGATACGGTCAACCATTACCTAGGGGCACTTACCGGATTATTAAAGATTAAGCCTAGGGGTGACATAATAAAAGCATTGGTGACATTTTGGGACCCAGCTCACAACGTTCTGCATTTCTTGGACTTCGAACTTACACCTACCTTGGAGGAGATAGCGGGTTACGCTGGGAGTATAGTGGGTTTAAGACATAAACACCTGGTTGCTCCAAGAGCCGTCACTCCCCACAAGTTCCTCGACTTACTAAAAATAAACAGGTAGGTCCAGTATGCAGATTTGGCAGGTGGATTTTCCACTTTACACTTCATATACCAGCGATATGGGCATGTAAGAGGATTTGAAAACCTGGAAAGTGGAATCTGTAGTAAAGGGAACCGATCAAAGTGGGAAGATCATAGATGTTTCGCTTTCATGTTGGCATTCTTAGGTCTTCTAGTCTTTCCCAGGAAGGAGGGAAATATTGATTTACGGGTGGCTAGGGTCGTCAATGTTTTGACTACCAATGCCAAGAGCACCCTCGCACCTATGATAGATTCCAATATATTCCGAGCTCTCACAGCTTGCAAAGATGGAGTAGATTTTTTTGAGGAGTGCAATTGTTTACTACAAATGTGGATGATTTAGCATCTTTTTCATCGTCCCCAGTACATGAACTACGGGTCTAAGGGGAAAAGCTGCATCGAGGAGGTTGGTAAAAGGGTTTCTAGTTTTAAAATGCCAGAAGGGGTCGGAGATTGGGTATCCCGCCTCCGTTCCATAACTATAGGTCAGATAGAATGGACACTGGGTTGGCTTCCTGTTGAAGAAATTGTGTACATGCCTGCCACTGGTCCCTACTTCATCCTAATGGGTCTTCAAAGCATCCAGCCCTATGCCCCATACCGGGTTTTGAGACAATTTGGAAGATGCCAAGTAGTTCCCCAAGACAAAGATCTTAGTGTTCATGCAGTTGAAGGTTGCTTTGATGGCCAATTTCATGAAGAAATTGTTTGCCTTATTTGGAACAAGTGCCAATATTTGACTGCAAACACCCAAGTATCTGACTTGTCTAGGGACGAGGTCTCGCCTTGTTATCTTGCTTGGTGTAGAAAGGAAGTTGCACCAAGGGTCGAATCTGAAAGGACAACCAAAAGGCCTCACATCTAAGAATTTGTTGAGGCGTCGCAAGAACAATGGGCTTGGTTGAACAAAAAAAATGAATATAAGGCCACCATAAGCAAGTTAGAAGGGAAAATTAGAGACCTTAGATTTGATAGTAGATTGCATGCCTCTGCGGATGAAGGTGAAAAGAAGAGGTTGACCCAAGAAAATGAAGCACTCCAAGCCCATATCCAGAAGATGAAAATAGCAGCTAAGAACCCGGTCAGAAGCAGAAAAGATGAAAAGCTCTTCGATAACTAGGGATTATTGTTCATTTTATATTCCTTCTTACTTGAGTATTGATTAAAAATGTATACAAAATAGTCCCAAAGACTTACATGTTGTACTTGTTTGCAGGGTTTGGTCAAAAGGTGACAACTAGTCAAAACCATCTCAAAAAGGAGTGAAACATGCACTAGTACCAAGAACAAGTCCAACCATAGTGCAACAGGTCCACTTTGGCCGCACTCCATTTAGTGCGGTCCGTAGTGAGGAGATTCAGAGAGGTGCCATTTTGGAGACTCAAGAATTGCGGCCACCAAGCATTTAGTGCAGACCCAATGGCCCCACCGCGCCTGCAATCAAAATTTTACGATCCGCAAAAGCTGGAGATCAGAGAGTTGAGAATTTTGAGGTTGACACCAATGCGGTCCACGGTCCTTTTTGCGTGGACTGTAATTAAAGCCATCGCAGCCGTGGTGCATTTTATGTGGCCCACGACGGCAAAGTTTAGAGAGCAGCTATTTGAAGCCAAAAGCCTCACCACGGACGCACTCGATTTTGCTCGTACCGCACTACCCCCGCAGGGGTATTTTTTTCCAGAAAATTTGACCTAGTATAAATACTTTCTTTTCCCATTTTTAGGTCATCAGTTGTATTCTAACTTTCAGCTGTGCTCGTGAACAGTAGTTCTTAACCATTTTGAGTAATTTCAGAGTAGTTTTATCATTGAATCTTCAAGTATTAGCTTGTAATTAAATCTTATGGGTTTTTCTTCATTTATTTCTTTATTTTCTTCTATTATCATGAGTAGCTAGACCCATTAGCTAGGGTTGTGGCTCAACTCTAGTGTGGGTATTTGATGGGTCTTGAGTTTTAAGACTTGAATATCTATGGGTGTTTGATATTTGGACTAATTTGTGTTTTTCATGTTGAATTAGTGGTTGCAAACACTAATTTGTGCCTTTTTGACTTGGGCTCTTCTTGAGAAAGAGAGCTTGAGTCTAGAAAAATTAGTCCAACAAGGAATTAGAGCGTATTCAAGAGATTGATAGCCCCAATTTAAGGGTTAAACCTAGAGATAGTAATACCCGACTTGAACCTCCATTGCTTGCACAAATTATCATACCCAATTGGTCTTGAGAAAGTCAATTAAAGCAAAATCACTCAAACTGCCGAGAGGTATAGAGTGGGAAGTTTCGTGCATTGGTTATATTGTAATCCCCAACATGACAACCTAGCCTTAGACTGAAGAACCTATCAAGTATCCATCTAGAAAAAAGTCACTTCCCTAGTGCCTCCTTAAATATTTAGACAACCTTTCAAGTATCTTACTCTTAGTTTAATTTAGCATCTTATTAGCATAAAATTAGAAGTAATATCAAAACCAATGATGTTTGGAAGAGTAATTAAGAGAAATTACACATCTCTAGTTTAGATAGGAATCCAATTACCATTTCTAGCTCCCTAAAGATTCGATCTCGACCATCTCGGGTAAAAGCTGCTTCGACCACTCTCTCTACTTTATAGTGGTGCAGGGTTGGCACCGATCACTTTTTGGCGCCGTGACCAAGGAGCTAATGGTTTTAGCTATCTATCTAAATAGTTTTGTGTATTGTTTTTCTTTCCTTCTACTTTAGTAATTTGTGTGTGTCACAACTTCAGGTAAAAAATGGCAGCAAACAACGCACCTCTTGGAGATCTTCCGCTGGGGGAAGAGGTAGATGACAATGTTGATGATGAAGTTCATATTTTACCTCAAGGATAAAGGAGAGGCCGCCAGGCCAATGATAATATTCCATACCCTCCCCCTCCACCTCCAAGAGTGGCTCCTCGAGTGCTCCCCAACCAAGGATATGCTAGTGCAATTGTCCCACCCTGGATCCGGGTGGGAAATTTTCAAATTACAAATGTGATGCTGAAATTACTGGAGCAGCGTGGGTATTTCACGGGCGCTGCCAATCAGAATGCTTACAAGCATCTCAAGGGTTTCGTGGATATCTGTTGGGGGAGCAAGCAAACTAATGTGTTAGAGGATGCACTTTAGTTGAGACTATTCACTTTCTCACTTAGAGGGAAGGCATTGGATTGGCTTGAACGACTTTCCAACCATTCCATCACTACTTGGGAAGAGTTGGCGGATAAATGGAGTGGACCTTTTGAAGAGCGCCATCCAAGAGCTTATCGATACAAACCAAGTCGTGTTCCAAAGCCCGGGAGCACCCAACATCAATCAAAACCCATTGCCAGTCCATGCCAGAATGCACATGATTGAGATAGTGCATAAGGATAGGGAGCCCAAGAAGCCTTAATAGCCTATTATGATGATCCTTGCCAGTGAATGTAATCCAGTCAAAACTCTAATTATTACAAACGCAACATCTTCGATAGCTGAAAGGCTGACAGAAAAGTTAAGCACGCCAAATGATAAGCCGCATGTGGTAGTCATGAAGGGGTTCCCAGATGATGTTGAACCAAATCAATGAAACCTGAAAGTGGTCGTGCCGGGGGTAGCAAGTAAGCTTGTCATTATCGTGGAAGGGGCTCGCAAATACCCTGTTATTGTTAAACCTGTGACCCAGCTACCGATAGATAACACCACGGCTATTCCATGGAATTACAAACGAGTGATAGTAACTTATAAAGGGAAAGAAGTGGAAGAGGAAGTTAATGAAATACGGGGGTTGACTCATTCGGGGAGATGCTTTGCCCTAAAGGAATTGAGGAAAGCTAAGCCACCCAAAGATAATCTAATCCTAGTGAAGAAGCCAGTCACCGAAGAGAAGGTGGAAGAATTTATGAGGAAAATGAAGGTGCAGGATTACTCCATCATGGAATAGTTGAGGTAGACAACCGCTCAGATTTGTCTTCTATCATTGTTGATACATTCAGACGAGTACCACCGGGCCCTCATGAATATTCTGAATGAAGCTCATGTCCTAGATAATATCACAGTGAAGCATTTGATGAAGATTTCCAACAAGATATTCGAGGCAAACAGGATCACCTTCTCGGATGATAAACTGCCTTTGGAGGGTACGAAACACAATCAGGCTCTTTATCTCACAGTGAAATGCAAAGATTTTTTGGTCACGAGGGTTCTAGTTGACTACGGTTCTAGTGCAAACATTTGCCCTCTCTCCACTCTGCACAAGTTGATAATTGATACTAAAAGGATCCACAAGAACAATATATGTGTCTAAGGTTTTGACAGAGGGGGAAAAGATTTTATTGGCGATATCATGCTCGAACTGACAATAGGACTAGTTGAATTTACCATGGAGTTCCAGGTACTAGATGTGGCCGTCTCTTACAATGTGCTATTGGGTAGGCCCTGGATACATGTTGCCAAAGCAGTCCCGTCTTCTCTTTAGCAGATGGTAAAGTTCGAGTGGGATAGATAGGAAATCATTGTGCATGGTGACGAGAACTTATGTGCTTACAATGATACATTCGTCCCATTTATTGATGCTGAAGATGATGAGGGGCCTTGGGTTTACCAAGTTTCCAAAACAGTGTCAGTTTAGAAGTTTTCGAAGGGGAATGTATTCCAGGTCCAAAGCTAGGTTCTGCAACCGTCATGGTAGCAAATGAACTATTGAAGAATGGTTTTGTGCCAGGCAAGGGTCTGGGTGCATCTTTGCAAGGTATCGTGCAGCCAGTGTCCTTACGTGAAAATTTAGGTACGTTTGGTCTGGGATTCAAGCCCACGGGGAAGGAGGTGTAGAGGGCTAAAAGGTTGAAAAAGAAGGCATGGTCACTCCCTAAGCCTATCCCAAGCCTCTCTGGGTCCTTTGTCAAGCTAGGGGTCATGAAACGCTCAGTGTCAGTTGGCCCAAAGCTTGTGGTTGACTTTGATAAAGAGTTGATTGAAAGGTTTCAGAGTCTATTTGATGACGTGGACATGGTGGAAGCTTGGGAAGGTTCAAACAAAGCAGATGTGCAGTTTATTGGGCCAAAAGTGAAGATTAACAATTGGAGGCTACTCCTCTCCCTACTCGGAAGGAGTTTTGGTAGTTTGCTTTGTTTTCCTTTATGTTATCTGGATTATTCCATAGTTGTAATCTAGATTTTTATTTTTTGCTTATTTTATGTACAAACCCTTCTATTCTTTATTTTCAATGAAATGCAATTTCCCTTTTTTCCATTACTCCTGATAGTGTCATTTTTGTCTTTCTTTATACAGTTCTTTTAATATGCTGATTTCAATGACATGACATGCATGAGGAATTTTCGGCCAAGTCTTAAAAGCCAATCTAACTCTAAAATAATAGTCCGAGAAGTATAGTGCGATGATGAAACTGAATATGATGAAGAGGGGGCATTTTAGGAAATTAGTAAATAACTAAATCATTTTGAAGAGAAACTCAAGCATAATTTGAATGAAACCGAAGCAATCAATTTAGGGGATCTAGATAATATCAGGGAAACCAAGATAAGTGTACACCTGCAACCACAAATCTAGGAAGAAATAATCAAAGCACTAGTTGAATATAAAGATATTTTTGCATGGTCATATGACGACATGACGGCTTTGAGCTCTAACTTAGTAGTTCACAAATTGACAACTGATCTGGCATTCCCTCCTGTCAAGCAGAAGATAAGGAAGTTCAAGACTTATATGAGTGTGAAGATCAAGGAAGAAATCAAAAAATAGTTAGATGCAAAGGTCATTCAGGTTATTCGATACTCCACTTGCTTAGCTAATGTTGTGCCAGTGCCAAAGAAGGATGGTAGGACCAGGGTATGCGTTGATTACTGCGATCTCAAAAAAGCAGGTCCAAAGGATAACTTCCCATTTCCAAATATCCACATCTTGATTGATAACTGTTCCAAGCAAGAGATCAGTTCTTTTGTGGATTGATATGCGGGATATCACCAGATCTTGATGGATGAGGAATATGCAGAAAAGACAATGTTCATCACGCCATGGGGAACGTATTGCTACTGGTAATGCCATTTGTTTTGAAAAATACTGGGCAACTTACATGTGGGTAATGAATACCGTATTTGGTGACAAGATAAACAAGGAGATTGAGGTTTATGTAGATGATGTGATCATAAAGTTAAAGCAGCAGTCCGACCATGTCGGGGACTTGAGAAAGTTTTTCCAGAGGCTCTGCAGGTACAACCTTAAGCTCAACCCTACAAAATGTGCATTTGGTGTCCCGTTTGGAAAACTATTGGGGTTTATAGTCAGTTGGCAAGGTATTGAGTTAGATCCGTCAAGATCAAAGCCATCCAAGAATTGCCACCACTAAGGAATAAGACTGAGGTGATGAGTTTGCTCGAGCGATTAAACTACATTAACAGGTTTATTGATCAACTCAAGACAACTTGTGAGCCCATCTTTAAGTTAGTGAAGAAGGATGTCGCAATCAAATGGACTGATGGGTGCCAGGAGGCATTTGATAAGATCAAGGGGTACCTGTCAAACCCACATGTGTTAGTCTCGCTGGAGCCTGGGAGACCTTTAATTCTCTATTTGACAATCCTGGATAATTCATTCGGTTGTGTGTTGGGTCAACACGACATCTCTGGAAAAAGGAGCAAGCCATCTATTATCTTAGCAAGAAGTTCACATCGTATGAGGTCAAGTACACTCTCCTTGAAAGGACATGTTGTTCCCTGACTTGGGTGGCACAAAAGTTGAAGCATTATTTGTCGTCCTACACTACTTAACTCATTTCTCGCATGGATCCTCTAAAGTACATATTTTAGAAGCATATGCCTATAGGAAGACTTGCAAAGTGGCAGATTCTACTCACAGAGTTTGACATCATATATGTGACTCGAACCGCGATTAAAGCCCAAGCATTGGCCAATCATTTGGCCAAGAACCTGGTGGATGAAGAGTATGAGCCATTGAGGACTTATTTTCCTAATAAAGAGGAGATGCATATTGACAAGGTGGAGAAGGATGAAAAGCTAGGTTGGAAACTTTAATTTGATAGAGCCGCTAACATGAAAGGTGTCGGAATAGGGGCGTGCTTATTTATGAAACAGGGCATCACTACCCTGTTACAACCCAACTTTGTTTCTATTGTACCAACAACATGGCTGAGTACGTGGCATGCATTCTGGGTTTGAGGTTAGTTGTAGACATGGGCGTTCAAGAAGTATTGGTTTTGGGAGATTCAGATCTGTTGGTGCACCAGATTCAGGGAGAATGGAAGACTCAGGATTTGAAGCTCATAGCTTACCGATAGTGTTTGCATAATCTTTGTCAATGATTCAAATTAGTAGAGTTCAGGCATATACCTAGGATCCATAATGAGGTTGTCGATGCCTTGGCTACTCTGGCATCAATGTTACACCATCCGGATAAGGCTTATGTTGACCCTCTACATATTCAAGTTTGTGATCAGCATGCCTATTATAATGTGGTTGAGGAGTAACTTGATGGTGAACCTTGGTTCCATTATATCTGGGAATACATCAAGATGGGGGTGTATCCGGTACAGGCCACGGGTGATCAAAAGAGAACAATTCGACGCTTGGCTAATGCATTTTTCTTAAGCGAGGGAGTCTTGTACAAGAGAACTCCAGATCAAGGATTGCTGAGGTGCATAGATCTTAAACAAGCTTCGACAATCATAACCGGAGTTCATTATAGAGTTTGCGGGCCGCACATGAGAGGATATGTTTTGGCAAAGAAAATTCTTCGAGCGGGGCATTATTGGCTTACTATGGAATGAGATTGCATCAGCTTTGCACGCAAATGTTATCAATGCCAGATACATGGTGATCTGATTCATTCTCCGCCATCAGAGTTGCATACAATGTCCACACCTTGGCCCTTTGTTGCTTGGGGCATGGATGTCATCGGACCAATTGAGCCAGCAGCGTCGAACGGACATAGGTTTATTCTAGTGGCCATTGATTATTTTACCAAATTGGTTGAATGTGTAACTTTCAAATCTGTGACCAAGAAGGTAGTGGTGGATTTTATCCATTCAAATCTCATTTTCTGGTTCGGAATCCCCAAGGTAATCATCATAGACAATGCTGCTAATGTCAACAGTCATCTGATGAAAGAGGTAGGCCAATAGTTCAAGATTATGCATCGAAATTCCACTCTGTATCGCCCCAATGCAAATGTAGTTGTTGAGGCAGCCAACAAGAATATAAAGAAGATACATCGAAAGATGGTGCAGGGTTCTATGTAATGGCATGAAAAGTTGCCTTTTGCTTTGCTGGGTTATCGCAAGATTGTTCCCACTTCACTAGGTGCGACTCCTTATTTGCTGGTATATGGGACTGAAGCAGTTATACTGGTAGAAGTCGAGATTCCATCCTTTTGAATTGTCGTTGAAGCTGAAATTGATGATGATGAGTAGGTCAAAATGCGATTGGAGCAGTTAAGTCTGATTGATGAGAAAAGACTAGCGGTAGTATGTCATGGTCAATTGTATTATAAGAGAATGGCAAGAGCATTGTAACCACCCGGCCGGTTGTTTCATGTGTTGCCACTCTGTTTTCTCCATTTCTGCTTCTTATTGCCTGGTTCAGCAGTATTAGGTGTTATCGGGTCGGTTGGCTCAGGTTCGGAAAGGTTTCGGTAAGGTTTGAGACACTTAGTCTCTTTTGAGTAAGGTTAAGTTAGAAAAGTCAACCAGATGTTGACTTATGTAAAAAAGGGCTCGAATGTGAATTGTGATGGTTTGGATAGCTTCGGAAGGTTATTTGGGACTTAGAAGCGTGATCGGAATGTATGTTGGAGGTCCGGAGTAGATTTAGGCTTGAATTGGCGAAACTGGAATTTTGGCGTTTTCAGGTTGATAGGTGAGATTTCTATATAGGGGTCGGAATGGAATTCCGGGAGATGTTGTAGGTCCATTGTGTATTTTGGGATGTGTGTGAAAACTTTCAGGTCATTCGTACATGGTTTGATAGACTTTTTTTTATCAAAAGCGAAATTCAGAAGATTTTGGAAACTTAGGCTTAAATTCGATGTGATTTGGTTGATTCAATGTTGTTTGAGGTGTTTTGAAGATTGGTATAAGTTTGGATAGTGGTGTGTCACTTGTTGGTGCTTTTGGTTGAGGTCCCGGGGGCCTTGGGGTGATTTTGGATGGTTGATGGAAGATTTGGAGTTGGGAAATTGCAGCTGAAGCTGAGTTTTTTGTCATAATCGCACCTGCGGCTTGGGGACCGCAGGTGCAAGCTCGCAGAAGCGCCCAGAGGGTCACAGAAGCGGACTGGGCCATGGGACGCTGGAACTACAGAAGCGACTAGGTGAGCGCACCTGTGATAGCGCAGGTGCGGGTGTCTTATCACAGATGCGGAACTTGGAGTTTTTAAGTGAAAACCGCAGATGCGGTTCTTTGGACACAGATGAGGTACCACAGATGTGGTGTATGGACCGCAGGTGCGAAAAGCCTGGGTAAGAAAGTATAAAATATTTCCTTTGCAATTTTTGATTTATTCTTCTCCATTTTCATGTGGGTTTGAGCTTGAGGGAGCTATTTGAAGAGGGATTTCAAGGGAATTTCATAAAGGTAAGGTTTTTGGACCCTAAACGCTTTTCTATGGTGTTATTTCACTGATTTGGCTTGAAATTAATGGAAATTAAGGGTTAAAAATTGGGAATTAGGGCTTGAGATTGGAGACCTTTGAGTAAGGGTTTGAGGGGTCAATTGTAGTCGAATTTTGGTGCTTTGGATATGGATGAACTCGTGGGAGGATAAGGAGTTTATTGATGTAATTTTTATTGGATTCTGAGACGTGGGCTCGTGGGTCGGGTTTTGAATAATTTCGGGATTTATGTTGTAATTTGATTATTTTTGCATGGGCTTCATTCCCTTAGCATATTTTGACGTCTTGATTCTGATTTTGAATAGATTCAACACGAGTTGAGGCCGATTCGAGGGGCAAAGGCATCGCAGGCTAGAGTTTGGACCGGATAAAGGTGAGTAATGATTGTAAATGTTGTCCTGAGGGTATGAAACTCTGGATTTCATATCGTTGTGCTATTTCGAGGTGACGCACATGCTAGATGACGAGCGTGGGGTCGTGCTCTGTTGGGGATTGTGACTTAGTCCATCCCGAATAACTATTTTACTGCGTATTTGATTGAAAATTGTTTGTTATCATCATGTTTCGAGCTTAATGCCATATTTGGGCCTCGTGCCAATTGTTTTTGGACCCTTAGGGGATTTTTACTACTATTCCTCACTATTTGACTTTATACTTATACTCAGTCATGCTATATTCTACTAATTTACTCTATTTTGACATCTTAAATGATATTTTGAGCTGAGCATCATATTTTAGTGTGCCCGAGTGGCTTTTAGAGATTTCTGACTAAGTAGGGCCGAGGGCCTGTGTTATGAGGTTAATATGGAATCGGGCTATGCGCCGCAGTGACATTGTGTTGATTCATGATTATGAGGCCGATGGCGTAAGTTGTATGCCACAATATGGCTTGATATGAGGTCGAGAGCCTGTTTGATTATGCCACGAGATGGCTTGTTATGGTGCTTGGGTCGTAAGGGGCCCCTCTCGGAGTCTGTATACCCCTAGTGAGCACAGGTACCCAATGTGAGATGTGTTATGGCCCGAGGGGCTTATGTTGTTCCATGCTATTGCCCAAAGGGATGATATGAGTGATTATGAGATAGCCCGAGGGACTAATTCTGTTGGTACTTTGCCCGAGGTGCTGGTTTTATGTATTTATCTTTTCTCAGTGCTTTTCATTCACTCATTTAACTGTTAAAAGATGTTTTAGAGAAGCTTATGCTGTTCTAAGGTGTTTTTATAAGTTTTCACTGTTTTATTGCATTGTATTGGTTTTACACTGCCTCTTTGTAGCATCTTGCTGTGTTTTACGTGATTTCTTATTGCTCAGCTACCCTTACTTTTATTACTCACTGATTTGGCATACTCACATTACTCCCTGCACCCTATGTGCAAATTTAGGAGCTTCAGGTCCCACTAGCGAGGGCTAATTGCTTCCAACAGGTTGTCTGGAGTTCACTAAGTAGCTGCTTGGTGTTCGCAGCCCAGTGTTTCTCCTTCTTATTTTTATTTTCCTTGTACTAGACTGTGTAGAATTTTTGTACTCTTAGATGGATGTTCTAGATGCTCATGACTGGTGACGCCTCGATGTCGGGCTGTTTTTATTTCCGCACTCGTTCTATGTCACTGTATTTTGGGGTTTATAAATTATTAATGACTTAAATTGAATTACTATAATTGTTTAAATGGATTGGGGTTTGTGTCGCCTGGCCTTGTTTCACGATAGGCGCCATCACGACCGGGTCCGAATTTCGGGTCGTGACAAGCATACAACAAGAAGATGCGTCCTCGAAAATTTGAAGTGGGTCAGCAAGTATTGAAATGCATCCTTCGATATCAGGCTGAAGCTAAAGGCAAGTTCGCCCCAAACTGGCAGGGGTCGGTCATTGTAACGAGAGTGCTGCCCAATGGTGCTTTGTATTTAACAGATATAGAAGGCAAATGTGTAGATATGGTTGTCAATTTTGATGCAGTCAAGAGATATTATGTATGATTTTTTTGGTTTGTCTTCAATTGAGTTATTTGTATTTGGCATGTTTCAAAGATTGAAATGACGAAGGCATTTTATTCTGCTATCTAAACACTTTTATCCTTTGTTACCCCTTTTGAGCCTTATTTATTTTCTTTCATACCCCTCTTTTGGAATCAGAAGTAGAGTTTAGAAATATAAATAAAAGAAAAAGAAAAAGAAAAAGAGAAAAGAAAAAAAAAGAGAAAAGAGAAAAATGAAAAACAGGGTAAAGCAAAAGAAAGAAAAAAGAAGAAGAAAAAGAAAGAAAGAAAAAGTAACAAAAACAAAGCAAATCCTATGTCTTGAACTACGTTCAACCTAATTCCTTTTAAGGATACGTAGACAGCTTCACAGTTCGATGCCATCAAAATAAAAATTCAAAATTCCCCAGACTCAAAGAAACTAGGGTTGAAGTTATGGTGTTGCAAAATATCTAATTCCAAAAGTTGTAATTTTGAACTTTGTTATTCAAAACTGTATTTGAGCTTGTATGCCGCCTTTTCTTTATAATCGTGTCCAAAAGCCTACACTACGGTCCAAAGAAAGACATTCTGATCAATTTTTGAAATATGTCAAGTCAAGCGAGCTAGAGGTATGATTCACATCATGGGTAATACCTTTGTTCAGGGGAACAAGGAAAAATGAATAAATGAGAGAGACTTATTGGTGAAAACCCTCACGAGTACTGTAAGGTGATGGAAAGCTAAGAGAAAATTAAAATCAGAGAGTTTTATTGATGAAAACTCTCGTGGGCACCGTAAGGTGATGGTCAGTTGAGAGATGGACAAATGAGAGAGGTTTGCCGTTGAAAATCCTTCAAGGCACCACAAGCCGAATGAGGTTCGTGACTTTGCGGAGAGATTGGATTATGGAAATCCCAGTTTTTGAAGTATGAAAGAGGGGCATGAACTGAAATATGATTGGGTGAATGTACTAGGCTAATTAATCCGAAATGCATGTCATGATCATTGGTGCCAACTGCTCCACTCAAATAAGTTTCTTTTCTATTTCTCCTCAAATAGTCATCTTGGTTCAGAATTTTCTTCTTTATTCCTAACTCTCGAAGTCACGTCGTTTTGCTTGCTTTGGGTATGTTTCTCTAAGTCTTTTTCAATGTTGTCTTTGTTAATCAAGCAAGAAAGGATTTCCAAGCCTATTACCAACTTTCAATTGCAAAGTAAATGTCCGACTAGAACACATCAGAAATATCATGATTCAAAATAAGCAACAAGGTGTTAATGGGAATTCAAGTGGTCAAGTGGTTTCGTGAATTTTGAGGAAATATAAAGGTTCAAAATTGGAAGTACATAGATGTAAATTAGCAGGACGAGTGTGAGCCACTCGGTTCATTTCGGGTTCTATGTTTAAGGTTCAATCAGAAGGATAAACAATTCTTGTTAGCCCGAAAGAAGCCAATCGTCATAAAAGCATGGCAATGGAAAGGCCGCCACCTTCAACCGTAAGTATTCAGGACCATTCTGAATAACGGAATTTAGTTTAAAATTCTCAGGACCCTCCTGGATAATGGGATTTAATTTGAAGTTTTTAGGACCCTCGTGGAAAATGGGATGTAGTTTGAGTTTCAGGAACCTACTGGATAATGGGATGTAGTCTAAGTTTCAGGACCCTCCTGGATAATGGGATTTAGTTTAAAATTCTAAGGAGCCTCCCAGATAAATGGGATTTAGTTTAAAATTTTCAGGACCCTCCTCAATAATAGGATGTAGTTTAATGTTCAGGACCCTCCTGGAAAATGGGATATAGTTTAAGTTTCAGGACCCACCTGGAAAATGGGGTGTAGTTTTGAGTTCATAGGACCCTCCTAGATAATGAGATTTAATTTAAGTTTTCAGGACCCTCCTGAATAATGGGATTTAGTTTAAAATTTTCAGGACCCTCCTGGATAATGGGATGTAGTTTTGAGTTCTCAGGACCCTCCTGGTGAATCCGATTTAATTTAAGTTTTCTGGACCCTCCTGGATAATGGGATGTAGTTTAAAGTTCATGACCCTCCTAGATAATGGGATATGGTTTAAAGCGTATGACCCTTCTGGATAATGGGATTTAGTTTAAAATTTTCAGGACCCTCCTGGATAATGGGATGTAGTTTTGAGTTCTCAGGACCCTCCTGGATAATGGAATTTAATTTAAGTTTTCAGGATCCTCCTAGATAAGGGGATGTAGTTTTAAATTCAGGACCCTCCTGGATAATGTGATTTAGTTTAAAATTTTCAGGACCCTCCTGGATAATGGGATTTAATTTATGTTTTCAGGACCCTCCTGGATAATGGGATATATTTTAAAGTTCAGGACCCTCCTGGATAATGGGATATGGTTTAAAGCTCAGGACCCTCCTGGATAATGGGATTTAGTTTAAAATTCTCAGGACCCTCCTAGATAATGGGATTCAATTTGAAGTTTTCAGGACCCTCCTGGATAATGGGATATAGTTTGAGTTTCAGGACCCTCCTGGATAATGGAATATAGTTTTGAGTTCTCAGGACCCTCCTGGACAATGGGATTTAATTTAAGTTTTTAGGACCCTCCTGGATTATGGGATATGGTTCAAAGTTCAGGACCCAGTGGATAATGAGATTTAATTTTTCAAGTTTTCAGGACCCTCCTGGATAATGGGATTTAGTTTCAAGTTTTAGGACCCTCCTGGATAATGGGATGTAGTTTCAAGTTGTCAGGACCGTCCTGGATAATGGGATTTAGTAGTGAGTTTTCAAGACCCTCCTGGATAATGGGGATGTAGTTAAGTTTCCAGGACCCTCCTGGATAATGGAATTTAAGTTTCAAATGTCAGGACCCTCCTGGATAATGGGGATTTTGTTTTTGAATTGTCAGGACCCACTTGAATAATGGGATTTAGTTTATGTTTTCAGGACCCGACTAGAAAATGAGATTTAGTTTAAAGATTTTAAGACCCTCCTGAATAATGGGATTTAATTTTTTAAGTTTTCAGGACCCTGATGGATAATGAGATTTAGTTTTTAAATTCTGAGAGATCTTTTGGTTAACAAGATCTGATTAACACCTACGGATGTTGTCGGTACCAAACTGGGGCAGAAAAGTTTCTGTTGTTTTGTCTGTTTTGTCATAGTAGTAGGCACCCACCTAAAGAATAAGGGAATTCATTCAAGTATTAGGTCAAGTAGCAGGCACCCACCTGGAGAATAAGGGAATTCATTTCAAGTACCAAGTCAAGTAGCAGGCACCCACCTAGAGAACGAGGGAATACATTTTAGAGTTAAATCCAAGACAACAGCAGGAATCCGCCTGAATAATGGGGTCAATTCAAGTTAGAAATAATAGAAGTTTGCCTCGAGAGTGCGAGTCAGCATCTTAAATGCGCGGCAGAACTGCTGAAGTTTCAAGACCAAATTTGAAGACATATTGATAGGAATCATGTAACTCATATATCATAGATTTGCCTAGCTTCTTTTCATTTTTGTTTCGGTGTAATAAAGAGTTCAGCAAGTAGTAACAACAGCAGCAGCAGTGAAATCAAAGCTTCCCGTTAGTTCCGGCTACCAAAACTTCCAGAACAACACTAACCTGATTCCTTTATAGCCAAGGATATGTAGACAACCTCGGAAGCAAGGTTCAGTTAGACCTTTCAAAAATGCTTCCCACGGAGTATCCAAACGGGCAAAAATCGCTTGTATTCACTCACTTTATCTTTTCCTGAAACTCTTCGTTATTCCGAGTAAAGAGAGGCAGTTGTGAGTACGTGTTTTTTGTCCGATATAAATACTCCTACAAATTCACACAATAGATTTTTTAGTTAATTTTAATTTTTTATACAATTTTTAGGAATATTTGTTTAAATGTTTGCATGTTGCATTTTTTGCATATATTAAAAGCACAGAAAATACCTGAAAAATATACATTTAAGTCTCATGCATTGCATTCTTAGATTGATAGTTGCATTTTCAGTTTAATTGTCAATAAATTTTATCAATAAAACAAATATAAAAAATATATAAATTATTCCATATTATAGCTTTAGTTTTATAAATTAGTACACTTCTTGCATTAGCTCTAAATAAATTAATTGTTTTAGTATTAAAATTATATAAGTAAGTAAATTTCACATTACTAGGTTTTGTTTAGGATTTAATTTAGGTCTAATTAAGTTTATTAGTAATTAGTATTTTTAAATTAAAATTGAGTCAAATAAATAAAGAGAAAAATTTGGTATTGGAATTCGATTTGGGCCTTTGAAATTGCTGAGGCTAGATCCTTTTTTCTCCAAAATACGCCTAGCCCAATCCCCCTACCCGGTCCAGACCCCCCACTTAACCAAACGACGTCGTTTGGTTGCCTTCAATCCCAACCATTGATCTCTGATGATCCAACGGTAGGGAACTCAACACCTCTTACCAGTATATATGTCCTAACACCCCCCATATCCTAGAGATGCACCCATTTGCCCCGTCTCTATTCAAGCTAACCCTAGCCGCCCTAATTTCCTCTCAACTTCAAATGACCTAATCCCTAGCCGCCGCACACCAGAAATCATTTTATGGCGGCGGACGGTCTCTAAACTCACCCAAATCTTCACCCTACAATCACCCTTCCCCCTTATTTCCAAATTCATAAACAATTCTCCCTGAATCCCCCTTGAACCCGTCGAATCTCAAATCTGAGAATAAAAAAAGCAAATTGCTCTTGCATGTTCCGATTCTCTGCAATTCCTTAGTTCATGTAGTTTGAAAATCACCCCAAATGGATTGTTCTTGACAAGAACAATCTTTTAGAGTCAATTCTGAGCTATTTCAATGTAAAGCCATAGATTTGCATCAGATTCTTCATTGTTCTCTCAATAGATACATTTCTTTCCTTCATTTTAGGTTTACTCTCCTTCCTCTTAATACTTTCCTCGCCATTTGTTGTTGTTCCATTTTATTTTTTTATTTTCTTTCATTTTTCTTAAATTTTGACAATATTCTTTGTTTTATCTATAGTTTAACTGTTAGTTAAATTGTTAATCGATTAGTTAATTTTAGGTGTTTAATAAAATTGAATCAGTTTTCTTTATTAAGTCAATAATTCATCTAGGTTTCTTTAGGATAATTGTTGGTTGCCGTGTTTGTTAGTGTTCTGAATTCTTAGTGCTAGATTTTTTTAGTGTTCATTCATGCATGCTTAGTTTAATTTTCCAAATAATTTTTACTATTAGAGTTTGTTGTTTGTCTAATTAGTTTTAGGTTATATTTGGAATCCTAATTATTTTGTTTTTCGTTCATCAGTGTGTTTTTACTATTGTGACCTCAGTCGAAAATTGTAAGGGGAAAAGAATCAAACAGTAAATTAAAGGGGTCATTTGAAGGGTGGATAAATAGGAAATTGAGATAAGGCAACTAGAGGATTCTAGAATATGGGCAGCTGGCCCTATTTGGCCAGTACAAAACACTGCAACCAATTAAAAATAGCAAGTTGTCCAATTCTATTAAAAAAGATGCTCTTTGAGGGCTGCTTTCAAAGGAAATTATTCCCTGACTTGGAGAGCACACAACAGCTCTCTTAGGTATATATATATATATATATATATATATATATATATATATATATATATATATATATATATATATAACCCTTTTCTTACTCATTAGGATAGATTTTTCAGACCCTAAAAATACTCCTAAAAGTTCAGATCTAGTGTTTCACTAGTAATTGATACCTTTTCTGATTTTTTGCCAAAGTTAGAACAAATTTCTTGGGATATAGATTATGTTTGAGGTTGTGTGTTGCTGTTTGTGGCTGCTGATTTCATTTCTGTTTGCTGATTCCTGTTGATTTCAGCTCCCTTACCTTGTACTTTGAGTGACCATTGGAATGCAAGCATGATATTAATATATGCGGAATGCTTTTAGTGAAATCATGTTCATGTTCATTAAAAGATGTATTTGTAATATGAAGTTCATATTCAAATTTTACGTTTCAGTATTTCTTATATCTTTCTTTTCAATTCTTTCCACTGTTTTGTAATTCTGTCTTTAGCTTTGTTTTAGAATCTTGGATTTACCATGATAGCATGTGATCTGGCTAAGGGCCCTCATGTTTGAGTACTCAAAATGGTTTAGCTTTTTGTGGTGTTGTTCAAAGTCCAGTGTGCTGGATGATGTTATTAGCTTTTTTTGTTTATGTGTTAAAGGGTGTGAGATGTCATGGTATCTTATTTGGATTTTGACGTTCAAGTTCATCCCTGTTAAAAAATTCAGTTGTTTAATTGCCAAATTATATTCAGATTGTATCTTAGAATCGTAATTATGGTCGAAATGGTTACATGACTGATCTTAATGTGATTACTTAGTAGTTTAAGGTAGGTTAAGTTAATATTGTATTACTAATATTGTTAATTAATTAAAACCTATAATATGGTTAGTAAGCATTTAATTTCCAGAATTTATGCAACCTTTTGTTTTATGTGAGAGTCGAGCTTCAATAGGGCTTTAGTAGCAATTGGGCCAGGCGTTGGCCCAAATGCGGTGGCCTGGTCGAAATCACCCATGGCATGGTTTCTGGGCCTTTCCTTATTTCTGGGAATCAATTTCAGAGCCCAAACAACGCCAGCATCATTATTCTTTAAAAACTTGTAATCAAATAGCTTAATAGGCTCTCCGCTTGTTACGCCCCACAGTATTACGTTTATGTAACTCTCTGTAGAGATACATTACGATGATGTTACGCTTCACAGTATTAAGTTAAGATAGTGTTGCACCTAGAAGTATTACATTACTGTGATGTTACGCTTTGCAGTATTAAGTTACGACGATGTTGTACCCTGAAGTATTGTACGTTAAATTTGTCGTAAGGTAATTGACATCAATCCAAGGAAAAGATTATTTGGAGATTATAAGGATTATAAGTGATGAATAAATTCACTAAGGTGAGAGGGGAAGCAAGTCGAAGAAAATGGATTTCGTTTAAATTTGGTATTTTGGGATAAAATACAGCCTGAGCTAAAATACCCAGTATATATGAACTAGTACCATACAAGATACCACATGACCATGATAGTAAGGTGTATAAAGTATGTGAAAAGTGAGTAATATTTTAAGAAATTAGAAATAATTCTCAATTATGCGGGTAATTGATTGATTACCGGGTAATAGAATATTGCCAAATTAATTAATAAGTGGATATTTTTTTGGATAATCCTTGTAAAAACATCAACGTGGCAGCCCACTTTTGATTTAGAGATGACTCATTAGTCATTTATTGACACATTAAGAATTGGTTGTACTTATCAAAAAAAAAGAATATTCTTTGTCGTATTTGTAGAAGTGAGATGCGATTCCGCCACCAGCATGGTATGAAATCAAAGGAAATACTTTTGATTTATCAAAAAAAGTAGAATAAGAAAATAGACATATATTTCAAGAAGACAGTAGCAGGTACTTAAGAAGATGCTTGCTTAGAGGATAATACTACTGTTAACTCACCTGCTCTTCAATCATGATAATGCAAATACCACATTCATCTTTGCCATGACGTCCTGCTCTTCCACTCATCTAACATGAAAGAGAGATAATAACAATCAAAAGATGAAAACAAACTATTGATAACATTGTGGATGTGGAATTCATGCTCACCTGTATATATTCGCCAGATCCAATGTAACGATGGCTGTCACCATCAAAAAAATTTTACACTGATGTTGTGCGAAGAGAAATTTCAGACAATAAGATTAGATGATACAGTATCACATTTAAGAGAGATTCCATACGTGAATTAAGATGGTCGGAGCTGTAACAGATTTTGTGATTCTAAGGAAGTACGATGCAATCTTTCTCAAAATATATCATACGGATTTTCCCTACTCCGATTTTACCATCACGTGATTGGTCGTAATTAACTCGTGTTAGAGGGATTGTCAAGAGAATCGACTCAGGTATGTTAAGGCTAACCCTTCTTTCTTTTGGCATGATCCATACGATACGAACAAAATGTGCAAATGCACAAATTCCATGAATGACTCTATTCATAGAAGTATTAGAGATATCTACGCTCTTAAATTCCGTGTGTCATAATATTTTATCATTTTTTCATGGGTCTCAGAAAAAATACAAAAGTTGAAAAGAGTTTACTTGATGATATTGCTCAAAGACAAAATGGTATTATGAAATTCCGAAAGATTTTATTAACATATTTTTCACGCATTGCATTCATGTGCATTGACACATGACTAGACGACGTTATATATGTGTTTATATGTATGTATATATAGGTATATGGGATATGGGAAAGCATATGGTGTTATATACGCACCACTACCTGATCAGCTGGTATACGTTGATGATTTTGCCTATAGTGGTCAAGATGATATGATGGGATGCCCTCAGAGGCTGATGATGTTATGAAATATGTACCTATGCACGACATGACATTCATACGCATATGCATGATACCATAACTATTTCTTGATTTACAAATTTATTCAGACTATCAGGTTGAGTCGTGTACTTCATATTTATTCCATGTCTGTTATGTACTTATTTATGTGTCTTACATACTCGGTACATTTTTCGTAGTGACGTCTCTTTTGCCTGAGGACGCTGCGTTTCATGCCCGCAGGTCCCGATACACAAGTCGAGATCCCTCCAGTAGGCTATCAGCTCAGCAGAAGATGTTGGTGGCGCTCCATTTGCTTCGGAGTTGCTTTTTTGGTTAGTATGATTTAGACGTATATTGTTTGGTATAGCGGGACTCTGTCCCAACGTTTATGACATTTATGTACTCTTAGAGGCTTGTAGACATATGTCGTGTACGTGAAAGATTGTACGGCCCTGTCGGCCTATGTTTTGAGTTTATAAATGATTATGTTGGCCTATTAGGCCCTATGTCACGTGTATATGATAATGTAATAAGAAATATATGTTACGTTGGTACTCGGTTGAATAAGGTACTGGGTGCCCGTCGCAGCCCATCGGTTCGGGTAGTGACAAAAGTGGTATCAGTTCTGTCCTAGGGAGTCTACAAGCCGTGTCTAGTAGAGTCTTGTTTATGGGTGTATCATGCACTACACTTATAAGCAGGAGGCTACATAGTATTTTGGATTGTCACTCTTTCTTCTTACTCTAGATTGTGTGGTAGAGCTTACTCATAAGAATTCAACTTTTGAAATTTTATTTTATTCGTAATAAGACGATGCCTACATTCGGAAAGATGGTTGGAAAGAGAGATAGTTGTGGAAGAGCTGAGTCAGAGGAATTGGATTTTTGTATGATGCCTACGATAAGTAAATATGAGGTCTTTTCCAGATCATGGGTGTACTGAAAGGTGTAAGCTTCCTGATAAGAAGACTTAAGGAAAGAATGTCTATCCATCTTTATGGTAAGGGACAATGAGAGATTAAGAAGATAAGTGCAAGTTTCAGCAAGTAAAAGGAGCAAGGTGAAAAAGGGTACGAGGTACCCAGTTAATGAAGGTTAACAACGTTTATAATTGAGGCAGAGGAACATAAGCTTTTTGAGTTATATTCAATAGTAACAGAGGTATATATAATTGGTCGCACGCCTTCCAGATATGCCCTATGGGGGTTAACAAAAGTAGTATAAGAAGATATGATGGATGAATTGATTGCGTCAGTTGACATTTCCGAAGGATATTGCAAATGTGCTAATAGATCTCTTTATGAGACACCTAGATGGTGCACTCTAAAATAGTGCAGCCAGATATGAGTACTACAAAGACATGCACTATAAGCCTTGAAGGGATAAATATTACCTTAGTGTGGTTCATGTCCTTAGTAAAGCGAGAAAGTTAAGCAACTTGAAGAGCAACTAGATGGAGCAAAGGAAAGCTAAAAGCGAATGAATGTCGTATTGAAGTTTTCACAAGAAAAGGGATATGCAGAAATATTAGCAAAGTAATGAGAAGAGAGATAAGGAATCATTATGAATAAGGTGTGATACATGGATGAAAACGGTAGAGTGTTACAGAACCTATAGTCAAATGAAGGAAGAGACGAAAGGTGATGGGCTTTAAGACAACAAAAGAGTATAGGCCATAAGGTTATATCCTCATTTCGAGAAATAAGTTCGTGACTCCAACGCTACTACCAGAGGGGAGAGTTAATCCCTAGAGTAACAGAAATCAGTATGGACTGGTAAACAAGATAAACTAAATATGAATTAGGGACTGAATGATTGGAAAGTACTCGACATCATGGTAATTTCAGATTTTGTTCCGGCGGTAATAGAATGGACCACATAAGAATATTCATGATGAATTCAGAGAATGGTCATACAGGGAGACGCTTCCATAGAGCAAGCAATGTGAGCAAAGTTAAGTATAAGAGACTATATGTGCCAGTTACGCTAAGTCTCACCCTCGCGAGTAAGGGAATTTGTCGTCCTTGGTACAGAAGGATTGTCGCAAGGCGAGTAAGGATCATTGATGTTGAGAAACGACGCCAAAAATAAAGAGGTAAAACATTTATAGGTAGAACCTTGTGGCTTCAGCTTTTAGTACACCCCTAAAGGGGGAATATGGAGTGATATGGCATTAAGTTAGAATTAAGTGGTTCTAGTGACTATGGAATGGTAATGGAAGAATGCGATAAATGAAAGAGGAATGAGATGGCACTTATTCAAATCTTATAGATACGCTATGATTCAAGAATAATGTGCAAGCATAACGTCAAGGAGAGGAAGTAAAGGTTCCTGCCCGAGCTATTATTAATAAATAAGGAGCTAGTGCGAGACGTAAGTTAAAACAAAGTAAATAACCCAAGAAAGATTACGAGGAATATTGATGTGAGAATGGGTCAACGGGTAGTTAGTAATTAGTCAAGAAGATCCCAGTTATGGCTAAATAGGAGGTTACAGACGAGTCATCAGATCATGTAATATAAACATAGTAGAACCCAACATGGAGAATTAAGCCTCTGAGAATATCATTATAATACTTGAGATATATTCAAACAAGAGTCGGGGTAGTTAAAGGTACCTTATGAGTGTTACGGGAAAAAAAGAAAGTGCCACTGGGAAGGCAGTCAAAATATCAATTCAGAAGCAACCATACAAGCACAAGGTCATAAAAGTAAGCAACTACGGATGATTATAGGCAAGTAAGGACATCAAAAAGATCCGTAATAAGCTCACAGCTTTACGAGAGTCAAGGGTTCTCACTAAGTACTACAACGATATACTAGCTGAGGAAATAAGGAAGAAGGCTTCAACTTAAGCAGAACGACCTAAAGAGGAAATGGTCGTGTCACAACAGTCTCACAACAACATTGTAAGCATTCCAAAGGAAAGTGGAACCTACCGTGGCTAATGAATGAGAAGTAAGAATTAAAAGTAATATTCGAGATCGTATGAGTTGTATGAAAATTCTAGAAAGTGTGGGCACTAAGATAAGCTAAGTATGGACGTAATAAGGGGCAGAAAGACCAGGAAAAGTAATAGCTTGCGTTGAAGGAAAGCTAAGATGGAACGAAAGAATTATTTGATCAATGATCCAGAGTTAGTACGTTATGGATACACTCAAGATTTTGGAGAATTATCCAGGCAGCATATTTGTTGACAATCATACAGCCATAGAAGACTCCGGTATAAGTTAAAAGAAAGAACTGAACCTAGGGCATAGACAAAGGATTGAATTGTTAGAAGATTGAATCATGGATATTACATAATGCCCATGAAAGGCTAAGGTAACAATTGATACCATAAGCCACAAATTAGAAGATAGCTTAAGCATACGTAAGGGTTGATTAGAAGAAGAGGAAACTAAAGAATTACATTACCCAAGTAAATCAGGAGTGTGAGTATTGGACCTTGAAAAATTATAGAAGTTGTGCTTGAGAACATGATAGAATAACTCCTAATATCAGATGTTCAAGAGAAACAACACAACAACCATAATCTATAATGGCTCTACAAGGAAGTCAGTTAGAAGAAGTACTAGCCTCATAAGAAGTAAGTACGAAGCTCCCACCAGATTGTGTATGTACTAGAGGTGCAAGTATTATAATAGATCTTCAAGTTATGGACGTGAATTACTCCTAAGTTGAAGGGAGGTCAGAAAAGATATAAAAGATACGATGCGAGATTTTAAGGCAAGTAAGGTAAAGGTGAACAACATACAAGATACTCAAAGGAAAAAAATCATAAATAGTCCATACTTCGGATAGAAGGCTATAAGCACGGGGGATCCAATAAACGGCAATGATAGCGGCATATTCAGCGGCATGTCTTCCAGCCTATTGTTTCTAAGTACTGAGAAATTTATCTAAGAGAGTAGAGAAGGGTTAGAGATGATGCGATGTCTCGCTTGACATTCCAGAATAATATAAGGGAATCTATGGTGCAATCAAGTTGAAGGAAAGTTGTGAGTAGTATAAATGGATATGTATAGGTCACAAGCTAAAGTATGGTAGTGCGACAAAGTTTTAAGTAAACATGATTATGGATAAGGAAAGGCAAGAGAAGACGTAACGAGAATGGATAAGTACTCGGGATTAAGCCCATAAAAATAAGAGAGATAATGGTTTCTCTAAGTTATTGAAAGTTCAGTATAGCCTGAATGAACTTAAAGGATTTTAAGATTAATAGCATTTAAAAAGAATGAAATGCTGACCTAGTAATAAAATGAGGGTGTAATTGTGACAGATAAAGGATGAAGTTTGGGCCTTCGTTTGAATGATGATTTGAAAAATAAAAGAGAAGAGAAGGAGAAAAGATTTTGCTGGCGGCACGAAATTAGGAAACCCCCATAAGGTGAATCACATTAAGATACTATGAAATACGATTATGGGAATCACTTCGAATATTCCTGGAGGTAACATAAGCTCTAGGGGCAAAGTATTATGTAAGAAGTTCAAGTTATTAGTGGTATATTGTAGATCGATATTGAGGTGAATCAACAATGGATGGATAAAAGTCACAAAATATGAGATGAGATTGGGTCTTCATTCTAAAGATGAGCATTAAAGGACTTAAATTTATACATGTGGAATAAGCAATGAGAGTAAGCTGGGATTTAGTAGCAGACCTCAGCAACGATAAATAAATGTAAGAGTTATGGCAGTAAATTCATACGGAGGGCTAAACGGACATATGCGATGAGATATAGCAATATTTGTGAATTCAAAAATGTACCGAGCGAAGAACTTCAGTATACTCATATATGCCTAAAGGGACATCTTATCAAGCTCTAAATATGAAGCCTAGAGATTGGGCACACTTACAAGGTCAAAATTGTACAGGCTCGATGATGAAAGGTAGAACCGGTTACGAGATTGGAAGGATTCCGACTACAAGTTGTGGTGTGAGAAGGAGGCCTAAGGGGGAAATGTCCTGGACTTTGGACTAATTCACCAAACAGCCGCCTAGGTGGCAAGGGAAGTTCTAAAGTATTCGGAAGATATAAGTTATGAAAATGATAAGCGCATCAGTCAACATTCGAGGACGAATGTTCCAAAGGGGGGAATAATGTTATGCCCCGCAATATTACGTTGATGTAAACCTCTGCAGTGATACATTATGATGATGTTACGCTTCACAATATTATTTTACGATAGTGTTGCACCCAGTAGTATTACATTACGGTGATGTTACGCTTTGCAGTATTAAGTTATGACAATGTTGCACCCTGAAGTATTGTACGTTAAATTTGTCGTAAGGTAATTGACATCACTCCAAGGAAAAGATAATTTGGAGATTATAAGGATTGTAAGTGATGAATAAATTCATAAAGGTGAGAGGGGAAGCAAGTCTAAGAAAATGGATTTTGTTGAAATTTTGTATTTTGGAATAAAATACAGCCAGAGCTTAAATATCCAGTATTTATGGACTAATACCACACAAGGTATCACATGACCATGATAGTAAGGTGTATAGGTATGTGAAAAGTGAATAATATTTTAAGAAAGTAGAAATAATTTTCAATTATGCGGGTAATTAGTTGATTACCAGGTAACAGGATATTACCCAGTTAACTAATAAGTGGATACTTTTTTGGATAAGCCTTGTAAAAACATTAACGTGGCAGCCCTCTTTTGATTTAGAGATGACTCATTAATCATTTATTGACACATTAAGAATCGGTTGTACTTATCAAAAAAAAGAATATTCTTTGTTGTATTTGTAGAAGTGAGATGCAATTCCGCCACAAACTTGGTATCAAATCAAAGGAAATACTTTTGATTTATCAAAAAAAGTAGAAGAAGAAAATAGACATAAATTTCAAGAAGACAGTAGCAGGTACTTAAGAAGATGCTTGCTCAGAGGATAATACTACTATTAACTCACCTGCTCATCAATCATGATAATGCAAATACCACGTTCATATTTGCCATGATGTCCTGCTCTTCCACTCATCTGACATGAAAGAGAGATAATAACAATCAAAAGCTAAAAACAAACTATCGACAACATTGTGGATATGGAATTCATGCTCACCTGTATATATTCGCCAGATCCAATGTAACGATGGCTATCACCATCAAAAAAAAATTACACTGATGTTGTGCGAAGAGAAATTTCAGACAACAAGATTAGATGATACAGTATCATATTTAAGAGAGATTGCATACGTGATTTAAGATGGTCGGAGCTGTAACGCGAGATTTTGTGATTCTAAGAAAGTACGATGCAATCTTTCTCAAAAGGTATCACATGGATTTTCCCTACTCCGATCTTACCATCACGTGATTGGTCGTAATTAACTCGTGTTAGAGGGATTGTCAAGAGAATCGACTCAGGTATATTAAGGCTATCCCTTCTTTCTTTTGGCATGATCCATATGATACGAACAAAACGTGCAAATGCACAAATTCCATGAATGACTCTATTCATAGAAGTATTAGTGATATCTATGTTCTTAAATTTCCGTGTGTCATAATATTTTATCATCTGTTCATGAGACTCAGAAAAAATACGAAAGTTGAAAAGAGTTTAATTTATGATATTGCTTAAAGACAAAATGGTCTTATGAAATTCCGAAAGATTTTTTCACGCATTGCATTCATGTGAATTGACACATGACCAGATAGTATTCAAATGGCGTTATATACGCATATATATGTATGTATTCAAATGGTGTTATATACGTGTATATATGTATGTATATATATGTATATGGGATATGGGAAAGGTTATGGCGTTATATACGCACCACCACCTGATCAGCTGGTATACGATGATGATTTTGCCCACAGTGACCGATATGATATGATGGGATGCCCTAAGAGGCTGATGATATTATGAAACATGTACCTATGCATGACATGACATTCATACGCATATTCATGATACCATAATTATTTCATGATTTACAAAGTTATTCAGACTTTCAGGTTGAGTCGTGTACTTCATATTTCTTCCATGTCTGTTATGTACTTATTTATGTGTCTTACATACTCGCTACATTTTTCGTACTGACGTCCCTTTTGCCCGGGGACGCTGCATTTAATGCCCGCAGGTCCCGATAGACAGGTCAAGAGCCCTCCAAATATGTTATCAGCTCAACGGAAGAAGTTGGTTCACTCCATTTGCTTCGGAGTTGCTTGTTTGGTTATTATGATTTAAACGTGTATTGTTTGGTATGGCGGGACTCTGTCCCGATCTTTATGACATTTATGTACTCTTAGAGGCTTGTAGACATATGTCATTTACTTGAAAGATTGTACAGCCCAGTCGGCCTATGCTTTGAATTTATAAATGATTATGTTGGCCTATTAGGCCCATATGTCACGTGTTTATAATGATGTAATGAGAAAGATACGTTACATTGGTACTCGGTTGAGTAAGGTACCGGGTGCCCATCGCAGCCCATCGGTTCGGGTCGTGACACCGCTGGCCCAATTTGTTCCAAAATAATTAGAGTCAACATGTCCACCCAATACTCATCTATAATTAGAAGCCTTATATTGAATTTTGACTTAGTTTAAACACGAACCTCTGTAGCTTGATTTAGGCATGTTTATAATAAAAAATCATTATAGCTACGGATACGGTTCCCATGACGTAGTTGTGATACATAATTTCCAAATCCGGGTGCACATTTCATGTGACTGACCATAACTTCTAATAATGTTAATAAATTAAACATGTCGTAGATCGTAGGTACGGTTCCCATGACACGATTCGCAATATGTACCAAACAGACAAGTGTACGACACCTTGTTCCAGAATAATTCCATAACTAATTAAAAGAGGTCAAAGGCTAAAAATTCATAATAGGTATAAAATATGTAATTGATAAAATAATCAGGCCAATTAATAATAGTTGAGTGACCGTGCTAAAATCACGGAACTCGGGAATGCCTAACACCTTCTCCCGGGTTAACACCGGATTTTTGTGTTTCACGGACTGTAAAACAAAGTCAATCTTTCTCGATTCGGGATTTTAAACCGGTGACTTGGGATGCCATAAATTATTCCAAGTGGAGACTCTGAATCTAATAATAATCCCGATTCGATTATTGTCACTTTAATTGAAAAAACTCCCGTATACCCTTTCGGGGTAGAAAAATGAGGTGTGACACCGTCTCGTAATCCCAAATGCAAAAGCACAAGGGGATCTCTCGAAATACCGTTCTGTAGTCCCAAAGTAAATATCCAGTACAGGGGGATCTCCCAGGATACCGTCCCATAATACCAAACGTAAATACGCAGGGGGATCTCTCGGAATACCGTTTCGTATTCCCAAAGTAATCAAGCAGGGAGATCTCCCGGAATACCGTTCCGTAGATCCAATGTAATCAAGCAGGGGGATCTCCTGGAATACCGTTCCGTAATCCCAAAGTAAATACACAGCAGTCTCAGCAAGAAGATCTATAGTTCTATTCAAGTTCGTATAAAGAGACAGGTAATTCCTACTCTAAACATGCTACACAAAATCCAAGTAGTTAAAGTAGATAAGACAGTTAAGTCACATAAGCATGCTTTTCTAAACTAAAAAGGAGGCTTCACATAATAACATTTGCTCAATTAAAAGAAAAAATATAGATATTTACTTAATGAAAATGGGTTTTTTTAACAATTAGCACGTGTACGCACTTGTCACCTTACGTACACGACATTCATATAACAATAGTACCAAAATCCTAAGAGGAGTTTCCCCACACAAGGTTAGGCAAGTTACTCACTTCGAACCAGCTCAAAATAATTCTGATATCACGCTCTTGCCACGAGTATCTAACTCCGAGTGGCCCAACTCTAATCAAATCAATTACATAACGTAAATATAGCTACAAGCGACTAATTTAGCTAATAAAATAAAAGTCAAAGCAAAAAAATAGGAAACTCCCAAAAATTCTCCACGGGCCCATAGTCACAAAATCTGATAACCTACTCGATTACGAGACTAACAATACTAGTTTCACTCAAAATCGGCTTTGATTCGGCATTCAAAACTCAAAAATCCATTTTATGAAATTTCTACAATTTTCCCCAATATTTCATCTCAATTCTCTAGTCAAATGGTAAATCCAACGATATATCGTGTATTTAAGGCAAAACTGAGTTAGAATTACTTGCCCCGATGAATTTCTTGAAAAATCTTGGAAAAATCACCAAGTCCAAACTCTCTAGGTCAAAATATGAAATAAAACCCTGAATCTCATATTTATAGTGCACCCCTTGGATTCAAATCTTGTTGACCGCTAAAAACCAACGTCGCCGCGCCCCTCTCACCGCTGAAATCCCACTACGGCCGTGAAAGCCCTCCTGGGGGTCGCATCCCTTCTTTCGTTGTCCGAGCCAGCCTCCCCCGCTTACCGCGGAATTTCTGCTGCCCTCGTGAACTTCCTCTGCTGACCGCGAGATTCTGCCGCGGTCTGTACTCCCAATTCAGAGTCCATCATATGAACACCAACAGCTGTTTCCAACAGCTACACCTATTTTATAACTACTTGAAACTCACCCGAGGCCCTCGGGACCTCGACAAAACATACCAACATATCCCATAATATTATTCAAACTTAGTCGAGCCTTCAAATCAGCTCAAACAACGCTAAAACCACGAATCACCCTCCAATCCAACACTAATGAACTCGAATTTCCAAAGTTCTACATCCGATGCCGAAACTAACCAAATCATGTCCGATTGACCCCAAATTTTGAAACAAGTCATATTCAACACTACGGACCTATTCCAACTTCCGGAATCGGATTCCGACCCCGATATCAGAATTTCCACTATCGGTCCAAAACTCTAAAAATTCAACTTTTGTCATTTCAGGACTAAATGAGCTACGGACCTCCAAAACACAATCCGAACACGCCCCTAAGCCCGAAATTACCCAAAGGTGCTAATGAAATCAATGAAACTCAATTACGGAACCGTCTTCACACTGCTCCGACTATGGTCCAAATTCCAAGACTTAAGCTCTCATGTAGGGACTAAGTGTCCCAAAACACTCCGTAACTCAAGATGAATCATCCCAACAATTTACAATAAAATAAATAGATACGAGAGAAGCAGTTAATAGGGGATCGGGACATTAATTCTCAAAACGACCGGCCGGGTCGTTACACTTAATATCACGTGCTTAATGATGTGAGTGACTAGGAGTTAGACAAAATTCCATCGGGCAATTACTTTACCAATCTTTCTAAAGAATCATACTAATGCGACGCACAGGGCATCCCCCGGGTTTTTTGCCATCTTATCTCAGCTATTCTCAGAAAGGGTTTTTTGATCTAGGTCCATCCATACTCGGTATAAATAAACTATAAATATAATTTTATGGGACTTTTGACCTACAAAATATTGGAAGAGCGGTGGAAACTCAAAGCACAAGGATTCATCATTCTTTCCTCTACGCAACACCCGAGTTTGGATTGATTTTGTGATGAATTTCTCCATGAATATGGAGTAGTTTACCTTACGGTTTGACAGATAAGGTGTTTTGATTGACTTTTTGTGGATTTTAATTCTAGTTCTTTGCTTGAATTCGTTTATAGAGCTTTGAATTGATTTTAACTTTATTTAATCGAAAGAGGAATATTTTGGTAATTATCTATGCATTATTTTATTTGGTTTAATTTAGTGATTCTTTTAAGTAATCGAAAGAGCTTGTTGAATTGCTGGTTAAATTAAGTTAGGAGAATATTCGAGAGACATTTTCCTAAAAGACAAATCCATTAACATATGCTTGCATATGTTCACAGTGCTCATATTAGTTCAACTCGTAGAATTAAGAGTTAATCTTGAGAGAAGTCTTAACTACACATTTGAACAAATCATCAAGTGAATTCGTGAGTATCATTAGAAATTTAGAGTGAATTGAAATAGAGTTAGATCCCAAATAGCTATCTTGCACCTATCCTGTCATGATCCTTATTTCTCCCATTGATATTTCAGTGTGCTCAACTATGGTCTTTTTGTTAATTGTTTTAGTTTCATAGTTAATTTTACTTATTAATCATCTAAACCAAAGTGTTAATCATCCTGAATAGCGTTAAGCTAGAAATTACTTGAGCATAGTTAAAATCCAATCCATGTAGAGATAATAATTAAACTATACTATCTTTGGCTAGCGAGCATCAATTTCGTGTTGTGTTTTGCGCTCGTCATGAGACCTAAGAAATCTAGTACTCTGATACCAACTTGTCACGACCCAAAATCCAAACCTTGGGGTCGTGATGACGCCTAACATCCACTTGCTAGGCAAGCGGGCGTGGAATAGTTAATTAACCAAATTTAACAATTAAAAACAAAATAATAATATTCAAAGAGAAATAAATGCCAAATCTAAACACAGTGCTAGTATAAACCACGTAACAATATCTACTCCCAGAAATTTTGAGTCACGAGTACACGAGGAACTAGAAGTCTACAAACATAGTCTGAAATAAATACAACTGTTTGAAAGAGATAAGCAGTGAAAGTAGGAAATAGATGGGGACTTCAAGGTCTGCTAACGCCAGCAGATCTACCTCGAGTCTCCGTATGAAAGTGATCCGAGCCGGCGCACCTTAAGCACCGCTGGGACCAATAACAGTATCTGTACAAGAAGTGCAGAAGTACAGTATGACTACAACCGATTCAATTTACTTTGTAAGTGTCTAGCCTACCTCAACGTGGTATTGACGAGACTATGAGAAGACACCTACATAAAAAAAATGTACAAGTGTATATAAAGCAACAAAATAATAGTAAAATGATAAATACTAACTGGGAGGGGACATGAAAAAGGGGAAAATATCATAAACATGGCAATTACAAATTCACGAAATAACATCTTTCATATTAAGCAACAATATAACCAAATAAATCGCCAAAATCTGGAATCAGATAAATCAATGATATAAAAATTGCACGGCATCATCCTTCGTGCTTTTACTCTCGACCTTAGCATGCAATATCATGAATATAATGGCATGACATTATCCTTCGTACTTGTACTCTCGTCCCCACCATGTAATAATATGAATATAATGGCACGGTATCACCCTTCGTGCTTTTACTCTCAAATCTCACCTTATATGATAATGAGTGCAATGAGGCACGTCAACTCCCTTCGTGCTTTTCTCTCTTACTCACCAAGCAACAATATAAATTCGAATAATAAAACAAAGTGGGGAATAATTTTACTTCAAAGATGGTGCCATGATATCAAACTTCAACTTCTAAAATATTCAACATGTTACTTAGATATGCTCTTTTACTTAGTTTTATATTAGAAAGATCATAAATATTTCTTTGAGATTACAATTTTATTTTCATTTGCAAGAGATCTTTTTTCGGATGGAAACTAAAACTTCTGGACTAGATATGGAGGTGATTGTAAAAGAATCTTCTCACTATGCTAGCAGTAGCTCAACAGCAAGGTAAAAACACTCTTCATCGACGTATTCCTCCTAAAAAGAAAAAGAACAACTCGTCTAATCTGCGCTTGCGCGATCAAAACACCAAAATAACAGACAGAACTACAAATCGAACATCAAAATCCATAAAATTTTCAAAGAAACTCAAGAACTTTCAAATTTACAACTGAGCATCTGAATCCTATCAAATCAACTCTATTTTGCACAAAAATTTACAGATAGGTTTTAAATAGTAAAGTGAACCTATACCAAGTTCCGAAATCGAAATCTGAACCCAGTAGAAATAAAGTCAACCTACGGTCAAACCTAGAAATTCTTTAAACCTTCAAATTACTATTTTTCAAAAAAACACGTCAAATCAAGTTAGAGACTTCCGAATTCAATTTCAGGAACACACCCAAGTCCAAAATTATGATACGGATCTACCAGGATCAACAAATTACTGATCCAGTGTCGTTTACACAAAATATTGATAGAAGTTAACTCAAATTATTTTCAAAGTTAAAATTCATGTTTTCTTTAGTTTTTCACATATAAACTTTTCGAAAGAAGACAAGGATTGTGAACTCACATTGAAAAATACTAAATGGAGGTAATCGAGGTCTTGAAACACCAAAATATGGACTAGAACTCAAAATGACCTATCATATCATCATATGTAGGCTTTGGTGTTTGTTCCCCTCTCCCTCGTATTCTCCTCTATATCAAAGCCTTGCCATTTCACCAAGGACTCTTGGTGATTTTTCCTTGAAGTGTGGATAACGTGATCATAGATAATAGCTTTTGCGCACATTTTCCTAGTTGATTTGGGGCCTCGAATACTTGGTATTGTGAGTTGGCTCCACGAAGGATCTTCCATGTCATCCCTAATGATTTCAAAAGGCTGACATGGAAGATTGGATGAATCTTCCACGAGGCCGGTGTATCCACCCGCTATGCAACTTTTCTAATGTTCTTCTAAATAGACAAAGGTCCAATGTAATTTTGCAATAGGTGAGTCATGGACCCTTACAAACATGTATCGCTTTGGGATTTTCACCATCACTTTATCCCCAACTTGGTATTCAACAAAATGACGATTTTGATCAGTATGCTTTTCTATCCTCTTTTGGGCTTTCACAAGATATCTCTGTACTATCTTCATATTTTACTTCATTCTTCGAGAAAGTAATTGCTGGAGAAGATTTTGGCACGTTTGGTGAATTCACAATGTGTGGGAGCAGCGATTGCTACGCGATAACAATTTCAAAAGTGCTTCTGTTTATACTAGAGCTCTTTTGTGAATTGAAACAAAATTGAGCAGCACCCAGAAGCTTCACCCAATTATTTGTGAACCAATAAAAATCAGTGAAGGTATTTCTCCAGCATTCCATTTAAACGCTCCATCTGGCCATCAAATTCCGGATGAAAACTTGAACTATGGTTCAACTTGGACCCGAGGCATTTAAAGAGCTGAGTCCAAAGGTTGCTAGTAAAGCGAGAGTCGTGATCACAAATGATGTCTTTAGGCAGGCCCCAGTATTTGACAACATGAGCAAAGAAAAGTTGGGATGTATCTTCTACTGATATATACTTTGGGGCTTCTTGAAATGTAGCATATTCTGAAAGTGATCTACCACAATCAAGATAGTTGTAAGACCTCCGACCTTGGGTAATTCGGTGATAAATCCAGTGAGCCGCTTTCCCAAGGTCTCTTTGTGTCACGACCCAAAATCCCTCCAAAAGAGTCGTGATGGAATCTAGTCTCTAAACTAGGTAAGCCTTATATGTTCTGTAATAACAGGGATATTTACTAACTTTAAATTAAATTACTCTGAACAAATTATAATTCCCAAAACCGGTGGTACAAGTCATAAGCCTTTCTAAGAGGAGTTATAAAAAATAAATACATCATTGTTCTGAAACAAAAGGAACATATGAAACTAAGTACAATTGAAGGTGAATATGAAATAGGAAGGTGACTCCGATGCCTGCGAACGCAACAATAGGGCTACATTGAGTCTCCTCGGCAAAAATCCATACAACTACTATCGAACGATACCTGGATCTGCACACAAAAAGATGTGCAGAAGTGTAGTATGAGCACACCACAGCGGTGCCCAATAAATATCAAGACTAACCTCGGTGGAGTAGTGACGAGGAACAGTCAAGACACCTACTGGTCTAATAAACTGAATAAGTATGTATAGAAATAGCAGAACATAATATCTATATAAAGACTACGCGATATGGCTAACAACACAATAATTGCAATAAGGAAAGCGAAAAGCAAGTAACAATGGAACACGGTAATAAGAACACAGAAAAGTGAACAGAAGTACAACCCAACTCCGAAATTACAAATACAGCAAAGACAAGTCATAACTCACCAACTACGACAATTTTCACATTTGGTCTTAGCTAGCAAACTTCAATCAATTAGTCAAATTCTTCAAGTGATAAAAATGTTTCGAAATATACTTTGTTCAAATAAATATTTTCGAAAAATAGTTCTTTCCAAAGTAAATACCTTTCGAGTATAATCTTCTCAAATAAATAACCTTCGAATATAAGTCACTATGTGATACCTCATCTCATAATCGTTCAATACGGGTCTCAATACTTTAACAATCACGACCCTAAACTCGGACCCGGTCGTGATGGCACCTATCGTGAAACAAGGCCAGCCGACACATAAAACAGTTAAACAGTGAATGAAAAGCAACTAGAAATGATAATTACATAAAATCAGCCCATCGGGAACACTATCAACAAAAATCAACCCCTCGGGTAATAACATGGAACAACATCAGCCCCTCGGGCTATATCACATATTATGCTAGGTACTCGCTCTCACTGGGGGGTGTACAGACTCCGGGAGGGGCCCCTTACGGCCCCAGCGCAATATCAAGTCATCTCGTGGTATAATCAATAGGCTCTCGGCCTCATATCAAGCCACATTGTGGCGTACAACTCAGGCCCTCAGCCTCATAATCATAAATAATCTCAGTACCGCTGCGGCGCCTAGCCCGATCCCATAATAAGCTCACAAAATAGGCTTTCGGCTCTACTCAGTCAGAAATCTCTAAAAGACACTCGAGTACAGTAAAACATGATGTTCAGTTCAAAATATCATTTAAGATGTCAAAACAGAGTAAACATGGCTGAGTTATAAAAACAGTAGGATATAACATGACTGAGTACAGGTATAAAGTCAAAAGAGTGAGGAAACGTAGTAAAAATCCCCTAAGGGTCCAAAACAGTTGGCACGAGGCCCAAAAATGGCATTCAGCCAAAACAATGATGATAGCAAACAGTTTTTAATCAAATACGCAGTTAACAGTCATACGGGATGGACTATGTCACAATCCCCAATAGTTCACGACCCCACACTCGTCATCTAGCATATGTGTCACCTCAATATAGCACAACAATGTGAAATTGAGGTTTCATACCCTCAATACAACATTTACAATCATTACTCACCTCTATCCGGTCCAAACTCTATCCCGCGATGCCCTTGCCTCTTGAATTGGCCTCCGGATGCTCCAAATCTAACCAAAATCACTGCAAAACCATCAAAATATGCTAAGGGAACAAAGCCCACTCGAAAGAAATCAAATTAAAACACAAATCCCGAAATTGGCCAAATCCGACCCCGGGCCCACGTCTCGGAATCCGATAAAAATTACATCAATATACTCTTTATCACTCCCCAAGTTCATTCATATCAAAAGCACCAAAATCCAACCATAAATGACCCCTCAAATCCCTAATTTTAGGTCTCCAATTACAAGCCCTAGTTCTTCAATATTTAGGCTTAAATTCTACAAACTCTGTGATTAATTAGGTAGAAATCAGATTAGGATTGAGTATTAAGTCCATAAATCTTACCTCCAAGTGTTCCCTCTTGATTCCCTATTCAATCCTCCTCAAAAAGCTTCAAAATCGCCCAAAAATGGAAGAACTTAGGCTAAAAATTGCGGATATGGCCTTTTAAATCATTCTGCCCAGCTATTTCAAATCCTTCTTCGCGAACGCGGTCAAAGCCTCGCGTTCGCGAAGAACAAACTTAAGTTGACTAGAAATCCTCATACGCGAACGCTGCGACCCCTCGCGAACGTGATGGTTCAGCAACTCAAACCATCGCGAACGTGTCTGCTCTCTCGTGAATGCAAAGCTTCCTGAATCAACCCTTCGCGAATGCGGGACCTCCATCGTGAACGCGAAGGAAAAACCTCCAGCCTCTCATTCTAACCCTTCGCAAATGCAAGGGCCCACTCGCGAACACGAAGGTCGAAAGTCTGCAACACTCACAACAGATTTTTTGCAATTTTTTTTCTCAACTTGAAATGATCCGTTTAACCACCCTAAACTCACCTGAGGCCCTCGAGACCTCAACCAAATATGCCAACCTATCCCATAACATCATTAAAACTTGTTCTAACCTTATAAACACTCAAAACAACATCAAAATACCAAATTTGCATCGGATTCAAGCCTAAGAATTCCAAAAACTTCCAAATTCCGCTTTCGATCAAAAAGTCTATCAAACCACGTCCGAATGACCTAAAATTTTTCACATACATCCCAAATGACACAACGGACCTATGACAACTCCAGGAATTCCATTCCGACCCCTATATATAAATCTCACCTATCAACCGAAAAATGCCAAAATCCTAATTTCGCCAATTCAAGCCTAAATCTACTATGTACCTCCAAAACACATTTCGATCACACTCCTAAGTCCCAAATCACCTTCCGAAGCTATCCGAACTATCGAAACTCACATCTGAGCCCTTTATCACATAAGTCAACATCCAGTTGACTTTTCCAACTTAACCTTACTCAAAAGAGACTAAGTGTCTCAACCCTCACCAAAACCTCTCCGAACCTGAGCCAACCAACCCGATAACACATAATACAACTAAACAAGACAATAAGAAGTATAAATGGGGGAAATAGAGTGGTAACTCATGAAACAACCGGTTGGGTCGTTACATGAACCCTAACACTTGGCATCCTGTGCCCTCGTCCCACCACATAATCATACTAACAACTCACATGCCAAATAGAGTCATTCTCTCGTGGAAGACAAATAAAGAAGGGTGTGCATCTATACTGGACAATACCACGAAGCCTCCTATCCGATTAGGGTGCTTAGCCATGTGTATGCTTGTTCAAGTGTCCTAACATAGTTCATTCCAGCTAGTAAGTATAAGGAATAGAACGGACCGCACATATAATGTTTACACAAGGATAGGATCAATGAAAACAATAGCTCAGAACACAGTGATTTTAATAGGGGATCTCCCAAGATATCATCCCTTAGTCCCAAACGTAAATATGCAAAGGATCTCCCAGGATATCATCCCGTAGTCTAAATTGTAAATGTGCAAGGGAATCTCCCAGAATACCGATTCATAGTCCCAAAGTAAATATCCGGTACATGGGAATCTCTCGGGATATCATCCCGTAGTCCCAATTATAAATGTGCAGGGGGATCTCCCGGATTACCGATCCGTAGTCCCAAAGTAAACATGCAGGGGGATCTCTCGGAATACCAATCCGTAGTCCGAAAGAAGATATGCCACATAACCGACAGAAACAATAGTTACATCACAATAGAAAACTCGTACATCGTCACAATACATATAACAACAATAATGACAATAATACAACGTAAGACAAGTAAATCAACTCAAGGACTGTAAATTACAAGGAAATGGTAGAACCAGCTCACAAGGAAAAACCACAGAAAAGAATGTTGGCATAAAGAGAACAGTTCAACAACGGGAAAACTAACATGTAGTAACGATTCCACAATATACAAGTCAATAACAACAAATCAACATGAGTCAAGTAGTCCCAAATAAAGGCAAGTCAATAAAGATATAGGTTATCTAAACTCCTTTTAAGGTTGGACAATTTCGAGGATATTCGACAATTTAATTAAGGAAGGATGATCTTAGCTTCATTTAAGACTAAATAATTTCAGGAGGGTTAATAATAATTTCCAAATAAGACAAGTAATTATGAAAAAGATAGCATGACAATAGAAGATGTGAAAATCTTTAGTTAAGTCAAATAAGAATCATTAGACAAAAAGAGTGAATTATGAAGCAATTAATTATAACTAAGCATGTAGAGATGAAACTAGCAAATAGGAAAACTTAGTCATATCAAGAACATTTTCATACCCAGTGGATATAAAGACCTAAGAACCTTAAAAGGCCAATTTCTCATAAATAAGTCTGAGCACGCACTCGTCACCTCGCGTACAGGAACTACAATCAACATAGAAGACTCAAATCCTAAGGGGAAGTCCCCCACACAAGGTTAGGCAAGATACTTACCTCAATCCTGCCAATTCAATATTCCATTTATCTTTTCCTTTTCCAATTCATCAACGCTCGGCTCAATCTATCCAAAAACGACTTGAATACATCAAACAATGCAAGAGAAAATAATTTCAATTGAAAAAACTACGATTCTTATACAATTTGCAAAAAGTCAACAAAAGTCAACTTCCCAGGCCCGCACCTCGGAACCCAACAAAATTTATAAAAACCGAACACCCATTCCGCTACGAGTTCGCCCATACAAAAATTATCTAATTCCAATACCATTTGGTCATTCAAATCATCATTTTATATTCTTGAAAGATTTCACAATTTTCCCCAAATTTTCCTTTAGATTCTCATGAATTTGATGTTAAATCTAAGATATAATCACAAAATATAGTTGAAAATTGATTATAGACACGTACACAATGATTTGGAGAAGTTTGGGTCTTTGAAAAATCGCCTATGGAGGTTTAGGGTTTGAGAAAAATGAAAAATGGGTGAAAATCCCATAAAAAATCTCACTTAACAGGCCTCAGATGTCATTGCAAACCCTCGCAAATTGCGAACAAGGCAGAGCTGGAAGAAGTCGCATTTGCGACAAAAAGTTCGCATTTGCAAACTGGGCATCGCAATTGCGATGAAAAAGTTCGCATTTGCGACCACACCAGAAACCAGCAATGTTTTCCCACACCAAAATGAGCATAACTTCCTCATGCGAGTCCAAATTCGATGATTCGTTTTTCCTGTGGCTCCGTAATTTTGATACGGATCTAATGGTTCAATAAAAACTGAATTTGGATCTCATTTGCTCAATGTTGTATCATATTTTCTTGAAGAAACGACGATGAAGCATCCAAAAACAAGCGCAACATAACCTAAACCTATTCGAAACTCACCCAAGCCCTCAGGGCTCCAAACTAAACATGCACGCAAGTCTAAAAATAGCATACGGACTTGCTTGTGTGATCAAATCATCAAAATAACATAAAAACTATGAATTTAACCTCAAAACTCATGCTTTTCTAACTTGTCAACCGGACATCCAAATCATGTCAAATCAATTCTGATTCTCACCAAATTTCATAGATAGGACTTAAATATCATAAAAATGTTGTACCAGGCTCCAAATCCAAAATACGGGCCCGATACCAATGAGTACAAACATTAATTTATTTCTTTATTTCCTTTAAAAACTAGCACAACAATTTTCTTCAAAAATTATTTTCTAAGGCTAGGAACCTCGGAATTCAATTCAGGGTATACGCTCAAGTCCCATATTTTATTGCGGACCTCCCGGTATCTTCGAAACATAGATTCGGGTCCGTTTACCAAAAATATTGACCAAAGTCAATAAAAACCAAATTTTAACTCTAGAAATTACTATATTTTTCATATTTTCACATAAAAAAATTTTGGTTTCCCACCCAGACAGCGCACACAAGTCGATAAAAATAATATAAAGCTTCTCGTGACCTCAAACTTCCAAACCAGACGCAATTGCTCAAACCGACCAGTTGGGTTGTTATACTTGTGGACATGCAATGGCTCCAAAAGTCCCGCTTGTATTAAGCGGTCGGACTTGTCTTTTTGTCATATTAGAAAAGTCTTCACATGTTGAGCAACACCATCTACCACTTGCAACCAATAAAAATATGGTGCATCATGAATAGAGTCGGCTAATCAATTCTTAAAGGTGCATCTCAATGTTCTAAAATAAATAAAATAATTCACTTATTAGGTGTTAAACAATATAAAATATTAAAATAATATTCACTAAGAATTGAAAATATAAAATTACCTTCTTCAACTTGTTCAATTTTATGAACTTCATCCAAATGTCTTGAAACATGCATTCTTTGGAAGGTGATCATATCTATTGTTGAGTGCAAATAAGGGCTTCTACCCTTTTTTGGCGATAAAGAACACCTATATGAATCAAGAATTTGACCACCTACATTTAAAGTCGGCTCAAACACAAAAGTAGAAATAGGAATAGAAATAGAAAGAACATCCTTTGCAATCTTTGAAACAATTATATATTTACTTGATGAAGTTCTCCACCAACCCAAGATATTAAAATTCTTTATCTTCACCACATCATCCATCAAGTACATCGTCACGACTCAAATCTATCATATGGAGATGGCGCCTATCGTGGAACTAGGCAAGATGACTCTTTTACCAAAGACAGCCTGATATTTCAATATAAAGATTACTTCAAGCTATTTAATTAATAAAACTTCATAAGATAAGTCTGGATAATAAAGTGCGGAAAGAAAAGCCCGCCATCAGGGTGTCACTAGTCATGAGCATCTACTAAGAACTATCCAAAAATACTAAGACAAATACACTATGAAACCAACTAATAACATCTATAGGAAGATAGGAGGGAGGAAAGCAAGGATGCGATCGCCATGCAGCTACCTTGCTAATTCCACAGATCCGCAACGGATGAAAATCAACACTCGCTAGCACGTCCAGCAACCCCTGGATCTACACACAAGGTGTAGGGAGTAATGTGAGTATGCCAACTCAGTAAGTAAATAAATTAAATAAAAACTAAGCAGTAGAATAAAGTCCACATCATGAAATTTCAATAATTTACAACGTGCTTTCAAATCAATATGTGAGTCAAATCATCTCGTTTATAAAATCCAATTTTTCGGTTGAAAAATCATTTGAACATATTTTTCAACAGTTTCAATAGAGGCTCAATGCAAAATAAAGTAAAAGTGATGAAATCGTAAACAGCCCCTCGAGCAAAAACATTATGATGACCCAAAAGGTCATCTTCTATTTTAGAACCGATTAACTATTTCGAGGCCTTAAAAACCTTATTTCATCTCTTTTCGATTTGTGTGCGCAGGCCGAGCATGCTTCCAGAAAGCTTTTATATGAAAAATTGTTGAAATAATAATTTTTGTCCTAAAAAGTTGATTTTTTTTGTTTTGTTGACTTTGGTCAACAATTTGGGTAAACGGACCTGGACCCATATTTCAATGGTCCCGGTGGGTCCGTAGGAAAATATTGGACATGGGCGTATACCCGGAATCGAATTTCGAGGTCCCTAGCCCGAGAAATGAATTTTTGATGAAAATTATAAGACTGAAATTATAATGGTTTTAGGAAGTTGGTTAATATTAGATCTCGTTGGTATCAGGTTCGTATTTTGGTCTCGGTACCCGGTACAGGTCTGTTATGATATTTATACCTTATCTGTGAAACTTGGTGAGAAACGGAACTGATTTGACATGATTCGGACCTTTGATTTAGAAAATAGAAGTTTTGAAACTTTCTTGAGAATTTCATGCAAATTGTTGCAAAATTCGTAGTTCTAGGTGTTATTTTGGCGATTTGATCGTGCGAACAAGTTCGTATGATGTTTTAAAACTTGTGTGCCTGTTTGGTTTGGAGCCCCGAGGGCTTGGGTGAGTTTCGGATAGGTTACGGAGTGATTTGGATCTAAAAAATTTTGCTGGTATGCTTCAGGTATGCAGACTTCGCATTTGCAAATTCTGGCTCGCAAATGCGTACCTCGCATTTGTGAAGAATTTTCATATTTGCTAGCAGAAGGGATGGGATGAGACCTTCACAATTGCGAAGCTCAGGATTGCAATTGCGATCAGCTCAGGCCGCATTTGCGAACACTTGTTCGCATTTGAGATGGTAGCAAGTCCTGGACATTCTTCGCATTTGCGAAGGGATGTTCGCATTTGCAGGGTTCGTATTTCGAACCCTTGATCGCAAATGCGATACCTACAACTGTTCAAAAATGAGTTTGGACGAGGATTTTCATTCATTCTCCCATTTTTCAAAACCTAAACCTAAAGAGGTGATTTTCCAAAGTCCATTTCTTTCCTAAATCATAGGTAAATGGATATTAACTCATTTATCTCTACTCTTGTTCCTTCGCAGATGGCGAGAACATGTACCGCTTTATTAGCTGATCAACAGCCTGAGCCCCTAGTGGCAGCCCTACGAGGGGCAGAGGGCAAGGCTAAGACCGTGCTAGAGGTTGAGGTAGGGGCAAGGCTCAGCCTAGAGCTCGAGCAGCAGCACCAGTGGCAGAGCCTCAGGTAGAGTTTGATGAGGAGGCTCCGGCCTAGACTGTTCCAGCAGAGTCGGCTCAGGTTCCAGCAAGGTTCATCGCTACCCCGGTACTTTAGGATAATTTGGTCCATCTAGTGGGCCTTATGGAGAGAGTTACTCAGGATGGCACATTCCCAGTAGCCCCAGCCATCTTTCGGGTGGGGGGAGGAGCATAAACTATCGCTACTTACAATCTGGAGCAAATGGCTCCCCAGTTTCAAACTCTAGCAGCTCAGCCTATTGGGGTAGTTCTACCGGGTTTTGCAGCATAGACTGACGATGGGTCAGCTATGTTTTTTGAGGATTTATGGAGATTGGATAGTTTTACAAAGCTTTTCACCACTACCTATGGCGGTACATCTTTAGAGGATCCCCAAAACTACTTGGACAGTTGTCACGAGGTATTATGGAACATGGGGATAGTGGAGACCAATGGGTTCGACTTTGCTACCTTTCGTCTGTCAAGTTCTACCAAGAAATGGTGGAGGGATTTTTGTTTGGCTAGACCAGCTGGGTCGCCAGCTCTCACTTGTGACCAGTTCTCTCAGCTATTTCTAGAGAAGTAACTTCCTATCACTCAGAGAGAGGACTACTAGAGGCAGTTCGAGCGCCTTCAGCACGGTTCTATTATTGTCAGTTAGTACGAGACTAGATTTGTTGATTTGGCCCGTCATGCTCTTCTTATACTTCCTATCGAGAGAGAGAGAAGGTTTATTGAGGGACTCGCTCAACCTATCAGATTACAGACGGCTAAGAAGACATGGAGTGAGATTTCTTTCCAGGATGCAGCCAATGTGGCAAGATGAGTTGAGATGGTTTTAGCTCAGGGTAGTGGTCACGGGTCTGACAAAAGGCCTCGACACTTCGGTGGATTTAGTGGGGCCTCATCTAGAGGTTGGGGTACTTTTCGTAGAGGCCATCCTCCCAGGTTGTTTCATTCAGCACTTCAGACATCCCATAGAGCTTCAGGTTTTTGTGGCCCTTATGCACCTCCTTCAGGGCAACCAGCTTATAGTACCCCACTAGCTCCTATCAGAGAACCTCCTCTTCAGAGTTATTATCGTTGTCAGTCGACTCGTCAGGATCAATCTCAGTTTCCTTAGCCGTAGTATCAGGATGGATGTTTCGAGTATGGTGAGTATGGGCTCCGGAGGACCTATCTGAGATTAGTGGGTGTTTAGTCATAGCAGCAGGGTTCTCGTGCCATGATCCTGACACCACCCGCTCGGCCAACTAGAGGTAGGGGCCAAGGGGCCAGAGGTAGGGGTCATCCCACTAGAGGTGGAGGCCAAGCTGCTAGAGGTGGAGGTTAGCCAGTAAGAGGTCGTCCCAGGGATATGGTTTAGAGTGGTGGGGGCCAGCCTCGATGTTATGCTTTCCCATCCAGGCTTGAGCCTCAGTCATCCAATGTTGTTACCATATGTACTGTTTCGGTTTGCAGTAGAGATGCTTCAGTTCTATTTGATCCAGTGTCTACATACTCCAATGTTTCTTCTTATTTTGTTTCATATTTGGTTGTGCCTCGTGATTCTTTGAGTGCTCCCGTGTATGTGCCGGGACCGATGGGGGATTCTATTGTTGTATATCGTGTCTATCATTCATGCGTAGTTGTTATTAAGGGTCTTGAGACCGGCTCAGATCTCCTACTTCTCAACATGGTTGATTTCGATATCATTTTGGGGATGGATTGGCTGTCACCTTATCATGCTATATTGGACTGTCATGCCAAGACCATGACCTTAGCATTGCTGGGGTTGCCTCGATTAGAGTGGAGATGGACTCCTGATCATTCTACTATCAGGCTTATTTCTTATATGAAGGCTCGGTGTTTGGTTGAGAAGGCGTGTTTGGCTTATTTGACTTATATTCGTGATTCTGGTTCGGAGGTTCCTTCCTTGGATTCTATACTAGCTGTTTGGGAGTTCAAAGAGGTATTTCCTCCAAACCTGCCAGGGATTCCACCCGACAGGGATATTGACTTTTGCATCGATTTGGCTCGGGGTACTCAGCCCTTTTCTATTCCGCCATACCGTATGGCCCTGCCAAAGTTGAAAAAATTGAAAGAGCAGTTATAAGATTTGCTTGATAAGGTCTTTATTAGACCTAGTGTCTTGCCTTGGGGTGCACCTGTGTTGTTTGTAAAAAAAAAGGATGGGTCGATGATGATGTGCATAGACTGTCGGTAGTTGAACAAAGTAACCATCAAGAACAAGTATCCATTGCCGAGGATTGATGACCTATTTGATCAGTTTCAGGGTGCCAAGGTGTTTTCAAATATCGATTTGAGGTCTGGCTACCATTAGTTGAGGATTAGGGTATGTGATGTCCCTAATATAGCTTTTCGGACTCGGTACAGGCATTAGAGTTTCTAGTGATGTCATTTGGGTTGACAAATTCCCCAGCAACATTTATGGTGGAGGAGGACGAATAAGGATATTGTTGCATATGTAGCTCGGTATTTAAATTTTCAGCAAGTAAAGTACGAGCATCAGAGACCTGGTGGTTTTCTTCAAATTATTGAGATTCCTGAGTGGAAGTGGGAGCATATCACTATGGAATTCGTTATTGGACACCCACAGACTCAGAGGAAGTTTAATGCAGTTTAGGTTATCGTGGATAGGTTGACCAAGTCAGCACATTTCATTCATGTGGTAGTTTCCTATTCTTCGGAGCAGTTGGTAGGGATTTATATCCGTGAGATCATTCGTCTTCATTGTGTGCCCGTGTCTATCATTTCTGACCGAGGTATGTAGTTTACCTTGCATTTCTAGAGGGCAGTACAACGTGAGTTAGGTATGTGGGTCGAGTTGAGCACATTATTTCATCATCAAATAGATGGACAGTACGAGCGTACTATTCAGATCTTGGAGGATATTCTCCACGCTTGTGTTATTGACTTTGGAGGTTTTTTGGGATTAGTTCTTTCCATTATAGGAGTTTGCCTACAACAACAGTTATCAGTCGAGCATCCAGATGGCTCCCTATGAGGCATTATATGGTAGACGGTGTCGATCACCGGTTGGATGGTTTAAGCCCGAGGAGGCTTAGTTATTGGGTACAGATTTAGTTCAAGATGATTTGGATAAGGTTAAGATCATTCAGGATAGACTTCATACATCTTAATCCAGGCAAAAGAGTTATGCCAACCGTAAGGTTCGTGATGTGACATTCATGGTCGGAGAGAGAGTGTTGCTTCGGGTATCACCCATGAAGGGTGTGATGCGGTTTGGGAAGAAGGGCAAGTTGAGCTTTAGGTTCATCGGGCCTTTTGAGATTCTTGATCAAGTGGAAGAGGTGTCCTATAGACTTGTGTTTCCCCCAGGTTTATCAGCGGTACATCCAGTGTATCATGTGTCCAAGCTTCGAAAGTATCACAGTGATCCATCCCACGTTTTGGATTTCAGCACTGTCTAGTTGGACAAGGATCTGACCTACGTGGAGGAGCCGGTAGCTATCCTAGAATAGTAGGTTCGTCAATTGAGATCGAAGAGTTATTCTTCGGTTCGAGTGTAGTGGAGAGGTCATCCTGTTGAGGCAACTACCTGGGAGTCCGAGTCCGATACACGGAGCAGATATCCCCATCTTTTCACCAGCCCAGGTACTTTTTTATGTCCGTTCAAGGACGAACAATTATTTTACAGGTGGAGAATGTGATGACCCAAAAGGTCATCTTCTATTTTAGAACTTGATTCTGTGTTCCAAGGCCTTAAAAAATACATTTATCTCTCCTTGATTTGCGTGCGCAGTCTTGGCATGCTTCCGGAAAGCTTTTATATGAAAAATTGTTGAAATAATAATTTTTGGCCTAAAAAGTTGATTTTTTTTGTTTTGTTGACTTTGATCAACATTTCGGGTAAATAGACCCGGACCAGTGTTTCGATGGGTCCGTAGTAAAATATGGGACCTAAGTGTATTCCTGGAATCATATTCCGAGGTCCCTAGCCCGAGAATTGTATTTTTAATTAAATTTGTAAGACTAAAGTTATAATGGTTTTAACAAATTGGTTAATATTTGATCTCGCTGGTATCGGGTTTGTATTTTGGTTCCGGAGTCCGGTATAGATCCGATATGATATTTATACCTTATCTGTGAAATTTGGTGAGAAACTGAACTGATTTGACATGATTCGGACCTTTGGTTGAGAAAATAGAAGTTTTTGAACTATCTTGAGAATTTCATGCAAATTGGTGCTAAATTCATAGTTCTAGGTGTTGTTTTGGCAATTTGATCGCGCGAGCAGGTTCTTATGATGTATTAAGACTTGTGTGCATGTTTGGTTTGGAGCCCCGAGGGCTCGGGTAAGTTTCAGATAGGCTACAGAGTGATTTGGACTTAAGAAATTTTGCTGGTATGCTTCAGTTTTGCAGACTTCGCAATTGCAAAGTTTGGCTCTCAAATGCAAGCCTCAAATTTGTGAAGAAGTTTCGTATTTGCGAGCAGAAGGGCTGAGAGGGGACCTTCACAATTGCGAAGCTCAGGATCGCAATTGCGATCAGCTCAGGCTGTATTTGCGAACACTTGTTCGTATTTGCGATAGTAGCAGGTCCTGGACATTCTTCGCATTTGCGAAGGGATGTTCGCATTTGCGAACCCCTGATCACTAATGCGATACCTGCAAATGTTCAAAATAATTTCGGACCGGATTTTTCATTCATTCTCCCATTTTTCAAAACCTAAACCTCAAGAGGCGATTTTCCAAAGACCTTTTCTTCCCCAAATCATAGGTAAATGAATTTTAACTCATTTCTTTCAATATTTCACTTCTTTTTACAAGATTTCATCCTAGAATCTATGGTTTTTCATAGTGGAATTGGGGATTTTTTGTAGAACTTAGGAATTTCAAAATTTGGGAATTTAGACCTCAAATTGAGCTCGGATTCCAAAACCAATTGTATATCCGAGCTCGAGGGTGAATCGGTAATCGGGTTTTGGTTCGAATTTCAGGTTTTGATCAAGCGGGCCCGCGGTCGCCTTTTGACTTTTGGGGAAAATGTTGGGAAACCTATAACTATGAATTGGAATTGATTTCATTAGCAATAGTGAATGTTATTAGGAGTCTAGATACGAGTGGATTGGATGTGAAATCTAGAGGAAAAGATGTAACTAAGCTCTGAGTTTGTCGTTGGATTGAGGTAAGTGTTTGGTCTAATTTTGACTCACCGAATTAGGGATCCCCAACTTATTTATTATGTGAAAACCCATGTGTGTGGCATATATGTGAGGTGACGAGTACCTATGCGCCGCCAAATTATCTGTTTAGCCTATTTCCTTCCCTGTTCTTAATATATTGTTTTTTTGTCTAAACTGTTACATTCTTATTAGTGTTTCCATGTTTATTGCCTCTTATTAAATGTTGTTTTACTTATTGAACGTATTAATTGTTCTGTAGTTTTATTGTATTTCATTATTGGCTTAAGTTGGCATAATAATGTTTCATGGTATATTTTTGTTGGTCTCGTTGTGCAGTATTAATTGAGTGAAGTTTCATAATTGTATAGCTTTCTGTTTGCTTTGGTTTGAGGCTTAAATATTGTGGAGGGTTTTGAGCTAAATTGTGAAATTCCTGTTCTTATTGTGTGATTGGTATTGATATGGTGGGATCAGGTTGCGCGCCGCAATAGGAGGAATAAGGGTGATATATTGAGGAGGAATAAGGGTGATTGTCTCGTGGGATCGGGTTGTACGCCACAGCAGGACTAATAAGGGTGATATATTGAAGAGTAATAAGGGTGAATTACTATTGTCTAGTGGGATCGGCTTGCACGCCACAACATGAGGAATAAGGGTGGTTTGATAAGGAGTAATAAGGGAGAATATTCATATTGATTCTGATTATATTGTGGGATCGGGATGCACGCTGCATCAATTTGTTGTTTATGTAATCTCCTTCTACTGTGAATTTGTTCCGTAGTTTTATAACTCTCTTAAGGATTGGTTATAGCTGGGAATTTATGAGATAGTTGAGTTACGTATCCATTTGATGCAAGTTCCTGTTTCATTTTGTCTCGTACCTCCTTTTTTCTTTATTGCAGGTTATATTGTAAATTCCCCGTCGTAGCCTCGTCACTACCTCGTCGAAGTTAGGCTCGGCACGTACCAGTACATGGGATCGGTTGTACTAATATTGCACTCTGCACTTTCTGTGCAGATTTTGGAGCTGGTTGTGGATGATCGAGAGGTCGGTTGTAGGCAATTTATCTAGGAGACCCAAGGTAGTCATGTTGGCATCCGTAGGCCCTAACGTCCCCTTCTATGTTTCTACATTCCTGTTTTTTTTTCTTTTGAGACATATGTACTTTTCTTTCTAACTAATACTTGTAGATATATATAGTATGTTCGTGTATTGTGACACCAGCTTCTGGGTGGTAATAGTTTCGATATTGTTAATAGCATATAGATATTCGGTAAATTATGTACTTTCGTATTTATTTCAGCTTGATTTAGCTTGTTTAATTTTAATCTATGAAATGTAAAGGAAAAAAGGTGAATAAAACTCTAACGTTCACTTGCCTAGCGAATACGATGTTAGGCTCCATCACAGTCCTGACGGTGAGAACTCCGAGTCATGACAAACATCACTCATAAGCAGCCCCTCGGGCAGAACATCATCGTATACAGCCCTTCGAGCAAACCTCAGTCACTCGTATACAGCCCTTCGGGCATATATCATAACACTCACTTAGGGTACCCGCGCTTACTGGGGGTATGCAGACTCCGAAGGGGCACCTACAGCCCAAGCGCTATAACAAGCCACCTCGTGACATTAATCAATCAGGCCCTCGGTCTCACATAATCATGAATCAGTAACAACCTATTGAAGCGCGCAACCCGATCCTATAATATCCTCACAGAAACAGGCCCTCGGTCTCACTCAGTCATAAACCTCTTAAGCCACTCGGGCTATTAGTAAAAACAAGGTGCTCAGCCCAAAATAACATTTTATATGCATCAAAACAGAGTAATAAAAATTTAGTTATAAAATTAGTAAATATAGCATGACTAGGTATAGATTTTTAATCAAAACAGTGAGGGGATAATAAAAAAGGCCCCCAGGGGTCCAAACAACTCCAGCATAAGGCCCAAATATGGCATTCACCCCAATTTATAGAAATTCTTTCTAAAACACATAAGTATCATACAGTTCCAGTCAAATACACAACTTTATAGTTGCTACGGGATGGACCAAGTCACAATCCCCAATGGTGCATGCCCAGATACCCGCCACCTAGCATGTACGTCACCCCAAAGTAGTAAAACATTGCGAAATTCGGGGTTTCACACCCTCATGACTAGATTTGCAATCATTACTTACTTCAAACCGGTCAAATCCCAGCTCTGTGATTCCCTTGCCTCTAGAATCGGCCTCCAAACATCCCGAATCTAACCAAAAGCAATACAGTGCAATCAATATAGGCCAAGGAACCAATTCCATACGAAAAACTATCAATTTAGACCAAAATCGTGAAATTCACCCAAACTCGGCCCCCAGGCCCACGTCTCGGAATCTGACAAAAATCACAAAACTAGAAAGCCCTTTCACTCACGAGTCTATCCATACCAAATTCATCAAATCTCGACATCAAATGGTCTCTCAAATCCCCAAATCAAACTCTCCAATTACCAAGCCCTAGCCCCCCTCAATTTTATCCCTAATTTCACCTAATTACATGCTTAAACAACTGAAAATTACCATAATCATGATTATTGAGCTCAAGTATCTTACCTCAATGAAAACCCCTTGATTCCCTCTTCAAAACTCTCCAAAAAGCTTCACGAGCGAATAAAAATGGTGGAATATAACCAAAATTTTGCGAAGTGTGCATTATATACCTTCTGCCCAGGCGTCTCGCACCTGCGTCCCTTTTCTTGCACCTGCGCAACCATTTCTTCTCCCAGGAGACCGCATCTTCGGATATCACTTACTCCTCCAGAACCGCTTCGACAGGCACCACACCGCACATGCAGTCTCGCAGGTGTGCTCCACCTTCCGCACCTGCGGTTCAACCCTCCTTAACCTTGGCCGCTTCTTCGGCCCTTTCTTCGCTTCTGCGGGCCCGCACCTGCGACCCCATTCCGCAGGTGCGGTTATGACAGCTAAATGAAATCTTCAACATTCCTCAAATTCCATCCTTGATCCGTCAACTACCCGAAATCAACCCGAGGCTCTCAGGACCTCTACTTAACATACCAAAAAGTTACATATAAACATTCAAACTTAGTTGAACCCCCAGAACACTAAAAACAACATCAAAACACCAAATTACCCTCTAATTCAAGCTTAAGAACTTCTAAACTTCCGAATTCAACAAACAACGCCAAAACCTACTAAACCTCATCTGAATGAACTGAAATTTTGCACACACGTCACAAATGATACTACAAACCTACTCTAACTTCCGGAATTCTATTCCGACTCCGATATCAAAATTTCCACTACCGACCAAAAAATGCCAAATTTCCAATTTCGTTAATTCAAGCCTAATTCTACCACAGACCTTCAAATGACATTCCGGATGTGCTCCCAAGTCCAAAATCATCTAACGGAGCTAACAAAACCCTCAAAATTCACATCCGAGATCGTTTACACATAAGTCAACATCCAAATGACTTTTCCAACTTATACTTCTAAATAGGAAACTAAGTGTCTCCTTCCACATCAAAACCACTTCAGACACGAACCAACCAACACGATACAATGAAATACAACTAAGGAACACATAAGGAAGAAAAAAGGGGGGAAATAGGGTTATAATTCACTAAATGACCGGCTGGGTCGTTACATCCCCCCCCCCTTAAACAAACATTCGTCCTCGAACAAGTCTAGAAACATACTTGAAGCCTCAAATAGGTGTGGATATCTGCTCTGCATCTCCCGCTCGGTCTCCCAAGTAGCCTCCTCCATGGGCCAACCTCTCCACTGCACTTTCACTGAAGCTATATCCTTTGATCTCAACTTTCGGACCTGCCGCTCCAAAATAGCCAATGGCTCCACATCATAAGTCAAATCACTGTCTAACTGAAATGTGCTGAAAACCAAAACGTGAGATGGATCGCCGATATACTTCCGTAGCATAGAAACATAAAATACCATATGCACACCCGACAAGCTAGGTGGCAAAGAAAGCTTATAAGCCACCTCCCGAATCCTCCGAAACACCTCAAAAGGCCCAATGAACCGAGGGCTCAACTTGCCCTTACTCACAAATCTCATAACACCCTTCATAGGTGAAACATTTAGTACAACGTTCTCCCCAACCATATAAGACACATCACGAACCTTTCTGTCAGCATAACTCTTTTTTCTTGATTGTGCTGTACGAAGCTGCTCCAAAACTGTAACATGTCCTCCAATATCTAAATAGTGCGCTCGGACTGTCCGCCATCTGAGGGTGAAAAGCTGTGCTCAACTCAAGTTGAGTACCTAACTCTTACGGCATGGCCCTCCAAAACTGCAATGTAAATTGATTACCTCTATCGGTAATGATGGAATCCAGGACACTATGCAGGCGTACAATCTCTCAGATATAAATCTCAGCTAACCGCTCTAAAAAAATAGGTAGTACACACAGGAATGAAGCGCGCGGACTTGGTCAGCCGATCTACAATCACCCAAATAGAATCGAACTTCCTCAATGTCCATGGGAGTCCAACTACGAAATCCATGGTGATCCGCTCCTACTTCCACTCTGGAATATCTATCTGTTGAAGCAAGCCACCCAGTCTCTAATGCTTATATATCACATGCTGACAATTGAGACACCTAGCTACAAACCCCACTATATCTTTCTTCATTCTCCTCTACCGGTAGTGTTGTCTTAGATCCTGGTACATTTTGGCGGCACCTGGATGGATGGAATACCGCGAGCTATGGGCCTCCTCAAGAATCAACTCCCAAAGCCCATCTACATTGGGCACACATATCCGGCCCTACATCCTAAATACCCTGTCATCACCAATAGTCACATCTCTAGCATCGCCATGCTGAACTTTGTCCTTGAGGACAAGAAAATGAGGATCATCAAACTAGTGCTCTCTGATACAATCGAACAAGGAAGACCGAGAAACCACACAAGCTAGGATCCGATTTGGCTCCGAAATATCCAACCTCACAAACCGATTGGCCTAGGCTTGAACATCAACCGCAAGAGGTCTCTCCCCAACCGTAATAAATGCAAGACTGCCCATACTCACCACCTTCCTACTGAGGTATCGGCCACTACATTGGCCCTTTTCGAATGGTACAAAATAGTAATACCCTAGTCCTTTAGCAGCTCCAACCATCGCTATTGCCTCAAATTGAGATTCTTCTGCTTGAACAAGTGTTGGAGGCTACGATGGTCAGTAAACACCTCAAAAACATACCATAAAGATAATGCCTCCAAATCTTCAACACGTGAATAATTACAGCCAATTTCAAATCATGAACAGGGTAGTTCTTTTCATAAGGCTTCAACTGACGAGAAGCATAAGTAATCACCCTAACCTCATGCATCGACATATACCCAATACCAACTTGAGAAGCATCATAATATACTATATAAGAACCTGAAGCTGATGACAAAACTAACACTGGAGTTGTGGTCAAGGTAGTCTTGAGCTTCTGAAAGCTCAGCTCACACTCATCCGACCACCTGAAAGGAGCACCCTTTTGGGTCAATTTTGTCAAAGGTGATGCAATAGATGAAAATCCCTAAACGAAGCAACGGTAATAACCCACTAACCCAAGAAAGCTACGAATCACTATGGCTGAGAATGGTCTGGGCCAACTCTAGACCACCTCTATCTTATTCAGATCAACCTGAATACCCTCACTGGACATCACGTGCCCTAAGAACGCCACTGAACAGAGCTAAAACTTACATATGGAGAACTTTGCATAAAGCTTCTCCTCTCTCAACCATTGCAATACAACTCTCAAATGCTCAGCGTGCTCCTCCTGACTATGCGAGTACACCAGGATATCATCAATGAATACAATAACAAACGAGTTGAGATAAGGCCGAAACACACTGTTCATCTAATTCATGAACGCTACTGGGGTGTTGGTGTCACGACCCAAACAGATAGGCCGCGACGGGTGCCTGAGTCCTAACTGTCAAACATCTCTAAGAATGCATCTAAGATATGAACTTGAATAACATTTCCTGAATTACGAAAATAACATACATGAAAGAGACGTGCTAACAAGGCATATGTACGTATACATGCATACTGTCTACAGACCTCTAATGGAAACATAATTGTATGAAGACGGGACTGAGCCACGTCATACCTATATATATATATATACATATCATACCAAAATCAAAAGCAGCTCTGGATTAAGTGGAGCACACCAACTCTCGCTGATCATGGATCCTAAGAAGGGGGACCGTCAGCTTGCCTACCTACACCTGCATGCATAAAACACAGGCCCCGTGAAATCAGGTGTCCGTACAAAAAATGTTCTAAGTATGTAAGGCATGAAAATTAGTACGTGAAAGACATAGATGAAACGTGGAATAAAGAAACACATCCTTATATCTGAATAACATTGTAAATTCTAAAACATTAATAATGTCGTGCACGTGCGTTTAAATGTTGTGTAATGCATAGGTATGGGTGTACATAATATCATAAAGCCACTGAGTGCATCCCATCATATCGTCTCGGCCACTGTGGGCAACATCATCAACATATACCAGTTGATCAGGTGGTGGTGCGTATATAACGCCGTAACCTTTTTCCATATCCTATATACATATATACGTGTATATAACACCATCTGGTCATGGGTCAATGCACATGTATAAATGGGTGAAATGCATGAAAAATACTTAAAAATCTCAATATTCCTTTCGGATAAACTTTTTCAACTGCGTATTATTCTGAGACCCATGAACAGAAGATAATAATAATTCATATGGGGAATCAAGAATATAGACACCCCTAGTATTTCTATGAATAGAGTAATTTATAGAAACTGTGCATTTGCTCGTTTCTTTAGTATAATTTGGATCATGCCAAAAGAAGAAAGGGATGGCCTTAACATACATGTTCCTTGAACTATTTGAACGAAATGAGGCATTTGCTTCTGTTAAATATGTTGAACAAAAAGAATGAAGCTTCTGCTTCATTGAATTTTGAAAGAAATTTTTGCTTGGATTCATTGAAATTTGAAACGAAACTGTTTCAGCTTCTACGTTTCCTTATGAAAATTAGCTTATGATCTCCAACCTTTCAAACTAAGGAAGGAAGCCTTCTTGCTTTCCTTTAGAATGAGTAATGTTTCCCTTGAACTAGTATGGATATATAAGGAATGAGTTATCAATCTCTTATCCTAATTACAAATCTTATATGGTTAAATTTTCAATGAAGTCTTACATAGCCACATGGCATAATGACTAATGAGTCATTTTTTGTCATGGTGGCTTTTTGCCACATGTTAGATGAGTATATTTTATAAATTTTTATCCATTTATTAGTTTACTGGGTAATGTCCTGTTACCCGATAATTAATTAATTACCCGCATAATTTAAAAATTATCTCAAATTACTTAAAATTCTATTTATTTTTAATAAACCTTATACATCATACTATCGTGGTCATATAGTACCTTTCATGGTACTGGTCCATAATTATCGGGTATTATAGCTCGACTCGTATTTTATCCCAAATTGGTCACTTTCAACGAAACTCATTTTCTTTAATTCGTGTACCATTTATCCTTCATGAAACATATTTATCACTTGTTATAAATAGTGTAGATATGTTAATCTCAAGATAATGTCATCCCCGATTCTATGTCAATTAACTGAAGACGAAACTTTTAACATACGAAAATGTGAGATGTAACTTCCTTCCCCCGTTAGAAACATTCGTCCTCGAATGTTCAACTCCTCGTGATCTATATAACTTTGGCAGGGTCGCCTTTGTAACAACACTACTACCAACTCTCCCCATAGGAGTTTAATAACCCAACGCCACACAGGACCTTCACTATGAATAGTGACCATGGCCTCACACGACCAACGACAATAACCAACAAAAGAATTTATACATGTACATTGAGGCTGTGACATCTCAATCGGACACTTATCTGGAGGAGGAAATAAGTAGGGATATCTAGACTTCATGTCTTCCTCGGCCTCCCAAGTCATTTCTTCCACATTGTTGTTCCTCCAATGTACTTTCACGGAGGCTACCTCCTTATACTGCAGCTTGCGGATTTGTCGGTCTAGGATGGCAACCGGAATTTCATCATATGAAAAGTCCTCTATAATCTGTACATCATCCAAGGGAACCACTCGCGTAGTATCTCCAGTGCATTTCTGTAACATAGATACGTGAAAAATCGGATGGATAAAGTCTAATTCCGAGGGCAATCCTAACTCATAAGTTACTTGGCCCACTCTCCGAATGATCCTATAAGGCCCAATATACTATGGTCTAAGTTTGCCTTTCTTTCCAAATATCATCACACCCTTCATATGTGACACCTTTAAGAATACCCAATCATCAACCCCGAACTCTAAATCTCGACGCCGCACGTCAGAATATGACTTATGACGACTCTGACCTATCAGCAGTCGATCCCGGATAAGCTTTACTTTTTCTATGGCTTGCTGAACCAGGTCTAGCCCATGTAATCCAGATTCTCCAACATCAAACCACCTATAGGCGACCTACACTTCCACCGGTAAAGAGCTTCGTATGGAGACATCTGAATACTGGAATAGTAGCTATTATTATATGTGAATTCAATAAGCGGCAGATGATCATCCCAGCTACCTTTGAAGTCCATTACACAAGCTCGTAACATATCCTCCAATGTTTAAATAGTACGCTCAGCCTGTCTGTCTGTCTGGGGATGAAATGTTGTATTAAGACTTACTTGAGTCCCCAATCCTTTTTTGGAAGGACCTCTAGAAGTTAGTTGTAAATTGAGCTCCTCTATCAGAGATAATAGATATAGGGATACCATGTAGTCGTACTATCTCCTTAATATAAAGCCTTGCATAATCCTCTAAGGAATATGTAGTTCTAACGGGCAGAAAATGGGCTGACTTTGTAAGCCAATCAATGATCAGCCATATCGAATCGAACTTATGTTGGGTACGAGGTAAGCCTACGATGAAATCCATATTGATTATTTCCCATTTCTAAGTCGGAATCTCCATAGCCTGCAATAATCAACCGGATTTTTGAAGCTCAATCTTAACTTGCTGACAGTTAGGACACAAAGCAACAAATTCTGCTATATCCTTTTTCATTCCATCCCACCAATATATTTCCTTGATATCATGATACATCTTTGTCGCTCCTGGATGGATAGAATAACGGGAATAATAAGTTTCTCCCATAACCTACCGACGCAGCCCTGCAATATTAGGCACACATAATCACCCTTGATATCTGAGGACTCCATCTTCTGTAATTTCAAATTGTGTCTTCTCCTTCTAAAGAGTGGTATCCCTATAATTAATTAGCACAGGATCCTCGTACTGGCGTTCCTTTACTTCAGTTACTAAAGAGGATGTTGTCGTATCTTAAATAGTAATTCCAATATCACCTGAGTCCAGTAACCGAACTCCAATACTAGCTAGCTGATGAACCTCATGGGCAAGAACCGGAAGTTCATTGGGAAACACATCGGGAAACTAATTAACCACTGGGATGGATTGAATGGTTGGTGACTATACTTCCACATCCTGAACCCGAACTAAGTGATAAATACATCCCTTTTGATCATCTTTCTTACTTTGAGATAGGAAATGAATCTCCCTCTCGGCGATGCCGTATTGCCTTTCCACTCCAAAACAGGCTCCCCTAGAAATTGAAATCGGACTATCTTTTATCTACAATCAACGTTGGCATGACAAGAAGCCAACCAATCCATACACATTATAACATCAAATTCTACCATATCTAACTCAATTAGGTTTGCTACAGTATATCGACCTTGAACTACTATTATACAACCCATATATACTTGCTTAGCTATCACTGAGTCCCCAACAAGTATAGACACCTCAAATGGTTTAACCAATTCAGGTTTTATTTCAAACTTACTAGCAACCAATGGAGTAACGTATGATAAGGTGGAACCTGGATCAATCAGTGCATATACTTCATATCAAGAGACAGATAATATACCTGTAACAACATCAGGAGATGACTCCTGGTCCTATTATCCTGCCAACGCATAAATAGGGTCCTGAGGACTGCTCGGGCTACATGCTCTGCCTCTGCCTCTACCATGACTCATTGGTGCGTGTGGACCTTGCCCAGATGGCTGAGCTATGCTTGCATCGCCTCTTATCGGACAATCCCTCATAACATGGCCCGGATAACCACAAGTATAACAAACACCTAATCCCATATGGAACTGCTCGGTATGTTGCTTACCATATTGAGCACATTGTGGCAATGGCGGCCTCATCTGATTTGATTCACTCCTATACTATAAACCTGAGGCCCTAAAATTCTTACTAGACCCTGAATAAGTGGAATGATCAAATCTCTTACTGCCAAACTGAGAGGGTGCACTAGCTGATGGCTGGGCTGGATACCTCGGGTACTGCTGCCTCTGACCACCTTGAAACTTACCAGAAAGACCTGAAGACCTCGCTCTTTTATTCTGGGCCTTATCATGCTCACGATCGGCCCTCTGTTTCAATGTATTCTCCTCTACACTCTGAGTGTATGCCCGAATACGAGAAATATCCATGTTTGGCTGAAGTGAGACCGGCATACGAACCGGAGAACCCGATCATCTATCTTAGATACAATAGTGGGAGAATACCTATGCAACAAATCAAATAGAAGATTGTACTCCCAAACACTCATGTTACCTTGTCGAAGGGTCCAGAACCTATCAACTCTAGCCCGACTAAGCTCTGGTGGAAAATAATGATGAAGAAAAGCTTCTGTAAACTCCTGCCATACTGTTGGAGGGGCATCCTCACCTCTGGACAATTCCCAAGACTCGTACCAATTAACTGCAACATCTCGGAGTCTATAGGAAGCTAGCTCAACTGAATAACTCATAGTGGCCGTCATTACCCGTAAAGTCCTCTGCACTCTACTAATAAATACTTGAGGGTCCTCATTCGGATATGCCCTAGTAAATACCAGAGGGTCTAAATTAATGAAGTCATGAACCCTTGCATTGACGGACCTATCTGCATGACCAATACCTATTTCCTGACGCTGAGCCTGCACGACTACTAATCGGGTTAATAGCTGAATAGCATCTCTCATCTCCTGACCTAGCACATCCGGCTGATGTGCTAAATGTACAGGGGGGATGCTGGAGCTGTTGCCTCTCGGAGCACTTCTGGAAAAGGCGGTGTATGTGAAGTCTGAGATGGAACCTCACCATGAGACTCTCCTTGAGCCTTGGTAACACATGGCGCTCGACTAGTAGTCTCACTAGCCACGGGCTTTCCCTTCTGGGTGGCCATACTCTTTGGAGGCATCGCTGAAAATATAACATATCGTTAGGAACATAAATTTTTGTATCGCACGATCTGAGATAAAAAAGAGGGGATAACATCATATATGCCCTGTAGCCTCCTGTCTATAAGTGTGGTGCACAACACACCCATAAACAAGACTCTACTAGATACGGTCTATAGACAACCCTAGGATATAATTGCTCTGATACCACTTTTGTCACGACCCAAACTGATGGGCCGCGACAAGTGCTTGAATCCTGCCTGTCAAACACCCTTGAGCATGTGTCTAATATATGAACCTGAATAAAATTTGCTTGATTACGAAAATAACATACATGAAGGAGACCTGCCAATAAGGCATATTAATTATACATGCAAAATACAGTGGGCGAGCCGCCAAACCTGCTACAAACAATTATACATCCAAAACTAAAAGCCGACAAGGCCACATACAACATAACTAGACATATTGTCTACAGACCTCGAATGAAAACATAACTGTACAAAGACAGGATTGATCCACATAATACCCATATATATATAAACATATCGTACCAAAATCAAAAATAGCTCTGGATCAAGTGGAGCACGCCAACTCTTGCTGATTAGGGATCCTAAGAAGGGGGACCATCCGCTTTCCTACCTGCACCTGCGGGCATGAAGCCCAGGCCCCATATAATAGGGCATCAGTACGAAAAATATACTGAGTATGTAAGGCATGAAAATTATTACGTGAAAGACATAGGTGAAACATCGAATAAGGAAACACATCCTTAATCTGAATAACTTTGTAAATTCTGAAACATTTATAATGTCGTGCATGTGCGTATAAATGTCGTGTCATGCATAGGTATGGGTGTACAAAATATCATCAAGCTACTAAGGGCATCCAGTCATATCATCTCAGCCACTGTGGGCAACATCATCAACATATACCAGTTGATCAGGTGGTGGTGCGTATATAATGTCATAACCGTTTCCCATATCTCATATATATATATATACACGTATATAATGCTATTTGGCTAGGGGTCAATGCACATGTATAACTGGGTGTAATGCATGAAATATACGTAAAAATCACAATATTTCTTCTGGATAAACTTTGTCAACTACGTATTATTCTGAGACCTATTAATAGAAGAAAATAATAATTCACATGGGGAATCAAGAATATAGACACCCCTAGTATTTCTATGAATAAAGAAATTTATGAAAACTGTGTGTTTGCTCGTTTCTTCATTATAATAAGGACCATGCCAAAAGAAAGAAGGGATGGCCTTAACATATCTGTTCCTTGAATTATTTGAACAAAATGAAGCTTCTTCTTCTGAGAAATATGTTGAACGCAAAGAATGAAGCTTCTGCTTCTTTGAATTTTGAACGAAATTTTTGCTTGGATTCTTTGAAATTTGAAACGAAATTATTTCTGCTTCTACGTTTCCTTATGAAAATTAGCTTCTGATCTCCAACCTTTCAAACTAAGAAAGGAAGCCTTCTTTCTTTCCTTTAGAATGAGTAATGTTTCCCTTGAACTAGTATGGATATATCAAGAATGAGTTATCAATCTTTTATCCTAATTACAAGTCTTATTTGGTTAAATTTTCAATGAGCTCATACATAGCCACATGGCATAATGACTATTGAGTCATTTTTGTCATGGTTGCTTTTTGCCACATTTTAGATGGGTATATTTTATAAATTTTTATCCACTTATTAGTTAACTGGGTAATGTCATGTTACCCAGTAATTAATTAATTCCCCGCATAATTTAAAAATTATCTCGAATTAGTTAAAAATTCTATTTATTTTTAATATACTTTATACATCGTACTATCGTGGTCATATAGTACCTTGCATGGTACTAGTCCATAATTATTGGGTATTATTGCTCGACTCGTATTTTATCCTAAATTGGCCACTTTCAACGAAACTCGTTTTCTTTAATTCGTGTACCTTTTATCCTTCATGAAACTTATTTATGATATGTTAATATCAAGATAATCTCATCCCCGATTCTATGTCAATTAACTGAAGACGAAACTTTTAACGTACGAAAATGCGAGATGTAATAAGTCCTAAAGCTCTCTTAAGAATGTTCGAGTCCTAGAACTTCAACTGCTGATACCTTGACCTGAGATGAATTTTGGAGAACACTCTCGCTCCTTGAAACTGGTCAAATAAATTATCAATACAAGGCAAACGATACTTGTTCTTGATTGTGACTTTGTTCAACTGCCTATAGTCAATGCACATTCTCATAATGCCATCCTTCTTCTTCACAAATAGGACAAACGCACCCCTAGGCGACACACTAGGCCTAATAAACCCCTTGTCGAGGAGTTCCTAAAGTTGCTCCTTTAACTCCTTCAACTCCGCCAGTGCCATACGATACAGTGGAATAGAAATGGGCTGAGTGCCTGGCACCAAATCAATACCGAAATCAATATCCATGTCTGGTGGCATGCCTAGCAGGTCTGTAGGACACACATTCAGAAAATCCCTCTCTACCGTAACTGAATCAATGGTAGGAGTCTCTGCACTAACATCCCTCACAAAGGACAAATAAGAAAGACAACCCTTCCCAACCATCCGCTAGGCCTTCAAAAATGAAATTACTCTACTAGGAACATAATCCGTCAAACCTCACCACTCAATCTGTGGCACCCCCAGCATAGCCAACGTCACCGTCTTAGCGTGATAGTCCAGAATAGCACGACACAGAGACAACCAATCCATACCCAATATCACATCAAAATCAACCATACTAAGCAACAAAAGGTCCACTCGGGTCTCTAAACCCCCCATAGTCACTACACAAGACCGATATATGTGGTTCACAATAATAATATCGTCCACAAGAGTAGATACACAAATAGATGAAACAAGGGACTTGCGGCGTATCCAAATAATGAGAAAAATATGATGACACATATGAAAAAGTGGAACCATGATCAGATAATACAGATGCATCCCTGTGGCAAACTGAAACAATACATGTGATCACAATATCTGAAGAAATTGCATTTGGTCTGGTTGGGAGTATATAGAAACGGGCCTGACCACCACCTGATCGACCTCCCCCTCTAGGGCGACCCCTAGCTGACTGTCCTCCGCCTCTAGCTGTCTGGGCGGATAGTAAAGTAACTAGTGCTGAAGTTGATTGTTGACTCCTCTGCTGAGCCATACCCCCATGACAACGAGGACATTTCCTCCACATATGCCCCAACTCTCCACACTCATAACAACCTCATGATGCTGGTGATAGGGACTAAAGGGAACCCCTAGAACCGGGATGTTAGGTAGAAGAACCTAGAATAGAGGAGCCCTTAATTGATAGAGCACGAGACGAACTCTGGGATGGAGGGCACTAACTGATGAATGGCCCTGATGAGAACTATGAGAACTATGGCCCGATGATGCCCCACAATGAACTAGGCGAGTTGAATGAGCATGTCTGAATGGACGGCCTCTACCGTGCTGAAAATGACCCCTATAAGGAGCACCCCCCCCAAACTACAAGATCCATAAGGCCTCTTAACCTCCCACTCCACTCGATCCTGAAGGCATATGGATTCTATATGTCGATAAATGTCAAAAACCTCCTCAAAAGAAGTACCAAATACCCTTTCTCTGGTCATAAGATCCGTAACTGATGTAAGAGGCCATCCATAAACCTCCTGATCCTCTCCCTGTCTGTGGGAACCAACCAGATAGCATAAGGGGCCAACTTAGAGAACCCCATCTCATACAATGTCACAGTCATATCATCCTGACGCAACAGCTCGAACTGTTTGCGCAACTCCTCTCTACAAGACTACGGCACATACTTCTCCAGAAAGGGAACGCAGAACTGATGCCAGGTAAGGGGCGCTGCACCAATAGGCCTATGCCTCTCATAAGCCTCCCACCAAGTAAAGGCAGCTCCAAAGAACTGAAAGGTAGTGAATGAGACCCCACTGATCTCCAAAATACCCCCGTACGAAGCATCCTCTAACATTTGTCCAAGAAACCATGGTCATCCTCGCCCTCTATACCACTGAAAGTTGGAGGCTGAAGTCTACCAAACCTCTCCAACCTACTCTACTCATCATTAGGAATGACTAGTACCACATAATCTTGAGCAGGTGCAACCGGCTGGGCTAGTAGTTCCTCCGCTGTTTGTAATCCCTGAACAACTTCCTCGAGTGTACGGGCAGCGGGAGTCTAAGTGCCTCCCCCGGCCTAGGAAGTAGTTGCTATAGTAGAAAGAGTGACCGCCTGAGCAAGATTGGTACACACGGTCAAGATCTGAGCTAAGGTCTCCTGAAGAACTAGGATAACGATAGGCACAATCGGTGCCTGAGCTGTTCCTGCTGGAGCATCCACAACTGGGACCTGATCATGTATTGGGGCGACTGGTGGATCTGTAGGTGCTGCCCTAGTTGCTGTGTGGGCTACACCCCTGCCCCTACCACGGCCTCGACTGCAACCTCAGCCTCTTGCGGCCCCAACTGGTGGTACTGGTGGCTGTCCATCCTGACCGATAGCATGTGTCCTCACCATCTGTGAGAGAATAGAATAACAGAAGTTTAGTTACCAGAATCAACATATTCGCACAACAAGAATTCAAGAATATAAAGTATTCCTAAAGGTTCTGCAGCCTCTCGAAGATAAGTACAGACGTTTCCGTACCAATCTGCAAGACTCTACTAAACCCGCTCATGACCCGTGAGACCTATGTAACCTAGGTCACAACCCAAATCTAACATGTCGTGATGGTGCCTATCATGGAACTAGCCAATCCAACTCTTTTACCAAAGACAACCCGATATTTCAACTTAAAGATTACTTCAAGCTATTTAATTAATAAAACATCATAATAAGTCAGGATAATAAAGTGCTGAAAAAAAGCCTGGCATCGGGATGTCACTAGTCATGAGCATCTACTAAGAACTGTCCAAAAATAATAGGACAAATACAGTCTAGAAATAAACTAATAACATCTACAGGAAGATAGGAGGGAGGAAAGTATGGCTGCGATTGCCATGCAGCTACCTTGCTAACTCCACAGATCCGCAACGGATGAAAATCAACACTCGCTAGCACGTCCAACACCCCTCGATCTGCACACAAGGTGTAGGGAGTAATGTGAGTACGCCAACTCATTAAGTAATAAAAGTAAATAAAGACTAATAAGTAGAACACATAAAGTCCTCCTCGTGAAATCTCAGTAATTTACAACGTGCTTTCAAATTAGTACGTGAGTCAGTTCATCTCGTTTTTAAAATCCAATTTTTCAGTAAAAAATCATTTGAAGATATTTTTCAACAGTTCAACATAGGCTCAATGCAAAAGAGAGTAAAATTGATGAAATCATAAACAGCCTCTCGGGCAAAAATATCACTCATAAGCAGCCCCTCGGGCAGAATATCATCATATATAGCCCCTCGGACAAACCTCACAGTCACTCGTATACAGCCCCTCGAGCATATCTCGTAACACTCACTTAGGGTACCCGCGCTTACTGGGGATGTGCAGACTCCAGAGGAGCTCCTACAGCCCAAGTGCAATAACAAGTCACCTCATGGCATAAATCAATTAGGCCTTCGGCCACACATAATTATAAATAAGTAACAACCAGCAGCGGCGCACAGCCCTATCCCATAATATCCACAAAAAAATAGGCCCTCAGCCTCACTTAGTCATAAGCCTCTCAAGCACTTGGGCTATCAGTAAAAATAAGGTGCTTAGCCCAAAATAACATTTCATATGCATCAAAATAGGGTAATAAAGACTGAGTTATGAAATCAGTAAATATAGCTTGACAACGTATAGATTTTCAATAAAAACAGTGAGAGGATAATAAGAAAATGCCCCCAAGTGTCCAAACAGCTTTGGTGCAATCAACCCAATTTATAGAAATTCTTTCTAAAACACATAAGTATCATATAGTTTCAGTCAAATATGCAACTTTATAGTTGCTACGGGATGGACCAAGTCACAATTCCCAATGGTTCACGGCCACACACCCGTCACCTAGCATGTGTATCACATCAAAGTAGAAAAACGATGCGAAATCCGAGGTTTCATACCCTCAGGACTAGATTTACAATATACTTACTTCAAACCGGTCAAATCCCTACCCTGCGATGCCCTTGCCTCTGAAATCAGCCTTCAAACATCCTAAATATAACCAAAAGGAATACAATGCAATCAATATAGGCCAAGGAACCAATTCCATACGAAAAACTATCAATTTAGACCAAAATCCCAAAATTCACCCAAACCCGGTCCCCGGGCCCACGTCTCAGAATCCTACAAAACTCACAAAACTAGAAAGCCTTTTTACTCACAAGTCTATTCATACTAAGTTCATCAAATTCATATATCAAATGGTCCCTCAAATCTCCAAATCAAACTCTCCAATTACCAAGCCCTAAACCCCTTAATTTCATCCCTAATTTCTCCTAATTACATGCTTAAAAAACTGAAAATTACCATAATCAGGAGTATTGACCTCAAGTATCTTACCTAATTTAAAACCCCCTTGATTCCCTCTTCACATCTCTCCAAAAAGCTCCATGTCCGAATAAAAATGGTGGAAAATAACCCAAATTTTGCGAAGTGTGCATTATATACCTTCTGCCCAGGCGTCTTGCACCTGCGGTCAGAACCACTTTTGCAGGTACCTGCGGTCTCGCAGGTGCGCTCCACCTTCCGCACCTACGATTCCTACCCTCCTTATCCTTGGCCGCTTCTGCGGGCCCGCACTTGTGGTCCCCACTCCGCAGGTGCGGTTATGACAGTTGAATAAAATCTTCTGCATTCCTCAAATTCCATTCTTGATCCCTCAACCACCTGAAATAAACTTGAGGCCCTCGGAACTTTTACCAAACATACCAACAAGTCACATATAAACATTCAAACTTTATCGATCCTCCGGAACACTAAACCAACATCAAAACACCAAATTACCCTCGGATTCCAGTTTAAAAACTTCTAAACTTCCGAATTATGTAAACGACGCCAAAATCTATTAAACCTCATTCAAATGACCTAAACTTTTCCACACACATCAAAAATTACACTACAAACCTACTACAACTTCCGGAATTCCATTCCGACCCCGATATCAAAATTTCCACTGCCGACCGAATAATGCCAAATTTCCAATTTCATTAATTCAAGCCAAATTCTACCACAGATCTCTAAATCACAATACAGGCGCGCTCCTAAGTCCAAAATTACCTAACGGAACTAACTGAACTATCAGAATTCGCATCTAAGATCGTTTATATATAAGTCAACATCCGATTGACTTTTTCAACTTAAATTTCTAAGTAGGAGACTAAGTGTCTCTTTCCATATCGAAATCACTCTGGACACGAACCAACCAACACGATATGATAAAATACAGCTGAGGAACACATAAGAAAGCAGAAATGGGGAAAACAAAGCTATAATTCACTAAACGACCGGCCGGGTCGTTACATTAACGTCGAATTTTTTTTTCAATATTTCCCTTATCTTTCAAGTATTGTTTCCACTTAGATTGTAACATATCACCAGTTTCACTCATCATACTAGTGTTACCTCTAATATTGCCATTAGAATTCTCAAAAAAAGAACCATTATAATGATTATATAAGCGACTCAAAATACTTGCCACATCTTCAGATTTTAATATTCCCAAAAAAGAACCATTTGCATCAGTAAGAATAAAGGTCACATACTTCATCTTGTACATGGGATCCAATACAACATATTCATGTTCTCAAATTTACCCCAATATTTCTCAAGAATATTTTTCATCCTTGCTGCCATATTAACCAAAATAAGATCATCTCTTTTAGTATACGTGATAATAGAATATTGAAGATTAGAAATTTCATGGAAGAAATAGCTGGAAGTAGCATACAAACTTCCTAAAAATTTCAAAATTGGCTGGTAAAAAATATTAATAAACTTGACAAAAGCTTTCACATTCTATCTATCGTCTATGGATGGATTTTCTCTTATTGCACTTAATTCTCGACAATACTTTTGGTGTTTATGGTCATCCACATACATTCTCATAAAGACTTTTTCAAATTTTAACGTCGTACCTAATATGGCATGTGTCGAGTTCCATCTAGTTTTAACATTAAGACTCACAAGACCATGAGTGTCTATCTTATCTTTCTCAACAAATGACTTGAAAGAATCAAACCTTGAAGGGGACAATCTAAGATACTTAACCGCATTTCTTACACGAGAAATTGGCTCAATTTTTTCATCTAACCCATCTTTTATAATCAAGCTCAAAATATGAGCATTACATATAACATGTAAAAACTCATTTCCAAGTATTATGCCTTTCCAATCATCAATGTGCACCTTCAAATGCTTAAAGATAACATTATTAGCAGCTGCGTTATCTAGGGTTATTGTAAACAAGTAGTCATTACCCCAACCTAATACGCATTCTTCAATTCCCTTAACAATAGTTTCACCCTTATGATCTGCCATTTGGAAAAAGTTTAGAATTTTCTTTTGTTGATTCCATTATTTATCAATCCAACGTACTATGACAACCATATAAGTTAAATTTTGTAGTGATATCCATGTATCACTAATAATTGCATTTTTCCATACATATATCTCCTTTAGTAGTAAACTTGAAAAAATGATTGCAAATCTCAGATGTATCTCTGTCAGTATTTCCAGATTTAGAAAATAAACCATAAATACTAGATGAATAATTAAAGAAGTAATAATCTAACCTAAGCATGCATAACATAATTATCGTAACAGTATAACACAAAGAAAGAATTTTTACCTGCAGCTTTAACCCAATGAAAATATATACACACTCGTCACCTCATATATACGTTGTCCCCATAGATAAAAATGTAGCAAATAGACCAACAAGATCTAATCTCTCAAGTAAAAGTTAACCACAATTCTTACTTCACACTACAACCAAGTTAATGCTCAACCGTGACTATTCCACTAGAATTAGCCTCCAAATCAATCAAATCTAACCAAATATAATTCAAACAACTCAAAATAAGCTTTAGAAACTATACGCGAGAGAAAAAGATTCAATCTTTAATTATATTGGAAAAAGTCAACCCCGGGTCTGCTTGGTCAAAATCTGAGATTCAGACCAAAACTCAATTACCCATTCACCCCCAAGCCCGGTTACGTGATTAGTTTCGAAATTCGACCTCAATTTGAGGTCTAAATCTAAATTTTTCAAAATCCTTAATTTTTACCTAAACCCCTAATTTCTACAATGAAAAAGCATAGATTAAAGGTTAAAATTAATGGGTGTTTATGAAAATGTATGGAAACAAGTTAAAATTTACTAACCTAAGAATTTGGGATGAAAAAACTCTTCAAAATCGCCTCTAGGACGAGGTCATACTTGAAAATAGTGAGAAATAGGATAAATCCTGATTTTTGGACTGTTTTAATCACTGGCGTCAGGTCTTCTTCGCATTTGCGAAGGACCTGACACGATCACGAAGCAACAACGGTCAAGGCCTTCGCGCTCGCGAGCCACTCCTCGCGTTCGCAAAGGCTTATTCTCCCTAACTTTGCATTTGCGATCCAACGAACACGTCTTAGAGAGTAACTGGCCAGCTCCCCCAGGTTGCTCCCTAACACTATACGTTCGCGAGAGGAAGGTCACGTTCGCGAAATGTAAAACCCCACTACTTTGCTTTCGTGACCAACTCCTCGTGTTCTCTATGAAGGAATTCCTCCCCAGCCTAGATTTTGCTTCACGATCGCGGAGCACATTGCACAAACACTAGAAAACTAGCTGAAGACTGCTACTCTAAGTTCAAAAATGACCCGTAGCCTATCTGAAACTCATCCGAGCCCCTCAGGCTCCAATCCAAACATGCATACAAGTGTAATAACATCATACAAACTCTTATATTTTTGATAATTTCTTTTATCCCCAAAACCTAAAAAAATACCAAAATTCCCTAATAAAGGAGTGAAAACTAGAGTGTGTAATTGGTTCTGAAGATAATAATTTCAAAAAATTAATACTAAATATCGTTTAGAAGAAAAGAGGATGAAATCGGATAAAACTTAAACATAGAACAATCAGAGGAGAAAATGAGAAATAAATGAAATAAGTTTCAAGAATTTTGACCTGGAGGAAGAAGCCTCACCGACCTCAGGTTTGGAATCTTCAATTTTTTTTAATAATTAAAAAGCAAAAAGAACCACATAGAAAGAGTACAAATAAGGGGGACAATAGCACCAGTAGTGTTACCTCTATGCCTTGGCTATATAATCACTCATCTGCACCTCACATTGGCCTTATGGTTGCCTCATGTAGATGGTATAGCTGCCGGCAAACTCTCACGAGGGCATATAATCTCATAGCCATTTGGACATTTTTACAAAGGCACAAGAGTAGGGAAACACAAACAGGGCTAAACCTTACTTTACTAATCCTATTGAGGCATAGAAAAAGCGTCACCTACTAACATGCATGTAAAAAGAAAGAACTAGAGAGCACTAAGTATTCTATGATCATCATAGAGTTTATAACATACTCTTTGATGATATTACATAAGACTATGCTAATGTGATGGTAAAATAAAAAGATATAGAAATAACTATGTTGGTCTTTCTTCTCTAGACTTGTGAAATCTTCAACTTGTAGACTCTTGTCTTCTTCCTCAACCCATTTCAAGATGACTTCAAAATTCATGCTTTCTTCTTTGAACGATTGGACTTTGTGGAAGTAGCTTGGATAGCCTATTTTTATTTTGCTACTCTCATTGGAAGTCGTCTTAAGTTTGCATCTTCATTCACCATACCGTCCCAATTTTTATCCCTTGTGTGAGACTTCTTCCTTTTTCTGCTATGCATAGGTGATAAATCACCTTTTCTTGTTGCCTCTGCCCTGCATTGATTTAGAATATCATCTTCCTCACCTATATTGGTATAATTCTCTCCCTAAATTCACAGGTTGTGGGGCATTTTGAATGACATCAAGTGGTACCACAACAGATTCACCATGTATATTTGTCATCACTGCCTTACTTTGTTGTTGTCCTATGCTTTGCAATTTGTTCTTGCTCTTACTTACAGGACCTGTGCTAAACGTAATAGGATTTATAGGCGTAGAACTTACCATTGCATCCAAAAGCTTTCTCTCCTCCTACGAAATAACTGGATTTGTGGTCACCAGCTGCCTAGATTTTGGTGTTGTGACTTCTCGAGCACATGTAGTACTTGCAGCTGGAATAGTCTGCCTTGTAGATGTTGTTGTAGCTTGATATAAGCTTCTAGTTGGAGAATTTCTAGGTATAAAAACTTGAGCATTAAGGTTTAATTTGCTCTTGGTCGATACTGCCGGTGCCCCATCAGGTTTAGGCCTTGAAAGTTAGTCAAGGTCCTTACCTACACTTTCTTGATCGACCTCCTGCTCCCCTTCTTCATGAATAACCAATAAAACCATCACCCCAGTCTTCTTCTTCATCCCCCTCGCGTTGATCTTGCCACAACTTAGTTTTAATAGCCATCAGCCTCACATTTGCATGTATTACCTCATTTTTATTCCCCGTTGACAACATGAGCTTCCTAGATTCACCTTCAAACTCCCCAAAAGATTCGACTGACTGAGAAGGAACATCGAAAACGGAGGTATTCAGGGTAACCATAGGTTGTTTAACCATTGCAGACTTCATCATCATTTCATTTTGGGCATCTTTAATTATTTGTTCTACATGAGGATTGGAAAACTACAAAGTAGGTACATTGGAGTTGTGAGCTTGATTGTCAATTAATTTAGGAACATGAAATTAGGATTTTTTATATAGGTGGGAAGAAGTTAGATTTCTTTGATTTAGCTAGAAAAATCTTCTGATTTTGGGGAAAAGTTGATGCCTTATGACCTTAGCCTTAGTTAGTGGTCTTTTTTCTTTTACATTTGTTTACTTTTGTTATTCTTTTTGCGTTTTATTTAGCTTGCTAGACAATATGATCTTTACACAAATAGCCGGTCATATTCATTATTTACTTTTTCTAGCCATATACATTATTTATACAATGATTATACATAATTATACACATATAATATATAAATTATGCATATATTATATCTATACCAGCTATTTTAGTTTAAGTAGTTGGATGGACAACTATTTGGGTTAATTCTTCCTAGACATATATGGAGTGGACTAAAATTGCAAGCCCAAATATGATGTTAAAAAGAAAAAGTATGATAAATTAAAATAAATAAATATAAATTTTATTATAATTTTATTTCATATAAAATAAATTTAAAAACTATATACATAAATATTGTCACGACCCAAAACCAACTATCGTGATGGCGCCTATGTAGAACTAGGAAAGCCACTATTCAACATCTCAACATAGTAAAAATGTTAAAAATAAAGACAGAAGCAATTAATATTTAAGAAAAGCCTTTTTCGAAATAGAAATAATCTGAAATACGATACAATCTATCCCAAAGCCGGGGTGTCATAGAGTTCCTGAGAATCTATACTGGAATACGGTATACTATAATGTCTAGGGAATAAAAACTGAAGTACAGATAGAGACAATGAAGGAGAGGCAAGGCCTGCGAATGCCATACACCTACCTCGATAGTCTCCGAATCTTGACTCCTCGATCAGCGGTCGCCGTGACTCGAAGCACCTGGATCTGCATACGAGGTGCAGGGTGTAACGTGAGTACAACCAACTCAGTAAGTAACAAGTCCAACCTTTGGTCTAAAAGGTGTTGACGAACTCAACTGACACAGTTCAAAATAGAAATAACAGTGTAGAAATATAGGCATGCTTTCAAGTTAAATAGGTATCTCAAAACATTAAAATAGATCAAGTCTGAACAATGTGAAGAACATAACTTTTCTACTTCTACGTGCCAAGGCACATGCTGTATGTGATGCACCATACTGACAGCCTCATGTGCTCACACTCTCAAATGTTCAATCACTCGATATTGTATATGGCACATGCGGCCCAAGAAAGATCCATCTGTGAATATATACACATCACTGACCATCAGTTACCTAGTACCGAGTAAGGCCAATCCAGCCAGTGGAGAAGATCCATCTCAAGGTATATAATGATTCGGACAAGATCCATGTCCAGGGAAGATCCATCCCTCAATAATATCAACCGCGCTGGGGTGTGCATAGACTCCGGAGGGGCTCCTTTAGCCCAAGCGCTATCATAAATCAGTATAACTGCTGCGACATGCAGCCCAATCCCATAACTGTCATTCATAACCAGGCCTCGGCCTCACTCAGTCATCAATCACTCCAGTCTCACTCACGGGCTCACAATATCATGAAACTAGCCCAAAAACAATGTATAATGTATCTATAAATAACAACTGAGACTGAGATATGATAATGAAATGAAAGAATATGACTGAGTATGAAATATCAATAAAATCAGTAAGATGACAGCAAGAAATGACCACTATGGGTCCCAACAGTATCTGCATAAAGCCTAAACATGATATCTAGCATAATTGATAGCTCAATTACTTTATCACATGATGAAAGCACGGAGATCAACAAGATAAATCCACAATACTGTGCCAAGGAATCGACCATGTCACAATATTAATGGTGAATGCCCGCACGCCCGTCACTTGGCATGTACGTCACCTCAATACCAATCACATAACACATAATTCGGTGTTTCGAATCCTTAGAACCAAGTTTGAAAGTGTTACTTACCTCAATCCAGGCAAAACTCTACTCCACAATGCCTTTGCCTCTCAAATCAGTCTCCAAACGTCCCGAATCTAGCCACAAGCAGTACAATACAATTTATATAGGCTAAAGGGATAAATTCCACAAGAAAACCACTAAATTATTGTCAAAATCCAAAATCAACTCAAATCCGATCCCTGGGCCCACATCTCGAAATTCGACAAAAGCCACAAAACCCGAAAGTCCATTTGCTCACGAGTCTAACCATACCAAATTTAATCAAATCCGATAAAGAAATCTCATTCCAAACCTCAAAAATCTACTCCAATAACTCTTCCTCATTTTCCCCAATTTTTCACCCCAAATCACAAATTAGATGATGGAATTAAAGGCATAATCATGAATTTTAACCAAACTTAGATAGGAATCACTTACCCCAAACACCAATACAAGAATCTCTCGAAAAATCTCCTTCTACCGAGCTCCCACTTCAATTTTGTGTTATGAGCTCAAACCCTAATTTTGAAATATTTATAGTCTACCCAGGTGTACCTTCGTCGCGAACGCGACCTTCCTCTCGCATTCGCGTACATCAATCTGTCTGCCTCTCAATTTAACACTTCGCCAACGCGACCATAGCTTCGTGAACGCGAATCTTCACCAACTCCACTCTTCGTGAATGTGACCCCCTGCCCCACGAATGCGTAGACCAAGGGCCTGGGGTCCCCAACTGCCTCAACACCTCTTCATGAGTGCGACACCTCCACCGCGTTCGCGATACACACAAACCATACTTTACTGTTTGCGTCCTCTCCTTCGCAAATGCGAAGAACAAAATCCTCCCAACTCACAGACACCCTTTGCGAATGCAATACTCCTCTGGCAAACGCATAAGAGGAAACTAGAAGAAACACACCAACAGTTATCAGCCAATAACCTAAGTCCAAAAATGATCCGTTAACCACCTGAAACTCACCCGAGGCCCCCGGGACCTCAACCAAACATACCATCAAGTCCCAAAACATCATACGAACTTAATCGAACCCTCAAATCACCACAAACAACATCAGAAACATGAATTACATACGGATTTAAGCCTAATAAACTTTCAAATTCCAAATTCTACAAACGATGTCGAAACCTAACAAATCACGTTTGATTAACCTCAAGTTTTGTACACAAGTCATAAATGATACCACGAACCTACTCCAAGTTCCGATAATTCAATCTGACCCCGATATCAAAAGGTTCACTCTTGTTCAAACACTCCAAGATTCCAACTTTTGCCATTTCAAGTCTAATTATGTTACGGACCTCCGAATCACAATCCGGGTGCGCTCCCTTTGTCCAAAATCATCTAACGGAGCTAACGGAACAATCAAAATTCAAATTCGAGGTTGTTACCCTAAGTCAACATCCAGTCAATTTTTCCAACTTAAGTTTTCAATTAAGAGACTAAGTGTCTCAATTCATTCTGGGTTCTATCCCCAGCGGAGTCGCCAAAGCTGTCACACCTCCTTTTTGCGCGCCTACCCCGAAGGATAAATGCGTGAGAGAGTTTTTCCAATTTAAGTGACATTATTCGAAAATGGGATTATTTATTTATTTCAGAGTCGCCACTTGGGAAAAGTTTGGCTTTTGGTGTCCCAAGTCACCGGTTTATCTTGAATCCCAATTCGAGGAAATTTTTGACTTTCCAAATGAAGTCTGCGAACCAAAAATTCTAAGTAAGGAATTCTGTTGACCCGAGGGAAGGTGTTAGGCACCCACGGATCCCGTGGTTCTAGCACGGTCGCTTAAATTGTTATAATGGCTAAATATCTGATTTTAATACATGTTATAACTTGTGTGCTTTTATTAGGTTTAAACCGCTTTTATTATTATTTTTTTATGGAATTGCAACGTCATGAAAATGCATTTTGAACCACGTTACAATCAATGCTCCCGTGGTTGTTAATACATTCCGAATCCGTTGAGATTTGGATTTGGGTCACATAAATGCGCACCCGAATTTAAGAATGTAATTTAATTAAATGGCGCCTAAAGAATCTAACGCGTTATTATCTTTGGGGAAGTCAGTGAAATTCACTAAACAGTCCATGCCAAATTCAAAGTATTTTATTAGGACCAATTATTGAGGGCCCCGCAATTTGCATTTTTGTTTAGCAAGGCACACCTCATTTTTATTTTAAAAGGATCGACCTATAGTGACTATGTTTTCTATTCCGTTCGTCTCTATAATGAAAGAAAAAGAGTTCTAACTTATTTACATGCTCACGAGTTATTATAGTTGAGTTTCGAAAGTGAGTCGTTTAAAGAGTTTACATGGGTAGCTCATAGAATGTTCTAAATACAGACAGTAAAAGAAAGAAAAGACTACATTAAACTACAGCTTCAAATCTTTCCCACTTTTTGCATTCATGCTTTGGGTAGCTTACAAAATGTACCAGTGTATCAGTTTGTGTACCTGGTATTTGGAAAGCAAGGAAAGAAGATGAAGATCAGTGGAAGCAGCAGTAGCATAAATACACAGCAACAAACAGGTTCAGCAACACAGCAAAACCAGTAACGACCAGTAGAATAACCCAGTAACAGATTGAAAACCAGCAGTACCAGAATGTAATCGCAGTCAAAGTAGAAGAAAGACGGATACATGATGCAGTAGTTTACTGATTTTTAAATAACACTCAAGAAAAAACAGCCTGAAATTATTCAAGTAAAAGTTCAACTTGATTTTCTCTTTTACTCTCAAATTCTGATTTCTCAAAATTCAGTAAACTCTCTCAACTTTCTTTTTTCTTCTTCTATCCTTCTATCCTCTAAGTCTCTCCCATTTGTGTCAAAGAATCACTCTATTTATAACAAGACTCTTGTCTTGAACCACTCCCTGAAATATTCCCATGATTGCATGTTTTGTTCCCCACTACCTTAAACAAATGAATTATTCCCCACTATTTTGTGTTTTGTCCCCTACTATATTAAACTAAAGAATTATTCCCCACTCCATTATGTCTTGTCCCCCACTATATTAAACAAATACATTATTCCCATTCCATTATGTCTTGTCCCCCACTATATTAAACAAATGCATTATTCCCACTCCATTATGTCTTGTCCCCCACCATGTACTATTGTAATATTATTAATGCCTAGTGGACGGAGCACTCAGATTAAATAATTGTTCAAATTTTCAATTCCAAAAATACCCCTCCGAACTTACTGAAATTACCATTTTACCCCTAAAAATACTGCAATTTAACATTCTACCCCATCAGCTATATCCAATCCGCCTAATCAATTCTAAACAAAATACAACAGCTATAACCAATTCCTAAACAAATTCAAACAACAAATTCAAACTAAATGATGAACAGCAAAGAAACAAACTGGAATTACTTTGACTGAACAATATTTTTTTTATATATATTTTTTTCTTTTAACAACAAACCTACTTTCAGATTCAACAACAATAACAAACAAGAATACAAAACTCAACAAAATCAATTGACCTTCAAATTAAATCTAACAACATTATAACCAACACACTTCCATATTAAAACTAAACAAGAACAAATGCATAAAAACAAACTGAAGAAATAATCAAGAAATGAATCGAACATATACTGATTTCAAATTCGAAAATATTAAACAAGATACGGATAGAAATGAAACTTAAACCAACTAACCGGATCGGAACAACGACGAACTCGAACGGAAACAAATCTGCCCGGAAACAATTATCGCACCAAAATAACTCGAATCTGCCCGTAAACTTAAACATAGACGAAGCTCGATGGAGGGATGTTTGGCGATGACAAAAACTGGACGAAGCAGCAGCAGCGACGCTTCTCAACTGGTGGCGGGTGATGGAGCGACGACGAGCTGTGGTCGTTCATGGCTGGTTTGACAGTGGGGAAGGCAGCAGAAGCGATGGGGTTCGTTTGGACGTGAGCTGAGTGGTCGTTTGGGCTGTTCGTTGGTTCAAAGGAGATGGTGGTGGAGGGCAGTCTTGAGCTCGCCATGGAGAAGATAAAGCAGCAAGGGGCAGCCATGGGAGCTGGACCTCGAGGGTAGTCGTTCATTGCGAAGCTTCGTAGCATGAGGTCGCTCATGGTGAAGCTCGCGAAGATGATGTGTTGAAGGGGTAGCCATGGTCGAGCTTGAGCTCGATATGGAGAAGACGAAGAAGATGAAGGAGGGCAGCAGGTGGTCGTTGCCGGATTGTTGGTCGACAGTCGAGGAGGGCAGCCATGGTTGCTGCTTATGTGTGAGGGCAGCCATGAGAGGTTGGGGTGTTTTGGAGTTTTTGGAGAAGAAGAGAGGGGGCGGATAGGTGTTTTAGGGTTTGGGGGTCATTTGTTTTGGAAAAAATGAAAAATGAAAATAACGAGGGGGAGTTGGATCTTTGGGGTTATGGGGCAGACCGGGCCGGGTTGGCCCGGTATGGGTTTGTTTCTTTTAGGCTTGTGGTTTAAATTTGAAGAAAAGGCTCAATCCGGTTTTCTTCTATTTTTGTTCTTTTCTAGTTATTCAATTTCCTAATTAATAAAGCTAAAAATGCTAAGATTAAATTATAAAACCCAAAATTATCTCAAAATACTAATTAACTCTTAATGACAATTAACAGACAATTAAATAGCAATTAACGATAAAATCACACAATTTGGACGTTAAATGCTAAAAATGCTAAATACATATTTTTATGTTTTTTTTTCATTTTGTAAAACAAACTTAATTACTCCTAACTGTAGAATTAAATATTAAATGCAAACGCGACATATTTTTATATTTTTTTATTAATATAACAAATAAACATGCACAAACAAAAATACAAATAATTATCCAAAATGCCACGAAAATTTAAAAATTGCACACAAAGGAAAATTGTTTTATTTTGAATTTTTTGGGAGTAATTCTCATATAGGGCAAAAATCACGTGCTTACAGCTGCCCCTCTTTGTCCGAAAACACGAAGAGTTTTCGTGCAAAGATAAAGTGAGCGGATACGAGCGATTTTTGCCCATTGGAATACTCCGTGTGAAGCATTTTTTTTAAAAGATTTGACCGAACCTTTGCTTCAAAGGTTTCCTACATATCCTGCGCTAAACAGGAATCAGGTCAATGTAGTTCGGGAGTTTTGGTAGCTGGGACTACCATGGAACTGCAATGTTGCTGTTACTGTTGTTACATGCTGTTACTACTGCTTTACCGACCTCCTTATTACACCAAAGGAGAATTAAAACTAAGCTAGCTATGCCTATCAACTACTAGTTACAAGATTACTATCTATAATTCTTTCGCAACTTGATCTTGAGTCTTAGCTGATTCTGCTTGTAGACTTCGATCTGAATCTTGATGCTTGCAAGTTGTAGGTGCTTGTTTATTTTTTGCAGCATTGAGTGAAGCGAGATTGGCGGAGCTCGGGACTTCAATCAGATTTTGAGCGATCCGCACTTTGTTTGCTCCAGTATTTGGGCTCATCTTATTTTGTTCTTTCATTCCTTTATTTATTCTGGATTGAGACTCACTCCGTAGGTCATCTCGATCCCTGTGCTTTGGGGTCAAACATGCTCAGACAACAAAACAAACAAACGAACGAAATTTTTCTGCCCCAGTTTTACTAGGAAAATTTCGCGAGTTAATTGCCATAAAAAACTACAGAATTGATGAGGGGATTGGAAACCTCAAGTCTAAAAGGCGCAACTCAAGGATTGGAGCCCTAATATTTGCGAAATGCAAAACGCTCAACTCAAGTATTGGAGCCCTAATGTCGGCTAAAAGAAAATTTCTCAACTCAGGAATTGGAGCCCTAATGTCAGTTAAAGGAAACTTGCTCGACTCAGGGATTGGAGCCCTAACGTCGGCTAAAGAAAATCGCTCAACTCAGGGATTGGAGCCCTAATGTCGGCTAAAAGAAAATTCGTTCAACTCAGGGATTGGATCCCTAATGTCGGCTAAAGGAAAATTTGCTCAACTCAGGGATTGGAGCCCTAATGTCGGCTAAAGGTGACTAGGGAATGGAGGCCCTATGTCTAAAATCTCAACTTAGGGATTGGAGCCCTAATATTGGTAAAGGAAACTTGCTCGACTCAGGGATTGGAGCCCTAATGTCGGCTAAAGGAAAATTTCTCAACTCAGGGATAGGAGCCCTAATGTCGGCTAAAGGAAAATTGCTCAACTCAGGGATTGGAGCCCTAATGTCGGTTAAAAGAAAAATCGCTCAACTCAGGGATTGGAGCCCTAATGTCAGCTAAAAGAAAAATCGCTCAACTCAGG